>NC_140587.1:210305625-211561275 GCF_964204655.1 Triturus cristatus | reverse complement strand
GCCCCATCTCGCTTCTCCCGTTTCCAGCCAAAGTCATCGAGAAGACCGTCAACAAGCAGATGGCCGCCTTCCTCGAGACGAACGGATCCCTCGACCCCTCACAGTCCGGCTTCCGAGCCAAACACAGCACCGAGACCGCCCTCATCGCCGCCACCGATGACATCCGAGCCCTGATGGACAAGGGAGAAACAGCGGCCCTCATCCTCCTAGACCTCTCCGCGGCATTCGACACGGTCTGCCACCGCACCCTAATACAGCGCCTCAGCAACATCGGAATCCAGGACAAGGCGCTGGAATGGATCATCTCCTTCCTCGACGGAAGAACACAGCGAGTCCGCCTACCACCGTACAAGTCAGAGGCCTCCGAAGTCATCTGCGGCGTCCCCCAAGGATCATCCCTGAGCCCAACCCTCTTCAACGTCTACATGAGCCCCCTCGCGGCCATCGTACGCAAACACCACCTCAGCATCATCTCCTACGCCGACGACACCCAGCTGATCCTCTCCCTGACCAACGACCCCGCCGCCGCCAGAGCCAACCTGCACGAAGGGATGAGAGAGGTAGCCGAGTGGATGACGACCAGCCGCCTGAAACTGAACTCGGACAAGACGGAGGTCCTCATCCTGGGCTCCTCACCCTCCGCCTGGGACGACTCCTGGTGGCCTCCCGCCCTGGGCACCGCACCCAAACCGACAGACCATGCACGAAACCTGGGCTTCATCCTGGACTCCTCCCTCTCCATGACCAGGCAAGTCAACAGCGTCTCCTCGGCGTGCTTCAACATCCTACGCATGCTACGAAAGATCTTCTGGTGGATCCCCACAGAGACCAGGAAGACCGTCACCCAGGCCCTCGTCACCAGCCGACTGGACTACGGCAACGCCCTCTACGCCGGGACCACCGCCAAGCTCCAGAAGAGACTCCAGCGGATCCAAAACGCCTCAGCCAGACTCATCCTCAACATCCCACGATCCAGCCACATCTCCGGACATCTGAGAGACCTTCACTGGCTCCCCATCAACAAGAGAATCACCTTCCGCCTCCTCACCCACGCACACAAAGCCCTACACGACCAAGGCCCGAGCTACCTCAACAGCCGAGTCAACTTCTACGCTCCCAAACGCCACCTCCGATCAGCCAACCACGCCCTCGCCGCCGTCCCCCGCATCCGAAGAGCGACTACAGGAGGAAGGTCCTTCTCCTACCTGGCCGCCAAGACCTGGAACTCCCTCCCGTCCGACCTGCGCCTGACCCAAGACCACCTCTCCTTCAGGAAGAAGCTGAAGACCTGGCTGTTCGAGCAGTAGCGGCACCCCCCCCCCCCCCCAAGCGCCTTGAGACCCTACGGGTATGTAGCGCGCTTTACAAGTGTCACTGATTGATTGATTGATTGATTGAGCAGCACTACGATTTAAAAAGATGTTGAATAAAAGAGCAAGCATTTATTTACAGGTTATCTTAAGTTAAAGAACGAAAGGAATTAAGGTGTACTGCACCACTTAGCTATAGGAGCTCCTTCGTTATTAAAGACATCTTGCAACGAATGTGTAAAAATAAGATAAAGTCACTTCAAAATGTAAAAAGTGTATTTCATTACCGTGCAGAAGTGTTTCACTTTGGTACATCAGACTATTTTAGTGCATTGACAGGTATTTATTTTTTTAAGTGACAGCTTACAATCATAAACTTAGAAACGTTCATGCTTCCCCTCACCTACCACCCTGGCAACAATGGAAATGGTGAACTAAAAGGCAAGTCACTTGTTATGTGCACCCTCTGGGTGGCCGGGTTTGCTATTCCCCATAGACAAAAATATAGTTTAGTAAACCAACCACCTGTTGAAGAAAATGGAGGCTAAGTGAAATAAAACAATTGCCTAGCATCACACAATTTGGTTGTGTAGGGAAGCCGCGATTGATCCCAGAGCTTCACAATGTCCAATTCAGCCTTTAGATGTGCATGTTTTACAAGTGCTCTTAGATGCATTATTTAATTACTCTGCAGGCAGGCGTGAAAGAGCAGGCACGTTCTTTTATATACATCATGGTACGTCATCCTAGGAACGTATACAGCCCCTACTGGACAGTGCCTGGCAGCCCTGGCTTCCTCCTTCTGTGCAGCCTCTTTCTGAGTGCCCTGCTCGATGCACACAAGAGTTTGTGCCTGATTTGGGATTAAAATGTGTACGGTAAAATCTGGTGAATTTTGTGTGCGTGGGGGAGAGGGGCTGCAATTCTCTGGGTTTTGCACTTCAAAATGTAGGAGACATATGGTATTATTATCTCTATTTCAACCTGGAGCTCCGGCAGTACCTTACGGCCTGCCTCAGCATCTCTTAAACAACAAGCATTTGCAATGCAACAGGTCTCGCATTTACGTGAGTTTGAGCTGTTGGCATTGTAAATAACAATGCCTTTTATTTATGTTTTGGTTTTGGAACATAAATAAAACACATTGTCATTTATAATGCCAATAGCTTAAACTCAAGTAAATGCGAGACCTATTGCATTGCAAATGCTTGTTTACAGTGTGTATATAAAGCGCTCTGATACTTTCGGGTCAAGCTAGCGCTATATAAAACTTTTAAAATTAAAATAAAATAAATAAATGGTGAAAAGGAAAGTGGTGGTGAAACCTGGGGATTTGCAGTGTTTAAAGGCAGCCACTGATGCACTCAATATGTACAGCTGTGTCAAAAACTAACGCTCGCTGCGGGAGTCAGAGGGCTCAGCCAAGCGCGAAAAGCACTGAGGACACGGGAGGGTGGAGGGGCAGAGGGAGGGAGCCTGGCAGAGAGGGCGAGCAGACTGGGAGTGGGAGAGAGATGACAGTGTCCATGGAAGAATGAATGTGTCCTTGTGTAACATAACTGATGATCATGTGCAAAAACAAGAAAAGAAAGGAGGCGGAAACATCATCAGGCGGTAGAACGGAAATGCTGAATCAGAAGAAAAGTTGGAAGCAGTGTACCGAGAAAGGAAACAACCAGGTGTAGTGGATAACAAGGAAATATGGATTGATTATGCAGAGGGAAGAGTAGGTTACTGGGTGCAGTGAAGGAGAGTAGGTAACAGGGTGCAGTGAAGAATCGAGGAAATGTTGGGGTGTAGAGAAACGTATGGGTACCATTTTAAAATGCACGTACAGTGTATGAAGACTGGGGTGGTGAACTTGCATGTAAAAGGAGGACACACAATGTGCAGCGGAAGGGTGGGTGGAGTGTGTATGGAAAAAAGATGCCAGGATCAGGGGGCAGGGTGGGGTGCAGAGGGAGGGTCCACTCATTGTGCAGCTGTGGCAGAGTGAGACTGAGAGTTGCGCTGCACAGGGAGTGAAGAGGAGTGGGTGTGAAGAGCGCACGATGGGGGGCAGTGCAAATGGAGGGGCGGTGTTTCAGGGAGGTAGGGGCACAATGGGCCAGTCACGCAGGCTGCCAAATGCTGAGCGCGCCTGTGTGAAAGTGATCACGATCGCGATCACACATCAAAGCGGCCGTGCGGCCGAGAAAGTGAAAGCAAACGAGTGCTTTCAGGCCTCCAAATGGTGCGCGCGCCCGGCCAACGCACATGCACTGTATTTGGAGGCCTGAAAAGCCACTGTTTGCACTGCCAAAACTCGCTTACTATAAGTCTCGCCAGAGCAGCGCTAAAGCGCTGTCTCAGGCGAGACCTAAAAAGGTCATGGGCATACTTCCTCAGCGTTTAGAAGGGATTAGGTTCTCCCACAAGGGTCCGGAAAATGTTTCCCTCACTGATCTTTCAAACTGTCTCCATGTGGGCGCTATATTTAATATTTTCTATGCAGGATTCAGAGGCACAGATATAGATTTACAAACTCTGGGGCATATTAGCAAGGGCTGGCGATATAATTATCGCCGCTTTAGCGTCCGTTTTTGGGTGAAAAGCGGCGATAATTATATCGCATTATCATCAAGGACACGCTAGCGCGTGTTTCCTTGATGTAGAGCCCGTTTTTTCACAGCCTCGCCTCGCATCGCTAATGAGATGCAAAAGAGGCGTGGCTGTGAAAACAACACATGTTAATATCGTGAAGGCAGCTTCGCTATATTAACAAGGAGGTGCAGCGATAAAAAAAATCGCGCTACCTCAGCCTTAACTCAGGAATTTAACACCTGTTAAATTCCTGACTAAGGCATACTTTTAATGGGATATGGATTATGCTGATAGGACCACAGGGTCCTATCAGCAATGTTATCGCTGTTTTCAATGGAACATCGCTGGAAAACCAGCGATGTTCCATTGAAAACACCGCTATCGCTGAAATATTATCGCCATAGCGCTATGCATTGTAAATATAGCGCTATCATGGCGATAATATTCAGCGATAGCTGACGATAATTTTTCTATCGCTATGAACGGCCAGCGATAATTATCGCTGGCCGTTGATAATATGCCCCAAGGTTCTCATTTGCACAGCTCCAAGAAACCAATGAGAGATGAGAAGACAAGGAAAGTGAAACATAGACACAGCAGAGAGTAAAACACACATTTGTGCAAGGGTGTGTGTCTGTCATGATTGGTTGTCTGTATCCTTCTGTAGGTTTGTTTGTGAAAAGGATGCAGCAGTCAGGAGCACTCAGCCATAGTGCAGCGGTAAAGAGGAGGGCAAGGTAGACCAGAAACCTAGAACGCCATAACCTACTGTACTAAGGAAGGGTGATTTTAGGGCAGCCATTTTGGGGTCAGGCAGTCTTGATATATGAGCACAAAAAGCCGTTAGGCAGCCACCATAAATAGGTCAGGCGCCAACAAACCTGTGTGTTTGTGTGTATATTTAGAAGAGTAATGACAAGAGCTGTGGAAGATAGCTGTGCTATCAGACCGGACTAGACATTTACATTAATACCTCTTGGCAGTCAAAGTATAGGGGTTTGGGGCATAATGGTTATACAGTCTCAATTCATTAGGGCGTCTCAAATTTTAAAGGCACCACACCAGTATTCCTTAGCAGACCTGACGAGACTTAGTAGTGGAATTCTTTAACCTTGCTGCCATGCTTTTTTAATAGGAATAAATCAGCAATTCTGAGGCGGGCAGTATAACTTTTAATTGGTCAATGCAAGTACCTCTCATCAAGGCGGCAGTTACCTAGAAGACTAGCGGCAGCACCACTCAACTGGCACCTATGCTAATTATAGGACAGTTCCAGCATTTCTTAGAAGAACTGATGTGCTTTTAATGCCATGAAACCACCTAAAGACCCCTTGATCAGATGGGCTTCTTCTAACCCCTTCCAACATGTCGCTCAGATGTGATACACGTGACAATGTCAGAAGCTCGCACTGGTATGTGGGATATCCTACACATGGGCATATTTATGGGCCCTTTGTGCTGCCATTGCATCCATTTTTGTGATGTTCCGGCGTGGCAAACCACCCAATCATATATGTATGAGGCCAATCATATATGTATGAGGCCACGCAAAGCCACTCTGCGTCACTTCAAATGACCTAATAGATATGGAGTAAGGCAAGGAGCGCAAATCACTGAGTTGCCTTACTCTGCGCTAGGGAAGTGTTCCATGAGCGTTCGTGGGTGTGCCCACGCAACACCCATAGATTTGGTCACTTCCACTGATTTACAAGACCATGTAAACCTGGGGAAGCACCTACCTTGCTATTATGCTTGTTTACTAAGATTGTGCCCCTTCCTGTTCTTAAACAATCCTGCCGGCAACACAGGCACCCTTACATCTCAGTGCACAGGTGCCTGCATTGGCGCTAGGCTGCCAAAACGGCACCAGCACAGGGGGAAAGGACAGGCATGCACCATATTGGAAAAATACGGTGCATTCCTGCCCTTTTACTTTGATGTAGGATAGCGCAGCAAGGTGACTTGCTGCAATGCCCTATGCCAAATCGCCATAAATGAGACCCAAACTGTCCTCAATGCAGCAGCCTTTTGACTCTTGCATGAATGAACAATTAGAAGGGGACATTGTCCGAAACCTTTTAGCATTCAGAGTTACTGGCCTATGGGGGAATAGCAGATATGTGTATTAGCCTTTACAGAGGCCATGGCCTTTTAGGAAATATACCTTGCTTGATTGATGCACTTACTCACAACTCACCTCTTATTCCTATTAGGGCAATTTAAAAGGTGAATGCACCTGTTCTAGAGACCTTCATGTAAACAGCCCTTTACAAATTTTAATCACAGCTGACCGGACTGTTCCTTCCCTATCTTGACACAGCTAAACAACTTTCACTGGGCAGTTGTGCCACTTCCCGGCATTGCTTATTGATTTTAAACAACATTTTATTGTTTTCACATAACATAAAACAATAGCTGCCAGGTCATAGTACACCAGAAGCAGACAATTGTCCATACACGGCGGTAGTACAGAGGTAACAGGTTAATGGTGTCATTCTAACATGTGCAGCCCAATTGCATAACAAACGCCCCCATCCAACTCCCCCATCTTTGGTCACCCCTTGCCAGGCTGCCATATGTAGAGTTCCTTAATAGCTAGTAAGATCTTGAGTTCTCACTCGTAGTTCCAAATCCCTCCCAGGGCCCCCCGTGCAAGGTCAGAGGGTGCTCAGTTGCTTCCACCCTCTTAATCCTTCGCTGAACGAAAGGAACTGTTTGGTGTATCTACTAGATGTTCCCATGCTCTAGCTCTATCGATTGTTCCCCACCCTCTCTTCAATTCGTAGAACAATACAGCACTCTCGAGTCCTGCCCATTTCCCGGCATTGCTAGTGAAGTATTGATAGGATAGTACCGGCACTTCTCAGGGTGACTTGTAAAGTATTGATAGGACAGTACTTGCACTTCTCAGTGTGGCTGGTGAAGTATTGATAGAAGAGTGCCCACACCTCTCTGCGCAGCTTTTTAAGTATTGATAGGAGAGTACCCACACTTCTCAGCTTGGCTTGTGAAGTATTGATAGGTGAGTACCCTTACTTCTCAACATGGCTGGTGAAGCATTGATAGGATATTACCTGCACTTCACAGTGTGGGTGGTAAAATATGAATTGGATAGCAGCCTCACTTCTCAATATGCCTGCTGAAGTATTCATAGAATAGAACCTGCACTGCTCAGCGTGGCTGGTGAAATATTGATAGGATAGAACCCCCACCTCTCTGCATAGCTTTCTAAATATTGATAGGACAGTACACGCACTTCTGAGCATGGCTGATGAAGTATTGATAGGACAATACCCACATTTCTCAGTGTGGCTGGTGAAATATTGATAGGATAGTACCCCCACCTCTCTGCATAGCTTTCTAAATATTGATAGGACAGTACACAGACTTCTTAGCATGGCTGATGAAGTATTTATAGGACAATACCCACATTTCTCAGTGTGGCTGGTGAAGTATTGATAGGATGTTACCCACACTTCTCAGTGTGGGTGGTAACATATTGATGGGCTAGTACCCGCACTTCTCTGCATGGCTGCTGAAGTATTAATAGAATAGTACCCATACCTCTCAGTGTGGTTGGTGAAGTATTGATAGACTAGTACCTGCACTTCTCGGCGTGGCTGCTAAAGTATTGATAGGACAGTACCCACACTTGCTGGGTGGTAAAATATTAATTGGATAGCAGCCTCACTTCTCAATATGCCTGCTGAAGTATTCATAGAGTAGAACCTGCACTGCTCAGCGTGGCTGGTGAAATATTGATAGGATAGTGCTCCCACCTCTCTGCATAGCTTTCTAAATATTGATAGGACAGTACACACACTTCTTAGCATGGCTGATGAAGTATTGATAGGACAATACCCACATTTCTCAGTGTGGCTGGTGAAATATTGATAGGATAGTACCCCCACCTCTCTGCATAGCTTTCTAAATATTGATAGGACAGTACACAGACTTCTTAGCATGGCTGATGAAGTATTTATAGGACAATACCCACATTTCTCAGTGTGGCTGGTGAAATATTGATAGGATAGTACTCCCACCTCTCTGCATAGCTTTCTAAATATTGATAGGACAGTACACACACTTCTTTGCGTGGCTGATGAAGTATTGATAGGACAATACCCACATTTCTCAGTGTGGCTGGTGAAATATTGATAGGACAGTACCCACACTTATCAGCGTGGCTGGTGAAGTAGTAATAGGAGACTACCAGCACTTTTCTGCTTGGCTGGTGAAGTAATGATAGGACAGTACCCACTCTTCTCAGTGTGGCTGGTGAAGTTTTGATAGCATAGCACCCACACTTCTCAGCATGGATGGTAAAGTATTAATAGAAGTGTATCCACACTTCTCAGCACGGCCAATGAAGAACTGATAGGATATTACCCACATTTTTCAGCATGCCTGGAGCAGTATTGATCGGCTGGTACCCGCACATCTCAGGTTAGCTGGTAAACCGTTGATCGGATAGTACCCGCACTTCTCAGCGTGGGTGGTAAAATACTGATAGATTTGTACCCACACTTCTTAGTATGGCAGCTAAAGTATTGATATAATAGTACCCACACTTCTCAGTGTGGCTGGTGAAGTATTGATAGAATAGTACCCGCACTTCTCAGTGTGGCTGGTGAAGTATTGATAGAATAGTACCCGCACTTCTCAGCGTGGGTGATAAAATATTGATAGATTTGTACCCACACTTCTTAGTATGGCAGCTAAAGTATTGATAGAATAGTACCCACACTTCTCAGTGTGGCTGGTGAAGTATTGATAGAATAGTATCCGCACTTCTCAGCGTGGCTGGTGATTGATAGGATAGTACCTGCACTTCTTAGCATAGATGCTGGAGTATTGATAGATTAGTACCCAGCCTTCTCAGTGTGGCTGGTAAAGCATTGATCGGATAGTACCGGCACTTCTTAGCGTGGGTGGTAAAATATTGATAGGATTGTACCTGCACTTCTCAGCGTGGCTACTGGAGAATTGATAGAAGAGTACCCACACTTCTCAGCGTGGCTGGCGAAGTATTGATAGGATAGTACCTACACTTCTCAGCTTTGCCAGTAAAGCATTGATCGGATTGTACCTGCAGTTCTCAGCGTGGGTGGTAAAATATTGATAGGATAGTATCCTCATTTTTCAGCATGGATGCTGAAATATTGATAGTCGAGTACCCACACTTCTCAGAGTGTCTGGTGAAGTATTGATAGGATGTTACCCACACTTCTCAGTGTGGGTGGTAACATATTGATGGGCTAGTACCCGCACTTCTCTGCATGGCTGCTGAAGTATTAATAGAATAGTACCCATACCTCTCAGTGTGGTTGGTGAAGTATTGATAGACTAGTACCTGCACTTCTCTGCGTGGCTGCTAAAGTATTGATAGGACAGTACCCACACTTGTTGGGTGGTAAAATATTAATTGGATAGCAGCCTCACTTCTCAATATGCCTGCTGAAGTATTCATAGAGTAGAACCTGCACTGCTCAGCGTGGCTGGTGAAATATTGATAGGATAGAACCCCCACCTCTCTGCATAGCTTTCTAAATATTGATAGGACAGTACACACACTTCTTAGCATGGCTGATGAAGTATTGATAGGACAATACCCACATTTCTCAGTGTGGCTGGTGAAATATTGATAGGATAGTGCTCCCACCTCTCTGCATAGCTTTCTAAATATTGATAGGACAGTACACACACTTCTTAGCGTGGCTGATGAAGTATTGATAGGACAATACCCACATTTCTCAGTGTGGCTGGTGAAATATTGATAGGACAGTACCCACACTTATCAGCGTGGCTGGTGAAGTAGTAATAGGAGACTACCAGCACTTTTCTGCTTGGCTGGTGAAGTATTGATAGGACAGTACCCACTCTTCTCAGTGTGGCTGGTGAAGTTTTGATAGCATAGCACCTACACTTCTCAGCATGGATGGTAAAGTATTAATAGAAGTGTATCCACACTTCTCAGCACGGCCGATGAAGTACTGATAGGATATTACCCACATTTTTCAGCATGCCTGGAGCAGTATTAATCGGCTGGTACCCGCACTTGTCAGGTTAGCTGGTAAACCGTTGATCGGATAGTACCCGCACTTCTAAGCGAGGGGTGGTAAAATATTAATAGATTTGTACCCACACTTCATAGTATGGCAGCTAAAGTGTTGATGGAATAGTACCCACACTTCTCAGTATGGCAGCTAAAGTATTGATAGAATAGTACCCACACTTCTCAGTGTGGCTGGTGAAGTATTGATAGAATAGTACCCACACTTCTCAGTGTGGCTGGAGAAGTATTGATAGAATAGTACCCGCACTTCTCAGCGTGGCTACTGGAGAATTGATAGAAGAGTACCCACACTTCTCAGCGTGGCTGGCGAAGTATTGATTGGATAGTATCTACACTTCTCAGGTTTGCCGGTAAAGCATTGATCGGATTGTACCTGCAGTTCTCAGCGTGGGTGGTAAACTATTGATAGGATAGTATCCTCATTTTTCAGCATGGATGCTGAAATATTGATAGTTGAGTACCCACACTTCTCAGAGTGTCTGGTGAAGTATTGATAGGATGTTACCCACACTTCTCAGTGTGGGTGGTAAAATATTGATGGGCTAGTGCCCGCACTTCTCCGCAGGGCTGCTGAAGTATTAATAGAATAGTACCCATACCTCTCAGTGTGGTTGGTGAAGTATTGATAGACTAGTACCTGCACTTCTCGGCGTGGCTGCTAAAGTATTGATAGGACAGTACCCACACTTCTCAGCGTGGTTGATAAAGTATTGATAGAATAGCACCTGAACTTCTCAGCGTGGCTTTTGAAGTATAGATAGGATAGTACCCACACTTCTCAGCATGGCTGCTAAATTATCAATAGGATAGTACCACTTCTCAATTTGGCTGGTTAAGGATTGATCGGATAGTACCCGCACGTTTCAACGTCATTGGTAAAGTATTGATAGGACAGTAGCTGCACTTCTCAATGTGGCTTGTAAATATTGTTAGGATGATACCTGCACATCTCGGCTCCGGGTCCGCAAGCTGTATATAGGGCTTACCTTAAGCAATTTTATCACCAAACAGGAGCAGAGGTTGAGAAAACACATGCAGTGAGGACGGTACCAGTGGAGGAAGGCGAGTGGTGTCTGAATTACGGCTTCCTCCAAACTTGAAGCGCGAGGAGCAAAGCGAGTTGTAGTGAAGATCGTTATCTATATATGTACAATGCTAAGTTAGCACAACCGCGTTACATGTTAGAAAGCCATCTTGCCGCTTTTGCTGCTTTTGCACACGACACTGTAGTCACATGGTATTAACTTGAGAAATGCTTGCTCGACTTTGCTTCACATGAGAACTGTCTGTTGTTCACATCCCAAACAGTGAGCAGCGACCTTGGTCTGTACATCGTGTAAAGAAACAGTCTGGGTCGCTAGACGGTGCATGTTGTTGGGTTCAGGTTGATCGGCCCACTATTTAGCCATCACACGCACGCAGCTGCAAATACCTGAAAGTCGGGTGCTTTTAATATTGCAGTGTTACATGTTTTTCATTACATTCGGTAGAAGAGCTTTCCCAGGAGCAGAGCCTAGCTGATCCTGTGATGTGATCTCACTGAGCTGATCTTTACGGTATGGGGTTCCCCATTCAAGCCTAGAAACCTTTTACTAGTCTAATAATAATAATATTAGTTTTCTAGCGAAAGGAAGGTGGCTGAGATCCACTGTCATTTTAGTATGATTACTCCTTTCATTTTCTATGGTATTGTAACTATGCTGATGGTTTTGATTTTAATCATTTGTCTGCTTATGTTAGCCAAAGTACTGCATCTTAGGACACGAGGTTTATAAAATAAACTCTTTAAACTTTACCGTGTCTCTGTTTATTCTGTTGTGGACTGAAATGAGAATAATTACGAACAGGTATTTCTGATTCCCACCATTCCTGAGAAATACACTAAGTCGCTTGTTCTGGGTTGCCTATACATTGGGACCGCCGAGATAAAACTCGGATAACGAATGCGACACTGATGCTGGTCGAATAAGGGGTTCTGGGTTCTGAGGTGAGTTTTTGGTACACCACAATTCACTGAGGTCCTGGTTTCCTGTGCATAGTTCTGTGAATAAGCAGAATCCCTGCAACATGGACCACCTAACGTTTGGACTATTGATTTGAAACGCCTTAGTAGTGCTTATATTAGTCCACAACTCCCTCACTCTGGTTTCCGGTTGACGGGAGTGACGGTTTAACCTACCTGTGTTTCGACTAATAGGTTCCTTCAAGCTTGATCATTAAAAAGGTTATTTTTACTGAACCCTAGTGCTACTGTTGATATTGTTGATACTCTTTAGTGTGTACTCATGGCGGTTGACATAGCCCGCATAGTCGTGCACCTCTACGCCGTCATTTGACGACGTATGGGGTGCCAGATGATGAGATGGCTGTTATTTTTGTGGTGAGCGCTGATGCGTCATACCCGTATGAGTTGTTTTACTCATGGGTGAATTTTCGGCAGTGGATGACGATGATACGTTTCAGACCTTTACTCCCACACAGCTGCCTGCGGTCTATACGCCGTATAGGACATAAGAAATTCCAATCTCTGCCTGGCAGCATACCATTTGGTTTAATGGCGCCCTTCCCCATGCGGTTGCACCGGCAAGAATTGGCCCGTTGTCCATTGCAAGGGCCATATGGCCGGTGCTGGACGGCTTTACACCTCATCCCCGCTATCTCACGGTGGCGGTGGCTGAGTTGCGAGTACTACACACAGCCCTGATTACAGTCCATAGGGCTTTAGTGCAGTACGTGTCGCGTAACGTGCAGGTGGGAACACCTGCTGTTGCGGGACAACCAACGGACCACCACACGGTGGTTATTAGTCCTGTTATAGTTAATTCGGTAGTCGGCAAGAGCCCCCTCAGTAAGGATGAATTTCCTTACTGGCTTGCTGAGAAATTTGACCAACTGGAGGCGGTTTTTCCGCATACCACTCCTGTGGAGAAACACAGGATTCTCACCATTAGTTTGCCGAAAGACCTGGTCCCAGATATGGCCGATTGTACTAACTGGGGCAAGGTCTTTGCCGCGACCTATGCGAAGTGCTATGGCACTCCGTCTATGTCAGTACTACTCTCCGTCATCAAACGGGTTCAAGACAATCACGGTGGGGAGGCTGCTATTGAATTGGGAATAAGGCTTGTCGTAAGCTTCAAAGTGGTGTGCTCCATGGTAATGGGCAACCTCAAAGGAGATGCCATGCAGTTCCAAGTAGCTAATATGCTGGCCCTCGTGGATGACCTCGACAAGCCCAAGGAGTTCGCTAAAATAATTGCGAAAGCATACAGGACCGTGGGCCGTAGTGCTTTGGGTGTAAAACCAACTGTAATCATTCCTGATATAGTATAGCAAACTAAGGTGAGCTCGTCTACTAAAGACGAACGCCCCAATTTTCCTAAACAAAGTTGGAGGGCAAAGAAACAGGGGAAGCAGCAACAGAAACAGGGGTCTCGTCCTGCCTCGCCCGTGCAGTCGTCCAGTGAACGCACATATGATCTGCGCGATCGATCTCGTATCAAGTCACCTGATAGATTTCAGGTTTCTGAACAACGCTCTCCTCGTTCTTCACAGGAAACATCGGCTTCACAATCCGGTGGCAGAGACTGTGGGAAAGGATGGGGTGCCCAAGGTCGTGAGCAACCCCGCCAGACTGACGGCAAAGGCAAGCAGGACGAGTCTGCGAGTCAATGACCCCCTTTTCAGAAGAAGAAAATTGCTGCACTAACAGCGAGGTATGCCACAGATGGTGCGGACTCAGCTTCAGAACCTGACTTGGGCACTACCGCTGCTCGACAGCGCGGCGGAAGTTACAGTAGTGCGACAAGCACTGCGTCCATATCTGGTGGCGACAGCAACTGATACGTTCATAACTGTAGAAACTGCTGACACTAGAGTGGCTCCCCCTGACAGACTATATAACATATCCCTTTTAATTGAAGGTGACATACAACGCACGATTAAAGGGATTTTTTGGGATCATCTGACCACTTCATATGATATTCTATTAGCAGAGGCAGATTGGCCCCCGGCTTTCGTTTTAGAAGCTCCTAGAGGGGAGGAGGTAATCCTCCCGTCCTTTGCGCACACAGTGCCAAAGGTCCAAGCTAAAAAGTTCGCCGAGGAGTGGGCTCTGATGCTGGGATAAATTGTCCCCCAGCCATGAAATTCGTTGCGGTCCACGTCCCAGCCACAACCCCAATATCCTATGCGTCGCGAAGCAAGACCTCACGTCGCGGCTATCCTTGAACAATTGGAATATCAAGGGGTAATTGAAACTTGTGTGTCACCAATGAATAATCCTTTATTCACTGTGACGAAGCCGGACGGGTCGTACCGCCTAGTTTTGGATTTCCGGCATTTCAACTCTCATTGCCGGACATGCGCAGTACAAAATACCCACAGTTCGTCTCTCGTCGATAGTCTCATGAGAAAAAGGTTTAACCACACTTGACATCTCCAATGGCTTTTATAGCCATAACCTGTCCTCTCTTAGTAGTGAGTGGACGGCATTTACCTCGGGTGGCAAACAAAAACATTTCAAAAGATTGCCGATGGGTTATAAAAACAGCCCTGGTGTCTTCGCCGCTCGCGTGGTCTCTCTGTTAGAGAGCATAGACCTTGATGCGTACTCGTATGTGGATGATATTTATCTCACAGATGACGAGTTGGAACCGGATCTCAGTCGCATTGATCGCATTATTGTTTTGTTTGCAGACTTCGGTTACAAATTCAACTTTGCGAAGTCTCACATTGCGGAATATACAGTGTTGTTCTTGGGGTACAAACTCCACAATGAAGGTTGAGGATTGGCTCCGCACTTCCTAGAGAAATGCGCATGCCTACGTGCTCCCACGACACTGAAGAAATTACAATCTCTGCTGAGTTTTCTGAATTTCGATCGAACTTACATTCCAGATTATGCCCAGCGTGTCAAGTCGCTTTATGCCTTGATACAACCTACTTTTTCCAAATCATGTTGGCTGCCAGAGCATTCAGCTATATTGCAGTCCTTGCAAGCTGATCTTGCTTCAAAATACTTACTGACGCGTGATAACCACACATAACCTGGTCATAAGAATTGTGCCAGGGGCAGTGGGTTTCACATACTTAACGTTCAATGAGGGCGACACCGTCCCCATTGCCTACAAATCACACTTGTACACTAAGGCTGAACTGCGATTTTCCGCTGTCGAGAAAGTTCTGACGGCAGTACAGATGGCGATTCTGAAAGAACGAGCGCTATCGCAAGGAAAACGCATGTTGGTGGTTACACCATATCCTGCCCATGAGGCAGTGACGAAAGCGAGTGTACCAAATTCTAAGCCTTTGCATCCAAGGTGGATACAATGGGCCACTTCCTTGACATCGCCTGATGTCACATATATCTTTGACGCGGCACTTCAGACTCAGGAGTTTTTGCAGTATGAATTCGTTCATCCAGCTCCTCTGTCTTTGCGCCCGCTCGAGGATTACCATTGTGTCATTTACACTGACGGTTCTGCGCAACCTGCAACTGAATCAAAGCACGCCTATTCAGCGGCCTGCGCAATTGTGGTTGGTACTTTCGTAAATGGTGATTTCCAATCCGATGTCGTGCATACGCAGTCATTGGGTGATTGTACCGCGCAGTTGGCGGAGCTTCGTGCTCTGGTGCTAGCGCTAGAGTTTGCTGATCCCCGAGTCACTACCCTTATAGTGAGTGACTCATTTTATTGTGTCCAATCATACAACGACAATCTACATTTTTGGTCACAGAATGATTACCATGATTCCAGAGGTAGCACGATTAAGCATAAAATGCTTTGGGTTCGAGTGGCAGAACTTAAAGAACATCTGCCTCTCGTGAATGTTATTCACACTCTTGCACCAACGAGTTGGTGTCCATGCTGTCGGCAACAGCCTGGCTGACGAGGCAGCAAAAACAGCTGTGGCAACATACTTAGTAGCAGCAGTTACAAGATCCAACAGTAAGATCGATGATGACATCTTGGCAGCTATTGCTGCTACAGAGAAGGGAACGAAATTTCCTAGAGGTTTTCCTTCTCGTTACCATTATCGCTTAAGTCCTGATAACATCCCATTAGTGAGGATTAATGACGTTGGTGACAGATTGATTCCCAATGTGGACTGCAGACCATCTTTGATATTAGCAGCTCACGAGGGCATGGCGTCTGCGCATGCCGGCGTTGCAGCTACTGTATCTCTGTTGCAACAACGTTACTGGTGGTGCGGTTTGTATAAACAAGCCCGAGCTTATGTTCTTAATTGTGACATTTGCCAGCAGATAAAACCTTTAACTGCGGCGCGCCCACCACAAACTCAGTTGTACATATCTAATAAACCACTGGGTTGTGTTTATTTAGATCATTGCGGTCCATTTACCTCTGATACTGCGTACAAATACATCTTGGTTGCAGTAGATTCGTGCACACGTTTTCTGTGGGTGTGGCTACAAAGGAGTGCTGATGCCCGTACTGTCATAAAGGATTTGCATGTCTTTGTTGGAAGTTTTGCATGTGGTACCTTTCATTCTGATCAAGGCCCTGCGTTCGCCTCAAGGCGTACAAAGATGCCATGAGAAATTTGGGGGTCCAAGTCAAATTTTCGTCTCCATACCGACCTGAGGGTAACAGTGTGGTGGAGCGAATGAACCATGACTTAAAGCAATCTTTGACAGCCAGGGTTTTAGGTACTGGCCGGAACTGGCTGACCCACTTATATGACGTGCAACGTGCACTTAATAATCTCCCTAGAAGGTCTCTGGGTGGGCGGACCCCATACGAATGTTTGTCCCGGACCTTGATGGTCTAGACATGGCGGCGTCGGCCGCACCCTTTGACGTAGATGATCACTGTGCTGTATTGCAGAATCTTCAAGAAGCCAGAGACAGTCTAGCGAAGGAACACGTACCCTCCTCATCTGATGCTGCGCTTCAGGTTCCGGTAGTCGGCTGGCTACCTCGTGTTGGTGATCTGGTCCGTGAGAAGGTGGAGATTCCTGATTCCCGTAATACTTGAAAGGTGAGGAGTGCACTTCCACTCCGGATCACTCTGTTGTGTGTAGGCACATTCAATTGCATGGTGCATGTAATGTGCACGCTCCTAATTTAGCTTGCGTCCTGAAAGGGATCCCTGTGCCAGTTATAACACCGTCTTTTACGCTGCTTGCTAACGGTAGCTATTTGTTGTTAAATAATGAAGCTTGCTGTGGGATGTTAGTGGGAATTCCCTACATAGTGACTGTATCACAGAGAGTGGTTTGCTGTAATAACGTCCTTTTCCCAACCCGCATGGACGGCTCGATGTATCCATCTGGCCTTCCATTCCAACCTTGAAAGCAGAGTTCAATAAGATGAGCAGAATAAGGGCTCTATTGTCTCAAAAAGAAGTTGCGTTGACTTCCTCCCGGGAAACATTTGTCCTTCACGTAGCAAACACGCGCACTGAGGTGCAAGCGCTTTTGAATACTGATCTCCCACTTCATTTTGGGACCCTGATTCAGACTACCTTTAATGCCTCGTCAACAAGTGGCCTGGCTCATTTTTAAAAAATTGTGGGCTCCGGCCTTGTGACCTCCTTTCAAACTATTTTTGGTGTGATCCTGGCATTTTTTCATTCTATTTTTTCCAGCGTCTTCGGAGGTCTCCCTTTGCTTCTCGCCCTCGTAGCTGGGGTACTTTTGTTGATCTGCGCACTACGCTATGGATGCACAACTTGCGTCTCACGACAGCAGGTCCCGGCTGTTACATCTTCGTAACCGGATGCTTGAATACTATGGCACTTTACCACTGGCGACCTTAAGCATAGCCTATGGATTGTCCTTCCGGTTTCCCTACTTTACTTGTGTACAGCCTGTCTTTCATTGCCTAGATTGTCCATTCCAATGGGCTCTGAATTTGTGCCTGTCGAACTCGGTGTCTCCTGCCCCGGATTATGATCGGCTGATGAGCCCCTTAGTGGCTCATGAGTTGGACTGTTCTGGCGTCGGGATTATGGCCTGTGGAGCAGCACATGGAGTCCTTGGGAATTGGGACATCGGAACGGCTGCAACTGAATTCTTAGCGAGAAGTTATCTTGAAGAGCACGCCAGTTGTCCTCGAATGGTGCTGGAGGCTCCGGTGGTCGAGGAGCATGTATGTTCCTTTCCCGTGCTGAACTGGATGGCAGATAATTTTGCAGAATGTTCCAATGACTTCCTCTTGGAAGCTGTTGCAACTTACTGTGCTTATACATTGATGGATTGACTTTTTTGCACTTTCATTTCGTCATACGTCCTTCAATGTTTTTTTTATCCTTTAAATGGTTTTTTTCAATTCTTTTTATTTTTTCTTTGTTTTTTCTCTTCAAACTTTTTCACTTACCTTATATGGACTTACAGTTCATGCCCTTGGTTCCGTTCTATCAAACTTGAACTCTGCGTTCTTGCAAGTGCGCCCCTACTGGTTAGTGGTCCGATCAAAGGGGGGTGTAGTGAAGATCGTTATCTATATATGTACAATGCTAAGTTAGCACAACCGCGTTAGATGTTAGAAAGCCATCTTGACGCTGTTGCTGCTTTTGCACATGACACTGTAGTCACATGTTATTAACTTGAGAAATGCTTGCTCGACTTTGCTTCACATGAGAACTGTCTGTTGTTCACATCCCAAACAGTGAGCAGCGACCTTGGTCTGTACATCGTGTAAAGAATCAGTCTGGGTCGCTAGACGGTGCATGTTGTTGGGTTCAGGTTGATCGGCCCACTATTTAGCCATAACACGCACGCAGCTGCAAATACCTAAAAGTCGGGTGCTTTTAATATTGCAGTGTTACATGTTTTTCATTACATTCGAAAGAAGAGCTTTCCCAGGAGCAGAGCCTAGCTGATCCTGTGATGTGATCTCACTGAGCTGATCTTTACGGTATGGGGTTCCCCATTCAAGCCTAGAGACCTTTTACTAGTCTAATAATAATAATATTAGTTTGCTAGCGAAAGGAAGGTGGCTGAGATCCACTGTCATTTTAGTATGATTACTCCTTTCATTTTCTATGGTATTGTAACTATGCTGATGGTTTTGATTTTAATCATTTGTCTGCTTATGTTAGCCAAAGTACTGCATCTTAGGACACGAGGTTTATAAAATAAACTCTTTAAACTTTACCGTGTCTCTGTTTATTCTGTTGTGGACTGATATGAGAATAATTACGAACAGGTATTTCTGATTCCCACCATTCCTGAGAAATACACTAAGTCGCTTGTTCTGGGTTGTCTATACATTGGGACCGCCGAGATAAAACTCGGATAACGAATGGGACACTGATGCTGGTCGGATAAGGGGTTCTGGGTTCTGAGGTGAGTTTTTGGTACACCACAATTCACTTAGGTCCTGGTTTCCTGTGCATAGTTCTGTGCATAAGCAGAATCCCTGCAACAGAGTGTCCCACAAAATGGCGCCAGCGCCAGGGATCACTGCTGTTGTATGCTGGAGCGGCCACTGCTTCTTCTAATCGGCGATGCAATCCTCCCCTGATGAGCAGGAATAGCGAAGGGGAGCAGCGGGGGGATTCGGTGATGCAGAGAAAGCAAGAGGCGGAGTGACTGCATGACTGCGGGTGCCCGCCTGAAGCCTCCTGACCGCGGACATCAGGAGTCTTGGTCTGCCAGCGTGAACGGCACCCTTACAATGAAGAGGTCAGCCTTGGGGGCAGAACATGCCTAAATGAAGTTTGGGGTCTGGGGGGCTGAGATTTGTACCGGATGAGCCCAAATAGGACTTGCCTGACTTCAATATGGCGCACAGGCAAGACTTGCCTGATCTTAACATGGCGCCCGCCGCATAGAAAAGGAGCATGCAGGATTAAGATTAACTGCCTCACTGGGAATCTTCACACAGGACTGCTCAGAGTTGTTGGCCAACGGCGAGCAGGAGCTTTGATATCTTCACCCCCAACAGAAAGAATGGGTGCCAGCTTTGGATTTTGCAAGTGCTGAACCTAGTCCTCAGTATTGGGGAGCATAAGATTGTTCCTTTTGAAGGAGTAGGAGCACCCCCGGGAAGTGGTGGAGCGGCACGCAGGAGGGAGCAGCGCTGGTGAGGTGTGGGCTCTTCCATCCGCGGAGGGAAGAAGTGAAGGGCTGCACCAATGCCACCGAAAAAAGCCCCTGCTAAGGTGTCCAGCAAATTCAGTACTTTAGAGAAGAAAATGTTGCAGGATTGAGCTGACGACGCCACAGCTATGGCTCTCACCAAGGAAGATCGAATTGCTTCCCTCAGGGATTTCAAGGCGGAGCTCCGCACAGAGATTAAAGTGGATATCAAATCCTCCATGCATCAACTGAAAGCTGACCTCTCAGAACGGATGGCAACGCTCTAGCAGAACCTGAATTCGGTGGGCACACGAGTGCTGGACGTTGAGGTGCAAGCTCAAGACCTAGATAAAAGAATGTCAGCCTCCCAGGATAAAATACGGGGGCTTCACACCCAGTCACAGTCCACGCTACTAAAGATCGAGGACCTCGAAAACAGAGCACATAGAGATAACATCAGGATTAAGGACCTGGAGGAGGGGGTGGAGGGACCAGACCGGGAAGCATTTCTTGAGGGTCTCTTAGCGGAATTCCTGGGGGCGAACAAATTAAGATAAAAATCGAGCGGCTGCATTGAGTGGGATTGCAGCCTGGGGAGAGTGACATCGCACGCTCGACATTTTGGTGAAGCTCCACTCATTCAAAGTGAAGGAGGCCATCCTACAGGCGCCCTGGAAAAAGGATGAGATCTCATTACAGGGCTTTCGCTGTACCCTCTATTAGGACTTGGTGCCCTCGACTCTTCTTCGGTTGCAGCAATTTCGACCTCTCACCACAAAACTAGGAGCGGACGAAATGAAATACAGATGGACTTACCCTTTTGGCTTGGCCTTCGAGTTCAATAATAAAATGAAGTATGTCACGGAGCTTGAGGAAGGTCTAAGACTTGTGGGGCTCCCTCTGGGGCCAGAGGACCACACCGGCCACTACCAATAGGAAGGGAAGCAACAAACCTTTGCGGTGGAACGTGAGTTCGAAGGGCTGTCACTCAAAGGACTATAATAATCCAACCTCGACCTTCTGGTGGTTAGGAACTGATGGGGGGGATCCATCATGGATCACGAGATCTAAAGGGTGGAGTCCTCACCCAGGGATCATTGGGTAGTCAGGTTTCGCTTTTGTCATTTCTGCAAGCACCTACACTCTAACTCTGCAATTGTACAAGATGCTTTGGCGATAACAGGTTTCGAGAAACAGCCAGGGCCCGGGAGCTGGACCGTACGCCATACACCACAAACCCTATCTTCCAAGACTCTATAGCCGAGGGAGCACAAGCTGCCCGGCGCAGGTTTTGGGTATTTAGCTATGTTAACTGTTAGGGAAGGGGGGTTATGGAGGACGGACTCTGGTCTATTAAGGTCATTGGTCACGCATCATCACTGGCTTAAAACGCGTTTTCGAAATTTGAAGAAGCTATGTTTATTCCCTTAGTAGTAGAATTTGAAGGGATGGTGATTTTGTGGCTTCAGGTCCAATCTACGCGGGTGGGGGTTAAGTTGAAACTATGCCAATTGCAATATTTTCCTGGAATGTAAACGTCTTAAATTCACCCTTCAAACGCCAAAAAGTTTGGAAATATCCCTCGGACCACTCCTTTGAGGTGGTGGCCCTACAGGAAACACACCTAAAGCGGGAGGAGGAACTACAATTGCGCCACAAAAATTATGCTTTAATCTGCAGATCCTCAGCGGCTACGAAATACAGGGGGTACCTTTACTTTTTCACAGTTCTTCCAAACTTCAACCTGAAGCCATAAAGTCAGACAAGGAGGGGAGGATTAGCGTGGTAAAGGGTTTTATGAGGGGAAGGCTGTGTACGTTCATATCGGCATACACACCTAATACAGGTCAGCAGGCGTTCTTGTCTTCCCTGCCCAATATGCTGGGGGGGTTTGCCGAGGGTCCGACAATATTGATGGGGGACATCACCCTCACGTGGCATGCAGATTTGGATAGCACCTACCCACACAGAGCGCCCACAGGCAGTTTCTCCAAATTAGTAAAACACTCCATACATGCTATAGGCTTATTAGATGCATGGCAGCAAGTTCATCCTGATACCAAAGATTACTCATTTTTTTCTCATGACCAACCAACATACTTGAGATTAGATTATATTTTTTATAAGCCAGGGGTTATTGAGGTCCCTTCAGGATGAAAAAATGTTGCTGATCTCTATCTCTGATCACAGCTTAGTCGCAATTAATTTAAATTAGAAAAAGGGCGCCTCCAAGATGCCAAGATGGTACTTTCCAGTTTCCCTGACGAGAGACAAACTGATGCGGAGGAACTGCGAGGAGCTATCTCGGAATTCTTTTGTATAAACCAACCACAGGATACTTCTCCCCCGAATAATTGGGACGCCTTTAAGGCGGTCATGAGGGGGAAATGTATGGAGCTTAACTCAGCTCTAAACAAACAGAGCGCTAAGGAGAGAGAAGCTCTGGAGGCAGAACTGGAGGCCACTGAGAAGGAACACAAACAGAACCCTTCCCACCCTTTTCAGCCCAAACTGAGTGCCTTGAGGGGGAAGGTAAAAGCCATCTATGCTAATAGACCGGAGTTTACCCTTTTGCGAATGCGCCATGTCTCCTACACACAGGGCAATAAGATAGGATAGGAGGAGGTGGGAAAGACGATTGCGGCACTTAAACCTAATAAATCTTTGGGCCCAGACGGCCTAACGGCCAACTTTTACAAAACGTTCGCACCAGACATCACCTCACAGCTTACAAAAGTATTCAATGCAATGGCAGAAGGCTCGGTTACCTGGCAATCTATGAGGGAAGCCGTCATTTCGGTCATCCACAAACCTGGAAAAATCCACAAAACTGCGCCTCATATAGGTCCATAGCACTCCTAAATCTGTATGCCAAATTATACTCTTCAATTTCGGTACTCATGCTCAGAGAGTTGCTGCAGCCTCTATTCTTACCCGCGGCTTATCCGATCACTCTCCAGTTACATTAACAGTCACAACCGGCATACATAGACGACCATTCCGGTGGAGAATGTCCACATGGCACCTGCAAGACCAGAAATATAAGGAAAATATTAATAACTCAGTGGCAGACCATCTCCGTCATAATGAGTGTTCTGCGTCTTCGCCGACAGTACTATGTGAAGCCCTAAAACCTACCCTACATGGGGTTGACATCAGCTACACCACTGCAGCCCGCAAAAGTAAGACACATGAACTTAAACAATTAGAAGACCAAATTATGACCTTAGAAAAGCAATGTCACGAGCACAAAACCCCTATATTACACAGAAATCTAACTCTCGCTCAACAGCAATACCAAAGCATGTTAATGGAAGAGGCCAGACAAATGTGGTTGGGATGCCAGAGTTGAATATATCAATGTGGCGACAAATCTAGTAAGCTATTGTAGTGACTGTTCCGACAGGCAACGTTATCCATACCCCTTTCCCCTATTCGGGCTTTACAAGGGATAACCCTTACGGATCCAATCGATATCGCCAATAGCTTCGCGCAATTCTATGAAGAATTATACCAACCAAAAGAGGTAATACATGTCTCTTGACAGAGAAATTTCTAGTTGACATACCACCCCACACAATCTCGGAGGATACACGAGAAGCCCTAGACGCACCTATCACACTAGAAGAGGTCACTACTGCCATGGCCGAACTGCAGACCGGCAAGGCCTCAGGTCCTAATGGCTTTCCTAGTGAGTTTTATAAAAAATGTATAACACAATTAGGCCCACATCTCCTTAGTACCATGTCTGAATCGATGGAGATGGCACGACTCCCGTCAGATTGGCGACATGCCAAAATCGTTGTGTTCCCCAAACCAGGCCGACCAACCGAACGCCACTCTTCATATTTCCCAATTTCCCTTTTGAATATGGAAGCAAAAATCTTTGCTAAAATATTGGGGAATAGGCTACTACCCCATCTGACCACGATGGTTCATCTGGATCAAGCCGGTTTTATGCCTAATCGCTGTAATCGCCATAACATCCCGAGAGCACATAACGCGATCGCAGCCGTAGATCTGTTGAGCAGACCAGCGGTATTGTTACTGGCAGATATGGACAAGACCTTTGATTCCATCAGCTGACTATATCTATTTACTCTGCTACGGCGCTATAATTTTGGCCCACAATTCATAAAATACGTCAAACTCCTTTATACAGATCTCAATGCTACAGTCCAAGTCGCCAATTGTGTTTCAGCTCAGTTTTCGGTAGGGCGAAGAACGCTGCAAGGCTGTCCCCTGTCCCACCTCCTATTTGCACTGGCCATCAAGCCCTTGGCTGTATGAGTCCGGAAAGATGCATCAGGGGCTTTGAGTGGACAATGGATATTTCTGATTGCATCGCATTATATGCTGACAATATACTCCTTTTTCTCATGGATCCAAGCAAAACTGGTCCCAGAATTCTGCCGATTATGCAGATTTTCGGTGAAACATCTGGCCTATACATGAATCCCCGTAAAATCTACCATATGGCCACTGCGCGACACCTTAGGGTCTAGCAGATCGGCCGAGAACCTACAGGTGGTAAAGGATGGACTACCCTATCTGGGAGTGTTTCTGTCTGAGTCCCCTCAAATTTCGTGGGACAGAAACATCGGTACGACCACCGAAAAGTATGCTCTAGCATTAGGTCATGGACAGGATTACCCTTATCATTATATGGGAGGTCCGCTATATTTAAAATGGTCTCTCTGCCACAACTACTCTATCACCAACAGAATCATCCATATCTCATTCTATCTTCCTGGTTTAAATTGATTAATGTTACTCTGGGACAATTCTTATGGATTACTTCTCCCTACTTACTTCCCAGTTCTATAAATACCTGCAGTTCCGCCATGCAATCACGCCGCACATCAACAAAGTCGACTCATTCCCAGAATTCGGCCCTTGGTGAACTTCTCATAGGTGACCTAGAAAAGCATAAGATCTCCAAAATTTATCAATCCCTTTTCACCCATAGTGCCACTTCAATCGAAAAACTTAAAGAAACATGGCAAACCGACATTGGTCCCTTAGACGCTGACGATTGGGCGGAGGCTTTGGAATTTCCCGGTGGAGCTGCCATCTCCTCTCGACTACGCCTTGTACAGTTTAAATATATTCATAGGGCATAATATATACGGTATAGGCTATGGAGAGCAAACATGATTGCATCTCCCGTGTGTCGGCGATGTCAATCTGATGACGGCATCTTCATACACACAGTTTGGACATGTACAGGTCTAGACAGATTTTGGAAAGGGGTGCTAACAAGCCTGGCGGAAGTCCTTGGGTGGGAAATACCCAGATTCCCTAGATTAGCACTACTGCACATAGCATACACAATAGGCGGCAATAAGTACAAATGCCATCTCCTTTGGCTAGGCCTCACCATTGCCAAGCGCGACATTGCTAGAGCCTGGAAATCAGATAAACGCCCTGCGATTAGAGCATGGAAAAATGGCATAGACTTCTGTATGAGAACTAGAGATTTCTGTCTTCCAGGCTCGCGGCTGCCCACAGAAACATTCTAAGATATGGCGCAGATGGGTGGATTACCGTGGGCTGGTCTTGCCGGCACCGGCGACAACGTCTGATGTGTTAGACTCTGAATACAGATCTTATGATGCACAGACACGATGAATATCATGAAAAATGTATGCAGAAATTATGATTCCTCTCTATCTAATATGTATATTATGAGCTTATACAACTGCATTGAAATTTTTCAGTTTAGTTATGTTTATATTAAGTATATAATTTTGATAACGAATGCATACATTCCCAAAATATGCTGTAATGATGGGTTTGTCTTTACACCTGAAAATATGCTAATAAAATTTGTTCTGAAAAAAAAATGATATTATTGCTATATGTATATATATGTATTTTTATTACATTTATAAAAATTAAATTATAAAATAAATTACAAATATGAATGTATTATTGTTAAATTAGATATATGTAAATAAACATATATATTAATATTTATGTTTGTTTTAATTTTTTTGAAAATAATGACAATTGTTATATTTTTCAAAAAGATTATTATCTATATTTTATTTTTATTTTATTAATATTATTATTTAAGTTAATTACCATTTACTATTTAAATGTATATATATCTATATATTTAAAAAACGATATTTTAGACAACTAAATTAGTGACGATATTTGTTTCCTGATATTTTTATAATTTTAATTATAAGTATAGGAAGTCAATTTCTTTGTCATCGATATTTTGCTCGATATTTTTGTATGTAGATATTTTGGTGGTTGATATTTTCAGTGAACCATCAGGTGACATGTATTACTATCCAGCCTGGTAACCAAACAAAATAACTGAAACCCAGCACTGCATTCCCGCCCATGTACCTGACCATCTTACCTGAATGTCCTGAAATCCTCTTTGCAATTGCTTTGAAATCAGAAATTCAGATTCATTACCCAAAAAAGGGGACATCAGAGTTCACACTCATTCCCTGGCGGTTGTTACTTTAATGGTTGGTTAATGGTTGAGTTTTCCACTCCTACAAGATGCCCATCTTGAATGCTCACATCCCCTCTTCGGCACTCGAGCAGCTCCCATTCTGCTCTGCATTTATCTATCTTTGTCTTACTCTCCTTCAGTGAAAGTTTTTATAAATATATAGGATCAGATTTACAAACCCCTTGCGCCACTTTTGCATCATTTTTAACATGGGAAAAGTGACGCAAAAGTGGCTCAAGGGTCTTGTAAATCTGCCCCATAATTCTGTTATCAGCCGCAGCTCCCGCAGGTAAGCGCTGTGGGCGGGGGGAGTCGACAGACGATGGAACAGAGATAATAAAATAAATAAATTAATCCTATTCCGTCGTCTGATGACATCCCCCCCCCTCTCTGTCCCGCCTGTAATGTTCGGCACGCGCGAGGCGTTCTAGCCTTCCGCGCTGCCGAGGTGCGCTAGCGCTGACGCGTGACATCAGACGCTAGCGGGATATAATAAAGAGGCGTGGCCTCGGCTAGTTAGTCGGAGCCGCGTGTGCACTCTAATTAGACCGGCTCCCGTGTGCTTATTTAGCGCGATCGCGTTGCCATGCTATGTAGGCATTCAGAAGCATTACACTGGCGACGAGGGGTCAAGTGAGCCCTGCTGTGCTGTTTTGGCGCCCCACAATGCTTTCTGTGTCCTCTCAGGCTGCTAATCCATTGTGCATGCTGCTTCCCTCATGGTGACTCGGCTGAGCCTGCTGGGAGGCCTGGTGAAGTCCACTGCAGGTGCCCGGAGGGCCCTTCCAAACATCTGCTGGGTGTGCCCTGGTGCCCCAATCCATGGCCTGGAAGGGGTATGTCTCGCCCGGGTGCTGCCGCACACGCCCCCACGAGGTGTCTGCAGACCACCGTGCCCTCCTCCGATCCAGGCCCATGCCGGGTGTGATCACCTCGACCCAGAAGCACCGGAGAGTCCCGCGGACGACGTCCGGAGGTAGGCGCGCCCCCGGTTGGTGCAGCAGCGCGAAGGAGGTCACCGAACAACGCCCGGAGGGAGTGCAGGCCAGGTGGCGTCGACGCAGAGGAGAGGAAGCCGGCATTCACCGCGTGCTGCGCACGTGCCAAGATGGCGTCCATTCCCGCCATTGAGCCGTTTGTCGTGGATGGTGCACCGTCGTCCCTCGCCCCGCGCTGGAAGGATTGGACAGACCGCCTGCAATTCTACTTCGAAGGGGCTGGCATCGTGAGGGAAAGGCGCAGAGCACTGCTACTCCACCTAGGAGGTAAAGACATCCACCGCATCTACAAAACGCTCGTGGAAGCCACGCCGAAGACGTACCACACACTGCTGAACGCGCTCAACGCCCATTTTGAGCCCATGGCGAACAGAGACGATGAGAGGTTCATCTTCCGTCAGGCCAAGCAAGAGGCGGACGAGTCTCTGGATACGTTCCATGGCAGGCTGAAGGAGCTAGCCAGCACGTGTGGGTTCCGCGATGAACAGGAAGAGATCCGAGGGCAGATCATACAGGGGTGCTACTCGTCTAAGCTTCGCGTCACGGTCCTCCAGGAAGAAGGAAAGCCCCTGGCGGACATCCTCACCCTCGGACGGTCAAAGGAGCTGTCGCAAGCGAGAGCCTCGCACATGGAGGCAGCCCTACATCGCCCTGTAAAGACGGAGCAAGTGCAAGTGGCGGAAGCGGTGAACGTAGTGCGGCCAAAAGGGAGGCAAACCGGAGGGAAACGGCAGCCGGAGGCCAAGAAGAAAGACTGTGGGTACTGTGGCGGCCAACCCCACCGCATGCAAGACTGTCCGGCCAGAGGGAAAAGGTGCGGCGCCTGCGGGTAGATGAACCACTTTGCGGCGGTATGCCGGTCCACCAAAGCCAAGAAGGAGGCGGCCCATGCGGTACGCAAAGAGGCAGACAGCGAAGACATGGACGACGACACCGAAGAATACCCAGTCCACTATGTGTTTGCAATCCACCAACCACAGAAGAAGAAGCGCAGACTTCCGAAATGTCGCATACTAGTCCAACAACAGGAAGTAAAGGCGACGATTGACACTGGGGCCTCCATCGAGCTGATGGCCGCCAATGTCTACCACCAACTTCGGGCCAAACCCCCGCTGAGAGGGGCGAAAATTAGAGTGTTCGCATATGGCCAGAAGACGCCCATCCCCCTCATTGGGTGCTTCCAAACAGAGATACAACATGGCGAGAGGAGCATCAGCACCACCGTCTATGTCACGGAAGAGAGCAGCGGGATGCTGCTGAGCGGGCAATCGGCCGAAGAATTGAGGTTGATATCGTTCGCCATGGCAGTCCTGGAGGAGGAACTGGACACCATCCTAGAAGAGTTTGGAGAAGTCTTCAACGGCATTGGATGCCTGAAAGGGAAGGAAGTATCCCTACACATCGACCCGTCGGTCCAGCCAGTGGCCCTGAGGCACCGGCGAATTGTGTTCCACCTGCGGCAGAAGGTCGAAGAGGAGCTAGAGGCCCTGGAGAGACAAGGCATCATTGAAAAGGTCAGTGGGCCAACCCCGTGGGTATCCCCGATCGTCATCGCCAGGAAGCCGAAGCAGCCAGGACAAGTCCGCATCTGCGTAGACATGCGCCTCCCCAACGCCGCGGTCAAAAGAGAGCGACACCTGACGCCCACCATTGATGACATCCTGGGGGAGCTGAACGGGGCCAGGTGGTTTTCGAAAATGGACCTACCGTCAGGCTACCACCAGCTACCACTCCATCCGGACTCGAGGTACATCACCACTTTTTCCACCCACGTGGGCCTCAGACGGTATCGGCGCCTGAACTTCGGCATTTCAAGTGCCGCCGAGGTATTCCAAAATACCATCAGAGAGGTGCTCAGTGGGCTCCCTGGCGTGCTCAATGTGAGTGACGATCTGCTCATATATGCGTCAACCATAGAGGAACACCATCAGCGGTTGAGAGGGGTCCTCAAGAGGATCCAGGAGTCAGGCCTGACCCTGCACCGGGAGAAGTGCCAGTTCCTGCAGAATAAGATCAGTTTCTTCGGGTATACCTTCTCGGACCAAGGGGTGGCCCCAGACCCGGACAAGGTGAAGGATGTCCAAGACGCCCCAGCTCCGACGAACATCTCGGAGGCCCGGAGTTTCCTGGGCATGGTCAATTTCTGCGGCCGCTTCATTAAGGACCTCTCCAACCTCCCCAAACCCCTCAGGGAGCTGACCAAGTCGTCCACCACGTGGCAGTGGGGCCCGGAACAAGAGCAGGCATTCCAAGCGACGAAGGCGGCCCTGTCAGCGGACACTACCCTTTCATACTTCGACCCGGCAAAGCTCACCAACGTGGCAGTGGACGCGAGTCCGTTTGGGCTGGGAGCAGTCCTGACACAACTCCAGGACAATGAGGAGTGGGCCCCCATCGCCTACGCCAGCCGGTCCCTGACCGAAACAGAGCAGCGGTACTCTCAAATTGAACGAGAAGCCATCGCCATCCACTGGGAATGCCGGTATTTTCACGTGTATGTGTATGGACATCATTTCACGGTGACAACCGACCACAAGCCACTCATTCCCCTCTTCCAAGGGTCGTCCTCGAAGCCGCCACCCCGGATTGAAAAATGGATACTCCAGCTACAAGGGTACGACTACCGGGTGGAGTAAAAACCAGGGGCCACGAACCCGGCGGACTACCTGTCACGACACCCGCGGAAAGCCACGACGGAGGAGAAAGAGGAGGCCGAGGATACAGAGGAGTACGTCCGGTATGTGACAGAGCGGTCACGGCCCCTCCCAATGAGCCTGGCCGCAATAAGAGAAGCCTCAGAAGGCGATGAGTGTGTGAGAGCAGCAGTGGAGGCTGTCAGATCGGGGGATTGGAGGACAATTCAAGCCTCGCTCAACAGAAGAACGCCCCAAGCCAAGCTAACACTAGAGTCGTTCCTGAAGGTGAGAAGTGAGCTGTCCGTTGACGCCCAGGGATGTCTTCTGCGGGGTCCGAGACTAATCATGCCGGCCAGCCTCGCCCAACAAGCGGTGGACCTCGCCCACAGGGGACATCAAGGAGTGGTGAAGACAAAGGGCAGGCTCCGAGCCAAAGTATGGTTCCCAGGAATGGATGCGATGGTGGAACAGACGGTGAGAACCTGCACGTGGTGCCAAGCCGCAGGACCGCCGGAGCGCCCTCGCCCAGTGGCAACTGAAGACAATCCGCTGTGACCATGGGAGTGCGTGAGTGCCGACTTCGGACATCTCCCCGATGGGCGGTATGCGTTGGTCATCATCGACGATTTCACCAAATACCCAGAGGTCGAAATCGTGGGGAGCCAGACAGCCACGGAGGTGATCGCGAAGTTTGAAAAAACCATTGCCACTCATGGCATATTCGGAGTGGTCAAGACCGACAATGGACCGCCTTTCCAGGGGCAGGAGTTCGCAGAGTATCTCAAGAGCTGGGGGATCGCTCACCGCAAGATAACACCACGGTGGCCCCAGGCCAATGGAGAGGTAGAGAGGTTCATGCGGACGCTCAATAAAACCATTCGCATCGCTATGGCGGAGGGATCTCCACTAGAGAGAGCAATTTACAGTTTCCTGCGGGAATACCGTCTGACCCCCCATGTCACGACCGAGGCAGCGCCCGGGTCAGCCACCATGGGGAGAATCGTAAGCGACACAATCCCGCACCACCCTACTTGGGTTCCGGCACAAGCCACCAATGAAAGGACATTAGCCAATCGGAGGCGCTCAAACGACCACGCCAGCCTGCGAAGGGGAGCTAAGGAGTCCAGGATACAGCAGCAAGACCGAGTGTATGTGAAGGACCGCTACCCAGGCAGCAAGTTCAGACTTCCTTTTGAACCACAACCATGGGTGGTCACCCGCCGGACAGGCACGATGGTGACCGCTCAAAGAGGCGCGGAAACGGTCACACGAGATGTGTCCTTCTTTAAGAAAGTCCACCCAGGAACACCACCTCGTCCCGGGGCCGAGCCTGAGAGACCGGATCCCGACCAGCTGAGAGGAGATCAGGAGGTGGAGGACGGTCGGAGCGAGGATGGGGGTGCACAGCCCGTCCCAACCACCCCAGGGGGTACCCCGCCTGACAGCTCCCCAGCCCGGGTCGAGCTGAACACCCCAAGGCGCAAAACCCCCGAGGTGGTCCCTTCCAGAGGCGGTCCGTCCCGCTACAACCTGAGGAAGAACCCGGCACCATCATCCCAGCTGGCGGACTATATGGTGTGACCTGTAAAGACTGGCGGACTGGTAACATAACCATCGTTTTGTTTTCATGTTGTGTTTGATGTTTTATAAAGGTTGGAAGGAGTGTAATGTTCGGCACGCGCGAGGCGTTCTAGCCTTCCGCGCTGCCGAGGTGCGCTAGCGCTGACGCGTGACGTCAGACGCTAGCGGGATATAATAAAGAGGCGTGGCTTCGGCTAGTTAGTCGGAGCCGCGTGTGCACTCTAATTAGACTGGCTCCCGTGTGCTTATTTAGCGCGATTGCGCTGCCATGCTATGTAGGCATTCAGAAGCATTACACCGCCCTACAGAGCTTACCCGCGGGAGCCGCGGCTGACAAAGAGCCCAAAAGTGCGAAGTATGTTAAAAAACACCTTGATTTGCACCTGGTGGAGGGTTATAGAAAGGTGGTGATAGTAAAAGTGTTAAAATGGGACTACAGGGAGGAAGAACGAATGAAGAGAAAGGGAGGTGAAAGTGGTGATGGAGAATGGGAGGCAGGCAGGTAGAGTGGTAGAAAGAGAAAAAAGGAAAGAGATAGGGCTACAGAAAGGAGGGAGGAGAGAATGAGAGAAAAGGATAGAAAGTAGAATAGAGGGAGCAGATGCAGAAAGAGGAAGAATGTATAACGACAAAGGCAAAGAAAAGGAGTTGTCAGAAAAAGAGAGAGAATTAAACAAAAGTGAGAAATTTAGTGGGCGTAGAAAAGGATGAGAGGAAGAAATAGAAAGTTGAGAAAGGAGGCGATGAAAGAAGATACACAGAGGAGAAGGAGGAAAAGTGTGAAATGGAGGAAGAAAAAGAGATAAGAAAGGAGAGCGGTGGGCGAAGGAGGGAGTGAGAAGGGCAACAGAGAGAGTAGGAGGAAGAAAAAACATAGTGATAGTGGAGAAGAACGGGGACGGTGACAAGAGGGACAGTGAAAGAGATGAAAGAGGAGCGAGAGAGGTAGATAAAGAGGAACAGAAAGCAGAGACTGGTAAATGAGGGCAGAGAGGATTTGGAAAAGGAAGATGAGTGTGAGATAGTAGAAAGAAACAAGGGGCATGGAAAAACAAGGGGAGTGTGCCTTCACATATGTTACTAGCCCAGTGTGCTTTAAAATGTACTGTTTACACCTAAATTCACAGAATCTCTGTGGGGGAGACCATTGTGTGCATGGCCCTCAGGCCTACTGGGTGTTCAGCAGTCACTGGCCCTACACACCTTCAAACACAGAACTTTCCACTTTTCATCACATGAAAAGTGATGTTTAAAGCCCTATCAAATGTTTAGCAAGTTACTAGCTCCAAATTGCTTGTTGGAGACATATGGCAAGAACTGAAAGACCATTTTCCTCAGCCACCAACTACTCTTTAGGCCCATGAAGGATACAGAACAGGGTCGGGCTGGCCTATAGGGCAGTGTCTGATGGGCTGGTCTGGCAGGTTAGTGTGTGGGGCGTTTTTTGGCTGTTTTATGGTGCTCTTACTGTTGATGTCCATAATAATAAAAACAAGCACCGCGTGCCGCAAGCTCAAATCCATTCAGTCTTCCATTCCTTGAAAAAACACAATGCAGCTTGTATTTACAAGTTCAGTACTGCTCACATTTTCAAACACGGACCACTTTTTAGCCTTCTAATTCTTTAATGGAGGCCACTTTTATTTTGGTGGACGGGACTATTTTCTGTCCGAATCCGACCACGGTACAGAATCCGTGCTAGCTCACATCCGTGAACACCCCATTTCATCACTTGACACAGGAGTTCCAGAAGTCTTCATTCACCTCAGCCCTCAATCCATGTAGGATACCGTGGAGCACGAGACACTCCTGGGCTGCCTGGAAACATGGGCCAATTAAGCAGGCAGGTCTTTACAGACCTTTCCATCTTTCCTGGAAAACTGCAGCCAACAGATCCCCATAGACCCTTTCCATCAACGTCGGCGGTCGTCTCAGGCCATCTTCCCAAAGGTTCGCCACTATTGTCTCACTTCACGAATTCCAAATCCAGATGACAATGGGGAGCAGAGAGATATATATTAAAATACAAACATTGACTATCTGGGAATAAAAAAAATCTTTCTGTGCCTTAATGAACCTAAAACCAAGACAATACCGGGGGATGCGGAGAGGGTCTACTACTGACCCCATTCCATCGTGAATCCCGCGCAGTGCTGATCTCAGTACAGAAAGTGGAAAACCTGTGGATAATTTTTACTTATTTACTTTCTTGAAAGCTAATGGATATATGGTATCGAGTGACTGTGATTTTGCTTATTTGATTAATTCTTTGAATAAATCTTATCTTTAATGTTGATAAGCGAAAATTAAAAAAATCATAATAAAGAAAACATAAACAGACTGTGGGTCTGGTTAGAAGAGGACCTTTCATTCAAGCAGTCAAATCTCAGCCAACATGCTTCTTTCCTAGCAAAGAATTTAATCCAAGATTCTGTTCAGTGTCTTCTAATCAGATTCCGGGTGTCGAACATGCCCCTGTGCAATCCAGTCCTCACTGTGTCCTAATACCAGGCATAAAGTCACACAGGCACACTGAGTTCTAAACATAGGGCCTAATATAGAGCTTGGCAGAGAGAGTACTCGATCGCAGCTGCAAGGAGTACCTCGCGCCAAACTCTTGGTTCGCCCTCCTGATTTTCAGGTGGACGGACCTTCAGTATCTTTATGACAGACTCTACTCTGGCTCTGTTTCCGAGATAGTGTTCCGATGACCCAACGGAGTACGGGCCACTGGAGTTCTGACAATTTGACCACCCACCCGATTTGGAGTGGGCACTTGAATGGCCAGTTTTCGGTGTCCCTCGGTGACGGATAAAACCTGGAGGTAAGGCACAGTGAAAACATTTAAATTACTTCTACACCATGGGAGAGAGCTCATTCCTTTTTGATTTTTCAGAAACAAACTCCCACTTTGGGAGATTGTTTTTGGAAATCCAAAATCATGTTGTAACTTAGACGTACCGTCCATCAAACTTTTAACACATTGACATGATGGTGGCTACTGCCAATGACTAGAGATGTCCGCAGGGCTGGCAGAGATTTCTAAATGCAGAGGACAGGTACTCCATCAAAGAGGCAGAGTACTTTACTCCATCGCTCTGATGGGGTACATACCGTACTTCGTACTGTAAATCAAGCCCACAGAAATGTGAATCCATGCCTGGGGAAACCCTTAAACCCAGCTTCAAGGTTCTTGCTCAGCTTACCAGCTTTCAAGAGAGCATGGAAAACCCAAGCAGACACAAGTGACATGTTCACTGTGGGCCAGAGACAGGGAATATTCCCACAATTATCTTAGGCACTGAAGCTTGTTATCTGTGACTCTCTCTCTTTTCTATATTGGAAGCACTACCATGGAGGGCAAGGGTAAGTAGTTGTGAGAAGGTCTCACTGTCTACGGACAGCAGTATTACTATGCGGGCTAAGCATACGAAACCCTTAGGTCTGGTCACTTTCGAGGGAACCCAATTATAAAGCCAATGCCTCTTTAAAATTGAACCATTCTCTGGGGATTATGCAGTGGAGAGAGAAGAATCTCTACGGAAAGGAATATTTTCTCAAACGGAGTGCTTGGGCGGTTACATTGATTATTTTTTAGTAAATATATCTTTCTATGACTCACTTACAGATCTAAATTAAATTCATAATAAAGTAATATCTATGGGGGGAGTACTACCAGTTAGTTGATGACCAGGCGTAGAGTCAGCTGGTCTGTGAAGAAGCATACAGTTGTAACACTGGGACAATCTATATACACAAGCAACATTTGCTGAATTAGGTGTGTTTTCTAAAATGACAATGCAGTTACATACATGCTACAGAAGGCAAGGTGTTGTGGAATTTCTCTTAAATTATGATTTAGGTATGAATAGTTGTGAGAAGTTGGCCTGATATATGCTGTCCACTAGTTATAGTGGGCACCTTGTATCAGTCTAAACAACCCCTTATGGTGATAGGTTAAAGACAACCTTTATTGAAAGCTTTCCTAGTGGTAGCTATGGAGAGCAGCCTTCAGGCTAAGTCTTGAAGGAATGTAAAGCAGCTTGTTTTACCAGTCTATAATCTCTTGAATGACCAAATGAAAGGACCAGGTATATATTTAAAATATATGTACTTAAGATAAAACACATCCCTCTAGTCTCTTTATGAGACTGGAGTTCGAATTACTTAAGTTACAAGTCAGTATTCAACAGTAATAGCACAAATACACGTTTGGGCCCTAGGGGCGTACCAAACCATATACCAATAAAGTGGTATAAGAACCACGACTGAGCTATACACAAGGCCTAGAGCCTGTAGAAGTCCTTGGACCACAAGGAACAACCCAAGGTAGTGACACAGGGGGCCCACCGGGGACGCGTGCAGTGTGAGAACACAGCCACGAATCGCCGTTAACTTCTATGGGGAATGGCGCGGTTGGAAATTAAGAATTTAAGGACACTTAGAGGATGACTACGAGTGAACCCTTTTGGACTTAGAGGTGTCTAGGTCCAACATCCACGGGAGCACCGTAGTACTCGAGTTACCTCACCCAGGGAAGCCGGGTGCATAGGTGTCAAATGGTGTCGGGTCGCGTCGCTGTTTTCAATGGAAGCTGGCAAGGAAGTGCTGCTGCCGTGAAGAGGAGAAGTGTCCGGAGAGATCCAAGCTTGGATTTAGGATGGAAGGAACCTGAAAGCAGAGGGGACAGAGTCTGGGTCACTTACCAGTGACGAAGGGCACGATAGTCCAATGCCCACAGATGTCGAGTGCTTCAGGTGAGTTGATGGGTGTCTTGATTCTTCAGCCCCGAGGTCCAGGAGGCGCCGATGACAACCAGGAGCTGGATGCCAGCTGTCCCACGAAGTCTGTCGAGTGCTGCGGTGTCGGCGACCAGATTGGACCCAACAAGCCTTAGCAACGGCAAGTCACTTGGAAATAGAAAAAGGATGTCGGTGCAGACCAGCAAGATCTGGGGGACTCACCCAGCAAGGGTAAGTCAGGGCATGTCTGGAGCAAACAGGAAAGCCCAATCAGAAGAGGAGTCGCCTTCGTGGGGACCCACTAGCCAACGGGCTAGCGATCGCGAAGGAACCTCGAGCGGTCACACTGGAAACGAGTGGAGGCCAGAAATCTTTGCTGCAGGAGGTGCTCAAGGCTGGGGCTACTCGGAGCCCAAAGCACAACTTCGAGGAAGACCAGGAAGATGATGGATCAGCAAAACATCATGGTGTCCAGGGGTCACAGTTCCACGTCACCCACGATAGCCACGGGCCTCAGCTGTGCTGTGGACTGAGGGTAGCCACGCAGAAGTCTGGAAGTCCACCTCTGGGGATGCAGAGACTTTGGCGTCTGGCGGGAGTTTCGGAATTGCAGACCGGTCAGTTGCTTCTTTGGTGCCTGCCAAGCAGGGGAGTCACTTCTTGACCCCAAGGGAGATTTCTTCAGTCTTCTAGTTGAAATAGAACGTTGAAGGTCCAGGATATATGTTTCAGAGTTTGGTCCAGGGTAATCTAAAGTCGCAAGGACTGGTTTCCCATACTTATACAAAGTTTGGGGGTCGGACATACTCTAGGGACCCACCTATGGGAGGTTTTGGAAAGAGGGGTGGTTACACCCATTTCCTTTGTCCAGTTTCGCACCAGAGCAGTGGCAGGTAGCCCCTGCAACCTGTTTGAACTGGACTATGCACAGGGACACCAAGTGTGCACCCAGTGCAGGACTTCAAAGCACCAGAGAGAGCTCCCGCCCAGCCCCAATACACATCTGCCTGTCTGGGGAGGTGGTTACACCTCCCCAGACAGGAAACCTATTGTCCAGGCCTCCCCTGCCGGAGTTTTGGTCAGCAGCAGGAGGCCAGACCCGTGTCAGTGGCAGAGGCATCCATTTTGTGATGCCAGGGCTTTAGAAAGTCTTTACCGGATAGACCAGTGTGAACATGTCTCTCCCTCTAGAAGGGTGGAATGCTATCCCCGCCGCCAGAACTGGAACTGGCGGGGGGGGGGGGGGGGGTAGTATTCCAAAGCGTTTGACACCAAACACAACATGTTTCCGTGTAGCCAGTCCAAAGTTAGCATTTACCGCAAGGTTATAATGCACTTAAGAGTATATGGTCAGGCTGCACCACAAACAGCATCATACTAGGTACTCCGAATGCTGCAGAGGGGAGCTGCTTCCGTATTGAATCCAGCTGGCAAATTGATTTGAATTCAGCTGGCAAATCCGTTATTATACGTAAATCCTGTTTCACAGCCCTCTCCAACTTGGTGATGGGCTCCGTCAGCTTGAGCCGCGTTGTAAGGTAGACTCGTTGCCTTATGTTGCGGGGTGACCTACCGTGCGGTTGCTCTGCCAAGTTGGAGAGGGCTGTGAAACAGGATTTACGTATAATAACGGATTCTGGACACGAATTGTCAAGCATACCAGACCTAGGTAACGAATGGGATTACGGGCTGTCTCTTCCCGAACCCATTCTTCTAATATTCTTTTTTTGGTCCTGACGAAGCGCTCCTGGATCCAATAGGGACCATCAGATAGCGCGAAACATGTTGACCTGACTTTCTTTATAGCACTTTTGTTAATACACTACACGGGTTGAGAGAAGTGGGACTTTATTTGGTTCTGTTTCCCCTCTCATATTAGCACTATCGTGCATCTCCATCCCCGTCAATGTTTTAGTTTGAACCAGGGACCTCCCAATTAAACTATTTTTGGACCCTGTCTCAATTTTATAACCTGCACTCACTAGCACACTCCTACCCACACACCCACACTCACAAATGCGGCAACTCCTAAAAGAACTCCACCAGAGAGCCCCTAACCAAGGGCCCGTGAGGGACTGCAGCACCACCCCCACGAGGAGCAACTGTGCCCAATGATGATGCTAAACATCCGCAAGGGTGTGTGAGGGCACCAAGTACCACAAAAAGGAGTATCCTCTCCTCACTCTGCACACTCACTCTGTCCTTGGAGACATCCCCTACTCTTTACAGCTTATCCTTTGTCTATTACTATATTTTCTCTTTATGTAGGAACTGTAACCATCCGTTGGAATAATATATGACTTTTAGGAGCATTGGTTCAGGACCTTTTTCAATTCGCTCCTAGTCCCCTCTCTTATTGATTTGTTGCATTATACTGTCCCCAGAAATACAGTCCTGAAGAGACCCTGTATCTAGAGAGGGTCGAAACGCCGTCGACAACATATAAAAGAGACAGCTTTGATTGAATTATTGTAGATTGTATTAAGTCTGTCCTTGTATAACTTTCCAATAACCGTCTTAGTTTCTTTTCACCTTGTCACGTAATTTCACTAAAATAGGTTATGGTCACTTCACTTGGGGTCACAATATCACTACAAATGTAAAGAATATATGAATCTTTTTTTTATATATATTTTTGATATTATGTCTGTGATACAGACGACAATTGCAGAATAAAAATACCTACTTCGGCTGAAGTTAGGTATATTCTTAAAGGAAAAGTTTTTGTGTGGGCTTATTATGAATGATAAATGTATATGATTGATACTGCAATTCATTATAAGGTCATATTTGAAATATATGAATGTGATTAATTCAGAGCGACAACTTGAGTTGCAGACTGTGCATTGTTTAGTTGAAATGAGTTCCTTGTGAACATTGTTGTGTACTTTTTTTTTTTCAGGATTGTTAAGACCTGCCATAGGAGTGGCTTATAGGTTTTATATGTGTGTGCTATGGTAGTGATATAGGTAGCCCATTGCTCCCACCTATATAGGGTAACTCTCAATCACTCTCCATCATCCGCATTAATCAAACCATTCTTCTGATTTTCACTCTTTTCAAATTTGCATTCTGATGTGATATCCCCGGAGTGGCAAACATATGCCTCTCATTTCAGGGGTATGTGGATGGTGGGAGGGAACCTGTATGGCGGGGAGATTATACTTCAAAACTGATGACTTCCATGCAGCTGATGCAGTGGTGTGAATGGATGAAGAATATCCTGTTAGCTAATCATTTTTATTTTGGGATATAAAAAAATATACTGATGAAACTGTTAAATCAATAAAACCCAAATTAAAAAATGATATTTACAAGTAGCGATAAATAGAAGTCTCTGGGGGTACCGGAAAACGTAGATTATTTAAGATCAAGTAGACCCAAAGTGATGAGAGGTTGTACTATTTTTAAACAGAAGTTCTAAAGAGAATGGGGATGATTCTGAGGGTGGAATAGATATCCCAGTGCATTTTATGGTTTACCTCCTCCCTATAGTATATCTTCCAAATTGATTATAAAAATGGTCTTATCCATCATACTGTGGCACCTGATTAAGTTTGTTTTCATTTTACTCTTTAGAGATGTGAAATGTGAAACAGATCCTGTGGATATGATGGGGTACCCAGTTGCTGGAACATAAACATTTGCCAAACGTATCTTGGGAAATAAGTTCAGATGTTATTCATATGTTAAGGATACAATGTGAGGAGAAAGGTGGTGTCATATCTCATACTCCATGGCATATTGATAGCATGCAAAATTTATTTTTTGCACTATTTTTGAATAAAAGGGGCGTTGGGGAAATAAATGGAGAAGCAATTGGGTTGGTAGGAAATAAGAAAAAATTGTGTATTCTCCCCAACTATGAAAGTTCCAAGGGAAATATATAACTGTACTATCTGAAATGAAGAAATCACAGGCAGGATATAAATGGTACATAATTGAGAAATAATTTAGAATTGGAAGAAATGTTTCCAGGAGGCCAAAAAATAGAGAAGAAATTGGAAGAATTTCTAGTGCAGATGCATAAAATGATCATGCATAAAATGATCATGCTTCCAAATATGCTGAAACTACATAATTTAGATTTTTTTCAACTCTAACTACAGACAGTAATAACCTTTTTTGAGATGCCTCGGTCGCATATATTATCTAAAAAAGGAAATACTTGAAATATTGGTAGTTCTCAGTTAGGGTATGTTGTTCTATATACTTATACTGGGGAGCTTCTCCAGCTTGTTTTCGCCTACCTGTCGCCTCCAAGTCAGCACCTTCAAACGCCAGAGGACCCCTGGTGGGACGAGGGTCCCAGGGGCTGCGCTGTTCTTCCCGCAAACGCCGCATACACTCCGGGGGGACCACAAACCCCAGAGTGCACGACCGCATACACCAGCTGCCGCGAGTGAGGGGGTGGTGTGGCCAACGCGCTTATAGCGCAGGCTCTCCCACTGCGGCGCGGGACGACCGCGGGATGCAGCCCAGATGAAGCCTGGACCAAGGGCGGGCCCGTCTGTGCCCGTCCAGGGCCATCAGAGGCCGGGCTGGGCCACCCCTCTGACATCTTTGATCATCTGTGCTTGGCAGTGGTGAGTGGTGAATCACTTCAGTTTTATGTTTGGGGCAGCAATCGTTATGGGCAAACGCAATATTACCCCAGCATTGCGTAACACTACGTCCATAGACAGTATGCTGGAGAGAGCAGTCAATATTGTTAGCACCGAAATCGAGCTAACCGAGAGGCGCTTGTCCTTGGGCCTAACAAAACCCCATTTCCCTCTACAATCTGAAAATACCGATTGTAGTGACTCCCAACCAATGTTGACTATACCAGTTGATCACAATTCACACTCGTCAGCTCGAGAAAGCGAAATGGGCACTGAGGGAGATGTGGACATTGGGCACATCGGAGAGATGGAGGATTCCGCATCCCTGGTTTGCTCTAAGGACACTCTTGCAACTGCAACTGTGAACGTCTCCCCGAACCCTGAAGTTACTGGGGCAAAAAGAAAAAGGAAAACAGCTAAGCCGGTTTGTTCTAAACGGAAACAACCCTCACGTTCAAACTCACAACGCACTGCGCTAACTACATGGATTCAAGGCTCGGCAGCCTCAGCTGACCCAGTTCCTGTTTGCGCTTCTGTTGATCTAACGTCTTCAGAGACACTAAATTACTCTGTATACACCCAAACTCAATCAACACCCACACCTTTTTCTAATCTTAGACTTGGGGATACTGCTATTGATATTATTATAGATAAGATGTATGAGCGAGTCAAAGAGCTTGTAGATAAGAATTTTGCTGCATTATGGAAGCGCTTGGACCGCTTAGAATCACTAACTAATAAGTCAATCTTACAAAGTAATACACCCAAGCAGTTATCATCACAGGGCGGCATTCACAAATTACAGACCCTGAGTGATGCAATTCTTAATGAACGACAGGGAATTATCATTTCCACACAGTCTCCTGCCCCTTGTGACACCTGTCATAAAACTAAAGATTGCATCCCTCTCAAACTTCCCACCGACTCTGCTAAAGCTCAAAATTCAGTCATCTCCACCCAAGTATATCCATCTAGCCAAATCGCCGATTACGTCCCTCCCACAGCCCCGCTAATATTGTTTGTAATAATATTTGTGGGTTTGCTGTGGCAAGTAAAGATGTTTTAAGTCTATCACCGGTAGCGTGTCCGTATGTCCAGCTTCTCGCAGGGGTTCCCCCAATAGGGAATAATAAATCTGAGTCTTGGGACCAACTACGGAATAAGAGTATTAACTGGCTGGCTAAACACAAAGGGTTCAGGAGGTTTAACATAAACGACATTATAATGGTACGTAGGGTTGGCTGGGTTGGACCGTCAGATAAGACTATCGAGGGAGATTGCATTGTTATTAACTTTCGTCGACCAGTACTTGTTAGATCAATATTGATGGCAAAGGAGACTAACAATTTTTTATCCACAAATATTTGGTAATTACCTCTTGGTTTCTTTTATAAACCAAACACTGAGCAGCATACTTCAGCTACCCCCTCATATCCGTTAGTAAATAGGTTCTCTGCCCTTTCTAGTCTTGACAGTTTAGATTGACCGTCATACATATCAAAACTCACTGCCATTTTTCCTTTGACACCTATGTTGGCTATTCCGGAAAACAACGGTTCTGAGCCATATGACCCAATGTTACATGTGCTAAGCTGGAATATTGCCGGCTTGGCTTCCAAACTAAGTAGTGATGATTGGGTCAAGACGGTAAGCAAATATGACATTCTGATGTTTCAATGGACCTGGGCAACAATAGAGCTATATCTTGAAGGGTATGAATGCCTCAATATTACTGTACCCCCCCCTAAACAAGGCCGACCTTCTGGTGGCCTATCCACCTGGGTGAATATTTCTTCGGGTGGCAGTGTTAAAACAATCCTGACTAAAAGCGCTAACATCCAAGCCTTGATATACACATGGGGGGGTTTCGATTTGTTTAATTAATTTTTATAATAATGATTTCTTAACTACACCTAATATGAATTTTGTTAACCTTTTTAACTTTATTTCAGATACACCTAATCTCACAGGGAATCAAAAACTTGCTGGAATTTGTTTGGGTGGTGATTTTAACGCAAAGATCGCAGGGGGAAACAATTTAACTCCCCTTTATCACTCTTTGGTCCACCCATGTAAAAGGGGGTTTGAATTCATGGATCACTTATCGAATAGTAGCCTATAAAATGTAATGGATATTGCGGACACAAATAATAATGAGGACAGCCCAATACCTACCTATAGAGGCCGTGGTTGTGCCTCAACAATAGATTATGTTTTTATAACGGCCACATTAGAAGACTATTTGGCTAAAGCAGAGGTCAAACCGACCACGTTTGGGGATCATAATCCAATTTCAGTTTTATTCAGGGTTGCCCCCAGATCTGACTTCAGAAAGGAGCCAGGGGCTTGTAATTTAGCCCCCTCAACAGATAACTTAAGGGTTATATGGAAAGGTATCGATAATAGTAGTGTGTTCCAAAACATGTTAAAAACTTATCGAACATTTTGTGATACTTGTTTTTCACCTGTTGATCCCAACCCAGAGGTAGTTTCTGCTTTTGCTCAATTATGCGCAGGCATTAGAAAAATTGATCTCAAGACCTGCACTTGCTTCCAACTCTAACCCTAGGTGGTTCAACAGCACTTGCTCACAGGGAAACAGAGAGCTTAGACCTGTCCTCTCAGCTGTCCCTAGGGATTCTAACCTCATTAGATCATTGAGGCACCAATATAAAAGAGTAACCAAGCAGAGGAAAGACTAGATCTTAAAAGAACAATGGAACAACTTGGCTTGTGCTCAAGACATAACAACTCAAATGGCTTTTGGGCAGCAGCCAAGTCTCTGAGATCATTGGGCAATACACTCACTCCGTTAAGTTGTAATATAACGAGCGAAGCTTGGGTAGCCCACTTTTCCAAAATATATGCCGCTACGCCCCAGTGCGAGGATTCTGTAGATAATCTTGTTGCTACACAAATTCAGATATCATTATCAGAGGTTGAGGATGCTATCGACCAAAGTCTGGGTAATAAGGCCCCTGGCCTAGATGGGCTTCCCATCGATCTTATAAAATTTAAGTCGGAGTTCTGGGCGCCCCTTTTACTCAATGTTTTTAATAATTTGACAATCACCAAAATCCCCAACACATGGTCAACATCTGTTATCGTTCCAATCTTCAAAAAAGGCGATAGATCCAACCCGAGTTGCTATAGACCAATTTCTTTAATTGACAATGCACTTAAGATATTGGGGAGGGTGCTATTCAACAAATTCAGATTTTGGGCCGAGGAGGAAAACATTTTAAATAGATGTCAGCTAGGTTTTAGAAGCAATCTTGGAACGGTGGAACAGTGTCTTAACCTCAATTTGATCATTGGTAAATATACCATAGCTCGACACTGCCCCATCTACCTAGCATTCATGGACCTTACCTTGGCCTTTGATCTTGTTAATAGATCACGGCTCTGGTCATGCCTTTTAAATTGAGGGTTGGATGAGGCTCTAGTGCACTTTCTAGCATATTTACATAGGGACTTAAGGGCACGGGTGAGAATTAGTACGGATGGGGCAGTTTCTGGGGACATAGTGGTTGGAAGAGAGGCAAGACAAGGGTGTGTCTTAGCCCCACTCTGGTTCATTTTATATATTAACGAGTTACATAATGTGCTGTCTGAACTGACAACAGATGTCCTGATGTTTAATGGTAATAAACTGCCCGTCCTTTTCTTGGCTTACAATTCTCAGACAATGGATCTTAGGCAACCCATTTGGCATATGGCCGGAGTAAATTTTTAAAGGCAGTTAATTCGATCTTAAATCTTAAATCTTCCCCAATCAAAAAGAATTGAGGTAGTGTGTCCCTACTCAAAATTTATAGAACACAGTGTGTAGCCACTGTAACATACGGGGCCGAAATCTGGGGCTTCATAACTTCTAAAAGTATCCAGGTCGAAGAAAATAGATTTTGTGGGAGAATTTTGGGGATACCTATCTCCTCTTCAACCTTTGCCTGTCATAATGAGCTAAAATTGTCTTATATAGAAGATTATATTAGGTCCCGCCCTGCCCTGTTTTGGTTAAAAGTCTGGGAAAATCCAGCAGCCTCGTTAACCAGAGAAATTATAGTTGATTGTCTAAAATGCGACAAGTGCGAAGACATACCGTGGCTGGCAGAAGTAAGGGCAAGTTTAAATAGAGTAAATCTTGGCCACGGGTTTCAAAACCCAGACCAGTTAGAGGGTATTAACAAAAAGACTATCCGAGAAGCTATCTATAAATATTATGGGAACATAAGATATGAACAAAAGCTCTCTAAAGCATCCGTCGCACGTTACATATTTATGGTAGATGTCAAGGTACCAAGAAATCCACAGGAGCCGATGATGGTCCCAACGCCCCGCCACCTCAGTCGCCACCAGAAAGTTACTCAAGGTAACGACTAAAGCGGGGGGAAAGGGGAAGTGGAAGAGAAACAAGAGAGACAGCCTCGGAAGTAGATGGTTCTTCACACCATGGTCTTTGTGGCGTCTTCTTAACTGCACATGGATGAAAGACACATATGTAAATACAACCTACACTGTTCTATGCTCGTTATTATAACACAATGCTTGATTTACCCAGTAGACCTCAGGCTATTGCTTCTCCCTTTTTGTTGTTTCTGGTGATTTGTTTTACAGCATCTGTATTTAGGGGAACAACAGCATTTAGATAAACATTTCTACACTAGTAAACAATGATTTTCTATATACCTAGTGAACTACCCTTTTTACCTTTTACTACAAATAATAGCGTATAGCTCAACTGTAGTTTTCTTATTGTCTTGGGGAAGAGTTATGAAACCCTCCTAAGATTCTCCAAAAAATATAAAAATAATAAATATGTAATAAGTTTAAATTCCTTGGTTGTCAAGTGACTGAGTCAAATGTATGATCCCAGCTCCGTGCTTTATATAGAAGAATACAGTCACAATACCTCAGTTGCTCTAGGAAGGTGAAACAGAAATACCGCTATCTGGAACACGAAGGCATAAAGACAACGATTGTGTTACACGAATGTTCTCCTCATACGCGCTGTCAAAACTCTGATTTTCCTCGTCTGGATACTTGACTCCCACGTTGCGCACGCGTGTACTGACCAAAATAGTAAAAATAGTTTGTTTTCGTGAACATAGAAGGAAACTAACTCTGCGCTATGAGGAGACGCTACACTCTCACGGAGGGCTACAGTTGAAGTGCGAAGTTCCTTCTTGGAACACGCACCTTGAGCTCCCTAACAGTCGCGTGAGGGGAAACACTAGACCGCCAACCTGCCTTTGATCTGTCCTCACCTGTGCAACCATTTTCCTCACCAGAGTTTTTTATTATTTTCACGCATTGCCTCAACAGGAGTTTCGACGCCAAACATCTTCTTCTCCAACGCGGATACCTAGTTTGTTTTAACGAAGGTTTTTAGGTTTTTACTCTATATCTCACTATATGTGAAGTCGTTGCCAAAGTCTTGACAGTAGACGATGGAGGCCCCCCCTCTTATCTACCAGCTAGTTATCTTTTAAGAGACATTAACCACTGGGATCGAAGTTTGCTCTTTCGTCTCAGAGCTGGTACATTAAAATATTTGTTGTGCTTCCCCTTAGGCTTTCAAACCAACCTTGAGCAATTGCCTTGCCTGTGTGGCAATTCAGGTAAGCAATCTATGTTACATTTTCTGTTCTTTTAAAGGTTGCTTACAGGGTTATCCTTCAGCTTAATGGGGAAAATGTAATACTTCGTGTTTGTACCTTCCTGAAGATGGCTATTCGTTCATGTGCCTCTATGAGCCCCTGATAAGTAGATTTGATTGTATTATACAAACCTTCTGCCTTTATGCTGATAAAGAATATGCTTCTTGCTTTTTGGCCAATGTTTAAATTATCCAGAATTTTATCCACGGATCTAATAGTCTATCTCCCCCTGCTGCTATTCTTCTAAATCCATTCGCACTTGCACTTTGTATTTTATCATATGATGCTGCTATATAACCTGACATACTCTTGGTTTCTGTGAAAATGATAATCTTATGATGATTTATTGAATTGTTTTTTATACTGCAAAAGCCCTTTTGTATGTTTTAAACCCAGATGATGTTTTTATGTAATGTTTTAAATGTTTAACTTTGTGAGATACTGTTTTGTGATTTTTTGGATACCTTATATCCGAATAAAGATTATTGAATTGAATTGTATATACTTATTGAACAATAATCATTGTATACAGCATGCTCAGTCACACATTCTTTAGAAGCCCCTGAAACCATACTGGTAAAATGGCGATAACTAATGCAATTATAGTTTTGCCAATAATTTTAGCAGGACTATGTTATTTTGTAGCCTAAATTGTGTCCAAGAGTGATGCATATTGCTGCCCGTCCCATCTATAAATCCATTTGGGCTGTACTTGGGGTGTGTAAATGTAAATCTAGAAATGTGAAACACATAGCAAGAAGAATTGATCACAAAATCATTCAAACGTCATTCAAGACTGGCCTGTTAACATGAATACATTTTATTAACATACCATACTTTACAAAACATTTATTTACCTGAAAATAATTTATTTGTGCGGGAAAAAAACACTTAATACTGTTCCCTCCGTTTCTTCAGTTTTCACAACCTATAAATCCCACAGTAATATTTCACACACTCTTTGGTTAGCTTTTTAATAGATAATCAATAAACATGTTTGTGTTGTACTGAAGAACATCATTACTTTGCAGACCAATGCATGACCACACCGTATCTTTGATTATCATGGTTACCTTGCACCGGTGGACTCAAATATTACATGTGCACACTTTTGGTCTTATATTTTTGTGGGTCTTCTTCATCAAATTTACATATTGCTTATCAAGTAATGCCACTTATCAAATTACTCATTTGATACTCTACACACAAAAATGGTATGTTCCTCTATTCAGTTCAGATGCCTCCTTCACTGCCTCAGGATGTGATCCTATAGCTATGATAGCCTCAGTAAAGATGGCTACCTTTTTTCTGAGCATTGACCTTAGACACTCAACGATGTAATATATAAAGATTTCTTTGATACCAAAAAGAAGTTGAAATCATTAAGAATCTGCATTTATACAGATTGCAAAGTTATCCATGACATTTAAGAATATTAAGGAACATTAAATAAAAAAACAGTACATAAAAATGTCGGACTTTTTTTTTAACTTTAAAGACATCTTCAAAAGTGAGTCTTTGTTGATGGGCCACTGAATCAAATTATGCATTTTGAGAATTATCCTTTTCGTTTCTGTCTGAGCCATTGTGGTGGTGGAATGTTGGTAGTACTGAATACTCAGTTTTTCTTCATCAAATCCACAATTTTAGTAACGGAAACATCCAGCATGACACTAAATTGTCTTACTGACCTCGATTGAAGAGTACATGAAGCACGTAAAAATGCAGTTGAAACAGAGATGGTTCACATCCAACATATCCCTTTTCCTATTAGTATGCGAATAATTCAGAACATACTTTTTATGACAATAAAGCAATAACTTGGTCGAGAAAACAAACTAAAATACATCTTTGATCATTATGAGCATGGCAGCCATTTTGGATGTGCCACATATGCCGTATAATGCTGGAAAGGCATTGTTTTCCGTTCATGCCCACTTGTGGCTTCCCTTTCCAACACCCAGCAAGACCTCCAAAGACTTGAATTTTGCATTGAGAGCATTTCCTGTGCCTTCCAGAGAGCAGCCATTGTTGTACCGGTTGCAGAACCCATGCTGCACTGTACCATAATGTATCTGAACTGATGCCAGGGTCCTCTAACTGGCTATAACTGGGCATTACTGGGCAAAGGAAGGTTCACTGGAGAACTTATTATGTTTGAAATCGCCGTTATGGCGCCCGACCCTTTCGAGCTCTTCTGCATACTGATGATATCTCCGCTAATTTGCTCCTGCTCATACTTCCTGAAGATATTTTTCACAGTGGACTGAAAGTTGTTTGTGACAAAACAGTAGACAATTGGGTCCATGCAGCTGTTGAGGCTGCTCAGTGTCACCGTGACATGGTAGACAACCAGGCTGATGTCGCGGGGTGTGTCTGGCTTGGCGCAGATGGCTACTTGGCTCACATGGAATGGAGTGAAGCAGATGGTGAAGATGATGAGCACCGTGATGAGGAGCTGGACAGCTCTCATCCGTCTCTCGCGACTTTGGTGCATGAGGCTCGACTTGGACAGGGCGCACATGATCCTTATGGTGAAGATGGTGATGATTATGAGCGGGAGGAAATATTCAAAGACCGTCAGGACGAAGAGCTGGAAGAGGCAACAAGATGAAACATTGATTGCCGATGTTAGAATGGAGAAAGTCACAATGATGGCAAAGAGCCAGATACACACACACATTCCCTTGGCAAAGTTTGGGTTTCTCCACTTCCGCGAGGCTTCCACTTGTACAATGGCTAGGTAGCGGTCGACACAGATGCAGGTAAGGAAGAGAATACTGCAGTACATGTTCACAAAGTAGCTGAAGATGTGAACAAAGGAGCAAGAGCTACAGTCCCCTGCGCTATAGTACATGATGATGCGTGTCGGCAAGGAAAATCCCACCAGTAAATCGGTGATGATAAGGTTGATTGTATAGATAACCGAAGTCGTTTTGTTCTTGGTCCGAAAGCAGAAAACATAGATTGCCAAACTGTTCAGTACAATGCCCACAAGGAATATTATGGAGTTCATCACCATCAGGGTTATCCACAGCTTATAAAATGTATTGTAGAGTGTAGTGTCCAAGTGGGCCAACGTGTTCAGGAAAGGGCAGGGGGTGTCGTTTTGAGGCACGGCATGTGTCATTTTGGTCAAATCTGGAATTTCGGTGGATGTGGTCTGCATAGTAACAACTTGAATCACCTAAAAAAGAAACAGATCAATCTATGAGTACAATTTTGCTTCAGAACATGTTTATTGCCATTGTGAAGACTTTGATAAGTTCAGAGCTGATATCACGATAATTTGAACTAATAGCAACAGATTTGACTTTGTGAGGCACTATGAGTTCATCTATAATAATTAAAGCATATGATTTATTCTTCTTATTGCACAAGGGTTGCACTCTTGGCACATGGTATATGCATACTAAATTATTGACTCTGTTACAGTTTCAACTGAACTTACCACAATGCTGCTTTCACTACAACACAACTGAAGGATTTAGTGTACACATGCACTGTAAAGAGCAATCCTTCCAGTGCAAAACCTATGCTAAACATCACAAACACTTTTGTGTTGCTAAGCTCAGGAGACGAGTGCAGCAGTGCTGCATCTCTGTTGCAATGTCACTGCATCAGTTTCCCCCTTGTGCAATGTGACACAGCAACTTGCTTGCTGCACTGCATTGCGCAATGTTTTAGTAAATCTGTTTCTTTGTGTCAGGCCACAGAAAAAGGGCCTCAACAGTGCCTTTTACTGCAGCAGCTGTTGTGAGCTTAGTTCTGTCCGAATTACTCTGTATGACTGCTCCAGATGTTACAGGAGGTGTGCAGTCTCCTGTAGAGAGGTCCCCAGTGTGGGATCAAGTGGTTTCTGCAATGGTACCTAACATGATGGTGCAGGATGGGTAAGCAATGCGGATTACTGGCATACCTGTGGGTAATGATTATTAGTTGCATGACTATGGTTCTTTAAATGTGAGTGTAGTAAAAATTCCTGGCATGGCTACGGTGTTTACATACCAGGGGTAATGTAGACACTAGGGGCCCGATTCACAGAACAAACTTAAGACAAAATCCTAAACTTAGTACCATTTTGGTATTCACAGAATGCACTTACTACTTCTGGTATTCACAGAATTAACTTACTACTTTTGCGATTCACAGAATAAACTTACTACTTTTGCTATTCACAGAATGGATTTACGACTCCTAACTTTACGTCCGCACTCGGGCCGGAAATTCCGGCCCGGAGGCGGAGCTTCCGGCCCGGGGGCGGGGCTTGCGGGCCGGAGGCGGGGCTTCCGGGCCGGAGGCGGAGCTTCCGGGCCAGAGGTGGAGATTTTGGCCATGGCTAAATGTCCGCCACTGGCCGGAAGCTCCGCCTCCGGCCTGGAAGCCCCGCCTCCGGGCTGGAAGCTCCGCCTTCGGGCCGGAAGCTCCGCCTCCGGGCCGGAATTTCCGGCCCGAGTGCGGACGTAAAGTTAGGAGTCGTTAATCCATTCTGTGAATAGCAAAAGTAGTAAGTTTATTCTGTGAATCGCAAAAGTAGTAAGTTCATTCTGTGAATACCAGAAGTAGTAAGTGCATTCTGTGAATACCAAAATGGTACTAAGTTTAGGATTTTGTCTTAAGTTTGTTCTGTGAATCGGGCCCGAACATTGTGACAATAGGCCTGATTTAGATCTCGGTGGAAGGTGATGGATAACTTGTTTGCAGAAATATAAATCCCATTATATCCTATGGGATTTATATTTCAGCGGACGGGTTATCCATCACTGTTATGACGGAGTAACCCGTCCGCTGAAATCTAAATCCGGCCCTATGCAAAGTTAAGTCTGTATGCTTAATACTTTGTTATTTCTCATGGCCTTGGATTAGAATGGGCATATTGTCCATTGGGTTACACTATATATCATAGGGCAACTGCTTCTCTTATTCAGCGTTTCATGTCAGGTGCAAGTCTTTTCAATTGGTACAATCATAATGTCAGTAGAGAAATATTGCTCCTGGCCATGAAATATAATATTATATAGTTTACATTTAGATCTCCCTGCTAAACCTATATCTTTTTAGCTAATATATGTGAAAAAGCTATGCTTTAATATTCAACATTTGGCTACTAATATTTTTTAGAAACACTATCTTCTTGGAAAGGGTCATTCTCTCTCACCATGCTCTTTTATTTGCTATATCCTGATGTTGGTAACAGTTTCCGGGGGCCACTTTTGCTTCTATGGTCAGCCCTGACTGTAACCTTTGACTGTACTTCCCTTCAGTTCTTTAACCTGGCATATAGTCAATTCATATGTTCAGGAAACATCTACTTAAATGAGTATCTTGCCCACAACATCTATTTATTTATTTATGAGTTTTGTTTAGCGCTCGAGAGGCAGCTTTAAGGCTTCTGCAGAGTCTTGAAACCTGAAAGAGACAGGTATCCAAAATATATATACCAATAGCATCCCTACTTGGTATTACTCTAACAGTACTCTTGTTGATGTCATAGTTTGGAACCCTTTTCCCTTGTGTTTTGTCATTTGATTGTTGTTAGGCCTCAGCTACAGACAGCTAATTTGTCTGTAGACACTTTTGCTGTTCCCAATACATTACATGCTTACTTAGAATGGGCTCCTTCATGATTGGATGGCTTTATTTCTTTCTCATGCCTGCTCTTGAGTCAATGGCGTTCATCCCCATTCTTGTGTTTGCCCCTCTGTGAGAATATGCCTCTTTTGGCATAGTTAACCCCCATTTTTGTGGACTGATTCTGCTGGCTTCCGAACTCTGTGCACTGAGGTGGTGCTGTCCAGTCTCAAATGTATGTGTTCCGACTCCTAAAATATGGTACAAGTGGCTAATCCCTAATTGGAATATTTTGCTTCCCAGTAAGACCATAGTACATGGTGCAGGGAAATACACCAATGGCATGGAAAGTAAATGTCACTTGTGGACTGGAACCCACCAAGCTGGCAAGTAAAATGTGGCTTCAGGCCCACATGTGTAGGCTGACAGCAGCAGCTTTAAACCCCCAGAAGTGCCTGTCAAAATAACCCTGCTATTTTATTACACCGCCTGCAGCTGGCCTGTTAGTGCTGCCTCTGATGAGGTGGGAATTATTGCCCTTAGAGCAGGGACAGTGTCTTGGACCTGGCAGTAAGGCTTGGGTGACGTATGTGATACAGTCTAACCCAAGAAGGGCAGTTGAGGAGGGTCAGGAACTTCATTAACTCGAAAAGGACCATGGGGAGACATGTACTTTTATAGTTTAGTGATAAGAGAAGCCTGGGGAAAGGAGGTCTTTTCATCACAGGATACACTTCAACTCTCAAAGCTTGAATCTCCATGGAGGAGGGATCTGGTGCCAGAACCAGTTTAGAGTGGCTGAGTGGGTCTGCTCATTACCGTAGACGCACCTCAAGGTGTGCCACAAGCTCCTTCCAGGGGCAGAATGATTCTGCTATGTTGAATTTAATTGAGAATTGTGCACTGTGGGACAGTTTTCAGTGAGGCAAACAGGTGGTATTACAGAAGTAGGAAGGACTGCCCTTGGAATTTTTTTATCCATTGCTCATGGAGTGTTCAGCAGTCGCTATTGAACCGGCTATTGAACGGAACAAAGATAGCTCCTCATCTCCAGCACCTCTGAACACTTTGTGAACATGTGGCAGAATAGAAATGGGCTGAATCTGCTGTCTGTGACCTGTGTGGAGTCCTGAAGGGCTGGGCCTGCCCCCTTCTACCTAGGACTGAGAAGATTACTCCAAGGGATAGTTTGCTGACTTTCTGTGAAGCTACGTGGGCCAAAAAGATGCAAGAGGCCTTTTCATAGCATGAACAGTGGCAAGTAGACCCCCACTGGACTCTGTCAGGCCTCTGCTGAAGTGCTTCCATGACTAATCACCCAAGACTATCCACTCCAGATGCAATTACGGCAGCAGGAAAATCAGGTTGGTCCTGCTCAGAGCTGTCCAACTTCAGCTGACCCTCATGGCTGAGGTATCCTGCTTAGGGATAACCTACCTAGTTACAGCCTCCAGACTGGTCCCACTCAAGGTTTTTAAGTGCTAAAAAGGAGGCTAATTCAGAAGGCAGAAATCTTGACTGAGCAAAGGCGCAAAAAGTATCTGACCAACAAGAGAACTTCGACTGTTGCATTGCATTATAACATTTTTATATCCTAGTAAATATTTATTGGCTCTATGCTTTAGTTGTTTTGATAGCGAATTTGTTATGGGCTTCAGGAGTCTGTAAACACCTTTTTCATATCTCCTCTCTCAAACGTCACAACATTAGTCAGTTGCCAGTTTACCACTGTGGTCTATTCCCCTATAATTAACACAATTCCAAAGGTTTGGAAAATCCCTTTGCTTTTGCTTGAACCACTCACGATGGTTCACAGCAAACAGACAAAAAACAAGCACTGCCAACCAAAGCCAATAGGTCTGGATTTAATGTGCTAACATGTGCAAACAGGAATTCACAGATGCAGTTTGCATGCAATACACTGATTCTAGACCTATTAGCTTTGCTTTCCCAATATTTGTTTTGCAGTGGTGTAGTCTTGCTCAGGGGAGAATTTTAGGTAGAGCTCAGTTTCATCAGCTTATTCAAGTATATTTAGTTGGAATCTCCTTAATACTTTCTTTAAGGGATCAACATATAAGTCTAAGATTGGAGGGGCGACAACATAGAGCAGATCCACTCCATGGGGAAAAGATATGAATTCTGGAGTGTAATGTCAATTTTTACTTCCTTGCAGTCTCTCTACAGACATCAGTTGTCTGTTGAAGAAAGAATTGTACACAGTGTTCGACAAAGCCAATCCTTGCTCAAGACTGGATGTCTTCCATGCCAATCTCAGTTGCCTTGCTCTTATTTGTTGCTTTCCTACCTTTCTTTGTTTGAAAACACAGAAGCTTTTTCATTTTACTGCTGGGAGATTCAGCTCATCCTGCATCCAACTGCATTGTGTCTAAGAAATTAAAACCATGTTCAAACATTAGTTTATTGCCTTTCAGTGCCACCTAATGGTCACTAGCAACAAACTGCAGCAGAACAGGCATCAAAATCTGCTATAAACAAGCACTGTCAATCATTGGCTGCCGACGGAGACACAAAGACCGGTTGGGCGGGTGGGAAGAGGGAGCCGGCGGGGGGAGAGCGGGGAGGGTTAATAATCAAAATTAAAAAAACAAGACTTATCTTGTGCCGCCGGCCACCTCCTGCTCCTCTCTTCCTGGTTCCAGCAGTCCCTGGGACAGCATCGGACTCCACATCCAATTCCCGCGCTGCTCTCAAGCTTGAGAGTAGCATGAGGATTAGCCTAAGCGGGCTGAAAAGACGTTCGGTCAGGCACAGGGAGTCTGTGCTGTTTCTCCAACCCGGCTGTGTAATACAGCTAGGTTGGAGAAACCTAAGTGCGCATGTGTGTTTGGCCGGCCAGAAATGCGCACTTAAAAGTATACATACCACTCCTTCAGGCTTTATCTGGTGGCCCTAAACTGAAAAACATAGATCCCACCATCCACCCTAAATAGATTAAACAGTCTGATGTACTTACACTGACGACCCTGAGTCCGTCAACGTATCAGTCTGGTTTCAACCTATCAGAAACATGATGGTCCGTCTGACTCTAAAAGAGTGTGTAGAGTAGACTACCAGTTTGGCAGACAGGGTATTCCATGATATTTGCGCCAGGGTAAGCATTCATTCAGATTTTAAAGGGGACCCATGATTTCCACCTTAATGTATTCGAAAAATGTGAAATGGACTCCATTGGTAGTGCTACATTTCCATGAGTCTATACATTAGAACATTCTGCCCTCTGTGCAATGTGCTCTGTTCCCCCTAAGGATGAAATAATTTTGGGGCAGCATGAGATCATTACTGGGTTGGGAGTGTGGCCCAAACATTTTTTTAAATATTTGTATGTTGATATCAAGGAGAAGTAAAATGTATTTTATCTCTCTTTTGTAGGGTATTTCTGATGTACATTTTCATAGCAACCTTTTAAAAATGTCTGAGGACATAGTTTTTATGGGGTTTAGGTTAATGGTGATGACATTATTAGGAATCTTCTTAATATTAGTTTTAGAATTTTGTATTGTTATTTAGGATGAATCTAGTGCGGATTGAAGGAGGTATTGAAATGGATGAGGGTATTATGTTTCATGAACCAGGCCTGGGCATAGTACACAGAGTCGTGCTACGCAGAACTTCGTGAAGTGCCAAAAAAACTCTGCCGCACCACGTGCTGATTTGTAGCACCAGGAGTTTCTCCCGCGCTGTAAAATCAACACAAACAGCATCACGCTGAACGCCAGAGGGCGCTGCTTGTTTCTGCCGCTAGAGTAGATTTTCTACTTAAGTGTAAGCTCCCTCTATGCGAGCAGCAGCTTTCCCAACGTGAGTGGTAGTGACCTGCCACGACCACCTGCGTTCAGAAATCTCACTGTGAGGTGGTTCACCACACGATTTATCTCACTCGTGAACTTAACATTGGTGAGCCGCTCCAGAGAAAAAACTCAACTCTGCATCGCGGAGTTTTTCGGAAGGGTGACTTTATGAGGATGTCCATGTTTTTTTTAAAGTATTAATGCTCTTCAATCAATGCATGACATAATTCAAGGTAAGTTCATGTATACATAGTTATACCTTAGTGACCGTATTTGTCCACCTTTTTTCACTGTGAATAAAACATTAGGAAGTTAACAATTCCATAATATAAGAAAACACACTTGTGTCGTAGTCGACTGATCCATACTCCTATGAACATAAACTACAATCATATGTCATACGCTTTGAGTTGTAGCCCATTGATACTCCTTCATCAGTTTGACATTGTGATCAAGAGTATCAGGCCTATTAGATTAATACAGATCCATGCCCGCCTAATATCGAGCCATACTATATCAGGAAAGTTTTCAAGACAGATATAGTGGATAGCAATGTGGCTAGGTTAATAGTGTTTAGTTAGAATCCCATTGAGATATTGCTCTATGTTGCTGTACACTTACAGCGCATGAACATGTGGCGTAATATCATTGTGTATCACAGTTACAGCAGGAGTAGAGAGTTGAGGTCATCTATCACCCATTGAGCTCTGGTTGGATGTGGCTACCAGGCATTGTAGGAGGAGAGAAAGGGTCGAGGGGGCTGTCAAGAGAGTCTGCAGGTTAGCAGAGATGTGGTGAAAGCTGACATGAGATAAGTATAATGTATTGAAGTATTTACAAACAACCACTCAAAACATGGAGCAATGCATTTCCCTATGTTTGAAGGACACAATTTAAAATATCATATAGGAGCACATTATTCAACACCATTATATGTAAACTTGGGGCAGAACATAACCATAAGTATGGGTCAAAAGTATTCACAGAATCCTAAGAGCAACATTTAACTTTAACAGTAAACAAGCACTGGCAAAGCCAATAGGTTTGGCAACAGCGACCAGCTTTTGGCTTTGTCAATGCTTGTTTTGACTTTTCCTGATTTTCACAAAACAGTATTGTTAGTGAGGTTGCTGTGTCATCAATCCCAAAAATATTGGCTAATGCAAAAATATGTTTTGGTCTCAAAAAGCATGCATTGCCATAGTAGTTCCTGGCGCTGGACGGAACTACTTTATATGTGAATGTACTCCTTGTGATAGGGCAGAAGGCCGCCACTCCGAGTGAAGAGGGCTAAACCACTGTCCCAAGCTGTATGTTGTAGCGGGCAGAAAATACTAATGTATGAAGAGGTCTGGCTGAAAGCCCCCAAAAGTAAATATATGTGTGCATTTAATTTTAGTAAAATGAATAGGTCTTGCCTAACACCAGATCTAAAAAAGCACCACGATTCCTCAACAAATCAATGTGATTGCAGTGGGTGAAAGTAAATAGTGATGGACTGTTCTGGGGGAGCAGGTCAAGGGGTTATGGCCAACTTGTCCTCCTCAGTTCCAATAGGCCCAGCCACGCAGGTACACGTCACATTTACATTAAGTATCTCTAGATACAGCAATACCTTCCTTGTTTTAATGGTGTGATTGAGACCCCACGTGTTCAATGTAGTAATATTTAGACATTGAGACAGTCCAGAAACCGGGGCTTGTCTAGTTTCCCACTCAGGACGAGCAAACTAATGCTCTCTGTAGCGCCATAAGCTTTGAGATGAGCACATGCGCTGTTTTCTACCAGAGACCATTCAGGTTGGTACAGCCCCCCCCACCACCAATGTCTAACCCCCTCCAGCCCTCACGTATAAAAAAACTCAACTTTCAGTGCCCCATGCCACCCAAACCTACCCCATTCTAGAACTTAAAGTACCCAAAAGAAATCGCCCAAAAACATATAAAACAAAATGACCGCTCCAGCTAATTTACCCAACTCACAAATTAAGCATCAACCCGCCTTTGCTGAAAGCATAAATAAATATGACATCAAGTAAATACAGCAAGTCACCTCCAACCACGACCCAATTGGGAATCAGTAACTACACCTATCCATGTGTATGCTGCCATTGTTATGTCCCCAATCCTGTGTAGACTTGTTAGTACAGTTTCAAACCCTCAGTTTTGATACTAAACATTGATGTCTCCACTGTTATCCACAGTTGTAGCAACTGCACAATTTCGGATCAGTGACAACCGGTTTTAGTAAAAATACAGAATAAAAAGTAGTGATTTAGGGTGTGATTATATTTAGCAGTTAGAGTAGGGAATGGTGAGAGGGATGACATACGTGTATGGGTTAGGGTAAGGGTTGGTGTTATGAATGGGGTATGAATTAAGGATGATGTAAGGAACCGAGGTTGGAGACGGTTACCTTTAGGGGTTGGGCTAGTGGTAGGGTTATTCTAAGAGATTTTGTAGTAAGGACAGGTGTAAGAGAAAGTGGTATAATTAGTGTTACGATTGTGGTTAGGTTAGAGGTTTGGGAAAGAGGAGGGTTAAAGATGAGTTACGTGTGGAGGTTGAGTTAGGCTTTTGGTAATGGAAGGTGTAAGAGTTTGCAGGAGAAGGGTGGTGCAGGTGCTATGGGAGCATATGGGTATCTGCCTGGAAAATGGAAAAAACCAAAGGGTCTCGCTTTTTATAAAACGTTTTATTGTATTTTAACACCAACTGGGTAGCGGTACATACAGAATAAATTCACTGTAAGAAGTTCTCCCTCCAGTACATACATTATCATAGTGACATTTACCCCTCGATGGGATAGGGGTCCATGCAGAGCAATACGTTCATACAATTTCCAATCAGCAATAAGAGACAACTCTGTCCAGAGAATACAAACAGGGTGCAACAGGCGGCTGGGGCTGAAGAGAACAAGAACACCACACCTAAGGGGAAGAAGCCAGCACCTCCGCCGTCAACTGGGCCATCAGTGTTCGCCTTTCTTTCTGAAGCTCCACCGTCGGGGAGATGCAAATGTCCCCTCTGTACTTATTCCATTTTCCCTATTTCTGAACACATTTCATGGGCAGCCCCGTCCCTTGAATACTGACTTTTCAGCAACCATGGCGGTGTCCATATCCTTTGCCAAGTCAACCAGGCCCAGGACCGTCTCAAGCGCAATATTCCGTTTCGCAATAATAAAGCCCATAGAGGCCCACGCCTGTTCAGCATGTGTGAGGTCAGTCGCCCCCCAAATATTGAGTAAGCGTAGCTGGGGAGATAACCCCAAGGATTTGCCTCCCGCCCTCTCAAGTTGGCGGGCAATTTTCCCACAGTAGTCCTGAATATGTGGGCAGTCCCATAAGATGTGAATGAAAGTACCCTCTTGATGTCGGAGACAAAGTGAATCGGGGCATCTACCTAGTTTGAACAATAGTTTAGCATCAAAGTAGGCCCGGTGGAGGATCTTGAATTGGAGGAGCCGCATGTGCATGGGGATGGCTACTTCTCGAGGTGAGGCTAATGCGTCCCGCCACATGTCGTCCTCCATCTCTCCCAGATCCCTCTCCCACCCCCCCTCAATTTCAGCATCGGGTCAGCACGGTTGTTGACCAGCTTCTTGTAAGTAAGTGAGATGGCCTTGTGGTCCATGGGTTCCAACAACAGCCGGTCTTCCAGAGGGGATGAGTCGGGGAGGGGGCATTCCCTCGGCAGGGCGGAGGACACAGCGTGACTAATCTGCAAATACCTAAACATCTCGGACGGAGCCAATTGGTATTTTGCTTGAAGCTCTGTAAACATGGCCAGCCTCCCCTTAACCCAGATGTCTCTAACTGTGGAAATTCCGATTAAATCCCATTGATGACCGAGAACATCGGGTTCCCATAAAGGGGTCGCTTTCGTCAGACGCTTGTGCCAACCCAACTTTTTGGTAACACCGTGCCAAATCTCGACCGTGCGTGCCCTGGGACCTGTTAAGTTGAGTTTACGGCGGTTGGCGTAGAGTGCTCTGCTATAACCGCCCGTCCTGTGAGCCAATGATCCGTACGGAAATTAGGCTCGTCATGGGGTTCAAACACCCATCTATTGACAGCAATCAACTGGGACGCTTGATAATATAGTCTGAGATCCGGTAGACTGATGTCCCCGTCATACCAACCCATGGTGAGCTTATTCATTGCTATTCGCGGCGTACTGCCCTCCCACAGCAATCCCCGCAATACACCGTCGATTTGGGAAAACTAAGAATCTGGGATCGGGATGGGGGTATTCTGCAGGGCATAAAGAAAACGCGGAAGTGCTAGCATCTTGAACAGGGACGCGTGCCCAAGAAGAGTGAGGGGGAGAGAGCACCAATGTACGGCGTCGGATTTGAAATGCTGAAGAGGTTCGAGTAGATTTTGTTTGAAAGAGAGATTGGAGTCAGGAGTGGTGAAAATGCCCAAATACCGAAAACCCTGGGGGGACACCGGAATATCATAGCCCGAGGACTCGCCCGGGGAGGGGGGGACCCCACAGCGCATACATCTGGGACTTGGACCAGTTTATCCGATATCCAGAGTGGGCGCCGAAGATGTGAAAATTATGGAGCACCCGTTGCAGCGACCGCGCAGGGGAAGCCAAGTATAGGAGGATATCGTCAGTATACAGCGAGATGCGGTCCTCGTGATATGCCGTCCACTTAAACCCCCGTATCTCCGGATCACCCCGGACCCACACCGCAAGCGGTTCTAAGACAAGGGGTGACAAGGGGCAGCCTTGCCTCGTGCCCCGATGAAGCACAAAAGTGGCGGAGCGATGGTTATTAATGACGACATGGGCCGTAGGGTAAGTATACAATAGCCGAATCCAACGTATCAGTTTGGGCCCGAACCCCAGGCGAGTCAAAACAGCGAAAAGAAAATCCCACTCGATGGTATCAAATTCCATAGAGGCATCCAATGATAAAAGAATCGCATCTTCCTCTATGGTGTGGAGCCTACCAAGGGCCCCATGTACTCGACGCAAGTTCCGGGCCGTATTTCTCCCCGGCATAAACCCTCATTGATCCGGGTGGACCAGATCAGCAATATAATGGAGGAGACGATTCGCCAGGAGTTTGGCCAGGATCTTAGCCTCGACCGTCAACAGGCTTGTTTGGTTTATGAATGACCACAATAGCTGCGGCACGGATCTCTGCGGGGAGGACACCCGACTCAAAGCATTCAGTATATAAATGTAACAAGTGGGGAGCCAACAGAGTTGACATGGGTTTAAATAACTCAATGGGAAGCTCATTAGGGCCCATAGCTTTACCGGAACGGACATATTGTATAGCCTTTTGAACCTCCGTCACTGTAATGTCTGCCTCCAAGGTCTCTCTGTCTTGTGGGGAAATAGTGGGAATGTCAATTGTAACCAGGAGGTCAGCCGATAGCGAGGCCTGAGACGTAGGAGAACTAGTGTAAACCTCCTTATAGTAGCTAGCAAATGTGTCAGCTATTTGTTGAGGGTCGATTAGAAGGGTACTCTCAGAATTCGCTAATGCGCGGACCCACCTAGCAGCCTGTTACCGTTGTTCAAGCCACGCCAAGAGTTTACCTGTCCGTTCCCCCTGCTCGTGTCGGGAGGCTAGCGAGCACGCCGCTACGTCTTCAAAGAGAAGCTATCGATAGTCCTGTCTCTTAATTGCAAGGCTGTGGCGTGTGATGTGATCAGGATCCCGGGCGACCGACTCCTCCAGACCCGAGACCTCAGCCTCCAGCCCCCGTAGTCTCTTGGATCGCTCCGCCCTGTGTCCCACCATGTGTGATAAAGCCCTGCCCTTTATGACTGCCTCGAAGGCCCCCCATAGCGTCACTGCAGAGTCGACTGAGCCAATATTTTCAGCAAAATAGTATTCAGTGTCTTTGCGGAGAGCTTCTTTGATGTTCAGAATTTTTAATGCCCATGGGTGTATGGAAATGGAGCTGGGGCATCCCCCACTTCGAGATCCCAAAGTCGCTAGGACGGGAGAATGGTCGGAGATCCCACGGGCCAGGCAACTGGACCTGATAAAAAGCTGAACGTCTTGGGCATGAGTAAATACAAAGTCTATCCTCGATTGGCTAATGTGTACCCCCGTTTGAAACGTGAAACGGGGGTACGACGGATTGAACCACCGCCAGACATCCACAACCCCCAGGGCATTAGCAAACTCCAGCAAGTTTGAGCCTCTCAGTGGGTCCCCCCGGGGAGGGAGACTGTCCAGAGAACCCTCCATCGTGAGATTGAAATCCCCTCCCAACACCAACACCCCGAGCGGCAGGTCCAGTAGCAGGGTTCCCAAGTCACGCAGCATCCGGCGTTGCAGTCCGGGGGAGCATACACAGAAACGACGTTAACAACATGTCCCTCCCAGGTGCCCGAAACCACAGCGTATCTGCCCTGGGGGTTAGTCCAGGTGTTATGGATGATGTAGGGACAACCCCTCTGAAGCAGAACCCCCACCCCCCTGGAACCCGAGGTAAAGCCGGAATGGACCACCATTTTGTACCCTTTCCTGTTCAGGGCACCACAGGAGCTCCCAACCAGGTGTGTCTCCTGTAGTAACACCAGATCGAGCTCATTACCCTTAACGTATTGCAACACAATGCCCCTCTTCATTTTGTCACCCAATCCGTTAACATTCCAAGCGGACAAGTTAAGTGTCAAAGACTCGTGCCATCAGCTTAGGTGGATGTCACTTATGTCAATGACAGCGGAATTGAGTGTAAGAAGGGAGAGGTGAACAATAGCATGCACCGGTACCAGAAATAACAAAAACAAAAGCAACAATCCCCCCGTCTCCCAGAACGCCCCCCCACCCTGCCTCCCTGCAGAACGGGCCTAAAACCACCCACCACCCCAAACTTGCAGCGCGCCTGTCGCCCACCCACATCAACTTCGGGGACGTGTACAACCCCACTCCCTAAAACAGGAAATAGTGAAACAAACGCCAGCCCCGGCCCCAACACCCCAAAAGAAAACATGGTACAGCCTTATTAGACATTCAGAGAAAAGGATTCGCTAAAGCCTATGCAGCAAAATCTAAGCAAACGCAGAGGCAGTCACCCCGGAGCCAAAAGTAAATCCAGCAACCCATGCCAATAAAACAAAAACACAACCCATAAAGTGGAGAGCAGCCGCATCACAACCTTGCAAACCCAGAAAACATTGTGTAGTGCTCTGGCAAGTTCAGTCTTACATGATCACCCCGTGGTGCCCTGAGAACTCGCTTCAGAGAGAGGCGGAGCTCGAGGTTGCTGTCGCCACTCATTGAGTTCCCCAGCGTTCGGTGTCGATTTGTGGGATTACTTACCCACCGTGCGCCAGCCTTTGAGCCAGTCCCAGGCCTCTTCAGGATTGGTGAAAAACCACAGTTTGCCATCCGATTCAATTCTAAGCTTCGCGGGGAATAACATGGCATATTTAATCTCCTGGTCCCTGAGAGCCCGTTTCACTTCCAAGAAGCTCCGGCGTTGTTTTTGGACCCTCAGGGTGAAGTCTGGGAAAAACGAGACCTTACTGTTTTCAACAGTCAGTGGGGGTGCAACCCATGCTGTTTGGAGGATCAAGTCAAGGTCACGATAATTGAACACTCGGGCGAGAAGCGGACGGGGGGGCCCTGGTTTGGGCTTGCCTCCAGGCACACGATGGGCTCGCTCAATCGAGAAACACTTGGAGAGACCCCTTGGCTGCAGACGCTTCAGGATGAGTTCCTCGACTTAAGAGATTGGCGTTTGGCCCCACCGCCCGTTCCGGAATGCCCAAAATTCGGATATTGTTGCACCGCATTCTACCTTCATATTCGTCGAGTTGAACTGCGAAGGCCTCATGAGATGAGCGCAGCTCGGCCACCTGCTCCTTCGTCGTAGTGGTCTCGATGGTATTTACACGGTTGGCCATTTTGTGCATGTCTTTCTGTATGAGGGCCACCTCCGTCATGACCGTGTCCATTTTGTGCTCCAAAAAAGTCAGCACGGTGGTTATTGCCACCAGGAGGTCCTTATTGGTGGGTTCAGAATCACCATCGTGAGCCACAGCATTGCCCGGCTTGTCCTCGTGGCTCTTCTTCCACGCAAACCTGTCCAGTTTGGCTTGTGTCACATTACGCCCTTTCCTGCCTGTCACCATGGTGGCTCCGCTGGGAGGAGGCCGTGAAGGAGTAGGACGCAGAAGTTACTCACAGCCGCCTGCCGTGGGACACCCCACGTGGCCTGCCGGCTTTGGCATGTGCCTCCCTCACCCCCAGCAGGGCAGCACTGGAAAACACCCCACAGACTCACCCAAGGCCACAGGTTTGTTGCCTCACGCAGGTCACGGATAATGGGAGCCCAGGTACCCTGCGCGTCCCACTGGGCTGATAACAGTCTGGTCGTCGGGCCCAAAGAGGTTCTTCACTAGCCCCACCGCGGGCGAAGCAATATCCTCCTTGCTAAAAATGAGGTCATCAAAGAACACCCTCAAGAGCCTACCTGGACACTCGCACCACAGGCAACATCAGGAAGTAACTGCCAAAGCAAAGTCAATCAGCGCGACTCACCAGACACAGATGAAAGCAATGGATACCCACCTGTAGGCCCACACTACTTGCAAGACATGAAGTGGGGCAAGGCGGCCAATAGAGCCTAGGGGCTCACGGCGATGGCAGTGCGGGCGTCTTCAAGGCAGAGAAGCGTCGTCTCAACCAATCGCCCCCAGCGATGTCACCAATCTGCTTAAGAAAGAGGCTGATGGGGGCGCTCAAAGACCCAAGGCCTCGCGGCCCGCTGGAGGCACGGATGCGCTGGAAGGGCGATGAAAAACAGAGGTAGGGCGGATGCACTCCTGTGCGAGGTCCCTACGCCCACGATTGCAATCCAACAAACGGTTCAAGTGTCAAATAAACAGCTCCGGGTGCCGGCCAGTTCAAGCAGCAAGCGCGGCGCGGCGCTGCACGGACTAGGCCGCAACCGCGGCGTTGCATTGTTCTCCGCCGCCGCAGGGCTGCACTTCCTGTCAGCGTGGTCGCACCCAGCAGAGTCAGCGTCTGGAGCGTCTAACGCCAGATACACCCGATTGACATCAAACTGACACCGCACCCTGGGCAGTGGTATAGGCGATCGTAGAGGCACTCAGGGCGAAGATTAGGCCAGGGCAGACAGTGTAAAGCGGATTTATCGGGAGTGGCGCGCCGGAGCTCAGTAACCGTGCGGCCATTTCCGTCGACAGCTGGCCACGCCCCCCCCGGTCTCGCTTTTTTAAAAAGAAAATGGCTGGCCCCAGCATGATGACCTATACATGTGCATGTGTAACCATGCTTTCATGCTTTTGTAGGCATGTGCCATAATGCTGTGGTGGTAATTTTTTTCATGGCATGGCAGTCTCGCTAGTGCACCTATGTGTCATAACGCCAGTTCACGTATGCAGTGGCATAACAAAAGTCCTCGTAGACTCCGTGGTGCGGGGGGACCGAGCTCCCGGGCCCCACTTTGGCACTGGCATGTTCCTGGCCTGAGAGCTCCAGACTGAGTTCTAAGCATTGAGGGCCCCTTGCATGCACTTTGCAGGGCCCCCCCCTCAAGACTCGTAATTAAGCCTGGGCAAAGCACTACGCTACGCTCGCGTAGTTTGCGAAGTTCGCGCTACTTCGCACTACGCGAACTGCACGTAGCACAGTGCGAACACGCGTAGCTTAGTGTTGCGTAGTGCTGCGGTCATTTTTTGCTTGCTCGCGGTCCTCAACGTCAAGTTGGCGACCGCGAGCAAGCAAAAGGACATCCCGGCGAAACTTTTTCCTTGTTCGCGATCAGCAACTTCAAGTTGGCGATCACGAGCATGGAAAATAAACCTCCCGGCGAGATTCCCAACGCGAGGAGGTCAGGTTTCTCATTGTGCGTGGTCGCGTATGCTCGCGACCGCTCGCGATGAGAAACTACCAGTTCGCGTTGAGAAAGCTGAAGCTCGAGTAAAAATCTACTCGAGCAGCAGAAAACTACAGCTCGCACTGTGCAAGATGCCATTTTCAATGATTGCACAGTGCCGGTTGCTTGTCCGCACTGTGCAATCATTGAAAACGACATCTGGCATAGTGCGAACAAGGTACTACGCAGTTCGCGAAGTGCTACGCGTAGCTCGCGTAGTGCGAACTTCATTTTGCGTAGGTTCGCGAAGTGCTACTTCGTGAACTACGCCCAGGGTTACTCGTAATGCCACTGCGCATATGTGCCATGAATCAGCGGCAGCCATTTCATTTATTTTAATTTCCCATGTCAAGAGAGTAGACACCCTTCCTGGGGTGATAATTGTTTTTTTCAAAGGTGCACTGCAGCTCATGGAGCAGCCTAAGGGCAAATTGCAGCTTCTGTGCCCTCGGAAAAAAAAAATCAAAAAGTAAAATGCGATCGGGTGAGGGGCTGTGGAGCAATCAAAGATCAATTGAAGCAACAGAATGCTGCAGAGCAGCATGTAGGAACGGTGAACAGGGAGGGGCCTGGAACCAATAGAGGAGTTGGGGGGGATGGAAAAGAAACCAGAAAAAGACCAAGCAGGATGAGGAGTGTTTGGGAAGCAGTTGGCTAGCTGGCGGAGCGGGTGGTGGGAAGAAACAATAAGAGTACAGGATGTGAGTGGGAAAGTAGTACGAGGGAGAGAGAGAGCATTAAATCACATGCACTCCCATGATGCGCTGAAAGCAACAAAAGTAGTTCCCTGAATGTAAGCAGTGGAAGGATAGAAGTCATCCAGTTAAATGGATGGTACAGATGTTGTACCCCAGGAAGGGACAAACATAAGAAGAGAAATATACTCCATCCAATAAGAAACTAGCAAACGAGAGTGACATAGAAGAAAACCAATGGTAAGCAATGGGCTGATATAAAAGCCTCTGTAAGTATCATAACATTCCGTATAGGCCTTTTGACAGGAGAGAACTAAAAACGTGAGGATGAAAGTTAACAAGGGTGTAACAGTTAGGGATCAGGGTAAGATTTAATTTGTCTCTTTCTACAATTCACAAATGTAACAGTACAAACCCAGGTTTTATACTTATGCATTTTTGTATTTCCGATAGACATGCATGTTAGCCATAACTCTTTTTACCTCTACGTTTTATTTATTAATCATTATTCATCCTCATTGAAACATACTTTTCAGCCTTAGATTTATTGCACAGGGAAGTGAAGTTTGGAAACATCATTAACTTTATCCTTCATATTGTAAATAACCTTTCTCTCTGTCGATTTTAAGGACACTCTCCTGTCCACAAAGTTGAAGATTGAAGCAATAATTGGCCTCCGAAGTCATTGTCAAAGACCTTCGACTCCCACTCATCTATGATGAACATCTCCATGACTATTTGCTCAGGATTGTTTTTGTGCAGGAAGGGGTACCTTCCTGCACAAAAACAATCCTGAAAAGAGGAGAATAAAATATATTTCTCCTCCTTACGTCTCTCTGGGGAGCCATGTCTTTTAAGGGCATTCCCAGGTTTTCCTATTTTTGTAAATCTGGGAATGCATCAAAATCCATGGATGTTGCTTGGGAACACCCATGTAACACCCAATGAAACGCCTCCCTGGTGCAGAGTAATGCAACTCACTGCTTTGCAATACTTGAGATTTACGAAGCCACACAGGGCCACGCAAGGTCATAAATCTCATTTTTCATTTGCATCGCTCTTGCACCACATTGCGCGGTGTAAGAGCAACGCAAAGAGGCTCATAAATTTGCCCTTTTGTGTTCATCTTTGCACTTTAAAACGTGCAGATTAATGCCAGTGTAGTCAATGCCTGATTGTTCTTTCACATTTTGCAATGAGAGTTTGTCTTACTTTTTAACAGTTGTGTTTTCTGTTTTCAGCCTATTCAAACCTGAAAGACAACTAGTGCCAAAAACAATACATGTTTGTCTTAAAAACTGTGGCTTTGCCAAATTCAGTTAGGGTGTGTTGTTCCGGTTCCATTTCTTCATCTCTTCACTTTCATCCAACATAAAAGGACCATCTCATACATTTCAGTGTAGGTGTGCAAATGTATGACAACCAGCGGCAGTTTCTTTATGGGGGTGCTGGGGCCTAGCCCCCCATTTTTTTTAAGCCGCACTGCCCGGGCAAAGAAGTTACATGGGTAAGCAGGGCGAGCCTCCCCTCTGAGTGTGCCTGCTTGATTGGCAGGTGCCGGCCCTCCTGTGTGTGAAGTGCACAAGCCAGTTTGGATGGATGCCTTGCTCCGACCAGCCCGACATGCACACTTGAACCCTCATCAGGCTCTGTAATGTAGGAGCCTAGGGTATTGTTGCCGCAGCCCCAAGGCTCCAAATGATCATTTGTAGCCCCTGACCCAGCCAATTGCTGGGTCAGGGGATATCAACGCTCAACCAATCCTCACGCTGCTGGAGTCGTGTGGGTGGGAATGGCCCAGTGAGGTGAGGCTATTGATCATGTAGGACTGGAGTCTAAGATAAACAGGTCCCCGCATGCAGCCCTGACTTCTGGACGCTTGCACAGCCGCAGCCTTGCGCACAAATGTTCTGGCTCTGCCCGGGGTCCGTGCAGGAGGAACCTGGAGGGGTCTGGTCTGCAGCTGGGATGAGGCACCCATGGACAGCGCTGCATGGAGACGTCGCCACACTGCCTTCCTTGGACATTTCAAAGAGCCGCCGTCCGGAGTGTTTTCACCTCTGCACCTGAGTTGAGGCCCTTTCACCTGAGCCTCATGCACAGCAAGAATAGAAGAAAGACAAATCATCTCAAAAGGTACATTTACGGAAACAACCTGGACACCGCGTTTCCCCCAAACAACCGAAATACCGTCCATTATTCAGCTGACGTTATCCCTGGCAAGGAGACAAAGCTTTTAGGCAAAATTCCATGCTATGTGCTGTTATCGTACATGTAAACTCCCTCCACGAGCCGCTACTGGCTGGAAACAGCCTTTTTAACGCAACCTTTACAACGCATGCAATTACATCGCATGCCGTTGCAATGCAAAACTTTACCCCGGCTTTCTGTTGGTGGAGCGCTGGAAGTTGGAATAGATTAATTTTCTATTCGAACTCCAGTGTGTGCAACAATCGGGAAGGTTTTGGAGTTAAATCCAACACCTTCTACGCACTGCTGCACACCTTTTGCGTTGCAACAGCGTGCAGGGTAATCGCATGCGTTGTAACGGTTGCGTTAAAAAGGCTGTTTCCCCATGAGCAATGCATCAAGAAAATCATGGATAGTAGAAATAAAGTTGTTATGCCTTGCTTTATAAACCTAATTTAACAGTCGCATCCTCAAACATAAATGACTGCTTAAACCAGAGCAGCCATATCCATCCAGTCTGTTCATTATTTCGGTGCTCATTAAATAGGAACCCCACAGGTACTCCAGCCCTACAGAACACCAAGGAAAGGCTCTCGGGAAATGAATGTCGCCTCGCTGTGTTTGACTTCTAGACGTTCTGCTGAAGGTCCGTAAACGCGAATCACCCGAGGCTGCCAACCTTCTGGCGCATGAGCCAAGGACAGGCTGGCAGTGCCACTCTCCAGGACACTCACGATCAAACTGGACCTGTGCCAACTTGTATCTCCTCAGTAGATTTCATCTTTAAAGGTATATCAATAAATAAGGAAATCTGAGAGGTACTCAGCCTTGTTATCTCAAAGTCTGTCATCAAGTTCTGTGGTTATACTGAATAAGCAGCTCCGTGCGTTATCATGAAATCTCTTTATTGGTGTCATAACTGCACTTTCACAATTGCCTTGTTACTTTTTTAAATTTGCTTGAAAATGCAGCATTTGCTCACATTTTTTTTCAAAATCTTGTCAGAGAGAGAACCCCTCGCTTGCTGCCCTTGCTCACCACAGGTCACTAATCCCAAACTTTTACCCCTTGTCACTTTCAAATGTCACCAGCCGCCACTGATGGCTACCCCTTTATGAGATCAGCCCAGGGCTAGGCGCCACGTCATGATTTTGTCTTGTTTAGATCAGGAACTTGGTTTTCGCTCTGACGTTTCAGTCATTCAATGCATTGCTTCTCTCTGGTGACATCACTAATGCCGACACACATTCCAGACATCCCCTTTGGCACTAATCTTTGCTGATAACCTTGTAGGAGAGATACAGTGAAACACCAGACGCTCTATTTACAGTGAACCTCACACAGCTGAGGGCAATTTCATCTGAGAGCAGATGCCTCTCATACTCTAACTGCCCACTCAGCTGATGGCCAAAGCCTGGGTACTCGATCCTTGTGTCAGGGCTGACAATGTAGTAAGGTATATCAGTGACGGCGCCGAGATGCCCCAGGGTGAGTTGAGCGCTTTACAAGTACAATAACATAACATAACATGACATAACACGGCTAACTGCTGGCAGCCTTTCAACATCTGGTCCGTCACAGAAGGGAGATGACCCTTTATAATTGCACCCACCCATGAGGGTGGGATGCTAGGAATCTCCACATGATACACAGCTGAGACTGGAATTGTACGAACTTCATGGCATTGTTTAACACCAAGGGGCATATTATCAAGAAACGGCGTTAAAATTATCGCCGCTTTAGCGGCAGAAAACTGCCGCTAAATCAGCGTTAATGGGCTTGATAATATGCTCTTAAGAATTCCCATAGAAGCCCATGTTCTGGTGTGAACATGGGCTTCTATTCGAATTCTCCAGGGCCTATTATCAAGCCCATTATCACCGCTTTAGCAGCAGTTTTCTGCCGCTAAAGCGGCGATAATTTTAACGCCGTGCTTGATGTCATGCCCCCATATTTTTGCTGCAGTATAGTTAGAGGTAACATTGCTCCCACTTCCTTAACTCCTCCGCACCTATACACTAGCACCGTAATACTTCTATCCCTGCTTTTACCTCAGTCCCTCCCTTTGCACTCTGTTCCCTTTCTCATGCCCAACTCACACTACACCTACCTATACTCTAGAGTACCTCGGGGAACAACCTTTACAACGCAACTTTTACAACGCACTACACTTACAACGCATTTTTTACAACGCAACATCCATTACAACGCATGCCATTACATCGCAGGACACTACAACGCATTTTTAAAAACTACCTTTACAACGCATTCCATTACATCGCATACTACCTTTACAACGCATACCATTACAATGCATAATATTATATAAAAACCCCTACACTATCCAACACTTACCCTACTGTTGCACCCCCTGGAGTTAGAATAGTAATTTTTACCCCTATACTATCCAACACTTACCCTACTGTTGCACCCCCTGGAGTTAGAATAGTAATTTTTACCCCTATACTATCCAACACTTACCCTACTGTTGCACCCCCTGGAGTTAGAATAGTAATTTGTACCCCTATACTATCCAACACTTACCCTACTGTTGCACCCCCTGGAGTTAGAATAGTAATTTTTACCCCTATACTTTCCAACACTTTCCCTACTGTTGCACCCCCTGGAGTTAGAATAGTAATTTTTACCCCTATACTATCCAACACTTACCCTACTGTTGCACCCCCTGGAGTTAGAATAGTCATTTTTACCCCTATACTATCCAACACTTTCCCTACTGTTGCACCCCCTGGAGTTAGAATAGTAATTTGTACCCCTATACTATCCAACACTTGCCCTACTGTTGCACCCCCTGGAGTTAGAATAGTAATTTTTACCCCTATACTATCCAACACTTACCCTACTGTTGCACCCCCTGGAGTAAGAATAGTAATTTTTACCCCTATACTATCCAACACTTACCCTACTGTTGCACCCCCTGGAGTTAGAATAGTAATTTTTACCCCTATACTATCCAACACTTGCCCTACTGTTGCACCCCCTGGAGTTAGAATAGTAATTTTTACCCCTATACTATCCAACACTTACCCTACTGTTGCACCCCCTGGAGTAAGATTAGTAATTTTTACCCCTATACTATCCAATACTTACCTTAAATGCAATGTAATATTATGCGTTGTAATGGTATGCGTTGTAAAGGTAGTATGCGATGTAATGGAATGCGTTGTAAAGGTAGTTTTTAAAAATGCGTTGTAGTGTCCTGCGATGTAATGGCATGCGTTGTAATGGATGTTGCGTTGTAAAAAATGCGTTGTAAGTGCATGCGTTGTAAAAGTGTGCGTTGTAACGACGTACATCCGAGTACCTCTATTCACTACCTTGCCACTTAACCCCTGCCCTTTTTATCTTTACCTTTTCTTGTCCCCTTTCTGGTGTTTGCATTTGTGGAACCCCTAAAATTACTTGAGGAAAGGGAATTTTGTAAATGCACCAAAATGGAGTTCCAACAGGCTGTGTTTCTCAAGCTGATTGTCACCCATATTGGGTTTTCCACAAAGTGAGGTAGAGTTTAATTTTAGGCTATGCCCTAAACTTCAGAAGAGTACAGCCATTGTGTCCATGGCCCTCTAGTGCCTCTCAAAATATTTAGACCACCAACCAATCCTGCCCATTTGTTTCCAGCCCTGCCCATTTGGTCCTGGCCCTGTGTGAGAAAATGGGTTGCTGGTTGAGAGAGATGTGAGCCTTTCTCAAGCAGCAGCCTCACTCCTTGTAAGGGTGAACCACAAAGTCACAAAATTAACCTGTGCTTAACCCTCTGGTAGCTTGGAGCTTAAGCAGCAGCCAGGCTTAACTTAGAGGCAACGTGTAAAGTGTTTAGAAGCGCATTGGAAGTAATAAAGTGAAAAACAACATAAGAAATATCCACACTAATTTAGAAAAATAGTGTAAAATTTAATTAATTATTTGACAACAAAACAACAAAAATAGAATCAAAAGAACCACAGCTATGCAATTTCAAAGAATTAAAGTAAGTATAGCGCCTAAAAGCACAAAGCACCACTCTCAGTTATCTGGTTGTGCGAGACCAGGTGGAAGTCACAAGTTTAGGCTGAGTGCGAAGGAGCACATGCTGGATACAAGGACCAGCTGGGTCCAGCTGAAAAAGTTACCTTCTAAAGTCCAGCACCAAGGGTCCAGTTCATGGTGGAGGAGACCAGGCATCACGGACGGTCGTCACTGTAACACGAAGATCCTGCTGGATGTTGTGGATGTTAATTGCTGGAGCTTCATGGTGGCAGTCACCACAGGCTGTCATTGCTGTAGCGTGAAGTGCAGATCTTGAGTAGCTGGTTGTCGGTGGCAGTCGCTGTAGCATGAAGAGGCGTGTTCGCATTGGCAGTCAGCATGGGCAGCAAGATCTTGCGGTCGCAAAGAGCCCAAAACGTCAGGATTTCTCCTCATTTTCTAGAAGGAGCTCAACTGATGCCATGCCAAGGGTCCATAACATGGGAGGCACTTCTTGGGGAACAGGAACTCACTCCAGCAGAGGTCAACAGGGCAGAGGGGGGTCCAGTTACAGGTCTGGTGCAGCAGTTTAGATGGGCAGTTGCAGAGAGGCCTTTAGAGCTTGTTGTGTCCCTGTAGCTTACAACAGTAGGTCAGCCAGCTGACCCTTGGAGTCACTTCTGCCTAGGATAAAGCGTGCAGGTCCAATCTTCCTTCTCAGACAGCAGGGCAGACCTCACGCAGTGGGGCAGTCCTCTAGCAGAAGGACAGTTCTTTTTCTGGAGTATCCACAGGTCTAGGAGTGTATACTCATGAGTGGGTCTGAGGGTCGCCTTTTTATACCTGGTGCTCTCTTTGAGGTGGAAAAAACTTCTGGAGGCTTTCCCCAGAAAAGGTGTCTACAACTTCCTGCATCCCTGCCTTGGTTCCAGTCTGTCTGCAAGCACAATAGGCTAGGTTGAAGTCTTCAGTGTGTGAGCTGGGCAGTATCCCTGAAGTGCAAGTATGATAGGTGACAGCTCTGCCCCTCTCATAAAGTCAGGATGGCCCATCCTGCCAACATCCAGATTCTTTATTGTGTGGCTCGCTGGTAGGAATACACAGAGGCCAACTGTGACCCAGGAAACAGGCTGCAGGCACCAAATGGTTAGTAAAGAAATGAGTTAGTGTTTTTCAGACCACTGTATGCTAATCAAACATTTCAGCAAACAGTCAATGGCAAGCTTAACTTAACTTAACACTGGTGTGCACGGGAAGCAGACTCGCTATGGAGAAAAAGATTACGTTACTTTACGAAGGTACGAACAACTTCAGAATGGGGTAGGCATTTGAGGGGGAAACATCATGGGATAATGGGCAATGGGAACATCAGGCAAGGTTGAATAATGAAGGGTTCATAAAGGTGTGTGAAGCTCCCCAGGGCACAATGTTTTTCGCGTATTATTGCGCACTTTGAGGGAGAACGTCAGTTTTTCAATTAAGCTTGCCATTGATTGTTTGCTGTAATGTTTGATTAGCATACAGTGGTCTGAAAAACACTAACTAATGGCAATGTTTTAACGTTTTTAGTGAACCCCTGACGAAGAGCTACTGATAGCTGGAAATGCATTGGGTTAATGAGATCCACCATTAAGGATGTTTGATGTATATACCATGCTCCAGAAAAAGGCCTGGAGACGCGTTATCTGTTGAAGAAGAAACTTTTTTATACATATACTGCCTCACTTGTGACAGGAATAAAATTTGGTGAAGATATTTGACCGATTGGAAAACATGGTGAACAGATTATTGAGCATGCTGTGCGTCTGGAAGGAGTGGAATGCTGCTCCAATTTTCTGATGTATCTATACGCGGCATTTGGGCAGTCCACTTCACCGAGGCTGCACGCTTCAAGGATTAAGCATTATCTAATAAAGAATGGGGAGTTCCTTTGCCTGCTGCCTGGTGCTGCTTGTTGTCTTGTATACACAAGAGGCTATTGAAAGATTTATTCATTACCTAGAGGGTGGAGAGGATTCTGGGTTAGAGTAATTCCTCCCAATTTTAATTAGTTAATCACACACAAATTACTCTAACTGACCATCCAGTGGTCGGTGTAGGTGCACTATGATGGGAAGATGTGAAGGATATAGTAAGGGGATGTTTGACTTCACCAATAGGTGAGCATGGAAGCACTTCCTTTTGGTTTAGTTACCCTCACACACCCTAGTGGTGTCATGCTTCATCATCGGGTCACCCCGACGCCTATAAGTCGGGGTGGGCTCGACCACAGTGTATGGAGCTCTTTGAAGAAATTAGAGATCAGGGGGGCTGAAAGATTAAAAAACCTCAGGCAGATCCCCAGTTTCCCTTTATTTTTGGGTCTGTCTGGGTTACTAACATTACTTAAAATATGGGTCTTTTTGGGAGTATTATGGTCCTAAGACCCTGGTGCCAACATGTTTCAGTCCGTGCGAGGCCGTAAAGGTCCAGGACTTTCTTCAGGGCAAAGTAGGCCACCCTGGGTAGCAGAAGAGGGAATTCTCTATCCTGTCTGTGAGACAAGGGCAGAGTAGCTGCTCCTTGTGTAAGTGACTGATTTTATTTAATCTGTCATACGTCGTACTCCATCTGAAAAGAGAACAGAAAAAACAACAACATACACTTGTATGATTGCTCCGTGGTATTTTTAAAATGCTGTGTCCCTTAAACGTGCCTTGGAAAGAGACCGACACCTACATGTGCCAGGTGAGTCTATGACATTGTGGTGTACTATTCTTTCCAAACATGTGCCACTCGTATCCGGATGTATGTCGTTACAACGCACACTTTTACAACGCATGCACTTACAACGCATTTTTTACAACGCAAAATCCACTACAACGCATTCCATTACAACGCATGACACTACAACGCATTTTTAAAAACTACCTTTACAACGCATTCCATTACATCGCATACTACCTTTACAACGCATACCATTACAACGCATAATATTAAATTGCATTTAAGGTAAGTATTGGATAGTATAGGGGTAAAAATTACTAGTCTTACTCCAGGGGGTACAACAGTAGGGTAAGTGTTGGATAGTATAGGGGTACAAATTACTATTCTTACTCCAGGGGGTGCAACAGTAGGGTAAGTGTTGGATAGTATAGGGGTGAAAATTACTATTCTAACTCCAGGGGGTGCAACAGTGGGATACGTGTTGGATAGTATAGGGGTAAAAATTACTATTCTAACTCCAGGGGGTGCAACAGTAGGGTAAGTGTTGGATAGTATAGGGGTAAAAATTACTATTCTAACTCCAGGGGGTGCAACAGTAGGGTAAGTGTTGGATAGTATAGGGGTAAAAATTACTATTCTAACTTCAGGGGGTGCAACAGTAGGGTAAGTGTTGGATAGTATAGGGGTAAACATTACTATTCTAACTCCAGGGGGTGCAACAGTAGGGTAAGTGTTGGATAGTATAGGGGTAAAAATTACTATTTTAACTCCAGGGGGTGCAACAGTAGGGTAAGTGTTGGATAGTGTAGGGGTAAAAATTACTATTCTAACTCCAGGGGGTGCAACAGTAGGGTAAGTGTTGGATAGTATAGGGGTAAAAATTACTATTCTAACTCCAGGGGGTGCAACAGTAGGGTAAGTGTTGGATAGTGTAGGGGTTTTAATGTAATATTATGCGTTGTAATGGTATGCGTTGTAAAGGTAGTATGCGATGTAATGGAATGCGTTGTAAAGGTAGTTTTTGAAAATGCGTTGTAGTGTCATGCGATGTAATGGAATGCGTTGTAGTGGATGTTGCGTTGTAAAAATGCGTTGTAAGTGTAGTGCGTTGTAATAGTTGCGTTGTAAAGGTTGTTCCCCCTCGTATCCATATCTGTACACAATGAAATTACGTGACAGATATATCGTGTGGTGGCGATTTTGCTCGCATACTGACTTATGATTCATGCCAGTTGGTGCGTACTATCAAAGTAAACATCTCCGTATCTCGCTCTCGTACATCACTCATACCGTATCCGTGAAGAAACGAGGTCATGTGCGATTGTCGTGAACACACATGTATAAAGTATTAAAAGTGCACACATACATAAATCCTTACCCGAAATTCGGAGAGTTCCCGTGTCTCAGGGGATCGCAGGGCTTGTAGGGGTAGCTCTAACCCTATCGTTGGACCCCAAGGGTGAGAGAGAAGTTTGGAAATGTGGAGTAAGGAAAAAGGCTCTACGGTTGTAATCAATGGTGGCACCCCATATAAGGTGAGATGCGTGCGAACCCGAAACCTTGTTTGCGTGCCCCAAACTTACTTTGTCAAGAGTCCTGTCCACCTAGTTGGTTACGATCCCTGGCTTGTGCATCGCTAGATCGGTAACCGGTGGATTTGTACTTCCGTATTGCGCGGCAAAAAGGTAATTGGTCCTCTAAGACGCATGGCGCGTGACGTCATGGCGACAGCGCGCTTCCCGTAGAATCATGGGAAGTGTAGTATGCCCCGTAGAAGCTGGTTGTTTACATGGAAACATAACGTTACTAAATGCGATATACCCCGGGTGGTAGATGCCACGGAATGTATGTATCCTTGAGTGCAATTTGGGAAGCACAATTACGGGTCAAAAATACTGAGAATACTATACTCTTGTCGTGAGTGTAGAGGGATGTAATAATATAGACATTAATGATGCTCGGTGTGAGAGACATATCCACAATTATGAATCACGAAAGCGGCGTAAAGCCCTACGGTACTTATGGAGTCTTGATGTAAGAACATCCCGTGGTAGTTAGTCTATCGAAAGTGAGGGTTGATTGTCAGATAGTTATCAGTTGACAACCAAAATTGTGCAGAGGTCATATCTATTATGTCAGGTGTAAGCGTGAACAAGGATGATCACACAATATTATTATTAGGTACATAAAGATCTGTTTGGATAGAATGACACAAGATTATATTTGATGGCAGACATAACGGTCGCCATGTACTGACAGCGGTTACCTATATTGTCCAACACATAATTAAGTCGGTAAGGGTAAGCGGACAGTTTACCTATTTAGTTGACTCCAGGGTATGCAATCATTGAGGCCCTTCTCGTGGGTCTTCAAACGATATACCCATCGTTGTTCTCGCTCAAGGAGTTTACGCTGTTGGTTACCAGTGTTTTTGACCTTCTCTATTACAGTCCACTTGATTTCTGTGTCTTTGTGATTTTTCTCTTGATAATGTGCTGTGAGCCTAGTTGCTGTCACTGCTCGTCGTATTGTACTTCTATGTTCGCTATTGCGACCTTTCACTTTGCGACTCGTCATTCCGATGTATATCATATTGCACGGGCATTTGATCAGGTAGATCACTGATTCAGAGTTACAATTAGTGTGTGATCTTTGTTCCCACGGTGAGTGTAAGCCTAGTTCTAATGTCTTTGTGTGTTCTGTAAACGGGCAGGCCACACATGATCCGCAGGGGTAGTGTCCCGTGACAGAAGGAGTTCCCCATAATGTCATTTGATTCGTGGTTCTGGGTGTAAATGTATTAGTATGTACTAGGGCGTCTCTTAAACTTGTGTTTTTTCTGAATGAAAACATAGGTTTCTCGAAGGATAGTTTATTAGATGTCAATATGGACCATTTTTTGTTTATTATCTTTTTTAGGTCATTAGATGAAGAATTGTATGTAGTGACGCATATCAACTGGTCGGGCTGTTCTTTCATATGTGTTTCTAAAAGGGCCTCTCTTGGTGTGTTGCGTGATCTTTTGTTGGCTCTTTCTATAATCCTGGTGGGGTATTTCTTTTGTTTGAGTTTGGTGGTAAGGATAGCCGCTTCTTTTTTGTATGTCTGAAGATTAGGGTGCCTCCTTTAGCTGTAAAGGTAACATCCAGAAACCCCCTTGTTCTATACGATCCCAAAAATACACAAAGGAATCGATTCCTCCACCAGGCAGACCCATAGTCTCTGGCATTGGGTCTGTCCTCGAACCACTATCAAAATATACAGACGGGTGCTTGCGTCCTTTGGTGACAAACATTAAAGCCTACGTCCAAGACCCCAAACACCTCTTTAATCTCCTAACGCAGGTTGAACACAATCCAGATGAGAACATCTTGGCATGTCTGGACGTAGAAGCGTTATATACTAATATACCTCAGACAGAAGTGGTTCAAGAAATTCTCATACAAGAGGAGTGGATGTGGGCAGCACCAATTGAGTGGATCATTACACTCATACACTTGGCACTCACAGAGAATTTCTTTAAATTTGAAAATCAACTATATCTACAGGTACACGGAACTTCAATGGGCAGTACATTCGCCCCAAGTCTGGCCTGTCTGTATGTGAGTTTCTTTGAAGACCAACATATATGGACAACAAATCCATTCAGTATCAACATATGTAAATGGTACAGATATATCAATGACATTCTGATGATTTGGAATGGAGACATGACTAGTCTCGATAACTTCAAAATATGGATCAACACTCTGAATCCTCACCTTCATTTCACTATGAATATGTACAAAGAAAAATCTATTTTCTGGATGTTACCTTTACAGCTAAAGGAGGCACCCTTGAAAGCTCTCTGTACACAAAACCTACAGATAAGAACAGCTTGCTAAGATTTGATAGCGCATACCCACGCTCCCTAAGAGAAAACCTCCCAGTAGGCCAATTCTTGAGGGTGCGTAGAAATTGCTCTAATCTTCAGATATACAAAAAAGAAGCGGCTATCCTTACCACCAAACTCAAACAAAAGAAATACCCCACCAGGATTATAGAGAGAGCCAACAAAAGAGCACGCAACACACCAAGAGAGGCCCTTTTAGAAACACATATAAAAGAACAGTCCAACCAGTTGATATGCGTCACTACATACAATTCTTCATCTAATGACCTAAAAAAGATAATAAACAAAAAATGGTCCATATTGACATCTAATAAACTATCCTTCGAGAAACCTATGTTTTCATTCAGAAAAAACACAAGTTTAAGAGACGCCCTAGTACATACTAATACATTTACACCCAGAACCACGAATCAAATGACACTATGGGGAACACCTTCTGTCACGGGACACTACCCCTGCGGATCATGTGTGGCCTGCCCGTTTACAGAACACACAAAGACATTAGAACTAGGCTTACACTCACCGTGGGAACAAAGATCACACACTAATTGTAACTCTGAATTAGTGATCTACCTGATCAAATGCCCGTGCAATATGATGTACATCGAAATGACGAGTCGCAAAGTGAAAGTTCGCATTAGCGAACATCGAAGTACAATACGACGAGCAGTGACAGCAACTAGGCTCACAGCACATTATCAAGAGAAAAATCACAAAGACACAGAAATCAAATGGACTGTAATAGAGAAGGTCAAAAACACTGGTAACCAACAGCGTAAACTCCTTGAGCGAGAACAACAATGGGTATATCGTTTGAAGACCCACGAGAAGGGCCTCAATGATTGCATACCCTGGAGTCAACTAAATAGGTAAACTGTCCGCTTACCCTTACCGACTTCTATCTAGGTCTATACGTCAGGAGGGCGGATAGTAACATTAATTACGTGTTGGACAATATAGGTAACCGCTGTCAGTACATTGCGACTGTTATGTCCGCCATCAAATATAATCTTGTGTCATACTATCCAAACAGATCTTTATGTACCTAATAATAATATTGTGTGATCATCCTTGTTCACGCTTACACCTGACATAATAGATATGACCTCTGCACAATTTTGGTTGTCAACTGATAACTATCTGACAATCAACCCTCACTTTCGATTGACTAACTACCACGGGATGTTCTTACATCAAGACTCCATAAGTACCCTAGGGCTTTACGCCGCTTTCTTGATTCATAATTGTGGATATGTCTCTCACACCGTGCATCATTAATATCTATATTAATACATCCCTATACACTCACGACAAGAGTATAGTATTCTCAGTATTTTTGACCCGTAATTGTGCTTCCCAAATTGCACTCAAGGATACATACATTCCGTGACATTTACCACCCGGGGTATATCGCATTTAGTAACGTTATGTTTCCATGTAAACAACCAGCTTCTATGGGGCATACTACACTTCTCATGATTCAACGGGAAGCGCACTGTCGCCAATACGGAAGTACAAATCCACCGGCTACCGATCTAGCGATGCACAAGCCAGGGATCGTAACCAACTAGGTGGACAGGCGGGGCAGGACTCTTGACAAAGTAAATTTGGGGCACGCAAACAGGGTTTCGGGTTTCAACGCATCTCACCTCATATTGGGTGCCACCATTGATTACACACGTAGAGCCTTTTTCCTTACGCCGCATTTCCAAACTTCTCTCTCACCCTTGGGGTCCAACGATAGGGTTTGACTATAGAGCTACCCCTACAAGCCCTGCGATCCCCTGAGACACGGGGACTCCCTGAATTTCGGGTAAGGATTTATGTATGTGTGCACTTTTAATACTTTATACATGTGTGTTCACGACAATCGCACATGACCTCATTTCTTCCCGGATACGGTATGAGTGATGTACGAGAGCGAGATACGGAGATGTTTACTTTGATAGTACGCACCAACTGGCATGAATCATAAGTCAGAATGCGAGCAGAATCGCCACCACACAATATATCTGTCACGTAATTTAATTGTGTACAGATATGGATACGAGTGGCACATGTTTGGAAAGGGTAGTACACCACAATGTCATAGACTCACCTGGCACATGTAGGTGTCGGTCTCTTTCCAAAGCACGTTTAAGGGACACAGCATTTTGGAAATACCACGGAGCAATCATACAAGTGTATGTTGTTGTTTTTTCTGTTCTCTTTTCAGATGTAGTACGACGTATGACAGATTAAATAATCAGTCACTTACACAAGGAGCAGCTACTCTGCCCTTGTCTCACAGACAGAATAGGGAATTCCCTCTTCTGCTACCTAGGGTGGCCTACTTTGCCCTGAAGAATGTCCTGTACCTTTACGGCCTCTCACGGACTGAAACATGTTGGCACCAGGGTCTTAGGACCATAATACTCCCAAAAAGACCCATATTTTAAGTAATTTTAGTAACTCAGACAGACCCAAAAATAAGGGGAAACTGGGGATCTGCCTGAGGTTTTTTAATCTTTCAGCCCCTCTGGTCTCTAATTTCTTCAAAGAGCTCCCAACACTGTGGTCGAGCCCACCCCGACTTATAGGCGTCGGGGTAACCCGATGATGAAGCATGACACCACTAGGGTGTGTGAGGGTAACTAAACCAAAAGGAAGTGCTTCCTTGCTCACCTATTGATGAAGTCAAACATCCCCTTACTATAATCTTCACATCTTCCCATCATAGTGCACCTACTTCTACCACTGGATGGTCAGTTAGAGTAGTTTGTGTGTGATTAGCTGCTTGTTGTCTGCCACATCGTGTTCAAATCCCCTGGTGGGACAAGGGTCCCAGGGGCAACGCCATCATCGCCGTACCACCCACGCTGGCAATCACACTCTGGGGACTGCAACCCCCAGAGTGCACCGCTGTTCCTCCTGTTCCCCGCAGCTGCCGCGAGTGAGGGGGAGGCGGGGCCAACGCGCTCATTGGGCAGCCTCTTCCCCCGCGGCGCGAGAGTTTCTTTGCCTGCTGCCTGGTGCTGCTTGTTGTCTGCCACATCGTGTTCAAATCCCCTGGTGGGACAAGGGTCCCAGGGGCAATGCCATCATCGTCGTACCACCCACGCTGGCAATCACACTCTGGGGACTGCAACCCCCAGAGTGCACCGCTGTTCCTCCTGTTCCCCGCAGCTGCTGCGAGTGAGGGGAAGGCGGGGCCAACGCGCTCATAGCGCAGCCTCTCCCTCCGCTACGCAGCACGCGCGTGTGACACAGCCCGGACGAAGCCCGGACCAAGGGCGGGCCCGTCTGAGCCCGTCAGGGGTCGGAAGAGGCTGGGCTTGCCACTCCTCTGACATCTGCTACTGAGGAAAGTATTTCATCTACTCCGTAAGTTCCAAGTATTATTGATTTATCTGTTACATCTTATTGGAGAGCCCGCCACCCCATTGCCCTATAATTGCACTGTTTAGGTCTGCTGGAAAATGAGCAAACGCAGGGGAGCAGCTGGGACACTGGACGCTTTTCTTGTGAGGGCTGAGTCCCTGTTAACCCATGAAATTGAACTTACAGAGCGTCGTCTGTCCCTCGACCCTGTATCCTTACAATCTCATCTATCATTAGGTGGTTTGACTACAGATAGTGTAACTTGCGCAACTCCAAATAATGTGCCACATAATGTGCCGTTAACGGATGCACGCACTGCTCCCACAAGTCTATCCACACCAGATCTGGGAGCCTCTAGTAAGTCTGCCCCCGACGTACCTAGTCTTAACACCAGAGCACGGGTGGCATGTCCACAAAGAAATCCCAAAGTGAAATCACAAATTGACAAAATTGTAAAAAGAAAGACCAAACCTACTAAAGACCGCCAACCTGTTAATAATGCATCAAATCAGGTGGTGATTCCTACCATCTCAGTGGGCATACAGACCGATGTTTTCTCCAACTTTGCCTGCAACGATTTTAATATAGACACCATGGGAGCTGCTGCTGACACCAACCTTGCAGTAGAATCCATCGGAAATGCACTGGCAAATCTCAAGGATTTAATTAAATCAAATTGTGTCGCACTTTGGGGGAAACTGGAGCATCTAGACTCTGAAAAGGTGGATTCTGTTCTTAACGATGGCGGGGGAGGAATCTCCTCAATAGCCCTGGGCAGTACACTTGGGTATGAGCCACAATCTAGTCTTGTCCTGAACAATGATGTCACAAATTGTAGCAATTTAAATGTATCCCCAGATGATATTGTGTTTATACAACTGTAATTCTTACTATTATGTATTGCTACTTTTTTTTTCTGTCATTTTTAACCATTGTCGCACTTTTATGGATACTATGTTTATCTGAATAAAGTTTGCGAACTGATCTGAATATAAAATGATGTCATTCTGATACAATGAAGGATATATGGTGTGCACGCCGCAACCCTTTTTTGTGTTTTGCATAGAAAGTTTATTTTGCCAGGTCAGAATGCCAGCTTAAAACTGCACATACAGGCTGCAAATGCACATCTGAAACAGGTTTAACAGGGCTACTTAAGTAGGTGGCAGAATAAGTGCTGCAGGCCCACTAGTGGCATTTAATTTACCAGCCTTGGCTATCGCACCTTACTATGGACTTACAAGTAAATTAATTATGTCAATTGGGCATAGGTCAGTCTTGTCATGTTAACAGGAGTAAGCACAAGCACTTTAACCCTGGTTAGCAGAAGTAAAGTGGCAACAAAAACAAATTCAGCAACACATGAGGAGTGAAGGCAAAACGTTTGGGGGAACCACAGCAAGGATTCCAGGACTAACATCCTGTTTAATAGTTACATAGAACCACTTAAAATATTTTTCAACTTTTTACATACTCCCACAAAGTTTTGCACTCCCCAATCTCCATTCTGTTAGAAAAAAGGCAACTTAGCTTTGTGACTGCCTGGTTTAAATTTATGTTCTCTACTTTACACCCATGACCCATTATTGGTAAATAGCTAAACATTTTACAATATTGAGATAAACCTTGGTAAAAGGTGTTAAGATCCTCCTTTTTCGACTGTACTGCTTAGAGATGGTTGAATCAGTTACATGCACCTTCTGATTGTCTTTTCAGTCAGTAAATCGGTTTCACTATGATTGATGATTGTTTCCTGACTCCTGCAACCCAGCCCCTTTGGTAATGCTAAGCCTTTGTGTTTGGTTTGCACTACCTATTCGTACCAAAAAACACAAAAAGCTACATAAAACAATCTTTCACTGGAGCCAGGACCAGGTTCTGAAATTTCCTTCCTCTGCCCAACAGAACCTCATCTGACTAACTCGTCTTCACGAAACTTTGAAAACCTTCTAAAACCCCACCTGTTCTGCATGCACCTCAACTAACTCCTTCAGGCATCACAGGCAGTCTCTTCTTTTCTAGTCTTTTAATGTGACATTCTCACAGCAGGTACATCTCTGAAAGGTTCAAATCACAGTATGTCATACAAGTTGTCGGCATATACATTATAATGATACTGTCGTTGTGCCTTTATGTCATTCCTATAGTACTGCACCTAATTGAATAAAGTGAGATTAAGTGGTTTGTCCGGAATCACAGTATGTTGAGTTGAGGCCGAAACACGAGCCTCGTTCCCTAGTGGCCTATTCACAGAACTAACTTAAGACAAAATCCTAAACTTACTACCATTTTGGTATTCTCAGAAGGCACTTGCTCATTTTGGTATTCACAGAAGGCACTTACTCATTTCGGTATTCACAGAAGTTAGTAGTCCTAAATGTAGGACTCCTAAATGCCTTCTGTGAATACCGAAAGTCTTAAAGTTAGGATTTTTCTCAGTTTAGGAGTAGTAAAGTTAGGACTCCTAACTTTAGGACTCTTAAATGCCTTCTGTGAATACCGAAAGTCTTAAAGTTAGGATTTTTCTCAGTTTAGGAGTCCTAAAGTTAAACGTTACTACTCCTAAACTGAGAAAAATCCTAACTTTAAGACTTTCGGTATTCACAGAAGGTATTTAGGAGCCCTAAAGTTAGGAGTCCTAACTTTACTACTCCTAAACTGAGAAAAATCCTAACTTTAAGACTTTCGGTATTCACAGAAGGCATTTAGGAGTCCTAAAGTTAGGACTCCTAACTTCTGTGAATACCGAAATGAGTAAGTGCCTTCTGTGAATACCAAAATGAGTAAGTGCTTTCTGTGAATACCAAAATGGTAGTAAGTTTAGGATTTTGTCTTAAGTTAGTTCTTTGAATCGGGCCCCTAGTTTCAGAGTCGGCAGTTAGAAGGAATTGAAGATGCATACTATTTTTCCCTTTGTCTGAATGACATCTCTCATTTGTTGGCGGAAATAAGATGTGAGATACATTTCTGACAAAAAGAAAAATGGTGTGCAAACATGGCCACTGTGCTGCTGGTTTAATGCAGCAACAAAAGCCAGGTTTGGCTCATTTTTGCCTCTGCCTCTGTGCAACTCTTCATCAAATGAAATCAGTAATAAACATATTGTTTGAAAACAACATGCTACAGTGCCTGAAACCAGGTGTGTGCCACATGGCATTTTGGAAAATGCATATTTTTGCATTGTCCCAAATTGCACATGTTTACCATAGAATTGAAATCAATGGTAATAGCGATTCCTAAATGAACAATTCTGATTTAGGAAAGGCTTCTTAGATGTGCATTAGGGAAGTGTAAATTGTGATTCCCTATTTGCATTCACAATTTAGGAAATCGCGAAAAATTGCGAATCCCAAATCCTTTCATACATTCAGAAAGGCCATTTTGCATTAGCAAACAGTTGAATTTAGCGATTTGCATCCTTTGTGAATGCAAAATACTTTGTGGTCCTTGATTTACTAGTGTAGCGTCAACCAAATACATGAAAGCTACATCCAAGAAAGCATTCCCATCAGCGACAATACCTCTGACCAATCTGTCACTTTCGGTAAAAAAGAGGTCATATCCTAAAAGCAGTGTTTAAAAATCTAGGTCTGACTTCTGCAGCTCTCCATGCGTTTTAAAATGCTTAGTCTTTACCCATATTCATGCGCCACCAGGCAGCTCCCTAACTCTTTCGGTTTTTGCTAATTACAGAGCTAAAAATGGAAACTATTTCATAACAAATGTAGTCTCAATCTCTGCCTTTCCTTCATGGGAAGTATTCTTGGAGTCCTGGAGGCAATCTACTCTATGAAGGGGCTTTATTACCCTCATCACTATGAAGAGTATCCATGACTCTCATCACTATTAGGAGACTCACCGACACTCACCACTAGGAAAAGACTCTATGACCCTCGTCAATATTAAGGGACTCTATGACCCTTGTCACTATGGGCCCGATTTAACTCATGCAGCATAGATACTCTGTTGAAATAGCGACAGAGTATACAGCCAAGAATGTGGTCCGCCCACCAAATTTATATGCGGGTGGACCTTTGGACTAATCACGACGACGAATATTCCATCTCTGCCACGATTAAACATCTCCAATTGCCCTACAGAGTAAGGACCATTTGAGGGTCACCTCTAATTCCGCCCAGCTATTTGAGATGGGCAAAAATAGAGGTCAGTTTTCACTGCCCGTCACCACCAGGAAAACCGGTATGGGGCAGTGAAAACTGCTTAATGCTCCCCTCGCCATGGGAGAGGACTCCCATGGCAAATTTTCAAAAAGAAAATCACCTTTAAAAAAAAAAAAGATATATTATTTGATGGAATGCTCCGTCATGTTGACGAAGCTGTGCAACCAAACTTTAAATAGCATTAACAGGAACTGCAGTCACAGTGGTTCCTGCCAATGCGTTAGAAAGTTTGGCGATCATTTCTAAATTTGGCAGACGGACTAGTCTTGGCCTGACGGATATTACATCCTCTGCCAGGCCAACTCACTAACAATTAAATCGGGCCATTTGAAGCGACTCAGTAATTCTAGTTATGAGTTTGCTGAATGTTGGTGTAGGGATTCAAGCCTGGAATCTTTAATTGTGGCAATTGCAAGCTGTTTCCCCGGAATGGGAAACAAGCACTTAAACCTGGAATATTGGGTTCAATTCCATATGTTTTTCACTGATCTGTGGATTAATCCAGACATTTTCCACCTGCTCAGAGCAAGTAGAAGATGCCAACAAGAGAGGTCCGGTGTGAGTTGTGATGTGGGAGTAGAGGGTTAGGGGATCAGGGCAGGGTAGCGTGGGTGTAGGCTAAAGCAATTTTTATGCTTTTCCCATGGTGCTGCGGGGTTCGGATAAGGGCAGGCCTATGCTCTTGCCCACAACCTCTGCCACTATCCCTGTAGTGGACTCACCGGGGCATATGGGCACCCAGTGCAACCATAGCAGTGCCTCTGGGTTGAAAATATTGGTCAGAAGAAACAAGGCCACTTTTAATGGTCCAGCACAGTATCCACCCTGAGCAAACATTCCACCACTCGTAAACAGGGCCTATGTCTTTTACCAAGTGTACAGCAGATTCAGGGAGTGTATTTGTATCAGTTTTTAATCTGTTAATCCAATACTACGTATAAAAGAACATTGTCGTACTGGGTGGGCACATGTAAGTGTACGAAGGAGAGGGCACTCAAGGAGCTCTTCACGCCTCTGGATCTATCCATCTCCGAAAGTGCCTTTCTTTCTATACGCCTGCAATACATCTGCGCTCACCCTCTCAACTTCTGGCGCATGTTCGGCGTTTTTGTCTGCAAAGGATGGGTGGCAGCTCCCTTGCTCTGAAAGCAGCCTTAGCCTGGAACTTGTTGCCATTCACTCTTCGGTGCATTCAGGATCCCATTCTGTTTAAAAAAATAACTGAAAACATTTCTCTTCGCTTAATCTAGTCCCCACTCTCTCCTAGGCTCGCACCGGGACACTCTTCGGAGTAGCCCTGCGCATTATAAATATAAATAACATAACATAACATTTATTTACAAAATGCTTTTATTAAATACAGTGTGCAGAATTTATCTTTAAAAATGAAGTATGTTTTAATGTAAAATTTGTAGTAGGGAACCACACTTAAAACTTGTAGGCTTATAACTTCGCAATAGGGCCTGGATTCTTAAATTGACATATGTAAAATGCCATGTTTTGACGTGAAGGCACTTAAATGCTTACTTTTCACTTTTACCGACAGTTGTGCAAGTTGGTTTTCTTCTTTTGCTGCAGATGTTGCAACTTTGAAAGCTACTGTTTATTAGTTGATGAACAGATGTTGTTGTATTAGATGACTGATAGTGAGGTACATACCGCAGAACATGTAGACGACAGGGAGGATGATTCATGGGAAGAAAATTTGTGAAGCAAGATAGGATGTGCCGAAACATTCAAGGACACACGTTTAAAGGATGATTGTATTCTGGTGAGAAGATGGGCAGAAGACCTGCTTCCAGGAGTGTGCTGAAATCTTATTGGTTAACGTGAAGAAAAAGTACATTTATGTGCAATAGAGAAAAGGTGTTTTTGCCTTAGTGCGTGTTCCTATCTAGTTAAGCAGATTTATGCAGAAGCAGCTTTGATGCAGAGCAGACTGAATTCCCTTTTCCCTGACTCTCTGAGAGAGGCTCTGTACTGAGTTTTTTTGATCTGTTGTTATTGGAGCTGAGAATACTTTCAAGCTTATTGTGCTAAAGCTTTATGCTTATGCTGGATTCTCTCATCAGAACTCTACATGAGTTCTGAACTGACACCTTTTTCCCTTTTTGCAATTATCTCGACTTAACTTAGAATAGGGATGTTTTGTAATGGAACGCGCGTTTTACTTTTATTGTACTAATGCTAAAATTTGATTCACTAACTTGATTAATTATCACAAATTGATTGTTAACCTGTACTGATAACGTTTGCAGAATAATAAATATAAAAATATAAAATATAATAAAAATAAAGAAAAGCAAAATGATTTAAAATAAAACGCTTTAACTCAACTTAACTCTCTTCATTGACTGAACTAAAGTCATGATAGATGGCAATGATTTATGCTGAGATTTAACTTCTCAACAGACATCTCAACATACATAAAAGATCCATCGACCGGAGATGTACATGGGGTTCTTGTGGATGAGTAAGTGACGAGCTGAACCCCTTGCTCTAGCACACCTTACAGTATTGTCTCTTAGGCTTACTCTTGTATGTTCTATTTCATACCTGCTCTCCCCTTTGTCATGGGTTTCCTTTCCTACTTCTTTCTCCCTTTGGTGCTTTTCTGTCTTTTACCTTTGGGTTAATAGTTGATGGCAAATAAGTCCTGGATCCCTAAAATGAGTATAGTTGGCCATAACTGCATTCTGTCCTTCACTGGCAGACTGTCTCCTGTGTCTTGTTTATGCATACAAACAGGTGTCATTCGGGGAGTCAGCGAAAAGAGGTTGGCAAACAATCCAAGCACCTTTTTATATTCCCTCTGCTGCTCAAGTGTTTTCTCAGGGCCTAGCTGAACCCCTTTCACAGTTCCTCTCTTCATTTTACTATGTAGCAAATCAGGAGTCTTCATCTACTTCCACTGCCATAGTCATAACATTCCCATTATATCTCTCCAGAGGTAGGGCTTCAGCCTGTTCACATGGAACACCCTCTTGAATTCCCTTGTGGCACCTGTGTCCACCAAGTAGTTAACCTCAGAAATCTGTTGAATTACATTGTATGACCAACATCATTTGTCCACCAAAACCCTGGGACAAATAGGCTTTAGCACCAATACCTCCTGACCTTCCTCATACCCATTCATTGTAGCTTTCGGTACGTATCATCCCTACATCAGCGCTTGGCTGGCCTGAAGGTTTTCGTTTGCTGACTCATGTGTTGCACCATCAACTTCCTAACCTAGTCCACTACAACCTTCTGTGGAGACTCTGAAGTTCCTTCCCACCCTTCTATGATTAAGGGGAGTTGTCCTCGCACTGGGTGTCTATACAGAAGCTCAAAGGGATGAACCCTACTCCATTCTGCGGAATCTCTTGGTAGGGAAACAAGAGACATGGCAGGAGAAGGTCCCACTTTCTCCTGCGGTTCATTGGTAGAGTTCCCATCATGCTCTTCAGTGTCTTATTAAACCGCTCCACCAAACCATTGGTTTGTGTGTGGTACGCTGTGGAGAAGTAGTATGTCACACCACATCTCTCTCATGTAAAAGGAGTTGAAGTTGGTTCCCTGGTCAAAAATTACTGTCTTTGGAAATCTGACTCTATTAATGATCCCCAGGAGAGATCTTGCTACCACCCAAGTAGTCATGCTCCTCAGAGGTACAAAGTGGTGGCTCCTCCGCTAAGGTGGAGGAGCATCTCCCCACTGCTCTTTGAGCAGTACAAAAAATTAAAATAAAATTATAATAACATGACATTATTATCATTTTATTTTTCACTGCTGACTCGGAGCCAGGTTAGGGTGGGGCGGGGCTGGCCAGAGCAAGGTGAGGAGGGGTTTGCACTCCTTTAGGGCACATGATTGTTTGGCCGGCCCTCTTTGGGCCGGCTAAACAGTCATGTGCACAGCCTGGTGAGGAGCATGCACATGTTTCCAGTCCCTCTCTGAGCAGTGAACCACGGTGCTCAGACCACTCACAACGCTACTGTAAAACAGCTTTGTGATTGGATGAGAGAGACTGGGAGCCTGGGTGCTACCGTTCTGCCAGTGCACTGTCGAGAGAAGATGACGGAGGAGAGTCACCAGCGGCGTTCCCAGGTAAGTTTATTTATTTTATTTTTCAGCCACTCGCCACACCACCCTGTTCTGAGGCAGCTGCCACTGGAGGTACAGCTTCCAGGTACCTGGTGGCATGATCCAACACCAACCAAGATATACTTCTTGGCTGGCTGTGAGGGGGGGATCCAATGAACCAATTATGTTGAGTCATGGAACAACTAAAACTTGCAGAGGCATTTACAGTGCCTTAGCCCTCTGTCCTATCTTACCACTCATCTGGCAAGTGGGACATTTTCTAGAGAACCTCTCTTTGTCTCTGCACACCCCTAGTCAATAGAATACCGGGTCCAATCTACCCTGACTCTTTCTAATCTCTAAGTGTCCTGCTAAGGGCACTTCATTGGCTAGTGACAAAAGCAAATTCAAGTGCAATGAAGGAACCACCAGCATCTTGCTAGTTCCTGGCTCAAGATTTACCAGATCACTATAACGTAGGCCATCTTACCAGCCAACATAGGGGCATATGTACAAAAGAATGGAGGAGCGCGGTGTTAAGCCAAAATAGCTAACGCCGCACTCCGCCATTCTGAAAACGGAGGGATGCACTGTATATACAACAATACGGTGCATCCCTGCATTTTCCCTAGCTCTGGCGCTGAACTCAGCTGCCTAGTGCCAACGCAGGCCCCCTTGCACCATAGTGCAAGAGTGCCTACATGGAGGGAATGATTGTTTATGTGGAGGAAGGTGTCCCTTCCTGCACTAAAACAATCCAGAATGACGATTTGTTGCAAAATATCATTTTTAAATGATTGTTTATGCGCAGGAAGGGACACCTTCCTGCACATAAACAATCATTCATGCAGTTTTGCTATTTCTATGTGTGCTGCACAATGCAGCACACATAGAAACAGCAAAAAACAAGAAGAAATAAAGCATTTCTCCTTGTTTTGCCATGTTAAGAACAGGTTTTCCCTGGCCTTAATTTTGGCACTGACTCCTATTTACATCACCTTTGTAAATAGGGGGCAGAGTCAGAATCAATGGGTGTTGCGATCGAACACCAACTGCAACCCCATTACCCACCCCTTTCATGCTGAGTATAGCGTGAAAGGGTGTCTTATTTACAAGGTGGGGTTGAGCCACATTAAGTGACTTAACACCATCTTGTAAATAAGGTCAAGCTCCTATTGCCACTGGATCGTCGATAAAAGTGACGTTCTTGAGGCGATAGGGTCTTGTAAAAATGCCCCATAGTGTGCAGTGCGAGATATAGTTCATGTAGCCCGGCTAGTGAGTTCACAACACTGTATACGAAGGTGCACGAGTCATAGTAAGTTTTTAGTGGGGCCCAAATTATAACTTTAAGTTATAACAATAACTTTAGATTCTCTAATGCTTGTGTAGTATAAGTTGGTTTTGTGTGCAAAGTTATAATAAGGTTTTCCTAACTAGAACTTATCCTGAACCTTTGTTTTTGTCATTAAATTTTAATGTTTATTTTTTATAAAAATGTGTATCACATCGTGAGTGTCGTTGAGTGGAGTGTCATTGAGTGGAGTGCCGTAGAGTACAGTGAAGCAGAGTGTTGAAGAGCATTGTAGTGTCGAGTGTCGTGGAATGGAGTGTCATAGAGTGGAGTAGAGAGGACTGTCATAGAGTGGAGTGCCGTAAAGTGAAGTGTTGTAGAGTGTAATGGCGTAGAGTGTTGTGATGTGGAGTTCGTGGTGTAGAGTGTCGTGGCGTGGAGTTTAGTGGCATAGAGTGGAGTGGTGTACAGTGTCATGTCGTAGAGTGTGGTTGCATAGAGTGTCCTGGTGTAGAGTGAATTGTTGTGGCTTATAACGAAGTGGCATAGAGTGGAGTGGTTTTGAATGGAATGGTGTAGAGTGGAATGATGTGTCGTATAGTAGAGTGGAGTGGCGTGGCGTGTCATAGACTGGCGAGTTTTAGAGTGTCTTAGAGTGGAGGGACGTAGAGTGCAGTGGTATAGAGTGGAGTGGCATCATACAATGGAGTGGTGTAGAGTGAAGTAATGTAGAGTGGAGTGGTATAGAATGGGCTGTAGTAGAGTGACATGTTGAAGAGTTGAAGAGTGTTGTGGCATAGAATGTTGTGACGTAGAGTTTGTGGTGTAGAATGTTGTGGCATAGAGTCTCATGGCGTACAGTGGAGAGGCATAGAGTGAAGTGGCATACAGTGGAGTGGTGCAGAGTGGGGTGGTGTGTCGTTGAGAAGAGTGGAATGGCTTGTAGTGTAGGGGCGCGCCTTAGAGTAGAGTGGAGTGGTGTGTGATAAAGTGACGTATCATAGAGTGTCTTAGAGTGGAGAGGCGTAAAGTGAAGGTCCATAGAATGGATTGGCATGTCGGGGAGTAGAGTGCAGTGTCAAGGAGTGCTGTGTTGTATGGTGGAGTGCCATGCTGTAGAGTGTACTGACGTGGAGTGTCATAGGCTGGAGTGGAGTGTATTACAGTGGAGTGGTGTGTCGTATAGTGGAGTGGCGTTTCAGTAGATGGAGTGGCATATTGTATAATGGAGTAGAGTAGAAGGCCAGATAGTGGAGTGGCATTCAGTGGTGTGGCGTACAGTGGCGTGACATCGAGTGTTGTGGCATAGAGTGGAGTGGTGTACGGTGGAGTGGTCTGTCATAGGATAGAGTGGAATGGCATAGAGCGAAGTGGCGTGTCAGACATTAGAGTGGAGTGCCATGTCATAGAGTGATGAGTCTTAGAGTGGAGGGGCACAGAGTGGAGTGGTGTGTCGTGCAGTGGAGTGGCATGTTATAGAGTGGAGTGGTGTGCCTTACAGTGGACTGGACTGGTGTCTTGTTAAATCTTGTACAATGGAGTAGAGTGGCATAAAGTAGAGTAGTGGAGTAGAGTGGAGCAAAGTGCAGTAGTGTATTATGGAGTAGAGGAGAGCAAAGAAGTATGAAGTGGCACAGAGGGGGTTGCGAAGAGTCTCGTAGAGTGGCATAGAGTGGAGTACAGTGTCGTAGAGTGGCATACAGTGGAGTTAAGTTTTGTAGAGTGGAGGGGCATACAGTGGAGAAGAATGTCTTAGAGTGGAGTGGTGTAGAATGTCATAGAGTGGAGTATATGGTTGAGGAGTGGCATAAAGTGGAAAGGCATAGAGTGGCATAGAGTGGAGTGTCATAGATTGGCATAGAGTGGAGTAAAGTATCATAGAGTGGAGAAGAGAAGAGTGGAGTACGGTGGAGTGACGTAGCGTAAAGTGCAGTCAAATGTCGTGTAGGGGCGTGTCATAGAGAGGAGTGAAGTGGTGAATCATAAAGTATCAAAGAGTGGAGTGGTGTGGCATAAATTGGGGGCTTAGAGTGGAGTACAATGTTTTTTGTTTTTTTTTTACTTGAGTTTTATATAGCACTGGCTAGACCCGGAGTTATCAGAGCGCTTTACATGAGGAGAGTTACGTAGGTTACATGTTACACATTGTTACAGAAGATACATCAATTACAAGTTACATCCAAAGGTACATCAATTACAAATGACATCCGTTGGTTCATGGCGTGTAGAAGGGTAGAGGGTAATGTCAAAGGGCGACTCTACAACATCTACAATGTTGTAGAGTAGAGTGGAGTGGCATAGTGCAGAGTGGAGTGGCATAGAGTAGAGTGGCATGATGTAGAGTGGAGTGACATCTCGTAGAGTGGACTGGCGTGTCGCCGACTGGACTGACATGTCATAGAGTGTTGTGTTGTGCAGTGTCTTAGAGTGGCGTGTTGTAGAGTGGAGTGGAGTGGCGAGTCATAAACTGTTGTAGAGTGGAGTGGCGTGGTGTAAATTGGGGGTGTAGAGTGGAGTAGAATATTGTAGAGTGGCATAGTATGGAATGGTGTTGCGTAGTGCAGAGTGCAGTAGCATAGAGTAGATTGGCATTTTGTAGTGTGTCTTAGAGTGGGGTGGCATAGACTGGAGTGTAATAGAGTGGAGTGGCATGACATAGAGTGAAGTGACATCTCGTAGAGTAGACTGGCATGTCGAAGAGTGGACTGGCATATCATAGAGCATTGTGTCGTACATTGTCTTAGAGTGGAGTGCTGTAGAGTGGAGTGGAGTAGTGGAGCAGAGTGGAGTAGTCTGTCATAGAGTAGAGTGGAGTAAAGTGATGTGGAGTGGCATTGATGGAGTTCTGTTGAGTGTAGTAGAATGGAGGAGAGTGGTGTAGAGTGGCACGGAGGAGAGTAGAGTGGAGTGGTGTAGCGGGGAGTGGAGTAAAGTGACATACAGTGAAGTGGCATGTCATTGAGTTGAGTGGAGTGGTGTGTCATAGAGTATCATAAAGTGGAGTACAGTGGCGTATAGTGGAGGGGCATAGAGTGGGACAAAATGTTGTAGAGTGGAGTGGCATAGAGTGGAGTGTTGTAGTGTACAGCGAAGTGGCGTGTCATAGAGTGGCATGTCGTAGTGTTTTAGAGTGAAGTAACATAGAGTGGAGTGGCATATAGTAGATTGGAGGGGCATATTGTAGAGTGGAATGGTGTGTCATTTAGTGGGGTGGCATGTCTTAGAATGCAGTGGCATTATGTAGAGTGGAGTAGTGTAGAGTGATGTAGAGTGGAGTGGTGTGTCGTAGTGGTGATTAGAGTATTGTAGATTGGAGTGGCGGGCCGTAGAGTGCAGTGGCGTGTTGTAGACTGGAGTGATGCAGAGTGGAGTGCTGTGTCGTAGAGTGAAGTGGTGTGTTTTATAGTGTAGTGGCGCATCATAGATTGCAGTTGAGTGGTGTGTCGTAAAGTGTCTTTTGTCATATGTCAGTATATTTCAGTAGGTACTGCAGTATTTAGATAATTTTGAGGAAGAATTGCAGTGCTCCGTTAAAGTTTTTTTAAAACATACAAACTAATAAAGTACGTTCCCCTTACTCTACCTAATTTCTTTCTATACATTAAAAAAACAGTAATAATCTATATTTCCCATTAAATCCCAGCTCAAACACAAAGGCCCTGATTCACAAAGGTAAACTTACACTTTTGTGTAAGTTTACGATTGGTATTCACAAAGGGATTTATGAGTAGAATGCTTACAAATGCGGAGTCTCCGTACTTGTAAAAATATTACTGGTAAATACCTTTGTGAATAGCAAACAATTGTAAACTTACACAAAAGTGTAAGTTTACCCTTGTGAATCAGGCCCAAAGTGCAGTATAAACAATATGGCTGCCTTTTATTTTGTAAGAGCTGTCATTAGACAATAATATTGTGTTTTGTCATTGCCATATACCGCAGTCCAATATATCACTAAGTTTTTGTCATTTATAACTTAAAAACCACTGAACCAGTTCAGATCAAATAACAAAAAACACCCTTTGCTCCCCATGATCTATATTCCCGCTAAATTTCAAGTTTAAATCCGTCCAGCCATTTTGTTGCTACGTCAGAGTAAAACATCTATGAAAAATGCATTGGTGGAAAAACATTTTTGGGATCCTCCTTTTTTCTTTGCACTCCCTTAAGTAATCACCATGAAACCTTGCATCATCAGCCAATGTAGAAAAATGAATAGGTCTGTAAAGATTCGTGGAGATTCATCAAAAGGTGACAAAGTTATTCCCAATGAAATATCAGAGGAATTCCTATCTCTTAGAATCCAAACTATAACTACAGAGTGACTACTGCCACTTTGTAATATATATATATACACAAACACACACACACACACACACACACATACCCACAGACACACACACACACACACACACACACACAGACATATATATATAAACATACATAAACACACATATATTTATTGATGCGCACATGCCTAAAGGTACACAGTTGCCAGTACTGTGACTGGTGTGAGTACATAGGTCACAGAGAAGTCCCCACAGTGGCATGCAGCAAAGGGCCAGGCTGGCCATTCTGCCACTTCAACATTTCCCCCAGAGAAATGAAGACTGGGGATAACTTTCAGTAAAGGATGTTCTAGTAAGACCCAAACAAAGCTCATGGCCCCTTTCTAGTCACAGCCTCTTGCAGCTTGGAACAGATTTAAACAATTTTTGCCAGGGCGGATTTTGGTTTCTTTTCCAGCTCTGTGTACACTGTAGCTCACAATAACTTGGACATGATGCACATTCTGCACTCTGACACTAGCTGAATCTATCAAAAGCTAGAGAAGGAACGCAGGGTTCATTACGAAGGAGTCCACCCATGAGGAGGACGAGGCGTTGAATGAGGCAAAGCAGGGTGGGACTGGAACAGAAAATAGACCAGGCCACCAGGAGTCTTTGTCAAATACTAATGTTCATTAGGCAGGCTCATTGGTTCTCTTAAACCTACAAAGCTGGAAACATTGAGAACGGACTAATAGCCCACATGTTAAATTTAAAGCAGCAGTGAGTAACATATTTCCGGCTTCAACATGAATTCATTTTGGCAATGATGGTAAGTGTTCTTTTCGATTTTGTTACAGGTTAATCCTTTAACAAAATCGAAAAGAACACTTACCATCATTGCCAAAATAAATTCATGTTGAAGCTTTGTAGGTTTAAAAGAACCAATGAGCCTGTCTAATGAACATTAGCATTTGATAAAGACACGCATGAGTTGAAATGCGTTATGCTTCCTGTTTGCCTTGAAATAAAGAATTTTACGAAGCACTATTGGTCTGGCCTGCCTCATGCTACTAAATATTCCGTGTTTTCAGTTGGAATATATATATATATATATATATATATATATATATATATATATATATATATATATATGTATATATATATATGTATATATATATATATATAGATAGATAGAGATATATAAAACCAGTTATAGTTAGGACCTAGTTTCCATAGGAAAAACGTTTTTTGTTTTCTCAATAGCCTTGGCGCCGGTTGACGAAGTTTCGCAAAATTTTCAAAACTAGTGGCCCGCTCCGGTCAGCTCCTGTCTTGAAAAGTTTCGGTGTGATTCAACAAGCGGGGTTGTAGAAAAAAGGGGGGTCCCAAAACGTGTTTTCCCCATGTAATTTTCCATAGGAAACTTTAGACACAGCTACAACCCGAACTGCTGAACGGAATTATACCAAATTTGACAAAAAGGTAGGTCTTGTTTCAGAAACAGCCCTTTTTTGTTAAATGGTGTTCAGTAGTTCCTGATAAATTTTAAAAAGAAAAAGTTTCGATATCTAGGGATGCGGTGGATTCGCGAACCCTCCCGAGCACGAGCTTCATTCTCATTGGCTGCCAACACTCCAAACTGGGAACTGTTGGCAGCCATTTTGTGACTCGGTAGAACCAAGTCACAAGAAAACAGTAAAATAAATGTCTAAAAACAAGAAAAGGGGGCAGGGTAGAAACACTCTGACCCCTTAGGCCTGTTAAGGGGGTCCGACAAGAACCCCCAAGACCCAAAAAAGTGTTGTTTTTTATAATTTCGGTGGAATGCGCAATGAGGTTGTGAATCCCGCTGAAATTGTTTTTTAAAATGAAGCCCGCGCTTGATTTAAATGAGGCCCCCGGGTGCCTACCACTGGGACAATGCTGTTTGCTATGACAGGGCGGGAGCATGGCTCCCGCCCTGTCATTTTGCTTTGGATTTTGGAAGCGAGAGCAGGGAAACCTGCTCTCTCTTCCAAAATCCAAAGCAGATTGCTTTTCCACACGGGGAGCTGCATGTGAGCAGCTCCCGTGTGGAAAAGCGATGCTGGCTCCCGCAGGAGGCGGGGAGCCGGCGGGACCGCGGGGGCATTGGGGCTCCCCCCACAGTCCCTAACCATGAGGCCAGGTCACAGGGGATGGAGTCTGGGGCCCTAAATGGCCGGGGAGGAGGGTGGCAGTCCCCCCTCCTCCATTATTTTATTAAAACAATTTTATTTTTATATTTAGGCATGCCCTGGGGGATGGGGTCCCCAGGGCAAATGTAAATTAATAAAAGTGGACGCTTAAAAAATAAAACAAATTGAAGTCGCGACCCTAGCGCGATGCTCAGTGCGGCCCCCTGGTGTGAACGCGGGGGGTGTGTGGCTCCCAGCGCGGCATCTGGTGTGAACACGAGGAGTGCGTGGCGCTCAGCGCAGCCCCCTAGTGTGACGTGAAGGGTGCGTGAGTTCTGTATAATTTTTTTTTTTAAAGGAATATAGTTTTCCTAACTAAAAAATGTTCACTATTTTTTTAAATATATATATGTATCTATATAGAAAATAAAAAAAACATAGCATTGAGGTACATTAGACTTACAAATTTTCATTGAAATTCACTGAAAAAACCATAGGATTCAGGCATGTTTTAGTAAGAAATTAGTATTTAAAAAACCATAGAAATTCACTGAAAAAACATAGGTTTCAGGAACGTTATAGTTAGTTGGACATTCCACTCGTACAAAACCATAGAAATCCCGGTGTTATAGTTAGTTCAGCTACCTATAACTTGCGCCCCCGCAATGCACTGCTGATGATGTCACATATTACACCATTCATGACATGGTCAGTGACATCACTGATGACATCACTGATGACATCACTGATGACATCATCCACATGAAAATCTGATGCACCTCCTTGCACCTGAATATTACCTTTGATACACCCACTCTAAAATACAGACTACCATTTTCGAAACAATAGACACATCAATACCAGTTACTAAATACGCACTGACTGATTCCTAGGTCTACACACACATCCACTCATTCACCCATACAGTCACTCATACATGCAGTCACTCATCAATACAATACTATCACATGCAATCATACACCTATACAGACACTCACACACTGCCACATATCCAGAGTTACTCACACACCTAGTCAGTCATGCAAAGAATCAATCATACTTCCATGTACTCAGCTATACAGTTATACAGACACCACATCACTTATTCATAGAGATACTAACACATAATTACTCTCTTATAGAATCTCTGATACAAATACACGCTCATCCATGCAGCCACTCTCACAATAACTGACTCTCACATATAGTTATTTATATACACCATCACTCACATATACTGTCTTTTACATATGTAGTTACTTGCACATGTACCACTGAGACATCTATTCACTCACCAACACACCCATACACACACTCACCCACTCCTACAGCTGTTTCCACATGCACTCTTGAACCCATACATCGAGTGAATCAACCACTCACACGTCTATGCACAGAGTCACACACCTCCCACCCACCCACACACACACTCAGGCAGCCATACAAATACAAATACTCAGGCAAGCAATCAATAATCCATATAGACACTCATGCAGCTACTCACCAACCCATGCAGCAGCTTACACAACAACAGATAGACTGATACAGACTTTCAAACAGTTATGTCACTAACCCATGCATTCAGTAAGACACATTTAATCACTCACTTATACAGTCAGTCACGTACCTACTAAATCCTCCATGCAGCCACTTATACACCCACTCATTCTTTAATACAGCTTGGCATATATATAAAACAAATTTAAACTTAACAGAAACACACAGTCACTGGATGATGTCATCAGTTATGTCATCAGTGATGTCACTGACCCTGTCATGAATGATGTAATATGTGACGTCATCAGCAGTGCATTGCGGGGGCGCGAGTTATAGTTAGCTGAACTAACTATAACGCCAGAATTTCTATGGTTTTGTACGAGTGAAATGTCCAACTAACTATAACTTTCCCTAAAACCTATGTTTTTTTCAGTGAATTTCTAAGGTTTTTTAAATGCTAATTTCTAATTATAACGTGCCTGAAACCTATGGTTTTTTCAGTGAATTTCAAAGGTTTTTTAAATGCTAATTTCTTTTTTATTTTTTTTATTTTATTGATTTAATGCAAGCCAGTTACAATACAGATACAAAGATAATGGGTCAGAAGACAAATACCAACATACAATAAATAATAAAGCGGAGTATACATACAACTTATATTTAACACCCAGTCTCAAATCACAGTTTAAAAGGCACAAAGGGTTATAAAATAAAAGAAAAATAAATAAAAGAAAGGAAAAAGGACCAGAAATTAGCCCACTTCCCCCTGAATCCATTGCAGGACTGGCGCCCAAATTTTCATTCCTATAACCTTTTTTTTTGTCCCTTTTGTTCTATAGATAGCATGTTCCAAGTTATACATTGCTAATAAGCGTGCCCTCCAGGTGCGAAAAGATGGTGGTTCAGGACTAATCCATTCTTGAGTAATACAACCCCGAAAAATGGCCATAGAGATGAATACTAAGTTTCTATTATACTCATTTGGTAACTCAGAAGACACTCCTGTCAATACTAATTCTGCTGTTATTGTTATTACCAATCCAAATAGTACAGTAAGAAAAGATTGAATTTCATGTAGCAGAGATGTTAATAGTGGGCAGCTATAAAACATATGAACTGCATCAGCAGCAAATAGCCCACATCTGCTACATGCAGTTCCAGCTGTTGAACCCCATTTTGAGATTTTTGCAGGGGTATAGTATAGGTCACAAATAGCCATATAGTGCTGAGTACGCAGTCTACCCGTCAACAAAACAGAATTAGCAAGCGAAATAGAAATCTGAATCACATTATTATCACATTCTATCTTCTCCACCCATTTCTGTTGAATAACCAACATATCATCAGAGCAGGATGATAATAATAGGTTATAATAGAAACCAATCCTTTTTTTCATATGTAAGGCATCAATAATAGGAATCTCGACAAGTCCAGAACGAACCAGAAAGGTCATATTCTTGAGAAAACTATACACCTGGAGATACTTAAAGTAATCAACATTTGTAAGATTAAACTTAAATTGAAGTTCTGAAAATGTTATAATGTGATTATTATGCCATAAATCACCGAACAAGTTAATGCCACAATTCCGCCATCTCGTCATTGTATAATCTTTAAAGATGGGAGGAAAAATATGTGATGACGACAAGGGGGTATATCACGAAATTTTTTTAATCCCTAGCTGGCGCCTGATTAAGTTCCAAACAAAGAAGGCGGCTTTTAATATCTTAAATTTTGTTTTTTTATAATAGCTGGGTTCTATATTTCTTAACAGACATCCACGCGCCGCAGCTCCCAAGGAAAACTCATAAATTGAGGGAGCATGGGATTCTAGAATCTGAGCCTTCGCTCCAATTATCAAAGGCGAAATGAACTATAAAGCAGATGCTAAATAATAGAATAAGAAGTATGGTGTGCTCCATCCACCCCTATCCTTAGGAACAATCATCTTCTTATAAGCTCTACGTTGACGTTTGTAACCCCACAGGAATCTAGCTGCCATTCTCTCAAGTTCTTTAAAAAAAGTAAGAGGAAATTCTAAAGGCACAGATCGAAATAGGTATATAAATTTAGGGAGAATTAGCATTTTCAGCACATTATTCCTCCCATATAAAGACAGATGCAAATGATTAATAGTGATCTTGCTACCCAAATATGTTGCCACAGGGACGATATTGAGCTGAACCAAGGAGTGAGACAGGGGATTCTGCCCCACCAAAAGAATTTGCGTTTTGGACATATTGAGTTTATACCCAGAGAATACACCAAACTTTGTTGCCAGTTCTTCCACCTTTGGAATAGCTCTTACAATATCTGTAGTAATCACCACCACGTCATCAGCATAGGCTAGAGCTCTATAATTTACTCCCGCAACCAGAACTGGTGATATATGCTCAGTTTGATTCAACTCTTTAAGAAAGAGATCAATATAAATGGCAAAAAGTAATGGTGAAGCTGAGCATCCCTGTCTAGTCCCCCGATAAATAGGAAACAGGGCAGACGATTGTGTCCCAATTTTAATACAAGACATAGGGGATTTATACAAGGCTTTCAAAGCCGAGATCATAGTAAGTCCAAACCCCTTCAAACAAAGCACATCCCAAAGATAGGGCCAAGCCACCCTGTCGAATGCTTTTTCAGCATCCAACAGGCTGACTGCTATGGATGTATTGGTGCCCTGCGCCCAGTCCATGAGAGTAATAATCCTGCGGACATGATCCGAAGTATCCCGCTCAGGTACAAACCCATGTTGCCACCTGGAGACTATGGTAGAAATTATCCCTGATATTCTTGATGCTAACATTTTTGAAAAAACTTTGCTGTCTGCATTATTTAATGATATTGGTCTATATGATGCCGGGTTAGTAGCAGATTTATCTTTTTTCAGAAAAGCCATTATTGTGGATTGTCTCCAGGAGGGTGGAGCTATCCCTTGCTGTGCTTCTAGAAAAGTGGCCAACATATCTTGTTTTAATAAATGCCTAAACAGCCTAAAGAATTCCAAAGGGATGCCATCAGGTCCCATCGCTTTATCCGAGGCAAGAGAGAGTAGAGCCAGCTCAATTTCATCCCAGGTAATGTCAGTATCCAATGCCTGAGCTTGGGCAGTGGTTAATTTTGTAATATTGTCCAGAGAAGAAAAATTCAAAAAAAGCTCGTTAGAATACGGTAAAGCATCTTGCTCATACAACTGTGAATAAAACTGTCGAAATACCTCAAGAATTTCCTCAGGATTATTATGAGTCTGACCAGAAGCATCCTCTATTGTAGTGACAGTATTAATAACCTCTTTTTGTCTTATTGTTTTCGCCAGTATTCTCCCAGAATTTTCCCCCATCTCATAAATCTGAGATCTAAATATTGCCGTCTGCTCAGCCACTTTAGTTGCTAAGACTTCGTAAAGTCTGGCTTTATGTATATCTAAGATGGTTTTAATATGCTCTGTGTCTTGTAATAAGCTGATAGTGGTGGTTAATTTTTCCTCCCATTCCTGGATCACTTTATAATAATTATCCAGCTTATTCCGGATGTTTTTTTGCTTTCTAATCAAGAAAGACAATGTCTCCCCACGTACTCCTGCTTTAAAAGCGTCCCAGACAATTTGGGTCGAAGCACTCCCTCTATTGAGCTAAAAAAACTCCCTGATCCACTTCCCCATGTGTTCTATATATTATGGATCCGCGAGTAACTTTTGCTCAAAAGACCAAGTTCTCACCAGTGGTGTATCCGGTCTGTCTATTTTAACCTCTATCAACACCGGGTTATGATCAGAAATTATTCGTGGGAAAATAGTCCAATCGACGGAGCTTCTGATGTGGGGCAGAAAAAAACGTGTATCCCGGTGACAAAGGATTTTTATCAAACCCCACATCACACAATCCAAAATCCAAAATTAGTGCTCTTAATGCCTTAAAAGTCTTATTTTTTAAGCCTAAATATGTTGAAGTGCCCCGTATATCCACACCCCCTTCCATATGGATATTTATATCTCCACAAAGAATTAGAGGAGATGGCCAGGCTGCTAACTCTATGCTTAAAAAATTTAGTATCTCAGGATCATCAGTATTTAGAGCGTAAATTGAACATAAAGTCCATACTTTGCTATCAATGCTAATCTCAATAATCATCCATCTACCATACTCATCTACTTTAGAACGTTTCAGACTACCCAATCCTTTCCTCATAAGGATAGCCACACCTTTAGTAGTAGTTCCCTGACGCGTACATCCCAATAGCTGCATACCCAGATCATTAAATAAATGTCTATCATTCCAGACCAAGTGCGTTTCCTGAAGACACAGTAAATCGAGTCTCATATTCTGTATTAATTGGGCGCAGACCCCCCTTTTTACCCCATTGTTAAGACCACAGATGTTCCAAGAACAGATCCTCAATTTACCCATCTTATTAATATTAGGCCTAACAGCCTACTACCACTAGATAACACTAAGTTAGCACAATTCTCCCTTTCAACAAAAAAACAACGAAAATACCCTTTTGTTTTATAGGTCCAATTGATTATAACATTAAGCTCCATGTATAGCATTATGTATATCTCCAGAAAAGTAACCCAGATCAAATTCAAAATCATCTTATAGCAGAATTTATTTTCCGACCCGTCTTTTAACCTTGCTTGCCCCCTCCTCCCCCACACCCACCACCCCACTCAACTGCCCACCCCCTCCCCTTTCCCAACCCTGAATGCTAATTTCTAACTATAACATGTCTGAAACCTATGGTTCTTTAAGTGAATTTCAAAGGTTTTTTAAATTCTAGTTTCTAACTATGCCTACAGAGATAGAACATGTGAAGAAAGAAGAAAAAATGCACAGAAAGAAGCAAAAGAAATGCAGAAAGAGGCAACATCAGTCCACAAAGATGAAGAAAATTGCAGGAAGAAGCAAGACGTGCAGAAAGAACCAACAGAGGAAAAGAAAGAGGCCTTGTTGCAAAATCATCCTGTGCCCACAACTTTTTCAGACGGGTCCTGGTAGTAACTGACTCTGACTAACCAGGCCTAGAGCCAGTGCTATGCTAAAAGACACCTAGAAGACAGTGAAAACACCTACATACACTAGGGAACACTATGCGTTGCGGTACCCCTGTGATTAGCATGACCTCCTCTGTAAGCCCCTAGTTCATAATAGGGCAGGGGGATTAAAACTACCTTTTAAAACCCGCCAAGCGGCGCGTTTGCACAGTGGTGAAGGGAGGGGGGGGCCTGAGGTGACATGTGTGCAAACATGCCCTGTGGCTGTTTTAAGTTGGGGGATAAAGTCCTCTTGAATCCTGAGGGTCCCTGGGGTCCAACTAGCCCACCAGGTACCTCCAGTAAGCGCCACAGAGCTGCGTTGCAGAGAGGTGTAAAAAGGGGCATAGCCGGGACCACCTCTCTGCAAAGTAGGTCTGTGGTGCTTACTGGAGGTACCTGGTGGGCAAGTTGGCCACCAGGGGCCCTCAGGATTGAAGGGAAATTAATTCCCCAACTGAAAACGCGCCACAGGGTGTGTTTGCACATGTCACCTCAAGCCCCGCCCCCTCACTTGACCACTGTGTAAACACACCCCATGGCACGGTTTAAGTTGGGGGATTAAGTCCCCTCAAATCCTGAGGGTCCCTGGGGTCCAGCTAGCCCACCAGGTACCTCCAGTAAGCGCCACAGAGCTGCATTGCAGAGAGGTGTAAAAAGGAGCTTTGACTGGACCACCTCTCTGCAACGCAGGTCTGTGGCGCTTACTGGAGGTACCTGGTGGGCTAGTTGGCCCCCAGCTGCCATCAGAATTGAAGGGGGATTAATTCCCCAACTTAAAACGCGCCACAGGGCATGTTTGCACACGTCACCTCAGGCCCCGCCCCCTCCCTTCACCACTGTTAAATGCGCCCCGTGGTGCATTTTAAGTTGGGGGATTAAGTCCCCTTGAATCCTGAGGGTCCCTGGGGTCCAACTAGCCCACCAGGTACCTCCAGTAAGCACCACAGAGCTGCATTGCAGAAAGGTGTAAAAAGGGGCATGGCCTGGACCACCTCTCTGCAACACAGCGCTGTGGCGCTTACTGGAAGCATCTGGTGGGCTAGTTGGCCCCCAGGGGCCCTCAGGATTGAAAGGGAATTAGTTCCCCAACTTTAAATGCGCCACAGGGTGTGTTTGCACACATGTCACCTATGGCCCCGCCCCCTCCCTTCAGCACTGTGCAAACGTGCCCCGTGGCGCGTTTTAAGTTGGGAGATTAAGTCCCCTTGAATCCTGAGGGTCCTTGGGGTCCAACTAGCCCACGAGGTACCTCCAGTAAGCACCACAGAGCTGCGTTGCACAGAGGTGCAAAAAGGGGCATGGTCTGGACCACCTCTCTGCAAAGCAGGCATGTGGCGCTTACTGGAGATTTTGGTTTCCATTCCAGCCCTGTGTACACTGTAGCTCACAATAACTTGGACATGATGCACATTCTGCACTCTGACACTAGCTGTATCTATTAAAAACTTGAGAAGGAATGCAGGGCTCATTACGAAGGAGTCCACCCATCAGGAGGACTAGGCGTTGAATGAGGCAAAGCAGGGTGGGACAGAAACAGAAAATAGACCAGGCCACCAGGAGTCTTTGTCAAACACTAATGTTCATTAGGCAGGCTCATTGGTTCTCTTAAACCTACAAAGCTGGAAACATTGAGAACGGACTAATAGCCCACATGTTAAATTTAAAGCAGCAGTGAGTAACATATTTCCGGCTTCAACATGAATACATTTTGGCAATGATGGTAAGTTTTCTTTTCGATTTTGTTAAAGGTTAATTCTTTAACAAAATCGAAAAAGAACACTTACCATCATTGCCAAATAAATTCATGTTGCAGCTTTGAAGGTTTAAAAGAACCAATGAGCCTGCCTAATGAACATTAGCATTTGACAAAGACTCGCATGAGTTGAAATGCGTTATGCTTCTTGTTTGCCTTGAAATAAAGAATTTTACGAAGCACTATTGGTCTGGCCTGCCTCACGTTACAAAATAGTACGTGTTTTCGTTTGGAATATATATATATTATATATATATATATTACCTACTGGTGGTCGCCAGTAGGTAGTTATAGTTAGGACCTAGTTTCCATAGGAAAAAAGTTTTTTGTTTTCTCAATATCTTTGGTGCCGGTTGACGAATCTTCGCGAAATGTTCAAAACTAGTCAGCTCCTGTCTTGAAAGTTTCGGTGTGATTCAACAAGCAGGGGCTGAGAAAAAAGGGGGGTCCTAAAACGTGTTTTCCCCATGTAATTTTCCATAGGAAACTTTAGACACAGCTACAACCCGAACTGCTAAACGGAATTACACCAATTTTAGCAAAAAGGTAGGTCTTGTTTCAGAAAGAGCCCTTTTTGTTAAATGGTGTTCAGTAGTTCCTGAGAAATTTGAAAACGAAAAAGTTTCGATATCTAGGGAAGCAGTGGATTCGCGAACCCTCCCGAGCACGAGCTTCATCCTCATTGGCTGCCAGCGCTCCAAACTGGGAACTGTTGGTAGCCATTTTGTGACTCGGTAGAGTATGAGTGAAATGTCCAACTAAGTATAACGTTCCTGAAATATATATATATTCACTGAAAAAACCATAGGTTTTAGGCACGTTATAGTTAGAAATTAGCATTTAAAATACCATAGAAATTCACTGAAAAAAACATAGGTTTCTGGAACGTTATAGTTAGTTGGACATTTCTGTCGTACAAAACCATAGAAATTCCGGCATTATAGTTAGTTCAGCTAACTATAACTTGCACCCCCGCAATGCACTGCTGATGATGTCACATATTTCATCATTCATGACATGACATGGTCAGTGACATTACTGATGACATCACTGATGACATCTTAAATGATATCACTGATGACATCATCCAGTGACTGTGTGTTTCTGTAAAGTTTAAATTTGTTTTATATATATGCCAAGCTGTATTGAAGAATGAGTGGGTGTATAAGTGACTGTATGGAGGATTTAGTATGTACGTGACTGACTGTATAAGTGAGTGATTAAATGTATCTTACTGAATGAATGGGTTAGTGACTAAACTGTGTGAATGTCTGTATCAGTCTGTCTGTTGTTGTGTAAGCTGCTGCATGGGTTGGTGAGTAGTTGCAAAAGTGTCTATATGGGTTATTGATTGGCTGTCTGAGTATTTTTTGGGGAGATTGAGTGTGTGTGTGTGGGTGGGTGGGAGGGGTGGGACTCTGTGCATAGATGTGTGAGTGGTTGATTCACTGGGTGTATGGGTTCAAGAGTGCATGTGGAAACAGCTGTATGGGTGCGTGAGTGTGTGTATGGGTGTGTTGGTGACTGAATGGCTGTCTCAGTGGTACATGTTCAAGTAACTACATATGTAAAAGGCAGTGTATGTGAGAGTTGAAGTATATAAATTACTCTACATGATAGTCAGTGATTGTGAGACTGGCTGTATGGATGAGTGTGTACTTGTGTTACTGATTATATAAGAGAGTAAGTGTGCGTTAGTATCTGTATGAATAAGTGAGGTGGTGTGTGTATAATTGTATGGGTGAGTAAATGGGAGTGTGATTGATTCTTAGCATGACTGACTAGGTGTGTGATTAACTGCATGGATGAGTGGCGGTGTGTGAGTGTCTGCATAGGTGTATGAGTGCATATGATAGTGTTTTATTGATGAGTGACTGCATGTATGAGAGATTGTATGGATGAATGAGTGGATGTGTGTGTAGACCTAGGAATCAGTGAGGGCGTATGTAGTAGCTGGTATTGGTGTGTCAATGATTTAGAAAATGGTAGTCTGTATTTTACAGTGGGTGTATCAAAGGTTATATTAGAGTGTGAGGAGGTGCATCAGATTTTCACGTGGATGATGTCATAAGTGATGTCATTTGAGATGTCATCAGTGATGTCATCAATTATGTCACTGACCATGTCATGAATGATGTAATATGTGACGTCATGAGCAGTGCATTGCCGATGCGCGAGTTATAGTTAGCTGAACTAAGTATAACGGCCGAATTTCTATGGTTTTGGAGTGAAATGTCGAGCTAACTATAACGTCCTTGAAACCTATGTTTTTTTCAGTGAATTTCTAAGGTTTTTTAAATGCAAATTTCTAACTATAACGTACCTGAAACCTATGGTTTTTGCAGTGAATTTCAATGGTTTTTTAAATGCTAATTTCTAACTATGACCTCCCTATTAAGTCCCCTTGAATCCTGAAGGTCCCTGGTGACCAAGTGGCCCACCAGGTACATCCAGTAAGCACCACAAACCTGCGTTTCAGAGAGGTGTTCTGAGGCCACGCCCCTTTTTGCACCACGCTGCAAACGCGGCTTCTGGCACACTGCTGCTCAGAGAATGAAGTCCACTTGTGTCTTGAGGTCCTCATGACACAAGAGGACCTCATCGCCCCACCAGCAATGCACCAGAAGCCGCATTTGCAGAGTGGTGTGAAAAGGGGCGTGGCCTCAGAGCACCTCTCTGCAACACAGCCCTGTGGCCTTTACAAGAGGTACCTGGTGGACTAGTTGCCCCCCAGGGACCCTCAGAATTGAAGGGGAATTAATCCCCCAACTTAAAACACACCACAGGGCACGTTTGCACTGTGGTGCAGGGAGGGGGGTGGGGCCTGATGTGACAGGTGTGCAAACGCACCCTGTGGTGCATTTTAAGTTGGGTGATTAAGTCTCCTTGAATCCTGAGGGTCCCTGAGGGCCAACTAGCCCACCAGCTACCTCCAGTAAGCGCCACAGAGCTGCGTTGCAGAGTGGTATAAAAAGGGGGTGTGGCCTTGGACCACCACTCTGCAACGCAGCTCCCTGGCGCTTACTGGAGCTATCTGGTGGGCTAGTTGGCCCCCAAGGATCCTTAGGATTGAAGAGGACTTAATCCTCCAACTTAAAACGTGCCACACGGTGCGTTTGCACACTTCTCAAATCAGAGCACGCACCCTCCCTGCACCACTGTGCAAACGCACCCCCTGGTGTGTTGTAAATTGGCGGATTAAATCCCCTTGAGTCCTGAGGCTCCCTGGGGTCCAACTAGCCCACCAGGTACCTCCACTAAGTACCACAGAGCTGCGTTCTCAGGAACTACTGAACAGATTTACACCATTTAACAAAAAGGGCTCTTTCTGAAACCGGACCTACCTTTTTGCCAAATTTAGTGTAATTCCGTTCAGCAGTTCGGGCTGAAGCTGTTTCTAAAGTATCCTATGGTAAATTACATGGGGAATACACGTTTTGGGACCTCCCCTTTTTTCTCAGCCCCTGCTTGTCGAATCACCCCGAAACTTTCGAGACAGAAGCTGACCGGAGCAGGCCACTAGTTTTGAAAATTTTGTGAAGATTCATCAACTGTCGCCAAAGATATTGAGAAAACAAAAAACGCTTTTCCTATGGAAACTAGGTCCTAACTATAACTAGTAGGTAATATATATATATATATATATATATATCACCTACTGGCTATCGCCAGTAGGTAGTTATAGTTAGGACCTATTTTCCATAGGAAATCCGCAACATTCTATTTGAAATAACGTTGGCGCCGATTGACGAATCTTCGCAAAATTTTCCAAACTTTTGGCCAGCTCCGGTCCGCTCCTATCCTGAAAATTTCACGGTGATTCGTCAAGCGGGGGCTGAGAAAAAAGGGGGGTCCCAAAACACGTTTTCCCCATGCATTTTCCCATAGGACCTGTTGACGCAGCTACAGCCCGAACTGCTGAACGGAATTACACCAAATTTGCAAAGAGGTAGCCCTCAGTTCAGACTCGTGCCTTTTGCTTAAATGGTGTAAATCCGTTCAGTAGTTCCTGAGAAAATTAAAATCAAAATCACATATATATCTGGGCGGAGCCTAACCTCACAGCTCATTGTGAGATCTGATTGGCTGTCGGCACTTCATCCAAGAAGTGTTGGCAGCCATCGTGGGACCAATATACATGATAGCACCTCATTAAAAAGCATTGCAGTTAATAGAAGGTTTTAAGACTTTAGTTACATTATAAATCATTTGTTGATGGTACCATACTCATTTTAGGAATTGTGGTGTGTTCGAAGGTGATTTTACCATGTGAAAAAGCCTTTTTCTGTGATATCATCAATCATGTTTGAGAGAAAACCATTTTCTCATGCTTTTCCCACAGAGGTTTGAAAAGTGATCTGTAAGCTAAACTGAGAGCATATTTTCTGTAAATTCACATTATCTTTCTCAGTCATGTGAGAATGAAGTCTGACATTCTCAGTAAAACATGTACATCCAACAAGGGCAGAGACTGTCAGTTGATTCCTTTGTGTTCTACTGCAACTTCCCAGAGTGTTCTAAAGAACAACTAGAGCGCTAACAGTCCTACTTCTGACAAACGTATTGCACACCTGAAGCCATCTTGAATGGAATAAAGTGGTAACTCTTAAAATATTTAATTTAAAAAGGAACACAATGAGAGGGTTCATTTTGCCATAGAAAGTATGATTAGTGCTGCAGAAAGAAAAAGTTAGGGCACATTTTGAGTGACTTCTCAAATCCTTTTCTATTTCATTAAACAATTCTGACATGCAGACTGAAACATGCACTTTCAATACCAGCAGCAGACTTCCCTGGTGAGCAGTAGCTTTACTACAGTGATCTAATAAGCAACTAGAGTGCTAACATTCTGAATTTATGGCAAAAGTGTGACACATCTGAATGCCTTCTTGATGGAATCAAAGTAAAAAACTGAAAGTATTTCCTACTGAGGAGACTGTAGTAAACAAGGAAATTAGGAAACTTCATAACAAATAAGTCTCCCAAAATGGCCACCAGAGACAAAAGAGCCCAAATATAGCCCAAATATCACCCAGATGTAGCCCAAGTATAGCCCAATGACAGAATGTCCCAGAGTGTTCTAACGAACAACTAGAGTGCTAACAGTCTTACTTATGACAAAAGTATGGCACATCTGAAGCCATCTTGATTGGAATAAAGTGGTAACACTTAAAACATTTAATTTACAAAGGAACAAGATGAGGGGGTTCCTTTGGCCATAGAAATTATGATTAGTGCTGCAGAAAGAAAAATTAGGGCACATTTTGACTTCTCAAATCCTCTTCCATTTCATAAAAAAATTCTGACATGCAGACTGAAACATGCACTTTGAATGCCAGCAGCAGACTTCCCTGGTGAGCAGTAGCTTTACTACAGTGATCTAATGAGCAACTAGAGTGCTAACATTCTGAATTTATGGCAAATGTGTGACACATCTGAATGCCTTCTTGATGGAACCAAAATAAAAAACTGAAAGTATTTCCTACTGAGGAGACTGCAGTAAATGAGGAAATTAGGAAACTTCATAACAAATAAATCTCCCAAGATGGCCACCAGAGACAAAAGAGCCCAAATGTAGCCCAAATATCACCCAGATGTAGCCCAAGTATAGCCCAATGACAGAATGACCCAGAGTGTTCTTAAGAACAACTAGAGCGCTTACTGTCTTACTTATGACAAAAGTATGGCACACCTGAAGCCATCTTGATTGGAATACACTGGTAACACTTAAAACATTTAATTTAAAAAGGAACACAATGAGGGGGTTCATTTTGCCATAGAAATTATGATTAGTGCTGAAGAAAGAAAAATTAGGGCACATTTTGAGTTCCTTCTCAAATACCCTTCTATTTCCTTAAAAAATTCTGACATACAGACTGAAACATGCACTTTTAATACCAGCAGCAGACTACCGTGGTGAGCAGTATCTTTACTACAGTGATCTAATGAGCAACTTGAGTGCTAAAATTTGAATTTATGGCAAATGTGTGACATATCTGAATACCTTCTTGATGGAATCAAAGTAAAAAACTGAAAGCATTTCCTACTGAGGAGACTACAGTAAATTAGGAAATTAGGAAACTTCATAACAAATAAATCTCCCAAGATGGCCCCCGGAGACAAAAGAGCCCAAATGCAGCACAAATATCACCCAGATGTAGCCCACATGTAGCCCAATGACAGAAGTGTGCAAAACACTTATTTTTTGTGTATTTGCAGTTTTATATAGTGCAGACTTGTCAGGTATTGGAGTGCTTTACATGAGCATTGGTTACATCACACAAGATCAAATTCATTTTGGTTGTAGACATGGGGAGATTAAGTGATTTGACCAGAACCACAGAATGTTGAGCTGAAGCAGAAACTCCAACCTGGTTCTCCAGTTGCAAAGTCTGCAGCTCTGGAAGTAACACCACATCCTCTCCCCTAGGTGCAACATTTAATCAAGTGGTCAACTGGATAACAAAAATAAAGATTACAAATAATTTAAAAATTCTTTGTCGCTATTTGAAAACGCAGAAAATATGTCCTCATTTTAGTTTTTTAGAGCACTAACCAGAATTTTGATGCAAACAAGACCCTCTCATATATGTAATTTCTAAAGGAAATGCTCTAGGTATTACAGTTTTGATTACATCAAGATGACGTCAGGCGTTCCACACTTTTGTAATAAATATAGAATGTTAGCAATCTAGTTGTTCATTGGGATACTGTTGAGAGGCAGAGGCCAGGGGCACGGACTCCAAAAATTGAAGGCAGGTAGGAGAGTGCAGAGGCAACAATTTGACCACACTGGGCAGGCAGGAAGGGCAGTGGCAGCACAACAGACTTTGGAGGGCAGTGGAAAGGGGGGCAGGGGCAACAAACCAACAATACAGGACTGGCAAGAGAGGCTGTGGCAATATAATAGACCATTGTGGGCAGAAGGAAGAGGCAGTGGTAGTACAACCATACATGCCAACAGACCCGTTTCAGCCAGGAAACGTCCAGTGTTTTTAAGCTCAAATGGGCTTTTTTTGGTCTGTCTCCTGTCTACAATCTCCTCTTTTTCAATGTAACTCAAAGGGGAAAATCAATACCCCAGTGTTTTTTTCAAAATCTCCCTCTTACCAAGTTCAAAATGTTCGCAAGTATGGTACATTGGGTCATGGTAGGCAGGAGGAATTGGGGTAGGGACATGGACTCGGATAACAGAGGACAGGAGGGACATGGAGAGGTACACCAAACTGACCCTACAGGGCAGGCATCAGGGTTTGCAGCAGCACAATACACCACACAGGGCATGCGGGACGGGAGTGCAGCACAACAATCCATAGAAAGCAATAGGGAGGGGACAGGACAGCCGTGGTCGGTAGTAGGAGTAACTGCAGGGCGGTGACGTGGGGAGTGGGAGGGGCAGGGTGGGGGGTAGTAAACTATGGATTATGGAGGTTTACAGGTAAGTTAACATATAAATTAATAAAATGAATTTCATTGCGTGCACTGCATCCCCAGTGCACGCAACAAAATTTGTTTTATTAATTTATATGCAATGGTAGCTAGCTGACCATAATGGACAGACAGGAGAGAAAGCTGCAGCATAACAGACAATAAAGGGCAGGAGGGACAGATTAGGGGCATTACAATGGAACAGACAAGCCAGGAGGGAGGGAATAGGGGTCTGCACATGGGCTGGGGGTAAGGGGGCAGGGCAGGAGCAGAAAGATAACCATGGAGGTCAGGCAGGATGGGCACTAGAAACAAGACACACCATGGAGAGCAACAATGAGACTATGATGGCATACACACAGACCATGGAGGGAAGGTGGGAGAGGGTCAGGGGCAGCTAGCTGACCACACAGGGAAGGTGGGAGGGCCATGGCAGCACAGAAGGCCATGCATGGCAAGCGGGAGGGTTAGTGGCAGCACAATGGCTATGATGGGCAAGAAGAAGGGTGCAGGAGCATGCACAAAGGACCATGGAGGTTAGAAGGGAGGGTCAGGACCTGGGCACAGACAAGAGATTTCATGGGAAGGGGCTTCACAACAGACCACGCGGGGCAGGCAGGAGGAGCAGTTGCAGCACAACAGACCAGGGAGGGCAGAAAGGTGTGGCAGTAAAATGGACCATGGAGGACAGGAGGAAGGGGATAGGGGCATGGCATGTGGACAGGCAGAGTGGAGGTGGCAGGGACAGGTTGCAGTCATCTGACAATGCTAGGCAGGTGGGAGGGGAGTGGCAGCTCAAAAGAACACTCAGAGTAGATAAGAGTGGCAGGTCCATGGAACATGGTGGGCAAAAAGGATGGGGCAGGGGCATGCACAAAGACATCGGAGGGCAGGGGGAAGGAGAATAGGGGCAGCAAGCTAAGCACAGAGGCTAAGCAGGAGGTCAATGATGGGCCATAGAATTGGGCAATGGAGGGCAGGAGGAGTGGACTGGTACATCATGCTAAATGGAGGGCAGTGGCAGCACATCAGACCATGCATGGCAGGAGGGAGGAGGCTAGTCCATGGATTCAGACAACAGAGGATAGGGAGGAGGTGGATGGGGCAGCAAGCTAACTGTTCAGAGAAAGTGGGTATTAGGAACTTTATTGTTTTTAAAATGTGTGTCTGTGCGAACTACTTAAAATATGAACAAGTATGCAGCATAATCTCACTTTTATTCAGGAAGAAGAGGACGTTGGTGACTCTGGGCTCACTTGGCAGAAACACCCCCTGACCCTCCACCCCCCATCGCAAAATGTAATGCCCGTGAAAAAGGTAGGTGGACGCAGTGTCATATAGAACATAGTCCTGAGAGCATGATTGAAAATGAAAACTAGATATAGAATATGGTATAAACTATGCACCAAAAAGTGTGATATAAGATGAACCGGGGCGTGAAATATAATATGCAATACATTGTGCGCAATGACAGATTAATTGGAGAGCGCGAGATAGCACAGGCACTAGCGCGTGCTATGCATTATGCGCCTTGGAGTGTAATATGCACAGGGCAGTGTTGTGTAACCTAACTAGTCTCTAAAGTTGTAATATAAAATATATCTTGACTGACTAAGATCGAAACGTCATCGACCACAGTGTCAAAATTCCCTTAAATACTGTCTAAACCAATTGGGTGTTTTTTGACCTGTTTCTAAATGCGATGAGATGTTTTTATTGTCACTTAGCACTTCACGTCACGCACTTTCACTTTTGTATATGTGAGCACTGTATATACAATACACAAAAGTAAAAATGATGGGAATGCAAGCAACTCCATTTTATGATGTAAATAAAATGTGATGTCTTCCGCTATTTTTCTGTGTCCTTGTATACGTTCCGTAATTGGATCTAATTAATTCTCCGTTACCATCAAATATTAGTGATAAATTTATTTTTTCCTCACAAATAAATTTCTGTAGCACTGCTACTCGAGGATTTTGTGACCTCACCAGACCATTGTTTTTTGAACTATCTACTACCCCAGGTCACATTCGTGAGGGGTTCCCTTGTCTTTTATACACGTGCGTTATAACATAGGCATTGAGGAAGGCATGTTAGATGGGGCAATATAACCCGTGCGAAGGCAAGTGTGGCATGACATATTCACGGGGTGGTGTTACAGTGCACATGGGCTAGAGAGTGTCATAGCATACGCACTAGCTGGTGGAATACAACACAGAGGTGTGTGGCACTCGGTGGGCACTGGTGGGTGTAACACAGCATTGGGCTCAGCAAGGAGCACGCTGTGACTCTCAAGTGAGGTTTGTCTCCTTTCCAGAGAGCAAAATAAAAAGTAATACACATTCGGCGGTGGATGTGTGTTTTATTAATCGTGAGGGGGGTTTCTTGCATAGTTTGGTCGAATTTTTGTCAAATCCCCTTTGAATGGCTTGGTGTGCGTGTGTATTAAATGTGCCCGTCAATAGCTACCCATGTTTGTATAAGTAAACAACAAGGGTGTCTACTTGGAGAGTAACCACCGGCGGGGGCGTCAGACATGTCAGAGCTTCACTAACGGTGTAATTACATTCCACATGGATTCATTGTATGCATAGTCGCCTTTTAATGAATATCACTCAAATCGTCATGGTGATAGGTACATACGGTTTGTCCAGCATGTCCTAGGTGTTTCTATAAATATATATTTTTTTAAAATAATAAAAAACAAAGGCCGGTACCGGGGGATGGGGTCCCCGGGGCCAAAAGTGGCCAAAAGAGGCCTGAGGAGGGGGGCAACGCAGCCCCTCTCCTAAAGAGTTAAAAAAAAAAAAGGCCATGACCCGGGGGTTGGGGTCCCCGGGGCCGATTAAGGCCTTGGGAGGGCCAAATTATTTTTTTTTCAAGAAAAAAAATGAGGGTGCAGGCCCTGGGGGATGGGGTCCCCAGGGCCAATAAATTAGAAAAAGAATGGGGGCCACACAGCCCTCCTTCTTAAAAAAATAAAATAAATAAAAGACCGGCATCGCGCCGGAGACCACGCCCCCTCCTTGCAGCACTCTGCAAACGCGCCCCCTGGCCAGTTGTAAGTTGGGGAATTAATTCCCCTTCAATACTGAGGGTCCCTGAGGGCCAACTAGCCCAACAGGTATCTCCAGTATGCACCAGGGAGCTGCGTTGCAGACAGGTGTTCTGAGGCCATGCCCCTTTTTACACCTCTATGCAACGCAGCTCTGTGGCGCTTACTGGAGGTACCTAGTGGGCTATTTTGCCCCTAGGGACCCTCAGGATTCAAGGGGACTTAATCTCCCAACGTAAAAAACGGCCACAGGGCGTGTTTACACAGCGGGGAAGGGAGGGGACGGGGCCTGAAGTGACGTGTGCAAACACGCCCTATGGCGCGTTTTAAGTTAAGAAAAAAAACCCCTTCAATCCTGAGGGCCCCTGGGGGCTAACTAGCCCACCAGGTGCTTCCAGTAGGCGCCACTGCTCTGCGTTGCAGAGAGGTGGTGCAGGCCGTGCCCCTTTTTCCACCTCTCTGCAATTGCGCTTACTGGCCTTCCATAGTGGGCTATTTTGCCCCTAGGGACCATCAGGATTCAAGGGGACTTAATCTCCCAACTTAAAAAACGTCCACAGGGCGTGTTTACACAGCGGGGAAGGGTGGGGACGGGGCCTGAGGTGACATGTGGGCAAACACGCCCTGTGGCCGTTTTAAGTTGGGGGATAAAATCCCCTTGAATCCTAAGGGTCCCTGGGGTCCAACTAGCCCACCAGATACCTCCAGTAAGCACCACAGAGCTGCGTTGCAGAGAGGTGTAAAAAGGGGCATGGCCTGGACCACCTATGACACTTACTGGAAGCACCTGATGGGCTAGCTGGCCCCCAGGGGCCCTCAGGATTGAAGGGGAATTAATTCCCCAACTTAAAACACGCCAATGGGCATGTTTTGCACACGTCACCTCAGACCCCGCCCCCTCCCTTCACCACTGTGTAAACACGCCCCATGGCACGTTTTAAGTTGGGGGATTAAGTCCCCTCGAATCCTGAGGGTCCCTCGGGTCCAGCTAGCCCACCAGGTACCTGCAGTAAGCGCCACAGAGCTGCGTTACAGAGAGGTGCAAAAAGGGGCGTGGCCTGGACCACCTCTCTGAATGCAGGTCTGTGGCGCTTACGGGAGGTACCTGGTGGTCTAGTTGGCCCCCAGGGGCCATCAGGAGAAAAAAGGGGGGTCCCAAAACGTGTTTTCTCCATAACCAAGTCTACAGCCCGAAATGCTGAACGGAATTATGCAAATTTTGCCAAAAAGGTAGCTCTTGGTTCAGAAAGTGACCATTTTTTTAAATGGTGTAAATCCGTTCAGTAGTTGCTGAGAAATGTAAAAAATAAGAGTCAAAAAAAAATTTCCATAGGAAATTTTATCCAAGATTACAGCCCGAACTGCTGAACGGAATTACACTAAATTTGGAAAAAAGGTACTGCTTGGCTCAGAAAGCGACCTTTTTAAAAATGGTGTTAATCCATTCATTAGTTGCTGAGAAATTGTAAAAAAAAAATAGCGATATCTAGGGGTGCTGAGGATCCGCGAACCCTCCTGACCACGAGCTACATTCTAATTGGCTGCCAACACTCCAAACCAGGAAGTGTTGGCAGCCATCTTGTGACTCCGTAGAACCGAGTCACAAGAAAACAGAGAAATAAAGATATAAAACAAGAGAAGGGGGCAGGTTACAGACACCCTGACCCTCTAGGCCTGCTGAGGGGGTCCCACAGGGCCCCCCAGGGCCAAAGAAAGCATTTTAAAAAAAACACAATAGGCTGAATTCGCGCTGGGTGCGCCAATCCGGCCAAAAAAGCCCGCGCTTTGTTATTGTTAAGCCCCCGGGTGAGCAATGCCAAAATGTATAGCAGGCGGCCCGCAAGGGCCCACACAGTCCAGGGAATCTCCACCTCCCCGGGGCTTTTTTCATTATTTGCGGGGGGGCTCTCCTGTTTTTAATAAAAAAGGTATGTGTGGGGGGCTCCAGCCCCCCCACATGCCCCGGGGACCACCACCTCCCCGGGGCTCTAAATTTTTAAATTCAAGAACCTTTGTAGTGGGCTTGAGCCCCCCACATGCCCCGGGGACTGCCACCTCCCCGGGGCACTTAAATGCAAATGCGGGGGTCCGTTACCTGCCCGGGGCTTCACAAACATTGGGAGGGGGGCCGCCCTCTCCTGGAGCCCTCCATGGCCCCAGGGCCGGCTCCTGCAGTGTTCCGGGGTGCTTACCCCCGGTACATTGCTGTTTGCTATGATAGGGCAGGAGCCGTGCCGCTCCCACCCTACCATAGCAAACTTGCTTTGGATGTTGGAAGCGAGAGCAGGGAAACCTGCTCTCTCTTCCAAAATCCAAAGCAGATTACTTTTACACACAGGGAGCTGCATGTCAGCAGCTCCCCGTGTAGAAAAGCAATTCCGGCTCCCGCAGGAGGCGGGGAGCCGCCGGTACCGTGGGGATATTGGGGCTCCCCCCACGGTCCCAAACCATGTGACCGGGACCCAGGGAATGGGGTTCCCGGAGCCATAAGTGGCCGGGGAGGTGGCCCACGCGGCCCCCTCCCCTAAAAATAAAGATACAAAAAATAAAAAAGGAAAGGCTGGCCCCGGGGGATGGGATCCCCGGGGTCATAAATGGCCTGAGGAGGGCCCCCTCCAAATTAAAAAATAGTTAAATAAATTCTGGCAATGCCCCGGGGGTTGGGGTCCCCGGGGTGGAAAATGGCCTCAGGAGGGGGGCCACGCGGCCCCCCTTCCGTTTTTTTTACACCTCTCTGCAACGCAACTCTGTGGCGCTTACTGGAGATACCTGGTTGGCTTGTTGGACCCCAGGGACTTTTAGGAGGTTTCAGGGACATTATAGTTAGAAATTAGCATTTAAAAAACCTTTGAAATTAACTGAAAAAAACATAGGTTTCAGGCCCGTTATAGTTAGAAATTAGCATTTAAAAAATCTTAGAAATTCACTGAAAATACCATAGGTTTCAGGGACGTTATAGTTAGTTGGATATTTCACTCGTACAAAACCATAGAAATTCCCCAGTTATAGTTAGTTCACCTAACTATAACTCGCGCCCCTGCAATGCACTGCTGATGATGTCACATATTACATCATTCATGACATGGACAGTGACATCACTGATGACATCACTGATGACATCTCAAATGACATCACTGATGACATCACTGATTACATCATCCACATGATAATCTGATGCACCTTCTCACACTCTAATATAACCTTTGATACACCCACTTAAAAATGCAGTCTACCATCTTCGAAACCATAGACACACCAATGCCAGTTACTATATACCCACTTGCTTATTCCTATGGCTATACACTCGTCCACTCATTCGCCAATAGTTACTCATACATGCAGTCACTCATCAATAGAGCTCTATCATATGCACTCATTTAGCTATACAGACACTCACACACCACCACTCACCCAGAGTTACTCACTCACCTAGTCACTCAGGCAAATAATCAATCACACTTCCATTTACTCACCTATACAGTTATACACATACCACTTCACTTATTCATAGAGATACTAACACATACTTACTCTCTTCTACAATCACTGACACAAGCACACACTCATCCATGCAGATACTTTCACATTCACTCACTCTCACATATAATCATGTATATACTCCAACACTCAAATATACTGCCTTTCACATATGTAGTTACCCACACATGTACAACTAAGACGTCCATTAACTCACCAACACAGCTATACACACACTCACCCACCTATACAGCCCTTCACTGATGCACTCTTGTACCCATACACCCAGTGAATCACCCACTCACACATCTATGCATAGAGTCATGCCCCCCACACACCCACACAGACACTCAGGCACCCATACATATAATCAGACAACCAAACAATAACCCATTTAGACACTCATGTAGCTACTCGCCAACCCATGCGGCCGCTTACACACCAACTAAGAAACTGATACAGACATTTACACAGTTTTCTCACTAACCCATGCATTCAGTAAGATACACTTAATCAGTCACTTATACAATCAGTCACACATCTACTAAATCATCCATACACACACTCAAACACCCAGTCATTCTTCACTACACCTTGGCATATATATATAAAACATATTTAAATTTTATACAAACACACAGTCACTGGATGATGTCATCAGTGATGTCATTTGAGATGTCAGCAGTGATGTCATGAGTGATGTCACTGACCATGTCATGAGTGATGTAATATGTGACGTCATCAGCAGTGCATTGCGGGGACGCGAGTTATAGTTAGGTGAACTAACTATAACGGGGGAATTTCTATGGTTTTGTACGAGTGAAATGTCCAACTAACTATAAGGTCCAGTGAATATATATATATATCGCACTACTTTCAAATTATGTCATATTTATAACTTACATTTATAATTTATGCACCACTTTCAAATTACTATAAGTTGCGCACCTCTGTACACAGTCTTGTCACCTCACTGACCACATTACATGAACTATAGCTCGCTCCTTCTCCATGCAATAGTTATACCCTTGCATATTACATAAGGTATAGTATTTGAAATTATATCATTGATAACAACACTTATGACATCTGATGTCATATGATTTGTTAGAACACAGTGCATGTCAGAGTGGCGAGTTATAGTTAATGCAGTGTGGGCAGAGAAGTGACAAGACTGTGTACGGAGGTGCACGACCTATAGTAGCAATATGAAGGTGGTGCATCAATTATAAATGTAAGTTATAAATATGACTTACAGTAATTTGAAAGTGGTGCATACATTATAAATGTAGGCTATAACTATAACTTTAGAATTTCTAATGTTTGTGTAGTTTAAGTTGGTTTTGTATACAAATAAGAAATTCATTTTCCTAACTATAACTTATCCTTAACATGTGCTTTTTTCAAGGAATTTTAATGGTTTTAAAATTTTGAATAAAAATGTTTTTCTAATCATACAGTTTACTGTTGTCAATTGGAGTGTCATTAAGTGGAGAGTGGTACAGTATATTGTTGTAAAGTGTACTGTCGTACAGTACAGTCTGGTGGAGTGGAGAAGAGTGGAGTGCAGAAAAATTGAATGAGATACACTGGAGTGGTATAGGCTGGAGCGGCATAGAGTGGAAAGGTGTAGAGTGGAGTGACAGAGCGGAGTGGCGTACAGTGAAGTGGGATAGGGTAGAGTGACGTACAGTGGAGTGGAGTACAAAGGAATTGCGTATAGTAGAGTGACGTACAGTGGAGTGGCGTAGAGTGGCATGGTATAGAGTGGCATCGCATAGAGTGGAGTGTGGTGTATTTGAGTTGTGTATAATGGAATAGTGTAGAATGGAATGGCGTACAGTATAGTGGCATCCAGTGGATTGCAATAGACTTGAGTGTAGTATGGTGTAGCAGGATACAGTGGAATAGGGTATATTGGAATGGCGTACAGTGCAGAGGCAAAAAGTTGAATGTGGTAGAGTGGAGTATAGTGGAATAGTGTAGAGTGGAATGGCATAAAGTGGAGTGGCATACAGTGGACTGGTGTAGTGGATTGGCGTGGAGTGAGGCAAAATGTAGTAGCGTAAAGTTGAATAGCATAGAGGGTCTGGAGTAGAGTTCAGTGGCATCCAGCAGTATAGCATACACCAGAGTGGGGTAGAGTGGAATGGCATAGAGTGGAATGATATAGACTGCAGTGGTGTCCAGTGGAGTAGAATACAGTGGAGTGGCATAGAGTAGAGTAGCATACAGAGGAGTAGTGTTTAGTGGAATAACATTGAGTTAAGTAGTGTTCAGTCTAGTGACGTACAGTGGTGTTCCATACAGTGGAGTAGCGTGTAGTAAGCTCTGTACAGAGGAATAGCATTGACTTTAGAAGAATAGAGTGTAGTGATGTACAATGAAGTTGTGTGAAGTGGAGTTGAGTAAAATGTATTGTTGTACAGTGTAATAGCATACATTATAATGTGGTATAGTGGAGTGACCTACTCTGCATTTGAGTAGAGTGGAGTGGCGTGGTGTACAGTGGAATAGTGTATAGTGCAGTGGCGTGTACTGAAGTGGCACTGAGTGGAATGGCATACAGTAAAATAGTGTAGGGAGTAGTGTCATAGAGTGGAGTTATGTACATTGGAATAGCGTACAGTGGAGTAGCGAACAGTGGAGGAGCGTACAGTGAAGTGACGTAGACTGGAGTGTCATTAAATAGTGTGGCGTACAGGTTAAAATGCCTTCTTACTTAAAAAATACTTACTCTAATTACCTGTAGTACCCATAAGAATCATCTGTGCACCTTAGTGTGTAATCCTCCAAATTTCATATAAATTCGATCAGCCTTTTGTTGCGCTATGTGAAATACAAAAGTCTGTGTAAAATGCACTGGAGTACAACTGTGTTTTGGGACCCCCCTTTTTTCTTTGCACCTTCTTGACCAAACGATGCAAAACTGTTGATCCTCCACCACTGAAATGAATGCAATAGGTCTGAAAAGTTTTGTGAAGATTCGTCAAATGAGTGCAAAGTTATTAAGGGGCAAATATCTGAGGAATTCCTAATTCTCGTAACCAAATCTATAACTACAGAGTGGCTACCACCCCGCTGTCACATATGTAGCAAAATACATATATATATATATACATACATATGGCTCGACCGTTAGGATCCCGCACTGGTACTGAGCGCCGTGAATCTGATGAAATGAGCCGTTTTGTGGGGATATATATATATATATATATATATATATATATATTATATATATATTATCTACTGGCGGTCGCCAGTAGATAGTTATAGTTACAACCTAGTTTCCATAGGAAATCTCAAAATTCTATTTTGAATAACTTTGGCGCCGGTTGACGAATCCTTGCGAAATGGGGCGCTCCGTTCAGCTCCTACCCTGAAAGTCTCGGGATGATTCGTCAAGCAGGGGCCGAGAAAAAAGGGGGGTCCCAAAACGCGTTTTCCCCAAGCATTTTTCCATAGGACCTTTAGACACAGCTACAGCCCGAACGGCTGAACAGAATTACTTGAAATTTGGCAGAGAGGTAGCCATAAGGTCAAGGAAGTGCCTTTTGCAGGTCTGGTGTAAATCTGTTCAGTATTTCCTGAGAAAATAGCATTTAAAAGCATATATATATGTGGGCGGAGCCTAACCACACATCTCATCCTGAGATCTGATTGGCTGTCAGCACTTCATCCAAGAAGTGTTGGCAGCCATCTTGGGACCAATATACATGATAGCACCTCATTAAAAAGCATTGCAGTTAATAGAAGGTTTTAAGGCTTTGGTTACATTATAAATCATTTGTTGATGGTACCATACTCATTTTAGGAATTGTGGTATGTTCTAAGGTGATTTCACAATGTGAAAAAGCCTTCTGCTGGGATATCATGATTGAGAGAAAAATATTTTCTCATGCTTTTACCACAGAGGTTTGGAAGGTGGTCTATAAGCTAAACTGAGAGCTTATTTTCTGTAAATTCACATTATCTTTCTCAGTCATGTGAGAATGAAGTCTGACATTCTCAGTAAAACATGTACATCCAACAAGGGCAGAGACTGTCAGTTGATTCCTTTGTGTTCTACTGCAGCTTCCCAGAGTGTTCCAAAGAACTACTAGAGCGCTAACAGTCCTACTTATGATCAACATATGGCACACCTGAAGCCATCTTGCTTGGATTAAAGTGGTAACTCTTAAAACATTTAATTTAAAAAGGAACAAAATGAGGGGGTTCATTCTCCATAAAAAGTATGATTAGTGCTGCAGAAAGAAAAATTAGGGCACATTTTGAGTGACTTCTCAAATCCTCTTCTATTTCATTTAAAAATTCTGACATGCAGACTGAAACATGCACTTTCAATACCAGCAGCAGTTTTCCCTGGTGAGCAGTAGCTTTACTACAGTGATCTAATGAGCAAAAAGAGTGCTAACATTCTGAATTTATGGCAAATGTGTGACACATCTGAATGCCTTCTTGATGGAATCAAAGTAAAAAACTGAAAGTATTTCCTACTGAGGAGACTGCAGTAAATGAGGAAATTAGGAAACTTCATAACAAATAAGTCTCCCAAGATGGCCACCAGAGACAAAAGAGCCCAAATGTAGCCCAAATATCACCCAGATGTAGCCCAAGTATAGCCCAATGACAGAATGTCCCAGAATGTTCTTAAAAACAACTAGAGCGCTTACTGTCTTCATTATGACAAAAGTATGGCACACCTGAAGCCATCTTGATTGGAATAAACTGGTAACACTTAAAACATTTAATTTAAAAAGGAACACAATGAGGGGGTTCATTTTGCCATAGAAATTATGATTAATGCTGAAGAAAGAAAATGAGGGCACATTTTGAGTGACTTCTCAAATCCTCTTCTATTTCATTAAAAAATTCTGACATGCAGACTGAAACATGCACTTTTAATACCAGGAGCAGACTTCCATGGTGAACAGTAGTTTTACTACAGTGATCTAATGAGCAACTAGAGTGCTAACATTCAGAATTTATGGCAAATGTGTGACATATCTGAATACCTTCATGATGGAATCAAAGTAAAAAACTGAAAGCATTTCCTACTGAGGAGACTGCAGTACATGAGGAAATTAGGAAACTTCATAACAAATAAATCTCCCAAGATGGCCACCGGAGACAAAAGAGCCCAAATGTAGCCCAAAATCCCCCAGATGTAGCCCAAATATAGCCCAATGACAGAAGTGTGCAAAACACTTATTATTTTGTGTTTTTGCAGTGTTATATAGTGCAGACTTGTCAGGTATTGGAGTGCTTTACATGAGCATTGGTTACATCACACAAGAACAAATTCATTTTGGTTGTAGCCATGGGGAGACTAAGTGATTTGACCAGAATCACAGAATGTCGAGCTGAAGCAGACACTTCAACCTGGTTCCCCAGTTACAAAGTCTACAGTTCTGAAAGTAACACCACATCCTCTCCCCTAAGTGCAACAATTAATCAAGTGGTCAACTGGATAAAAAAACATAAAGATAACAAATAATTTAAAAGTGCTTTGTCGCTATTTGAAAACTCAGAAAATATGTCCTTATTTTAGTCTTTTAGAGCACTAACCATAATTTTGATGCCAATAAGACCCTCTCATATATGTAATTTCTAAAGGAAATGCTCTAGGTATTACAGTTTTGATTACATCAAGATGATGTCAGGCGTTCCACACTTTTGTAATAAATATAGAATGTTAGCAATCTAGTTGTTCATTAGGATACTGTTGAGAGGCAGAGGCCAGGGGCACGGACTCTGAAAATTGAAGGCAGGTAGGAGAGTGCAAAGGCAACAATTTAACCACACTCAGCAGGCATGAAGGGCCGTGGAAGCACAACAGACTATGGAGGGCAGTGGAAAGGGGGGCAGGGGCAACAAACCAACAATACAGGACTTGCAAGAGAGGCTGTGGCAATGTAATAGACCATTGTGGGCAGAAGGAAGAGGCAATGGTAGTACAACCGTACATGCCAACAGACCCGATTCAGCCAGGAAACGTCCAATGGTTTTAAGCTCAAATGGGCTTTATTTGATCTGTCTCCTGTCTACAATATCCTCTTTTTCAATGTAACTCAAAGGGGAAAATCAATACCCCAGTTTTTTTTCAAAATCTCCCTCTTACCAAGTTCAAAATGTTCGCAAGTATGGTACATTGGATCATGGAAGGAAATGGGATAGGGACATGGACTTGGATAACAGAGGACAGGAGGGACATGGAGAGGTGCACCAAACTGACCCTGCAGGGCAGGCATCAGGGTTTGCAGCAGCACAATACACCACACAGGGCAGGCATCAGGGTTTGCAGCAGCACAATACACCACACAGGGCATGCAGGACGGGAGTGCAGCACAACAATCCATAGAAAGCAAGAGGGAGGGGATAGGACCATGCACATGGACAACAGAGAACAGAGGGGCAAGAGGCAATGGTAGCTAGCTGACCATAATGGACAGACAGGAGAGAAAGCTGCAGCATAACAGACCATAAAGGGCAGGAGGGACGGATCAGGGGCATTACAATGGAACAGACAAGCCAGGAGGGAGGGAGTAGGGGTCTGCACATGTAAACAGAGGGCTGGGGGCAAGGCGGCAGGGCAGGAGCAGCAAGATAGCCATGGAGGTCAGGCAGGATAGGCACTAGAAGCAAGACACACCATGAAGAACAACAGTGAGACTGTGATGGCATACACACATACCATGGAGGGAAGGTGGGAGGGGGTCAGGGGCAGCTAACTGACCACACAGGGAAGGTGGGAGGGGCCATGGCAGCACAGAAGACCATGCATGGCAAGTGGGAGGGTTAGTGGCAGCACAATGGCTATGATGGGCAAGAAGGAGGGTGCAGGGGCATGCACAAAGGAACATGGAGGATAGAAGGGAGGGTCAGGACCTGTGCACAGACAAGAAAGTTCAGGGGAAGGGGCCTCACAACAGACCACACGGGGCAGGCAGGAGGAGCAGTTGCAGCACAACAGACCAGGGAGGGCAGAAGGGTGTGGCAGTACAATGGACCATGTAGGACAGGAGGAAGAGGATAGGGGCATGGCATGTGGACAGGCAGGGTGGAGGTGGCAGGGACAGGTTACAGTCATCTGACAATGCTAGGCAGGTGGGAGGGGAGTGGCAGCTCAACAGAACACTCAGAGTAGATAGGAGTGGCAGGTCCATGGGACATGGTGGGCAAAAAGGATGGAGCAGGGGCATGCACAAAGACATCGGAGGGCAGAGGGAAGGAGAATAGGGGCAGCAAGCTAAGCACAGAGTTTAAGCAGGAGGTCAATGATGGGGCATAGAATTGGGCAATGGAGGGCAGGAGGAGTGGACTGGTACATCATACTAAATTGAGGGCAGTGGCAGCACATCAGACCATGCATGGCAGGAGGGAGGAGGCTAGTCCATGTATTCACACAACAGAGGATAGGGAGGAGGGGGATGGGGCAGCAAGCTAACTGTTCAGAGAAGGCGGGTATTAGGAACTTTATTGTTTTTAAAACATTGTGTCTGTGCGAACTACTTAAAATATGAACAAGTATGCAGCATAATCTCACTTTTATTCAGGAAGAAGAGGACGTTTGTGACTGTGACTCCGGGCTCACTTGGCAAAAACACCCCCTGACCCTCCTCCCCCTATCGCAAAATGTAATGCCCGTGAAAAGGGTAGGTGAACACAGTGTTATATAGAACATAGTCCTGAGAGCACGATTGAAAATGAAAACTAGATATAGTGTATGGTATAAACTATGCACCAAAAAGTGTGATATAAGATGAACCAGGTGTGAAATATAATATGCAATACATTGTGCGCAATGACAGATTCATTGGAGAGCGCAAGATAGCACAGGCACTAGCGTGTGCTATGCGATATGCGCCTTGGAGTGTAATATGCACAGGGCAGTGTTGTGTAACCTAACTAGTCTCTAAAGTTGTAATATAAAATATGTGCTGGGGAGTGTAACGTTGCATATGCACTGTGACAAAGATATGGATCCCAGATTGTAATATGTATGGCATAGCACTGTGCGTTATAACATAGGCATCGAGGAAGGCACGTTAGATGGGGCAATATAACCCGTGCGAAGACAAGTGTGGCATGACATATTCACGGGGTGGTGTTACAGTGCACATGGGCTAGAGAGTGTCATAGCATATGCACTAGCTAGTGGAATACAACACAGAGGTGTGTGGCACTCGGCAGGCAATGGTGGGTGTAACACAGCATTGGGCTCTGTCAGGAGCGCGCTGTGAATCTCAAGTGATGTTCGTCCCCTTTCCAGAGAGTAAAATAAAAAGTATTACACATCGGCAGTGGATGTGTGTTTTATTAACCATGAGGGGGGTTTCTTGCATAGTTTTGGTCGAATTTTTGTCGAATCCCCTTTGAATGGCTTGGTGTGCATGTGTATTAAATGTGCCCGTCAATAGCTACCCATGTTTTTATAAATAAACGACAAGGGTGTCTACCGGGATTAGGCACGGTAGGGCATCAGACATGTCAGAGCTTCACTAGTGGTGTAAATACATTCCACGTGGATTCATTGCATGCATAGTCGCCTTTTAATGAATATCACGCAAATCGTCATGGTGATAGATACGTACGGTTTGTCCAGCATTTCCTAGGTGTGTCTATAAATATATATTTTTTAAAAATAATAAAAAACAGTGGCCGGCCCTGGGGATTGGGGTCAAAAAAATATAATTAGGAGACAGGCCCTGGGGGATGGGGTCATCAGGGCCAATAAATTAGAATTAGAAGGGGAACCACACAGCCCCCCTTCTTAAAAAATTAAAATAAATAAAAGACTGGCATCGTGCCGGAGGCCATGCCCCCTCCGTGCAGCACTCTGCAAACGCGCCCCCAACAGGCATCTCCAGGATGCGCCAGGGAGCTGCGCTGCAGACAGGTGTTCTGAGGCCAAGCCCCTTTTTACACCTCTCTGCAACGCAGCTCTGTGGCGCTTACTGAAGGTACCTAGTGGTCTAGTTTGACCCTAGGGACCCTTAGGATTCAAGGGGACTTAATCTCTCAACTTAGAACAGCCACAGGGCGCGTTTACACAGTGGTGAAGGGAGGGGACGGGGCCTGAGGTGACGTGTGCAAACACGCACTATGGCACGTTTTAAATTGGGGATATAATTTCCCTTCAATACTGAGGGCCCCTGGGGGCTAACTAGCCCACCAAGTGCTTCCAGTAAGCGCCACTGAGCTGCATTGCAGAGAGGTGGTCCAGGCCGTGCCACTTTTTACACCTCTCTGCAACGCAGCTCTGTGGCACTTACTGGAGGTACCTAGTGGTCTAGTTTGACCCTAGGGACCCTTAGGATTCAAGGGGACTTAATCTCTCAACTTAGAACAGCCACAGGGCGCGTTTACACAGTGGTGAAGGGAGGGGACAGGGCCTGAGGTGACGTGTGCAAACACGCACTATGGCACGTTTTAAATTGGGGATATAATTTCCCTTCAATACTGAGGGCCCCTGGGGGCTAACTAGCCCACCAAGTGCTTCCAGTAAGCGCCACTGAGCTGCATTGCAGAGAGGTGGTCCAGGCCGTGCCACTTTTTACACCTCTCTGCAACGCAGCTCTGTGGCACTTACTGGAGGTACCTAGTGGGCTAGTTGGACCCTAGGGACCCTCAGGATTCAAATGAACTTAATCTCCCAACTAAAAACGGACACAGGGCGTGTTTACACAGTGGTGAAGGGAGGGGACGGGACCTGAGTTAACGTGTGCAAAAACGCCCTGTGGCCTGTTTTAAGAGGTAGTTTTAATCCCCATGCCCTATTATATACTAGGGGCTTACAGAGGAGGTTATGCTAATCACAGGGGGACCCCAACGCATAATGTTCCCTAGTGTATGTAGGTGTTTTCACTGTATTCTAAGTGTCTTTCAACATAGCACTGGCTCTAGGACTGGTTAGTCAGACTCAGTTACCACCAGTATCCGTCTGAAAAAGTTGAGGGTACAGGATGATTTTGCAACAAGGCTTCTTTCTGCTCTTCTTTTTGTTCTTTCTGCACGTTATCCTTCTTCCTGCACTTATCTTCGTATTTGAGGACTTCTGTTGCTTCTTTCTGCACTTCTTTTGTTTCTTTCTGTGCATTTTTTCTTCTTTCTTCACATGTCCTATCTCTGTAGGCATAGTTAGAAATTAGCATTTAAAAAACCTTTGAAATTCACAGAAAAAAACCATAGGTTTCAGGCACGTTATAGTTAGGAATTAGCATTTAAAAAACCTCAGAAATTCACTGAAAAAACCATAGGTTTCAGGGGTGTTATAGTTAGCTGGACTTTTCACTTGTACAAAACCATTGAAATTCCCCCGTTATAGTTAGTTCAGCTAACTATAACTCGCGCGCCCGCAATGCACTGCTGATGACGTCACATATTACATCACTCATGACATGGTCAGTGACATCACTCATGACATCACTGATGACATCTCAAATGACATCACTGATGACATCATTCTTGTGATAGAGTGGCAGACCTCCTCTCACCCTAATATAACCTTTGATACACACATTCAAAAATAGAGACTAAAATTTTCAAAACAATGGACATACCAATACCAGTTACAACAACCTCTTAAGTAATTCTAAGATCCACATACACATCCACTCATTCACCAACAGTCCTATACAGTCACTCATACATGTACTCACTCATCATATGTACTCATACACCTATACATCCTGTTACACAATGCCACTCATCCATAGAGTTACTCACACACATAGTCACTCATGCTAATAAAGAATCAAACATACATTTACTTGCATATACAGTTATACACACACCACCACACTTACTTCTACGGAAACTTACACATACTTAGTCTTTTAAACAATCACTTATAGAAACACATACTTATTCATACAGGAACTCTTTCAATCTCTCACTCTCACATATACTCACATATATACACCAATAGTCACATATACTAGTTTAAAACATATGTAGTTACTCATAAAGACACTATTGAGACAGTCATTCACTCACTAACACACCCATACACACACTCATCCACCCATACAGTCCTGCACACATGCTGTGTTCAACACATACAAACAGTGAGTCACTCATTCATGCACCTATGCACTACGTAATACCCCCCACCGAACCATGCAGACACTCAGACTGATACTCAAAAAACCAACTAATAACCTATATAGACACCCATGTAGCTACTCACCAACACATGCAGCCACTTATACACAAAGTGAGAGACTGATACAGATATTTACATTTATGATACACTTAATCAGTCAGTTACACAATCAATTTTTCAAAAACAAATCATCCATTTAGACACTTATATACCCATTTATTCTTCCATCGACCTTGAGATATACATATATAAAACATATTTAATTTTCAGAAAAACACACATTCACTGGATGATGTCATCAGTGATGTCATCAGTGATGTCATTTGAGATGTCATCAGTGATGTCATGAGTGATGTCACTGACCATGTCATGAGTGATGTAATATGTGACGTCATCAGCAGTGCATTGCGGGCGCGCGAGTTATAGTTAGCTGAACTAACTATAACGGGGGAATTTCAATGGTTTTGTACAAGTGAAAAGTCCAGCTAACTATAACACCCCTGAAACCTATGGTTTTTTCAGTGAATTTCTGAGGTTTTTTAAATGCTAATTCCTAACTATAACGTGCCTGAAACCTATGTTTTTTTCTGTGAATATATATACACACACACATACACACGCACATACACACACACACATATATATATGTGTATATATACATATCTATATATATATAGTTAGATAGATAGATAGATAGATAGATAGATAGATAGATAGATAGATAGATAGATAGATAGATAGATAGATAGATAGATAGATAGATAGATAGATAGATAGATAGATAGATATAGATCGATAGATATAGATCGATAGATATAGATAGATATAGATATAGCAAAGGAAGAGCACAAGTAATATGCAGAATACAAAACCTTTCCTTATTTTACTTGTTCCCACCCAACCCCCAATCCAATTTTACTAAGAGATGTAAAGTTTAAACTACTTTAAACTGATATCTTGTGAACTAACCCCAAGAGATACTTTTATAATAGGCATTACTGTCTGGCTCCTCCCAGATGTGTTTATTTATTGTCTGGGGTCTGCTTAGTGTCAGCGTGCTGCTTACAGTTAGGTTCAAAGTGATTTTGGGGTACTGCCAAGACTGAGACTAGGGAGGTGAAAAGAAACAATGTGCTGAACGTTGCAGAGGCCTCTTCTGTATCACTTTCCGCTCCCACCACTCCTATATTTACTTATAACAGCAGTATATTTTTGGTCGTTTCAAAAATGAGAAACTACCTCCAATGTATGCCTCTTTCTACCATGTATCACTGGATGATAACTGCAAAGATTGGTTATCTTTATAAAATATGCAAGAAATCAACCTGTTCAAATTATGCACTTTGCCATTTCAAGGTGATTTTATTTTCATCAAATACATGATGAGCTAGTCTTCCTCTAAATATGGATCTGCCGCTCATGTACTCAACATGGAGAAAATTTTAAAGGTCCGATTACAAGTTTGGCGGTCCATCGGACGGCCAAACTTGTGGTGGAGGTGCGATGCCGGTTGGGGACCCACACACCAGCAGTACGACCGCCATATTACGAGTACGGCGGTCATAACACTTTGTGGCTGCCGCAACTGCCAGGGATCAGTAATCCCTGGCAGTGGTGTGGTGGTCTGGGGAAGCAATATGCATGGCGGTGCTGCTGCAGCACCACCATTCATATTACGAGTTTCCCCGCTGTCAGCCTTTTCGCGAAGGTGAGTCTGCCATGAAAAGGCTGGCAATGGGGAATCAAAGGAGGGGCCCCCTGTTGCCCCTCTGCTTGTTGGTGCATGCAGGGGACACATGTTGTTGTGCCCCCCTGTGTGCATGCACCCCTATCCAAGCACGGCATGGACTACTCAGTCGATGCTGTGCAGGAACGTTCATTGGCGGTCCTGCAGCAGTGCAGTTCTAAGGCTCACTTATGAGCCTTTAAACTGCACCGCCGTGGGACCACCAAGCCTCCCGCCAGCCAGACCACATATTAACTTGCAATCTGATGGGCTGGCAGCGGTCGGGTTTGGTGCTGTGGGAGCGGGGAAGTGGCGTGGCGGCCTGCTCCCACACCGCCAAACTCGTAATCAGGCCCAAAGTCCACATGGGAAAGCACACTACAACACTTCCTTCAGCCCTATTTTACCTTTTCCCCCACTCAGATGAGCAGTGCCCTACGAAACACACTCTCTGTAAAGGGGCCCCATCCACTTTCCAAATGGGCCTTGCAGACTCTGCCTGAAAGAGAAATACAGTAACTATTTTGTTTCTCTTCAGTCCCGGGTCTGCATGGTATCAGTTCAGAGCATCATGCTAACAGCAACTGCTTTAGAGAGACACACCTTTTTACAGCACAGATATATTAAGGGCGCAGGGGCGGCTCCTCCATTAGGGCGGAGGAGCGTCGCCCCACTGCTTTCTCGTAGTGCGAGAAGCCGAAACATAAAATGGTATTTTCAATACCATTTTATGTTTCTGCTTTTCGCGCTGTGTGATAGCAGAATGGTATGCCTGGTTGGTGGTGGGTGGGAGGGTATGCCTGGTTGGGGGCGGGAAGGGGAGGAGTGGCTTGTCCACTGTTGTGGGCCCTGGGGCAGCCCAAACCAGTCATGCGCATTCTCCTGTTTCTCTAGAGAAAATGGCCTCACTACAGGCACCGGGCTGGGCGCCGTCCCACCAATCACAACGCTGCCATTGCAGCGTTGTGATTGGCTTAGGGGAGGAGCGGGAGGATGCCTGCTTCCAGGTCAAAGCAACAGCAAAATGCCAATCGCTGGACCTGGCCAGGAGCGGAGTCGGTGAGGGACCCAGAAAGGTAAGTTTTTTAAAAATGTATTTTTAACACTCCCCCACCCCACGATAACCCCCCATCCACGAGACCCCCACCTCACCCGCGAGAACCCTCCCCCACCCGCGAGTAATGCCGGCGGCATCTGAGAATTGCTTGCTTGACATTAATACTTTCGCTTTGGATGATACAGAGGCTGTTAGGCTACAAAACAAGCAAGGCAGAGTATGTTTCATTGGCTTTTTTTTCAAGTTTCGCTTGAATTTGATGTCTAAATGCAATGTCTGTGTTAACCATGTTATTGTATGTAGTGCGGATGGTGCCCATTTTGTCGCCCAGGTTTGGCTGAAAATAACCTCTGCAGCTGAAATGTCTTGTATGACTCTGCACTGGTAATCTACAACCTGTTGTGAGAGCACATACCTACACCAGTTAACTAACAGTGCCGACAGAGAAGCGTATGTTTCCGAGGAAGCAATCCGCGATCTAAATCTGTTGTATTGCATGCAGACAAATACAAGTATTGTTGGCACCATAACCGATAACCATGCTCATATGTAACCAGACTCCCCGTGCTGATGATACATGACATAGCACCCGTGGAAATACATTATGGTGAGTGATGAGGCATGTGCGAGCTGGCGTGTGCGTTATTTATCACAGTGCAAGAATCAAACAGTTTGCTTTGATGCATAAATTCAAATGTACATCCATAGTCATAGCTTCAAGTATTTTTCCATTAACACGCCACATGGATTGACAGTTTGGTTTAATGAAGATATATTTTCAGTCTCAAAGTCTTAAATGATGCTGCCTTTTATTGCATGCTCTTACCTATGTGAAAATTGTACAGCAATTTTCTTTGTGTAAATTGTAGTCATTTTTCTTGCTACATGTACAGATGTAAGTTTTAGGCAGTCATGGCCTAGACGTTTTGAGTTTTGATTTTTTTCTTGTATTTATTTCACACTGTTCTAAGCATCAAGTTATTCTTTTAGTAGGTTTTGCACAGGGACAACATGTCTTGATGAAAACAAAAAATACGATTGATGTGTATTTAATTGCAACCCAGGGATAAATAAAAAATCCAACTGGCAGCAAACCAGATTGTTATCAATGGTGTCAGAGGTAATATTTTTTTATTATAGTATTATGATTCCTACCTCTGTACTCCTCAACAGAATCATTTCCCTGTCCTTTATCGGCTCTTAGAGTAGGCACCAGCCTACGAGGGAAGATAGTTAGGATATAGTCACTGGGCATACATTTGATGCCACTGGAAAGGAAGTAGTATCCTCCTTGCAAAAATAGTTTTCAAGACCCCCAATGTTTTTCCCTGTGCAACACATTTCTACACACTAGGATTAATTTCTTTATTTTCTTTCAATAGTACCCCTCGCCCGCACGAGCATTACACACCAGCACAACTATATATTAGAATGCCCTTAGGTTTAATTCATGTCTGAATTAAAGATGTTAAGTATTGGGGAAGAGGAAATTGAGGAACTACTGAAGCGACCCTCTAAACTCAATCCAAATAGCATTCAGGCAACGTCAGGTCAACAGTCAGATTTGGATAAAATCACTAGTTTGAAAAAGAAACAGGTACGCACGGCCCTACATGGCGAAGTGCTACTAGAACATCTATGAGCAGGTACAATACCTGCTGGCCTTCAAGTGAAAAATGTTCCAGTAATCTTTATAGACCAACCAGAATACCTAGATGGTTTCAGCCATATAGGTACAAAATGTTCTCGAGACTGGATGTTTCACTCTATCAAGACAGCAGAGAGACTTTCCCTATTGGAACTTTAACTAATAAAAAAATTGGAGGAAGAATTTAGATCTAACACAGCAGTGCAGAACGCACAAGCACTCTTGATTAAAATTGAAAAAGAGAGCAAAATCTTCAAAAAGAACACAGAGGATTTAAAAAGATCCAAACTTCAAAAGGACATTAGCAACTTTACAGAAAAAAAGACCTACCCATATCTGGATTCGGAGTATTACAAACAACCGTCAAATCTTGGCATGCTCTGTAAGTACGGTGGTAGAAGCAGGAGACAATATATCACTTTCTCTGACACCTCTTCATATTCAGACAACTCAAGCGACTCGGAACCCTCAACAAGCAATAGGGAAAAAGAATCAAGACAATACTTTCAACCGAGGCCTTTTTTAGGCAGAGGACCAAGATGACCAACTGGAACAACAAGACCAATACAGTGGTACAACCGTCCACCTCCTCCCCAACAATATCTGGGAGAAATCACAGCCCAGAGGAGAGTCTACAGATGGTAGAAGAAGAGAAGAACTCCATTTACAATCTATCTACCTATAGTTTATCGCAAGAAGAAACATCATTACTTCAGAAAGGGTTGTCCTTTATACCTACAGTTAAACCTGACATTGGTCAAATGAAGTTGGAGATGATACAAATATTTAGAAAGATGCGTCTGAAAGTCTTCTTCGCCAATAAGGAAGACTTAGCAATGACCAACTACTCGGGCTTAAAGAATCCTTCTACGTTCCTTCCTGCTGCTGTCAATGCCAATAGAATTGCTTACTTTTGAAAAAAATGTTATGAGAGATCTAAACACATTGGATCAAAAGAAGATTTACACCAAATGAAACCTGACCAAAAATGAGAAAATAGCCTTGGAGAAACTAATGGAGAATGAAGACATTATTATCAAGCCCGCGGACAAGGGCGGTGCTGTCGTCCTTCTGCAACAAGACAAATATGAGTCTGAAGTTGAACGACAATTGACCCAAGAAGAACACTACAAACGCTCTGATGAAGATTTTGTAAACTTGATAAAACATAAACTTATCGCTTTGATAAGTTCTGGAGAAGAGGAAGGATGGCTGTCCAAAAAGGAAGCCCAGTATTTGATTAATGAAAACCTGAGAACACCAATAATATACGTCCTCCCAAAAGTCCACAAAGATCTTAAAAATCCTCCCGGAAGACCAATTATCTCAGGAGTGAATTCCATCCTGGAAAGACCTGCCAAGTATGTAGATACCTTTCTAAAACCTCTAGTAGGAGATACCATCAGCTATATAAAAGATACAATGCAAGCTATTACCCTTCTGGAAGGCCAACATTTTGAAGAACAAGAAGAATATCTGGTTACGCTTGACATCGACAGCCTGTATACGAACATCCCGCAAGAAGCAGGCTTGGAGGCTATTGAGTTCTTTTTGGAAAAACGTGTACTTCCTCATAATGTTCCAACTTTATTCTTACGACAAATGGCGGATATATGTTTGAAATATAACTTCTTCACCTTCAATGGATCCTAATTTGTTCAAATAAAAGGAGCAGCAATGGGTTGTCCATTTGCGCCGGAAATGGCCATAATGTTTATGGCATTATTTGAGGACAGGTGGATCTATGCCAATAATCCATATGACGGCCATATTAAAATGTGGTACCGTTATATTGATGACGTTTTTATGTTATGGCGAGGCTCGAAAGAACAACTCTTGGAATTCCTCAACTGGGTTAATAGTAGGTACAGAGATATTCAATTCACGGCCAATTACAATAAAACTGAGATGAACTTTCTAGATCTAATGATCAAACATGAAGGAGGAAGTCTATATACGCTTTTGTATAAGAAAAAAACTGACAGAAACACCATACTCCATTTTTCCAGCTTTCACCAACGCAATCTCCGTGAACACTTGCCCTTCAGCCAGTTTTTGAGAATAAGACAAAACTGCATGAAGGAGGAGGACTACTTTGAAAACGCGAAGGTACTCATGGGGAAACTTGCAGAGAGGAATTATCCAAGGAAACTTCTGAAGAGGGCCATGAAGAGGGCATGGTACATCCCCAGGGAAACACTCTTGGTACCTAAAGAACGAGATGAAGACGTACCAACGACATGAAGAAAAAAGTACGCAAAAACTGGTCCACTGTAAAAGCCTTGGAACCACTGAAAAATCCTCCGATCTTTGCACTTAAGAAAAACAAAAGACTAAAGGACAACCTGGTGCATGCCGATAGAGCCAAGAAAAAGATCACCCAGCCAATTCGAAACTTGCTAGCATTACCGCCCATTAGAGGACTTCGGAGATGCGGTAACTGTTCCTCTTGTGAAAGTACAATAGAAGGCTCAATTTTCATTTATGGAAAAAAGTTTGTAAAACATGAGACCTTTACGAACTGTAACACGCATAACGTAATTTACTGTGCCGTGTGCCCATGTTCAAAAGCGTATGTTGGCAAAACAACTCAAGCCATTAAGAAACGTATTACTCAACACCGCTCGAGAATTCGCTGTAAGATTATCAGTGCACCAATGGTCACACACTGCTTGGAATGTCAGCACAGTCCTAACAACATAAAATGGACTGTGCTTAAACATGTCTCCGGAAAAAATGGTGACACTCTCCTGTCCAGATTCGAAGCAAAAACCATCATGTACTTAAATACAATCGAAAACGGCCTGAATGAAATCAGCAAAATTAACCACCGGGTATGAGAAAGCTTCTCCATAGCTCTTCTTTCCTCCCCCCATATCTATGAATGAAGTAGACAGGTTAAGGATTCATGTAGGCACCCTAGGCATTATGGTCATGTACACTTGGGAGGCACGAAAGTAGGATCGCTAACGTAGGTTGCCCTTGAGAGATTTAATTACCATTAAGCCCCTCCAAGTCTTCAATATATGTCCATGGTAAGGTAAGTATGCAGTAGCTCATTTTTATGAATTTCCGCATTTACAGTGACGTGAATTGTAATATAGTACGTCCGAGTGCACTTCGAACTAGTATTCAGTAGTTTCACTTTAAGAGCTTGTAGCTCCATGGCAACATACCGGAACTACGTCACAGCTGAGCTGTCCTACTTCCATTTTAGAACCCGGAAATAACCCTGCACTTGTTGTGGCTCGACTGTAGGACCAAACTGAAGCATCGTAGTGTGAGTAAAGAAAGAGATTGATTGTTTGTCCGAAGCCATCTTTACGCTCGAACATTCGAGGGAAGTACACCGCTCTTCCGTGCCCCGCACGAACACAGCCTGGGGACGATCGGAAGTTTCACAATGGGGCTACTTTCACAGACGTCGTGATATAGGTCACTCGCCAGCAAGTCCAGGTACAGATTGTTTGTTTAACACTAGTCCTCACACCAGCGGTGAAAGGTTTGCCACTACGTCCGCTTGCATGCACACCGGCGTGATGAGTGTTTTACCGCTTTACCGACATTTAAAGGAAACAGCGGTGCGGTCACCCCGCCATGCCCCTATGAGTAGCTTTATACACTTATCACACCGGGTGTCTACACAGCTCTATTGATATCCTCCCGCTACCCTCCCATTAATATCTTCCTCTACCGGTCACACTTTACGGTGTAACAGAGAGAGGTACACTACAATAATCTAATCTAGAGTAAACTCTGATATGAGGATAGAGATTTACTATAGTATCTATGCCTTTGCCTACTTTCTTTCCATAGTCCAAAGAATCTTCTCCATCAAGAGAGCCAAGAAGCTCGACACCATTTAAAGACAGATTTGGTATGTAATGCTCCCAGCTGATAATAAACTTCCATTTGTAAATATTCCCTATATTACAATAGTTTTTGATTAGCTCCCACCCTTTTCACAAACAGGTAACACCAGTCCTCCTTGTCAATAATTGATGAAGACCTCTGGTATAAGAAGCACCACGCAGAAGGTCGAAACGCGTTGGTTATTTTTCCTGTGAGGCGAGCCTAAAGAACCCAGGATAAATTTATATTAAGAAATTTCGACTATCTATAGCCCATTTAATACGGCTCTAAACTGGGTTCCAAACTTTGAGGCGACCTCTCTCTGGCATACAAAAGATTACTGTACTGCGAGGACCTTATCAAAGGGAGTCCCCGTACCTCTATTTAAGAAAAGAGTAGGACTATTTCCTGCATGTAAAACTGCAGTATTTGATGTTTGTAAATTGTACAGCAATTTTCTTTGTGTAAATTGTATAGTCATTTTTCTTGCTATATGTACAGATGTAAGTCTTAGGCAGTCATGGCCTAGACATTTGGAGTTTTGATTTTTTTCTTATATTTATTTCACACTGTTATAAGCACCAAGTTATTCTTTTAGTAGGTTTTGCACAGGGACAACATGTCTTGATGAAAACAAAAAATAAGATTGATGTGTATTTAATTGCAACCCAGGGATAAATAAAAAATACAACTAGCAGCAAAGCAGATTGTTATCAATGGTGTCAGAGGTAGTATTTTTTGATTATACTGACCTATACGAAGGGCACTCAGTGTATGCAGCCCCAGTAAAAGCATAAGTCACATTCAATCTGTCGGATCGTGAAAATACTCCAAAGAAGGAGCAGCATTATTCAAACATTAAAAGCAGTGCCCGAGCTGAGTCAATCATTTGTGGGAATGTTTTAAAATCACTTTCAAGAACAAATGTGTCATCAGCGATGAAGTGAGTGCCGAAGAGTTGGGTCACTGAGGGTCCTGCCAACTCTGCATTTTATCCTAATGGGCACTTCAAATCGAAGCGTGTAAGCGTGTAATGTGTACCTCACGCCCCCCTAGTTTCAAATGTCACCAGCCGCCACTGAGGGGCCCCCTTCATGTACTGAAGTCTTGGGACCCAACCTCACTGCGGGGGTTCTCGGGGTCTCTGTTCGGACCAAGCTGTGAGTCAGATCATAGCCAGTTCAGAAACATGGAGCAGGAGGCATTACTCTGCATCTACGAGCTTTGCTTTCTGTGGAGCACGCGCTAACACATGAAGCTGGAGCACGTGTGTTGCAGCAGCAGTTTCTTTAAGGAATTAGTGCACAGTTCTCTTCTACAACTATGCCCACTTACGCACAACATCATGGTGCGGCCTCGGTTGCTAACAATCACCTTGGTGCTAATTAGCACCTACAGCGATCTAGTGGATGTGCACACTGGATCAGAGCAAAGTTGAGCTCCCATATCTATGCAACTGCACTGTCTAAAGCACATAGATTTAATTCTCATTTAGTGCATGAGCTGAAGACAGCCAGGGCCAGACTGGGAACTGAAAGCAGCCCTGGCAAATTTTTCCCGAGCAGCCTCCATCCGGCACGTAGCGAGCGTGCGCAGCGAGCGAGCCCGACCACTACTAGGGGGGTTTTCCCCCCACGGACATTTTGGAAAAAGACAGACCAAAATGGTGCATTCTACAGCACATTTTTCATTACAAATTTAATTGTATTAACTTCTAAAGCACAGTAAATAGTACATGATGACCTTAAAGAGCACCAGATTATCCAGTCATTACGCCTACAAGTAAGGCAGGCCAGGTGCCTCAGTGCCTACCTGGTCATGAGGGATGGTGGTGGTAGACAGTGGTTGTGGCGCCGAAAGTAAGTGTACGCGGGACGCAGCCTGCACGTACCGGCTGCATGGCACCCTGTCCCTGCGCACGCACAGTGCAGTAGCTGGGTAGACTGGTATGATAACTTGGTTTGAATTTAGTAGTGCATGTGTGAGGCACACGCACTACTAAATTCAACCCAACTACTGCACCGCAGCACCTCTGTCTGTCTGTGCAGGTAAAAATCACCACTCCCATTCGTGAGTGAGAGGTCACCCCACCAATGGCAGTTGCAGGAGTGCACACTGCACTGTGCATAGCTGCCAAGGTTTCAGATTGCTATGTGTGACATTTTCATAAATTCAGTGTAATTATGAGTGGTACTCAATGACTATGAGTAACACTTTCTCACAAGCAAAAATCAAGCAATGAATATGGGGGAAACATATAAATACCAGAAATTGCACCTATTTGAGCAACTAGAAACTCTAAGATCTTAAACTGCTGCACTAGTGCTGCTGGGAAATTCCATCTGTAACTGGCTCTGCGTGAGACTGCGATTGCACAAATCAACCCACCCACTGCTCTAGTGGTCTCAAAAGGATAGAATATAAAAAAAACTGCAGTGGTCTGAAAATACGGACAAATACAGCTTGTATGATAGCGGCTATAGTTAGTGTAGCACTGTAAAGCTATGCAGACCAATGGTTTGTCAAATTTCCAGGATTTCACTTCTGAAATAGACTGAAAAGTGCCCAGATGCATTTTAGCTTCCAGTACAGCGCTATAAAAAGTTCCCTAGTAAATACAGTCGACAAAAGTGTATCATAATCATTATGGGAAATATTAATTCTAAATAAAACATTAATGTGAGGCAGGGCAATACAAGAAGGGAGGCAAAAAGCAAACAGCAACTGGTGGCGCTGTGGTTTGTGTTTACGTGCTTATGCCCGACCCCTTTCACTCAGTGACGGCCCTCAGTACCTCTCCCTCAGTGCCATTTCCTAGTCAGTGTGCCTGGGTCACTGCGCCCTATACTCACTGTTTCTCGGCCCTGGGCTTGCTCCTCAGTGGACTCCGCAGCGGCTCCCAAATCCTGCTCCCTGGTGCCCGTGCTCCTCTGTCAGTCTCCTGGCTCCAACCACCAGATCTCCGGGCTCATGGTCCTTTATTTTGGGGCTCCCGGCTCTCCCGGTCTTTGCCTGTGCTCCTGGGCAGTGCCGGCTCGCGGGTGTCCTTGCTCTCACGTCACTGGCGGTGCCCAATCCCTCTTGCATGGATCATTGAACTCCCTGTCCTCCTGCCCTTCTCATTTCACATGCCGCCGATACCGTCACTCCCACCTTCACCCGGCAGCTCTTGCTTCTCCCGCTGCGCCTCCTGCTTACCCTGGAGCACTCCCTGCTTCCTCCTTCTACCTGTAAGAATGCAAGTGCAAGGCGCTGCTGTGCTGCAGGCCTCTGTAGCACATCTACGGCCCTCGGGCCTCAGTCCTGAGACTTACCTCGTCCCTAGCGTGAGCTGCTATTGCTCTCCATGAAGAGCCTTCTGCGGTTGACCAAGCTCACATGCGGATCTATCTGTAAGCTGTATTTTCAAACCACCGCAATTGTTTTTATATTCTATCCTTTTGAGACCACTGGAGCTGTGGGTGGGTTGCTTTGTGCAATCGCAGTCTCACGCTGAGCCAGTTACAGATGGAATTTCCCAGAAGCACTAGTGCAGCAGTTTAAGATCTTAGAGTTTCTAGTTGCTCAAATAGATGCAATTTCTGATATTTATATGTTTCCCTCATGTTCATTGCTTGATTTTTGCTCACGAGAAAGTGTCACTCATAGTCATTGAATATCACTCATAATTACACTGAATTTATGAAAATGTCACACATAGCAATCTGAAATCTTGGCAGCTATGCACAGTGCAGTGTGCACTCCTGCCTCTGCTCTGCGGAGAAAAAGCACAACTGCCATTGGTGAGGTGACCTCTCACTCACAAATGGCAGAGGTGATTTTTACCCGCACAGACAGACAGAGGTGCTGCGGTGCAGTAGTTGGGTTGAATTTAGTAGTGCGTGTGCCTCACACACGCACTACTAAATTCAACCCAAGTTACCATACCAGTCCACCCAGCAACTGCACTGTGCGTGCGCAGGGACAGGGTGCCATGCAGCCGGTGCGTGCAAGCTGCGTCCTGCGTACACTTACTTTTGGCGCCACACCCACTATCTACCACCACCACCCTCATGACCAGGCAGGCACTGAGGCACCTGACCTGCCTTAATTGTAGGCGTAATGACTGGATAATCCGGTGCTCTTTAAGGTCATCATGTACTATTTACTGTGCTTTAGAAGTTAATACAATTAAATTTGTAATGAAAAATGTGCTGTAGAATGCACCATTTTGGACTGTCTTTCTCCAAAATTTTCGTGAGGGGAAAACTCCCCAAACCCCCCTAGTAGTGGTCGGGCTCGCTCGCTGCACTCGCTCGCTACGCGCCGGATGGGGGCTGCTCTAGAAAAATTTGCCAGGGCTTCTTTCAGTTCCCAGTCTGGCCCTGAACAGAAGAGAATATTTAGGGGCACGGACTTCTTCCCTTGAGGCCGTTTCACACAGGCCCTGACGCGGACTGCAAGCTATAAAAGTGTCGGAGCCCTCCACCAACAGCCATCTCGCCAGCAGTGGGAGGACCTGCCCGGCGCACGCTTGAAGCCCTCCTTGTGATCTTGGGCGCACATTGGTTCTGTGTCGCCCTGTGTACCCCCAGCGCTTTGAGGCCTGCTGCGGATCCTTCACTTCTTCTCCTTCACTCCCTTCTTACCCCCGCAGCCTCTGTGTTCGGCGCCTCTCTTCCAGGAGGCCTCCTTCCGGATCCCAAACTGCATCTGAACCTCATGCATGGCTCCTCCCTCTGACCCTCACATGTCACCCCGTGTGCCTCTCCTCGGCCACAAGTACATAATAACCAAATGCAAAAATACACACGTATCTGTACATGTTCAGTAGGAGCTCCTCTATGACATGTATACATGGGCTGCAGATCCAAACGCCTTCTCTGTCCTCAGGCTTCACATGATGACACTAACTACAGGACCAGTTCCTGTGCAAGCACTCTGCGTGATGCAGAGCATGTTTTGCAGAACCATGATTCTGTTCTGGGCACTTGATGTGGGGGTTGAGGAGTGTGAGACTGCCTTTCTGTAGGACTCCACTGTCTACGGCGTACCCACATACATTGCATGTTTCCGAGTGCTTTGAAGTGCCTGTAAGGTGGAGTGTTGGTGCTACATAAAAATAGTGGATAATTTGTAACAAAAAAACAACAAAAAAGTGCCGGGGCTCATTTGTCCTGTTGGCGCCGCCTAAAACAGAACCAACTACTAACCAGGAAAGCAAAGAGCAAATGGCGTAATGGCGTAATGGCCAGCGCTGTCGACTGCTTGGAGCTAGTAATTCTAGACATATCACTAATCTACCTGTGCCTACCATAAATAAATGTGCCCTTAACCAGTGCTCCTGAAAAGCGCAGGTGTTAATGATTAAGCGGAAACCACCAGCTCAAATTAAGGACTGTATAGAACATATAATCAATGGAACAAACATTGCATGGGAGCTGGTTCCAGCCATCAAGGGGAATATGGGCACCCCTTCCTACTGAGAGCTGCTTCCCGGTGGAAGCTTCCAGCTGTTGGGTCTGGACACTAATATTTGGGTAGACCTGATGTGAATTAAGAGGGTATTAGAGAACACGGCTGGACTGCTGTGCGCGCGTGACTGCCTTTTGTGCTGAAACAGACGCGACCAGCAAGCTAGGCTGCTCCAGGGGAAAATAAATGCTGTCAAAGTTTCTGATTTTGCGCGCGTTCTGTATTTATTTCATGATGGTGCCACGGACGATGTTGCTAAAATGGAGCGCATAAAGACTTGGGAATGATGTAACAGGTCAGACGGGATTTTTGAAAGCTGCGCAGCACAGTATTAAAGCTGACACCCTCAGGCATAAATGAAGGCTTTGATGCCGATGTTTTGCTCCTGTTTTCAGTGTGAATAAATAATGAATGTCTACGGGCTTTGCAGTCCCTTTTCTCCCCCTTTTGTGATGCCATTTTTTTTCTGCTTATTCCTCCAAGAGACATTTTCTCTCTTTCTGTCTCTCGAGTATTCGAGGCCATTGCCCCGAGCAAGGCCTCATTTTCAGCCTCAAACGTTGCCACAGAGGGGGTCGGGGCGCACCTGATACACGCAGTATAAATAATATCATATTATTTATACTGCATGTGTATTTTTGCATTTGTACACTCCAGGGTCGGATTCCTGCTGACAGCCCATGCTGGCCGAGGCCTGGAAGCAGGACGGTCTTCTGATTTTGCTGCAGGGGGCCGATTTTTCAAAAATCGGCCCCCAGCAACAAAACCGGCCCCCTGTAAAGAAACAGGCCCCCAACCCTTCCGGCCTCCCGGGGGATTGCCCAGTGCCTGGTATTACCAGTCCGGCCCTGAAGACAGCTTAGCTCTGAAAAAGTGAGCAGTGGTTTTCTCTCTGTTTTAGAGTAGTGCTGTCTGCAGCTAATGCACTAATCCCCAGAAATACCGGATAAAAAGAATGTGCTTTCAATAGTCCCATCACATAGAAGCAAATGCTCAGCTGAGGGCCAGCGCACAAGTTCATGATACGGTCCTTATTGTTCATTCTTCATTTCTTGCCAAGTTGTTGGACTTAGGGCAAAGGCGAATTCCTGATTTGTACCTAGTGATACTTATAGAATATAGTATTTCTATATTCACACTCCCTTTGAAAATACAGATTACTGTTAGACCAACCTGTCATTTCTTGGGACGTTTCCCATCATAGTGGCCCCACCTGCATGTCTCAGCTTATTATAGCATGTGTGTGATACATTCGCCATACGTGTAAGAGGTGCTTAATTTGTCAAATAATAGGTGCCAGGTCCCTAGCCAGGAGGCCACTGCAGCTTGCACTACCCATTGCCCCTGCCAGCGCTGACAGTGACAGTTCCTACATAACTACTGAACATCACCCGCCTACAAGTGTGACAATGCAGGATTTCCCAGGCGCCCAACACTACAAGGATGGTTTGGGTGACAGGTATTAGTCCTTTTTTTTATGTATATTGTGTTAATGAACGACTGTTGTATTGCTCATTTCTAAATTAGACAGACAGCACCACCAAATGGCTGACTGTAATAAGTGGCAGTATTGACAATTAAGTGCCGAGCACTGTAAACCACTGGCACAAATTAAGCACTGCGTGTAATGTAGCCTCAAGGAGAATGTCATAGTTGCACATTAATCCATATATTGACCATCCTGACCAGCTGCTATTTCCCTCTTTTTGATTAACAGAATCTGTGGACATTTGCCACATTTTAGATTGAATGGGAACGATATCAATATTAAACATAGGCTGAATTTATCCTGCTCAGCGATAGACTTATTTTGTGGCTGTACAAAGGCTGAGTTAAGGACTGCTCATTCTCTTTAGGGGAAATGGAGACACTTTGACGGCAGGTCTGTACCTATAGCAGCCTTATTAGGGTGTTTCCCCAACCACATAAATGACACCCGTCATCGTCATCGGGACAAAGGGTGGGTTGGCCACTCTGGCATGTGTTTGGTAGGCTGCCATCTAGGGGGCTGCAGTGATCCAAAAATGCCCCATCCTACACAAGCCCAGTGAAAGGAAGGCTGGTTTAGCAGAGGCTGCCCCCAAAGGGGGCCTCGAGGACTGGCGCCATAACCGATGCCGAGCCCCGGAAAGAACCAGTTTTTGGCGCGCTGAGGCGCCTAGAAGCGGAAGAAGCACCCGCAACACCCACCCCTGCGGCAGCTGCCAGAAAGGTGCCACCCCCCCCGGCCAATGGGAAACCGAGCGGGGTACGAACCCCCCAATAGGGGAACCCGCCAGCTAGGCAAAAAATGACTCGGGCGGGATATAAGCGCCACTCCCTCAAATAAGCTCCTAGCTAAGTGGAGCGGGGGAACAGCAGCGGCGCTACGGAGGCACACCGGAGGGCGGTGTGCCGGAATACGACCACTCAGCTTGGGATGGCTCACGGCTTGGTGAGTTGGCCTAAGGGCGGTGCGTAGGACCACTCACTTTGGGATGCCTCACAGCTGAGTGAGTTGGCCTACCAAAAGGGGGTAGCAAACGGAGACGGCGCTCTCAGCCCAGCCCCCGCCGGATGGCAGGGCACAAAAGAGTCTAACAAGGTAGCGAGTTGTGGCCTAACTCCGGGACAGAAGCTACCCCCGCGCAAATAGAGCGCAAATCCAACCAAACAAGGAGACAACCCAGAAGGGACAAGAAACAAGACAAGCCTGCAAATGAGCTAACCAACGAACTGTCAGTCCAATTTGCTAATTGGTGATGTACATATGATTTATGGCAGATATGATGTATGGCAAAATGCTTATGATTTATGACGCAAATATGACAGTTCACCAATAATGATTTATGACCAGGGCATGCAAATTATGCCAAAGTATATACATGTAGTCCGAATAAAACTGGGGCCAACAAATGACCACTACAGACACAACTAACTGCATGTTGGCTTATTCATTCTAAGGAATACAGTGGGGGAATGTTGCATGTACTCTGGAGTGGGCACAGTAAGGGGGTTATGAACATCTTTGGGATGGCTGATTTTGAGTTACAGTCTGGCTCCGATCAGGAAGGTTCTGTCTAAGGAAATCAAACTGAGCTGTGTTTCACAAGTCTGGAGTGCTCTGTGTTGGCATCCAGCGCCCCCTGGGAGGTAAGTAGAAACAAAATGCAGTTTGCAAAATTGTGGTGCATTATGCACACCGATGTCATTGCTTTAAATTGGTACAAACAGGTACGACATGTGCGTGCTGGAGATACCTAGTAAAAGATGCATTGCGATGTGAATGACTAAAAACCCTTCCGTGTGACAGGATGTTTACACGTGGGCCCGTGCTCACTGTGCCACAAGACTCAAGCTGCACCCTCCTGACATGGCCCAAATAGAAGGAAACAAGTCTGGGGTAACTTGTGTTCTGGTGTAACTGTTCAGTGGGGACTTGGCCTAGCAGTAGGGTCTGAACTGTTCCTATTGGAGCAGAACCTGTTCAGATTTGCATAAGACTGGTCCTTTTCTGAGTGACATGCTGGCAAAAAACAATGGACTGGGAAGCTGTAATTACCAGTGGCTAAGATTAATTCAAGCATGCCACCCATTATATTTTTGTATTCCTCGGTGCAACGACCTTGGTGTGGCGCATGTGCACAGGTGTTGGTCCTCCAGTAATGGTGCCACAGAACCATTTCTGCAGCATATTAATAAGGCCTAACTAGTCAGTGGTAGGTGTGGGGTTTCTTGTTTCCGTTCTGGTGGGGCCTATCTGGGGAGTTCAGGATGGAGTATTCCTTTTGGACCAGGGAAGCCTCATTTGTATATGGTTTGTCCCTATCTAAGGTGGCATGGCGGGGAACTAAATGATGCACCTGGATATGGCGCTGAAAGTTAATCAAGCATCCACCTATCACATTTTGCATTCCTCTGCATGTGCGTGCATGCCATTTTCTCTCTGCTGTAAGCTGTGGATACAAAGTTTGCATTATAACTGCAGCACTACACGCCAAGTGAGATGCAGTGTTCTGGTGTTTGGGCATTGGGAATATCACCTATTCTGTTCACTATACATTAGTGACCCTACACAATTGTTTGACACATTTGTTGTGTTACTTTGCAAATGCCAAAGTACAGATCGTTTCTGTACTCACCTGTTCACAGGAGGCTGTCCCTCCAATCTCAAATACATGTACACATGTGAGTATACATCACACAAGTTCATTCTTTTCTACCATCCATCCAGCCGCGGCCCGTGCAGGTAAGAGCGGTGGGCCGGGTGGGGTGTGGGAGGATTTTGATGGAAGATGAAGAGGGAAAATTAAATAAATACTTAATTTTCCCTCTTCATCGCCTGTCAAAATCCCCCAAATCCCCCCCACCGCTCTTACCTGCAAGGGCCGCGGCTGCATCCATGTCATGATTGTTTGATCTTGGTGCACTTGACTTTTGTAGGAGCAGCAGTGTGAGTCAGACAGCAGCTACTTCAGCTCAATTCAGGGTTGGACAGGCCACACAAGAAACCAGGAAACCCCTGGTGGGCTGGCGACAGAGGACTGTTTGTACGTCTGGATGGTTTGATAGATTCTTGTATCCAACCATCCCTGAGAGAGCAGCACAAATAGTCTTATAGTCGCAGGTCTTGCTGAATCACAGAAATATTATATCTGGACTTTGTACAGGCCGTGAAGGGACATTGGACTTACTCTCCATAGTACTTACTCTGTGTAGGACTTACTCTTTGCAGGTACTCGATAGGTGAATTCAGATTTTCATGGCCTGCTCCTTGTCCCATCCTTCGCCTCATTCAATGCCTCGACCTCCTCATGGGTGGACTCCTTCTTAATGCACTGTGCATTCCTTCTCCAGTTTTTGATAGATTGCCCTGGTGTCAGAGTGCAGAATGTGCGTCATGTTCACGTTATTGTAAGCTACAGTGTACACAGGGCCAGAATAGAAACTAAAAACAGCCCTGGCTATTTAAATCAACCCCACACTGCAAGAAGCTGTGACTAGAAAGGGCCATGGGCTTTGTTTGGGTCATGGCAGAACATCTTCTTCTCAATGTAGTCCCCCAGCATGCACCCCACTGGGAAATTGTCGGGGTGGCAGAATGACCAGTCCAGCCCTTTGCCACTCTGGGACGTCTCTGTGGTCTGTGTATTGTTTAACGATATAAGACAACGGGTGCATACTACCCACCAATCGCTAGACATGTAACTCAATCCCCTGGTTAGACAGAATATCACTTACAGAACACTCTTGATTTCACAGTACTCGGCAACAGATACCTGGACACATACTAACATTGACACAGGCAATACACATCCTCAGATGGCCCTCGAAGGAGGGCCTCCAACCTTGAGGGCAGAATCTGAGGGATACCAGATAGGGGACCACACATCTCACGTGCTTGCCATTGAACTGCCTCTTAATGAACAGATAGAGACAAAAATAAGTACACAGTGATAGAAAACCGAGGAAGGCTGTAGGAAAACAGAGAAAATGTATTATTGTCCCCAGGCCAGACAATTATCTCTTGCTAGTCATTATGTAAATAGCATGAATTTAACCAATATATTTATTGCCAGACATGACCCCACTACCAAGAAAACCTGATGATCAATCAGTTAAATACTCAGAAATCCATGGTCTTACAGAAATAAATGGCCCTGGACTATGTTCTTGCGGTCAAAGGGGCAGAATGGCCTTGGGCCAGAGTAGGATCACAATGTTGTGCTAACATTCCTAACACCGCCACCATTTGTTATGAGGGAAGGTGGCAAGATGAGTTGTGACCTGTAGAGAACGTGTCTGTTGGGAAGATGCGTTGCACAAGGGGTACCTCCTTCCCAACACAAAAAAGCAATGGTCAAAAGATGAGACTCGGAATTTGGTGCCATAAAGAAGAAATGGTGAGAGGTAGAAAAATACATGATGGTAAATGCTTCTTGGTAAAGGGTTAGTGGCAAAGGTTGTCTTGGATGCAGCACTGGAGATCATCACATAGATCCCTCTGCTGTGCTGTTTCCATCATGTGTATAGGTGTCCAAGGATCAGGCAGGAAGGAGATACCCCGAGGTTTTGTATTCTGCTAATTTACTGTCTCTTTAAATCTGGGCCAGGAATCTGCCTGAAGCTTGTTTTCTATTACTTTTCAGTGCTTTGTATTGCCATGGCAATGGGGCCCTCCCCTCAAACCATGGCTTCTTTACAACATCCTATAAGAGCAAAACAAACCTGTAAACTAAGTAGAACAAGGGTGTCCAGTTTAACGGGATGAGATCCATATCCGTGCCAGATTTATTTGGAAAGCAACATGGGATAAAATAACATTATACAATAGCCTAAATAGGAATTATTTACATTAGGGGTGCATGTTTGTACAGGAAGGTTGGATCCACGCCAGGTTTTCGGGATACCCACATGAAATAAAAATGCATACAATCAAAATGAAACATATTTAGAAAGTCCAAAGCTAGTGTGAGTATTGAACACATATCCAGCTCTCCTGGACCTACACTGGACTCCTGTGCAGCAAAGCCAGTTATTTTACAACAGATAGATGTATTGGTGGAACCCAGGTAGAATTTTGCGTTGCCCTTACATCATGCAAAGGGGAGCAGGGGTGATGCAAAACCTAGATGAGATTTACTAAGACATGCAAGGCCTCCTTGAATGTGTCAGAATGCTATGTCTCCCCAGGCATTTTGCAGCACATGTAGAAAGAGGAAAAAGCCTCAGAGGATTGTTTCTGTGCAGCCTGCCTATAACGCAGGCACCCTTGTGCCATGGTGCAAGGGTGCCTGCTTTGGAGCTAGGCAGCAGTTTGTGCACCAGCGCTGGCAGAGGGCAGGAATGCGCTGTATTATGTTAAAGACGATGCATTCCTGCCCTCTTCCTTTCACACAGCACAGCAAGGTGGCATGCCGCTTTGCCTTGCATTAAATGCTGCTAAATATGGCCCTTGGTTTTAACTTTCTGCTGGCAGCATCTGTTGTTGAATGATGGTGAATGGTGAGATTGAAAATAATCATATACTGCTAAGCGTGCATTTTATAGTAAGTAATAACACAGAACATCCAGGGCTGTGGATGCAAACGCAGAGATCTGGGTGGCCAGCCATCTGTTGGCAGGCTGCAGTATTTTGCACTGGAAAGTACAATGGTACATGATAAAGTGCTAGGACCAAACATTCGATTGTAATCCTGCAGGTGGGAGTGACAGCTCAGGGGCCTGGTGCCAAAGGATGAATGTTCTCACTCCCCAGTTCCATGTCAGCATGTGAGCAGCTGCCTCCTTCTTTGTTTAGTTTTCTGCCTCTGTATGTTTAGTTTCCTCCTGCGATTAATCATGATATTTATTATGAAGGGTTAAAGCACCCAAGAATCATTTCCCCATCTCCGCATGTTTGGAAAGTTCCTGTTTAACAATAGCTCAGACTGGCCAAATATGGAGTTTTCAAGCAGGATGAGAGAAGTCTTTCAAGTGTAAACACCAGGTAGTAAAACTGTACTTATTACACCAGACAGGGCTGCGCCAGTGCAGAGCGTCTGGCACCTTCAGCCCCATCTTCAATAAAATTAAAGTTAACGTTAAGCAAGAATGGAAACTTCTGCGGTCTTTTCACCTGTGCACTTACCAAATGTATTTTGCTTAAAATAATAGCAGCAAACGTTCATTTTTAAACCTATACTGCTTAAAACAAGAAGTGCATGTATTTCCTAATTAGACATAGACACACACATAAAGACAGAAACACAAGCATATATATATTTACAGGCATCGGTAAGATCATAGCGCCAGACGCGTTTCAGGAGTCTCATTATTCCTTTCATCAGTGGCGCACCCACTTGGGATTACCTCAGCGCACTACAGTTACCAGAAGGCTTAGATTTAAGCCACGCCCACTGGGACAGGTAATTTGGAATAAAAGTGCGCGAGAAAAGACTGCTCCTTTTCCGTCATGCTGCCACTGATGAAAGGAATAATGAGACTCCTGAAACGCGTCTGGCGCTATGATCTTACCGATGCCTGTGTGCTGTTGACTGCCTGCTTGCAAGTTTTCAATAAATGCTGTGAACTACGATCTTCTGGCGGTTCACTCCTTGGGGCTAACCTGCGATGTTGGATATATTTCGGCTGTTGCCCAGCCGTGGAGTTGAACCCACCGCTTCCGAGCAGGTCCGTGTTGGCGCCATCCGGTGCTACACTATACGGGATGAAGGAGTTGGCGCCTGTGCAGGACAGGTGTCAGCATATGTTCATGTTGATTTCTACAAAGCGGGGCAGGCATGTCGACGGACCAGAGCACGAACCCACTTGGGGAACATTTTTGTATTTTATTCATGAGGGACTAGAGCGCACCCACTTGGGATTACCTCAGCGCACTACAGTTACCAGAAGGCTTAGATTTAAGCCACGCCCACTGGGACAGGTAATTTGGAATAAAAGTGCGCGAGAAAAGACTGCTCCTTTTCCGTCATGCTGCCACTGATGAAAGGAATAATGAGACTCCTGAAACGCGTCTGGCGCTATGATCTTACCGATGCCTGTGTGCTGTTGACTGCCTGCTTGCAAGTTTTCAATAAATGCTGTGAACTACGATCTTCTGGCGGTTCACTCCTTGGGGCTAACCTGCGATGTTGGATATATATATATTCACTGAAAAAACCATAGGTTTCACACACGTTATAGTTAGGAATTAGCATTTAAAAAACCTTAGAAATTCAGTGAAAAAACCATAGGTTTCACACACGTTATAGTTAGGAATTAGCATTTAAAAAACCTTAGAAATTCAGTGAAAAAACCATAGGTTTCACACATGTTATAGTTAGCTGGACATTTTACTCGTAAAAAACCAATGAAATTGCCCCGTTATAGTTAGTTCAGCTAACTATAACTCGCGCGCCCGCAATGCACTGCTGATGACGTCACATATTACATCACTCATGACATGGTCAGTGACATCACTCATGACATCACTGATGACATCTCAAATGACATCACTGATGACATCATCCAGTGAATGTGGGTTTTTCTGAAAATTAAATATGTTTTATATATGTATATCTCAAGGTCGATGGAAGAATAAATGGGTATATAAGTGTCTAAATGGATGATTTGTTTTTGAAAAATTGATTGTGTAACTGACTGATTAAGTGTATCTCTCACTTTGTGTATAAGTGGCTGCATGGGTTGGTGAGTAGCTACATGGGTGTCTATATAGGTTATTAGTTGTTTTTTTGAGTATCAGTCTGAGTGTCTGCATGGTACGGTGGGGGGTATTACGTAGTGCATAGATGCATGAATGAGTGACTCACTGTTTGTATGTGTTGAAGACAGCATGTGTGCAGGACTGTATGGGTGGATGAGTGTGTGTATGGGTGTGTTAGTGAGTGAATGACTGTCTCAATAGTGTCTTCAGGAGTAACTACATATGTTTTAAACTAGTATATGTGAGTATTGGTGTATATATGTGAGTATATATGAGAGGGAGAGATTGAAAGAGTTCCTGTATGAATAAGTATGTGTTTCTATAAGTGATTGTTTAAAAGACTAAGTATGTGTAAGTTTCCGTAGAAGTAAGTATGGTGGTGTGTGTATTACTGTATATGCAAGTAAATGTATGTTTTATTCTTTTTTAGCATGAGTGACTATGTGTGTGAGTAACTCTATGGATGAGTGGCATTGTGTAACAGGATGTATAGATGTATGAGTACATATGATGAGTGAGTACATGTATGAGTGACTGTGTAGGACTGTTGGTGAATGAGTGGATGTGTATGTGGATCTTTGAATTACTGATGAGGTTGTTGTAACTGGTATTGGTATGTCCATTGTTTTGAAATTTTTAGTCTCTATTTTTGAATGTGTGTATCAAAGATTATATTAAGGTGAGAGGAGGTCTGCCACTCTATCACAAGGATGATGTCATCAGTGATGTCATCAGTGATGTCATTTGAGATGTCATCAGTGATGTCATGAGTGATGTCACTGACCATGTCATGAGTGATGTAATATGTGACGTCATCAGCAGTGCATTGCGGGCGCGCGAGTTATAGTTAGCTGAACTAACTATAACGGGGCAATTTCATTGGTTTTTTACGAGTAAAATGTCCAGCTAACTATAACATGTGTGAAACCTATGGTTTTTTCACTGAATTTCTAAGGTTTTTTAAATGCTAATTCCTAACTATAACGTGTGTGAAACCTATGGTTTTTTCACTGAATTTCTAAGGTTTTTTAAATGCTAATTCCTAACTATAACGTGTGTGAAACCTATGGTTTTTTCAGTGAATTTCTAAGGTTTTTTAAATGCTAATTCCTAACTATAACGTGTGTGAAACCCATGGTTTTTTCAGTGAATTTGCAAGGTTTTTTAAATGCTAATTTTTTTTTTTTTTTCTTCATTTTTTTCAAACATATTTTTAATTTAATTTTTTACCTTTTATAAAGACTATGCTTAATTTTTTAAAATCATTAAATATTTATTTTATATAAATTTTTTAAAAGAAACAAGTAAAATTTATTTCTAGATTATTTTTTTTTTTTTTTTTTTTTTTTTTATAGTACGCGTACCGTAAGCTCACGGTAAGCGTACGGTTTACGCAACGTCCGTAATCTATCTACGCTGCTTGCGTATAGTTACGTACTTTGCGTAGCGCGCGTACTGCGCGTGGGACGCGTGCGCGCTTACGCAACACGCGCACGTTACGCGGAAGTGCCGGGAAATGACTGTTATGCGCATGCGCGCAAGCGCGTGTCTTTTTTACGCGCACGCGTACTTTTTGCCGTAAGCGCACCGTAAGCGTACCGTAAGCGTACGGTAGGTCATGTGATCATGAAACACAACTTTTGATTGGTTGAAACTACTTTCAGTTCTAGAACTCTCCTACACCACACCCATTCCCCTCATTTCTGCTTGTGATCCCTTGGGAGAAGGAGCTGGTTTGTCTTTGGGATACGATGGCAGAACAGCAGAGCTCTTCTGAGAGTGAGGCTAGCACCAGCAGCACTGTCTTGAGGCAGAGAGCGAGGAAAGTAAAGCCTTCTTATGTTTGGGATTATTTTACTTTTCCAGAAGGCCAGCAAAAGGTGAATGCACCCTTAGTTACTTGCAAGCTGTGTAAGCGTGTACTTTCTAGAGGTAATCCTGACAGGAAGTATTCCTTTGGGAATCACACCATGATGAGGCACCTCAAGGATGTACACAAAAGGACACATGCTCAACTTTTTGGAGGTAACTCTTCAGAAAGACGAGCCAGTACATCCACAGCAGCTCAGCCTGGACCATCACCTGCAGAGCTTACTCCTTCTTCTGCAGCTCAGGTGAGCCCTTCATCTGTGGGGGGAGAATCTCCTTTTGCTGGCCCTCTGGAAATGAACCCTCGATTTCGGAAGGTTGATATTCATTGCACATTTTGTAAAGCTCTAATTTGTTATAGGGAGACCAGTGTTTCCCTAGTGAATAACAAAATAGATCAGCACATTTGTAGCTTTGAATGATTTTCCCATGGTTCCTTTCCTCTGTCCCTGCATGAACACAACGGTTCTTTTAAGAGCCAACCTTATCTTTCATCTTTTTTTTACATTTTTTTTAAAAAACTTTTTTTTTTTTTTTACCGTACGCGTACGGTAAGCGTACCTTTTTTTTTATTTTTTAAAAAAAACACTAAAAATCATTTTTCACATTACAAGGTCCTTGAGAGACTACAATTATTACTATTGACTTACCATACTCACTGAAAAAAATATTTATTCATTTGTTTTTTTAAAAAATAGTTTTTTAAATGGTTGTAGTTTACGAAAATTTTCTATATCGATCTGAAAAAAAAGAAAAAAGTATTAATATTTTTAAACCATTTTATAATACAGTACACATATTTACATTTTTTACCAAAAAATATTTTTGCCTTATTTTTGCTGTTTTCAGAATATATTGCATTTCACTATAAATTGTGAAAGCAATTGCATTCATCATTTTACAGCGGGCAAAAAAAAATAACAATCTCAAAGATTGTATTAAAAAAGCCCAGAATCTCTTCTCACTTAAACTTATCATTACAGAAATGCATATTATTCTAAAAAAATATCATCTAAAAACAATACTTTTTTCTTTAAAATACCGTCTGATATTTTTGTTTCAGGAGTATAATCACAATATTATATCTCAAATAACTCCAAAATACATCTGATTTTATTTCCTTTAGGCCAAATTGTATTTTTTTTTTTTCCCTGGAATAAATTTCCAAGGGAAAACCATTAAAATTCTAAAGTTTAATCTGTCCAGATCTCACCGATTCTCTGTAACATTTTGGTTCACAAAAATTTTTTGAATAATTTATTTAGTCCACAATAGAATTGGTTACTTTTCCACATGGCCAAATAGTAATTTTTTAAATCATTTTTGTAAAAATTTCCAATGGCAGTCCAATAGCATTCCAAAATTTAAAATGTGCAGAAGTTACCGATTATCTCTAAATTATTGGTTTTTCAAAATTGCATTAAAAATTTAAAAAGTCCACATTACAATTGGTTATCTTTCCTTTAGGCCAAATGATAATTTAAAAAAATATTTTTTCTACAAAATTGCAATGGTAATCCAGTAAAATGGTAAAATTATTTTGTCCAGATCTTGCCAAGTCTCTCTAAAATTTAGGTTTCAGAAAGATTAGATAGGAATTTGCTAAATCAAAAGGCAAACGTTGTTTGAAAATCAATTGGGAATCATTACACAGTGTCCAGCCTTTTTCACATTTAAGATAAACTGTGTAATGTCCAGAAGTAACAGTAGGTCCATCATGGAAAATTATTGCAACAGTTACAAAAGTTTTTCCTGAAATTGATAATTGCTGTCCTGTAAACTTCTTTATTAAAGTATCCAATTTTGAACCATCAGCTCTACATCGTTGCATCATTAAAATTACATACTGTCCGTATTCCCTTAAAATTAATGTTGAAAACATGTCAGAATTACACTCACCACATTTCATGCTATGATTAGCATCTTTAACTAATTTTGCAAAAGTGACTGTTTTACTCTCTGGCAATGTCAAATAAATAAACCTTTCATTATCAACAATAGAGCCACATATATTATAACAATTTTCACAACTATGTTCCCATTTATAAGAGAGACCAAAAAAAATGTCAATGGGAACTCCTTCTTCTTCCACTACCTGAAGAAAAAACAACAAGAATTCCTGTGCGTCTTGCTGTACATTTTGAGAAAACTGTGTTCGTCCTGAACATACATCTAAAAGTTTTCTAATGTCAGTAGCACTTTCTATTTGAGTTTTATCTTTACTCAGCTTTTGAAAAAGGAGACTGAGCTCTGAACAGAATCTTTTTCCCTGATTTACTATTATCTGCTCTTGCAAACTTTCCAGATAAAATACAACATTCAGCACTACATTAGCGTAGCAGTTGACACCAGAGCTATTTTCAAAATGACATCCTACAACCTGTTCTTCATTTTCCTTATTCTTTTTGCTTGCAATTACATCACTCCTCTTTTTTTTCCTCTTCTCTACATCTTCATTACAGATATTCTCATTTCTCCTTTTACGAGAAACTACACGTTTCTCCAACACAGGATACTGACCTAAATGAGGAGCATAGGTTCTTCTTAATCTATTATACTCCTTTACACAGTTTGTATCAGCACTAACTTTTGAATCATCAAAGTCAATCATGAATAAACCTGATAATGTTTTGACTCGTGACAAAGCTACATATGCCATACCTTCTTTGAACACAGTTGAACCAATGTTCACAAATGCACAATCTACAGTCAATCCTTGAGACTTGTGGATAGTTACAGCATATGCTAGTGAAAACGGAAACTGCTTCCTACGTACATATAAGTCTTTCACAAGCATGAAACGAACTGAACAACGACAAATGTCTTTAACTTCCTCTATCTGATCAAATTTTATTTTTAAACATTCAATTCCATCTTTTTTCTGATAATTAATAAAACCCACAACTCTTCCCATCGCTCCATTCACTAAGCCTTTTTCAACATCCAAATTTCTCCTTAAAAACACTCTACAGTTCATGCAAACATATAGATTTTTTTCTAATCCTGCTGTTTTGGAGATATTCTTCTCTAGTGAGTCCAATTTATTTTTCAGTTTGCCTGTTACTGTGACAGTAATTCTTCCATCCTCAATTTTGTCCACTGCTTCCAATTTCATGATGTCTTCATTTTCCAATTTCAAAAGCTCCTCATTAAATATTGAGCATTCACGTAGAGTTGGCATTAAGCAGATGACACTTTTGTTTTCTGCAATATTCTTGTATATTTTCTCTGCAACTATTTCTTCCTTTGGAAATAAGTTATGTAACAGCCGACTCTGTAATGCTTTTTTGCCAACTTCTGTGAGTAGTCCAATTCTGATATCTTTCAGAATACTTCCATATTCTTCATCGTTTGCTTGCCTCATATTAGTTGTAAGTTCCTTGTACTCAAAGAAGGACCAAATATTTGTATTTCCAATGCTTCCCAATGACTTCTTCGTGTCTTCATGTGTCACAGTATTAAACACTGGTTGTCCTTTAACTGGAGTAAGTTGCAAAAGATCCCCAAAAACTATGACGTGTTTTCCACCAAATAACACGTCATAGTCTGTCTTCAAAATTTGCTGCATTCTTAAATGCACAAAGGCAAGCATTAAGTTTGATACCATGCTCACCTCATCAATAATGAGAACTTGCATCTTCTTCAATACTCTTGACACTTCTAAGGATGCTTCTCCAGTTAGCTTGTTGAATTGTATTTTGTTCTCATGCTCCACTGGTAACATTAGCAAACGATGTAAGGTGATTCCTTTTATGTTATATGCTGCTAACCCAGTTGGAGCAGTAACCACACAAGACAAAGTAGAATCCGTTTTTTGCTTTAGGTAGCTTCTGATGACTTTAATTAGGAAACTTTTTCCAGTGCCAGCTTGTCCGCTTACATACATCCTGATTGGATGAAATGATGTGCATGAGCACTCTTTTTTGATATGTAGAAATCCGTGATCAATTTTGTTTTTGATCTCTTCATAAATTTGTTGCTGCTCTTGATTCAGTTGTCTTTCCAAATTTTCTAAGTCTATAAATTCTTCTTGAGCTTGATTCATAGCCGTTTCCACTTCATTCATGGCTATTGATGCTTCATTTTCAACGATTGGTTGTCCTAGGGGATCTTGACTGTATGTTCCTGAACTTTGGCTGTCCTGAGAACTGTCTCTAGCTATTTCTGCTGCAATTGTAGTTTCCTGTTCAATTTCTTCATTTAACATTTGCAGATAAGTTGAGAATGTACTGCATTGTATGCTGTCTTTGCAAGCATTAAAAGAATCTTCATAGCTCTGGAATTCTCCCAGTAGTTCATCCTCTGTACGCCATGGTTTAAACAACTGTAAAAGAGCCAAGTAGTAAAATTCTTTCTTGTCGGTAGTGTCGCAACTCAGCTTCCGGTGATTTATCAAACTTCCTTTGGTTTGCTTCACCAAACATCCTTCTTCACCAACAACTTTATATTTTCCACTGTTGATGTTTTCTGCAGCTTTCCGTGAATAAATGTAGTTCTGCAGCACTTCATAGAGACACATGTTCTCCAGATGATGACTTCTCTTGGGATAATATGTGTCCAACATGTTTGTTTTCAATATGTCTGTACTTTCTGGGTCATTCTCAGCCAAATATTCAATTTCTCCAACAGATTTCAGTACCCGATTTCTCATTGCTGCAAGGCCTAAACTTGCCCAAATTATTCTTCTTGACTTCGAGTAGAGACTTGCAGAAGATAACCTATCTGAACATTCGTAGGATCCAATTTCTCGATGCGATAACATCTTCAAACTGAAACTGTACAGCTTCTTACTGACAGTCTTCTCGTGAGAAATCTCTTCCCACATTTCCTTCAATTCTGTTTTTTCTGATTTCGTAATGTAAGACGTTACATATCGAGCAACAGCAATGGAATTGTCAGCAACATACTGTATATCCATGTTAGCGTTCCACATGGATAAAATGACTGGGTTGTAGTCATTTATATTTTTTGATTCTTCTTTTCTTTTAAGGTTGTAGGTATTCTTAGGTGATTTTCTTGTGATAGTATGTCTCACAGCTGACATAAAACTGTTGACTCTTCCATTTGTAAGAACAGGTCTAGGAAATCCAAATCGACATTTAGTGTAGTATTTTTCTTTGCTCTTGTATTTCCGTCGACAGTATTTTCCACACCGATGACTTTGGAAACGTAGAACTTGCTCCTTTAACTTGTTCTCTTCTGTGCTTTTAGGTATAGCACATGTTGCATATTCTTCAATGTAAGATAACACTGCTTCATCAGTATCTGTTCCAAACTTTGGGGCATCCTTGATCCACAGCAGCATATGAATATGAGGAGCACCTCTTGCCTGGTACTCTTTTCTCCAAAAGAAATCCACTACTTCTCCAAGGGGTGGATTTTTTTTATTGCAGATGAAGGACATCATAGCCTCAAATCTATGATTGAAATATCTGCAAACATTAACCGGATCCAATGAGCACAGTTCTCCTGCTGTCTTGTATTCGATGTTTTCAATGTTTGAATTGGCCTCTCGTAGAAAATCCAGTAAATCATCCCAAGCGTACTCGGCGCAGCTTAGGGTAAGGAACCATGTTGGTGTTCCTAAGTTGCGTAACATGCATTTTAGTTCACCATGGCGTCGGTACCAATATTCATTTGTCCCACGCTGACAAGCCATCAGATTGATCAGTTGTGTTTCCAAATGATCATCTCGGTGCTGCACTTTCTCCATAAAATCCTTAGCAGACACATTTTGTAAATGTACTCCACTTTTTAAAATGTGATTTACTGCATAAGACAGTGCAGACAAGTCGCTTTCAAATAAAAGATGGAACAAATAAGGGATACTTTGTCGAAATCTGGGATCTTCAGCATATAGTCTTGTAGTCCGATACTCAGAAGCTGGAATCTGTTCTGGACGTTCATCGTATCGTCCTCCTTTTCCTGTAGGAAACAGCTGGGGAAAACATCGAGCTTCCAAGCTCTCCTCCCATACACTCACGGGATTTCCTTTTGCTTTCTTCATCTGAAAGAGATCAATATTGTCTCCCATAACTTCTTTCGAATGGAGAGGATGTATGCTAAAATGTTCATAAATTTCTTCTTCCTTTGACTTGTCCACTTTTTCAATTTGTCCAGTTGGTGTTTCTGTGTCTCCTTGTAAATCTTCTTCTTCTTCTTCTTCTTCTTGTATATAAATTGATTCATACCATTTGTTATTTTTTTTCAAATACAAATTTGCTCTTTGTACTTTCCGCACATCTACCAGCTCCTGCCAAATCTTCTTATTCTTTGTAGGGACACCATTAACCAGAATAATTAATGGTTCAGTTTCCAAAGTATCTGCATCAATAGTGTCCATATTTTTTTTCAAATCCAAGGGCAAATACACCACTCTACCTTTTAAACCTCTCAGTAAATCTGAAGGAGGTAATTTACCAGTTTTGGGCTCCATACGTACTATGGTCTGGAACGGATGAACACATTGAATGAGTATAGACTCATATGTATTTAATTCAGAAAGTTCAGCAGGAATAGCATCCAATTCTAAATTATTATGTACAGCTCTGGTCGGCATTCTATTTTCCTCTAACTTGTTGTAGCAGTATTTACAAATACGCTGATCTTCACCCAATTCAAAACAATTTTCAAGAAATATATATGTGGCAAAATCCATCCACTTATAATTATCTTCATTTTCACTCTTTCTGTAGAGATCAACATTCCTAGTTTGTTTTCTATAATGAGTTCTGCGGCAACAAATACAAGTAACATTTGGTCTTTCATTAGAGACTATTGCAAATTTTGTTATGTGATCATTAAATGTGTTACTTACAGAGGGTTCTACATTCTCTTCCACTTCTGCCTCATTTACTGTGTCCTTCTCTGCACTGTTTTCTTCAGGACCAAAGTAACAAAACTGAATTTCATCAACAACCTTCTCTACATCTGATACCGTTCCTCGGAACAGAGCCCTATTCAATTCATTTAACTTTATTGCTGGACTTTTGGCAAAATACAACCGTCTCACAAACTTTCTCATTTCAGTATGATGAACAGCCAGCATCCTAAAATGATGGAAAACACTATTGCACACTTTTCTAGATAGACAAGCAAGAGAATGACCCTGCAAACCAGTATTCTCTCTCACTCTGCATGGATCCAGACTTTGAAGCACCTTAATCTTTTGTTTTACACTTTTTTTACTATATTCTCTTAGAAACTCTCGAAATCTGTCAATAGATTCCTGACGCACAGTGCAAATACTACTACAATTCCAAGTGTACACTGGGGCTTTAGGACGTCTCCCCATTGCCTCATCTGCCATCACTTGTACCTCATCTCTTGGAACCATTATCTCCTTCTCCATTATGCAACCATTTTTTACTTCGTATGAACGACCTCTGGTGTCAACTGCATGCAGCAAACTATTACTTTGAAAATAGCTTTCTTCATTAAAAAAAGGTTCACTACTTGAACTATGCATCCACTTTCCTAAAAACACTTTACAAAAGTTTGTTCTGTTCACTACTCTTTTGCTTTTGCTTTGTGATTTCAGTACATTAACCATTTTATCTAATGTACGCATCCTATTCAAAATTAATATGAATAGTTTCCTTTTTAATTCTAATGCTTTTGCTGCAATGGCTTCAATTTCTTTTTTTCTCTTATAATATTTAGCCTTTTGCTTATATTTCTTTATATCCTTTATCAAATTGGACATAACTCTTCTCTGAAACATTTTTCTACGTATCTCTTTAAATGCTGTTTTTCTGTTTATGTTAAACTTTTCAATTGCAGAAGGTATATTTGCATTAACTAAATCCTCAATTTTTTGCTGTTCTGTAGGTTTTGTTACATTTTTCCGAGAACAGACATTTTGGACATTTTTGTTTGTTTTCAATATTTTGTTTAGGAATTGTTTTTTTTGCTTACCAGAAGATTTTTTCTTTTTCCCAACATCAGCATCTTCTACTAACTTTGGTCCTCCAGTTGTCCTCAAATATAGTTTTTTTTTTAGCGTTTTTTGAACTCGAGATTTTGTAGGCATCTTAAATTTTGTTCACTGTTCTTCAGCAATACCTGAAAAAAACTAAAAAAAAAAATCCTTTATTGTATTTAAATATATTACTACATTTCTTTTCACAACAGTCACAAAACGAAATTTCTTTGCCATTTTGAATGCACACAAACTGCTCTTTTTTTAAAATTTATTTAAATGCACATGTCCAAGCTTTTTTTTTTTTTCAGATCACCACCGTGTGCATTCTCTGTGACTGCCTACACTCCAGCAGGGGCAACCAGCCTTAGTGATGCTGAATATATTTGCATTACAGACTTAAACCTGAAAACCCCACTCGCTTCTAATTACTGTGCATGACTATACATGGCAAGCACATGGGTGTGTGCTAAGCCTCTGCTTTTTCCCCCAAAAATTCGCTCCTCTTTTCCATCTACTGCAACTGTGAAATCACCAGAGGAAGACGCAATAAATTTCTGCCTATAATTCTTCTATGCACACAGAGTCATGTTATCACATTAGTGCCAAAACGAAATTTCTTTGCCAATTTGAAAGCACACTTACTGCACTTTTTTTTTCGGGCCAAGTGAAAATCTCTTTTTACACTTTGAAATCACTTTTACAGACTGACACATTCTGAAACCTTTTTTTTAAATTTATTTAAATGCACATGTCCAAGCTGTTTTTTTTTCAGACCACCACCGTGTTTATTCTCTGTGACTGCCTACACTCCAGCAGGAGCAACCAGCCTTAGTGATGCTGAATGTATTTGCATTACAGACTTAAACCTGAAAACCCCACTCGCTTCTAATTACTGTACATGACTATACATGGCAAGCACATGGGTGTGTGCTAAGCCTCTGCTTCTTCCCCCAAAAATTCGCTCCTCTTTTCCATCTACTGCAACTGTGAAATCACCAGAGCAAGACGCAATAAATTTCTGCCTATAATTCTTCTATGGACACAGAGTCATGTTTTCACATTAGTGCCAAAACGAAATTTCTTTGCCAATTTGAAAGCACACTTACTGCTCTTTTTTTTTTGGGCCAAGTGAAAATCTCTTTTTACACTTTGAAATCACTTTTACAGACTGACACATTCTGAAACCTTTTTTTTAAATTTATTTAAATGCACATGTCCAAGCTGTTTTTTTTTCAGACCACCACCGTGTGTATTCTCTGTGACTGCCTACACTCCAGCAGGAGCAACCAGCCTTAGTGATGCTGAATGTATTTGCATTACAGACTTAAACCTGAAAACCCCACTCGCTTCTAATTACTGTGCATGACTATACATGGCAAGCACATGGGTGTGTGCTAAGCCTCTGCTTCTTCCCCCAAAAATTCGCTCCTCTTTTCCATCTACTGCAACTGTGAAATCACCAGAGCAAGACGCAATAAATTTCTGCCTATAATTCTTCTATGGACACAGAGTCATGTTTTCACATTAGTGCCAAAACGAAATTTCTTTGCCAATTTGAAAGCACACTTACTGCTCTTTTTTTTTCGGGCCAAGTGAAAATCTCTTTTACAGACTGACACATTATGAATCCACCATGTGTAACTACAACAAAAACAATTCCCATTTCTATTATTCATTTCTTAAGTTACCACATACATCCCCTCTCAAACTGTAAACTCACCTTTAAAATTAGTTAGTTGTGAAAGAAATGTGTCACTCACACAGCAGATTATCAGAGCCAGGATCTCTGTTCTGTACACCTCTCTCCTCTCAGCAGAACCAGATAATGGCAAACTTTCCCTCTATTTTTCCACACATATACATGTAAGTTTCAAATCTCAGTGCTTCCCCCTTTTTTTCAAATGTAATGACACATTTCTATTGGTTGAAAACCAACCCTTTTCCAAAAGTACCCTGCCCCCAACTTGACTTCTGCCTAGTACCCTTCCCCCAACTTGACTTCTGCCTGCTACCATAGCAACAGCTCATGGAACACTGCTGTGTGCAGTTAGGTCAGAAGTTCGACACACAATGTTTCAATTCCACAGAGCAAGAGTGCTTGACTTTTCAATCCTAACTGCAAATCCATAGTACTGTTCTTTGGTTACACATTTTTTTGTACCAATACAAAACATGCTTCTATTAATTTTCACATACAGCCTAGTTTTTTTTCTAGAATGGTATGAAACAGCCAATCAGTTCTTTTTGTTTTGTAAAAAATATGTATGCCTCCATTTCCAAACTGTCTTTCTTTTCATATTGCCATTCTACTGAAAGACACCTCCTGAGTGCATCCAGTTCTCCTTTGAAGATGTTCACAGTGTGGATTGTAGGGCACAGCTATGTCTTCTGGAGTGAAAAGTTTGCAGAGAAAACAGATATGGTGAGAGACCTTGCTTTGCCAAATGTAGACATTAAATGGATTGGTCAGAGAGGGTTAAAGTGGCACCAATTGATGCCATTGGTGAAATCCTTCATTCAAATCCAACACCCTGACCTCATAATAGTGCACTGTGGTGGCAATGACCTAGGCACTTTGACTGGGGTAGGTCTGGAAATGCTTATGAAGGACACCTTTGCACAACTGTTTACACTTTTCCCTAAAACTGCCTTTGTGTTTTCCAACATATGCCAAAGGCAAAAATGGAACTGGTCCAATCATTTCTGTCCACAGATTGACAAAGCAAGAAAGCACGTCAACAAATCTGTTTCTGCTTTCCTCCGTGACTATGGTATGGGTGCCATTTACCACAACAACTTGCGTTACGACATGCAAGACATTTATAGAGGAGATGGTGTGCACTTCAATGATGAAGGGAACAGAGTCTTCCTCTTGAACCTTAGACTCTGCATCGGTACTTACTTGTAGGTACCACTAAAAAAATGACTCCATAAACACAACAGCTCTTTTTAGAGCTCCCTAATTTCTAAACTCTTAAATCTGATTTTCATTTATTTATTTTTATTTTTTTTACCGTACGCTTACCGTGAGCTTACCGTACGCGTACCCCGTGATTTTTTTTAAAATCAATAAATGTTTTTTTTGTACTTTTCTGTCCTTCTTTGACCCCCTTACAATTGTTAGGGGGTCTGTAACTCTCCTCATTGCCCCCTTTCCTTGTTTTCACTCTTTTTTTTCAGAGTGAAATACACAAAATGGCGGCCGCCGCTTCCTGGTTTCGGCCGATTCGAATGTTTACTAAGATCTAAGAGCCAATCAGAATTGCGCTCGCGCACGCCACCGTACGCTTACCGTAAGCGTACGGTAAGCGTACCGTAAGCTGGCTCAGATATATATATTGATTTAAAGGCTATTTTCTCAAAATCTACTGAACTGATTTACACCAAACCTACAAAAGGCACTTCCTTGACCTACGGACTACCTCTCTGCCAAATTTCTAGTAATTCTGTTCAGCCGTTCGGGCTGTAGGTCGTTCTAAAGGTCCTATGGAAAAATGCATGGGAAAAACGCGTTTTGGGACCCCCCTTTTATCTCAGCCCCCGCTTGACGGATCCCCCCGAGACTTTCAGGGTAGGAGCGGACCGTAGCGCCCCACCTATTTTGAGAAATTCGCGAGGATTCGTCGACCGGCGCCAAAGTTATTCAAAATAGAATGTTGAGGTTTTCCTATGGAAACGTGGTCCTAACTATAACTACCTACTGGCGACCGCCAGTAGGTAATATATATATATATATATATATATATATATATATATATATATATATATATTATCTATTGGCGGTCGCCAGTAGATAGTTATAGTTAGGACCCTGTTTCCATAGGAAATCCGCAACATTCTATTTGGAATAACTTTGGCGCCGGTCGACGAATCCTCGCGAAATTTTCAAAATAGGTGGGGCGCTACGCTCCGCTCCTACCCTGAAAGTCTCGGGGGGATTCGTCAAGCGGGGGCTGAGAAAAAAGGGGGGTCCCAAAACGCGTTTTTCCCATGCATTTTTCCATAGGACCTTTAGACACAGCTACAGCCCGAACGGCTGAACAGAGTTACTTCAAATTTGGCAGAGAGGTAGTCCTCAGGTCAAGGAAGTGCCTTTTGTAGGTTTGGTGTAAATCTGTTCAGTAGATCCTGAGAAAATAGCATTTAAATCAATATATATATCTGAGCCAGCTTACGGTGCGCTTACCGTGCGCTTACGGTAAGCTTACCGTACGCGTACGGTCCCGTTCGCGAGCGCGATTCTGATTGGCTATTCGATCTAAGTAAACATTCGAATCGGTCGAAACCAGGAAGCGGCGGCCGCCATTTTCTCTCTCGCACTCTGAGTGGGGCTGCAAAAACAAAGGCAAAAAACATCTAAAGGGGCAGTGTATTCAGTTCCTAACCACCTAGCATTGATGAATGTGTCCCCAAAGAACCCCCAAGGCCAAAAAATCAATTTTATTTTTTTTCGAAAAATCGCCGATTACGCTTACCGTACGCGTACGGTAAAAATTAAGAAAAAAAAAAAATATCCACACTATCCCCACCCCGTGTGCAAATGGTGCCCGACGGGCACCATTTGTGCATTGCCTAATAACCCAAGGAAAACTATAAAAGATTACCTTTCACAACGAAGCACATAATATGTCCTCCATGTGCGCGCGTTGCGCGAAGCGCAACGTGCGTACATGGCCCATCCCGCGTAACGTGGGCACGCGGTGACTACCGTGCGTGCACGGCACTAACTGCGTAAAGTGGGCGCGCGGTGCGCGAAGCGCACCGTGCGCGCATGGAACGAACTGCGTTAACTGGGCGCGCACGCCACAAATGGCGTAAAGTAACTTAGCATTTAAAAAACCGTACAAATTCACTGAAAAAACCATAGGTTTCACACACGTTATAGTTAGGAATTAGCATTTAAAAAACCTTGCAAATTCACTGAAAAAACCATAGGTTTCACACATGTTATAGTTAGCTGGACATTTTACTGATAAAAAATCAATGAAATTCCCCCGTTATAGTTAGTGCAGGCAACTATAACTCACGCTACCGCAATCCTCTGCTGATGACATATGTGTCTTTATGAAAAAAAAATACTTGTAATATATGTATAGCTAAAATTTAATGGAAGAAGACATGGGCAAATAAGTGTCTAAATACAGTATTAGCATCAGCAGAGGATTGCGGTCGCGTGAGTTATAGTTGCCTGCACTAACTATAACGGGGGAATTTAATTGGTTTTTTATCAGTAAAATGTCCAGCTAACTATAACATGTGTGAAACCTATGGTTTTTTCAGTGAATTTGCAAGGTTTTTTAAATGCTAATTCCTAACTATAACGTGTGTGAAACCTATGGTTTTTTCAGTGAATATATATATATATATTACCTACTGGCGGTCGCCAGTAGGTAGTTATAGTTAGGACCCTGTTTCCATAGGAAAACTGCAACATTCTATTTGGAATAACTTTGGCGCCGGTCGACAAATCCTCGCGAAATTTTCAAAACTAATGGGGCGCTACGCTCCGCTCCTACCCTGAAAGTCTCGGGGGGATTCATCAAGCGGGGGCTGAGAAAAAAGGGGGGTCCTAAAACGGGTTTTTCCCATGCATTTTTCCATAGGACCTTTAGACACAGCTACAGCCCGAACGGCTGAACAGAGTTACTTGAAATTTGGCAGAGAGGTAGTCTACAGTTCAAGGAAGTGCCTTTTGTAGGTCTGGTGTAAATCTGTTCAGTAGTTCCTGAGAAAATAGCATTTAAATCAATATATATATCTGTGGCAGCTTACGGTGCGCTTACCGTGTGCTTACGGTAAGCTTACCGTACGCGTACGGTGCCGTGCGCGAGCGCGATTCTGATTGGCTGTTAGATCTTAGTAAACATTCGAATCGGTCGAAACCAGGAAGCGGCGGCCGCCATTTTCTCTCCCGCACTCTGAGGGGGGAGGAAAAACAAAGGGTGAAAACATGTAAAGGGGCAGGTTAGACAGCTCCCAACCACCTAGCCGTGTTCACGGTGTCCCAAAGGAACCCCCAAGGTCAAAAATTCACTTTTAATTTTTTTCGAAAAAACGCCGATTACGCTTACCGTACGCGTACGGTAAAAATTAATTATAAAAAAAAAGTATCTACACTTTCCCTCCCCCGTGTACAAAAGGTGCAAGTAGGGCACCTTTTGTGCATTGCCTATGATTTTACGGAACATTTAATCGATTACCTTTCACAACGAAGCGCATAATATGTCCTCCGTGAGCAGATGGTGCGCGAAGCGCTTCGTGCGTACATGGCCCATCCAGCGTAACGTGGGCACGCGGTGCGCGTAGAGCACCGCGTGCCCACCGTGCGTGCACGGCACTAACTGCGTAAAGTGGGCGCGCGGTGCGCGAAGCGAACCGTGCACGCACGGAACGAACTGCGTTAAGTGGGCGCGCACGCCACGAACGGCGTAAAGTAACTTAGCATTTAAAAAACCGTACAAATTCACTGATAAAACCATAGGTTTCACACACGTTATAGTTAGGAATTAGCATTTAAAAAACCTTGCAAATTCACTGAAAAAACCATAGGTTTCACACATGTTATAGTTAGCTGGACATTTTACTCATAAAAAACCAATGAAATTCCCCCGTTATAGTTAGTGCAGGCAACTATAACTCACGCGACCGCAATCCTCTGCTGATGACATATGTGTCTTTATGAAAAAAAAATATTTGTAATATATGTATAGCTAAAATTTAATGGAAGAAGACATGGGCAAATAAGTGTCTAAATACAGTATTAGCATCAGCAGAGGATTGCGGTCGCGTGAGTTATAGTTGCCTGCACTAACTATAACGGGGGAATTTCATTGGTTTTTTATGAGTAAAATGTCCAGCTAACTATAACATGTGTGAAACCTATGGTTTTTTCAGTGAATATATATATATATATTTATATATATATATATATATATATAGAGAGAGAGAGAGAGAGAGAGAGAGAGAGAGAGACAGAGAGAGAGAGAGATAGATATTGGTGTAGTTTATAGTTAATTTAGATTTGTTTTGCTAATAACTGGTGCCTCAGCTCATTGCAAGAAAGTTTCGGAGTGATCATTCAAATGGGGGCTGAAAAAAAGCGGAGTCTCATAAGTCAGTTGCCCCAGGTAGTTTACATGAGGAATGTTGTACAGTGCTACATCCAAAATGGCAGAAAAGAATTAAGCCAAATTTGGCAGGAAACTGTGACCTAGATTTACTAAGCACTTGTGTTGTCCGTGCGCTATGCAAGTATTCGCAAAGCAACACAACTGTTTGAGTGACTGTTACAAAGCCACGCAAGTTGATATTTGCAAGGCCTTGCATCAATTTTCACCTGCAGTATAAAATAATGCAGCACTTTGTGCTACTTGCGTTACCCTTTGTAAGGGAGGCATTACATGGTTGGACCATGGGCGTTACTGTGCATTTGGCAATGTATTTTGACGCAAACACAGATTTTTTAAGTTAGTAAACCTGGGTTTGTGCCAAAATCATGAGATTACCTGACCTTGGCGTAACAAGGAGAAATCTCTTTATTTCTCTACGTTACTTTCTCTTTGCTTGTGTGCTGTATTATGCACCCAGTACATAGGGAGGAATAATCCTCTAAGGATTGTTTTTGTGCAGGAATGTATCCCTTCCTGCACAAGAAACAATCCTGCCCACAATGCAGCCCATACATAGGTGCCTGCATTAGTGCTAGGCAGTCACAAGAGTGCCAGCACAGAGAGAGAGCTGAAGAGTGACATATCTTTGTAAATGTGTGAGAACGATTAGTAAATCTGGGCATAGATCTTTATCCAGAAAGCGTGCTTGTAGCGATTTGGTGTAAATCTGTTCAGTAGTTTTTGAGAAATTAAGGTTCCGAATTTATAGATATGTTGACAGTTTAGCTTGAATTAAAAAACTCAAGAGTTTTGATTAGCTGAGGGGGCTTTTTGAAGTGAGCACTCCGACTGGATAGGCGCAATATGAACACACATGTTGCAACTGCCCCTACAGGACTCGATGGCTTAGTCTCTGTGTCCAAAAATGGTTTAAAAAAGACCTCTAGCCCTTTTTGGGGGCCACCCTGGGCACAACATTTTAAAATGATTTGGGGTCACCGTGACCCCAAGGGAATCTCGAGGGATTCCATTGGGACTCCCAAGGGACCAGGACAATTAATTTTTAAAAATATTTTGGGATGGGTGTCCATTAGGGTTGGATGCCCACTGGTGTTTGGAGCCAAGTCCTGCGCCCGAACCCATGCCGCACACAGCCGAAGGCAGGAGGTTGGCCCCCAGCAGGGGTTTGGATATGCTAATAAGACTTACTTTACAATTTTAAAAAAAATCACTGGAAAAAAACATAGGTTAAAGAGGCATTATAGTTAGGTAAGTTAATAATATCTTACTTTACATTAGAATAAAATTTCAGAAATTCATTGAGAAAAACAACTGTGAACGTGACATTATAATTAGGTAAAAATATCAGCTTTTTTACCATAAGGTAAGATATTATTTTTAGACCTGACTATAATGCACTTTAATCTTTCTTTCTTTCAGTGAATTCCTGAGTTTTTTTTTAAACGTAAATAAAAGATCTTATTGCCCTACCTAGATTCAAAATATAATTTTAACCGTTGTTTTTTTCAGTGAATTTGAAGGGTTGTAAATTATGGTCTTACTACCATACCTAGCTATAACCTCACAGGCCTGTGTCTTGTCAAAGGGTCATGCCTCAGTATATAAAAAGTAGAACTATTGGTTTTGTCAAGGGGTGCCACTTCAATATACAAGGAAAGCCTGTTGACTTTGTCAAGGAAGCCATCGAATTAGTAGAGGAAGCCAAGCCTATTGGCTTTGTCAAGGAGTCACCACCTTATAGCCTGTCGTAGCGGGCTATACCGGCTATTAAAGGCCCGCTCCCACGTTAAAGGCCTGAGCCTAAGGCGAGGGACTTTAACAAGGGTGCGGGACTTTAATAGCCGGTATAGACCCTGCTACGAAGGGCTAAAAGGCTATTAGAACATTCTGCCACTAGAGGGCGGAATGTTCTAACAAATAAAACAAAGGCTTCTCGAAGCTCAAGGGAATTTAAATCCCCTCTAGGTCTGAGAGGACTTTGTAAAACATTGGAATGTTCTCTGCAGGCCTTTACCTTCCCGTAGAAGCAGGGAGCACTCCATTGTCTTCAATGGAGCTCCCAACATTCCAGTGTTCTAATACAACATAATTCATTTTGCTCTTAAACATTACAATCTAAAGTCATATTTAAAGCATTTGTTAATAATATTGCACATGTGTTAGACTCTTTCTTTGCAACCATAAGAACAAACACAAGCAATCTCTACAATGCTCAGCTGAAAATGAAAAGCTCCAGCTTAGGGAATCCTTATACAATTTTCCTAGAGTCATGTCATATACACCACAGGAAACATAGGATTTCTTTAAATAAGATATTTCTGGAGGCTGCTGCACTCCTTGCAGCCCCCCACAACATTTTTTTTTAAAACATATTTTATTGATCAAGAACACATATCATGCAGGTCTCTGTAACCCAGAGAGTACTGCCAAATCACTGTCACATCTTGACATTTATCCTTTTACACTAAAATAATGCAGGGCATTTCAAACCAAATATAGCCCTACTAAGTCTATGGTTCCCCCCAACACCCGCATCCCTCCCCCCGACCGCTAACCTGCCCATGACTGTCAATGGAATAAAATCCTCTCCACCCATTCGCACAGCTGACCCACCGCCTTCATTGTTTCGCTCGGGGGACCATCAACCACAGACCACTCACACCCGCTGTTCGTCCCGCCCAACCGCCGGTGGTTCCAGAAATATCCCTCTGTAGTCTGCCCAGCGCTTCCAGATTTTATAGTGCTTACGGGGGCACCCCCTAGCCTCAAACACCGGGAGCTCTAGACCCATGTTAAAGTCCAGGCCCCTCTACCCTCACAACATTTTTGTAAAATTTTAGCAGTGCCCCTGCCCAGACCGGGGCACCACAAAGCAGGAAAACATATGCAAATTAGCCGCTCCTTGCCAGGAACCCTGAGTAATAAATTAGCGACTCCGAACGCTCATTTATTATTACTTTGTGTGGATTCATGCTGCATTCTTAAATTTTCTTTGAGTGCCCATGCCCCAACCGGGATATCTGCAGCTTGCCATATCATTGGGGACATGCAGCGAAAGACCCACGGCCCCGTGGCCACACCTGGAAGCGGGTCATGGTGCTCCTGCTGGTAAGAGCAGCCATTCTTTCTGCTCCTGCCGGAGCAATTCAAGGGCCACTGCCTGCGCTCTGGCAAGCTAGGAAGAAACATGCCTCTTTTAAGTCCTGGGGCTAGGGTCCTTGGGACTCGATAATTGTGTTGGGTCCCAGGGATGGGGTCTACTGGGCCTCTACATGGTTTGGGAAGGGGAGCCACACACACTCCATTTCCCCATTTTCATTTTTTTGAAATGTGCTGACCCTCCGGGTCCTGGCCCACTCCTGGCGGATTTTAATTAAATTTTAAAAAGAATTTGGGACAGTCTCGGGAGAGTACTGCAGAAGTCAGTTGGGCAATCCCTCTTCCCACTTATATTCAAGAATCACCTAGACTGGAACACTCTTAAAAATTACTCCTATCAAGGTAGGTGTTAGTAAGGGTTGTATGCCAGATTACCAAGTACAAAATATGATGAAGCCAAAATATTGTGCACTAAATATTGAGTCCAAAATATCATGAATGTAAGTGACTATAGGTGAGTAAAGAGTGAGTATACTATTCTTTACTCCTTGAAGATAGAACGAAAGATAGATAGATAGATAGATAGATAGATAGATAGATAGATAGATAGATAGATAGATAGATAGATAGATAGATAGATAGATAGATAGATAGATAGATAGATAGATAGATAGATAGATAGATAGATAGATAGATAGATAGATAGATAGATAGATAGATAGATAGATAGATAGATAGATAGACTGGTGAAATAATAGGGAGAGAACTCTCATTTACTGGAGCAGCATAAAAAGCATAGGCTCTCCAGTCTCCTCAGTAGACCAAGTGTCTGTGCCGCAGTAGAATCTTCATGACAGGACCTTCCAAAATTCTCAAGGAGGGAATAGGAAGTAGGAGCCATAAACATAATGTATACTCTATCATGATAATTACAACTCAGAGTTCCCAAGTATAGCAATTTAATAAAAATGCAAAGCACCTCGAAAGCAGAATGTATTGAGTCTGTGATTGGGACATCAGGGCACCACAACTCAAAAGGCCAATTGTTGAAAACACAAGGTCTTGTGGGGAGCTTCCCATGATTCCTATGGCAATGTTGGGACCTTTCACTTTTTCTAAGGCTTAGGTTTGAGACTCATGGCCTGCTGTCTACCACCAGACTCCTTCTCCACAGCGCATCTGGTGAGGCTTCAAACCTGGGATAGCAGGCTAAGGTACAAACTGGGACTTCTTCAAACTGGCTTTATACCTTGAGAATACAGAAAATCACATTATCTTAGTAAAAGCTTCATATATTTTTGAGTTTGCCCAAAAGCACGTATATGAACCGCAAGCATACAAACATACAAAATATGAGAAATGGGAAAACACATCTACCTCACCCCCGTTCTTTTAAAATTTCTACCCACATGTTATCCTTTTACAATGTGCCAATATTCATAGCTGATAATGCAAATATATCAAGAATATAGACTTGATAAACTGAGAAGGAACACAAGCAGTTGCATTACTCCCCAACGCCAATCCCAGTTCACCAGTTTAATTGCCTTTTCTGCAGCCAGGAATGTGATGGCCATTGAGGACCTAGCCTCCATGGACTTCTTTTTAAAACCTGCAGATTCACTCCAAGCAAAGTTATCTGATCAGCTTTCGCCATCAGCCTGATCATTGTTGCTTCTCCACAGCTTTCATTGTTGTTTTATATAAGAAAAATATAGGACTATCTAAGCATACTTCAATTTTAATATACATCTCGGCCAGATAAAATATGATGATTGGCTGGGTTTACGCTACCTGACAATCTAGTAAGGAAGATGCAAAAAACAAATATTTTTCAGCAAACTTGTAGGGGTCCACCGTGCATCCAATTACTGCAATCTGCAAACCTTAGTGCCAGAACAGGCTTAGGAGTAACAATGCATTCAGTCAACCAGCATTGCATTACTATATATTGTTTACATTGGTTGATAGGGAACAGCTACTGAATAAGCGTGGAATGCCGTTTTACTCACACTCACACATCCACTAGGAAATATATGTTGCAATCAATCGTTTGCACATTGAATACATTCTGGCTACTTCTTAGTTTCTACTAGAAGACATATCTAATGACTTTGAGGACCCCTGAATGCATGAAATGTTACCATTATGCCTACGATAGCATTGGTGGGTAAGAAGGCATATGTGATTGGCCCAGATTAATTGACAACATAAATCATTCTCTTCACATATTTTTGCAAGAAAACTCCACCCCTACTCTGCCCTTGTACATCCTCCTCCCCAACTATCTCATAAATTAGAAGGTTGAACTTGAAACTACTTTGGTTACAAAATCCCAGGTTATTCTGGCATGCATCCATACATTCGCACCATGGAGACCACCCAAAGCCTAAGATGCACCCCAACCGATTACCCCTACGCTATTTGTCCAAGTCATTTTGGTGTTGTTTAAGCTGGACTTTCTGAATTTCATTCACAAACAAATGTGCACAAGTTGCATCTTTCGAATTTTTTGAAGAACTTCACCAAATGACCATCTTGGAAATCTGCACAATTTCTGCTTGAGTGCCAGCTGTTTTAAATATGGGAATCATTTGAGGCATTTCGAGCAGCATAACCAGTGCTTGAAATGGAAAAATAGAAGTGCAGGTACTCTGTACCAGAGTACCTGCTTGTTTTTGAGAAGTGCCGGTACTCTCCAATTAAACGGATAGCATTTCTCTTGAGAAGTGCCAGTACTCAACGTCTCAAAATAAAAAAGTGCCGGTACTCCGTACCGGATAGTACCGGCCCATTTAAAGCACTGAGCATAACTAAAAACAAGTAGATCGATGGCAGCCGCGTGATATACCTTACCTCAGCAATCAACGTGCGCTCCTTACCTGCATGACGACGCATAGTACGAGCATTTTCAATGTAGCTTCCAGATGTTTTTTATACTGATTGGCATTTGAGACTCTAGCTACACCCGCATCGCTGATGGTAGGAACTGGAGGTACTAGGAAAGGCAATAGAACCAGGACAGGGGCATCTGTTGAAGTCAAGTTGACTCATTCAGAGGGACGCAGTCAAGTAGGTGGACACCAATGAGCATTTTGAAGGAGTAAGGGTAGGTGAAGATCCATCATACAGGCACCTTTTCATCATAACTGTGTTATATGTTTGTCGTGATCTGTCTTGATCACATTTATATAGTTGGTGTGTGTTAATTGGATTATTTTAGTGATCCATTGTTATGTATAATTTTTGTCTTTTTGTCATTTATGTGCATATGTATACCCTAATTAGAATGTTTCAATTTATATTTTCAAATGAATTATGTTTTGATGTACTTTTATCATATTTGAATTAAAGAAATGAACTTTTAAAATATTTATTCTGTTTACACTGAGGTCATTGTATCAATGTTGCATATTAGTAGCTAATATTTTCACACACCGTCAATTGCCTAGCCGTTGTTTCTCTATTGCATATTTGCCCTGCCCTAAGAATCTTGTGGTTTTGCAGGGGGTCCTTGTTATTTGCTCCAGCCCATTACCGCAGCTGCAACCTTGGAAGCAAATGGGGGTGAGAGAACTTTAAAAGAGTCCTCCGGGCGTGGGTTACACAAATAAGGAGACTACTGGTTCAGGGCAGCGTGGGACTGAATTTGCTTACCAGGATCACTAAACAAATTGTTACCACATTTGATAAAGCGTAGACCGCCTATTAAAACTGAGATTTGGACTAAACTCACTACTAAATTGCATTTAAACCATGTCATAAAGGTGAAACGTGATGTGAAAAGACTAGGAGGTGTGATGGAATGCCTGAAGAAGGGTTACTAATAGTCTGAGAGATGGACAAAGTAATTCCCTTATACCCTCTTGATTGTCCAGGAAATGAAATGTGTGTTCATAGACAAGCAGAGGATATGAACCACTAATGTTGGGAAAACACTCCAAATCTAGTGATGAGATACTAGTGTGCTGGCTGTGTTATTAATAATCTATCGGAAGGTGGAAAGTGAAATGTATCGGAAGTAATAACATAACTGCTTCACTCACCCCAGAAATTGCCCTACTGGTTGCCAATCTTCTCTGCAGACTCACAACACAATATGTGAGAGGCCGTAAGAGGGGGTTTTGAGAAAATGTCCGAGTTTGAGGAGATAGGCCACAACCTTGCTGCCTAGGTGAAGGTCTTCATGGAGGTTCCTGGTTAAATGTCTTTCTTGCTACAACCAGGGCAGAAGAGGATTCAAGGATGGAGACTCAATGTAAACTTCGACAAACGGACATTCACTACATGATGCTCTTCCCTGCACGCCTGAGATAAATATCAGAAGGAAAGACATATGTCTTCCTGCCACTGATGGCGGTATCAGAAGGGTTTGATGGCTGGCAGGAGGAGAATAGGGGACTGAGAAAGATGCTTGAGAAATCGCAAAGAGGAATGCTCAGGGATAATGACCCCGTCACGCACTACAGTAGCAGACGTCGCTGGGGGTCTGGGCCATCAGGTGCCTAGGTCAGAAGCAGTGGAGAGGGACCGATGGCGTGCAAGACCTAGGAGTGATGTATAAAACTCCTCGAGGCACAGATATCAACTCTGAACATACAAGAATGGATCCACAGGGAAAATGGGATGACACCGAACTGCACACAGAGAGACAAGTATGTAGTCGGATCAGAAGCTCTGGCATGATACTATAGAGAAATTTTATATAAGGCCTAGAGTGAGGCTAACAAAGGGTATTGATTTCAGCCAAGGCCATAATTGAGATGGAAGCGCAGCGTGACAGAGGAGCTGCTGATCCTGAAGTTGATCCTCACCCAGAGGCACATAAGCAATTCTCACTTAATGGAGAACTGCTGGGGCAAACAGTACAGTTGTAAGAAGTTTCAAATAAGTAAAATGTTAAGACTGGGGAGACAGGCTCCCCAGTGAATTGGAGTGGCAGGCAGGTGAAAGCTTTCAGCATAAAGTTGTGGGGTGAGGAGTCATCAGGGAAGTGTGTATTTTAAGGGTTACTTCGATTTATTTTATTTTGGTTATGACATCAAAACAACTCACTGTTCCTGTATTGGAGAAAACAACAATGGGTCTGTGAATGGATGGGCAGGCTTAATATACAAAGGTGAAAAAGGGTTTACTTTGTGACAGTGGGCTTAGGCTCTTCTCCTGTAATGTTAATGGCTTGGGAAGCTAAGTTAAGAGGAGGTTATTCTCCATCAGATGTTGAAAAGGCACAGCCCAGATGTGGTATTCTTTCAGGAAACCTATCTCTGGGGCACGAGTTGTCTGGCCCCGGGAAGGGAGAATACGGTCCTCTGGGCCTCTCTGGCCTTACATCTGATTCCAGAGGGGTAGCACTACTGATCACACAAATCAACCCACATCATAGTTAGGCAGACCATGTTCGATCTCAAAGGCTGCTATGAAGCATTGAGAGAGATCTGGAATGGTGATAAATGTATTCTGTGTTCCGTATGCTTCCAACCTAGGCTCCGGTCAAGTGTGATGGACAGGCTGGGACCCCTATTGATGCAGATGCCAGAAGGGCTCCTGGTGAAGAGAGAGATCTAGATTCAGTCATGCGCGAGGGCCTGGACAAAATGTGAGGCAGGTAGTGCAAAAATGACACATGCCTATGGAAATTCACCACAGCCTTGGCCCTAGTGGATGTTTGACTAATGCAGAACTTTACGGACAGACAGTATTCCTTTCACTTCAGGGCCAATAATCCTTTTTCCAGAGTCGTTTCTGTTGGATGGAATAGTCTCAGCAAGAGAGTTTTTGGATCATTCCCTCTTGTGGACAGTAATATCCTTAATCTCAACTGGCTGGAAGAGGGATACCTAATTGCTAAAGGACAAAAAAGTGATAGACATTTCTACAAGCAACCACCGAATATGACTTTGAAGAAAACATAGGTTGGGTGGAGTTGAAGGTTAACCAATGGGAGGCCTACAAGTCCGTTTTTTTTATAGGGGACGGACAATTTCCTGTGCCACAGCATTAAAGCAGTCATGGTTGTCTAAGGCCACCCAAGCTGGGGCTGAAGTCCTACAGCTTGAAAAGGAATACTTGGAAACAAATAACCCAGAGACAGGTCACTGCCTTGCTCCTAAGAACATGGGTTACTGGGCGTTGACTAGAAATGATGCTCAAAACTGCTTCCTTGCTACCCAGAGAAAGCTCTACGTAGTACATGGTTGAAGAAGAGAAACAAGACAAAGTTAGTCAAAGGGTGGGAACTGAAGTTCCCTGTCAGCTGTATGGTTTGAAGAAATGACAATATTACCCAAACCTTTCCAGATTGCTTCTGAGCGGTATACCTCTCATGGTTTAACACGTGTGACTCTGACCAGGAGGCATTCCAGTCAGGCTTGCCACTGCCTAGACTCTCATCAGGGAATAGAGACATACTGTAGTTGGAGATTTCTGGTGATAAAGTTGGAGATGCAATACCTGGCTGTAAAGACCCCAGGATCCATTGGCCTGCCAGTAGATCTCTACAACAAAATGACTCGTAAACTGCCACTGCACCTCCTGGCAATGTTCTAGGTGGCAAGGGCTGCCCACCTTAGGACCTTTGTCTTACTACAGTTGTAGTTATTCATAAACGTTGGAATACCAGAAACAAGTGCTCTTCTAAATGCTGATTATATTAGCCAATATACTGGCCACCCTCATGGGCTAAATCATTGGTATCCTCGTGCACACTCACAAGTGGGAATTTATGCCCGTCAACGTATAAAACTCATTTTTACCCACATACATGGTTGCATGACATGCACCGAAAGGGTGGCACAGCCAGAGATGGATATGTTCTTGGATGTAGCCCAAGCCTGTGACCCTGAAGTAGTCCTCAATGTTCTCTGGGTGATAAAAACAGGGGTTCGGGCTGTAGTACATGAAGTGGCTTATGTGATTGTATGGGCATTCTCTGAGCCGGGTTAAGGTGGTTGGAATCATATCCAAACATATCCATCTCTTGAGGTGCACAAGAGAGTGGTGCCTCTTATTTCCTGTGATTTTTGCCCAGGCGCTACAGCTCCTGGTGTGCTAGGTAGGTGCCTGCGATGGGTTGCTACATGGGATAATTGAGTCTGACTCTGTGTGGATGATTTGCTCCCCTATGTTGCAGAAGTGAATTAGACCATCGAAAGGCAATTGCAAATCTTTGGGATATTTGGGCAACAAAATCAGAAAGGATTGAGAATCCAAAGCCATGCACCGCAAGGGCTGCTGGACCCTGGAGGGGAATCTGCTCCATGCCTATATTTGCTACCCTGAGAGATGAAGGTGCAAACAATTGTAGACTTCTCAATCTGGGACATGAAGGACAGGAGACCGGCCAGAATGATGTGTGTAAATGGATGGATGGATGTCAGAATATTCTTAGCAAAAATACTGCCGGACAAAAATGTTGTGTCCTAATTATCGCTTACAAAATCATCACCCTATTGGGTGTGGATTTTCTATTAATAAATCCAATGAGGTGATATTTTTGACAACAAAATTTAAGACACAATGTTTCTGTCAGACGATATTTTGGTTAAATTGTTTTGGCTGCATATCAAGTGGATACCTCAAAAACTTATGTGAAGCCTTGGAAGCTTGTGGACATGATGGGTAGTCATGATTCAGTTCTCCCAACACTTTAGCAGCGATATTACATGACCTATTGACTGCTTTTGGTACTGTCTCCCGTCCAGAATTTGAATTTAGTCAACACAAACATGCTTAACATGCCACACCATCTCCACTTTCTATACCACCACCAGAAGGTACTCTACAGGCGGATCAGCAACCAATAGCACTGGAAGCCCCTGAACAGACACGTTTTCTAGATGAATGTTTAAAGGCTGTGCAGAGAAATAATCAACATCTCTCAAAACAACCCATTACAACAATGTAATATTGGGGGAGATCCATCAAAGCCTCAAATTGGTGGCCAGTGAATTGCGGGCTCCTGGAAGTGGCAGATGCAGGGCATGGACAGTCTCTGATAGACTCTCAATAAATCAAGCGAGACAAGCTCCCATTCCCAGAAAAAACACAATGGGCGATGCCCCAAAAAATAACTTGGTTGCATCACCTGACCGACGGAAAGAGGCAACCTCAAGTCACAATAATCATGTTGCAGGGCATCATACAGGTTTGTACATGAGCCATGTGTAACCTGTAACCCTCACACTTCCACCAAGTAGGAGCAAAATTGAAGTCTACGCTTAGATGTTAACAAGAATCAGTTAGGATTGTACTATTGAATATCAACCCCCAGAATATCGTGGTTCAAGAATATCAAAGGCAACATTTTAAGGGATAAAAGGTCGAAGGTAAAGACATATAGGGAAGCATAGATTTATTATTCCTAACTCCACATGAACGTACTTTGAATATATATATACATTGTGTACGTCCATTTATATGGAGTTAGGGATAGAAAATCTAGATTTACCTGTCAATATTTTTATCTTCAACATTTTGTCCTCAATATTGTGTCCCATCGATATTCTGGGTTTGATAATAAGGGGGCACACATATTGTTAGGGATAGGCTGGGAGAATGGGGATTCCTGTAAGTGAAGGTATTATTGAAGCTGAAGAAAGGGAAGAACAGAGATTCCTGTTCATTGTGATTTGGTTGGGGTATATTTTCACCAGTGTGTTTCTGTTCAACAAAACATATTTGAGATGATAGCTCGCCTCATGACCAGCTGCATCGATCAATCCGTTGAATATTCTGCACATTTCTCTGAGTGCTCCAAAGAGTAGATGAGCCTGGGTATATCATCTCCAGGTTTGTGTCCCATTGAAAAAGTTACCTTCTAAAGTCTAGCATGAAAAGTTCTGTTAGTGGTGGAGGAGGCCGTGAGGAGCAGGGAGAGTGTCTTAGATGGTCATCACTATAGGATGAAGAGTATGCCGGGCACCGGGACAATCATTGATGTAGCGCAAAGATCTCGTCGGGTGTCACAAACGGTCGGTGCTGGAGAAATGCACTGGTGGTCAAGGCAGGCTGTCAATGCTGTAACGCGAAGTGCAGATCTCCAGTTGCAGGTTTTTGTTGGCGGTTGCTGCAGCACGAAGTGTCGGGTTCTTTAGAGCTTCGCATTGGGGGTCGGCACAGCAGCAAGATCCTGGTGCAAACGGGCCCATTCTTGGCTGCAAAGTGACCTAAATTTCAGGATTGATCCTTTTCTTCAAGGAGTAGCAAAACTGATGTCACTCCCAGGACCCAAGGGGCATCTCTTGAGGATCAAAAACTCACTCCAGCGGAAGCCAGACGGGCTCAGGCAGCTTCAATTGCAGAGTGCACCAGCACTTTAGCTGTGGCAAAGTGTGTAAAGTCCTGAGGCCAATAAAAAAAATTCAGGCAAAGATAGGAGTAAGGCTAAAAGTTTGGGGGAAGACCTTCCTAAGGCTGACAGGTACAACAACCGTACATATAGATATCATGGAAGATTCCTGCAAAATTGCTTTCCCCATTCATAGCCATTGCTAGGATGCTATTGTCCCCACTGTGCCCTGCACTGTCCTTTGTCTGTTCCTTGCCTGGAGTCCTTGACAACACCTTTTAACCCTTGATCACAGGTATGATTGGAAGTACAATGCCCTGCTTGTGTCACATCTTGTCGCAGGAAATTGTCACTTCTGTTGGCCAGGGGTGCTAAGCCTCACAACGGACAAAGTTCAGAGAACTCCGTAGCAAGGGCAAGGTTTCCTGACTTCACCTTTGTTTTAAATTTTTCCCACACTAGTTCTCACCTTCCACAGTGACTCCTAGTGCTGGTAAATTGTTTCTCTTTTTGCCAATTTATTTTGGAAAACTGTGCTAAGAAGAGAGCCATCAGTTGTGCATATATTTGTGCCAACTTGTGATGCCAAATATTAGTTGTAACAACCCAAACTTCTAGTTTTCTTCCAGATCTACGTTACCTTACAAATATCGATGTGGTTGCAAATCAATGTAGGATCATGTATGCTACTTGGGGGTAGCCTAGTATAGCAGCTGCTACCCCTTGCTTCCACTTTCTTACCTCTGACACTGACTTGTTGCTCCTGGCCTAAGAGGTTGTGAAGGCAGCAACAAAAACTGAAAGAAAACATGGCTCCGCGACCTCTGTTTCCATTTCTCGCCCTTCCCTTTACCTCGCAGTGGCAAATAAGTGGTTGTTGATGGCCAAAAGCGGGAGAAGAGGCCAATCATATATTGTCATTGGAGGCATGATGTCACTTTCGCTACTCATGATTTTGTGGCGAATCAACGTCCTTGTTATGAGCTGGCTGTGTAATAACTAACATTCAGGTCTTTTTTTAGTCAAATTTTACATCATTAGTGAGCTAGACCGTAGACCTACACATTTCTTCCAACAGTGCTCCTCTTTGTGAACCTTGAACAAAGTACAGCCATCTGACACCTTCTCCGATCTACTGAGAGAAACACAAAATCTGTCTGAAGATAGTCCTACTGACATACTAGAATACCTGGAACTCAGACTAAACAAGTTTCCAGATACTCTGGCTCCTACCTCCAGCCTTAAACAACGGCCCATGAAGAGAGACAAATGCTAGACTGACAGCCTTCAGCAACTAACAATCCTCGAGGCAGAGCACTAGAAAGATGTTGTACAAAATAAAAGTACCTTCCAATCACATGGACCGCTGTGCCCAATTCACAGGTGTTAAATCAGCCTGCGGCAGGGTATTTCCTACACTACTGAATATTTAAATTTTCCCAAATAACTGTCATGCATCTATATAGCTTGTCCTCAGGTACCCCAGAACCATCATCAAATCTATGTGACAATTTTCAGCCATTCTTTACCATTAGAATTGATACAGTAAAGGCTAACATTGGTGCTAGCACCCTATGGGCCAGGGAATTATCTAATCCCTCCTAAATGAAAGCATTATGGACGCACACATTTTAAGGTGAACCTGGCAACCTTTTCAGTTTATGTCACTCCCTCTCTCAGGTTTGTTTGAGGATGTAAATAAATGGCATTGCTGAAATGGTGGTAAAACTGAGCCCTCACTACCGGGCCTCTGTCAATCCAGCCTAGGGTCTCTACTGCGGTCAGTGGACCTGGCTATTCCAATCAAACCCAGTGCATGAAGCATATCATTTGAATGTGATCTTCCCTGGCAATCTTTCATTTGCCCTCAACATATGTGTGCTCTTCAAACCCGCATTCTGCTGTCTAGATCTGCTGAAAGCGACCTTGTCACTGCTACGCTGCCTTGAGAAACTCACCCTAATCCTTGCTGTGTAATGAGACATGTGGATTACCACAACACTCCATACCTTGGTCTTTCCATTGCATCTCTGTCAAAAATCCAGAGATTTCAGAACTATGCAGCTCACCTGAGGTCTGAGGTGAAACAACAGGAACACGGCACCCTAGCCTTGAAATTCCTTCACTGGCATTTAGTAAAACATAGGGCATCCTATTAAACACCTTGCCTTGTGTACAAGACGTTCATTGGCTGCTCATTGAAGTAGCTTGCAAAACTGTTTTGTCCCTTACCAACCAATCAGAAAGCTCGGGTCTATTACCTGGTGCCTATTGGTGACTCGACCTTCAGGTGCAGTTGACCCCTATCTCCAGCGCGCCGCTCTGTGAAGCTTCCAACACAAGCATAGTCAGTGTATCATGGGCAAGGAAGGAAATGTTTAAATGACAATATATGGCAAGAATGAGCAAGCAGTGGGACTCTCCGTCCCCTGTGACCCGGGGCCACCGCTCCTACTGAACCAATGGAAGCTACACCCCTGGCTCCCAACAACTTCACCTGAGATTGGAAAATGATCATCTAAAATGCAATAGATCCTTCAGGGCTCACCTCCTCAGCCTGACATTTAGATACTCACACACTCTCCGCGACAGCCCACGTCTTAGGTCCATCCTGGCCAGATGCCTAAATATAGCCTCACCTTCTCACCCAGGCGCTCAGGCTTCCTCATATAGCTGCTATTCGATGGCGGGCTATCGCGAGCCATGGCCCATAGCTGAAGAATGGTTGATTGGTTCCACCCACAAGTGCCTCAGCACGAAACTGCTCTAAGTTCACCACTGGGTGATCAGTAGTGCTTTAGAGTGCCCCCAATTCTAGAATAAAAGCACCCCGCCTGCCCTGGATTATTTACATCATGGTGAGCCAAATAAAAGTGTCATCCTCACCTAGCCCCCCCCCCCACTCCCCCCCTACCCTTCGACCCCACGAGTTTTTCGCCATACAGGCACCTGACCATTGCCCCGATTTATTTACGAAAAGACAAATCATAATTGGCGAAGTTATCCTTCTTCTCATGCAAATCTGTCACGTCAGCCACACGAGAATGTCTGATTTCCAGTCAGTGGAAAATCTGAGCAGAATCATGTATTTGGCAGGGCTGTCGCCCGCCCGACGTCGGTCTGCCATCTTAAGTGCTCGAGGCTTCAGACTCACTCGCGCGCGGTTTTCTGCGGTGAGTATTTTTATCCGCGGCTCCACCCAACATCGCCTCGCGCCTGGGAATAGCAGTGTGGGAACGGGCTCGGGAGAGGCCTAACGGGAACTCGCCCTTTATTTTTGCATTTTACATTGTATTATGAGCACTAGTTACATTACAAAAGGTCGCGTTCTTATTTTATTTTTTGTAGACACGGGTGGAATGGGTTGCGTGATTTCCCGGGAATCACAGGATGTAGAGCCGGCGCAGATACTCGAACCTGGTTCTCCACGTTCAGAAGCGGAAGCTTTGACCGATTCACCGCACCCTCGCCCAGGAAAGGGACCACAGGGGAATAAACACAGTTGCATATGCTCATGCTCTGCTAAACCTGCCCAGGACACATTAAAACACCCTGCAGCATGTCATCTTCATCTCTAAAGCAATCTTTGAGAAGTAAATGTAAACATTATTTGTCAGAGCGGACTGCTTCATGGCACGTGTACATGTACGGTATATAATTCAGCGGTTAACGAAGAGAAATTCACCACAAGTAAAATTGCTTAATAGTGCAGTCGCAGGAAATGGGTGCCACAATTCCTAATGCAAGCGATGACTTCTGTCCCTAAATTAGGACACAATAAATTATGAACTACTGTCAAGGTACTAAGATTTTCTTATTGTGTAGCAAATGGCACTTCCAGCTGCACTTGGGCATCAGTGGATCATCAGAAAAACCAAAATCCAAATTATGTTTCAGGTTTTCAATAATATATGTCAAGAAAACCAGTGGCTGAGGTTGGAAAAGGGTGCAAGAGTAGACCCTGCATTCATAAGTGTAGTCCAGGCTTAGAGAATGTCCTAGCATTGCTCAGGGTGTGTTGGCAGGCCCTGGGGTGATGTGGTGTTTCTTCTTGCTGCAGGAGGTAGTTTTGTAGTGTTAAAACAAACAGTAGATAGGGGAGGGCTGCAGCTCTTGGGTCAAGGGAAAGCCAGAGGTAGAAAAGTAGTACCCGAAGGAAAAAGTATCCAAAAGTGTTGGTGGCTGAGGGGGCGTGAGGAATTCAAATCATAGCGGTGGATATTGATGGAGGTGGACGAGGTGGGTGATTTGAACTTGGGAGAGGGACAGGAATTTGAAGAAGAACGGCTTGTGTGTCATGAGCCAGTAACTCTGGTGGCAGAAGAGTGAGATGGGGTGTATTTGGGGAGACTGTCGAAAAGAGGGAAGGTGGTGGTCTGCTTTGCAGAGAGTGGTAAATGGCTCCATGGAGTTGAGTGTTGCTCGCTTGAATAGGGTGCAGGACTTATGGGTGACATTGAGGCCTCCTCCCTTCCTATATGTGCAGTATAGAAAATGGATGCTTTAGCCTGTAGGAAGAATGACGTCTAGGATGTGCGAAGATGTGGACCTGAACCATGTTTCTGTGATGAAGAGCACGTCAAGCTTGTGATAGGTAATGAGATCTGCAATGTCTGTTCCAGGCAGTACTACACAGTGTGCATTGATGGACAAGCATTGGAATGTGTGTTCCATTTTGAGGATTTGTAGTAGTTAGTGGGATGTGTACGAGGTTGCGTCTGTGTGTTGGTGGGAATGCTTTGTCAGTGTTTGTGTCATCTTACTCTGGGTGTGATTGTGCTGATTGGCAGTTTGGGGTGCTGGATGAAGAACATGATTTTATCTTACCTTGTCAGTTTCACAGGAACAGAGTTTGTGTCTGAAAGCACTATCTGGCAACAACAGGCCCAAACAGAGAATGTCCTTGTCTGTTTATGCCTTTTGCGCAGGTATCCTACAGATGGGAGGCCCGCTAGAGTTGACTGAAATAGAGAGAAGGCAGGAAGTCATGCAATTCCTGTGCAGATGTGTGATGGGAAGTGAAGAACTCCTGCTTGGTGTCTTTTTTAAAAGATGGTTTTGGAGGGAAACCAGTGATGTCATTTTTTAGATTGGAGAGGGAATAGTAAATGTCAACACTTTAGTGTCCAACGCCTTCCCCAAATTGGTTTAGATTGGAGTGGGAATACTAAATGTCACCCCTTTAGTGTCCAACACCGTCCCCCAATATGGTTAGATTGGAGTAGGAAGAGTAAATGTTACCCCTTTAGTGTCCATTCCTTGTTAAAATTGGTTTAGTCCTGAGTGGTAATAATAAATGTCACCCTTTTAGTGTCCAACACCTTCCCCACATATGGTTAGATTGGAATGGGAATAGTATGTCACCCCTTTAGTGTCTAACAATTTTTAAAATGATTTATGTTGGAGTGTGATTATTTAAGTATAGATATAACATTTTATTTTACTTTTATATCTGTGAAATAGAAATAGTTTGTATTATTTTAGTAGTATTGTTGGAAATTAGAAATATAATAAAAGAATAGTTTATTGTATGTTTGTAAGCAATATTACATTTTTTGGTTTAATGATGACATGTGACAGATTTTCTAATTTTATTAATGTTTCCAAAGTTTATTTATTGTACACTTTTACATTTTTTATTACATATACATCAAGTTAAAAGTAAACATTTATATAAAAAGCATTACATACAATATTTTTCTTTTATTTATTAATACAACGATGTAAATTATATTTCAGTACCATTGTATGTTGTATATTTTCATCTTTTGTTTTCCGTTGTTGAACAGATTTTTTATCTTTTTAATATACATTTTTTCAACATTATTTTAATATAGAATTTTTCAGTATATATTAAAACAATTATAGAATTTATACTATGTAATTTATAATTTATACTATGTAATTTATAATGTATAATGTTTTTATATTTGATCACAACATTTCCTGACATGTTTTCAATGTTTAAAATCTGTTTTGAAATTTAAAAAAATATTTATTCAACATTTTTGCAATATTTTCCATTCATTTCTATGGGAAGATAGTCTTTTTTTTGTTTCATGTAGCGGGCATTTTCCTTTTTTTGTTTGTTTTTGTTTTATTGTAACCTATTTTGTAACTTTTTTGTGTTGTTTTGAGTATGTTTTCCTAGAACCAGGTCGAGGTAAGGTGCTGCTGTTCGTCGGAACAGGAAAGTTAATTTTTAAGGATTTTTTAAGGGGTTTGAGGGTAGGAGGGGGTCTATGGGAGAGATGTGCAAGTTAGTTATATTGTTGTTTGAGGGTTTCTTGTATTTTGAGATGTATTTTAGTGATACTGTTTTTTACTAGTTTGCCATTTTGGCTTATTGTTCACTATTTTAGTAATGTATCGCTATGTTATGTTAAATTGTGTTATGTTAGTTATATTTTGATGATTAACTGTTATGTATTTATATTTTTGGAAAGGTAATGTGTTTTGCGGGTGGGTTTTTGCATTTACTTTACAGGTTTTTCTCTATGTCCTATGGGCATTGGGAGTGTACTTTTTTTCTTTTAAGAAATTAATTTTTTGTTTTTAATATACCAGTGCTTTTGACTTTGATTTTATTTGTTTCATGTTTCCTGGAGCGTTTCTTTTTTTCCAACACTTTTTCAGGTTTTTTATGGTTCCTTGATACTTTAGTTGCTTTGAAGGATTTCTTTTGGGTTCATTTTATAATTGCATTTTATGGGGGTCTCTATGGACAGCATTTTCCCCTCTTTTGCTGGATTACTATTTTTCATGTGGCTACAGAGAAAGATCTGCAGCTACAAAACAGTAAGTTTTCCTTCTTTCTTTTCTTTTGGGTGGGAAATGTAATATTATATTGTTTGTGTAAATATGTGATTGTGATGTGGACTGTTTGGTTTAAGTGTTGTAATTATCTTATGTGATGGATTGAGTTTGTTTATCACTTTCTTGTATGATGACAGTTAAATGTTTTTATAATAATTTACATATATGTTTATATCAGTCTTCATTAATTTTGTAATTTAAATATTTTTTCTGACCTATGTAATAAAATATTATGTTTCTTATTTTAAATAAAAAATATTTGGTGTGTTGGTTTTGAAGTTGTTATCGTTTTTCAGGACTTTGGTAGGTTACTACTTATTTAATAATATGCTTTTGGCTATCATTTCTAAGTAATCTACACCTCTGTTATTTAAGAAGACTTTGGGCCTAATTCTGAGTTTGGCGGTCGATTAGACTGCCAAAGTCGCGATGGAGGTGTGGTGGCAGTTGGACCGCCAGAGGCTCCAATATGCTTGGTGGTGCCGCTGCGGCACAGCCAGGCATATTTGGAGTGTCCTCACTGCCACAGTTTTCATGGCGCCTTTAAAACATACTTATCGCGATTGTGCAGATTCATTGCTTAAATCATCTTTTCTTATTATCCACTGGAACCACTGTTTCTCCATATATAACTAAATTCCCTGGTTCCTTGTGAGTAGGGTTCCCCTGTTCTTTGTAGTGGCCTTTAAAACAGTGGCGGTGAAGAAACAAAGGGGGCGTCCCCCTGGGCACTACTATTGATAAAGGTTTCTTGAGTTAATCAAAATTTCTCGGGTTCACCATCTGAGACCCGCTATACCCGCATGAGCCGACTCCTCCCTTGTTCCCCGACGAAGGGTGTACAACCCGAAATGCATTGGAACTAACGGGATAGTCGTGTAATCACGCAAAGCAATAAGAACATATATGGATTAAAAAAGAATATATGTACTATGGATTAAAAACAGTGGAAAGACTACAAACTTTTCGTAATCATCATTGGTTCCCACAAAATTGAACCCCAGAAAATTTGATTAACTCAAGAAACCTTTATCAATAGTAGTGCCCAGGGGGACGCATCCTAGTATCGGATACGCAGTTAATCAGTATTGAACAACGTACTATATCGGAGTACGTTACCCCGGGAGCACACGATAAACAGCAAACCTCAGTGAATATTGCATAAGTTTGGCTGTGCGCGCATAACACACATTAGAAACAAAGGGAGCCTCATAGCCATGGTATGCATGCAGGGAGGCACATGGTGTGTCCCCCATCTGCATGCACCCCTTTCCTGCTCATTCTGTTACCAGCGTATCGAGACACTACACGGATGCCGGAATAGAGCGGTCCCAGCATGGCTTCACTTCCAGCTGTTAGTGACTCGTACATGACCATAAGTGGATCTTGCTCACTACTTTAAGCCACTGATTATATGTATCTTTAAGCGGATTATCACGCATGGAAACAGGAATCATGATCCTTATCCCGTATGTTCTTCATTAAAGGAATCCCGCCCCACGAACGGCAGCGGGCACACGAACAGGCCCAGTACCTATCCAGGTTGCCCCTTCTGTCCTGATGAAGATCCGCACGGCCAAGGTTCAAACTCCCTCTTAAGGCCACATAGACGGATCGAAACGTCGACGCCCACTGTTCATTAGCCTGGGACACGTCACTCTCCCGCGTGCTATACTAGAATTGTCTTCTAGTTTAATTTGTAATTGTATAATTAAGTTGGTATACTCTGAAATGTGACCAGGCTTTATAGGACGGTGATTGATAACCAGTCCAGTATTCAATTCTGTTAAAGTTTTCTATGTCACTACTTTCTGAATCCTTCTCTTCTTCACTTCTTCACTCTTAAGCACTCTTGCTACATGCACGTTCCCTCTGGAGCAACCTTGATGACAATAACTGTCAAAAGCAAAAACTATAAGAAAATAAATGTATGGTGTTCTTTGATTTTGGTTTGTTGCACTTTTTGGTCTATATTGAATATTGTATCTAGTACTGAGAGCTACCTAATTTATTATTTTCAGCTCACATTAAGTGAATGATATTACTGAGTAAGGGCCTATAGCCCATTTTTGATAAATTAAGGTCCAGGACCATTGTTTTCTGAATCGTAATTACACCCAGGTCCTTGACTATTGGGTTACCTCATTTCTGTAATGGCCCCCTTTCCTGCTCAGCATGGACTGCACAGTCCATGCCATGCAGGAACGGGCTTTGGCGCTCCCATTGCAATGCCTTTTTTTATAGGCACCGCCGTGGGAACGCCAACGGACCGCCTGCCAGACCACGAGGTAACTCGTAATCTGGCGGGCGACCGGCATTGAGGTTTGCGGGTGTGAGAGTAGGACGGTGGTGTGGCGGCCCGCTCCCACAACACCAAACTCATAATCAGGCCCTGCGACTTTAAATTGTAACATCTTGTACGTTTTTTGGGTTTGTTTACTAAGTAATGGACCAATTTGGCTAACAGATTGTTCCAGTCGTGGTTCTTGGTAGTTTTGATCTTTCTGTAATGCTTCTATAAATTTGTAAAGTGTAGGATCGGTTCGGCCTAGTGTGGATTGGAGCAATTCTTCCACTGCGTTGTTTATTTTGGCTTCCTATGCCAAGATGCTGTCATAGACATTCTGCCGTGGCATTTGGTATTTGGGTTGGCATCTGTGTCCGGAGTGATCTAGCCTGCCAACCCAAGTGTCTTCAAACTAGTCCAATAGGGGACTATATTTGTCTTCATTTTGTTAGTATAGTGGGATGACATTGTAGTGATTGGCTACCTTTGTGACAGGGACACAATCTAGTGCTAGCATTGTTTTAATTTCAAAGGCAAATTCCTATTGACATGATAGTAACATCTTTGTATGGCTGTGTGGGGGTACATTTTTTGAATGCTTTGAAACATGGCTTACTCAAAGTTATTTCTTTTCTATTTTATATGGTGTACGAGGCCGTAGTAAGTGCTGCTTGTTGATTTGGTAGTAGGTTGGGGGTTCCTGGGAGCTAGTGACTGCCTCTATTATATCCTGTAATATCTCTCTTACCTCTATTTCTGTCACATTTGGGGAGGTGGTTGAGCACTCTTACATGAAATACATCATCTTTTATAGTTGCTCTCCAACAGCATGCATTAAAATAATATTTAGTAAATTTACAGTTTATAGTTTGTGATGATGCACTTTTTTGGCTGTAGGTTTAGCCCATGTAATTTTGTAAATGCTTTCCTTTCTGTGAAACAATATATTTTGCATCTTCTGTCAATGTATCTGAAAGTAGTGTAATAGTATACATATAATCAATTTAAGTTCATGTTTGTTATTTTCATGTAAAAATATGCAACTGCTTCTATTTTTTATACGTACATGTATTTTCTGTTTAGATGTTTCACATGGTTTTACAGCTGTTCCATTCAGGGTGTACTCATGTTAGTTCGAAAAGAATAAAGTTAAACATTAAATTTAAAATTTTAATTTGTTTGTAGTTTCTAGAGTTTGAGGTCATTAGGTTTATTTTTGCTTGCTATTTCGGTTAATAGTTTTTAAAATAAATTCATGTATTCTTACTTCGTTATATCTTTTCGCTGGTTTGTGATTGTTGGAGTTGTCTGTCAGTTTATTGTTTTTATCATGTTATAGTTTTTCCATTTAGAAAGTCTATGTAAAGAGATAGAAGTTGGAGAGGGCTTTAATAATTATTTTACATTTTTAGTTTCAATCACATTTTAGTTTAAATGTAAGTTTTACATACTTGGTCAGGTAGTTTTTTAGATGTATCTATTTCTTCTGTAGTGGTCTGGTGATAGAATCCGGCAGAGTTTCCTTGTCTTGCAGTGTTTGTCAGTTTTGAAGTCTTTAGTGGTTATAGTTACTTATAGTTTCATTTTATTGGTTAGTTTAATTTTAGTTAGAATTGTTTTTATGAGTTGAGCCCTTTTATGGTACAAACTAATTAAGGTTTTATTGTTGATGTATGATATATAGTTTGAGAGTTTTGAATATACATTTATTTATATATATATTTATTAATATTTAGGTTAGTGTTTAAATGTTTGTACTTAATGCCAAGTTTTAATTTTGGAGTTGTATTGTTAATATTTTAATTATTTAATTTATTGAGGTATATGGTAAATATTTTCTTAATGAAACATTTTTATTCAATTTAAATATGTGCATGAAACGCTTTGGATTTATTTGAAATAATTGGTTTATGTGAAAGGTGTTTTAAAAAATAATTATTTATGATTATTTGTTTTGGCAATAATATTGTAGTTGATATCATGTGAATCGATATTTTTGATATATTATATGTTTATTTCAAGGGAACTATATTTTTATTTTTGATACTTTTGCTTTTGATATAGGAAAAGATCAATATTTTTAACAACGATATTTGTCGTTTTTTTGTTATCAATATTTCAATTACAATATTTTTGTGTTTCGATATTGTATGCATCAATATTATGTCAGTAATCCACCATTGTTTTATATATGCTAATATTACTAATAGCAGCATCCATATATATTTTTTAATGGTTTACCTACTGTATCTTTCGTTGATATCAATTTACATGAACAATGTTATATTTTGCTTATTTCATTAAAGTTGTTTTTATTTTTTATACCTACATTTACATAGTTTTTTTACTGACTCTCTTTTAGATATTTTTCAGACTCTCTCTTAAGTATTAAGATTGTTCAGTAAGTTAAGTGCTTACTGATAATATTTCCAAAATTTCTTTTACTTGCATCTATGATCTGTGTCTAATCTGCAGTTCACAGTTTCGACTGCTGATGGGGATGACTCAGACTTGAATCTCACGCAGGTTAATAATTTAAATACCTTTAAACTGGTATTACAAGATTTGTATTTCCATAATCAATGAAGTCAAAACAGAAATTGCGAGTGATGTAAAAATCAATACGGCAAATTTAGAGAGAAACTTGTTTCTGCGTAATACAAATGAATATCAGATTACTGAAGATAAGTTTAGTATTGGAATAGTACAATCGAATGGGACTCATAAATACGTATGTGTTGGCCTAGGACATGGGTGCAATGTACTGTATTTGTCAGATCTTGGCTGAAATTCAAATGGTAAATGACTTTGGGCATTATTTAAAGTTTGGCATTTGGGATACTCCTTCAAAAGACGACAGGCATATTGCCCACCGTTTTACAAGTGCCATAAGCTATAATGCACATCTAATATGGCAGATGAGGCATGCACCATGTTTGTGATGGGAGTATTCTTTTGCACCAAATTCTAAATAAGGCCCTTTATCTTCGGCACTACCACTTAATCTTTGAGTAAAGGAAGAATTATTTACCTTTCCAAACCTCCAGTGTTAGGTCATGCATCAAAATGCCACTAATTCCTCTGTCTATATTTTGATAGTGTCTTAATAACATGGTAAACTGCACCGCATATCTCTCCTTCCTCTTCCTTGTCTGAAGCCTTACTAAGTCATTGATAGAAATCTGCATCCAGTGATGTAGTGAGCTCCTCAGAACAGTAGCTAAACTGGGGAGTGGCCTGCGCCAGTAAGATATCGGGTTGGTCTTGTGCTGCCGCTCACGTGGCACCAAGGGATGCAGAGCATTGTGTAGATATACTTACTGTCACAAAACTCTGCATGCAGAGTGCAAAATGTGTAGTGTCCGTGCAGCACTTAGGTTATAACCCCCCAAAAGACTAACTAGTGACTTTATGGGGCCCATTCTATCTACATGTCCACAGACAGAAGCTATAAGTGCACACTTCACAGGAATGGAAAGGCAGAACTAAGTCATGGGGAAGGGGGCTGGCAAAGACGAAAGGCCAAACAAAAGTGATGAAAATGTGGTTGAAAGGAGAGAGAGGTCTGTAAACAAAAAGAGAGAGAGAATAATGAAACAGAGAAATAGTAAGGAAGTTAGACTAAGCAGCAAGTATGACCAGTGCCAATAAGTCTAGCCTTGGAAAGCTGATGCAATAGTTACTCTTTAAAAAACGTTGGAAGTATTTCCCACAGAAAAAAGAAGAAAAAAAGAAAAATGCCACCGCCTAACTGTGAAAACTGTATGCTTGCAGTAGAAATGTAAATTTTAAATAAGATTAATCATAGAATATAATGTTAAAAGAACAGGATTAGGGCTTCCTAGCCAGTTGATGAACTGAGACCAGGTATAGAAACTCTTTTTAATTGTAAAGTACACTACATCAACAGATGTTTCTTATTGGGACAAAGATAAGGTACCATTGGCTGTGAATTACTGTAAATTGAAAATATTAGTTTAATAAAGAATAGAGAGAAAAAAGCTCTGCTAAACTAAAGTAATGGCCCACCAATCATGACACTAAAGTGTACTTGTTTTCAAATGGATGTGCAAGTGATCAGGCCAAATGACGTCGCCAACAGTGCAGAAGATCCAATGACTGAAGGGTCCCTTGAACTAACTACAAGCCCAAGAATGCATTAATTTGGGTTGTTTTACCCTAAACACCCCCGAAGGCTACGCCCCTGTCTGGCTGTGTAACAACGGAGAGAAGTGGGGATGGATTAAGGGAGGCTGTATGGAGGCATATGGCAAACATATATTTTGTATGCAGGTCACAAGGCACATGGGGGATTTTGTAATAAACCAGAACCACCCTTCTTTCTCACTTTTCTGCTTTCTTTCTCTTGCTCTGAGTCAAAGTCTCTTAAAGACAAATAAGTCCTGGTCAACAATAAGCATTGGCAAAGCCAATTGATCTGCTACCATTTGTTGCATACCGATGCTGGTGTAAGCTTTTACAGTGCTTGTACAATTACGGCACAAGCATTGATGAAGCCAACAGCTCTGAGTGACCATCTTGGAATTCAATATGGTTGATATTGTTTATTATAGCTACACACTTTCAAACTGGCCATCATGTTGCATTTAGATGCTACATGGCACAACATGATGACCATCTTGGAATTCTATTTGCTTTGCAATCTGAATTATAGTTATACTGTTTCAAGATGACCATCATGGATAGATGCAGCATTATGCAATGTAACCATGTTGGACAAAGGAAGCACTGCCCATGGAGGTGCTACAAACAGCAGCTGCTTGTTTGTAGCCCACTGCTCCAGTTATTGAGTGCTGTCCTGCGTGACTTAATTATGCAAACAACAGTAAGGATTTAGTGACTGAACAAAAACTACGCAAGTATACTCTTAAAAGAATCATTACTCGTGTCAGTGACTCCTTTCTTTATGGAGCACAGTATTGCTGCAACCTGAATGGTAATTTGCACTTCATAGAACTTTTTGCCTTTTGTCCTGATAAAGACCAAATAATTGGTAAAAGAAGACATCAACATGTTTACGTCCACAGATTGAATATTGATATTTCTATTGCCAGCTCTAATTTATGAAAATGTCTCTATGTAACTAATCAACATATACTGGAGAGCTTTTTGATGTTCTTAGTGGCATTAGTGTATTCATATTGCAAAATTCCATAGAGAAATTTATCATCCACACCCTAAGAATGACTTTCTACCACCATTCATTGCATAAAAGCTATTTGTGCTTTGACCATGTATTAACCCCTTCCCCGCTCATGACGGAACCGTTCCGTCATGAGCCACGGTTGCCGTGTGCTCATGACGGAACGGTTCCGTCATGACAATCCTGTTGGCGGCCGCTCCGCCTGCGCGGCGCTGTTTCCCCGCCTGTGCGGGGCGACAACGCAAATGGGCGGAGTCATGACGGAACCGTTCCGTCATGAGCACAGCTCAACTGTGGCTCATGACGGAGCGGCTCCGTCATGAGCACAGGCCCGCCGCGCTGCCCCCCCCAGCGCTGCAGCGGAATGTCCGCGGCAGCGAAGGGGTTAATCAATAAACTCTGTGTATGAAGGCTTAATTACCTTTCCTTGATTAAAATTTACTAACTAGATTAAGGGCCCAATTAGAATGCTGGTCAGAGTTGCCTCCGACCGATATCTCAGCGGGTTCAAAACCAACCGACCTCAGGTCGGCGGTCTGAAACAGCAAATACAATGCGACCGCACATAATGTGGTCTCAAACTCACATTTCCCTATGGGAGCTTGTGAGGCGGTCGGAAACCAGCCGCAGCACAAGCTCCCATAGAGAAATGGAAGACACTGTAAAATACCTGCACCTATGGCAGGCACCTCATGGTTCCTGCCACAAGGTGCACGGATTTACCGGGAGCCACCACAGGTGCCCCACCTGGCCTACAACCGGAGGCCGCAAAGAAAAGGGTTCCCTGCTGGGGGCCCCCAAAGTCGCTATCTAACAGCTTTTCATGTCGGAAAGCCTGACATGGAAAGCCTGCCGGAAACTGACAACATAATCCCGACAGCGTAAACGCCATCCAGTAGGGATTATGATTGGTTTCCGACTGGCCGATGGGCTACTTGAGCCCGTCGGAAGCCAGTTGGATTGACTGGCCAGTTTAAACTCCGACCACTTCCTTTGTTATAAGGTGGTCGGAGTTTAAACCAAGGATGTCGAACGGTAAGGCTCCGACGAGCGGTTGGAGACTTACCGACGGATATCCTAATTGGCTCTTAAATGTTACACACAGTAGCCAAAAATTGTACAAATGTTTTTGAAATAATTCCCTTTGGAACATTGCTTTGTGGATTCTGTAAAGACTCAGGTTTGCATTTTGAATACAGTGTGCCCTATATTATTAAAAAAAGGCAAGGAATATAGCATATAACCAGGCTAAAATCCTCAAAACGTTCAATTTTCTGAAGATTGTATCCATGGAGTCTAAATGAGATTTGGGTTGGCCATGTCCCCTTTTTAAGTCTAGCACAAAGTGCAGCTGTCTGTAAGACTAGTTGTTACTGATTCTTTAAAATATACGTAGTTTTGGCTTTGATTACTCTCAAAGTAGTATTTCCCTTTCATCTTGTACTGTTTGTTCTTTCATGTACCATTCTGCTTTCTAAGAAGTACTTCATTTAGAATGCATGAGGGACTATTTTAGATCAGAAAACTGCAATTGATCCTCACACTGTTGGGTGTATTCATTTCTTCACCTCATATGCATTCTATAGCACAAAATAGCCAACTTGAACATATTGCTGAGAAATAACTATGTTATTTCAATTATATTCCTAAATTTGTTAATTCATTTTGTATGTTTCTGAGTCACTGTAATTGCCTAAGGGCCTCATTTAATATTTGGAGGTCCTCCACCCTATTTTGAGATCCCACTTACCTCACAGAGGGCCCGATTCACAGAACTAACTTAAGACAAAATCCTAAACTTACTACCATTTTGGTATTCACAGAAGGCACTTACTCATTTTGGTATTCACAGAAGGCACTTACTCATTTCGGTATTCACAGAAGTTAGGAGTCCTAACTTTAGGACTCCTAAATGCCTTCTGTGAATACCGAAAGTCTTAAAATTAGGATTTTTCTCAATTTAGTAGTCCTAAATTTAGGACTCCTAAATTTAGGACTCCTAAATGCCTTCTGTGAATACCGAAAGCCTTAAAATTAGGATTTTTCTCAGTTTAGGAGTCCTAAGGTTAGGACTCCTAACTTTACAACTACTAAACTGAGAAAAATCCTAATTTTAAGGCTTTCGGTATTCACAGAAGGCATTTAGGAGTCCTAAATTTAGGACTACTAAATTGAGAAAAATCCTAATTTTAAGACTTTCGGTATTCACAGAAGGCATTTAGGAGTCCTAAAGTTAGGAGTCCTAACTATACTACTACTAAACTGAGAAAAATCCTAATTTTAAGACTTTCGGTATTCACAGAAGGCATTTAGGAGTCCTAAAGTTAGGACTCCTAACTTCTGTGAATACCGAAATGAGTAAGTGCCTTCTGTGAATACCAAAATGAGTAAGTGCCTTCTGTGAATACCAAAATGGTAGTAAGTTTAGGATTTTGTCTTAAGTTAGTTCTGTGAATCGGGCCCAGAAACTTTATGTGATGAAAGTCCCTCCACTGGTGAGGCTCGTGCTCTTGAATGACTGTTGCATGTCAAGTAAAACAATCATGTTTTTTCGGCCCACTTAGCATTTGCATTTGTTTTTCAGCACCAAATCCCCAAAGTGTGGCTTGTTTCTGAAAAGCAAAAGAAAAATGTCCCTCACCCGCAGGGAGTATTCTCCCTCCACATTTGGGACACATTAATATTTTCCTACCTGGACCATCATGCCGTATGCTGGTCCCAGGAAGCATAATCAGAGGGTTTGACTGGTCCTAAATAGAGCGCCCTGACAATCACTATACTGCTGGATGAAGATTTTCTGGCAGCATATCCAGTGGAGGCTTTTCTGTCAGAAACCTACAATTTTTCCTGCCACTAAATGAGTAAGTGAAACTGCAAGTTCAGGGAGGGTGGCAGCTCTAACAAGACAAGGCAAAGCTCTCTCTCCGTCAAACTCTACATGACCTCGTTAGGTGTAGATTTGTGGGGTTATACCCTTTTTAATGCATACTTACAGTGAAATTTTCAAAGGCTTCCACTGCCATTTGGCGGCTTCACAAAAGAAAAACCTGCAATAGTTTTGTGTCAGCCCACATTTTGGAACAGTCGGTAGAATTTCTCCACTGGATGTGAGTTATAAAGGAAAGCATAGAACAATATTTGTAAGGCAGGTAGGTTCATGGCCATGCAAAGAAAGATTTATGAACAAAGGTTAAGACTAAAGCATGGCTTGACTGTAACATGTCTCCAACAACACCAGGGTTACATCTTGACACTTCATGTGACAAAGATACACCTGCTAGTTTGTTATGATTGTTGTTTCATTTGTGGACAAAGGGTGAGCTACTGCTGGGACCCACCCTCTATTAACAATAAGAGTTTTAAGTGCTCATCACACTTTTGCACACTGTGGAGTGAGCAAGAATTATTGCTAAACGTTTCTTTCAATGTAGATAGTGGGAGTGTCCTTCACAAGAAGAACGTATGTGAACTGTTAAAGAAGCTTTAGCTAAGAGTGAAGATGCAGTTTGTATGTTCTGGTGTGCTAGAACCCTGAAGCATATAGCATTCTGACCCCTGACTATATGCTGTCTGAAGATGGGCCTCAGACCAAATCAAAGATGAATCTAATGGACTAACGAGGAATGCACTATCTGGAAACACGTCCATTGCACAACCAACTCTTCCTCTACACTTTGTAACTATGAATTTGGAGAACCTTGGACTGATCGGACTTGCATTTCCAACAGTTTTCCATCTAATATTAGAGGGCTGTCCTTATCCAGCCGTGCATTCAATGTCGATGTCCTTCTTGCCACCAGAGTTCAAGAGTTTGTCGGGAAGAGAGACACTTGTGAAACGTTCCATGAAATGACTACTAGGGGCCCTATTATGTAAAGGGCGCACTTTCCATGTTTGTGCCCAGGTGCACTGAGCACAAACAGAGAAAGTGTGCCCTATTACATAGAATGTGCTGCCCCCAGGGCAGCCGCAAATCTGTGCTGCCATGGGGGCCGCACACTCAAGTGAAATATGGAGCAGCTTTGCAGCAGTTGCTCCATGTTTCACTTGTCAGACGGCAACCCGCCTGCACTTTAAAGAGGAATTAGGAATCCCCTTGCAGGCGGGTGCTGTCAGTGGCTACACCCGCCTGCAAGGGGATATCTGGGGGGGTCTATGGGACCCCCTTACCCCCATCCAGAGGGCTGACTTCAAGGGGCGCACTGACAGTGCACCTCCTGACAGCTTCTTTACCTCTGCGCCTGCATCTGCAATACGGCTCGAACGCAGAAGCAAAGGGATTCCATCATTTGCATGGGGCACGCCCCCATGCAAATGAGGTGACGCCCCCTGAAGATAGTGCTGGTGCTTTATGTAAGCCAGCATTATCAGGAATACAGAAGGGCCGCACAAGCGTCTGCAGCCCCTTCCGTAATACCAAAATGCCCGTTGCACCCTCAGGGCACTGATGTAATACGGCCCCTGATTGTCCTGTGTTTCCCACAATGTTTCCTGGGTTCCAAATGAGGGCAGCTGGCAACTTTTTCTCCACTATCTTTCCCTGCAATGGAAGATAGGGGGGATAGGAACTAGGAATAGAAAAGCCACAGGGAGAGAGATTTTCTGTAGGAGGGTTGATGACTGCTTGTGGAGGGCGATGTGAAAGTGTGTGAGGTATGAAGATCTGCCAGAGGGTTCAAGCGGAATAAACACTGCCTCTAGATTATTAGTTTGGACTTTCAAAAGCAAAGAAGCTCCCAATCCACCCTTGCACCTGAGCAACACGCATCATGCGATAGCATACCGTAGATGCATCCCTGAAAATAAGTGCGGCCTGCTACCTCTGGCTTGCCCATGGTCACTCCTGCCACAGCCCTTGCTATACGTAGTCTCAGAGGTCATGGAGGCAGCAGCGACAACAGAAAGTAAACATGGCTCTCTGAGCTTTATTGACTTTCTTTAGTTTCCATTCCATACTCTTTAGAATAAACATGGAGGCTGCTGTGGGGCTAAGTTTGGGAAAAAGAGGTCAAGCCGATGATTTCATTGACAGTTAAAGGGCATTTGAGCTCTCTTTCATTGCCGTTGGTGAATTGACATCTGTGAGCCTTAATGGCCACACTGGTCCATACAGGTATAGTCCTCTCTGTTTGGGGGCACTGCTTGGGATCCTGGCCGGGAAAAACACATTCCTGGTGGTGAACGACAACAGTTGGAAAATGGCCGCGCCGAAAAGATTCCTCAAACCATTAGCATAGCAAACTTTCCGGTCCTCTCACATCCTTCAAACAAACAGAGCTTCCTGCCCTTGCTTCCACAGAACGTGTTCCTCTTAGATGAAATACAAAGACCTGACAGGACACAGATTTCCCAAATATTAGCGTTAGACTGTCATAGCAAACAGAACTCTGTTTCCAAAGTTCTCCTGAGCAGGACACCGTCCCCTGCACTTGTCCAGATCCATCACGCCCTGTATCTAGAGTTTGATGTTCTTGTCCAGAAGCGTCAACACAATCTGAACATCTCGAACACGCTGCATATTGGGCATTATCTGTATCAGTGGCCGTACAGTGTATATTTATATTTGTACACTTATTTGTTGGCCATTCTTACAGGAGTGCTGTGCAAAGCTTCAGTACAGAAGAACAACTGCACGTGGGGTGGTCAAATATTTATGCAATGGTTTGTTGAGGTTGAGTGTTGTAAATGGTCTCAACATGTACACTGCTTACATTTGATAAATATTAATGGTTTAACATTAGCAAATAGAATTATGAAGCAATTATCTATATATCTTGTTAGGTCTAGCCTTAGCTTTAGCTGTGACGCCAGCCTCAGGTTTGCCCCCAAAAATTATAACATTACATATGAATGTGTATAGATTGGTCTGTTGAAGTGTCATTAACAATTTGTTTCCGCCCATCACTGCCTTCAGGATAGGGCAGTGGGTCTACCCTCTTCAGCCATCAGCTCACTTCACTGTGATTGACAGCATTTTGCACGCGTGTAAATCTCTCCAACAAGTAGTCTAGTTTTGTGCCAGAACGGGTTGCGAATCTCCACTTACATTTCATGTATTTTAATCATTTTTGCAACGGTTTATTTTTTTACTTACTTTTTTATACAAATATATGCATGCCACCCTCAGAGGGTGGCATTTTTCCTTTTAATTCCTTTTAGATTTTTAATGTCTATACATATGTTGGCAAAAAAAAGAAATAAATTAAATAATAGCAGGCTTGCCATGACCAGACCTTTCGATTCAGCCCCCAAGAAAATTGATGACACATTAGTTTGAATTGAACTATCTAATTTCTGGTACTGCCCATGGATCCCCTTAGTCAACTACAGAAAGTATATAAGGTTACCATGCTTTCCCCTAGCCCGACTGCTGGTAGACACTCCCACTTGCACCCATCCACGGGCCCTCGTCAGCAGCAGACTGGACTACGGCAACGCACTCTACGCAGGAATCCCAGCCAAACACCAACGGCGGCTACAACGCATCCAAAACGCCTCCGCCCGACTGATCGTCAAAGCCCCCCGCCGCAGCCACATCACCCTCCTCCTGAGAGACCTGCACTGGCTCCCCATCAACAAGAGGATCATCTTCAAGCTCCTCACCCACGCACACAAAGCACTCCACAACGCCGGACCAGCCTACCTGAACAGCAGACTCAGCTTCTACACCCCCACCCGCCAGCTCCGCTCCGCCAGCCTCGCCCTTGCAGATGTCCCCCGCATCCAACGTACGACCGCCGGCGGCAGATCCTTCTCTTACCTCGCTGCCAAAACCTGGAACACCCTCCCAACCCACCTACGACAGACCCAAGACCTACTCGCCTTCAGAAGACTCCTCAAGACCTGGCCCCCCCCCCCACCCCTCAGCGCCTTGAGACCCTCACGGGTAAGTAGTGCGCTGTACAAGTACATTGATTGATTGATTGATTGATCCATAAACCCACTGCCACTCTGTTTCTCTCCTACCAATCTTTCACACTCTTCATTCTACTTAACAAATTCTTTGTACGTGTACGCTATACATACTGTTCATGGCATCCTTTGGATATTGGAGTTACCATACATTGGTGCTATACTCTTGAATAAAACCATTTTTATTCTAAACCATCTTTTTTTCAAAGCTTATAATTTAGTTAGTTAAAAGCCGTCATAAAGCACTTTGGCATCTTCCCTGCAGAACTGATAGGACCAGTGGTGGCTCCTGCATTTGGGCGTGGGGGCGTTGCCCCACTGCTTTCTCGCAGTGCGAGAAGCAGAAACCATTTTATGTTTCTGCTTCTCGCACTGTGAGAAAGCAGAAGTGCCTGGAGTGCCTGGTTGGGGGTGGGCGGGTTGTCTAGGTTGATGCCAGGTGTAGATGACTTGCCAACTGTTTTGGGCCTTGACTGTTTGATCAGCCCCAGGGCCGATCAAACGCAGTCATGCGCACTCTCCATTTTCTGTATGTAGGCTGCATGCAGCGTACATAGAGAAAATGGCCTCCCTACAGGGGCTCGGCTGGGGCGCTCTCCGCTGCGCCTTACCAATCAAAACGCTGCCATTGCAGTGTTCTGATTGGCTTAGGGGAGCAGGAGGAGGGAGACTGCCTAAAACGCACCAGGAGCTGAGAGCAGCAGGAGCTGAGGCAGCTGCGCGTGATGCTGCATGCGAAGGAACTGGAAGGTACGTTTTTGTATTTTTAACTGTTCTTTCCCCCCACCTGCCCGTCTTGCCAGCCACAACTGGATAGGAAAGTTACACAAAGATGCTCTGAAGGCAGCTACACATCTGGACAAGATGAGGCAGAGGAAGTGACGTCAAAGGTGAGCAGTAAGACAGACTGACCTAGCTCTAGAGAAATCCACTGGAAACCATAGCAACACAGTGTATTGAAACTTAATTTGAACTTACTCCATCACAATGGTGACGGCTATCCTATCCACCGAAATATAAATCCCATTATATTCAATTGGATTTAAATTTCTGTGGACGGGATGTCCGTCACCATTGTGACGGAGTAACTCATCCGCCTAGATCTAAATCAGGCCCAATGCGTTAAAAAAAAAAGTAATTTCTAAAATCATTTTAGATTTACAAACTATTGCACAAACCTTTTTAATATTAAGAGCTTTGTTAATGCAAAAGTGTCCCATTAATTGTTCTCTGACAGAGCAAGGGAAGACCTCCTTTGCAAGTTCCAGTGAAGGGCTGTCAGCCTTGATTAGAGACAGCCCAGGCAAGTTCATTAATCACAGAGCGGGCTCGCTTGATGAATGGGATAAACATCAAGACAATATGTCATAATAGTATGAATCCAAAATTCTCCATTCGTAAGTGTGAGTTTTATTACGAATCCTAATGGTGTATCACAGTTAATACAGTTCTCTTAGAAATCTTAATGTTGCGGAGTGTTAAATCCTATGTCTTGGTTTGAAACATGTAAGTTTTCTTTAAAGCAAGTTATTTATCTTTAGTAAATAATAGTTGGCAGGTCTGGACTCACAGGAGCCATGTATTTCTCAGAGGTTCAGGGTAATCCAAGTTGTCATTTAAAGAAGATACATTTGACTTCCGGTATGTTTACAGGAAGTAGCATCCTTGCTAATGTCAAAATGGAGATACAAACATGTTTCAAATCAGCAGATTCCACATTATAGTACTAATGCATGGCTCACTAGTCAGCTCCTCCACCACCAGGTTAGGATAATTTGCAATATTTAAGCGAAATCACCTGACAAACCTGGTACCAGCTATTATGCGAGATAAATAGCAAAAGAAATAGCGGTCACTGGACTGCACTGTGAAACTGACAGCACATCAAACATTCTAATGTTTGAAATATGTATTAAAAAAACAAATGCTACCTGACACTGACATGTTAAATCCTGGAACCGCACTTGTTAATTTCTTGTTACGGAAAGCGAATTTGCAGAAACAGTGCCAGGTCGCAAGAATAATAGAAGAAATGTTTCCTGGCAAAGATTGCTCATGGAAAAATATATCTCCAATAACTCTGAGTGCTATCAAAGACTGGATTTGCTGCCCAAGAGGGAAACTAGCCCCCACCAAGGATATTTGCTGTGACCGCTGTGTCGCGTGATTGGGATCGCTGCCGAAGCTGGCCTTTTACTGTTGCAGAAAGGATTTTGTGGTACTCCAAGTGCCGTGGTCAAAGTCACCTCAATTCATCTGTGGAACGAGGGATCAACCGCATTTCATCCACGTGTACCGCACAGCTCCAGGAGCATCATTGAGCAACTTTTCTGCCTGCATCTCCAGCATCAGGACCACTCCATTATCATCTACGGCAGTCGTTTTTTAAAGGCTTGAAACAGACTGGAAAAGGCTCTGGTGGCCAAGTAACTGTCAAATGAATCCTACTGGACTCCTAGAACTCTGCCCTGTCACCCAACCCAGGATGGAGTTGTTGAACTAAATGTTTCAAACTATTCAAAAGTTTGCACAAAGTTTTTTGTTGACCAATGCTTGTTTGCAGTTGAATTGAAGTCTGTATCTCTGAAACACTCCAGTGAGTTTTGATGATCAAGGACTCTAAAGATTTATAAAAAATGTTGTCAAGTCTTTTTCTTGTTGTGTGACTTTCCTTTCTCATTTCGTTGTTTGGTGCTGGTAAATGCTTTACACATTGCTCCTTTGTCAGGCTTTGCTGCTCAAAGCCACAGCTACCTAGAGTTGAGCTTAAGGTATATAAATGAGCCTGACTGGACCCCAGACAGTTTTTTCAAGTATATTACACAATATGGCCCAACAGCCATATCATATAATACATCCAAATCCTCACATGATTCCATTGTACAATTACAGAAGGACAGTTAGCACACAAGTTTTTAATGTTTCTGTGTTACAAACTGACCCATAAAAAACTGTCCAACTTCACACACCTGCCAGTTGACGCTGCCTTAACTATCAGGGTAGGGAAGCAGAGCAATGAACCCTGTGGTGCTTAGAAGAAAGTGTTCTAGTGGGAACATCATAACAGTGTGTTGGAGAAAGGTGCCTTTAGAAGTGGTCTTGGTAAGTTGCTTAGATATGGCATAACAACTAGTATATAGAAACCGAGAGTGTATGTGTCTGCTGGATTACAGGAGGAGAGTAACATCCTTGGCGCAGTCTTTAAAGTCCTCCATCAAAATATATCCCACACCTGTGCCATAAAATATTTTCTCTGACCATCTCATTCCTCCCCGTGTAACAAGGTGCTCTCAAATCAAAACCAAGAGAGCGAGCCCTTGGTCCAAATTATGATAGTGGGAGAAAGTGAATCCTTCCAGTACAGTGTAATATTGCGTTTTGCTGGAAGAAGAGCCAGGTTGAGGAACTTGGTGGAGGATTTCTTGAACTTAGGTCGGGGAATACACCCAATTGGACCACTTCAGAGTATTTCGTTAGTACACAAACCATTGTGGTCAACAGCACCTCAAAAACTCTCTGCCAGTATGAAAGGATTGTGGGGCAAGACCAAAACATAAGAAGTAAATCGGCATCTAATTAATTACTGCGAGGACTTGCAGCTGTGGCTCCCAGGTATATTTTGTTAATTTGTCCAGGTGTAAGGTAGGATTAGTTGAGAATTTTAAATTGAATATACTAAAAACAGGAGCCGCTGGATACTTTATGGGGATATATACCAATATTTTACCCAGTTCGCATCGTGCAGACGTTTGGCCATGTCAGTCTCCCAGTTAGTACGGAGAGAAGCTCTGCAGTGGATCCCATGTTGCAGGAAAGCTCTGTACACCCATCTTATCAGTTTGCTGCCAGTCCCTATGGTGTAGAGCATCTGGTACTAGGTGGTGGGCATGAAATATGGCATTTAAGGATTGCATAAGCTGTTCATAAGGAAGGAATCGACCCATGTACAGACTGTAGTCTACCATAAGGGTTTGGAAATCTAGTAGCTCGCCCTCAACAAACAAATCAACCAATTATGATAGGCCTGCAGCAAGCCACTGATGGACTTGCCCTAAGTGAAGCCGTCCTGTGTGAGTGGAGAGGCCTAGCAAAATTATTGCAGGAGTGTAGGGTTTCTTCATGTTAGTAAGTGTACGGGTCCCAATAAGGAAAGAGAAAGTTGTGCAGAATACCCACATGTGACGTTGGTTAAAATGGTCAGTGGGAAACAATAAGCAGTGCAGTAAGATCTTTAAAGTCTTTACGGGTAAAACTTGTCTCATGCAGGGGATGGCCAGACAGCAAGCAAAACACCCATTGTAACAAAGTAGCTAAATAATAGCATTCTAAATCCAGAAAGGATAGCTTTAGAGTAGAAAGAGCTACTCGGCTGCAGCCCTGGCCCCCAGATCAGATGTGGAACATGTTGAGGTGTCTGGAGAAGGAATGAGGGATGAACAGGGGAAGGTTTGCAAAATAATAAATACAGTAACCAGGGTAGCACCACCATCTTCACTAGTGCCACGTGACCATAACTGAAAGCAGAAGAGAAGACCAAAGAGAAAAGTGCGCTGTGTCACTCAGCCCAGATTTCTATACTACAAGACAGTGGGGGAATGGTAGATGTTAATCCTTAGGTATTGAAAGGTAGCTGATTCCCATGTTCAATATGGGGTCTATCGTTCTATAAAGTGGAAAACACTACCAAATTGTTCAAGAAACACTTCTTACATTATAAATACCTTATCATGCTCTTACATTTTGCAGATCACTGGTTCGGCCTTGGCTCGACTGCAGAACTATTTTAAGACATGGACAAAGTGGACAATTGCCCAGGGCACAACCTTCCAAGGGGTCTGTCTCATGCCTTCACAAGTATGAGCAACGGCCCCTTGCACCAGTAGAGTTTGCCCGAGGGGGTGGGTGCTGCTTGTTCAACCTCTTGACAGTGCCTCTTCTGTTTCTTGCCTCTCTGCTGAGACAAATCCCATGTACACAATACTTTCCGCTACTCATGGGAGGCCCTTCGTGTCCTATTTTAGGAATTATCCCACCTTGTTCTTCTTCTCCTTATATGTCCAGTTCTTAGCAACAACCCTTTGAATCAGTTGTTGTGGTTATCCCATTTGTTCTCGATTTTATCCTGCTTTTTAATTCTCTTCGATTGGTAGTTCGGCACTCTAGTGAGACTACGTACATGTTGTGGGTACCTCACATCCTGACATTAGGTGTGAGACTGTCACCCCCACACCATCTGCTCTGTCTCACTATTTTCTTTTAGGTTTAACGTCCACAGGAGAGGTGAGACAGAAGTTTTTGTTCAACTTGTCTAAACTAGCAGATGGTGAATTACCTTAATGTTTCCCAAACGGTTTGCCATGGATTTGAAAATGTGGACAAAGGACAGGGTTTTGAGCGTATGTGGTTAGGAGAAGGCGCCTGCAACAAGTGTGCATATTATTAGGATTCGAGGTGTTTGAGACGGTGCTGACAGGAGGGGGAACCACACTGAACCCCCTAAAATATAGATCAGAGGTCACCCAAAATTGTTGCAAGCCTGTGCACACGTCAGGGTACAGAGCAGAGTAAGTACTCCTTATCTTAAGAACCTAAAATTAAACATTCACTGTATAACAGATTGAAAATAAAGACAAGATGAACAATCTTGAGTGTTATGTTCTTCTTTTGCCCAGCCACGTGTTTCTTTTGGGGAAGTACCCCTAGACTTCTTCAGGGCTATAAGGCAATGCCAAAAGATATCTTGATCCTCTAAGCCGGTTATACTTTCGTCCCGGCTTGTTAAAGAAAATGGGTGTAATCCAAACATTTAGGGGGTCCAAAATTCAGACCATGTAGTGGAGCCAGAGTATGTGCTTCACTCAGAACCGGTTGTACTTCCATCCCGGCTGTGGTGGAGCAGTGAGGGTTGATAGGATAAAAATGGTCCAGAGTAGGGACCATCCGATGGGGACCAAAATGGGCTAGTCATGTACAGCGTGTGTGCTATATGCCATTAACGATCGCAGCGTCTGGGACCGGACGCTGCAATCGTTAACGGCAGACCGCGCACACGCTGTACAAGACTAGCCCATTTTGGGCCCCATCGGATGACGTGTGCACAGGCTAGCAACAATGGATTTGAAAATGTTAAGAAACATAATCAAAATGTTGCTGTTGCTCTTTCTCCTAGAAAGATTGGATAGATTTAAGTAGGGGTGATGCCCTTGACACCATGGTCAATAACATTAATTTACTACTGAACAAGGGCTTAATGTGCCACCTGAATGTAGCATACCCAGAGGCAATCACAAAGACCATAGTGAATAATTAGTGCTGTGTAGAAAACAGTAAATAAATGCACTGATAAAGTAGTGGCGAATGGCCTCTCCTTGGATGTGTCCATAAAATTGCCCTTTTGTCCTGAATTTTGACCCTTTATCCTGAATTATTGTCCTGAATTTTGGCCGTTTGGCCTGAATTTTTTATTGACCTGTCCAGAATTTTCCTGCATGCCAGGTGGTCACCCTACGTGCCATCAATGTCAGAAGGAAACAGAACACATTTGTGTAACTCTTTCTCCCATATAATATAAAATGAATATTCATTGGCACTCGAAAGAAGATCAATAGTATGCATACAATTGGAATACAATTACAATACAATTGGAAACCAGTCACCAATGCGTCATACATGCTTTCTTCTTGCACATGTCCTGGTGTTTTGTGCCTGCTACTTCTCCAGCAGACTGATCACTCCAATGGATTTGCACATATGGTACTCTTGCACAGTTAATCCAGTTAATTTGACAGCCTCAAAACCCAAGACCCTTCCACTACACCCACAACCACCGCACCCCACAATGCCGGACCCCAATAGACCCTACTCAGCTGGACCCCCTCACAGAGGATGACATCCTCAAGATCATGAAGAGCATCCACTCCAGCGCACACTCAGATCCCTGCCAGCACCACATCTTCAACAAAGCAGGCCTCACCATTGGCCCGGAACTCTCCCGCGTCATCAACTGCTCCATCAACTAAGCCACCATCCTGGAAGACTGGAAACATACAAAGATAAGCCCCCTGCTGAAGAAACCCTCTGCCGACCCGACGGACCTCCAGAACTTCAGACCCATCTTGCTTCTCCCCATTGAGAAGGCCATCAACTGCCAACTCTCCGAGTTAATCGAAGCAAACCACATCCTGGACCTCTACCAATCCGGCTTCTGACACAATCACAGCACCGAGACCACCCTCCTGGACCTCTCGGCCACCTTCAATACTGTCTTTCACTGCACCCTATGCATAAGACTCCACGGCGCATGCATCCGCAACACAGCCCCCGAATGGATCCGCTCATTCCTCACCAGCCGAACACAGAGAGTCAGACTACCTCTGTTCCTCTTGGAACCCACAAAGATCAGCTGTGGAGTGCCTCAGGGCTCCTCCCTGAGCCCCACGCTTTTAACATCTTCATGGCCCCCCTCGCAGCTATCTTCAGGAACCACAAACTCAACATCGTCTCCTTAGCCGACGACACCCAGCTGATTCTCTGCCTCACCAACGAACCAACAGTTGCCAAGAACAACTTTCACGACTGGATGAAGGCAGGCGCCATCTGGATGAAGAACAGCTGCCTCAAGCTCAACTCAGAGACCGAATTCCTCATCAGGGGCTCCACCCCCTCTGCCCGGGACGACTCCTGGTGACCCACAGCACATGGAACCTCCCCCACACTCAGAGAGCACGTGTGGAACCTCAGCATCATCCTGGACTCCTCGCTCACCATGAGCCGCCAGATCAATGCCGTCTTATCATCCTGCTTCCACACGCTACGCCTGCTCCAAACGATCTTCAAATGTATCCCCACCGAATCCAATAAGACGGTCGCCCACACACTCGTTAGCAGCAGAATCGACTACGGCAACGCACTCTTGCCGGCATCACCCAGAAACTCCTCAAGAAACTGCTGACTCATCCTCAACATCCCCCACCACACCCACATCACCAGCCACCTAAGAGGCCTCCACTGGCTCCCAGTCAACAACAGAATCACCGTCAAGCTCTTCAAACACCTACAAAGCCCTACACGACACAGGACCTGCATACCTCAACCACCGCCTCACATTCCACATACCCACCAGAGACCTCCGCTCTGCCCAACTGGCCCTGGCTACCGTCCATGCATCGGCAAGATCACATCCGGAGGAAGAACCTCCTCCTACCTCGCAGCAAAGACTTGGAACACCTTGCCTCTCCACCTCAGGCAATCACCATCACTGCCTCAATTCAGGAAGGACCTCAAGATCTGGCTCTTCGGCTTAACCACAGCTCCTTGACGGACCTGCAGCTCTCTGCAGGCAGTGCCTTGAGACCTTTACGGGTGAGTAGTCACACTCTACAAGACACTCATTGATTGAATCCTATGTAGGTACTCCGGGTAAGAGATGCAAAGCAATTCAACCAGGATTCGCAAAAAGGCTAATGGAGAAGCTACGAATCAGACTCAGGTCTTATGTTGCAGAAGGCTTCAGCTTTGTCACTAGACCTCAGCTGCCCGACCCTCCTCACATTCCCTCACCTGGTGGAGTCAAAAAGATGAACAAGTTGTCCGGTGAGTGTATGGCAGAGTGCATGTTGGCCAGGAATGTAGCTGTAATTCTGCAAGGGCAACTATTCTGAGGGGCACTGTCCCACCAATCACAATTTTTATTTTTAATAGGTTTAAACAGTACTTCATTCAGTTAAGCTTGCATGCTGCTGTGATTCAGTGATTCCCAGAGCTCCTTTCAGAGTCATAACTATTTGGATGTCCCTTTTTTCACTTTCACTTATTGCAAGTTAAGCTCAAATTGCGCTCATGCATTATTTTGACACTCTAATGTAAGATGGAGGCAAAATAGGTTCCGTAAGAAGCACAAAATACGTTGCTCTTAAAATTCCCCAAAAACTCTTAGGACCTGATTACGAGTATGGCGGAATGGCAGTGGGCCGCCACGCCAGCGCTCTGCTGCAACACCGCCAAACCTATACTGAGACCGCCTGCTGAATTCCGACTGGAATCCAGGTTTATTGGTCCTGCTTTGGTGGTCCCACGGTATGCCATGCTAAGGCTCATATGTGAGCCTTAGCAAAGCATTGCCTTGGGACTACCAAAGCACGTTCCTGCACAGCAGCATGGTCTGTGAAGTCCATGCCGTGGAGGAAGTGGAGATGCATGCAGACAGGGGGCAAAACATGTGCCCTCCTGCCTGCATCCCCAAGGCCTGAGGCAACAGGGGGCCCTGTAGGACCCCATTAGTTTCCTCACTGCCACACTATTCATGGCTGGCTCACAAACATCAAAACTGTGGTGGTGAGGAATCTCGTAATACGCTTGGTGGTGCCGCAGTGGCACCACTAGGATATTGTGGGGCTCAGACCACTGGAAGACAGCCAGGGATCACGGATCCCTAGTGGTAGCAGCGGTCCCATGGCAGTCCAAACACCCAACTTGGAATGCGGTGGCCGGACCGTTAGTGCAGCGGTTGGCACACCGCCACCGTGGGTTTGAATTAGGCCCTTAGTCAGTTCGCAAAGCCAAGCACAATTAGAAAGTGTGCCTCAGGGTTTTCATGCCTAATTTAGAGTGACATTCTAAATTAACCCAGAGAACATGATAACCTGGATTACTCCTGTGTACCCCCTGTCACTGCAAAACCCCTGCCTCAGTTGCTCTGTAAGCAGGATTAATGTGCATGATCTGCAGTTCTTAAGTTCGAATCCTGGCTAGGTTAACTCAGCCTTCAATCCTTCTAAGGTGGATAGGACACCTTGAAGTTATTCATAGTGCTTAGAGATGGCAAAACAGGTGTAAGTACCTTTATGTTAGACACAGGTTTTAACCAAAAATGCTGAAAGTAAATAACACATGATTCTACTCACAAATTGGCCCATGTCTATGCAGGACATTTAGCTGAAAACTGGCTTCCATTGTCTGTAGGGTATGGCAAGATGCCAAGTAAAGGGATTGTGTTTTTGGAAGAATGGTATGGAAGGATGGCAGGTGTGGGACAGTGGTGTGTCTGTTGTACGAGAGATGACAAGCTACTTGTGCAGGCTATGGTGTTTGACAGCTGTTCAGGTTTTTGCCGTGTATGAATCCAATATGGGACTGTTTGTGCATCGCAGCTGTCAGGACACCCAGGTATGGGGCAATTTGTGAATGAGAGTGGCAGGATATTCGGATATGGGACTGGAGGCCAACCAGCTATGGGTTGTTTGGGTTGAAGTGCAGGACTATGTTATGGGGTGAGCATACTACGTGTGATGTAAGCTGTGTTGGTGAACAGGCTTGAGAACACTAAATATTGGCTGATTTATGGGCGCTGATAGGGGTGAAGGCTGCCTGGGGTGTGCACATGAGCAAGGTACTGGTTTGCTCCCTTAGGCTTTAGGAAGTTACCACCAGGGCTTTAAGTGCGATGATAATAAAAACTAGAAGGTCTCTGAAAGGGGTGTGGCCTGTGCAATTAAGGGTGTGGCTTAAATATGTAAGCTAAAAATCTGTGTGCGGCCCGACTGGTATTTTGCTGCCTCTTTCTGTTATTACATCCAGATATGTAATACAACAAATGACATTACACCTAAAATAAGCCATGACAATTGGTTTTGTGGTTGTTAGTTGCATTAGATAAATAACAACAACTTTGTTGTATATAATATGAAAAAATGCTTCAATTATGAAATGATGAGACTGTGAAATTAGTATAAGTCTCTTTGAAGTTACATCAAAGGCCGTGAAGGGTGGTGCTGCAGTGGAGTTAAGGTTTTTTTCCTCACTTAGGGTTAGGGAAAAAAGTGGAGAGCCTGATAAGGACCCGTCTCAACACCTGATTTTTAGAACTGCCGGTGCTGAGCAGCGACAGGATCCGGTCCACTTAAAGCCCTGGTTACCACAACAGATGTATACAAGATTTGATACCGGTTTAGTTTAAACATCTCTACTTAAACATTTTGGAATACAATTCTTCTTTTTAAGGTTGAAAAATACTGATTGTGGCTATAACAAAACACCAAAAATTCTGCAAAAACATAATTACATGCAGCAGTATTTGGCTTTGTTTGCGCCGCAAAATTAAATCTATGAGCCCTGATCCAATGTATTGCACCCGGTTCTAAAGAGCATGCATCAGAAGAATAAAGGTAGCCTAGAGATATTCCAAAAAAGGGTTTACTAGGTGTTTAATGGTTTAACCTGAAATAATACTTCACTCCTCTGTTATTGGAGGCTCCTAGAGTCCCCACCACCAACCACGCGTGGTCTGAGCCTCGCCTGAGGATGGTCTGGACCCAAGTAAAGAACGGGCTGTGCTCTCAGCAGTCCTTGTTCTATCCTAGTATTTGTGAGCTACTTTCCTCTCAATGCAAGAAACTTTGGTGACTGACATAACACAGTAAAACATAACAATTTTAAGCATTTGTGCTTGAGTATGTGCTATTTGTGGGTATATATATGTGTGTGAGATGGAGAGATAATCCAGGCTCCAGTGAGATGCTACACTAACATAGTGCCAACAAATCACTATGCAGAGAGGGGTGCAGCATGAAGAAACTTAATAAAACTACAGCCTGCAAGCACTATAGAGACCAGACAAAAGTAAATGTTGAGGTTGGTTGTGGCCTGGTCCTCTTGTACACCCAGAAAACACGGGACCTACACAGCAGTAGCTGGCAATACAAACTATGCCCAACTCACCTTCATGATGTTCCGCCCGGTATGGAACTTCCGGCGATCATGGTGTGACATCCACAAGCAGGAAAGGGAACTACTTCCCTTCCTTCCCAGTGGAATGAGACTCCTGACCAATCCTGGAGATGCCCCGCCACCCTGCCTCACGCTCGTGCTGTACACAGTGCAAGCTAGTGGCAAAATAAAATGCCATTATTATGCCATTTTACTTATTACTGTTTGCCTGCTGCGTCCGCCGCAGGCGGGACAACGCTCCTCCACCATTTAGGAGGAGCCGCCCCTGGACCGACACCTCAAGTGGAGCTACTTCGCTGTTATCTTTACATCGTGTTGACTCTGAGCTTGCATCCCTCCCTGGTGGGAGAAGGGTCACAGTTGGTGGAAACATGTGTAAGGAAGATTCAGCAACATTTGAATGTAATATGAAGAAGAGCCCAAGGTGAAAAAATTTGGTATGGGTTATAATTAGCAAAACTAAGAACGCCTGAGGTCAGCTATGCTTGGCCTCATATAAATAACCAAAGTGATGTATGCCCTATCCAGCTGAACATCTGAAGTGAGTTATGATTGGACCAAATAAAAATATCTGAAGAAATTAATTCATGCCCTGCCTAAGAATACAAGAAGTGAATTATTGCTAGCACAAATAAAAATATATCATATGAGTTACACCATGCTAAGAGAACCTCAAGAACTTTTACTCACACCTGAAGTGAGTTATTCCTAGCTCAACTACATAAAATGGATTCGAGCGAAGTCTTCCGAAAGTCAAAATACCGAAGTGACTAATATCTGTCCCATGTAGGTTTAGTTGTAGCAAAATAGGTCTGACACGAGTAAATATGCCGGAAGAGACTTATGCATGTCCCACGTAAAAACACCTTTTGTCAACAATACCTCACATAAGTTATGCATGACCAATCTAAGATTAGCTGTTAAAAGTTGTTTCTTATCCGACTAAGAAAGCCCATTATGAATAATGCCGGGCTCACCAAAAATATGTGAAGTGAATTGCTTCCAGTTTAAAAAAACCTGGACTGAGTTATGCCTGGCCCAACTGATGCCACATGCCACTGAAGACCCAAGTTCACCTTCTACACAATGAACACACTGAGACAACTTCTCATCCTTTGGATAACAACAAAAACTACAAACAATCCTCACTCTTGTGATCTTCAAGCTCGAGTACGTCAATATCTTGGTGCCACCAGCTTCATTATACACAAAATGCATCAGATCCATAATGCTGCAACCAGCTTCATTATACACAAAATGCATCAGATCCATAATGCTGCAGCAAGACTTCTCCAACACCTTCACCCCAGAGAACATGACACCAGTCCTGGAAACACTCTACTAGCTACCTGTAGCAAGAAGATCAATGCCCAAGGCACTTTGCATTGCCCACATAACCTCCCAAGGAAAAAGGATCATTATATCTATAAATGAAATGTCAACAATACATGCAAATAAGAAATCCATTGTAGGCTGTGCTTTCTCAGTGCAAGTCGTCCAGTTCTGGAACTCAATATCAGCCAAGATTCAAAACAACCAGGAAAGTTCAAGAAAGGAATAAAAACATGGATGTTACCAAAATAGCTGAATCACCCACTGATGCTGGAGTAGAAGGCAGAACAATAAACTCTCTCTATCAGTATAAGTATGCTCCAGAGCTATGGAACAATCAGCACACCACACCACGAAGACAGATGCTCTAACCGATCTAGGGAATTCCACCCAACTTAGCTTCACAATGGCCTTGACATATGGCTGCACTATGATAAGCACATTATACAAGATATGCATCCCAACTCAATATTAGAAGTATGCTTTGCCACTAAGCATCTGCAGAGCCACATCCCGCCCAATGAGATGGAGGACTGTAACAATCACCAACCTCCAGACACCACAGACATAGCAAACAGTGTCTACCCTACCTACTACCTCCAACTATAAAAGAGGTGGCAATGACTCCAATCTTTCTAACAGTCCTCCAAGTTTTAATCAAATATGACCCAATTCACCACATGATACTATTTATCAATTTACTCCCTGATCATTCATTCATCAATAGGGCTGCATTATAATATATGCTAGGACATGTGGAACCTTAATGGCAACCGGAAGGCACAGATACAGTCTATACTAGCCCACTTAACTAACCACTCAATACTAACCAGACAGACCTGTGAAGACCAAAGAGATACGCCACATTGTGCTGATCCTTGTAAGATTCTAACATAGTCCACCCTGAAAGTCCCAAATAATGACATACCTTAGGCACCAACATCCTACAATGACAAAAAGGATGATTCTAATCCAGTGCATCTTGCAGAATCTCCTCACTGAACACCTCATAATGGCAATCATAAAAAATGAGGACTGTAGCATTGCCTATCCTGGCAAATCTTTGATTCCCCTCAGTCTTTCTCTACAGCTGTACCGTCCCCATATTCATAAGATCTCAGAGCATATGGCCTCTAGTGAAAGACACTATTAGATGCTGGATTGAGAACAGAAATGCAAACTACTCGCACAATAAAGGGACATACAGAGCTAATCGGAGCTGCCAACATACCAAAAATTATAGAAATTCACCTCTATCTGTCACACTTAATCATCCTTTACACCACCAAACGTTGTGTCCCATAACATGATAATCACACCATGAAACCCTTCCCACACTTTCCTCCTAGGCACAAAGCAAAGCCAATACACTTCCACCACACACTCACCAGGTGCGGCATGCTATACCTGTGGATTGGCACTTTAGCGTCCACATGGGGGCAGTAACCACTATACAAATGCCACAATACAATGCAACATATACTAAAATACCTGAAGGGGGTTTTACTGTCTCCAATTAAAATACTTGAAGGAGCTGGGATTTAGCTAAAATACCTCAGGATAATTATGCCTGAACCAACTTAAAATATCTGAAGTAATGTATAAAGTCGTTTATTAGTCAATAAAAACCATAAACATAATAAAATGTACAATTGAAATCAGAATAAAAAGATACAATGAAGGAAAACAAGCAGGAATATCAAATCACTGTGAGCAGGAGCAGTTTTAGGTGCGGACTGATGATACCAGTGAGTGCAAAATAGCGAAGAAAGTGCAACAGTTCGGGACTTCTGTTTTGTTTGTCAATAGCGAGTATAAAGTAAAAGCTGATGAGCCCTAATTCTATCTAGCAGCCTATAGTGCCAGTGTATTAAACTTAACAAATGCCTATGCTGTGTGCAAAATTACACCTAAAGTGCAACAGGGCTAATAGTTGGTCAGACGAGATGCACAGGTGAACTTGGGCAAATATCCAACCTGACGGGATTGGGAACCGACAAACACGGGTTAACCCTCGAACCCCATCGTGCTGTGAAAATGTTTCTGGGATTCTTTACAGAGCCTTTTTTAGCCACCTGCCTTGACCCCGCCTAGGTCTAAGTGTTCACTTTAGCAAGGGATTTAAAGATGTCCAAGAATTGTATCAATCGAATATTGAGCTTTGTGTTTCTTGGATCTAAAGACTCAATTAGTGCTGATCTACAAGACCTGATCCCTAATGCGTTAAATTCCTCCTTCAACAGACTCCTTCTCTGATGACCTAGAGCAGGGAAAATGCAGATGACGTGCTGCAGGGTTTAATCTGTCCGATAATATAATCGACATTCCTTGCCCCCCCCCCCCCTGACCTTCTCCGCGCCACTGTGGAAATAAATCTAGCGTTGGAATATCACCAAGTCTCAGAGCCAGTAATTTCTGTTTGATCTTTAGGGAGTAAGTGGCTTCCAAAAGGGTGAGCTCTTTTTGGACATTGTAGGATTTCATCACCAGCCACCCATGTGACCGCTTAGCCACTTTATCTTTATCAGCCAACTTTGCAACTTGATAGATTTATTTACCGCTCTTCTAAAAATTCGACCGGATGTATTTAATTTCCATAGCTCACCCAATTCAAGCTTTTCAATGCTTCTTTCGAGGTATTTTTTATATACACCATTCCCCTTCTGAAGGTTTATTTCGGACCAGACTAAGGGGCTGATTACAATGTCAGTCGGACCTACTTCCACGGTCCTATCGGAGGTGGTCGGACTACTGATGGTCTCTTTGGAAGCAGCCAGTCCGACCACCAGATTGCGATGCATGCATCATGTACTCCGACCGACTGCTGAAAGACGGCCAACTCCAACAGCTTTTCTCTGACCACAGAGATGGCGGTCAGAGACAACTGGCATCCATAGAGCTGTACATGGTTATCCGACCGCCGTCCGGATTATGATTTGCATTTCCGACGGCCCGACCGTGGTGGTCCGATCGGCTGCCTTGAGTCATCAAAAATGAAGGATTTGGAGTGCATACTTAGCCCAATGTGCTTCTCTCTAGCAGTCTCTACCATGCATCCTTTCCTCCAGGTCCCCCCAACACCTCGGAAGCTGAACCCAGATGACAGCGATCCTGTGAGTGCCGGAATCCAGATCAGTCCTTCTGGGGTATGTATCTTCATTGACTGGACTATGCACATTCTGCCACACTTCAGCAATGGGGTACAGGGTGCATAAGGCATATCCCCACATATTAAAACCAAAGGGGATGATGGACGGAGTGTTGAACCATGCAAGCACTCACCCCCAGTCAACTGATCTGGGTTTAATCCGTCATTCTTTAGCTCATTCCACCACCCCAGTTCAGACATGACCATATGCAAATCAGTCTGACCCTGTGCCTCATGGGAACAGTCCAGCCCAAACTGCCAAACCACGCCTTCCCTGGACCGGAAACAAGCATCCTGGGAGCGGTTTTGGGTTCATAACCCTCATCAGCCAGGCTAGCTTGAATCAAGTGGCAAAGTGAGCAAGGGACCCACATCTGGGCATACCCTGCCAACTTAGGGCAAATACAGCAAAACCAAAGGGGATGATGGACGGAGTGTTGAACATTGCAAGCACTCACCACCTGTCAACTGATCTGGATTTAATCCATCATCATTCTTTAGCTCACTCCGCCACACCAGTTCTTGTTTCTAGTCCAGGGAGGACCTGGCTGCGTAGTTCAGGCTGGACTGTTCCCATGAGACACAGGGTCAAGACTGATTTGCATATGGCTGGGTTCAAACTGGAATGGCATGGTGAGCAAAAAACAATGGATTTAGGCCCTGATCTCAGTACTGGGGTGAATGTATGACATTGTTCTGCATTCTGTCCATCAACTGTTGTTTTTGCATTTATCACCCCGAGTGGGACGGGTATGCTCAGACGTGGGTCCCGTGCTCTCCATGCCACTGGAATCAAGCTGTCCTGGCTGAAGAAGGGTGAAACCCTGAAACCGGTCCTAGGATGCTTGTTTCCAGTCCAGGGAGGACCTGGCTTGGAAGTTCGGGCTGGACTGTTCCCATGAGGCACAGGGTCAAGACTGATTTGTTTATGGCTGGGTTCAAACTGGAATGGCATGGTGAGCAAAAAAACAATGGATTTAGGCCCAGATCTATGTACTGGGGTGAATGTATGACATTGTTCTGCATTCTGTCCATCAACTGTTGTTTTTGCATATCCCCACATATGCTATGCATGTGTGTGAATACCAAATGTATTTTTTTGAGCTTTGTACTCATTTGTAGTGACATATTCGGGGATATGTGACTGCCCTAGCTGCAACTGCTGCGCTAGCAGCTGTTGCATCGTAATACGGCGGGGGGCAACTTCCCAGACTCATAGGTCAAAAAGGGCTCACAGATATGGCGGGCAGACAGTTGGTCTGACGGGCATCGTGATGAACCCTTAAGTTAGCCAATGAGCCCCCAGCAGCTGAATGCAGTTTGTGGTAGCATTTTACAAATGCTGCATGCATAGCAAGGGACTGCTCTGTCTGAGAAAACTCCAGACTAATTTGGGCAAGCAATGCTGATCTTGGTAGCTGGAAAATTTGTTTATAGGATCTTATCACAAATTTGTCCAGGAGATGGGCCACCGCACCCATCATTATTTCTGCTCCATATGAGAGTGCAGGTATCAATTTAGTTTTCATTAGATCGGCCATTGGCTAAAGATGGTGCCCCCTGGAAGGGTTTTGCTAGCATTGTAAAGGCATAGTTATGGACTTGTGAATTTGCTTTGATTGCTTCCGTTTGAGGTGCAAACGTAGCCCTGGAGTCTATCTTGACACCTAGATACACATTTGTAGAAGTTTCATCAATCGTAGCTCCTGTAAGATGCCATTTATGTTGATTTAAAATGCAGCGACTAAGTAAGATGACTGTTTTTTTTTGCAATTTATTTCCAACCCATTGTCCTCTGAGTATGATCCTAAGCAATCCAGTCATCTCTGCAAGCTAATTTTGGTGTTACTAAGCAATAACAGGTAATCCACGTACAAGATCTTCTATAATGGCTGGCCACCGAAGCTCAGGTCACGTGAGATCTGTCCATCTAATGCCCAGGAGAGATACGCAATATCTAGATTAAAAGAACAGGTGCTAAAACGCAACCTTGCTTTAGTCCGTACAATGTTTTCATTTCCCTCGATAGGTGGGTACCAACTCCCATTCTTAATCTTGACCCACTTGTCTGAGTAGAGCAGCCTTGTGGCCCTTAAAATATTGGTCAGGATTCCCTGCTGTTGGAGTTTTGCCCATAGCTTGCCAAGTGGGACATAGTCGAATGCTGCCTTAAACGTGATGAAGCACATATAAAGCAGAGTACCTGTGGCCTTTGCTCCACTGAGGATTAGAACCACTGCCATAAGATTGGTAAATGTGCCTTGGTTCTTCGTGAACCCTGTCCGATTGAGTGAAAGTCAGCTCGTGTCTGATGCCCGAGCTTCCAGGCCACGAAGCAGTAGTGTGGAAAAGTTCTTGAGATCCACATCCAATAATGCATTTAGGCAGTAATTGCTAGGTGAAGATGCAGCAGCTCTCTTAAAAATGGGGTGAATGATCGAACCTTTCGAACTTTCCAGAATAACTCCTTCTGCCAAAATGGTATTAAACATCATGGCCAGGAAGCTGGCCCACCGTGCAGAGGAATGCTTAAGGAGTGCGTGTCGTATTCCATTTGGGCCAAGGCACAGTCAGCCCGAATTTCTTTTATGATCTTTATCATCTCTGCAGGTGTATATGCTAAGTGAACGGAGCAGGTGTTGGTCCAGTTTTTCCCATGGAGCTGATCCAGCTTGGCTGCACCCTGGGAGCTGCAATTTAAGTGGGACTTCAAGTGTTCAACCCATTCGCCCTCACTTATATTGGCATTGTGGGCTGCCCTTGGGCCTTTTTCTTTGTTAATATTAAGTTTCCAAAAAGTTTTGAGTCATTTGACTTTGAGGCATACAGCAATTGAGCCCACAGCACTTCTTGTTTGGCTCTTTTGACGGCCTAGATCTCTCTTTTCAATAGTCTCCTCTCAATGCGCAGTACCCTGAGTAGATTTTTGTCCTCAGGGAATCGCCGTAATTGCCTAAGCAGTCTGCCTACTTTGGCTCTTCTCAAGTGGACAGGCTGTGGCTGGACTGTGCTCCTATGGCGCCCATGCTGTGCACCCTTGCTCATACTGCTGGCAGGATGTCTATTTGTCCATTTGTCTGTGAAAGCTTCCCATACGAATATTAGGTTGGAATTCTCTACGGCCATGGTCTCATGTGTAACCACTGCTTCTTCTGCCTGGTCCTTTGCCGTACTAGCGTCCCACTTCAGGCGTTTTAAATTGTCTGTACCAAAGTCTCCCGATAGAGCTGTTATGATCTTGTTTTTCTATCGCAAAGAGGTCGCCACCAAGATTACCTGCGGGTGATGATCGCTCACCTGGTGGTGAGATATTCTAAAGTCCTCCACTTGATTATATAATGGGAGGTTCACCAACATGTAGTCTTGGAAGGAAACTGACTTGCCTGGAGCTCTAGTCCATGCTGGGGTGGTATCGCCTTATTTGTGGCCGTTCAGGGCCAAGAGACCAATGAATTTACATGTTTTGCAAATGTTTCCCCAGTTGTATCTTTCCATTTGTAATGTGGCATACTCTGATATGGGAGAGGCCCAACAACCTTTAAATGCTCCTTTTTTGAACAGTGGAGACTAGCCAATATGATGGGCGCCATGTATTTTTTAGCTGAAGCATTCATGAAGCCAGCTTGTCTGCAATTACGGATTTCTGCCCGAGATTAAATTACAGATTTACGAAAATCAAGGATTCATGTAGATGCTTGGCCCAACCATCCAGACACAGAGCCAAATGGCATGGATCTTATGTACTGAGTTCTGTAATCTTTGTAAACAAGTTGGAGCTAATATAGACTGACAGACTGCCTTTTGCCCATCTGAGGTAACAAGAGTGTTATCCGAGAGCTGTGCCCCTCTGGCTTGTAAAAACTTAATAGCAAGTATATCATCTGCCACCACATGATCAAGGCCTGGCAGTGCCTTTATTAATTTTAGGATGCTCAAGTAATTTAGTACATCCTGTGAGCCCCTAGATTTAAATTCAGGGATCTATAGTAGCCGACATCCTAGGTCATTATGCTACATCGATATGTGTTTGTGGTCGGTCATGCTTTAGTTGCCGTCATCACAGTGGTAATTTCACATCACTTGATTTGGGGTTGCTAACCCTGTTTTCCCACTGGGTATCCCTCTTCCCACCTTGGAGACCACACCCATGGTTACTTGTGACCATGTCTCCGGGGGAGTGAGGTCTATAGTGGCTGAGGTTTGGGTTGCTTCCTCCTTGAGTCTCCGGGCCTGGCGGCCCTCCTTATAGACCTTTTTATCTTGCAGGAATACTCTTATTGCCGGTAAAAGTTAATCTCATTTTAGTGACTTTACTGAGGACGTTTTAATGGATATAGAGGTGCCCTAAAGATGGGTGCCCTACTGTTGGTGCCGCCCCAACATCGGGTGCGTTGGTTACAAGCACAGGTTCATTCCTCCGGGAGCTATCTCCCAGCGGAACCTCAACCTCATCCTCTTCAACCTCGCTTGTCAAGGTTGAGGGTAAATGTACAAGGCCTGGTGCAGGCTTTATTTCTACCCTTCCTTGCACGCTTCTTCTCCCTTTTTGTCAACCAGATCGGTGCATATGTTGGTCTTGAGGTGAGTTTAGCACATGTGCTACCTTGCTGTCTGGGCTAAGGTCTCTCCTTTGGCCAGCAGGGGTTCCTCTCTGGCATTTTCCTGCGCCTGCAATCATAGCACCTGCTGAGACCACAGGTAGATCAATTCTTGTGTCCTGCTCCTTCCGAGTTACTGGCTGGCTGTTAATAGCACTTCAAACCTGTGGGGTAGTTAGTGGTGTCTTGACATGGGCACCCTCGTTGCAAGGCTGATCTTCACTTCAACCAACATTCCTTCCATAATCTCTGGGAGTTGCGCCATCCTGTCGACTACCTCCTTGCAGGAGCATATAGTAAAGTCAGCAAGGTGCTTTGTTTGAACCCTGGTGATCAAGGTATTTGACTTTTTGAGTTTGTTGTCGATTCCGTAGATGAAAACTACCATGGTATTGAGTTGTCGTGGAGTTCCTATAAGAAGTATACAGGATCTGCACGTTTAGATAACATACACTGTAGGATTGGTGTTAGATGAACTCTGATCACCCCCACCGGGTATGTTGGCCATTTTAAACCAACTAGCTCACAGTGCCACTAGAATCTTCTCTTACCAAGGAGAGACTAGTTCCTGCCAACCATCGAACATGACAACCCTGATCCCTCACGACAGTGGAAATAATATACTACCTTTTGCTCAGTCACTCGTGCTTACTTAGGGGCATATCAACAACAACCGGCGATAATTATCTCTAAGCGCACTTAGCGCTAGGATAATTATCGCCGGCTAGCGTGAATTTTTATCGCTGAGATAGCGTGCTATTAGCAACGCTTATCTCAATAGCGATAAAAATCCTCACGCTAACAGGCTAACGTGAGATTATCGCTGGAAACCCAGCGATAATCTCACGTTACCTTGTTGATAGGGACAGGCAAACTTAGCCATGATATCCTCCTTCCATAGGATATCATGGCTAAGTCAGAAAAATACCAGACGTAAAAAAGCAGCGTTAACCGCGGTTAGCGCTGCTTTTTTTGTCTCTAACAGGGTTAGCGACATTCTTGATAATAGGAGAAATGTCGCTTAGCGACATTTCTCCTATTATTTTACTCTGGAACGCCCCCTTTGCATCTCATTAGAGATGCAAGGGGAAGCGTAGAGTAAAAGGGTGCTAACATGCAAATTTGCGTGTTAGCACCCTGTTGTTGATAGGGCGCTAGTTTTATCTCTGCTTTTTTGGCTTTTAAAGCCAAAAAAGCAGAGATAAAGCCCTTGTTGATATTCCCCTTAGTCTGTCTCAGAGAGATACACCGAATAAAACAAGCTGGGCATTTTCAATAGGCATTTATTGAACAGTTGTTATTCTGGTGTAGAATAGATGTGCTGCAACAACCGCTAGACAGTATAAGATATAAATGATTAACAGTACTATAAAGGTAAATGGATGGTATAGTTCTACTATCAAACTAAAATCATGAATACATTCAAGTATATAAAACACATGATAAAAAGATGCGTACTTCTACAAGCTTTCCCTAACTAGATGTACCTACATGTACCTTACATGGGTGTAGGTGTTAAGCCAAGAATCCCTCTAGTATTTAGTCAACCCCATTACCTGAAGTTAGAGACTATGGGACCCCATCCTGGTCTCGAGTTGGACACTCCGCGAGGGATGTTAGACCACTGCGAGCTAGAGTATCTGCATGCAGGAACCTCAGCGTCTCTGGTCAGTGTGTCAGCCGGGAAGTCTCTGTCTCCTCTGTCTTATCTTAGCAAGATGTGATGTATATATATCTATAGGTCTCCCCAGGGGTCCTACCTTGCTGTATTACTGTGTCGGCCTAAGGATGACGTCGGGCATGAACTTTATACATAGATTTTATACAGGAGATGGTTCCTGCTGTGCTTCCAAGAATCCTCATGCATAATGTATGAGATTTCGAACTAGGGAAAACCTGCGTTCAGAATGCAGTGTCGTATCTAGGTAAAAGGCCAGTCCCTGTAAACCGTGACAAGTGTAATGGAGAGACTATAGGTGAAGGGTAATGAGATTACCGAGGCCTATATTACAAGGAATATAACAGAGTAAGCCCACCTGGATTTCCATTTTGTTTGCATGGTGCCTAAGGGCAATCACTGCCGCTTGCATTGAATTCTGGATTGCCTCCCACACCTTAGTTGAATTGGTCGTAGTTTGCAAATCCTTGTTATATTCTTCTGCCCCCACCTTTTGGCTAGAGTACCATCCCGGGAGGGTTGCCAAATCACCCTTCTGTGTCAGCGTGCAGCGGGGGCTTTCCTATATCATTGCTATTGCTCTCCTCCAGCTAATCTGGCTCCTTAACCCTGATAGCGGTAAATGCTAGAAAGGAATTGAGCTCAAACTGAGGGCTCTTAAAAATACAGAGAGGGTCAATCTTTTGATGTTGAGCAAAGTTTACCATAAAGGGATGGTGGGTTCCTAGGGATTCCAAACCTACTGGTCCCGGATTCAATCCATTAGAGGGGGTTCACTCTCAGCGGAGAATCTATGGGGAAGATGGTTATTTAAAATCAAAATTGTTGGAGACAGGGGGATCTGAGAGGGGGACTCCACTGTGACCTCAGTAAATTCATTACCCAACAGATCAGGAGCTGCTGGAGCAAAAGGGCTGGGGCAAGGCCCATGATTTCCAACTGCCCCCTCAGGCTGGCTATCACATCCTCCAGCTGGGGTCTTACTGTCTTGACCACTTAATGACTGAAAAAAGTAAGTTATGTGTGGAATTGTGTGATCCAGTCCTCTAGACTGCTCCAGGCTTTGATGGGCTTCCGCATTATCAGTGTCCTGTGAGCTCTCTGCTGTATCTGTGCGCCTTTCCACGGCTAGGTCGCTGTTATCCAACGATCGGGAGGGGAGGGGCACGAACATGGCGGACGCTGCTGGACCTTCTAGTTTTAGGGTGAGGACTGATGGGGTTTCTTCAGCAACAGGAATCAACCGTGGTCTCCTGACCGCGGGCTCCACCTCTACCCCCCAGGTCTGTCGACTTCACTTTTCCTTATGTGGAGGACGGGGGCACGAGCACAGCCGATGGCGCCGCCTCACCCTTCCTAGGTGTCACTTTCCTCCTTGTATGTTGTGGGGGGCAAGGGCGCTCTTATACTATAGGGATGGATGACGTTTATGTAATCCTGTATAGCTCCTTGTGGCTCCTTGTGGTTCCTTCGGTGGCTTGTTGCAAACGAAGGGGGGGGGGGCAACCTGATTGCAAGCCGCACCCAGGCCTGGCCAGCTGCTTCCGTAACACTGGGCCCTACCGACCAACCGCTCAACTAAGCACGGATCCCCTCCATCAGCCTCGACTGCTCCTCGCTGTCACCGGAGCATTATCAGGTCCTTCGGTTAACACTTAATTTGCAGACAGTACCAGTACCAATTAGGAGGGCAGTTCTTCAAGGTCCTAACTGAAGCCAGCCGCCCCCGCGCTCTACACATTTTAGCTAGTTATGGCTGCAGCGGGGACAGTATATACCAGGAGCAATGGCAAAGTAAGTGTTGGTTAAAGGGAAACACGGAGGGGGGTGCATGCCCCTGTATCTGTACCCCCTCCTACCTTGCCTATTTCATCTGATCTGATTGCCACTGTTGCCTCGGGGCTATAGTGGGCGACGGTGACCGCGACCATGGGGGATTGCGGAAGGCGTGGGAGATGCCGAGGACCTCCAGACTGCAGCCCCCAGCTCTGAACACTGCACCAACAGCAGCCAGAATGTCTGTCTCCGCCCTCCAACAACGATTTAGAAGTCACACCTGAAGTAAATTATGTCTGTCCATCTAAAACAAACTCTGGCAAATTACGCTTGGCCAAACTTAGGGGCAGATTTACAAGCCCCTTGCTCCCCTTTTGCGTCACTTTTAACATGGGAAAAGGGATGCAAAAGTGGCGCAAGGGGCTTGTAAATTTGCCCCTTAGTATTCTAAAACTAATACAAGCTCTGCTAGCCTTTACTAAAAGTATCAGTGGTGCCTGGCTCAACCAAAAGTACTTGAAGTGAATTTATTTCTGACACGTTCCGGGAGTAAATTATCACTAACATAACTAAAAGTGTTTGGTGTGACTTAGGCTTGGTCCACCTAAACATATCTATGCCTGGCTCGAATATACATACCTCTATTGAGCTGCGCCTAGTTCAGTCCTGGCATATCTAAAGGTTCATGAAGTGGAGTGAGGTGTGGAATCTATCTATGGGTAGGTCAGTCAGCTCAGGGGAGAGGATGTGGCAATGTATGGCCATAGCTGCCGATTTAGGAACTACAGGACCAGGTTCGAATCTCGGCGCCAGCTCAACATCCTGTGATTCTGGGCAAACCACGAAATCTCCCCGCGTGTACCAAAAATGAATGTGTCTTTGTGTAATGTAACTGGTACTCATGTAAAGCGCTCCAGTAGCTTCGGGTCGAGTTCGTGCTATATAAAAACTGAGGGAAAAAACAGAAAACTACTAGCAGTTTAACCAACTGCCAGACTAAGTTAACCTGATCTCAGTTATGGCTGACCCAACTAAAAATATCTGAAGGGAGCCATCTACAGCTGACAAAGTGCCTAAAATGACCTCATATGCCACCATAGGGACAGACAGTTTATGTCAATGAAGAACTTCCCGAAATGAGTTGTGAATAAGCAAGAGTCCCCCATTTCCAACATTTTTTATGTTCTTAAAATCCGTACAGGCATAGAGGTCGGTCTGTCTCCCTGCCTGGGCCTTGGACTCAAATACTTTGTGGAAAAAAGAAATAAACTATTAAAAACAGCAGATTTGACGTCGCTTCCCTAATGTTCATCAGAAAGATGTCTTAATCGCGTGTTTGAAGGCTGCGGACCCATTTTTGGTATGTAAAACGCTGTGACTTATGGCTGGGCCCGGGCAGCTCTGAGCCCAGACTGCTAACCCCGCCCCCTTGGAATGCGCAGGACTCGGTGTTCGACGGCAGCAAAATGTTCCATGCGGGTTATTTGAAGCCTTGGATCGTGCAACAATGCTAGAAATAGCAAGCCCAACCTGATGTAAATAATTCAAAAAAGCCTAATGCATGTGACAAGACAAGGGCTGATTCACAAAAGCTTTTATGAGCACAGCAAGCAGTGCTACAGGAGAACTCTTACAAGGCTTTGTAAATTGGCCCGAACATCCAACTCAGTGTTAGTAAAAGTGCAAAGAGGGCACAATCCTTTCTATTTGTACTAATTGCTTACGCATATAGGCAGAAAATTCCCATTTTATTCCCATTTTCGAAGATTTGGGGTCAATTGATATAGTCATCTTAGAATAAATCTGTTTAAATTGAACAAAAATAAAGTCATCTTAGAGTTTGTGGGAGTATGACAGGGTCACTATTTTTCTCCAAAATGCCATTGGGGCGGCTCCTCCGCTAAGACAGAGGAGTGTTGCCAGGGGTGGCTCCTCCATGAGGGCGGCGGAGCGCTGCCCCACTGCTCAGTGGCATAACGAAAGTTGAAGGGGCCCCCCTGCAAGGTACACAGAGGGGCCCCTGCTCCGGATTTAATCCAGAGCTCTCTGGTGTGAGTACAGTGCTGAGGGACCCCCCCGCACTGCGGGGGATGCGGGGGCCTGTGTTACTCCCCTGCCACTGCTTTCTCGCACTGCGAGAAGCAGAAACATAAAATGGTATTTTTAATACCATTCTATGTTTCTGCTTCTCGTGCTGCGAGAAAGCAGAAGACAGGTGTATGCCTGGTTGGGGGCAGGCGGGAGGGCATGCCTGGTTGGGGGCCGGCGGGTGCGCGGGTCGGGGAGGAGTGGCTTGCATCACTCTGAGTACTTTGACTGTTTGGCAGGGGCGGCTGGTGACATTTGAAAGTGGTGAGGCTTAAAATGTGTGGTGAAGCGCACCGCGGCAAGTGAACGAGCCTGATCGGCATAAGGAGAGTTCGGGGGTTTCCCCCCGAGAAAATGTTGAAAAAAAGAGTGGGCAAATGGTGCATTTTCAAGCAAATTTGAGAAAGCAAGAAGGTTAAAAAAGCAGTTTTGAAAGTACAATTATTACATTAATAAAGAGAAGTCAATGTCATATAATAACATAGGTAGTTGCTTATTCACTATAATCACAGAACTTCATAACAGACTTCGAGATAACAATGCTGAGTACCATTCATACATAGCACATTTGACATCAAAATGCTTTTTTTTTTTTTTTTTTAAAGCATTCATCTTATCTGTTTGAGCTCTTAAAATAAGTAAAGCAGTGGCAGGTGGTGATTTTTCAAAGTGTAAAAAAGTTAGCCCCAAGTGAGCCCAACCGATATAAGTCAAGATCAGGGGGAGGGGACCCTCGAGACACCGCTGGTGGACACCCCCCTGGGATGCACTGCGGATGAAGTGCTCTGATCCTACTGCGAGGTGTGGGCGGGGGGAAGCGACGAGGAGGGAACCTCGATGGAAAGTATTTATGAGGCAAGGGTTGTTCTGCGGGGCTTCAAGGGTGCGGCAAAGTTATGCGGAAACTGGGCCCTTAGTATCTGGCCCACTTAAACAGTCTGTTGGACTGGGTGTAAAGCCTCAATCCTTGCCTCATTCCATGTTAACCACACCCCCAACCCTAAAAGTTTGTTACCCGGGTGGCACTCCGAGCCGAGGCCTGGGGCCGCAGTATACAGCTGTCAAAACACGCTCGCCCCTCCCTCGACCCCACTGCACATTCCCAGCCTGACCCATTCATGCACGCTCATTAAATGGGGGGTTTAATTGGACTAATGTACAAAACGAGTCTCCTGGGGCCTGCCCCTTAACTCGACGGGGTTTTAAAAGCACCTTAGAGAAGAGTGCGGACATATTTACACCCCGGCTCCTAGTGACACGTTTCTGTATTGTGTAAGTTTGTACACTTGCATATACTGGCTATTAAAGAACGCCCCAGACGTGAACTGGGGCAGCATGTACGCGCCAGGCGGTATACACAACTCTATGGGGCGCTTCTATTCTGAACAATTCGGCATACTTCGGCGGTCACCATATTTTTGTGTCTCGTGCTACACAGCGCGTGCGCTGTTTTTAAAACGCATTTCAATATAATAAAGCTAGGTCTTTGTTTTCTATTTGTACGGAAAATCTCATCCAACAAGTTAACCACATCCTCCAGCGCGTAGTAGTTTTAGTGAGAGGGGATTGTAATCACCCTTCTCCAAAATTTAAGCAGACAACGTGGAATATTGCATGTCTGGCTGATTTTATAGTACAAAAACGTTTTTAAAAATGCATTTCACAGGAACCTCCACAACATATGTGACTTATTGTCGCGCGGGGGGGGGGGGGGTGTTAAAATACATTTTTTTTAAATCCTACCTGAGGTCCTCAGCACGTCCGCGCCACCTCGGGTCCGTCCGTTGGCGCCTACAGCCCCTCTCAGGCTCTCAGCCAATCCTGGCACTGCCAGCAGCGCCAGGATTGGCTTAGGGCACGGTTACTGCTCGCCCACCTGCCCATTAGGAGACCGAGGTTTGAGCCTTTGCTCAACCCTCGGTCTCCTAATTGGCATGCGCCAGCCAGAGCAGACACTGGTGCGCATGACTGGGCACAGAGCGAAAATTCGCTCACCTTCCCAATCATGCGCACTTGTGCTGCTGCCTGTTGCCCCTGCCTGGTCCGTCTGACAATCATGTCAGTCAACATGACGCCGGACCGCCCACCGGGGGTGGGCGTTCCGACATCATGCTGACTGACATGATTGTCAGTTCTCCCTCTGCTTCTTTGAACTTGAGTAAACTGATTCAGTTTACTTAAGTTCAAAGACGCCAACGCTGCGGGCGACGCTGCGGGCGGGGGGGCTACGCCCCAACGCCCTAATGGACGCACCGCTCCTGCTGTTTGGTCAGCCCCGGGGCCGACCAAAGCAGTCATGCACCCTCTACATTTTCTCTATGTAAGCTGCATGCAGCCTACATAGAGAAAATGGCCTCCCTACAGGTCTACTGGGCGCTATCTGGGACTTTACACCAATTACAATGCTGCCATTGCAGCATTGTGATTGGCTTACAGGAGGGGAGGGAGCATGCCTAATCCTGTTCCTGTTCAGGAAAACGCAGAAAGTGGGACCCGGCCCAGGAGCAGAGGTGGCACGGACCAATTCAGGTAGGTTTTCTTCTTTTATTTTAATCTCCCCCCGTGGTAACCCCGGCACAAACCACCGTGCACTCCCCCCACCCGCGAGTATTGTGAGCAGCGACTGAGTGTTGCCCCGCTGCTCTCAGAGCAGTGGAAAAGGGAAAAATAAAATGATAATGACATTGTGATTATCATTTTAGTTTTCGCTGCCATGGGGCTGGTTAGGGCGGGGCTGGTGGCACACGGAGGAGGAGTGTTTTGTGTACAAGTGCGCATGATAGTTTGGCCGGCTATCTTGGGCCGTTCAACCATGCTTGCGCACTTAGCATGTTCTCCACCGGGATGGAATACACAGCCTGGGTGGAGAACATGCACAGGTTCCCAGTCCTTGTCCGAGCGCCGAACCACGGCGCTCAGGCCAACCACAACGCTGCATTGCAGCCTTGTGATTGGCTATGGGGAGCCAGGGTGCTTCCTGCTTCTGGGACTCGTCAGGAAGAGAAGCAAGAACGGAGGAGAGACGCCGGTTGGGAAAAAGTATGTTTTAAAAAAATATATTTTATTTTTCTCAACCCCCTTACGCCGCCACCCCATTCCCTGCCAGCCGCCACTAATGCCATTGTGAATTGGTGCCATAGTTGTAGAAAATGTATACACGTGTGAGGCCGCTCAGTGCTCGTAATGGGCAAACTACCTCGATTCGCAACCTGGTGGAGTAGTAGCCACTGCAGCACAACCTTCTTTGCTATGTTATTTGATGGTGCTATACAGAGATTTTAGGCCCTAATAATGAGCCAGTAGGAGCGGAATTAGCACATGGAATTCTGCTCTGCCTGATTCTGAGTGGGCTGGAATTCTCGCACCTGCTTTTCCCCGGTGTTGGAACAACAGACCCAATGTTACTGTGCAGTAATTCAGCCTAGAAAAATTGCAAGACGAGCAGCCAACCCCTTTACCTTTTTTTCCTGGAGGACGGGCTACATTACATAGAATTCTCCCCCTGTCGGAAATAAGCCTTCCCTTCATTTCCCTACTCCACAACCTCCCCCCCACCCTACACACAGGCTGCAGCATACATTTACTGTCAGCTCAATGAAGTTGGCAAATGTTTGCAATAAATCCTATGGAATTGGGAATTCAGTGTGATTTAATGGCCAGCAAACCTGGTCCCACCAGGTAATTTCTTGTTCCACTCGTTGTCGCGTGGTACTGGCAGTGTTATTGCACGGCGATATTACTTTCGCATGCAGATTTACCAACCCATCAGTACAACGCAACTCGTAATCAGCCCCATAGACTACACAGTTAATGTACTCTCTCCCGACCATAGATAGCAGATGGGGTGCCTCTTACTCGGCCACCCGTAATGCGCACCACGGCCTCAATAGTCATAAAAGGCCCTATAGAAATGCTGCAAGTTCCCATTCATATTGCTCAATAAAATTGGCCACTCTTTATTGGTTTCGCACAACCCTTGCTTGGGAAAAATGTTCACTTTATGGGACTGTTAAGAGCGTAAACAGCTGTTCTTGGTGAGGTGATGTTCCTGTGATGCAGGGAGCACTGACTGAAGATTGTGGGGTTGTGGGATTGGGGTTTTCAGGAGGAAGGCATTGCTGGTTTAGTCAGTGGAGGTGATGACCTGCTGACAGAGGAGGCCTATCCTTTTTGTGAAAGGGGAATTGCTCCCACTATACTTCGTGAATGGCAGGAAGGCCTCTTTAAAGAGACATAGGGGCAGATTAATAAGCCCGTTGCGTCACTTTTGCAGCGTCTTTGCGTCACTTTTTGTGACACAGCTGTGGCGTAAACAATGCGCCACGTTGATGCCCATTAGCAATGTGACGCATCTAGGGGGATGCGTCACCTTGTAAAGCCCTGCGTTATATTATACCTGCGTCAGGTATAATGTATGCAGGGTGGGCGCTCCCACGCATGAAAGCCTTGTAGAAGTGACACGTGCGACTACAAGAACACCATTGTATCAAAACCTTACGCCTGCTTGAAGCAGGCGCAAGGAGTGATGCAGTACAATAAATATAGGCCTCCCCATGCATTGCTAAAGTTGCGTTGTGCTTGCGACACGACTCCAGCAATGCGTGACTTTTGCGCCAACAGATGTGTCAGAATTTCTGACACATCTGTCAATCCTTGCGCCATGGTGTATTGTAAATACGGCACATCCATGGTGACGCAAGGGTTTCACATGGAGGCGCAGGGAAACTGACACATCTCTACAGATGTGTCGGTTTCTTGTAAATCTGCCACATAGTTTTTAAATATTTTTGATTTAGCCAGAATAGGTTGATCCCTAAGGCTTGGTTAAAGTGAGTGTTGTAATGTAGATTGTCAGTATCCATTTCTTTTCTTATTGTCCTTTGTGGCTTTCCTTAATTTCACTTGTCATAGTTTGCCCGGGGCATTGTGATGTCATATAGAATCCTTGGCATTAAGGCTGTGAGGAGCTGGAGATAGGAGCCTGTCTTTGTATCTGCTTACGGTTGAGCTCTCTATATTTAATAAAGAACTTATTAAATATTCTTCTATTTGTGAGCAGCATCACTACAGTGAGCTCCAGAGCTGAGCACCTACAGTGTGGGTTGATTACCTGACATTTAGCCCCCGATATTTAACTCGATTTAGTCCTCACAGGAAACCTGTCCTGCAACTGGGGCCTAATATTTTTTTATTTGCCCACTCTAAGCTCAAGGCCCTGGTTGCAGCGGGTGTATCTATTTATAGTGCAGCAGGTGGAGTGGCACCAGGCCCATAGTCCTTATCACCAATAATAGGCATTCTAGAATGTTACTTTGCACGATTACACCTGTTTAGGGTTTGAGATACATTGTGACACAATTCACCGACTGGCACCTTTAAATATGAAAGCAAAGAAAGACTCCTCAACAAAGGTGGCTGAATAAGTCATTTGTACTTCTCCATCAAGGTGCCCAGGAAACTACGCACTACGTTGCTCATATAACCAATCATGAACCGTATCTCATGGCTCACGAGCTGCTCGGCGCACTCCCGTCTCCCGCGAGGCTCCCGCACACATACACTGTAGCACCTCCGCACATTGTTGTAAATTCCCAGGCATTTTCACCTTTGGAGAATGTCATCTCTTAATTCTAAAAAAAAACCATACTATTTTTAATAATATTGCAGACTAGCGGCCTTTACTCGTTCCACCATCTGAATTTATATTCAGTTTGCATCAAGTGTTGGCAACAGAGTGGATATTCGTAGTCAGGCAGCAGGGAAAGGCCAGGAGGGCAGGACCGCTGCTTTAGGTCTGGTGGGAATGGACTTCCCCTGGCAGCAGCACAGAGGTCCTGTGAGGGAATGGGTAGGAATGTCGGTCACACAAAGCAGGGTCAGGGATGCCTGCTTGCTCTTTCGTGATAGGCGCGTTATTATTCCCACAATTCGAGCCTGCTTAACTTTAACCTGAAATGCAAGAAACTGGGATATTCTTTAATATCTGTGTTATTCAGTGGAGGTCTGTGTTCTAGCATCGGCGGCAGCCAGTGTCACACTGTGTGCTCCTGGGTAAATAACATATCCCCCAGTCCCCAGTTTCCTTCTGAACTCCCACACCTAATGCCGTTTCTATCCTGGAAATTGACAATATCACCGTCGAAAGATTCTTCCATCGATAGGTTTCAGCTCATTAACCACCATAACCACGCTGCCCTCACATGTAGCCACCCCAATTACATGCCCATAAAACATTTTACTCAACAATATGCATAGTGCTCTGAGACGTCCGACAGGTGAAATGTGGGGTTAATAAAAAGCACTGATAAAGGAAGCGCTTAGAAACAGGCAGCACATTGGCAATAAGCACTAGTCAAATGAATGGACGCTTCCAGAGAGCAACACCAAAGTCCTATACAACAAATGCTGGCTAGAGAGATTCGAAGTAACGTGGGCACAGTGGACTTTTCAGGCATGTGAACACTTCAAGACACACTACTCTTGTAAATCAGGAAGGATATGCCATATGCTGAAATGGAAAGGAAATGTTATCATGATTTAATGTACCACATTACAGCTGCAGCGCCTCAAGGCGCTGTTATCTTTTTGGGGTAAGGAAAGTGATTTGCCACATGTCAGACAAGGCAGGATTCGAGCCTTAACCAAAGTCTGTATTTAGTCGATAGACGACATCTCCTCCTACATGGCGCTCAAGGCGCTATTTTTAAGATGCTAGTATCACTTATAGATCTTTCGTCTGCAATACAAAGCACTTTGCTGATTCACTATTTTATCAAAAATACAATTACAAAATAAAGATAGTAATGTCCCTTAAGTAACTCACTGCACATTAATGATGCATGCAATACAGCGCATCAGGTTACTTTCAGCACTGGAAGGGGCAGCCAAAATATGAATGAATGTGTACTAACAATATGTGCACAGACTGAATAAAAGAAAAACTGACTTTAAAAGTAAAATGAGCTCCTATGATCAACAAAGTGGTCTATGGGGTTTTCAGATTCTTGTAAATGAAAACAGAGTTTTAATTGATTTTATTTTTGTTTTTAACGATCCATTTTTCCTAGCTTTACAATGAATACATTTAGATCACTTACAAGGTGTGGTGAGAAGCCATTCAAGATCTGAACACTGACAGTAAACCGTGGTATGTGATGTTTTAAACACCCATTGTGGTCAAACAGAAAGTAAACGGTTCCTTTTTATGGGGTTTAATACTTGGTCAGACAATATCTAAGCACTCAGAATTTAGGAGATGAAGAACAGGCAAATAATGTGGTTTGCCCAGGATCACACAAGTTGTCTAATTTCCAAATCTGGCTAAGCACTGTACATGGTCCATGACTAACCATTTAAAATACGAGATAACACCCCAGACTAGACAGCTATTGATCTTAGACTGCACCTCAAACTAGACAGCTGCACACCCTAGACCACACCTCAGACTAGACAGCTAAAGATCATAGACCACAATACAAACTAGACAGCGAGAGAACATAGACCGCACCTCAAACTAGACTGCTAGAGATCCTAGACCGCTCCTCACACTAGACAGCAAGAGATCCTAGACCACACCTCAAACTAGACAGCTAGAGATCATAGACCGCACCTCAAACTAGACAGGGAGATATACTAGACCACAACTCAAACTAGACAGCGAGATATACTAGACCACACCTCAAACTAGACAGTGAGAGATCATAGACAACACCTCAAACTAAACCGCAAGCGACACTAGACCACGATAGGTCAGAGACCACAATACCGAGTAGGCAGCGAGAGAACACTGACAGCTCCTCAAACTAGACAGCGAGAGATGCTAGACCACCCACAGACTTGACAGCGAGAGATCCTAGACCACAACACATACTAGACAGTTACAGATGACTTAGGTTTTTAGTTCATCACGCGCTAATTGCTGCTCAAACGTCCCGCGCGAGGCTGCTCTGCGTCCCACAGGCAGGCGCGCGCCCTGGCAGATCTCAGCAGAGGGGACTTACCGGCTCTGGTAGAGGCTGCTCGGCTGCGGCTCCCCAGGCTCGCTCCCAGACCCCTGAATCAAGTGACAGGCATTTACTTCCCAGCACTCGGCCCCTCGGAGTCATACACGAAGCAGACCTCTGGGTTTACTCTACAGCTGACGTCACGCCTCTCCCCCAGCAGCCCCAGCCCGGCCTGGTGAGGGGCAGGCCCCGAGGGGAGGAGGAAGCGAACTAGGGGGATGCTGTTTAAAAGTCACTCCATAGCTCCCTGCAAATTGATGGCGAGCACTGGGGCTGGCATAGGAATCCAGAGTGCCCTGCATGAGTGAGTAAGGGGTGAGGGGTGCAGGGGACACCAAGTAACACCGAAGTGAGACGCACAACAACAACATTAAGTTGATGGTCCGTCAAATCACAGCAAAGTCGGCTGGGTGGCCGCCCTTGCCTTGTGCAGAAGGGGTCACGGGTACCAGGCAGGGCCGTTTCTAGGTGTTTTGCCGCCCTAGCCGAGAACTGAAAAATACTGCCCCCTCCCTTTTACTAACATAACTCTCCCCCCCTGTCATCCAGGCTAGAGAGGCACACCCTCTACTGCCGAACCCTTCTATGTTACTCTAATTTACTATCAGCAAACAGGATCACAACAGTCAGTCCTGCAACCCACCTCAACGAAAGGCCCAGGCCAGACCTTACGGTAGCCATACACTCACAGAACTATGCACACGGATGCCCAATAGAGCCGTGTGTTTAAATACCAAAAAGGCATGAAGTGCACCTCGTTTTCAAAACCATAAACAACAAAAATAGTAACTTTCATTGCTCACTCACCCAGTACCTGTCCTTAGTACCCGTCAGTGAACACAGTCTTCCGTGCTCACTCGGTCAGTACCTGCTCTCAGTACCCCACAGTGAACACAGTCGTCAATGCTCCTTGGGTAGGTACCTGCCTTGAGTACCCATCAGTGAATACAGTCCTCAATGCTCACTAGGTCAGTACCTGCCCTCAGTACTCCACAGTGAACACAGTCATCAATGCTCCCTTGGTAGGTACCTGTCTTCAGTACCCCTCAGTGAACACAGTCTTCCATGCTCACTCGATCAGTACCTGCCCTCAGTACTCCACAGTGAACACAGTCTTCAATGCTCACTTGGTCCGTATCAGTCCTGAGAGACCCTCGGTGAGTACCAATTCTCAGGGGCAGTCCTTTATTCCCCTCCCTATTGTGCCAGCCCTCAGTGCTCCTCGCTCAATGTCAGTCTCAGTTCCCCTCAGTGCCAGTCCTCTATGACCTTCACGAATACTAGTCCTCAAACCCCTTACCCCCTCCCCTTGTTAATAGTAGTCTTCAGTACTTCTTGTTCAGGGTCAGTCCTCTTTAAGCACCAGTCCTCAGTACTGCTCGCTCAGTAACAGTCCTCAGTGGCCCTGCGTGAGTACCAATCCTCAGTGCCCTTCGCTCAGTGCCAGTCCGCATAATCCCTCTCCAGTGACAGTCTTCAGTGTCCCTCTGTTAGTAGCAGTCATCAACGCCAGTCTTCGGTACACCTCGCTCAGTACCAGTCCTCAGTGCCCCTCTGTGAGTACCAATCCTCAAGACAGTCTGTGAGTACCAATCCTCGGTGCCAGACCTCAGAGCCCTTCACTATCATTCAGTCAGTGCCAGTCCTCAGTGCCTCTCCGTGGGTAGCACCCCTCAGCACCTCTCGCTCAGTGACGGTCCTCAGTAGTGCCCTTGCTCTCGCGCCACCGGTGCCCCTTCCCTCTTGCATGGATCATTGAACTCTGCCCTTCTCATCCCACATGCCGATGCCGGCACTCCCACCTTCACCCGGCAGCTCTCGCTTCTCCCACGGCGCCTGCCGCTTACCCTGGAGCGCTCCCTGCTTCCTCCTTCTACCTTTCACTTTCCTCCTCCAGGAGGCCTCGTTCCGGATCCACTTCTCCTCTGCAGGGCTCTCTGCATCAGTCACTGCCCCTCGTGCATGGCTCCCTCTGACCATCACATGTCACCCTGTGCGCCTCTCTGTCCGCGGGTCTTTCTCGTCACCCCTCGCGTCTCCTACTGCACGTTTCCCTCAGCTCTTCTCATGCCTCAGTTTGCAGTTGTTCCTCTGCGCCTCTCCCCCCTCTCTCTCCCTTGGTCCTCCTCTGCACCTCTCCTCTGAACTCCCCAGTCTTATCACCTCCTCTCCTGGGTCCTCTCTCATTAAACTCCACAGTGAATTGTGGCAGGACCGGGACGAGCAGTCTGGTGGAGATCAACCACGTGCAGGACAGAAAAACCATGCAGAGCACACAGGGCACGACGTAGGAAGCCATCGTGCAGAAAAATCTACAGGCCAGGCAAAAACGCATAACGAGGAATGACGGCACCATAGCCTGTCCCTGGGGATATGAACGGTGAAAACAAGAGTTATTTGCTGCAGCTCACCCACTTCTTCATGGAAAAATTACAGACAAGACACTTCCAGGAATTCTATCCACACGTTGACTGCACCTGGTGGCTGGTCTCTCAACCCCTTATTTGTGTTCCTTCTTACACAAATAAGTTAGTCCTTCCGGTGCAGTGAAAGGACGCTTCTCCAGGTCAGGCGTGGAATCAACCGTGCTGGTGAGTCAGTCGTGGTGCGCATACGCACCCTAAGCCCTTAAGACTGGATAGAAATTCATAGTTTTTCATAGTTTTGAGGATTCTGGAGATTCAACAGGTTCTTCTTTTTAATTTAGGAAGAGGAGGGGTTATTTTTGATCAAAGGTCTGCGTATTTGAGTACGTATCCACTTTGCGGTTGGATTACCGAAATACATTTTGTTTAGATGCGAAATGTGCGTGTTTGTGAGATGTCTTGTATCACCAGTACTTTTTTCGAGTTTATCAATTGAGCATGCTAAAGCACACTTCCTTTTCTGATGCATTAGGCAGTGGTCAGCAGCGTGCATGCAGGGCTGTTTATACCATTAGGCAAGACTAGGCGGCCGCCTAGCTTTACTTTCGTAGGATCAAATAAAAAAAAATTCCCTCTTTTGCCACCCTAGCCATTTTGCCGACCTAGGCGGCCGCCCAGTCTTCCCTAATGATAGAAACAGCGGACTAGCCATAACGGACACAGAAGAAACCCCTGATAAGCTGGGGAACTGGGAGAGGGTGGTACTTTTAGCGGTAGATAGATAAGAAGTCATCCACTCTCCAGCCCACAGATCAGCCCCGAGGAAACACAAGTTCTTTTCCTTTAGGCATGTATATGATTTTCACCCACCCAAGTCCTCCTGGAGAAGGTTGGACTTTATGGGCTGGTGAGACACATTTCTAGGATGCTGTTAGCTCTCAGTTCACCACTAGCAGACATGATGCTGTCTCTCTGTTTATGTGGTGAAGATGGTTGTGGGCACAGTGGGCCCAGAGGATGGTGAGATGTGGCAGGGTGCGAGAGGAGCATATGACAATTACCTGGCCACCTCCACCTGATTTCTCCAAGCAAATGGTTTCTGCTGTTCTTGGGCTGATACGGTCACACCTGCTTCATGTGATGTTGCTCCGTAAGGTCTTGTGGCATCGCAGAGCTGAATTGTTCATTAGCGTACCTCAGGTGGGTGTTTTCTGTGATAATCAGGCACATCTAAAAGCGTGGAAACCATACTTAGCTGCTATGTGGCCCTATGCAATGTGACACCTCCAGTCTGTTATGACCTTAATAACAAGACCTTTTGCTATCTGGTAGCTGCACTGGGAACATTTGAACTGGCTGAAGGTGTGACACATGACATGGGGCTGCTTGGCAGATATACCATAGACTGGAGTAAGATTTACCCAGTGCTTTAAATAGGCAGGTACTGTCAGGGACCGTGTACCTGCACTTCTTTAATATGTGATGGAGAGTCCCTGCACTTCTCTTCACTTTACAATACACTGAATGGTAGAATATGGCACTTTTCAGGAGTAAACAGGAAGTCTGGATTGTGAGTACCACAACTTCTGTAGTTCCATCCAAAGGAATGGGTTTGCTGCATATCCTCAGCAAAGTCATGCTCGCAGGTTTGCTATCACAGTTAGGGGCATATTATCAAGGGCAATATCGCCACTTTTGCTACACTTTTTGCTGAAAAAGCGGCAATATTTTAATCGCCCTATTAACAAGCCTGCGATAACAGGCGTTAGCGTAGGTTTACAGGCGTTAGCTGGCGTTTCTTTTCCACTTTGCATTTCAGCGATATATATCGCTAATGACATGCAAAGTAGGCGTTCCTGACTAACACGTCTTGGAAACACTTGCAGAAACAACTTCGCTCTGTTATCAACACGGCCCCAGAACCGCAAAGCGATTAAAAAAGCCTCGCTAACCGCGGTTATCGCCGGTAATTTACATCTGCAAAAATCCTGACTTGCCTATCTGTATCATGGGAGGTGGATTGTACGGCTAAGTCCACATCTCCCTATCAATAAGGATTCCCGTATCGCTGCAAGTTTATTCCTGGATTCCCAGCGATAATCCCACATTTCGCCGCTATAACCGGATTTTTAATCGCCTTGGAGATATGCGTTGATTATAACGCGATATCTCGGCGATTAAATCCAGCGATAGCTGGCGTTGGCCAAAATCGTGGTAAATGCGATATTTACCGCGTTTCCTTGATAATATGCCCCTTAGCCTTCTGATTCCCCTGTATGCCCAAAGCCATGAAACCCATCACATTGGCATCACCCGCGGCTGCAGACAGTGCACATCTGCGGCATAAAAAAAATGGAGGTGTACCTGATGAGAAAAGTTACTTGGAAGAAAAACCACCGAGGTGGCACACACGCGGTTAGCGCCTCCCTCTAGGGTCATATTGCCCACGTGCCTGCATTTGTAGTATGGTGCTAGTATCTGGCAAAGGCTTGTTCTAATTTTCATGGAGCTACAACTCCAGTGTCAATGGGAGAGTGTTCACTATACTTAGGGTTGGACTTGGACAGAAAATATGCCTGGACACCAAAATAAAATTGGGGTCCATTAACGAAGTAGATAGATAAAAAAAAATGACCCACATTTGCAATTCAGGGCAGTTTTCAACTCGTAAAGTAACACAATATATGGGAGACTACATGCATTCGTGCTTGCTGCAGACAATGTTTTTGTAATATCCAAGAAATCAAGATTAAAAAGCAGTCCACCAGAACATATAACAGGCCATTTACTGATCTGTGAGACCAGTCCTATAGACCAGTCTGACCCTGACTGTACATTGCTCCCGAGCTATCAGGTTTTACAGAAGGTGCTGCACAAATGACCCATGTAGAAGTAACAAAATGGTTGGCAAACAGAAAAAGTCCCAAAACAGGCTGCGCTCCCAGGGCCTTATTATGTATTCAGTGCTGTTTCCCTGTTTGCACCATGGTGCACCTTTCAAAAGGTGCTCATGGTGAAAACAGCCCAGGGCGGCGCATTCAAATCAAATACAGAGCAGAGGCTATAAAGCCACTCTGTGTTACACAATGCAGGCGGCATGCCACCTGCACTTTGAAGGGGGGTCAGTGGGAGATTCCCTTGCAAGCAGGAGTAGTGAGTGACTGCACCCACCTGCAGGGGGGATCTCTGGGAGAGTTCATAGGACCGCCTTTCTCCCCTCCACAGGACTGCCTTGGGGAAAAGCACTGAGATCATGACACCTTTTTGGGGTACACTTTCAGTGCGCCTCTTTTGGGCATGTTTGCCTCTGCACCTCGTCCATATAATGCCATGGACTCAGAGGCAAAGTGATGCCCTCATTTGCATGGGGCTATGTCCCATGCAAATGAGGGAATGCCCTCTTATGACAGCGCTAGCGCTACACGTGCGCCATTGCTATCAGTATTAGTTTCAGCTTTATCAGTATTACAGAAGAGGACATGCGTCTGCTGCTCCTTCTGTAATATCATTGTGCACTTGGGGCACACGAAGCAGGCACACACACCTGTTTCACCCTCAGGGCACCAATCCCGACACACCCATCCACAATAAGACACAAATTCAACAACCACATGAAGGCAGAAAAAGAAAACATGCTGCCACCTAAACTTGCTTTGCATATGCTTGAAATATAAAAATAATATTTAACATAGCAGAGGGCGACCATTTTGAAATGGCATTGTATATAGTGTGTTGTTGTTTTAAAGGTACAACATAGCTGCCACATTTAGAAGCAATGTTTTGGCATCTAGGGGCAGTCAAACAATGATTCACTCTGTGCAATACCATTCCAAAATGGCCACTCAGCAAACTTCGCAGTGGGCGGCCATATTCAAATACTGAAGTGTATAGTATATCACTGTTTTACTGATCCAGTGTGGCCAACATAATACTTCTAAACATTATGGCCATCTTAGAACAGTAAAGCAATGATACGCTATACAATACCATCTGAAGATGCCCACCCAGTTTAGAAATAGAGTCCGCACAGGAGGCGGGACACTGCAGATGAAATGAACAGGAAGTAAGTGGCTGGTAGGACCCGTTTCCAGAGCTGCAGGTCACAAGGAGATGACGGAACAAACATGAAAGGTGACCTATAAAAGGAAAATTGGAAAACAGAAGGACAGGCCACCATCCCAGACACTGTACATACTCATTTTCAGGCATATATGCACATGAATAAACAAAACGGTGTTACAATAGAGTCAGTGGCAGAAATGGGCTAACCCGTCGCCCTATGCAGTATGCTGTCATGGGGACAATCAGGATGTGAACACCATCCAGCAAGCAGAACATTACAGATTGGACAGACCCAAAGACTCTCTAATGTTGTGTATTGATGCAGAGGTGTCTATATTGATTTTATTATACTTTGTCACACAGAGGGTGGCACAGCCAGTGATGCAGCATTGGTGGGGGCCCTCTGTCTTACATGTCATGGGTACTCTTGGTACCAAATACTAGGGACTTTGCCTCCTTTTGCATGATCACCCCCCAATGTTTCGGACTGATGCAACTGGTTTTTCAAATCTGAGAGCACATTGAGGCCTGCTAACCACTTACCCATTAAAAATGTATGTAAAATTGGCTACCCCTAATTGGCATAGGCTGACTTACTTATAAGTCCCTAGTGTATGATAACAAGAGTACCCCGGGCATGTAAGACAGAGTGTTCCCCCAGGGCTGCAGTACTGGACATGCCAACCTATGTGTGACAAAGTTCAAAATGGCCCCCAGCCTGCCAATGCAGACTGGAAGAGTAGTTTTAAAACTGCTAGTTCTAACTTTGCCATTTAAACCAATGGCAAAGCCCATACTTCCCTTAACAATACATGTAAGTCTCCCCTATGGAAGGCCTATGGCTCTCTATGGCAGGGAGCTGTATATTATTAAGTAGGACATGTACTTTAAACATGTCTGAGCAGCAAAACTTCCAAACTGTTGTTTTTGCTCTGGAAAAGTTAGTGACCCCATTGGCTAACACAGAGTTACCGGCTGACCTCTCAATCCGACTAACCTTTGAATGGGACTTTTAAAATGGGTACCTCAAGGTATCAAATTAATTGTGCCATTAAACCCGACTCAATGACCAAGTCAAATTTAATGTCACTTTTAAGGAAAGGCAACTTTTAGAAAGGTGTCATTCTGTTGCACAGTTTGTTCAGTGGCCTCACACGAAGGCTGGACATCAGACAGCCTTTTGCCCTCCTGGGGAGTTGTGTGAAGGACACCCAGACTCAGAAATAATAGTAACCTGCTACTTACAGAGGGAGGTGTCCCCTCCCCTTGCATGAAGCCACTCTGGGTGTAGGCCCAAAAGGAAAGCTTCAAAGGCCAAGCTGCCTATGGCAGGTTAATGATGATCACACCCCTGAAGGGCTGCTCCTTTGTTCAGGTAGACAGGCTGGCGGTGCGAACAGAGAGAGGCGACCAGTGCCCAAACCGTTTTTTACACAGGTGTGTTGCCACAGGTAGCCACACCCCTAAGGTGGGCTACCAAGCACAAGCTCCTGATATCTAAGGAAGGATACAGACATCTTGAGAGTGGGCAGAATATTGCACCCTGGGATTGCTAGATGCAACATATAGCTGGAAGTCATCACAGGGAGGGGGCAGTGCTTAATTTGAGCCGGTGCTTTCCGGTGCTCCGCACCGGCACCTTATTGTCAGCACCGGGGCAATGACAGTCTGCCACACGGTGGCGCTGTCCTGCTAATTTCGGTATGAACACAACAACAGCAGTTTATTTGTTCAATTTACATTAACAATGACTAATACCTGCCTCCCAAGTCATTCTTCTGGCTTTGGGGGCCTGGAATATTCTGAATTGTCATTCTTGTAGGAGTGTGAAGGTTAGTAGCTGTGTATGTACTGTCATTGGCAGTGCTGGCATGGGTTATGTGAGGTGCAAGCTGCAGTGGTGTGCCGGTGAGAGCCCCGGCACTTATCCTTTTACAAATTAAGCACTGGGAGGGGGCATCCTCGTAGCCCATTGGCTAGTGACTGCATCAACACAATGAGGACAAAGTAAGTTGAAAGAGGGAGGGATTTAACTGTTAGTGACACGCTACTGTGACGCTCTCAATCTGGTACCAATCCATTTATGCATTGTGTGTGTAAGAGATGTCAAAGGTCCATAATCTAGCTCACTGGCTGATTAAGGTAGGAATCTGCCCCAAATATATCTCAGAGTACGTAAAAACGGAGCCGTATTTCCAAATTATGACACGGCAACTGTCTGATCCCCTACCCCCACGTGAGAATCCGCAGTGGCTGCATCTAGTTTCTGCAGATCAGCTACAATAGCCCCCCAACTGTTAGCTATGGGAAATTTGCGGAGGTCCAGCAGATTCTCCCTTTGCAGGGCGACGCCCTCAGCCCTGGCCCAGTTAAGCAAAGAACGGCGCCACGCTACTGCATGTGGGGCTACCGGTGCTCTCCACCGTTTTGTGATTAGACGTTTAGCGGTGACAAGGCCCAAGTCCAGGAATCGGGAAGTCACCCTATGTTTCCTGCCCCTTTTGAATAGATGTAAGATATAGACCTCCCACTGGAAAGAAATGTCGCGATCAGTGCAGCGGGCTAGGGTGGCAGCCATTTCAGTCCAGTACCCACTGAGGGCGGGGCAGTGCCATAGCATGTGTGGGTCTCCTGCATTGGTTAAGTGACATCTAGGGCAGGCAGAGTTCGTGCAATGAAAGTACTTATTCAATTGGGCTGGGGTGAGGAATGCTCGGTGTAAAATAAAAAACTGAATTTGGCAGAAATGCTGGTTGTGGGGGATGCGTGTGGAACCTTCCTGTGCAGCTGTCCATTCTGTATCGGAGAAAGTACGGCCCAGATCTTTCTTCCAATGCAACTTTAGGGGGCTAGCGAGGCTGCTGCATGCTGACGGAGGGATGAAGCGAACCATCGGTTTAAGTGACCCTCTTCACCCATTTTGTGTAAGTATTGAATCGTGTGGTGTACTGGAGGCTCTGCGAACAGGCTACCCCATCTGGATGAGAGTGTTGCTATGAGTGCGCGGTGCAGTAAGAAATAACCCGGATGGAGACTGTTGTAGATAAATCGAGGTCCGCACAGCTTTCTTCTTTAGGTTGCTTTATTGAGATACAGAGGAAATACAAGAGCGGACTCTCCACAGCAGAAGCCAACCGCAACTGCCAAAGAAGAGAACCCTGAACCATAAAGCAACATAGAACATAGGGAAAGGAACATTCTACAAACCCAGAGAATGCTCAACATGAAGAGAGAACACAGGACATGTACTACACATCTTCTTTCTTTCTAATGAAAAAAAAAAACCACACCTCAACACACAAAATCTTGCAAATATGCTGGAGCTCTTCTAAACCTTTGAACCCGACTCTGGGCCAAAGGCAATGGTAGTGGAATAGAATCAGGAGCAGAGTGAACACCGGAAGAGCTTGAATCCCCCCACCCACCAACCACATGGGATGCAGGAGACACCGAGCTAGGTTCGTGTGGGAAGGGCGCCAAAAGATAACCACTGTTATCTTCCCCTGAAGAAGACTCACACCTGCTGGCCAGAGACACACCCCTTTCATAAAGAGCCACTCGTCTGAAGTTCCAACACTCCCCATTGTTTAGGATGACACAATGATCCAAAACTTTCTTTACAGTAAAAGGTCCCCTGAACTTAGACAACCCTCTTGCGATATGAGCTCGGTGTATGGGATAAGGGTACCATCACGGAAGAGGTCCCCCGTGCCACGAATTCCAGCTTTGTCCCAATTATGTAATTCTGCTGCCGTAGTAATCTTTTGTTCTCTGGGTGTCCCCAACAGGGGGATAGGAGGGGCATATGGTTTTGTGTCACTGGTGATAAATAGGCTTCTACAGTAGCATTTATAGGCCACTGAGAGTAGCAAGGAATCTATACCTCTGGGTTTCGCACATGGATGGAACAAATGAAGTAGGGTTTGGTATGATCTAGGAGGTTGCAAAGTGGCTGTGCCTGATAAGTGATGGGAAGCCAGCCACCTGGCAATCCACTGTAACTGAGCGGCCAAGTAATAGGGCTCAAAGTTAGGCACCGCAAGGCCACCTTGCCCGGCGGGAAGGTAAAGCTCTGTGTCTAGATCTCCCCCAGATAAAATCTCTAATTGTTTTTTCAAATTTGTCAAAGAAGACAGGAGAAATGTAGAAAGGTAGGTTCGTAAATTAATAGAGAAGTCGAGGAAGGACCACCATTTTTGTGAGGGCGACTCTGCCAGAGATAGACAGCTGGAGAGTTTCCCAGAAGGTCATTTGCTACTGAATAGCAGTTGTGGCTCTGATGATGTTGCCCTCAAATAGATCGGTTTTGCCTCCTGTATATACGGATACCTAAGTAGCGGAAGGTGTCGACACACCATGGCACCGGAACACCGCTCAGAGAGTATCCCAGGTCTGGGATGGTCACGGAGAAGGGGAAAAGGGTGGACTTCAATGCACTGACATACAACCCAGATGCATTAGCAAATAACGACTGCGCTAGATCTAGTAAGGGAGGGATGGAGTGGAGATCTCTCACATATAGCAGAATGTCGTCTGTGTATAGAGAGATTGTGTGTGTGTCATCCCCAACGGGAATCTCCACCTCAATTCGAGCATGGATATATGCAGCCAGAGGTTCCACTGCTAAGGAGAAAAGAAGGAGGGATAAAGGACCCGTGACCTACTGCTATGGGTTCAGAGATGTAAGGGCCTGTTTTTATGCAGATAGTTGGGCGTTTGTACAGTCTGACCATACTAATAAAGAAGATCCCTATGCAGAACCTGGGTAAAATTGCAAAAAGATAATCCCATTCAAGAGAATCAAAGGCTCTATTGAGAGCTAAAACTAAGCAACCTGAGCGAGGCCATACCAGTGGGGCATATTTCTCACTCTGCAATAACGGTGGCGATTAAGAGAAGTGTTACGGGCAGGGATGAACCCTTTCAGGTCTGAATGAACCAGGGTGGGGATGCAGGGCACAAGTCAATTAGCAAGAATATTCACCAGTATTTTATAGCCTGTGTTTAAAATTGCCAAGGGCCTGTAGGACCCCAGGGCCGTGGGATCCTTGCTCGGCTTCAATATGGAGACTACATTGGCCATACATAATGGCAACAAAAACAAATTCAGGAAAAAAGAGGAGGCGGTAGGCAAAACGTTTGGAGGCGACCCTGCAGATAGGGCCAGGTCCAATAGACTGGAAAATAAGCCTGGGGATCGCTGCCAAGAAAGAGGACCTGGAGAATGCCCTCAGAGCCTGTGAGGAAGCCAGGAGAACTCAAGCCCAGCTTGCAGAGGAAATTACCCCAGACAGTGCAGATGAAAATGATGGTAGAGCTCTCATTGATTGAGAGTGCGGCCCCCGCAGTTTGTTCAAGGCATGTCTCTACATCCGGCAGTGAGAAGAGTTCTGCAACAGTAAGGGTGCCCAAGGACCTAGAGGCCCAGCTTAACCTCTTAGAGATCCAAGAGAGGAAGCTGGCCCTAGAAGAAAGAAAACTGGCCCTGGAGGAGAGAAATGTCAATCTAGGAATTGAAGTCCCAAGGACAGCAACAGAGACACAGAGGTAAATGCAGGGGTGTCTATGACCCTTGGTTGCCCAAGGGTATTGTGCCACAGTATGTTGAGGGGGGGTGATATAATACTACCATATTCGTCAATACCACTTGGATAGAATGATGGACTTACCTGGGATTTGAATATAATAAATACCATTATTAATATAAATGTCTATTACATTAAATGCTACAGTTTCTAAGAAATTTGATATGAGTAAAAGCAATGTTTTAATAAACCTATGTTGAATAAGATTAAGCTACTGGTCAGGAGTTGAGTTTGGACAATGCTACTATTTTGAGAAGCATCTGTTGAATATAATTTTGCCCTTCTTTGGTAGAAGACTGCTATTGGCCAAGGTTCGGATTTGGGCAATGATTCTGTTTTCATCAGCATCTCTTGAGTCAACTGTTGCTTTGGCCAGGCATTTACATTTGGACGATTATATTGTTTTATCCAGCATCCCCTGCATAGAAGTGGCCACTGTGCAGGATTTAGATTTGTACAGAGCTAATATTTTTAGTGGTATCTGCTGGTTAGAATGCCACCATGGTCTGGGATTCAGAATTGGATAATGATGGCATTTTCTTCAGCATCTGTTGGATAGACTATTGCCATTGCCCAGGATTCAGATTTTGACAATGAGATGATTTTCAGCTGCTTCTGTTGGATAGAATCCCGCCATTGTCCAGGATTCAGAATTGGGAGCTATCATTTTCAACAGCATCGGTCAGCTGCATCTGTTGGATAGAATATTGCCACTGTCCAGGATTGGGATTTTCACGAAGAGATGTTGGAGGCAGCAGCGGGCAGAGGCGCTGAGTGTGGGCCTCTTACACCATGTTCGCCTAGAGTGTCTGCTGACAAGTTAATTGCCTGTGCATCACACACACTCTTACTCATACACGGTGCCAGCACATGTTATTGTGAAAGCAGATGTTATATTTTAACAGGGAGAAAGGGCCGACATGAGATTAGGGAGGTCTCAGTATAACAGCCAGTTATCATATCATGACATTTCATAGAGGATCAACACTAAAGAGTGGAAAATGCATTAAATGAAACTGCAGGTTTAAAGAATGGAAAGACTAATGAGTACTGTCAGCAAGGATGTGGAAAGCTTACACACCTAAAAGAGACTATCTAAGAAAACCTGATGAATCAAATACTCTATAGCTTTTTGCAAAGATGCCATTGTTCTGGAGTTCTGGTTTTAGAGCCCTTGTTCTAAGGAATGTTTTTTCATCTAATATTTGTGTATATATTGAATCACACAATATCACTAGTGAGGCTTGGGTGACACACTTCACTAACATCTATGCTGCCATTTCAGGTGCTTCAATCAATCAATCAATCAGGTGTTTGTTAAGCGCGACTATTCACCCGTAAGGGTCTCAAGGCGCTGGGTGGTGGGGGAGGGGGGCTCGCAGGTTCCAGTCCATCAAGGAGGGGGGTCTGTCGAAGAGCCAGGTTTTGAGGTTTCTTGCGAAGATGGGGAGCGATGTTGTCTGTCTGAGGTGGAGCAGAAGGTCGTTCCAGGCTCTGCCCGCGCGGAAGGAGAAGGAGCGGCCTCCCGATCTGGTCTTTCTGGTGCGGGGGACCACAGAGTAGGAGAGCTTGGCTGATCATAGGGTCCTTTAGGGTGCATGGAATTTGAGTTGGCTGTTCAGGTATGCTGGTCCAGTGTCGTGGTGGGCCTTGTGAGTGTGGGTTAGCATCTTGAAGGTGACTCTAGCTTCGATGGGGAGCCAGTGGAGTGTGCACAGGTGCTGGGAGATGTGGCAGTGTCTTGGCAGGTTGAGGACCAGTCTTGCGGCGGCGTTTTGGATGTTCTGTTGCTTGCGGGTGAGGTTTTTGTTTATTCCGGCATAGAGTACATTGCCGTGGTCGAGCCAGCTGGTGACCAGGGCGTGAGTGACGGTCTTTCTGTGTTCAAGTGGGATCCATTTGAAGGTCTTACGAAGGAGGCGGAGGGTGTGGAAGCAGGAGGATCAGACGAAGTTGATCTGGTGGTCCATTTTGAGATCTGAGTCCAGGATGATTCCCAAGTTGCGTGCGTGGTTCCGTGAGGTTGGGCAGGTAGATATGTCTGTAGTTTTTGTGGTCGGTGGGGTCCGCCTAGGGTTTCTTCAGGAGGGGGTGATCTCAGCGTGTTTCCAGTCGTCAGGGAACAAGGCGGTTGCCAGGGAGCGGTTGATGGTGTGGCAGAGCATGGGTGCGATGGTGTCGGCGGCTCTGTTGAAAATGTGGTAGGGGCAGGGGCCCGTGGGGGCCCCGGAGTGGATTGACTTCATCGTCTTCAGTGTGTCTTCGGTGGTGAGGGCTGTCCAGTTGTCGATTGCTGGCTTCAGGCTGTTGGAGGTGGTTGGTGAGGGTTCAGTGTGTTGGTTGTCTTCGTTGAAGTTGTCGGAGCTGCTCTTGATTTTGTGGTGGAAAAATGTGTTGAGTTGTCGCAGAGGTCTTGTGAGGGAGGGATGTCGGTGGACTCGCTGGTGGGTTGGGCGAACTCCTTGATGATGTTGAAGAGTTCTTTGCTGTTGTGTGCATGAGTGGAGATTCTGTCTTCAATCTCTTTTTTTCAGCAGAAAACAAACTCCCCTTGGCTTCTGCCCATAAGGCTGATTACCCGACCTTGGATGAGGTTGAAAACGCTATTAGCCAGAGTATTGGAAGCAAGGCTCCTGGCCCGGATGGGGTACCAATTAGTCTTATTAAGCATAACCCATTCTCCTTTACCTTACGCATGGTCAACCTCTGTTATCGGTCCTATTTATAGAAGGGAAAACTGCTCGCAACCTGGCTTCTATAGACCCATTTCCTTCATAAATACTACATTGAAAATTATGGGAAGGGTCCTATACCACGAAGAAGTCTATCCTATATTCATGTCAATGTGGTTTTAGGAACAAGATTGGCACAATCAAGCAGTGCCTTAATCGCAATCAGATTATTGGGAAATACACTGTAGCCCAGCAGTCCTGCTATATTTAGCATTTATGGATTTGACCTCAGCTTTTGACTGCGTCAATCGCACAAAGCTGTGGTCAATGCTGTTAGCATGTGGGATGGATGAAGCACTGGTGCACTTTTTCGCGTATTTGCACAGTGACATGAAGGCCAGAGTTAGAATAAATATTCAGGGGGCGTTTCTAAAGATTTTGGCAATTTTTGGGGTGCGAGACAAGTGTGCATTTTAGCTCCTATTTTATTTATTTTATATATTAACAACCTCCACCATTTTTATTAACCATCACCCCTGATGTTCCTAAAGTAAAAGGCTCCTTGTTACTATCCTTGCTATATGTGGACAAAGCTGTGTTGATGGCTCGCACACCTAGGGCTCTGCGTCTTTTAGTCCAAGGATTTGTGGATTTTATAGCTATGCTCGACCTACATTCTAATGTGACCCCACAGCCGGACGCTCCTTACCTGTCCCCTGCTGCCTGCCACTTCTGAACGCCTTCCGCTGCCGCCGCTGGCCACGACCTTCTGCTGCCTCACCGCTGCCTCCTGACGCCCATCGCTCGCTGCACTCACCTTCGCCTCTCCTCCGCTGACCTCACTCCCGGTTGGTGCCGCCGCCACCGCCGCCTCTTCCCCCGCGCCATTTCCGCCGCTGACCCCAGCCGCCCCCCCTTCCCGCCAACACTGACCCCAGGCCCGCCCCCCCTGGCTGCCCATTGGTCCACCCGCCTCCCGCCTCCCGGCTGACCCTCCCGCCAGGCTCCTACTTAAGGGCTCCGCATCGCGCTGGTCAGTGCGACCCCCTGTGACCCCACAGCCGGACGCTCCTTACCTGTCCCCTGCTGCCTGCCACTTCTGAACGCCTTCCGCTGCCGCCGCTGGCCACGACCTTCTGCTGCCTCACCGCTGTCTCCTGACGCCCATCGCTCGCTGCACTCACCTTCGCCTCTCCTCCGCTGACCTCACTCCCGGTTGGTGCCGCCGCCACCGCCGCCTCTTCCCCCGCGCCATTTCCGCCGCTGACCCCAGCCGCCCCCCCTTCCCGCCAACACTGACCCCAGGCCCGCCCCCCCTGGCTGCCCATTGGTCCACCCGCCTCCCGCCTCCCGGCTGACCCTCCCGCCAGGCTCCTACTTATGATGCCCCCTCAGCGACCGCGCAGCGGACGCGCGCAGCGGGAGCGCCGACTGAGCGCCGAAGGTGCGCCAAAGGTAAGCCCGTCTACGCCCGTCCGCGCCTGGACCGCGCCCAGCGCCAGGACCCCTGGCCCTCAAGGACCCCAGCCCACCCGCCGGACGTACACCGCCGCCACCCTCATCGCTCTCAACTCCGGCCGATTCCCAGGTTGCCACCAAGCCACACCACGACACACCCACGGACCCTTCAGCTGCCTCGCCTGCAAGTTCACCTGCATCCGGACCTGCCTCGCACCAGCACCCGCCAAGTCGAACACCAGCAGCACCCACCTCAAGTGCATCCTGCTCAACACCCGCTCCGTCCACAGACACGCCATCGAACTCTGGAACCTCCTCGACACCACATCCCCTGACGTCGCCTTCCTCATGGAGACCTGGATGAACGCCTCTTCGGCTCCCGACATCACCATCGCCATCCCAGAGGGCTACAAGATCACCCGGAGGGATCGCACCGCCAACCAGATGGGAGGAGGCATCGCCATCATCCACAGGAACACCATCCGTCTCACGACCAGCACCGACAACACCCTGACCACCGCCGAACACCTGCATTTCCAGATCCACACCGACCCGAAGACCACCCTCAGAGGCACCCTGATCTACCGACCCCCGGGACCACGCACCCAATTCAGCGAGGACATTGCTGACTTCGTCAGCCCGCATGCCCTCCCCTCCGCTGACTACATCCTCCTGGGGGACCTCAACTTCCACCTGGAGAACATCAACGACCGCAACACCAGCACCCTGATCGACAACCTCGCCAATCTTGGACTCAAGCAGCTGGTGTCCACCCCCACCCACCTCGCCGGACACACACTCGACGCAGTCTTCTCATCCAGCACAGACATCGACTTCAGCCACGCCACAGAGCTTCAATGGACGGACCACAGCTGCGTCCACTTCACCTTCAAAAGAACGACGACCCACCACCACCAGCAACAGGCTGCCCGCAGAAGCTGGAACAAGATCACAGCCGACCAGCTCGCCACCTCCCTGAGCCAGCACCCTCCTGCCAGCTCAGCGAACCCCAGGCAGGCCGCCGACAACCTCACGAAGTGGATCAGCAACTGCGCGGACGAGCTCGCCCCGCTGAGGACCCCGCCCAGCAGACCCGGCAGCAAGAAAGCCCCATGGTTCACCGACGAACTCAAGAGCTCCAAGAAGAACTGCCGAGCCCTCGAGAAAGTCTGGAGAAGGGAACCTACACCGGACAACAGGACCACCTTCAAGCTTGCCACCCGGAAGCACCACCAGCTGATCCGCGCCGCCAAGAAAACTGCATTCAAAGACCGGCTGGACAACAACGCACACAACTGCAAGGAACTCTTCAACATCGTGAAAGAGCTATCCAACCCCAGCGCAGGAAACAACGACATCACCCCATCGCAAGACCTCTGCAACTCCCTCGCCTCATACTTCCACAACAAGATCGCGGACATACGCAACAGCTTCAACACCCAACCAACGCACACCACGACCGAACAACCACCCCCCACCACCACCCTCCACGCCTGGACCCCGATCAGCACCGAAGACACCATCCGCACGATGAACTCCATCCACTCCGGATCGCCGACCGACCCTTGCCCTCACCACGTCTTCAACAAGGCCGACGCTGTCATCGCACCCCACTTGCGAGACATCATCAACACATCCTTCGACACCGCCACCTTCCCTGAGAGCTGGAAGCACGCCGAACTCAGCGCTCTACTCAAGAAACCCACAGCGGACCCCACCGAACTCAAGAATTACCGCCCCATCTCGCTTCTCCCGTTTCCAGCCAAAGTCATCGAGAAGACCGTCAACAAGCAGCTGGCCGCCTTCCTCGAGACGAATGGATCCCTCGACCCCTCACAGTCTGGCTTCCGAGCCAACCACAGCACCGAGACCGCCCTCATCGCCGCCACCGATGACATCCGAGCACTGATGGACAACGGAGAAACAGCGGCCCTCATCCTCCTAGACCTCTCCGCGGCATTCGACACTGTCTGCCACCGCACCCTAGTACAGCGCCACAGCAACGTCGGAATCCAGGACAAGGCTCTGGAATGGATCATCTCCTTCCTCGACGGAAGAACACAGAGAGTCCGCCTACCACCGTACAAGTCAGAGGCCACCGAAGTCATCTGCGGCGTCCCTCAAGGATCCTCGCTGAGCCCCACCCTCTTCAACGTCTACATGAGCCCCCTCGCGGCCATCGCACGCCAACACAACCTCAGCATAATCTCCTACGCCGACGACACCCAGCTGATCCTCTCCCTGACCAACGACCCCGCTGCCGCCAGAGCCAACCTGCACGAAGGGATGAAAGAGGTAGCCGAGTGGATGACGACCAGCCGCCTGAAATTGAACTCAGACAAGACGGAGGTCCTCATCCTGGGCTCTTCACCCTCCGCCTGGGACGACTCCTGGTGGCCTCCCGCCCTGGGCACCGCACCCAAACCGACAGACCATGCACGCAACCTGGGCTTCATCCTGGACTCCTCCCTCTCCATGACCAGGCAAGTCAACAACGTCTCCTCGGCGTGCTTCAACATCCTACGCATGCTACGGAAGATCTTCTGGTGGATCCCCACCGAGACCAGGAAGACCGTCACCCAGGCCCTCGTCACTAGCCGACTGGACTACGGCAACGCCCTCTACGCCGGAACCACCGCCAAGCTCCAGAAGAGACTCCAGCGGATCCAGAACGCCTCAGCCAGACTCATCCTCGACATCCCACGAACCAGCCACATCTCCGGACATCTGAGAGACCTACACTGGCTCCCCGTCAACAAAAGAATCACCTTCTGCCTCCTCACCCACGCACACAAAGCCCTACACGACCAAGGACCGAGCTACCTCAACAGCCGAATCAACTTCTACGCTCCCAAACGCCACCTCCGATCAGCCAACCACGCCCTCGCCGCCGTCCCCCGCATCCGAAGAGCGACGACAGGAGGAAGGTCCTTCTCCTACCTGGCCGCCAAGACCTGGAACTCCCTCCCTACCGACCTGCGCCTAACCCAAGACCACCTCTCCTTCAGGAAGAAGCTGAAGACCTGGCTGTTCGAGCAGTAGCGGCTCCCCCCTTCCCCCAGCGCCTTGAGACCCTACGGGTATGTAGTGCGCTTTATAAATGTCTTTGATTGATTGATTGATTGATTAATTTAGCAAATTCTTATATTATATTATTTTGTGGCCCGAGGAAATATAATTTGTCCTTGCTTACTGTTGGCAACCATAGTTTAAAATGTACTAATGCTTTCTCTTACAAGGGTCTTGTTTTGGCTGCCAAAGGATCTTGTAAGGCGCATATTGCTCATTGTAGAAATACATTTTCCAAGGCGATTGGTTCATTGTTTAGTCCGGGAAGGGGAGGAGGCGCTCTCATGCCCCTCTTGCAAAATTTCACAATGCACCGAATTTCCCCCCTATAGAAGATTACAATAGTGCCCCTCCTCCCCTGCTATGGTTAGCAGTATGGAAAAACAAGGAGGCGAGCCTTACAATAGATGTTATTCCAGACTGCCTTCGATGTGATAAAGGCATGACTATCCCATGGATAGCCGGGGTAGAATCTCGTTTGCGCAAGATTGGTTTCCAGAATCTCTTTGAGAACCCTGAGGGCAATCATGCTACCAGTAAAAAACAGTTACATCTAGCTCTGTACACATTTGTTCATGATGGAAGACTGGCAACAGAAATTAGGACGACAAGTGTGTCGATATGTTGGAACCTTAGAACGTACAGCTTAATTGCAGGATACCTGAATACATCTTTGGGCTGCTGGAAGCACAGTTTACTGTTCCGTTTTAGGGCTGGCACCATCAAGTATTTCTTATGCTTCAAAATCACACAAAGGATCCCAGGGAAAAATCCCACATGAGAGCATATCACTCCCTACCTATACATCAGACTCACAAAAGATACGATCTCCATAAACTGGGGGTTTTATTTGTTAAGGAAAAGTATTCCTTTATAAAGACGAGAACCCTCACTCACCCGAAGGTGACATGCTTCATCATGGGGCTCCCTCCTCACACCGGGGCTGCAAGGTCCCGGGTGTGACCTCTCCACCGAACGAGACAGGTGAAGAGGAGCTGAGGTGTTTTCAATGGGGTACGCCACTAAGAAGTGTGAGCGAAGGGCAGAGTGCAAAACAAAATAAGTGAAAGGTTAAAACTATCTCAAGGGACCCAATACTTTTATTCAATGGTACCTTCGGATAGGGTTAAAAGAAAAGAGGACTAGGGGTTCAGAGCAAATATATCCCCTTAGTGGTCAACATGTTTCTGCCTTTGGTACCCCCCTACATTGCCATGCACAAGGTGGCAGGCATCGCGCAGTGCCTGCCACGTTGTGCATGGCAATGCACAACATGGCATTTAACCATTGCGGCGGGTGCTGCAGCCAGCACCACCCGCCGCAATGTTAAAATGCCTGATGCGACGGCCGCAGTGGCGGTCGCATCATGATTGGGGTAGCGGGACTGCCGCATGGCTGGCGGGCGGTCCTGTTGCCGCTAAGTCCGCCCGCCATCTTAATCACCCCCAAAGTGACTGGTGCATGAAAATACAGCAATTTTTCACAAGAGGCAATGCTATGGTCAAAGTAAATCCATGCCTACGTCTTTGGTAGTGAACGTCTTCCGTTACCAAAAAAGGTAAAAGCAAACTATATTGTAGGACAGCCAATGAGATCTGTAAAAGTCAGATGAATATTTTTGAGTGTGTACAGTGGACCTCCTATAGTACTCTTTTACATACACTTTCTTGTCTTCGTGACTAGGCCCCAAAAACATCTGCAGTAGGAATTGAATAGGACTGTTCTGGGAATGTTCACAAACAATTACCTCAAATAGAAAGAACTGTGCTCTCTTTGCACTTTTACTAGGTGCCCAGACATAATATTGATTTTTTTATTTCGACCTACGGAAATATCGAGTTTTAAATATCGAAGGGACAGAATATCGACATCAAGAATATCGGTGACTAGAATATCGACCTAAAGGTAAGAGTTATCGTTTTTATTAATATCGAAGTCAGTAATATCGTTTGCAAAAATATCGTTGTTAACCCCTTCGCTGCTAGGCCTTTTTCCCCCCTGTGCTAAGCCTTTTTTTGGCTATTTGGGGCAGTGCGCGCTTAGGCCCCTGTAACTTTTTGACCACATAAGGTATCGACGTCAAATTTGCGTCCTTTTCTTCCAACATCATGGGGATTCTAAAGGTACCCAGGGTTTGTGGATTCCCCTGGAGGGGTCCCAGAAATTAGCCAAAATACAGCTACATTTTGTTTTTTTGGGGAAAAATGGCAAAAAGGGCTGCAAATGAAAGCGTCTGGGTTTTTCCCTGCAAATGGTATCAAAAAAGGGTCTGTGGGGCTGAAATCACAATTTTCCCAGCTTTTAGGGAATGACAGACTTTTGTCAGAAAACCAACATTTTTTACACACTTTTGGCATTTTTCTGGGACATAGCCTATTTCTGCTATTTGTTGTGCTTTCAACCTCCTTCCAGTTAATGGTAGAAATGGGTATGAAAGATATAATGGATCCTGGAAAGCTATACACTTTAGAAAAGTAGACAAAATTCTGAATTCAGCAAGGGGTCATTTGTGTAGATCCTTCAAGGTTTCTTTATAGAAACTAACAGTTAAATATAGGAAAAATTTAAAATTAGTTGAAAAAAACAGCCTTTTGTGTCACCGTTTTCACCTGTAACTTCTTCTAATTATGACAGCTCTTTAAAAGCAATATACCGTTACATCCGCTGGACCTTTCTGGTTGTGGGGATATATAGGACTTGTGGGTTCACCAAGAACCCGACGAAGCCAGAGTCAAAAACTGAGCAGCAATTTGCAATGGCAATTATTGAGGGAAAATGTATACATGGAAAAATCGGTATGAAAGACACCTATGTATTTCTGAAATGGGAACACATTTTTAGAGTTTAGAAACAGTAGATATTTGCACATTTTCGAAATTGGGAATACTCATACTAGCTTGTGAATTATCGGTCATTTTTCAAAATGACTTCTTTTTTACACAATGTCTTTCATTTGGAAGGCAGGAATGCATTGAAAGTCAATAGGTAATAACAGTTGCTTTACAAATCTGAATTACCCTAAGTCTTCCGATAAAAATGGTACCTCACTTGTGTGGGTAAGCATAGTGTCCGCGACAGGAAACGGCGCAAAAGGCAACATGGACACACCATGCAGTGAAAAATGACCCTTTTTTGGCAAAGTGCCTAGCTGTAGTTTTTGAACCATAGCTCTGCCGGCAACTAGGGAAACCTAGCCAACCTATACATTTTTGAAAACTATACGCCCAGGCAGATTAGCCATCAGCTGTGGTACAATGCTGTTCCGAAGGATGTAGAAGTCATGGGCCGAGCCTGGAAGTTTTGCACACACGTGCGAGATAATCATGTCTGCCTGGCACACCACCTGCATATTTATGGAGTGGAAATGTTTCCAATTTCGGTAGATGTGCTCACGTGCCTGTGGTGGTACAAGCCTAACATGGGTGCAATCAATGGCACCAACAACATGGGGATGTGTCCAAGGGGACACAAATCTCCCTTCACAGCAGCCAATTCCTGCCCCCTGGGGAAATGGATATATGTGTCCTTGTATATCATCATGGTGGACAGGACATCCCGTAGCACCATGCTGAACATGGGTTGCGACATACCACCTGCGCTGGACACTGTGTGCTGGAACGATCCAGTGGCGAAAAAATGCAGGGCCGCCATCACCTTAGACGTGGGGGTGAAAGCTGTTGGATATGTTCTGCGAGGCTGCAGGTGGGGCTCCAACTGAGCACAAAGGGTCGGTAGGGTGGCTCTATCCAGTCAGAATTTCCAGATGATCTCCTCATTCTCCATGTCTGCCAGCACTGTAAAGGGACGATGCAGATTTGGTCTCCTCCTAGATGAGATAAAAGTGGACACATGTCAATGCAATATATCATGAGATGGGCACAGCATCTCACGTTTTGGCGGACACAACACCAACAATGACTGTCATCTAAATTGTGTTACAGACCAGCTGACATGTAGGGACTCCTTCAGCTACACTGATCGTACACCTGCCAGCTGACACACAGCAAGTACATCCAAATCATATTCGTCATATGAGAATGCACAAATGGATATGGCCACGATCACCATGGGCACGCCTGGGAGTATATCATCCAGCATTAGTGTAAAAATGCAACACCACTGTCTCACACCTAGCTGTTGCACCTGACACACCTTCAGGCGTTAGTCGAACCTGGCACACATCAACAACACAATGACCACAGGCTGAGCGTACATGACGAGTGTGTGCATGGTCAACCATAAGCAAACAGGCACATATGGACAATCTTCATCTTGAAAAACATCACAGTGATTTTCCCTGCACTTTTACACCTTGACATGTGTACACATTGGGGAGTCCATAACAACACTGTCCTGTGTACAGGCCCATCAATATCACAAATTACATGTGAGGGAGCACATGCTAATCAAAGAAATCACATACACAAACATGGCATGTGTAGTCAGCAGTGGGGTACATGGCACATTGGCATTGTGTGCACTATGACGTGCCATCAACCAAGGGGACACTGTGCACTGTGGATGACTGCCAGATGGCCATTGACACAGCATGATGTGTCCATTGGTGCCATCACAGTGACCCGCCACCCAAATCCCGGTCATCCGTGTCACTGTATGGCACCCAAACCGCGGTAGCTGCCGCCTGGCCCCTGCGGTGTGTTACCGCCAATGCCCAGGACACAATTGCGGTAGTGATAGATATATATGTATTGCCAAATGGCGGTTGGCATGCTCCACCACCCAAATCCCGGCCACCCATGTTACTGTATGGCACCCAAACCGCGGTAGCTACTGCCTGGCCCCTGTGGTGTGTCACCGCCATGGACCATGCCCTTACAGCCAATGGCATCCGCTATCGCGGTGGCATCATGCAATTTTGAAAATCGCGGTAGGCGTGCTCCGCCACCGCGGAGCCGGTCATTGGATGCATTTGAAAAAGGCTGACCTGGAACACCAATTGCAGCAGCTTAGGAAAACTGACACGACACCAGGGGGCTATATATGTGTGGGAGAGAGCCCCACATTTCCACTGCTCAAGGAGCCTGCTGCCTGAGACCCCTCACCTCCTGCTGCCTCCAGGGACAGCTGCCTGAGACCCCTCACCTACTGCTGCCTTCAGCCTCCAGGGACTGCTGCCTGAGACCCCTCACCTGCTGCTGCCTGAGACCCCTCACCACCCACTGCCGGCGCTGCTGTCTCATGTCCATAGTGATGGCAAGGACTGAGAAGATCCGTGCAAGTCCCTTCACAAGCGAGGAGCTGGAGGTCCTGGTGAACGAGGTGCTCACACAGTACCCAAGGCTATATGGTGCCCCAAATATCGTGGTAAGTCTTCAACAGTGGGGGTGAGAGTGCAGGGGGGGCACACATGTAGTTGGTCTGATGCAGTATGTGCCTGAGAGTGTGGGGTTGTGTCATGCACTGCCTAACATGCTGTTTCCTAGTGTGAAGGGGGGTGTACCCTACTCCACACATTTCCCTGCCTGCACCTCAAAATTTGAGGGACATGTATTGTCTTGTCAGTCATACAGTGATGCAGCAAGTTTGTAATGCAGGAGTCAGGACAGTGATTTCTAGTGTGAATGACTGTGTGGGTCCCTGTTGTCCATCTCAGTGGGAGCCCGCCTGGCCTGCACAGTCACCGCCCAATCTGACAAGGACACATCACTGAATGTACAGAGTGTTACATGTGTGTTTTTTGCAGGACTCTCCATCAATGAGCCATATCAGCCCTGTAGATTGCACACAACGCCCTGTGAGAAGGGTGTGGGTTTGTAAGATCATGCCCCTCAATGTGACATACATGACACAGTGAGCTATTCACAGGGCAAGGTCGTTGAGGCCTGCGCAGTGTTGGACACAGTGAGTCTCCCCCCCAAACACATGCTGATATGTGACGTACGTCTTGCTCTACCTGGTAATGGACAGTAGATGTGGGCAGACTACACATGGCTTTCTGTGCTGGCATCCTGCTTGTATATGAGATGTGCAGGTTCTGTGTCCCCCCTCACACATGCATGCATTTATGTGTGCTTCTCACATGCAGATGTACCTTGTGAGATGCATTCCTGTCTCTGCAAGACGTATCTGTGGAGTTGGGAAGAGTCAGTATCATGCTACTGTACTGAGAGATTTTGTTACATAACACTGTGTCACTGATGTTTTCACCCTCTTGTCTCCCATGACTGCAGCTCAAAGTACACCAGCGGTAGGCCATGTGGAGGGCCATTGTGACCAAGGTGTGGGCTCTGGCTGTCTCAAACCGCCGGCGCACCTACTGCCACAAGAGGTGGGATGACATTTCACGGCTGGCAAAGAACGTTGCGGAGATGACACGGGGGCTGCTCCCTCGCAGTGGCAGGTTGGCACGGCGCAGCAAGACACCACTAATGTGCCGCATCTTGGCCGTGACACTGCCTGAGCTGGATGCACGATTGAAGGAGCGTCAGCAGCAAAGTAGGGGTGAGTATTCTGTGAAGGGCGACTTTAGCTGTGAGTGGCTGCATGTGTACCAAGCCTGTGCCAGCGCTGGGCTATGTGATGTTGGTAGTGTGATGCAGTGGCTTGTAAGTGGCCTCTGTGCTGGGTGCAGCTGTCATTCATTTGTCCTACCTGTACTTCCTAAGGGAATTCGAGTACTGGGCATTTCAACAGCATTCTGGGTGGTGGCCTTTATGTCTGAGCTATTTGTGTTACTGTTTGAACTGAGCCACATGCAGGATGTTGTGCTGTGTGGTCATCACATGGCTCACTTATGCCTGGTTTTCTTGTTTACACGCACTGTTTGAGTAACAAAAGTGTGTTTGCACAATGTTATTGCACAGGGTGGCGTGCAACATGTAGATTTAGTCATCCTCTGTGTTGCTTTGTTTGCATATGTTTGTTCTGTTGCTGCCACTGAACTAACCCTACATCTCTCTCTCTCTCATGCAGCATCACCCATGGTCACGGAGGGACAGGGGACGGACACCAGTGGTGGGAAAACAAGCACAACAGCTGTACAGGAGCCCAGTGACACAGATGTGACCAGCGACTCGGAGGGGGACAGGAGTCTACTGGAGGACTCACAGCCTGAGATGCAAAGTTCTAGGTCATCTGATGCCAGCGGTGATGGATCCATGTTGGCGGACACAGGGAACGGGGACTCTGCATCATCTTCCTTCCGCACAGTGAACAGTTCCCAGCCTCCCAGCCACTTCCTCTGGTGCTGCCCGTGTTCGCAAGAGTAAGAGGGGAAGAGTGTCCTTCACCCCAGGCACCGCTGCCCCTGCCCCTATCCCCCCTGCTGCCATTAGTGCGGAGTCTGTGGACCTTTTGCGCCAGCTGTGTGTAGGCCAGACAGCTCCCCTCAATGCATTCACAGACCATGACAAAAAATTGGCACAGGTGGTTGCTTTCATGGAGGGCATACATTCAGACGTGGGGGGGCTGCACCGGACTGTCCAGTCAAAGTCCTCCGCAGTGACGGCAGCCCTTCAACTGGCACAATCTCATAGTCCAGGTCCAGTCCCTTTGTCCACCCCATGCCAGTGGCCACGTCTGATGATAGTGACCACTCTCCACAGACCTCAAGGTCACAATACAGCACACATAGCACGCAGCAGCAGCAGCAGCCCAAGCTGTCCAGGGTGCAGACACCATCCCACAGAAAACCAAAGCCAACCCAGAGCGCAAAGACAAAACCCCGTCAGGCGACACCAAGGCCCAACAAGCGAAGAAGCAGACCTCAGGGTCACATGGCTCAGAGCCATCCCCAGCCAAGGATTCTCCTGTCCCAAAAGCATCTCACAAAGATAAGCAGCCACTAGCCTCTTTCAAAACCCTTGAGCCCGCCGTGAGGGGAAGGCCAGTGTTTGGGGCATTCTCAGGTCCTCACCTGCAACGAACTTCGCCAGCAGACATCATCGCCGTGAGGGGAACGGCTTGGAGACTACATCCCCCAGCATCCAAAGCGCCCGGCGCCTGCCGTTGTTGTCACCAGGCAGCGCCAGGGCATTATTTAAGGCTGCAACTTGCCTCGCTGCGCGGGACGCGCTTACAGCCACTAGCCTCTTTCAAAACCCTTGAGCCCGCCGTGAGGGGAACGGCCAGCTTTTGGGGCATTCTCAGGTCCTCACTTGCAAAGAACTTCGCCAGCAGACATCATCGCTGTGAGGGGAACGGCTTGGAGACTACATCCCCCAGCATCCAAAGTGCCCGGCGCCTGCCGTTGTTCTCACCAGGCAGCGCCAGGGCATTATTTAAGGCTGCAACTTGCCTCGCTGCGCGGGACGCGCTAACAGCCACTAGCCTCTTTCAAAACCCTTGAGCCCGCCGTGAGGGGAACGGCAAGCGTTTGGGGCATTCTCAGGTCCTCACCTGCAATGAACTTCGCCAGCAGACATCATCGCCGTGAGGGGAACGGCTTGGAGACTACATCCCCCAGCATCCAAAGCGCCCGGCGCCTGCCGTTGTTGTCACCAGGCAGCGCCAGGGCATTATTTAAGGCTGCAACTTGCCTCGCTGCGCGGAACGCGCTTACAGCCACTAGCCTCTTTCAAATCCCTTGAGCCCGCCGTGAGGGGAACGGCCAGCGTTTGGGGCATTCTCAGGTCCTCACCTGCAACGAACTTCGCCAGCAGACATCATCGCCGTGAGGGGAACGGCTTGGAGACTACATCCCCCAGCATCCAAAGCGCCCGGCGCCTGCCGTTGTTGTCACCAGGCAGCGCCAGGGCATTATTTAAGGCTGCAACTTGTCTCGCTGCACGGGACGCGCTTACAGCCACTAGCCTCTTTCAAAACCCTTGAGCCCGCCGTGAGGGGAACGGCCAGCGTTTGGGGCATTCTCAGGTCCTCACCTGCAACGAACTTCGCCAGCAGACATCATCGCCTTGAGGGGAACGGCTTGGAGACTACATCCCCCAGCATCCAAAGCGCCCGGCGCCTGCCGTTGTTGTCACCAGGCAGCGCCAGGGCATTATTTAAGGCTGCAGCTTGCCTCGCTGCATGGGACGCGCGCGGGCCGCGCCCGGGCGAAGCCCGGGCCAAGGGCGGGCTCGTCCTTGCCCGTCGAGGACCGTTCGAGGCCGGGCTGGGCACCCTCTCTGACATCTGTTGCAGAACACCTGACTTGTAAGTGCTGCTAGTGGTGTGGCTGTATGGCTATGCCATTTATCTTTATGTATTTATTTACTCTCGATGCAGCATTGTTCATCTCTCCTCTATAAACCCCTAGGCGTTCTTGTAATATTCCTGCCTTTGTGCTATTTGACCCATTCAGACCTGGTCATACCACCTGGCATTGTCCCACAGGATATAAGCTGTTATTACCTGTGGGTTGATAGGGGTTGCAGATAAGCCTGTTGTGGGCCAGTGGCTCTTATTGGGACCTTCTGAACTATCCTACCTGTGTTTTTTCCCCAACCGCCCTGTGTGCTGTTGCTGTATTCTCCTCCCGCCGCCGCTTTTCAAATATATTGCGGCCGCTGTGTGGAGGACTCCATCTTTTAGGCATCGAAGCACCGGAAGGCGGTCCCTGAGACTCTTTGTTGATATACTTGGAAGTTCGCTAAATCCTTGCTCGTCTCCCGCGTTGCGGGAACAACGTGTAGGTAGCGGGCAAAGGGCGGCCCCCTGTGGCCCAATTAGATCGGATTGGGCCAGGGTCCCTAGTTGTGTGCCCACTACAGGCATCGGAACTATAAATCCTTTGACTTCTTACTGACTTACCTGTACCATTTAAGGGGTTATTATATTGCTGACATAATTCATTTGTAAGCTATTAAAGCTATTACACTCCACCTATATGAAGCTTAGATTCTATAGGGGAATAGCACCATCCTAAAACCCATAAAAGATTTAAGTGGGAACAACATGAGCAAGACCAAGTGCACACCAATGGCAACCCGCTCAATCTCCAGGAAAAAGGCCCAGGTTAACACACAACTCCCTAGCATCACTGCTATAGACAGGATGCTCCAAAGGACCATAGGAGTTGTGGTCAATGCGATTGAGAATACCGAAAGGCGCCTCTCATTACCCCCAAGTATGTGTCTATCGACCCAACCAACCGAGGGCATAAACATTGGTGCAAATACTTCCATTGTTACCGTATATTCACAGGATTCCATTCTTATGGCCTCATTTGCTGGTCTTCCGGTAACAGAGACAAATCAAACAATACCCCCACAACAAATTTCCCCCCCTGAGTTCATAAGCCGGGAAAGTAGGCTGTCAGTGACTCCAAACACTCAGATGAACATAGAATCGCCACCACTTATTAACATCTCAGAAGGCGAGGTAGGGACGGATGTCTGTATCATCAATGAAGATAGTAACATACCTGACAAAGCTAACCCCATATGTAATTATCTGAGGGAGAAAGGGCGTACAGACAAGCTGGAACTCAAAAGAAAGGTGAGGGCCGCTCACAAATCAAGGGCAAAATCAAAATCCGCAAGGCCCAAACATGGATCGGGGCAGGGTAGAAATGTGAGCCCTGTGTTACGAATCACCAACAGGGCTACACAACCTACAATACACACAGATCAATTACAGAACACAGTCACTCAGGGAAACATATGCCACGAAACTGTTGATACTGTTCTTCGTAACCAGGATAGTACTAATAATTTTTGTATGGAGAACTTAATGTCTAGAATGGAACAGTTAATGAAGTCGCTCATGCTCCCTGTAAATGAAAGGGTAAGAATAATAGGGGAAAGGCTGGAGAAAATTGAAAAAGCCCAACAGCAAAATAATGAAATCATGTTGAAATTTGCCGAGTTTTTTCAAACACAGAGCCAAAATAATATCAATAATAAGCCAGGGCACTCATGGAATAACGAGAACACTCTGAGAGATGCGTCGGGGCACTAGCAATCATACCCAACTGCCCCAGCGACTCACATCTTCAAACAACGGGCATAAGGAGTCGCAAATAGCCCCTCAAAAGAGCCTGGATGGGGCTAAAGAGGTGTCATCTCTCGCTAGTGCACAGATTGGAGATCTAGGTATTGAGGGCACCGTCGGGAAGGATGGGAGCAAGTGGGCAGCCAAGGGATCATGCGGTAACAACAGTAACAACAGCAATGCCACTCAGGAACAACCTGAGAGACTAAGGCCACCTAGTAAGAGCGCATGTGTTGATCTACCCCCAGAATCGCATCCTTTCACCGTGGTCATGATAGGAGTACCTACTTTAAGAGAGGGCAAGTCAGAAAACTATATTGAACTGAAGAATAAGGTTATCCATTGGCTATCTCAACATAGGCCCATTCCCCCATATTTAAACGGTCAAATACTTCATGTTAGAAGACTAAACTGGGTGGGACAGAGACAAAAGGATTATGAAGGCGACTGCATTATTATAAATTTCAAAGACGGACGCTTAGTAAATTATATTAGTGGTTGGAGGGAGGGTGGTTTGGAGAGTAGAATTCAAACAGTGGACCTTACATATTTTTATCCACCCTCCCCGCTTGCCCAAAGAAACTTGTCGTGAAATTTTATTCAAGGAAACAGGCATTTCGATTATTACGATAATCGACATATGGCTCAAAGCCACCTACGCCTTGTACCTACATACGAATATGGGCATTTTGACTATTATGATAATCAATACAGGATACCCATTTATAATCGCTTTGATGCCTTTAATTTCCAAGGTTTAGAGGGCATGGATTGACCCCTTGAAGAGATTATGACACTACCAATTTCTAATCCACTTAAACTAAAAGGTAGTATAATAATCAAAGAACAGGCCCAGGTAACCTTGAACTCAGTAGATGAGTGGCTGGCCAGCCCCAATTCATTATTCGTGAATACTTCTGGAGACCAGGACGAGATTAAGAAACACCCAGAGCAACTGGCGGCCGCTAATGAATCATCGACTCATAAAAAACTACTTAAAGATTTACCCTCATATATGTGTGAACCTATAAGATTCCCAAAAACAGACCAGAATAAAGACTATGATTTAAAAATACTTAGTTGGAACGTTGCCGGCTTTGAACCCAGACTAAAGGAAAAAGACTGGGTGGAGTTAATTACAAGGTACGACATAATCGTGTTCCAAGAAACTTGGGCACCTTATAATCTGCACATCAATGGGTTCCACTGTTACAACATACCAGCACGTAAAATGCAACATGGTCGGGCTGTTGGTGGGTTGTTTGTTAGTCTCAGTATAATGGCCGGGGGAAATCATAGGGCCATTGAGACTGACAATGTTAACATACAGGCCATTGAGTAAAAGCGGAAAAACCCTTTTGTTTTAATACATTTTTACAATAATGATTTCATAACAGTTCCAAATAAGAATTTTACAGCACTGTCTAATTTTATTTCAAAATTAGTTGATAGATGGGGGAAAATTGCTGGGCCCGAAATTGTTGTGGCTGGAGATTTTAATGCTCAGCTCCCAAGAAATATATGGCAGGCAGAACAGCGAAACGGATATCTTGCCAATCAAAGGGGTCAGGAACTGAGAGCTCTCTTAGATGACCATGTCCTTACTAATATAATGGATTATGGACCAAAATTATCACAGCAGCAGGTAGCCACACATAGAGGACCAGCTAGTACCTCCACTATTGATTTCATCTTTGTCTCCCCTGGTATGGCTGATCGCATAATGGAAACTGATACGGTAGTTACTGACTTCGGGGATCACAACCCTGTAACTGTAACATTCAAACTAGCACCAAAACCGATCTACAGTTCAATGCAGGGAGCTAAAGATCTAAGTGTAACCACTGATAAATTGCGGTTAAAATGGAAAGGCATAGACAAAGCAGGAATTATGGGATCTTTGTTAGGGGAAAATCAGCAGTGCATAGATCTTTGCCTAGATCAAACAACTAGTGGCCAGCTAATCATAACACATTTTAGCAAAATATGTGCCACAGTCAGGACTATGCTGACGGTCCAAGCCCCTCAGAGCCCTAAAGATCCCAGGTGGTTTGACCACACCTGTTCCGTGGCAAACAGGAACTTACGCAAGACACTCACAGAAATTCCTAGAGTTGGAGCAAAAGTAAGTGCAGCAAGGAAGGCCTATAAACTAGCCCTAGAGAAAAGGAGATCTACGCTCCTGGGCGAACGATGGGAAGCATTGGCTCTGACCGCAGGAAGGAAATTGAGTAATTTATTCTGGCCAGCAGTAAAAGAACTCCGGAACATGGGCCAACAATTTACCCCAATTAGCTGTACCATATCCGCTAGTTCCTGAGAACTACATTTCTCTTAAATTTATGCTGCCCCGGTAAAAGGTCCAATTACTAACATCCCTGAAACCTCTGCCAATTTAAAGATAACTATGGGAGAAGTGGAGGAGGCAATCGCCCAGAGCCTTGGTAATAAGGCCCCTGGCCCAGATGGGCTTCCGATAGATCTCATCAAATGGCAACCTGATTTTTGGGCACCAATATTGGTAAATGTTTTTAATAGTCTGCCCGAATCAACAATGCCTGATACATGGAGTACTAGCATAATAGTCCCAATTTATAAGAAAGGGGATAGGTCTGATCCTATAAATTACAGACCAATCTCATTGCTAGACAATACACTAAAAATATTAGGCCGTGTTATCTACAATAGACTAATTACATGGACAGAGGAAACTGGGATATTATCCCCTGTCAATTAGGATTCAGATCAAGGGTTGGCACAGTGGAACAATGCCTTAATCTTAAATTAATTATTGATAAATACAACATTGCCCGCCATGCACCTATTTATTTAGCTTTTATGGATTTGTCATCCGCCTTTGATTTGGTTAACCGGTCCAAACTCTGGACTATTTTATTAGAGTACGGTTTGGATATCTCCCTGGTCCACTTTTTAGCTTTTTTACACATGGACCTAAAGTCCAGAGTGAGAATAGGCGTAGGCGGGGAACTGTCTGGACCCATTGAAATTGGAAGAGGAGTCAGACAGGGGTGCGTTTTAGCACCCCTGCTCTTTATTATTTACATAAATGGGCTTAGTAATTATCTTCTAAAGTTTAAACCAGATGTACCCTTAATAAATGGCAAAGCCATACCCACTCTTCTGTACGCAGACGATGCGGTGTTAATGGGCCGTACGCCAAACTCGCTTCGTTCTTTGGTCCTTAATTTTACTACATTTATGGATGACCTGGACTTACGAGTTAATTTTAAAAAATCCTTTATAATGGCATGTGGCCCAGGCAAACGACGACTGAGCCCCATACAGATCGGGGGAGAGAAACTTATTGCAACCAATACCTTTCCGTACCTGGGTGTGACCTTTGCTGCGAATGGCTCATGGTCTGGGCATTTGGCCCAGGCCACGAGCAAATTCTCAAAGGCCACAAATTCGATTTTAAGTATTCCCAAACCAAAGAGATCGGGAGTCATTAAGGCAATTGTTAAGATTTTTAAACTTCAATGTGCCCCAGTGGCAACTTATGGAGCAGAAGTTTGGGGCATTGGGAACAGCATCTCTATTCAACGAGTAGAGAATCGGTTTTGTAGGAGACTATTAAATGTGCCAATTTTTACATCCAATTTTATTACACACTATGAATTAAATTTAAATTTTATCTCAGATTTTGTCAGTTCCCGACCAGTGCTATTCTGGCACTCGGTCTGGACGAACAAATCAGCGTCCCTTATGCAAGAGATATTAACCGATTGTCTAAGCTGTGATAGGGGGTTGAAGATCCCGTGGATTTCTTATATACACACAAATTTGCGAGAAATAGGCATGGACAATATTTTTATTAATCCTACCCATGCCAGCAAAATCAAGAAATCCGAATTAAAAGAGGCATTAAGTGTACTGTACTCCCAAAAGAGACTCAGGAGGGAACAAGAGAAACCAACAGTTACGAGGTACATGGATATAGTAGTACCCAGCTATCCCCTCGCATTATATTTAAAACTAAAACTGACAAATTGGGAAAGAAGTCTCTTATGTCGTCTGAGGGCTGGAACTATTAGGTATCTATTAAATTTCCCTCTGGGCTATCAGGAAAGTGCGACTATGATGAGCTGTCCCTGCAACGGGCAAAGTAAACAAAGTGATTTGCACTTCTTTTTTCTCTGTAATTTTTACTCAATGTACACAAAACGGTTTTTAATCTCTTATTTTAAAACAATTAGACCAATTAGCTTGGTCAAATCTTATCAGGCACTGTTAACACTTGGAAATGAGGAAATAATCTTTCGTGTTTGTAGTTTTCAAAAGATCGCTGTCCACGTGCGCAGAATGATGGAAATGTAAATAATGATGTGTTTTAATCTGCATGCTTTTTACTGGGAAATCTGATTTTTCTTATGTGTTATAAGATGTGCTTTTATGAATTGTTACAATTCGAATAAAGATTCTTTGAACTTGAACTTGATAAGCAGACAGTTTCCGTGCCCACTGATAAGGTGGTGCCTACCAAGGCTACACATAAGAAGGGCTCCAAGGCAGATTCACCCACTACCTCGACTCCTACCTGTATGTGGCTGTGTGTCAGTGAGGGGTATGTCTGTGTGACTTGGCAGACTATGTGTTCAGTAGGATGTTTGTTCATTGTATGTGTGTGTGTTTATTTTGTGCTTGTACTCAGCTTTCTTGCCATGAATGTGGTGTTGTTGTGGTGTGTGGGTTGCCCTGGCCCTGTGATTCTGTGCTGTGTGTTCCTCTGTAGCCACTCCTGCTGTGGCTGTCTCCCTAGTTGTTTGTTGTGTGGTGCAGGGTGTGGATTCACATAGATTGGTGTTGTGCATGGGGGTGCCAGTGTGTGGAGTGGGGTGGTGTGGCCCTGTGTACTTTATGCCCTGCCCAAGCCTGGCGCTGGCCCTGCCTTCTGCATTGTGCGCATGTTTTCCCTTGTCTTCACCGCTGCGGTGACGTGACCGGGACATTACTTGGAGATCGTGGTGATGTGTGACCTGGCTGCGGAGGGGTGACTTGGTGGCAGGTAGGACATGTGTGGGTACACTGGTGGATGTGTTCCTGCCCCCACCAGGGTGTCTTGTGTGGCCAGGGACCTTGTATCAGCCCATGAGTTGTGTGTTGTGGTTGTGTGCGGGATGGTGTAGATGCGTACCTGTGGCGGCGTCTGCGACGGTCTATGAGTTGCTGGTGATGTATCAGGTACAGCACCGAAAAGACGTGAGGAGCTGGATCCATTGCAGTCGGGACCGGGACTCAGGTTTCGCGCTCCGCCGTCTCTAGTTGGGAGGTTTCTCTGCTGCTGCGGTGCGACTGGCTTTTTGGGGCATCCTGATTTGTACAGCGGACAGGACGTCACTCTGCACGGCGGTGAGTCTCCATTGGCTCCCACCGCAGCGGAGTGGAAATTGGCTGTGTTTGGCCATACTAAAATGGAGGGCATGAGGCTCGCTGTTGGCGTGCAGAAAAAGGCATTTTTCGCCACGCAGGCACCGCGGTGGGGCCACCGCCCGCCATCCTAATAGACCCCTTTGTTGGTATTTATCCATATTTATTTTGTGTTTTGAAGATAAATGGAGTCTTAAAATGGTACTTTAATTTAACTAGCACTCCTACGTTTATACTTGTCGCGTTTCCGCGAATTAAGCTGCCAAATATAGCAAAATATTATATCCTCAAGTAAATATTAGCATTACATTAAAATATGTTAACATATGCCTGTATTTAAGGAAATCCCAACATTTTTTTTTAACTCCCTCATGCTGTTTATCTGCTCAGCTGTTGTCTGGAATTGACCAAACACAGCATGGAGAGTCAGTCACAAGAAGCACAATTTTTTATATTTTTCTGCATTTAGAAATAAATACGGACAGGGAACACATTGTTTTCTGCCTGTATTTATCTTAAAAATCTGTAAAAAAAACAAAAACTGGGAGCTTCATTTATATGCATGTGCTCAAAAACCCACTATAGGGGACCTCATGGTCACAGGTTTAAATCCCGGCGGGTCCACTCAGCCTTACATCCTTCTGAGGTAGATAAAATGAATACCATTGAGTTAGGTAACAATAAACATCTATTATTATGTTACCCCTCAGGCTCCCGGCTTCTAACAGCGCTGCGAAGCCAGTTTCTCACACTGTCACTGAAATGCTAAATAGGACTTTGAATTTCTCCAACATATGTCCTGCCCTCCTTTTATCTACTTTGTAGATGTTGAAATTCGTGTGCTTGTCTTTGTGCGGACAGTGGTTACATCCTTAGTACAAAACTGGCACCTGTAGACCCCAGCGATGCGTTCTTGTGAAGACCTCCCTCCCCCTTAGAAAGCTCACAGCTTAAACATATTAGCAAAGCCAATAGCTCTGGCTAAACACTTAAAAGGTCCCAAAGGCGAGACCTATTGGCTATGCTCGGACCCTGTCTCCTTTTTCAAAAACCATGTCCCTACCCCATCTGCAGTTATCTGCATAGGCATTCATCTTACTTTTGTGACAAGTATTCATGACACGAATCTCATCATTGTCCATCTCTCGACTTGTGGTCCATTGTGGTAGTTTTGTCCTAATGGCTTTTCTAAACAGCAAGGTGGAAGGGCTTTCACCTGTTGTAGAATGGGAAGTCGACCGATAGGCCTGAAGGTCTGGACATAGGGCTGACTTGAGATCAATTCCTTCAAGCACAGCATGCTGAACCACCTTCTTCAGGGTGCCCATCAATGACCACACCACACACGGAGCTCCATTACACACGTGTTTATTGTTCGGCCTGCCACCGTTAGCTGCCCGCAATGCGTCATCGGCTTTATTGACCACACCCAAGGTTATTACGTACATTTGTAAGGAGTCCATCGAGGACCACAAGGGTCCTGCTGTGCATAATCACACAACATTACAATTATCACGTAGACAAAGATTCTGAGACTTATGACTATAAGGATGCTGGCACAATAGTGAAAGAGCCTGGCCACAATACATGCCTCCCGTCCATCCCTACCCACCTCAACACATACAACACTTTATGACCTCATTCACCTGGGCATCTGCTTGCTCCGTATTGTACCTGTCCAGCCTTTAGTAGCTTGTGCATTGAATTTTAGTGCTCTGGACATCTCTAGAGGCATTCCTGCAGGTTGGTTGTCGGAATATCCGGACTGGATTACACACAGCACAAGTCTTCAAGATCACAAGTGAAAGCGGACCACGTTTCTATCTACACACGAGAGGATACACATCAGTGAAGGGGTCCCGGCAAGGGGAAAGAGGTAACATAGACTCACGGGATGTATATATGGACTTAGCTGGTGTAAGCAGGAGGCAAGCTTTAACTCGTCCCAGTACTTGGAGTCCTCTTCAGGAACGCCCCAAGACCGGAATGTCACCGCGAAGGAAGCAGTCTGGAGGGGGAAGACAAGTGATAAAACAATAAAGATGAGCGAACGGTATAGCCGGGTGTGAACTGTAGCAAGAGTTGGGCGGGTCACAACAACGATGTTGCCAGACACCTTGCCCCTGTAGTTTTATATACTCTGTCTGCCACTACAAACCAGAAGTATACCTGTGTAGAACAGTGGTCGAACAAAACTTCAGGGGGCCACCCAGCAACGTACAGGGAGCCCCCCCCCCCCCACACTCCAGACCCAGGCAGGAGCTCTCAGGCCAGTGGCCCTCCGCCCATGCACAGTGCCTGAGGAGGTCCCCTGGAGTTAGGGGGGCCCCCCACACCAAAGGGGCAGCGGGGTCTATTGTTGCGCCACTGATGGGGAATGGCCCCACTGTGGCTGGGGCTGCATGTGCGACTCGGAGTCATAATTCAGTTGTTGTAATTCCTTATTCTCCAGTGTCCTATTTTCAGTCTTCGTGTTCTCTTATACTCTGAAATACCTAGTGATCTAATGTGGATTTTTATTCCTTTTTAATGTCAGATTCATCATTTATGCATGGTTTTAAAAAGCCTGTAGACATTTGCTCACTCATATTTCTTGAATTATTAATTGTATCTTGCCTTGTTGCTGTCAAGGGCTGCGTATAATAATTGTTTTCTTCTGATCTGTTTTATTCATTTGAATCAGGGGCGACCGTTTTCAATAGCCGTGATGCCGCCCTACACATGCCAGGCATGTTTAAGGTGCTAGCGCCCCCAGTGAATAGCCCCAAAGGAGGAAAAAGACACCAGGCAGGAAAGCAGCTCCTTAGCAAACTGGGTGTTCCTAATTGAACATGAAGGTAGAAGAAACTCACCAAACCTTCCCTGAATTCAGAGTAGGCAAAGAGCCAGGAAGGTTTATGAATCCACCAGGAATCTTGACGCTGAAAAATGGGGAAATACCAGGAACACAAATGACAGCAGGTGAGCAATGAACAACTTTGAATATATTGCAAATCATCCACCTCTGGCAAAGGGACCTTAAATAGGTTCCATCAGAGTGCAAAGCCAGAGAAAATCAGGCAGCTGCCATCTTGAATAGGTGAACTTCATATATAAAGCACTGAAGTATCAGATATCTTTGCATGAACACTGGACACGCCCACAGAAGTCAGCAGAAGACAACACGAGGGATTCTGTTTTTTTGTCTTGTCACTTGGAGGTTACTTTCCACAATTTGCTGGTTTTCAAAGTTTGTACCTCTTTATCGAACTAGCTTTTTCGGTTTTAGTTTCTTACATGTTACTTACTTCGCATCACCTGTAAAGTGCTCTGATACCCGTTCGGGTCATGTTTGCGCTATATAAAACTTTTATAAATAAAAATAAATAAATAAAATAGGAAACGCCGATTCCTGAACTGATGCCTCCTATTATCTTATTTTGTTTCTTTTGCTTCTTTTCTTGTGCATCCCATTATGTTCCAGCACTGTGCTGCAATGTGAGTAAGAATGGAGGATGCCACTGCAGGCTTTGGGCAGTGGAGTAGACCCATGTTGTTGCCAAGTACGCCATCACCTTCCTCAAGCGAGATCCAGAGCCCCCGTGGCCTGACTGTGGAGACCCGCACCACCATGTGCCGCAACAGTTGCCATGTTTCCCACACCTCCCTCTCTTCTCCTCTCCCTTCTTTGGCTATTTGTTTATAAAATGTGGGGACAGTATGAGAGTGTCCTTATGCTCCTATGTAATCATTGAACCCTCCGTTAGTGGCCTGCAATATCCTAGGGTACTGCTAACAGTATATCACCACCTTGTCTGTCTTCCTCATCTCAGTTCTTACCCAGGAGTGAAATCTTCAACCCCTCCACTCCCAGGCTATGCATTTTTGCCTGTCCCTGACCACTCTCTGTTAAGTTTGTTTTCGGTGGCATGTTCAGTACCCTCCTTATTTCTTTAGGGGTAATAATATCATTTCTTGTTGTATTCATTTATGTTAGTGATTGTGTGTTAACTTAAGGAACTGTCCCCCAGATGTTGTGCTTCAGTCGATATGGGGTGGATTGCTGGCACCCTGCTGATGGGGACTCTGTGTCGTTAGCTCTCATTCACCCTCACCCCGGCTTGTGCTATGCTCAGCACAGAGGGGGTTAGGCACATTGTACCTTCGACGGAAAGAGCCAAAGCCATTTTTTTCTGCAAAATGTTTTGAATCAGCAGCTTCGTAAGGGTGGTACAGTCGGCCTTGCCATGGGGATGGATGCACAGACCTAAACATGGCCAGCATACTTGATGCTGTCATGGTGCGTTTTATTACCATGGTGTTGGAAACAGCCTTTCTGCAGGGTCCCCCCCAATGTTTTGCCTTCCTCCTCCACTTCTTGATGAATTTTTTTGGTTGGCTTTAGAACTCTTTACACTTTACCACTGCTAAAAAGTGCTAAAGTGCTCAAGTGCTTGAGCTCTCTCCTTAAAACATGTTAGAATTGGCTTATCTACAAATGGCATATTTAATTTACTTATAAGACCCTAGTAAAGTGCACTACATGTGCCCAGGACCTATAAATTAAATGCTACTATTGAGCTTGCAGCACTGATTGTGCCACCCACTTAAGTGGCACTGTTAAAATGTCTGATGCCTGCCATTGCAGAGCCTATGTGTGCAGTATTAAACTGCCATGTCGACCTGGCAAGATACACCCTTTGCTAGGCTCAAATGTTCCTTTTTAATATATATGTCACTCCTAAGGTGGGCTCTGGACAGCACTGAGGCAGGGAGCAATATACTTAAAAAGTTGGACTTGTACTTTTAAGTATTAATTGTCCTAGTAGTGAAAAACTCTATATCTCCCTAGGATAACAATGGGATTACCTTATTATATTGTATAAGCTTAATTTCCAGGTAGGAAGATATAAGTGGTTCATATTTGGTGTCTCTTGACTCCTACTTTAAAATTCCAACCTACAGTGAAGTTGGATTTTAAATTACAATTCTGAAAAGGCCACTTTTAGAAAGTTGGCATTTTCTTGCCTCAGTCATTTACTTCCTGCTTTTTGTCTCTGGTCACATGTCTACGGTGTGTGACAGTTGGGCTTTGTGTATTCTCTCTAGAGAGCCACACACAATGGGAACTTAGGTGTGACTTGATGGACCACCAAGGCAGGATGGGAGGGAGGAGCCAGACCAGGCACGGCTGGCACAGGTAACAGTGGTTGGACGGTGGGGAAGGGTGAGGGCGGGGTGGGGGAAGTTGACAGACAACGGAATAGGGAAAGTCAAATTAAAAATAAACAAAACCACTCACCTTGCGCTCGCCGCATTGCCGAGTCGATGATGCGGAGAGAGCGAGGTAATTGGTTTTATAAATTTTTTATTTTACTTTCTCTATCCTGTTGTCTGTCGACTCCCACCTCCATCCTGCCCCGTCCCACCGCTGTTACCTGTGCTGGCTGCTTCGAACCGTGAGACAGTGCATATATGCGAGCACACTAACAGGTTGTGCTGCTAAGATGGGCCAGAATATATTGCTTGTGAACATGACTTCTCTTTAGAATGGCGAACATCAGCCGAACAACTAAGGCCATACTCATCTCAGGAATCTGTATACATACAAGTGATATGTGAACATAAGTACACCAGGACTAAGCCCTGAAGAAGTCTTGTGGAAGGGACGAAACTCGTTGGCTACATTGGCATGACCATTTTTTTGAATAAAGAATTTTGCAACTGACAACGCGTCTCTATACATTTAACTGGAACTGGTGTGATGTGGTTTTGAACTACTTTTTACAAACTGCGTTGTAACTAAATTAGTATCTGTGAATACTGCCTTAATTGAGATTTATAACCAGAGAAAATCAATGATTGTGAGTGCTGATCTTTCTTGTATGTAAGTTTGTGGATAATTTCCATTTATAACCAGAGAAAATCAATGATTGTGAGTGCTGATCTTTCTTGTATGTAGGTTTGTGGATAATTTCCACTTATGGGGGACTAGGAGGTGTTTCTCCTGATCGAAGCACCACTCTTTGTACTATTCCCACATTGTGATGTGATAGGTGCGGTATTGAAGGTCTAGGCCTCCTTTTTGTAAATCGCTACCTGTTCTGGCTACGCCTGGTCTGGCTCCTCCCTCCCATCCTGCCTTGGCGGACCATCAAGTCACTACTAATTTCCCATTGTGGGTGGCTCTCTAGAGGGAATACACAAAGCCCAACTGCCTCACAACCCAGACGTGTGATCAGAGACAGGCAGTAACTGACTAAGGCAAGAAAATGCCAACTTTCTAAAAGTTAGGTAAGTGGTTTTATTAACTTTTTTATTTTACCCTATCCTGTCGTCTGTCGACTACCCCCTCCCCACCCCGCCACGCCGCTGTTACCTGTGCTGGCCCCAACTGAGCTAGACCCAGCCTCACTTACACCTGATTAGGCTGTGTCCTGCCCACATAGAGCATGGCTTAACAAACCTGCATTGTCACTTCAGCCAGCTTACAGCCAGGGGAGGAAGGGCATCTGTGCACTTCAAATGCATGCCCCTAAAAAGATTATCCCCACTATAAAAGCAAAAGCTGTGTATACATGAAGGACATCAGACACCACCACTTCGGTACACTTCTGGACTGGTGAACACTCTGCCAGGAAGAAGGACTGCCGTGCTGCAGAAATTACTGTAACTCTCCTGAACTGCTCCTCTGAAGGAGCTGCTGCCTCACTGTGCTGACCTGCTGCACTCTTGTGTGGGGAAGAAGAACTGTCCTGCAACTCCATCTTGAACACAGGACCCCAGAGTGACTCAAAGGGCTAGTCTGCTGGTCTACTGATCTGAGCCTCAGGGACATTCCAGGCCCCACACAGCTCTTGGACCCATCTTCAATGAGTTCCTTCCCCCCAAGAGGTGCTTCTCGGGTCCTGGGCCCTTGGAATTAGACTTTTTTGCTCTTCAAGTCAAGCTTTTGGGCTCTTTGGGAACGAGCCCGTTTGTTCTGGAACCTCATTGCTCACTCGGAAATCCAGCACAAGTGGCCATATGTTCATCTCTTCGTGCAGCCAGTATCACCGCTCGTGACCGCAAGGCTCTAGCCCGTCTGTCCGTGATGCCTGGCCGGCTCTGCGTCCCCTGCGGACCATTGCCAGTGATGCTGTCCTTGCTCCCAGTGACCATCTTCTCTGTGAACAGGTCCCTTGGCACAATTCTTGAAAAGGCTAAACTTCACTCTGGGACTGTATCTGAATCACACTTCATCGCGGTCGGCCTGAACTTCTGGATTTAACCTGATCTTGTGCTTTCGGGTATCCCCGGTTGGTGCTTTAAGCAGTATATTGTAGTTTAGTCTTTAAAAATTCATAACTCTGGTTCTACTTATTGGATTTTTTTAGTTGTAATCTTGTTTTGTTTATTAAATTAAGCTCTATTTTTCTAACCCAGGGTGGGATTTTTTGGTGTGGTGTTGTCACTGTTGTATTGTTGAAGTGTTGCACAAATACTTTCCACATTGCCTCTAAAGTTAAGCCTGACTGCTCGATGACAAGCTACCAGAGGGTGTGTTTGGTACTTACCTGACTAGGATTGTGGTTACAGCTTGACCAGGGCATATACCCCAGTCAACACATGGTTGCAGGGAAGGAGGAACCATAGGGCTTTTTCTGCTGTGAGTCCTCGCAGTATCAGCATCCCATTGTTTCCGATCTAACTGGAGATCATGGATGAAAGGAGAAGTGCTCTGCTAAGCAGGGGCATCTTGATAGAGATGAAAACAATGAGATTGCTCGATCTATATCCCTGATCCTGGTTTGGCTCCAGAACAGCATTCCTGGGGCAGTGTACAATATGTCACCATGCCTTACCCAACACTCAGTGACTGGATGGTACATGTTGCCATTAATGGAGTTTGGGTAAGGCATGATGACATTGTGAAACCAGCATTCCCTTGCTTTTGGCAAAACAAAATACCAGCTGAAGGAGTTTGAGGCCAAGATGACATCATTCGCTAACGTTGACTCTCTGCTGGTCAGTGGGGCCAATCAGTCTGCTATAGCATTGAAAGATGCTGCTCCTATGGACTGAACTGACAAAAAAGATGAAGGTGCTTCAAAATGAGCTCATTCTGCATTTAATGTTGCTCTGTGTTGGGGTCCACACCAGATACATTGTCCAATCCCTCCTTAAGAATTTGCAAGGTCAGAAATATGTTATTGAAAGGGAACAAACCTTTTCCCTCTGGGCATTAACAGAGGGAAAAGTTTGGTTTCAGATGCAACACTTGATGGATGCACTTTCTGTCACTGTGTATGGTGATACTGTCTTTGGGTGCCCTCCCACACTTAAGTCCTTGGGAACTACATTTGGGTCAATTTACTAACGATCGTTCTTTTTCAGATTACGGCGCTGTAGTCCATGGACTATCGCAGAACTTTGAACAATCTAGATGACCTGTTTATGCCAGGAGGTGTGGGGTGTTAGTTTGTATCACAAGCAGCTTGTAGTAAAAAGGCCTTTCTCGGCTGGAAACAGGATGGAGGGAGGGCTGTATGCTTTAGTAATATCTACTGTTAGACCATATGTGCTGATGAACATCTAAGGTAGGATAAAAGACATGGAGCTTGCATCTGTCAAATGTGATTTAGCCTGTAGACAGGATACCCTGCAATTTGTCATGGTTTATCTATTTTATAAACAATTTGTTGGACTTGGCCCTTCTGGCAGGTTCACCCCTGAACTTTTTGCTTTTATTGGTGACCTGGTGGTAGTGATTTGTGGTTTCTGCGCACTTTCCCTGTGTCCCAGAGTAAAGTGCGTGCGCACTCTGAGTGCATGTGGTGAGATAGGCCTGCCCTCCCATAGGAATGCATGGGGAATGTATGTGTCCCTGGTAGTTCCTGATGCGTGGGGTGTGCAGGCTCGAGTTTGTATGTGCGGACTCGTGTGATCGAATGCTTCGCAATGATATATAATGCGTGATTATGTCATGTGCGGAAGTGCCACTTCTAGGAGTTGGCATATTAGTGTAAAGTGTGTCTGGCGTGTGATTGGCTGGAGCTGGCTGGTGAGCCTGGCTCCAGGAGTCTGGTTGGGTCTGCCCCAGTGGTGAGTGTGAGATTAGCATGCTGATGGCTGGGGAGGAGTGCACCTTGGACCTGAATAGGGCAGGGCTTTCCCCACACAATGCTGGCTCCGCCCCCTGTGGTGCGACTGATGACCCTAGCCCTGCCAGGGAATAGAGTGAGGGGCTGAGCACATAAAGGGTGCTCCCCAACCAGCTGCAACTGGTTTTTCCCCTCACCCTGAACCCAGAACAAAGGGAAAAGGTGTATAAGAATGGGGCTGTGTCCCCACAGAGTTGTTCTCTTCCAGGATCCAAGCTGAGGGGGGCTGCTGCTGCTGGAGGCCAGGAGGAACCGCCACTTAGGACTGCCTTCCTGCCTGGAGGGCCCAGTGAGCTGGCCCCTGGCCCAGCCTTGCCCCCCTGCCTACTTTCCTAAGAACTTTGCCAGGACTTTTGTTGCTGGACTTGCCTTCTCCCCTAAACGCCTGGAGGCGCTTTTATTTTACATATAGCGCTAGGAGCGCTTGGTTTGGTACCCCCCGCGCTTCTAGAGCGCTTTCACTTTTGGCCGTAGCACTAGGAGCGCTTTATTTCTGGAGGCCGGTGCCCACCCGGCATTGTGGTGCGCTTGCGGGTGCCTACCCCGCTTATTTAATTATTTCCCTACGGCGGGTGCCCACCCCGCCGTATATTGCTTATTACGAGGGAGCCCACCCCTCTTGTGAAGTTAAAATCACCGCCGCGGCCGGGCTCGTAGGAAGTCAGGCAGGCCGGGGGCGGGACTCCGGGACAACCGGAAGTAGGAGGGCGGGAGCCTACCCCGCCTCCCACCGAGGACTCGTGCTGGATTGAAAGCCCCGGAGCAGACAGGAGCCTACCCTGCGCCCCGGGGCCCTGGGGAGAAGTCCTGCGCCCCCACCCAGGCGGGAGCCCACCCCGCACTGGGACGTGCCGCCTTCGTGCACGGAGCCCGTAGGCTCCGCATTAAAAGACCCCCGAGGGAAGAGCTCCGGTGAAGAGGGCTCCTCGCTACAGGGCACCGTCCTGCCTGCACCTCAGGAGGAAGACTGCCGCCACCTTCGCCACGAGGATCCTTCCCCCCCAGCTACGAGCCGGTGAGTCGAGGTGGTAGCCTGGGGAGGAGGGGTGCTGTGTTGGGGCCTGCATTGTTCGCTCCAAGCGCGAGTGCGCTCACACGTTCAGAGGGGCAAATTGCGTGTCACAAGTCCCCCGAGCAGGACTCCAACGAATACTGGGGCAGTTCTTTTTGTGCTGAGAGCGGCCCCGGAAGGCAGCGGGCCGCTCCACCGTTGGGGGCATTTTTGTCTTCTCGAGTCCGTGAGGAGGACTACAACATCGGGGCACATGGTCTTAGAGCCGAGACGGCTCCACCGCGGGGGCATATGTGTTCCGAGCCCCGTGAGGCTCCAGCCACTCGGGGGCATTCTTGTGTTCTGAGCCCCGTGGCTCCAACGTCGGGGGCAATATTTTAATAGAGTCCTGACAGACTCTAGGGGGCATTTCTAGTTGTTTTGAGCCCACGAGGCTCCCCCATTGTCGTAGGGCATCCCCGAGCCCAGAGAGGGCCCAGGAGGCACGCCGGTGCCAGGTTCCTTTTCCCAGCTGCCCAGCACTTAGTGGGCAGCTGCAACGTTTAGGTTGTGACCTTTACGCTTTGCCCTGACTGCTTGCGCAGTCCTGCCCTGACTCTGCTGGACACAGGGCGTCCTAGCCCCAACAAGGCCAGTTGGTCTAGGGACTGCCACAAGTGGTGGCTTATGTGAGTTTCTCGCTATTGTGTTTCTCTGCACCTCTGAATGTGTTTTTATGCGTCATGTGCCTTGTTTTACACCGCTGAATGTTTTTATGCATCATGTGTTTTCCTTCCCTACACCTCTGAATGTGATGCATCATGTGTAACGTGCTATTACCCCTACAGGTATTGTGATACTTAGGTGGTTGTTTGTTTTCTCCTAGTACAGGTGGTGCTAGTGAGGTCCTAGTTCCCTGCGTGACATTTTCCTAAGGGGTTTAGGGTTGCGTAGGTGGTACTTACCTGTTACCAGTAGTTACTGGTTGTGTGCTACATTTGCTATTTTGTACTACAGTATTATTCCTACGTTCTAAGTGCTATTTCTACAAAGTGCTAATTCCTGACAGTGGTCCATGTGGCCCTGTCCCCTGTACATATAATCCCTTGTAAACTCTGCCCGTGCCTGTTGGCACATTGTAAAGTGTGTGTTTTTATCTAATGTGTTTTGGTAATACAAAGGCTATTTTCATATAATACCTTGTGTGGAGTTTCTTTTGTGGTGGGCCTTGGGTGTTGTTGCTGGGTGCGCGCGCATCACATCGCCTCCGGGATAAGCCTGACTGCTCGTGCCAAGCTACCAAGGGGGTGAGCAGGGGTTATCTTTGGCGTGTAACTCCCCAGCCCTGACTAGAGTGGTGGTTTCTGTCTGGCTTTGGCGCAAGCCCTAGCCAACCAGAAATCCCATTTCTAACACAATTGCGCTTGACTTTTTTTATAGGTTGGGAGGAATTTTAAACAGGATAGACTGTTATTACTATATTTACAGATGTTATCTGATACCCGCTTGTGTTTTTTACGTTGCTTGCTTTTGATCAGGTGCTATCAGGTTGGGGAAGTCTTTGTTTTTTACATGATGTATTGTTGTTATTGTCTTTTATGGGTTCATTTGTTGAAAACTGCATAAAGAATATTAACTGACTGACAAGTGCTACGCTGCCACTTGGGATGTCTCTGACATCTTTGTGAACCTTGAGGGTACCCGTTCCAATGCTTTTGAATCTGGTGTTCGGAATGCTGTTCACTGTTGACTATGTTTGATCAATTTCACAGTGCGGCAGGTTTCCAAACTTCTGTGTGCATCCTTTTTTGATATACCAAGGGTCATACTGCTTGGTATGTCCTGCGGTTGGAACTGAGATGAAGAAGATAGACGATGTGGAAATGCCCCAATTGCTAGTAATTGTCTTTACTTCGCATTTAGACTCCCCGGTGACTTAGTATTCAACTTCATACCCTTGCACCCTTGGCTTAGCATCCCTGTCAGCTTGGTTAATCAATCTAACAGTATTTATAAAGCACGGCTAATCACCTGATAGGGTATCCAGGTGCTTGCAGGTCCCGGAGGCTCCTTCGAACAGCCATGTCTTGAGTGCCATTCGGAATTCCGAAAGCGAGGTGATGGTCCGGAAGTGCGTGGGGAGGCTGCTCCAGGTCTTTGCTGCAATGTGGGAGAAGGAGCGACATCCACTTCTGCTTCGGTAGATGCGGGCGGTATGGGCTAGTGAAAAGGAGGCGGAGCTTAGTCTTCTCGATCTTTGATGGAAGTTCAGGTGGTGGTTAATGTAGGCGGGTCCTTGGTTGTGAAGAGCCTTGTGTGCATGGGTCAGCAGACCAAAAGTTAAGATATATCCTGAAGGGAAGGTGTTAAAAAAGGGTGTCAGTGAGTTTCCTTTCTCCAGGGTAAGACTTCACCTTATGGGTAAGGACTGAGATGAGGAATCCAAGCTTGGAATAATGAAGATCACCAATAAGTAATCAGGAGATTATCCAATATATCGCCTTCTCTTACTATCAAACACCCTAATTGCTAACTACTCTCAGTTCTGCCCTTTTTACATTTTCTGCTTTTTATTGGGAATGTGCTTTGTTTTTTAAACATCTTTATAGATTGGTCTGTGTGATCCTACGCCAAGCGCTTTGGATAAAACACTACATTGAAGCAATAAATACAACTCATTAATGTCAAAGCCTATGTCAGCCAAGAACGTGAAAAAAATCATTTTCTTCCCATTTGAAGCCTGCAGTAGCTGGGAATTGTTAACACGAATGTCCCTGAACGTTCCTGAGATTTGTGATCTTGGCCACTTCTCCGGTAATGGGAATTTACGACTGTTTGTAAGACAGCGAAGGAACAGCATGGACTCTTGTTTCGCTGGCATGCGTCTCTGCCAAGCAGCATTGCTTACCTCAAAGTGTTTACTGCTCAGTGTCTGCTGTTACTGTAGAGCACTGATGCCCTCTCTGTGGGTCCAGACTCATCACAGGCCTTCACTGGAGACAGAACGTCTTTCTGCACCAGGAAAACCTACAAATAAGTGTGAACACGTCTCTAAGCAGACACCAGAGACTAATAATATAACTTATAAACACTGCACATGGAATCTGTTTGTTTTAATAAACAACATGATTGAGCTACACCAGGACCTGAAGAATTGACCCTCATCGCTCTCACTCCATGATCCCTTTACTCCTTACTTTTTTTATTTAGGTGCTGCCTGTGTATTTCTAAAGCACACGTTCACCCAAGCCAAGATGAAATAACAGATGTTTATTGTTACCCAGGTCAACAGTACTCATTTTGTCTGACCTCGGAAGGATGAAAGGCTAAATGGATCCACCGGGATTCGAATCTTGGACCATGAGGTCAAACACAGATTCATGGAGTGGATGTATTATTTCACTGAGTCACCAGCCTGCCCTGATGTAATAATACAGAGATACTCAAAGTAAGCCCAGGGGGCTGTTCACAACTCTCCTGAACTTTACGTGCGGCCCCCTGGTGAACAGCAGCAATGGGTTGGTGTTTACTTGACTGAGCACTAACATTCAGAAAGATGTTAAACAAAAGAGCGAGCATTTATTTACACATTAACTGAAGTTAAGGAAAAGAGGCAAAGGAGGTGTCCCACACCATTTAAATTTAAGTACACCTTAATTTTTAAAGATATTTTACAACAATTAACATGCAGAAGCGTTTCACCTTAGTACATCACAATTAAATCACTGTATTGAGGGACATATATTGAAAGTGATAGTTTTAAAACAGGAACTTAGTAACATTCATGCCTTCCCCACCTTGACAAGCATGGCATTAATGAATCTAGAGGCACATATTTTGTTATGGTCACCCTGCAGGTTCCTTAGGTAGTTTTTATACATGGAACAACATCATAGTTTACTGAATCATATGCAAGAGAAGGTTTTGTAGAGTTTGCAACCTGAACTGATGTATGCCAAGGTCCTCTCAAATATAAATTCAGCCAGTATATGGGTATCTCTTCCCCTCTCTCATTTAACATCAAAGGTTAATACTTTGGGCCTGATTCACAGAACTAAAAGACAAAATCCTAAACTTACTACCATTTTGGTATTCACAGAAGACACTTACTCATTTTGGTATTCACAGAAGGCACTTACTCATTTCGGTATTCACAGAAGTTAGGAGTCCTAACTTTAGGACTCCTAAATGCCTTCTGTGAATACCGAAAGCCTTAAAATTAGGATTTTTCTCAGTTTAGGAGTCCTAAGGTTAGGACTCCTAACTTTACAACTACTAAACTGAGAAAAATCCCAATTTTAAGGCTTTCGGTATTCACAGAAGGCATTTAGGAGTCCTAAAGTTAGGAGTCCTAAATTTAGGACTACTAAATTGAGAAAAATCCTAATTTTAAGACTTTCGGTATTCACAGAAGGCATTTAGGAGTCCTAAAGTTAGGAGTCCTAACTATACTACTACTAAACTGAGAAAAATCCCAATTTTAAGGCTTTCGGTATTCACAGAAGGCATTTAGGAGTCCTAAAGTTAGGAGTCCTAAACTTAGGACTACTAAATTGAGAAAAATCCTAATTTTAAGACTTTCGGTATTCACAGAAGGCATTTAGGAGTCCTAAAGTTAGGAGTCCTAACTATACTACTACTGAACTGAGAAAAATCCTAATTTTAAGACTTTCGGTATTCACAGAAGGCATTTAGGAGTCCTAAAGTTAGGACTCCTAACTTCTGTGAATACCGAAATGAGTAAGTGCCTTCTGTGAATACCAAAATGGTAGTAAGTTTAGGATTTTGTCTTAAGTTAGTTCTGTGAATCGGGCCCTTTGTCTTTAATTCTTGGCGCATGAAGTTGGAGTGTGGGCGCAACTAGAAGTTACATGAAGGCTCAGGTCATTTTAGGCTCGAGGCTTTAAGAGAACCCTGAGCTGAGCCAGAGCCAGGCATCTGGCTCGAGCTTGGCTCGAGTCTTCAGTGGCTTTATCACATAATGGATATTAAGGGGACAAAGTCACAGGAATCATATGATTTCATGATGACCAAACAATTTCATGAAGCAGGAGTACCAACTCCACAGTGCATGACTCCTTGTAGCAACATTCATAAGGTTTCTCACAACACCACATTTTAGTGAGCGGCCTATGAGACTGGGTGTTCTCTCCAGGGTAAAATAAAATGAATGTTGGCTTACACTTCTATTTTCTTATTACATACTTATTACCGGCATTTACTTTGTTTTTAAGTTTTTCCTTTATTTAAAAAAAATGAGCAGAGAAAAATATTCAGAAAATGATTACCCAAAAGTTCACAATTCATCACAATAGGACACAGAAATTAATGAAACACATACACATGCCTTCAGGTTCCATAGTTTCCATCTTGCTCATTACACAACAATTGAGGTGGAGAAGTTATGATAGTGAGACTCAGGTACTACACTCACCAAAGAAATGCCACTGTGTTATGGAACCTGCCCAGATGTTAAATACAGAATCCACAACCAGCATATTTTGGCAAAATGGTAAAGCCAGTATTAAATGTCAACTCTTAGTGCAATGGCTAAAACTTTCCCGGTGCCCATTGTTTATCAGTGGAGGTTGGGAGTTTATGTCTTCAGTGAACCTTGTTGGGGGGGGCCTGTGTCAAGATTTTTTTTTATAGCACTTGCTACATTAACTCAGCCTGTTTCTAAGCCCTCCTAAGATTCGGAGATAAAAGACTGAAGTCATAAGGATATTGTGAGGCCTAAGGGTCTATTTCTTTCCAATTCAATACTCCAATTACTTCCTTTGTACACTTGGCTCGCCCAAGTAAGTGATAAGAAGCACATCAGGATTGACAGAGCATAATCATGGAATTTAGAAGAAATGTGACATTCACTTATTGACTGCCGGCAAAAAGTACAGGTGTGTCTGTGTCGGGTCATGTATGACATCTATAGAGAAGGCACCTTCCCTACCCACGGAGGTGCCGCCCCCCAAAAACTGCAAAGTAGGAGTAAGCCCACTTCTGGCATAGGGGTACAAAGACAGGACAGCAAATGGAGAAGCTAAAACGAGATTAGGGTAGGCTTAGAACAAGAAGATGGAAACAACACTCACCTCCAGCGACACACTCCCGTCCCTTGTAACGCAGGCTTATCTGTGAATGGCCAGCTCTACAGGCTCCAGAAACATTGAACCAACTGTTTTAAGCATATGTATTTCTCTACTGCAGATGTAAGTCCGTCACATGAACCTACAGCAGACCAGATGACTTGCAAAGGCTGCGGTTTATATAAACAGTGTCAGGTAACATAACTTCACCTGGCTCTCTTACATCCTCTCATCCCCCCTCTATAGGGATCTAACGTGATCGAAGTGATCAAGGCATTCCAACATGCTCATTCATAGCAGAGCAGAAACATACAGTAATCAGTTCACCCCATATTTCTTGTATTTCTGCCGATCATCAGTAATGCAGCCATACAACATTACATCACAGACATTACCACAAACAAAGAGGCTTGTGGGGAGCTAAGGGGTAGTTTGGACCCCTCAGACAGCCCATCACCCTGCTGGTCAGTAGAAGGCCCTGGTTTCTGCTCTCCTGGGAAGGACCACCAGCCCATTCATGAGATTCTCACCTGCACAGCTGGAATCCCACTGCCTTCAGGGCATCTGCTGGTGTGTTCTATGCACTGGAGGCAGCACAGCATGCCAAGTGGGTGGCATGTTTTTTGGGCTTTGCCCAGCATTGTTTTGTTTCACTGAAACAAACTCCCAAAGAGGGAATAATCTACCTGAGCCTTGGGGCCATTGATAGTTTCCGCAGCTCAAAAATGACCGGCGTCACTGTCAAAAACCATCAGCACCCCATCTCTAAATGGTTTGACAGGGGAAGAAAGAACCACCCATTTATGGTGCTGCTTCTTTAAAGAGCTCCTAAAAGGGACACCAGGCTGTAAAACATGCAGTGCAGCAGCTAACATGCCGGACCCAATTCTGACCAAGTGCGGTCACATTTCTCTCTGCTAGGACCCTGAGACTTGGGATAACATCACACCTAAAAATGTGGAGACATGATTATTGCTCCCTTCCACTCACTGAACTCAGCAGCTCACTCCTCCCTGTAAATGCTCACTGAGTGTATCCTTCGGCGATGACCTTGTACAGTGCTCCATTGCCCTTGACTAGGTTCTCGCTATATCCATATCAATATACACCTGCATACATACTCCAGACCTTAATTATCAAGTCTACACGAGCATATAAGAACTGAGCCATGAGTGTCACAACTCCAAAACTACTTCCGCTCTTCCGTGCCTGGGGTGGAACAATGTCAACACCTCTAGGTTTTGGTGCAAAGTCAGATCAGCTAGTATTACCCGGCTTTGCACAAAATGCTGAAATCCAGGGAGAGCAGGTGAAAGGAAAGTGACAAGCAGTACACGGCTAGAATACTGCTGTGTAACTTTTGCTATGTACAAAAGCACCCTTGCTACATGACTGACGGCTCTAACTGTGCTTTGTACAAAAGCGCTCTTGCTATATGACTGACTGCTCTGACTGTGCTATGTACAAAAGCGCTCTTGCTATATGACTGACGTCTCTGACTGCTATGTACAAAAGCACTCTTGCTACATGACTGACGGCTCTGACTGTGCTTTGTACAAAAGCGCTCTTGCTATATGACGACTGCTCTGACTGTGCTATGTACAAAAGCGCTCTTGCTATAGGACTGACAGCTCTGACTGTGCTTTGTACAAAAGCGCTCTTGCTACATGACTGACGGCTCTAACTGTGCTTTGTACAAAAGCGCTCTTGCTATATGACTGACAGCTCTGACTGTGCTATGTACAAAAGCGCTCTTGCTATATGACTGACGGCTCTGACTGTGCAATGTACGAAAGCGCTCTTACTATATGACTGACGGCTCTGACTGTGCTTTGTACAAAAGCACCCTTGCTACATGACCGACGGCTCTGACTGTGCTTTGTACAAAAGCGCTCTTGCTATATGACTGACTGCTCTGACTGTGCTATGTACAAAAGCGCTCTTGCTATATGACTGACGTCTCTGACTGCTATGTACAAAAGCGCTCTTGCTATATGACTGACAGCTCTGACTGTGCTATGTACAAAAGCTCTCTTGCTATATGACTGACAGCTCTGACTGTGCTATGTACAAAAGCACCCTTGCTACATGACTGACGGCTCTAACTGTGCTTTGTACAAAAGCGCTCTTGCTATATGACTGACGGCTCTGACTGTGCAATGTACGAAAGCGCTCTTACTATATGACTGACGGCTCTGACTGTGCTTTGTACAAAAGCACCCTTGCTACATGACTGACGGCTCTAACTGTGCTTTGTACAAAAGCGCTCTTGCTCTATGACTGACTGCTCTGACTGTGTTATGTACAAAAGTGCTCTTGCTATATGACTGACGTCTCTGACTACTATGTATAAAAGCGCTCTTGCTATATGACTGACGGCTCTGACTGTGCAATGTACGAAAGCGCTCTTACTATATGACTGACGGCTCTGACTGTGCAATGAACAAAAGCGCTCTTGCTATATGACTGACGACTCTGACTGTGCTATATACAAAAGCGCTCTTGCTATATGACTGACGGTTCTGACTGTGCTATGTACAAAAGCGATCTTGCTATATGACTGACGGCTCTGACTGTGCTATGTACAAAAGCGCTCTTGCTATATGACTGACGGCTCTGACTGTGCTTTGTACAAAAGCGCTCTTGCTATATGACTGACGGCTCTGACTGTGCAATGTACAAAAGCGCTCTTGCTATATGACTGTCTGCTCTGACTGTGCTATGTACAAAAGCACTCTGAGTGTGCTATGTACAAAAGCACTCTTGCTATATGACTGACAGCTCTGACTGTGCAATGTACAAATGCGCTCTTGCTATATGACTGACGGCTCTGACTGTGCTATGTACAAAAGCGCTCTTGCTATATGACTGACGGCTCTGACTGTGCAATGTACTAAAGCGCTCTTGCTATATGACTGACAGCTCTGACTGTGCTATGTACAAAAGCTCTCTTGCTATATGACTGACAGCTCTGACTGTGCTTTATACAAAAGCGCTCTTGCTATATGACTGACTGCTCTGAGTGTGCTATGTACAAAAGCGTTCTTGCTATATGACTGACGGCTCTGACTGTGCAATGTACAAAAGCGCTCTTACTATATGACTGACTGCTCTGACTGTGCTATGTACAAAAGCACTCTTGCTATATGACTGACAGCTCTGACTGTGCTATGTACAAAAGCACTCTGAGTGTGCTATGTACAAAAGTACTCTTGCTATATGACTGACTGCTCTGACTGTACTTTGTACAAAAGCGATATTTCTATATGACTGAAGGCTCTGACTGTGCTTTGTACAAAAGCGCTCTTGTTATATGACTGACGGCTCTGACTGTGCTATGTACAAAAGCGCTCTTGCTATATGACTGGCGGCTCTGACTGTGCAATGTACAAAAGCGCTCTTGCTATATGACTGACAGCTCTGACTGTGCTATGTACAAAAGCTCTCTTGCTATATGACTGACAGCTCTGACTGTGCTTTATACAAAAGCGCTCTTGCTATATGACTGACTGCTCTGAGTGTGCTATGTACAAAAGCACTCTTGCTATATGACTGACGGCTCTGACTGTGCTATGTACAAAAGCGATCTTGCTATATGACTGACGGCTCTGACTGTGCTATGTACAAAAGCGCTCTTGCTATATGACTGACGGCTCTGACTGTGCTTTGTACAAAAGCGCTCTTGCTATATGACTGACGGCTCTGACTGTGCAATGTACAAAAGCGCTCTTGCTATATGACTGACAGCTCTGACTGTGCTATGTACAAAAGCTCTCTTGCTATATGACTGACAGCTCTGACTGTGCTATGTACAAAAGCGCTCTTGCTATATGACTGACTGCTCTGAGTGTGCTTTATTCAAAAGCGCTCTTGCTATATGACTGACTGCTCTGAGTGTGCTATGTACAAAAGCGCTCTTACTATATGACTGACGGCTCTGACTGTGCAATGAACAAAAGCGCTCTTGCTATATGACTGACAGCTCTGACTGTGCTATGTACAAAAGTGCTCTTGCTATATGACTGACGGCTCTGACTGTGCTATGTACAAAAGCGCTTTTGCTATATGAATGACAGCTCTGACTGTGCAATGTACAAATGCGCTCTTGCTATATGATTGACGGCTCTGACTGTGCTATGTACAAAAGCGCTCTTGCTATATGACTGACGGCTCTGACTGTGCTATGTAGAAAAGCAATATTTCGATATGACTGACAGCTCTGACTGTGCTTTGTACAAAAGCGCTCTTGCTATGTGACTGACGGCTCTGACTGTGCTATGTACAAAAGCGCTTTTGCTATATGACTGACAGCTCTGACTGTGCAATGTACAAATGCGCTCTTGCTATATGACTGACGGCTCTGACTGTGCTATGTACAAAAGCGCTCTTGCTATATGACTGACAGCTCTGACTGTGCTATGTACAAAAGCTCTCTTGCTATATGACTGACAGCTCTGACTGTGCTTTATACAAAAGCGCTCTTGCTATATGACTGACTGCTCTGAGTGTGCTATGTACAAAAGCGTTCTTGCTATATGACTGACGGCTCTGACTGTGCAATGTACAAAAGCGCTCTTACTATATGACTGACTGCTCTGACTGTGCTATGTACAAAAGCACTCTTGCTATATGACTGACAGCTCTGACTGTGCTATGTACAAAAGCACTCTGAGTGTGCTATGTACAAAAGTACTCTTGCTATATGACTGACTGCTCTGACTGTACTTTGTACAAAAGCGATATTTCTATATGACTGAAGGCTCTGACTGTGCTTTGTACAAAAGCGCTCTTGTTATATGACTGACGGCTCTGACTGTGCTATGTACAAAAGCGCTCTTGCTATATGACTGACGGCTCTGACTGTGCAATGTACAAAAGCGCTCTTGCTATATGACTGACGGCTCTGACTGTGCTATGTACAAAAGCTCTCTTGCTATATGACTGACAGCTCTGACTGTGCTATGTACAAAAGTGCTCTTGCTATATGACTGACGGCTCTGACTGTGCTTTGTACAAAAGCGCTCTTGCTATATGACTGACGGCTCTGACTGTGCTTTATACAAAAGCGCTCTTGCTATATGACTGACTGCTCGGAGTGTGCTATGTACAAAAGCACTCTTGCTATATGACTGACGGCTCTGACTGTGCTATGTACAAAAGCGATCTTGCTATATGACTGACGGCTCTGACTGTGCTATGTACAAAAGCGCTCTTGCTATATGACTGACGGCTCTGACTGTGCTTTGTACAAAAGCGCTCTTGCTATATGACTGACGGCTCTGACTGTGCAATGTACAAAAGCGCTCTTGCTATATGACTGACAGCTCTGACTGTGCTATGTACAAAAGCTCTCTTGCTATATGACTGACAGCTCTGACTGTGCTATGTACAACAGCGCTCTTGCTATATGACTGACTGCTCTGAGTGTGCTTTATTCAAAAGCGCTCTTGCTATATGACTGACTGCTCTGAGTGTGCTATGTACAAAAGCGCTCTTACTATATGACTGACGGCTCTGACTGTGCAATGAACAAAAGCGCTCTTGCTATATGACTGACGGCTCTGACTGTGCTATATACAAAAGGGCTCTTGCTATATGACTGACGGCTCTGACTGTGCTATGTACAAAAGCGATCTTGCTATATGACTGATGGCTCTGACTGTGCTATGTACAAAAGCGCTCTTGCTATATGACTGACGGCTCTGACTGTGCTTTGTACAAAAGCGCTCTTGCTATATGACTGACGGCTCTGACTGTGCAATGTACAAAAGCGCTCTTGCTATATGACTGTCTGCTCTGACTGTGCTATGTACAAAAGCACTCTTGCTATATGATTGACGGCTCAGACTGTGCTATGTACAAAAGCGTTCTTGCTATATGACTGACTGCTCTGACTGTGCTATGTACAAAAGCGCTCTTGCTATATGACTGACGGCTCTGACTGTGCAATGTACGAAAGCGCTCTTACTATATGACTGACGGCTCTGACTGTGCTTTGTACAAAAGCACCCTTGCTACATGACCGACGGCTCTGACTGTGCTTTGTACAAAAGCGCTCTTGCTATATGACTGACTGCTCTGACTGTGCTATGTACAAAAGCGCTCTTGCTATATGACTGACGTCTCTGACTGCTATGTACAAAAGCGCTCTTGCTATATGACTGACAGCTCTGACTGTGCTATGTACAAAAGCTCTCTTGCTATATGACTGACAGCTCTGACTGTGCTTTGTACAAAAGCACCCTTGCTACATGACTGACGGCTCTAACTGTGCTTTGTACAAAAGCGCTCTTGCTCTATGACTGACTGCTCTGACTGTGTTATGTACAAAAGCGCTCTTGCTATATGACTGACGTCTCTGACTGCTATGTACAAAAGCGCTCTTGCTATATGACTGACGGCTCTGACTGTGCAATGTACGAAAGCGCTCTTACTATATGACTGACGGCTCTGACTGTGCAATGAACAAAAGCGCTCTTGCTATATGACTGACGACTCTGACTGTGCTATATACAAAAGGGCTCTTGCTATATGACTGACGGTTCTGACTGTGCTATGTACAAAAGCGATCTTGCTATATGACTGACGGCTCTGACTGTGCTATGTACAAAAGCGCTCTTGCTATATGACTGACGGCTCTGACTGTGCTTTGTACAAAAGCGCTCTTGCTATATGACTGACGGCTCTGACTGTGCAATGTACAAAAGCGCTCTTGCTATATGACTGTCTGCTCTGACTGTGCTATGTACAAAAGCACTCTTGCTATATGATTGACGGCTCAGACTGTGCTATGTACAAAAGCGCTCTTGCTATATGACTGACAGCTCTGACTGTGCTATGTGCAAAAGCACTTTTGCTATATGACTGACAGCTCTGACTGTGCTTTGTACAAAAGAGCTCTTGCTATGTGACTGACGGCTCTGACTGTGCTATGTACAAAAGCGCTTTTGCTATATGACTGACAGCTCTGACTGTGCAATGTACAAATGCGCTCTTGCTATATGACTGACGGCTCTGACTGTGCTATGTACAAAAGCGCTCTTGCTATATGACTGACGGCTCTGACTGTGCAATGTACTAAAGCGCTCTTGCTATATGACTGACAGCTCTGACTGTGCTATGTACAAAAGCTCTCTTGCTATATGACTGACAGCTCTGACTGTGCTTTATACAAAAGCGCTCTTGCTATATGACTGACTGCTCTGAGTGTGCTATGTACAAAAGCGTTCTTGCTATATGACTGACGGCTCTGACTGTGCAATGTACAAAAGCGCTCTTACTATATGACTGACTGCTCTGACTGTGCTATGTACAAAAGCACTCTTGCTATATGACTGACAGCTCTGACTGTGCTATGTACAAAAGCACTCTGAGTGTGCTATGTACAAAAGTACTCTTGCTATATGACTGACTGCTCTGACTGTACTTTGTACAAAAGCGATATTTCTATATGACTGAAGGCTCTGACTGTGCTTTGTACAAAAGCGCTCTTGTTATATGACTGACGGCTCTGACTGTGCTATGTACAAAAGCGCTCTTGCTATATGACTGGCGGCTCTGACTGTGCAATGTACAAAAGCTTTCTTGCTATATGACTGACAGCTCTGACTGTGCTATGTACAAAAGCTCTCTTGCTATATGACTGACAGCTCTGACTGTGCTTTATACAAAAGCGCTCTTGCTATATGACTGACTGCTCTGAGTGTGCTATGTACAAAAGCACTCTTGCTATATGACTGACGGCTCTGACTGTGCTATGTACAAAAGCGATCTTGCTATATGACTGACGGCTCTGACTGTGCTATGTACAAAAGCGCTCTTGCTATATGACTGACGGCTCTGACTGTGCTTTGTACAAAAGCGCTCTTGCTATATGACTGACGGCTCTGACTGTGCAATGTACAAAAGCGCTCTTGCTATATGACTGACAGCTCTGACTGTGCTATGTACAAAAGCTCTCTTGCTATATGACTGACAGCTCTGACTGTGCTATGTACAAAAGCGCTCTTGCTATATGACTGACTGCTCTGAGTGTGCTTTATTCAAAAGCGCTCTTGCTATATGACTGACTGCTCTGAGTGTGCTATGTACAAAAGCGCTCTTACTATATGACTGACGGCTCTGACTGTGCAATAAACAAAAGCGCTCTTGCTATATGACTGACAGCTCTGACTGTGCTATGTACAAAAGTGCTCTTGCTATATGACTGACGGCTCTGACTGTGCTATGTACAAAAGCGCTTTTGCTATATGAATGACAGCTCTGACTGTGCAATGTACAAATGCGCTCTTGCTATATGATTGACGGCTCTGACTGTGCTATGTACAAAAGCGCTCTTGCTATATGACTGACGGCTCTGACTGTGCTATGTAGAAAAGCAATATTTCGATATGACTGACAGCTCTGACTGTGCTTTGTACAAAAGCGCTCTTGCTATGTGACTGACGGCTCTGACTGTGCTATGTACAAAAGCGCTTTTGCTATATGACTGACAGCTCTGACTGTGCAATGTACAAATGCGCTCTTGCTATATGACTGACGGCTCTGACTGTGCTATGTACAAAAGCGCTCTTGCTATATGACTGTCTGCTCTGACTGTGCTATGTACAAAAGCACTCTTGCTATATGATTGACGGCTCAGACTGTGCTATGTACAAAAGCGCTCTTGCTATATGACTGACAGCTCTGACTGTGCTATGTGCAAAAGCACTTTTGCTATATGACTGACAGCTCTGACTGTGCTTTGTACAAAAGAGCTCTTGCTATGTGACTGACGGCTCTGACTGTGCTATGTACAAAAGCGCTTTTGCTATATGACTGACAGCTCTGACTGTGCAATGTACAAATGCGCTCTTGCTATATGACTGACGGCTCTGACTGTGCTATGTACAAAAGCGCTCTTGCTATATGACTGACGGCTCTGACTGTGCAATGTACTAAAGCGCTCTTGCTATATGACTGACAGCTCTGACTGTGCTATGTACAAAAGCTCTCTTGCTATATGACTGACAGCTCTGACTGTGCTTTATACAAAAGCGCTCTTGCTATATGACTGACTGCTCTGAGTGTGCTATGTACAAAAGCGTTCTTGCTATATGACTGACGGCTCTGACTGTGCAATGTACAAAAGCGCTCTTACTATATGACTGACTGCTCTGACTGTGCTATGTACAAAAGCACTCTTGCTATATGACTGACAGCTCTGACTGTGCTATGTACAAAAGCACTCTGAGTGTGCTATGTACAAAAGTACTCTTGCTATATGACTGACTGCTCTGACTGTACTTTGTACAAAAGCGATATTTCTATATGACTGAAGGCTCTGACTGTGCTTTGTACAAAAGCGCTCTTGTTATATGACTGACGGCTCTGACTGTGCTATGTACAAAAGCGCTCTTGCTATATGACTGGCGGCTCTGACTGTGCAATGTACAAAAGCTTTCTTGCTATATGACTGACAGCTCTGACTGTGCTATGTACAAAAGCTCTCTTGCTATATGACTGACAGCTCTGACTGTGCTTTATACAAAAGCGCTCTTGCTATATGACTGACTGCTCTGAGTGTGCTATGTACAAAAGCACTCTTGCTATATGACTGACGGCTCTGACTGTGCTATGTACAAAAGCGATCTTGCTATATGACTGACGGCTCTGACTGTGCTATGTACAAAAGCGCTCTTGCTATATGACTGACGGCTCTGACTGTGCTTTGTACAAAAGCGCTCTTGCTATATGACTGACGGCTCTGACTGTGCAATGTACAAAAGCGCTCTTGCTATATGACTGACAGCTCTGACTGTGCTATGTACAAAAGCTCTCTTGCTATATGACTGACAGCTCTGACTGTGCTATGTACAAAAGCGCTCTTGCTATATGACTGACTGCTCTGAGTGTGCTTTATTCAAAAGCGCTCTTGCTATATGACTGACTGCTCTGAGTGTGCTATGTACAAAAGCGCTCTTACTATATGACTGACGGCTCTGACTGTGCAATAAACAAAAGCGCTCTTGCTATATGACTGACAGCTCTGACTGTGCTATGTACAAAAGTGCTCTTGCTATATGACTGACGGCTCTGACTGTGCTATGTACAAAAGCGCTTTTGCTATATGAATGACAGCTCTGACTGTGCAATGTACAAATGCGCTCTTGCTATATGATTGACGGCTCTGACTGTGCTATGTACAAAAGCGCTCTTGCTATATGACTGACGGCTCTGACTGTGCTATGTAGAAAAGCAATATTTCGATATGACTGACAGCTCTGACTGTGCTTTGTACAAAAGCGCTCTTGCTATGTGACTGACGGCTCTGACTGTGCTATGTACAAAAGCGCTTTTGCTATATGACTGACAGCTCTGACTGTGCAATGTACAAATGCGCTCTTGCTATATGACTGACGGCTCTGACTGTGCTATGTACAAAAGCGCTCTTGCTATATGACTGACAGCTCTGACTGTGCTATGTACAAAAGCTCTCTTGCTATATGACTGACAGCTCTGACTGTGCTTTATACAAAAGCGCTCTTGCTATATGACTGACTGCTCTGAGTGTGCTATGTACAAAAGCGTTCTTGCTATATGACTGACGGCTCTCACTGTGCAATGTACAAAAGCGCTCTTACTATATGACTGACTGCTCTGACTGTGCTATGTACAAAAGCACTCTTGCTATATGACTGACAGCTCTGACTGTGCTATGTACAAAAGCAGTCTGAGTGTGCTAATTACAAAAGTACTCTTGCTATATGACTGACTGCTCTGACTGTACTTTGTACAAAAGCGATATTTCTATATGACTGAAGGCTCTGACTGTGCTTTGTACAAAAGCGCTCTTGTTATATGACTGACGGCTCTGACTGTGCTATGTACAAAAGCGCTCTTGCTATATGACTGACGGCTCTGACTGTGCAATGTACAAAAGCTCTCTTGCTATATGACTGACGGCTCTGACTGTGCTATGTACAAAAGCTCTCTTGCTATATGACTGACAGCTCTGACTGTGCTATGTACAAAAGTGCTCTTGCTATATGACTGACGGCTCTGACTGTGCTTTGTACAAAAGCGCTCTTGCTATATGACTGACGGCTCTGACTGTGCGTTATACAAAAGCGCTCTTGCTATATGACTGACTGCTCTGAGTGTGCTATGTACAAAAGCACTCTTGCTATATGACTGACGGCTCTGACTGTGCTATGTACAAAAGCGATCTTGCTATATGACTGACGGCTCTGACTGTGCTATGTACAAAAGCGCTCTTGCTATATGACTGACGGCTCTGACTGTGCTTTGTACAAAAGCGCTCTTGCTATATGACTGACGGCTCTGACTGTGCAATGTACAAAAGCGCTCTTGCTATATGACTGACAGCTCTGACTGTGCTATGTACAAAAGCTCTCTTGCTATATGACTGACAGCTCTGACTGTGCTATGTACAACAGCGCTCTTGCTATATGACTGACTGCTCTGAGTGTGCTTTATTCAAAAGTGCTCTTGCTATATGACTGACGGCTCTGACTGTGCTATGTACAAAAGCGCTCTTGCTATATGACTGACAGCTCTGACTGTGCTATGTACAAAAGCTCTCTTGCTATATGACTGACAGCTCTGACTGTGCTTTATACAAAAGCGCTCTTGCTATATGACTGACTGCTCTGAGTGTGCTATGTACAAAAGCGTTCTTGCTATATGACTGACGGCTCTCACTGTGCAATGTACAAAAGCGCTCTTACTATATGACTGACTGCTCTGACTGTGCTATGTACAAAAGCACTCTTGCTATATGACTGACAGCTCTGACTGTGCTATGTACAAAAGCAGTCTGAGTGTGCTAATTACAAAAGTACTCTTGCTATATGACTGACTGCTCTGACTGTACTTTGTACAAAAGCGATATTTCTATATGACTGAAGGCTCTGACTGTGCTTTGTACAAAAGCGCTCTTGTTATATGACTGACGGCTCTGACTGTGCTATGTACAAAAGCGCTCTTGCTATATGACTGACGGCTCTGACTGTGCAATGTACAAAAGCTCTCTTGCTATATGACTGACGGCTCTGACTGTGCTATGTACAAAAGCTCTCTTGCTATATGACTGACAGCTCTGACTGTGCTATGTACAAAAGTGCTCTTGCTATATGACTGACGGCTCTGACTGTGCTTTGTACAAAAGCGCTCTTGCTATATGACTGACGGCTCTGACTGTGCGTTATACAAAAGCGCTCTTGCTATATGACTGACTGCTCTGAGTGTGCTATGTACAAAAGCACTCTTGCTATATGACTGACGGCTCTGACTGTGCTATGTACAAAAGCGATCTTGCTATATGACTGACGGCTCTGACTGTGCTATGTACAAAAGCGCTCTTGCTATATGACTGACGGCTCTGACTGTGCTTTGTACAAAAGCGCTCTTGCTATATGACTGACGGCTCTGACTGTGCAATGTACAAAAGCGCTCTTGCTATATGACTGACAGCTCTGACTGTGCTATGTACAAAAGCTCTCTTGCTATATGACTGACAGCTCTGACTGTGCTATGTACAACAGCGCTCTTGCTATATGACTGACTGCTCTGAGTGTGCTTTATTCAAAAGTGCTCTTGCTATATGACTGACTGCTCTGAGTGTGCTATGTACAAAAGCGCTCTTACTATATGACTGACGGCTCTGACTGTGCAATGAACAAAAGCGCTCTTGCTATATGACTGACGGCTCTGACTGTGCTATATACAAAGGGGCTCTTGCTATATGACTGACGGCTCTGACTGTGCTATGTACAAAAGCGATCTTGCTATATGACTGACGGCTCTGACTGTGCTATGTACAAAAGCGCTCTTGCTATATGACTGACGGCTCTGACTGTGCTTTGTACAAAAGCGCTCTTGCTATATGACTGACGGCTCTGACTGTGCAATGTACAAAAGCGCTCTTGCTATATGACTGTCTGCTCTGACTGTGCTATGTACAAAAGCACTCTTGCTATATGATTGACGGCTCAGACTGTGCTATGTACAAAAGCGTTCTTGCTATATGACTGACAGCTCTGACTGTGCTATGTACAAAAGAGCTTTTGCTATATGACTGACGGCTCTGACTGTGCTTTGTACAAAAGCACTCTTGCTATGTGACTGACAGCTCTGACTGTGCTATGTACAAAAGCGCTTTTGCTATATGACTGACAGCTCTGACTGTGCAATGTACAAATGCGCTCTTGCTATATGACCGACGGCTCTGACTGTGCTATGTACAAAAGCGCTCTTGCTATATGACTGACGGCTCTGACTGTGCTATGTAGAAAAGCAATATTTCTAAATGACTGACAGCTCTGACTGTGCTTTGTACAAAAGCTCTCTTGCTATATGACTGACGGCTCTGACTGTGCTTTGTACAAAAGCGTTCTTGCTATATGACTGACGGCTCTGACTGTGCAATGTACAAAAGCGCTCTTACTATATGACTGACTGCTCTGACTGTGCTATGTACAAAAGCACTCTTGCTATATGACTGACAGCTCAGACTGTGCTAGGTACAAAAGCACTCTGAGTGTGCTATGTACAAAAGTACTCTTGCTATATGACTGACTGCTCTGACTGTACTTTGTACAAAAGCGATATTTCTATATGACTGAAGGCTCTGACTGTGCTATGTACAAAAGCTCTCTTGCTATATGACTGACGGCTATGACTGTGCAATGTACAAAAGCGCTCTTGCTATATGACTGACGGCTCTGACTGTGCTATGTACAAAAGCGCTCTTGCTATATGACTCACGGCTCTGACTGTGCTATGTACAAAAGAGCTCTTGCTATATGACTGGCGGCTCTGACTGTGCAATGTACAAAAGCGCTTTTGCTATATGACTGACGGCTCTGACTGTGCTTTGTACAAAAGCGCTCTTGCTATATGACTGACGGCTCTGACTGTGCTATGTACAAAAGCGCTCTTGCTATGTGACTGACAGCTCTGACTGTGCTATGTACAAAAGCGCTTTTGCTATATGACTGGCGGCTCTGACTGTGCAATGTACAAAAGCGCTCTTGCTGTATGACTGATGGCTCTGACTGTGCTATGTACAAAAGCACTCTGAGTGTGCTATGTACAAAAGCACTCTTGCTATATGATTGAATGCTCTGACTTGTCTTCATAGAGGAATTTGCACTGGAAGCATGTCCCTCGAGTAGAAATCCTATGATAGGCACCCTGGCTTGCCTTTGCCCCAAAGCACAAGGTTAAGCATTGTGTGGGCATTTCTGTGCATTTCTGGTCTGGCTCACGTTTCTGTTGATAAGGCAGTGTGCAGCACTTCAGCTCTTCATGTAACGCTCCATTACTTGAGAGATAGTAAAAATTGAATCTTGTTTTTTTTTGTGCACCTTATTTATATTTTAAAGTTTTCATGCAATGGGATAAATTACATTTTTCTTTATAAAGTAAAAATCTCTGACTGGCTAGTCAGAGATATACACTTTATTAATGTATGTATTTCAAGATCTGAAGCGCAATTCATGTTGCCCTTCACCCCCCTCTGAGTACTATAAATGCATCAAAGGAAATAAGAGAAGTAAAGCCTCAACCGTGATGTTGGACCCAGCCTCATCCTCATCTCTAAACCCAGGGAATAAGGTTTGGTTGAAGTTGAGTGGGAGTCATTCATTTTCTGTAGCGGTAGGCGTCGAATTTCGCTCCACCGGAGGAGTTCACAGAGTCTTGCCCACTCCCCACGGGGGTTCTGAAAAACTCCGCGAAATGACACGGAGCGGAGTTTTTTCTCTCGTGCAGCTCGCCAACATAAAGTTGGCAGGCGCTAGCAAAAAAAAATCACACACTAGACTTCCTCCTGGCGAGATTTCTAAACGCAGGTGAACGCATCAGGTCGTGACCTCTCGCGTTGAGAAATCTGCTGCTCGCGTTGAGGAAGCTGTCTACTTGAGTGGAAAAAAGCAGCAGTGCCCTCTGGCACGATGGGTAGTGCTAGTCACCCTGATTTTACAGCATGGAACAAACTCCTGGCGCTAGAAATCAGTGCAAGCAGCACAACTTAACAGACCAAGGAGCACAGCAGAGGTTTTCTGGTACTTCGAGGAGTTTCAGAGAGTAAAACTCCAAGAACTCCGTCCAGGCCTAGTTTTCAAGCTCTTCCTGAAGTGCATGTGGTTGATCCCTGTCTTGCTTGTACCACAGAATATCGAGCATAGCAATATCGTGATATACTAATTTCATAGACAGAATATCCAGGGACAAAATATTGAAAGGTAAGTGCATATAGAAGAAATATAGTATTACTATTCATAATATCTATCTACAAAAAAAGACATTTGAGGTGAACAGAATCAGAGTGTCGGTGGTGTTGTAGTGTGCTCTATACGGGAGCTGCTCTTCACCTAAACTTGGGAACTACCCAGAGTTCTCCGCTTCTTTCTTGCATAATTTATGTGGCATTCTAAGTCTGTAAGGGTATTGGTTTGATATATATTACCTACTGGCAGTCACCAGTAGGTAGGTATAGTTAGGACCAAAGTTTCCATAGGAAAAGCATTTTTTGTTTGCCAATAACTTTGGCGCTGCTTGACGAATCTTCATGAAATTTTCAAATAACTTCCCCTTTTTGGTTCAGCTGCTGTGTTGAAAGTTTCGGGGTGATTCGTTAAGCATGGGGCGAGAACAAAGCAGGGTCCCAAAATGCATTTTCCCCATGTTATGTCTATGGGGATTTTTCATTTTTTTAACATGACTACAGCCCGAACTGCTGAACGGAATTAACCCAAATTTGGCAGAAAGCTAGATGTTGGTCTAGAAAGCATGCTTTTGTGATTTAGTGAAAATCTGTTCAGTAATCTTAGAGATATTAAATGTTTAAAAATATAGATATCTGGGGATGCGAGTTCTTGCAGTGGACTCGTGGATCCTACTACAATTTGATGAGCTGCCAACAATTCAGCCAAGAAGTGTTGGTATCCATCTTCGGACTCAGCTTGGAGCAGAGTCCCACAAAAGAAGTGAAAAATAAAGAAAAGGGGGCAGGGTAGGAATACCCTGACCCCCAGATATGGTGTTATGTTAACTAGGTATTTATAAAGGGCACAGCTACTCAATAGAGTTTCCCGGCGCTACAGGGACCCGACCGGGAGAAAATTAAAAAAAATTATTCCGTTTTGTCGCGAATTCGTAGCTGATCCCTCAGATCTATGACAATTTTTTTAAAAGACTCGTGGACTCTGCGCGTCTTTTTTATTAAGACCCTGGGTGGGTCAAATCCCGTGGGCATGCAGGGTTATAATCAAGGAAGGGGGGCTCATGGGGCCAGCGCCTTGTCTTTTGAGAAGCTCCAGGGAATGCCACCTCCCTGAGGCTGTATAGTCTAATGGAGGAGGCTGCACAGTCCCCCTTCTGGAGCTCTACATGGCCCTGAGGACCGATACCCCACAGGGCCAGCGATGTACCGGGTTGCCCACCCCTGGGACATTGCAGTTTGACATGGCTTGGAGGGAGCATCGCTCCTGCCAAGCCATAGCAAACTCTGCTCTGCTTCTAGTAAGCAAGAGCAGAAAATGCTCTCGCTTACAAGAAGCGGAACAAAATTGCTTTTGGACAGAGGGAGCTGCATGTTAGTAGCTCCCTCTGTCCAAAAACAATGCTGGCTCCTGCAGGAGGCGGGGAGCTGGCAGGGACCGCCAGGGCCTTCAGGCTTCCCCCGCGGTCCCCAACTTGAAAAACTGGGTGACTTGGAGGGGGCTGTGCTGCCTCCTCCCTTGTTTTATATAATTTTTATTTATTTTTTATTTGGGAGGTCCTGGGGGATGGGGTCCCGGGGCCAAAATCAGCTCAAGGATAGGGGTCCACTTTACCCCAGAGGGACCTTGGGGGCCAGGAAGCCCACCTGGTACCTCCTATAAGTCCTACACAGCAGGATTCCTGAGACTGGTTGGAGGCCCAGCCCCCTTTCTCCACCACTCTGCAAACGTGACTACTACTTAAAAAAACCTTAGAAATTCCCTGAAGAAACTAAAGGTTACAGGGACTTTATAGTTAGAAATTAGCATTTAAAAAACCTTGGAAATTCACTGAAAAAACCCAAAGGTTACAGGGATGTTACAGTTAGACTCAGATTTTGCTCGTATAAAACCAGTGAAATTTAGCAGTTCTAGTTATCTGAGCTAACTATAAATCCCGGTCCCGCAATGCACTGCTTATGACCTCACATATTACATACCTCATGACATGGTCAGTGACATCACTGATGACATCACTGATGACACCATCCACAGAATCACTGGCGCACCCACTCACACCCCCATAAAGAACCTTTCATACACCCACTACCACTCTCACACAACCATTCACAAACCCATTCACAGACCCATACCAGTACTTACACACCCACTCACTGATTCATATATCCACACACACATCCACTCGTTCACCCCTACAGCCACTCATACACCCACTCAGTCACAAATACAGCCACTGACATTTCCACTCATACACCCAGACAGCCACTAACACACTGAGTCAGTCACCCATAGAGCTACTCACACACCTACTCACTCACCAGTATAACCAGTCATACAGCCACTTACTCACACATACAGTTACACACACACACACTCACTCATACAGATACTAACAGGTACTCACTCACCTATATCGGCAGTTACACAAGCACACACTCACCCATACAGCCATTCTCACATTCACTCACTCTCCCATACAGTCAGTCATATAGCCCATCACTCAGCTATACTGCCTTTCACATATCCAGTTACTCACCCATATACCACTGACACATCCACTCACTTACCCACACAACCATACATACACTCACTCACCCATACAGACCCTCAGAAACGCAATCTCTGACTCATCTATGCAGGCAGTGACACACCTCCTTACCCACGCACACAGAAACTCAAACATCCAGACAGGTACTCAGACAATCAATCGCTCACCCATAAAGCCACTCACACACCCATACAGCCACTTTGACAAAAACTGACTGACTGATACAGACATTCACACAACCAGTCACTCACCCATACATTCACACCTAGTCACACACTTATACAGTCAGTCGCGAAGCCTCTGAATCATCCATACAGGCACTCATACACCCACTGGTTCACTAATACATCTTGGTATATGTATTTAACACTGATGAACTTTTTAAAAACACTAACAGACACTTGATGATGTCCTTCGTGAAGTCACTGACCATGTTATAAGTCATGTAATATGTGAGGTCATAAGCAGTGCATTGCGGGAGCGCGAGTTATAGTTAACTCAGCTAACTATAACAGCTGAATGTCCTTGGTTTTGTATGAGTTAGGTATAGAAAATCTATTCATACTTACTTTTTGATATTTTGTCCCCTAGATATTCTGTCTAAGATATTAAGGTCCCACGATATTCCCTTGTCGATATTTAGAGGGCTAATCAGGTTTGGGTTCAATATGTTTTGCAGTCTAGACCTTGGACTCCCAGACTTCAGCTTCCTTGTTTGATCTGATTAAATATCCCTGGGGAATCAGATGAGCTGAAATAGATCACAGGGTGCCATGTATCTGCTTTTCTCGCTTAATAGTGAGTCAAAGAGATAAAGAGTGTATTGTTCCTTTACAAGGAATTTGTTTAACTGGCCAGCTCCTCTGTTAAGAATTCCTCTGCCTTCTTACACTGCTGTCAGTTTTAAACAGAGGCTTCTCAACATAAACAGAAGAAATGGCACATGGAAGGGGGCAGTTCAATGGTACATCACTCCTGGTAAATGCTCTCATGTGGATTTTTCCATTGCTTATTGAAGGCTGGGGTTATGGGCTGAAGCACACAGATCCTTCAGTTTGCTTTACATTTGTGACAGCGCGTCTTAAAATGAATTTCCAAGTTACGGGAAAGTGCGTATAACTTTTATTTACAATTCAGTTTTCCGTTAAGCCGGCAAAATGGCTCAGTGATTTAATGCGCGCTTTTGGCTCATGCAGATCACCCAGGTTTCATGTGTCCCAGCTCCGTGCATTAGTTGCTCATCCAGTCCAGGTTTATTCTTTGCATCGTGGGAAATGTAGCTGTCTGTTGAGTACAATTTTTGCATACAATATACCAAGTATGGGCTTTAGAGACCGGCTCTTAGTGCTATTGTCGAGCTTGGGTTAGCTTTTCTTGTTAATGTAACGGCTTTCATGTCAGTTTTTACTGTGGCCTGTTGTTTAGAGAAGTGCTTTCTCACCAGCCTTCATTGTTGTTAATTTGTCAGCCTGATCTTATGGTGGTCATTTGCATCTGTCACCAGACAGGAATAGAGGTGTCAGTGCAGAACTGCAGCCTTTCTTTAGGAGTACCGTGTCTGCTCCTTTTTGTTGTTTTATTTATTATTTTACACTTGATAGATTATTTGGCCTTGTAAATCCACTCTTTTTCTATAAAGGTACGGATGTATTGAAATTACTTGTTAAAGAAATCACTTTGTACTAAGAGAGACTTTCAATGCAAAAATGGTAAATGTATTGCTTTATGGCTGTGAGGTCAGGACTGAGAAGGATATAGTCTGGCTGCAGACCACAGAAATGAATATTTGGAAAAGATGGCTTGGCCTGCCGAGAGGCTCAGTGAACAGCGCCCTGAGACTGGGGCTGGGTCTCACCGATATAATATTCAACTATAAGCAGCAGGAGCGGCCCCTGCAGGTAAGAGCGGTGGGGGTGGGGTTGTGTGTGTGGGGGGTGGGGGGGGGTATTTGACAGACGATGCCATGGAAAAATTAAAAAATAATACATTTTCCATCTGCCTCGTCTGTCGAATCCCCACCATGCTCTTACTTGCACAGGCCGTTCCTGATAAGCAGAAGATTTTCAATTTCTGGGCCTGCCTCGCAAAGTCAGCACATGCCTCCCTGAGGCATTTAATTAAATCTTTCCTACAGGAAAAGGTCACATGCCAACGGGCTTCACACTATTAAGACTTCCCTTGGTATATCATCGGGGCCAGATGTGCAGAGTGTGTCAGTGTTACAGCAGAAATTAACAGTAAAACGGGTGATACGAGTGAGTTCTAGAAGTTCTGACCTAGAAGATGTGGGGAACAGAAAGAATTTGCCTCATTTAATGGACTCGGGTTATGGGGGGATTTGCAGCTGTTCTTGCATGACATACAAAGCGCCAACATTACAAAGTGGTTATTGGATTTCCGGCTTGGGCAGGGCTTTATAAAGTGGAAATTGTTTAATAGGGTTGGGGTGGACAGCTGCATTTGCCCTTACTGTGAACCTGCTTTTTGGTCTCTACCTCATGTAGTTGTATTTTGCACTTGGTTTGATCAAAAACAGAGAGGTTTGCTAGTACCTGTTTTTAGAATTTCACAGAGTCATTGGGTTAGTGATTTAATCAATGCCATATTAAAATGTAATAACGTGAGATTGTGCCAAATTGTAGGGAAATTCTTGTCTTTGGTTTCAGAACAGCTGGCTACTATTAAAGAAATACACAATACAAAGACTTTGCATTTCAATAGGAAATGGGAAAGTAAGTGCTCGATTTTATTGAGCGCTTTAGGGGAACCATACGATTACTAAAATCGGGATTGTGTGTTTATCCCACTTAGGTGCCTATGGTCGACTGGTGCTCTTCCCGCACTCCGCTTTCTCTGTTGTCTGTTCTGATTCTTTCTTTCTTTTACTCTGCCCAGTCTCTCATGCCCAGGGCCGGACTGGGAACTTAAAACAGCCCTGGCAAAAATAATAAATTCAGCCCCCATGTGCAGACGTGCTAATGCGCGCGAGAACCATTATAATAGTTTTAATTGCCGCTGGGATCGCGTAACATGCACCACAACTCCTGAGGTACAACTCGGCCTCCAAGTGTCAAAACCGGCCTCCTGGGGTCCAGCCACCCCGGGGATTGCCTGCTTGCCCGGCTGGCCAATCCAGCTATGACCACAACCCCCGGCATGTACATTCATGTAAATGTTCAATTACAGTGGTATGAATACGCCACGCGTCTTTGCTATTTCATTAGAAAAGGCTACGGTTTTTGTCTCTGACACATTGAGTTTAAGTGCATTATCATCACAATAACATTGCAAATGATTCATTACTCTTTGAGGTCGCTTGAGTGATACAACTCAGTCAATGCCCTTGACACCAGTGTTTTGCTCTTCTCAACTTCACACAGTCTGTTGGGGTGGAACATGAGCTTCTGCTTGTCTCTAAATAAGTGCCAAACAGCTTCCAGCTGCAAACGTGTGGCTACGGAAACTGAAAAGCAACTTCCCGCTTTGGTCAGGAGCTTGTATATACAATGTTAGGGGTGGAGTGGCACACTGGTCACAAGCCTAGCCCAGTCCCCCCAAGTGCATTCTGGGAAATGTAGTTCTGGTTAGTCCATAACTTACAGTTTATGCTAGGTAGGCCTGGGCTAAAATTCCGTTCCGCTCGCGGAAATTGCGATAATTTGACATTTTTGCATTCCGCGGAGAGCGCGAAGATGTCAAAATTTCCGCAATCCGCATTTTACCGGAAATTTTTTGCTTGCTCGCGCTGTAAAATAATACATTCTCCGCGTGCGCGCGATCGCCTTACCTGAATCCCCGCGTTTGCCGACTAGTTTTCCCGATCCGGTCGCGTTCTCCACGAGATGTTGGATTGTTGGTAGCCATTTGCGCTGTCTCGCGACAGTTTGCGCCCGCAGTAACGTCATTCGTCACGCTATCACGTCTTTCTTCTCGTGATCATGCACCGCGAGACAAGTGAAAACAAGATGGCCACGCCCGCGAGCAACCGCATGGGTAAGTTGGCGAGCCGCGACCACGCAGAAAATACAGAGAACGGGTGGGAAAAAAACTTCCGCATCTTCGCGATATTTCCGCATGTTTGCGGAGATTTTTAACATTTTCGGGATAATTTGCGAAAGTGAATTTCGCAAATTCCGCCCACCCCTAATGCTAGGGTCACTCTACTGTTGAGGTGCAGACTTTTTGAGCCGAAAGTCAATCACCAGCTCACCACAAGGGCAGGATCTTGTGTATAAATTGTTTAATTTGTAGTTGCGTTTGTGTAGAAGCACAGCCAGTCTGGCATCCCTGATTGTTGTATCCGATGAATACTCCACAAGTTTTGATCTGATAATTGGGCCATCCGTGCAAATTCATGCCAAAAAGCACAAACCTTTCACACTGAACCCACTGAGATGATCTATTTTTCAGAGGAGGGCTGCAGTATTCCCCCAGTCATTCTGTGGAAGTTTATCTCAAATTCCAGAGCATTTTAGCACGTTTTTGTAGCAATACTATTTTGAAAAAAGTCCTCAACGGTGCAGGATTAGCTCATCACAGTCCAGTTGACCTATTTTAGTTTCTGCAGTTCCCCTCACCCCCACACCTGTGGTTACAGGTCCTCAATAAATGCCCGTTGTAAGTGCTGAAATGGAATTCTTCTAAAATGACAACAGCTTACCCTGTTGCAGGAAAGTATGAGGAGGCAAAGTCTATTGGAGCCTGCGAGCTTCACTGTCAGAGCCTCGACTTCTATAGCGCTGTAGGTCAGTGGTGGACGGGTGCCTCTGCTGCTGGAGAGAAGTGCAGGAAGAAGAAATTCAGGCAGAGCAGGAGACTCCTTTCTCCAGTAGTTTCTTGCAGGTCCTGAGGAACTGCATTGAAGCTGGTAGGAAAGTCATCTTTGCTGTTGCGTTCCAGGCATAAACTCTACAATCGGCTACGCAGCACATTGCGCAGGGTAAAACATTCAGCGATTGGCAATGAGAGATAGCCAATCCTAATAGAATTCCCTGGATACCCAGTCCCAGCTTTTCAGTGAAGTGATGCACTATTCATGGGACATGCTTTGTGGTCTCAAAATGATCCCAGACTTCTATGCACCACAGATCCAGAATGGTGTATCGTGCAGATCTGCCGCCCGCCTTGTAGCTTATCCACAGACCCTCCCAGTTTAGCCCAAATAGCTTCATAGCAAATCATCTCTATGTAGGGGACACTTGCACCAGGCTTCAGATTGGGCGTGGCTCCACTGAGTCTTCCTGGACTCTATTCTCTTTTAGTAGAAGTGCTACAGGTCGTATTCATACAGAAATAAACAGATGCTCTAAAAAGAATTATTTGTACACTTATAAGTATTCGAATAAATCTTCTAGAGGAAGGTGGAACAACATCACACCTTGTTAATGCAATTAATGTGGACTTAATCCAACATAATTTAGATGACGACAATTTAGGTATACACATAAAAAGTTTAATTGATTGATAATCATGTTATTTCAATACTTCAAAATGTAAGGGGTTCAAATGCAATATATGCACATAGGTGTCAACAGTAAAACAATATGTCAATGTACACTGTTGAGGGGCATACATGTGCTAATCTGTCCTTGCATGGTATACTGTTCATAAAATATCCATGAGTTTGCTTGCGTTGTTGCTAAATTGGCACTCACTTTTCTGGGATGTAACAAACGGAGCGGATATGACATCAATGTTTCAGTCTCTGAGATAGCGAATAAGCGAGACCATCCTCAGGACCAAATGCTCTTGGCAAAATGGCTGACCCCAACTGTTGCTTTTGTTCGTAGACGTTTCCTCTGTCTCTGCTTACTGCTCATTGGATCGGCCACACTGACGCTGTGGACTTTGACATCTGGTGTTTTATTTTGGATCTGTTTGAGCCAACTTATTACCGATTTATGTCAAATTGGGTCAGCCATTTTGCCAAGAACATTTGAGGATTATCTTGCTTATATTTCGAGGTATTGGAATAACATGATTACTAATGTATATTCTCATGGGGTTACTGACAGGGGTGTCCATTTTGCTGGCCTCAGGGATCTCCCTCTCCTACTCTATGAAGCGTGATCATTCCTTTAAAGTGGCAGGCGGAGACCTGTGTCATTCATTACACCTCATGATGTGAGTGTGAATCCAAACAGTGTGTAGGCCATTCCAATGCACCACATTGAACTCATGCAGAGTACCTTTCTTCACATCTAACTGCTGGAATGTTAATTGATACTGGAAACTGTACCACTGCTCTTTAGCCTAAGAATTTACTTTTCATAGCATTTTCTAATCTAAATATTCACATTAAATGGCACATTACGTAGCAGGTGGTACGTCCTGAAGAAGGGTGCATCAAGAAAATGTGTTGGGTAGAAGTCCCATGTTATGGTTTAAAAGCTGGTAGGACAAATGCTTGTCCTTCCCTTCGGCATCCCATACCAGGACGTTGTGAAGATGCAGAGAGCTGTCATGTCAGAGTGACAGTTCAGTCAATTTGCAAATAAACATGCGGATCCTTAAGACTGCAGCTCTTCATTGGCCAAAATACCCTCTGTCTAGTGCAAATAATGGATGGAGGGAGGGCACACTGCAAAACTATGAATATCTGTAGTTATATAGCACTTCTGGTGTACCTACTGTGTTGGATACCACAAAATTAAGGACAGAAATATTGTCCTGCAAAAATACCAACTCCAGAACATCGACTACCACTATATTGTCAGGGTATGTAGCTAAGTATAGATCTGAGTACCTTGAAAAGCAGAGGAGCATGAGTGCCACCACGGCTCACCATGGTTCCCTGCTATGGGTCACCCACAGAGCTTGCATCATGGCCTGCTCCCACCCACACCTGACTGGACCCGAGTTGGATCAGATGCCAGAACATGATGAGCAAGCTCCTGACAGAGGGATACAAGCATGTTTATGAGAAGATGCTTATATGTTGTCTTGTGAAACAATTGCAACCCGTCTCAGTCGGTGTTGTGGATGTCACCTGTAAAGGAGTAACCCAGTGGTAGTGTGGCAGATACAAATGGCTACATTATCACCCTGCCATGCCTCTATAATAAGGAGGAAATCTAGCTTGTTAGATTCTAGAAAGTCAAAAACTTTGATTGGATGTTTGCTCACGAACTTTCCGTTGCCTAAGATAGCGCTGTAACAAGTCAAAGCCTTTTTTTAAATCTTGGGTCACTGCTTCTAAACAAACATTGAGATCATTAATTTGATGTAAAATTACCTGCGAGAATGATGAAATAATCTTTCCTTAGGATAGCTATTCCTGTAGTCTTTGTACAACAGTACTTTTGATGAGGTATGGGATGAGCTCTCTTTGCTTATCTGGAACATTGACAGGTGCAATGGGGGTTGCTCTTCGTGTACCCTCCAATGCTTAATTTGTAAAAAAAATAAGTGCCAGGGCCCAACATTTTCCTCTGGAGCCTGCAGCCAGCACTATTAAATGTAGCCTGCATATTCTTGATGCCACTTCATGCCTCTTTAATCCACCATCAGAACTCCCTGCCCCTTTATCTAACTCTCGCAGGTTCCTGCTTTCTCCCTTGGCCACTGTTTTTCCACCATCATCTTCCTCTTTCTTTCCCCTTTGTGTCTTTTTCTCTCTCAGACTCTGGGTCGAAGTCTGATACGGAAAAATAAGTATCAGTCCCCAAAAATGAGTGCCAGTGGGTCCCACCTGCAACCACCAGCTCAAATTAAGCACTGGCACTAGTAGTGGACATGTTGTATGCATCTGCTGTGCAGTTGGTCTACACCCTTTCTTTAAAGGGGGCTTGTGCTTGTATAGATACACGCGAGCCTTAAGAACTGGTGTGACAACATCCTCAGATGCAGTTAGGGGTTACAGGAGGTAGCAGCTGCTAGCTTTAGCTTGTCCACTACCCTCGCTACCATTGGTCTCAAGAGCCATGAAGGATGAAGCAGAAAGTCAACAGGACTCTGTTTAACTTACATAGTTTAAGTCCATTGCATCTCCTTGAGCTCCTGGGCAACAACTATGGAACTCCCTCCCCGCACACCTACGACTGACCCAGGACCATCTCACCTTCAGGAAACACCTCAAGACCTGGCTATTCAAACAGTAGCAGCACCCCCCTCCCTTCAGCGCCTTGAGACCCTCACGTGTGAGTAGCGCGCTCTATAAATGTATTGATTGATTGATTGATTGACATATCCAAGAGATTTGTGGCGCAGCCCTACATCACACCGAAAGTGCAGGAATGAGCTGTATTTATCTAATATCGCACATTCCTGTCCTTTCCCCCTGTGCTGGTGCCATTTCGTCAGCCTAGCGCCAACACAAACAGCCTTGCTCCAGGCTGCCAGGGTGCCTGCATTGTAGGCAGCATTGTAATTTCTGCAGAAAGGGACAACTTCCTGCTCAAAAACAATCCGGCGAGGGTTCTCTCTCTTTATACGTGTGCTGCAGCAGCACACACAGGAAGAGGAAAAATCAAGGAGAAATAAAGATATTTCTCCTCGTTAGGCCTCACTTGGCGAGGCTTATCTTTTTGGAACATTCACATTACTCTATATTTTTTAAGCCATTCAAAGCCCTGCAAAGTGGCTTTGATTGGCTTCATAAATATGATTTAGAGGTTTGCGTCGTGCATGTACGGCGTTGCGGGGTGCAAGCATGATGCAAAGCTCTCATAAATATGTCCGTAATAGGTTGGTGAGAGATGTAACAGTCAATTCTGTGATGTCATCAGAGACAAGCTATAGCATTTTGGTTACGTGACGTCAACCAGGGGTGGCCAGGTGGTAAAAGTAATGGTTGCTCAAGATGCTGAGGGAACAGACTCCACGTGTTTACTACCTAAGGGAACCAGGAGCGTAAAAGTGTCTCCTCTACCTAACCAGGAGTCAGGACCATGTCATACATCTGCACTCATGCCAGTAATGCTTAATAGGTGGTTGCATTTGCTCATATTGAGCAATCTTTCATTGCATCTGACTTATGTTAAAAGCACCATTTAAGTTCAGCTACATAAGTCAAAATGTCCTAAAGGTCCTCTAGGGTAGGGCTGTTAATAGCAGTATTCGACTGAACCACAGCACCCTCAACGGACCAGCAGTACCCCCTCCCCCCACGCCTTGAGACCCTTACGGGTGAGTAGTCTCACTTCACAAGTCACCTGATTGATTGATTTATTCTGAAGAAGAACTTGACTGCCATCTGTCTCCAAACCTAGGGCCTAATTCACAAATGTAAACATAAACTTTCTGTACGTTTACGATTGTTTGCTACACACAAGATAGAACAGTCGAACAGTCCTGTCTTTTTATGTGTGGATACTCCACAGTCCTAAAGACACTACTAGTAAAATACCTTTTGTGAATAGCAAACAATTGTAAACTTACACAAAAGTGTAAGTTCACCTTTGTGAATCTGGTCCTTACCATTGTGTTTAAAATAGTGTTTATTGTCAAAACTGGACCAGTACATCGCTCCTTACGTTTGCAGTGAGGAGTGCCATGCGCCGCTGTGAGGTGGTAGACCAGTGCGAAAACTTGATCGTTGAGAGTGCAGTCCGCTGGTGTCTTTCTTCTGTTGTTTACACGGGGCCACACAAGAAGAGAGCTGGTTCAGTTTTATCCTCAGAGTGCCATGCAGTTTAGTAAACACAGAGAAAAGAGAGAAGCTGTCTGCAGCTCTCACAAAGAGCAAGCAAAGAACCCATCAAGGCTAAATAGCCTACATTTACAAGCTGCAGAAGATTAAGCAGGAGTGGGCACTTATTTCATTGGGTTTATAGGCCTCGTTATAGATCTTGAATAAATATGATTTCTTTCATTAGCTTGCATGTTTACCTAGAACTTATAACACTCTTAGACCAATGTTTTCCCTTTGCAGGAGTGATTAGAGATGGTCGCCAGGTGACACGATGTGGTAGGGCAGTGATTAGAAAAGTACCTCTTGTAATGTATGATCCCATTGTGTGACCCCAACACAATCAAGGGGGCATTGTGCTTTCTGGATTTTTTTTTCTCTATTGCTGCTGTCAAATTTCCAATGTAAATAAAGTTGTAATCTGGAGGCTGACAATGACTCATCCACTTGTCTGAAGTAAGGAACCTTGTTTGGGCTCCAAAACAGTTCTGTTTATAAGAAAGTCCCAGCTGTTGAGCCCAAAGGCTATTGTTTATCATGGATGGTGAGCCCTTGATACCAAAGCCACAGTTCTTGACAATAGACAGGTACACGGTAGTTAGACAGCTAGCGAGAAGTGCCCTTAGGAAGGGAAACCAAACTGTGCCTTCATTGATAAGGCCATAAGAGATTGTGTTTGAGTTGATGGTGTTCATTCCATTAGGCTTACAATATTGACTGAAGAACCATGTATCTTACTCACAAAAGGCAATGGGAGGAACGCTTGCAAATCGCTGAATAACTGGCAAGGGCTTGGGTAGCATTCCAACCCATCGGGTTTTGCTCACTGTGCCATTCGAGCAGTGGCGTCTACTAGTGAATAGGACTGGGGGGACATACCCTTGGCCACTTGTACATCAAGGGCTGGATTGGATACCAAAATCAGCTCTGGTAAAAATGTTGAAGCCAGCCCTAAACTGCAGTAGACTGTGACTAGAATAGGGGTATGGCTCAGTCATGGCAGCCTATCCTGCTTTGAAAGCAGCCCCCTTGAAATGATGGGAAGGCACGGAATATCTGTCAAGGTCTTTAAGCGCAGTTGCAAACACATTCCCATCGTTAACAGCTGTTTTCTGCATCTGCAAATAAGTCTTTAATCCCACAGGACCTAAGGAGTGAAGTAGTAGTCTCTTTTTTTGCTCTGGTTTCATCTTGCCTTCCTCATTAATGGCCTCAATATAGTTCACAAAGTACTCTTTCCATTCTATCCACTTAATGATAGCTTGTGGTCCGCTTACCCAAAATGCATGTGGGGCGCTAATGGTGAAATTTTGTTGAGCCATAGCTCGTACTCCAGTTTGTGAAGTCTGGTCTCCCTGATCCATACGCAAAACTAATACTGTAAGCTTTATAGAGGTTGACCCTGTTTTTCACAATACTGGCTTGTCAGATACGAAGGGTCTTTTCTCTTACTGTTCACTCAATTCCCATTTTTATTTCCCCAATATTTAAAATAAAACTCCCCCAACTCTCTCACCTGTTCTTCCTTACTTCTGTTGTCTTTTATTTTAATTTTTTTAATTTTTTATTTTTACAATCTCCACGTATGCAAATTAAGTTCAAATCAGTTCCCTGCCCGTGCCTTGTTCACTCGATACCTCATATCTCGCTCCGCGCTGTTCAGGACACGATCTTCTTCCTCCATTCGTTCTTTCCTGTTCCAAAATGTCCGCTACGAGGTCACGTTGCGTGACCCTACGTTGCGTTAAACCTTCTGCGCATGCCCCGCCCGCACTCGTCCGATAATGTCGGCGCGAGCACACAGCAGAGTCCGCGCAGGGTAGAACGCCGGTGCCAGTCAAACGATGCACTCGCGAGCCCACAACTGCTTGCTGACAAAGTAAGTTATTATCCTTACTTTACCTGGTCAGCACTTCATTCCAGCGTTGTGTCCGATCGCGGCTAGCAAAGTTGTGATAAATCTTGAATAGTGATCTGTCCCTCGACGGAGGTTCTTTCCTTCGTTTATTTATTTCTTCCTTCTTTGCTTTTTTTTTCCTGACAATTACGAGGTCTCTTCTTGGGTTCAATCCATCTCGTCGCCACTTGAAATGATGGGAAGGCACGGTGTCAATTCCAATATATTTAATGGAAAAGGAAGAACAGGCGAGCGCCAGACTACACGATCTCTTCTCCAGGACATCAGCCAACATCTGATTTTCTAGATTGGAAACCGTCTAGAACCCCACAGGGATTCCATACATGCTCAACCCACACAACATTAAACAATAACCAATGCCTTAAAGGCATACACTACACCCCTACTCTGCAACCTACTGGGGAAATGCCTTGGTGGCAGAATGGCCAGTCTGGGCCTGGATGGAGCAAACACACAAAAGGTGATGTGCTGAATGCTTGAAATTAATTTATTAATTAATTAAATACACTGCGTAGCATTCCACTCAATACCACACTTTTTCCGCCAAAGGGTCACTTTTGACAGAGACCTGCCTTGTGCAGATCAGTACTGACTCTGCTCTTGATGGGAACAGACCATCCTGAGCTGTCAGACGAGGCCCCCTCTAGAAAGGAACACAAACAACCACAGACCACACATCTTGCCATCTCCTGCATGCTCAGAGTGCCTTAGTCTTCTACTGTGATAACAAATTAGAAATAGATGAGTAAAAGGAAAGGTAATAGCTTTTGACAGATGAAAGGAATAGAGCAAATGGAGTTTCAATCTTCACACCAGATAACTGAATAAAATCCCATATTTTCTGTGAAAATCTTGTTAGAATGTTTCCTAAACAATACGGCATACCTCATCCTCGTGTACCTTGAAGATATCCGTACATAAATTAGCCTGTCTCCCCAGATTCTTTTGCTTTTAACAGCTGAATTTTCTGACGTACTTTGAGTCTGGGTCTTGGGAAGCTGCTAAACATCTCTCAGCTCCTGGGTGGTATGACAGAGTGAGTGTCTTGGAAGGGCCCCAAAACAGTGCCTCTTGGGAGAGGTATACCCCATGTCAGAGGAAATGCTGCAAAAATTAGACGAATTCAAGCTTTTCACCAATCACCTTTTTAGGTCTCGCTGAGTCAGCGCGCGTGCGCTGCTCGGAGAGACATGTTGTAGATGAGTTTTCAAAGTGCTGCTGGCTGTCCTAGCGCTTGCGTTCACGCGAGTGTGTATGCGCGCAGCCAGCTGCCAGCAGTCTTTCACGGGTCATTAGAACCGTGATGACTTTCACTTTCGCAAAAGAAAAGAAATAGAAAAAAGCATCTATTTCTTTACTTTTGCTATAATCATGGCACCCGCGCTTTACTTTTAATGTTCAAACTAAAGCGCCGGTGCCGCGATGCTTGTTCTCGCGCGCGCGGACAATGCTTGTTAATTTTATTTTTGCGATCGCGATGATTTTCGCGGCCGCGCGACTCTGCCAAATTTGCTAAGGCTGAAATGCAATTATCGTCAGGCGCCACAAGCCCCCGTCACGGACCTAACTTCCGGCAGGTCACAAAGTCTCTGTTAGGAATGCACATGGCATCTTAGTTTGCAAACCTTTTCCTGGGCCGCCTGCAAAGAGACATACATTTCTTTGGCAAAGAACAAGTTTTTATAATGGCCGTAGGAAGTGGATACTCATTGGACTGGCTGTAGGAGAACCTAAGCATCCTCTTCCTTCCATAACAGAATCTGTTTTGAAAACCAACTTCAGTTATACAACAGTGTCTGAAATAAAGGGTGAGCAGATGAGGCACTCTTAACTTTTCCAGGCTTAAACAAGATACTGCTTCCAGTCAAGTCACAGAGGCAAATCCACGCAGCTTGAGGATTCAATACCAGGGCATCAGGTGAAAAGCTCAGAGCTGTCCTCGACATCACACTCCAAAGAGTGCATAAACAACCAGACCCCCAAAACTCATTTACAATGTGTGGCAAACCCTTGATTGTGACAGACACACACTCACACATACACATTTTTCTGCATGCCCCAGTGCACTCTTTGAAGTTTGAAATTCTCCTGCTGCTCGTGGGGTGGGAGCTTACCGGATGTTAGCCATTCAGAGAGCAAAGGCCAAGGTCGGCAGAACATTTCAAGCAAACCTGGGCAGAATTACTCTCCATGTCATTCTGGCAACCAACGTGTGCGTTGTGCAGCTTATTTATATGCTTTGTTATTCGATCCAAAATTCTCATGATTGCCTACATAATGGGGGCGTTCTGCAGTTGTAAACATGCAGCATTCACAGGTCCCTCTGATGTTAGTTTATTCACAAATTACTTTTCTTTCCAGCTGTTGCATTCAAAGAGTCGTACCATCTCCCTCAAACTAGGTTCTCTTTGTTGATCTCTACATTAAATAACATGACGCCTCTGCCGAATCTATTGATATTAATTGTTGCTGTAACTGATTAGAATGAAAATATTGTACACTATGTCTTTGCACAGTGTCTTCTTGTTAAGCGCTCCGACGTCTACTCGGACAACGCCCAGGCTTTAGAAAAAAACAAAATAGATGTTAATCGTACCATGGATGATCACGAAGCAGGTGTTTGCTTTTTAAGAAACACACGTCTCTCTAATACTTGTGAAATATCCAAACCTGTTAACTGAAGCACGGCTGGTCGTAGCGCCAAGGATGCTTCAAATCACTTCTGACACAGGCCCTACTTCTAAATGTGCACCTTCTCTTATTAGGTTTTTATAATGTACCTACAAAACCCGAACCACGGCTAAGTTACCGGGGTCCATACATAAATGGGGTGGCGGGGTTTGGGATAGCAAAGAATAGGTTATTGAACAGGAATCATTTGGAAGGGTATGTGGTCCTCCTAATGTTAAGAGGGATTTCCCTGACTAGTAGCTTTGGAATTTTGATGAGAACCTTACATGCGCTGTCATGCCATGTTTGATCAAAGTGGAATTCAAGCTTCTCTGCTGTCAACGGTGTCCTTTCTTTTGCAAATCCGTTTTGTATTTAAACATTTAAAAACAATTTTTGTCTTCTGAGAACATGAGAATTGCTGTTTCTTTCAAATCCATATACAACGAATCTACATGGAAGTCATTTACATAGAGATTGTGTGAAATAACCCCCCTCCCTACCCGGAGCTATGCAGCCCCCCCTGAGAGAGCGCAGCGCACATACTCCATGAAGCTTAATGGCCGTTCAGGAATCCGGCAGGAAAGATATGACTCGCTGAGGGATTCCTCTTTTTTTGTAATGGGTTCTGTGGCTGGTGTGTGATATACTTTGACGGTGTAACTAATTGAGTGACATTACTGCAGCTGCACAGAGAGAGCTTTGTGTTTGCATTGCAAGTTGACAAGTTCTCTAATCTTACAGTGGCGATTGTGGTAACTATCTGTCTCATGATCTTTGCGATGTGGTTGGAGCATGTCAATGCTGTGGCATCTGTGCCACAACTTTCCCTGTTCCTTCTTCCGTTTCCTAGTGACTTTTCATGTTCTTAGTAAGATGTTTGCTCTTGGAAAATGAAGCCTCGATTATATTGGCTTAATCCACTTGAGGGTGAATATGGTTATTTTAGCAGTCGGTTTAAGAAAAACTATAATTTTGCAGTGGTCTACAATAATCCATACGATCACCAATGGATTTTATTTTTCTTCATTACTTACATTTGTTATGTGCTTTAGTGTCTCTCAGACACATCCTCTATAAATGTAGGCACTGTTTTTGTGCACACCTGTTTTTGATTAGCTTCTATTAATTTGGTGCAAGTGCAGGTCAAATATTGTTTCCCCATGTGTGTATGAAGGCAGACTATCAAGATGGACAGTAATGGGGCATATCTGCCTTTTTGTTTCCATTGATACACTTCTATGTTGCAGTTCTTAACTTGTGTGGTTTCAAGATGCATGGTACTGCACTTCTGACTCCCATGTGAAACAATTTGATATGCTCCCATGATATAGAAGTCTTTATGCGTCACCTAGTTCACTCTCTGCTGTGCTTGAAAGCTATCTCAAAACTTATCACTTCTGCCCCTCATCTAAGCTCTCCTTTCCTCCATCCTCCTCTCCTTTAAAGTAATTCAAATGCCTCTTGTTAATGTCCCAACATGTTCTGTAACATTCCATCTCCAGCGAGTATTCTGTTTTCATATACCGTTCTGCTGCTTCCTGGTGACAGGGTCCCTGCTATATAAATAACCCCCAGGTAAATACCCAAAGTAGAAATGATTAAAATGTCATGAAAGTGCAAATTAAGTTTTTAGATACATAGCGAATGAGGTCTGCCATTTGCTTATGGTAATCTACTGTAATTCCTCAGAGCCTAATTAGTTGACTGCATTCTGTGTCTTCCTATTACATTTATTCCCCTTAATATTTCACACAGTAGAAACCTTTACCTACCCGTAGATATTTTCTTGCTATTAGTATTTTCAATCAGTGCCATATTGGCGTTTTGCCCCCCCTTGTTGCCGTCTATACAACACCTTTAAACAAGCATTGGCATTGCCAATAGGTCTCGCTTTTGGGACCTTATAAGTATTTAGTTATGCAGTACAATATCCTTGGTGCAACAACATAACTGTTACCTGGCTAAACACTTATAAGGTACCAGGTTTAGCCATGCAACAGCTGATGGGACAGGTTCATGGCCATCCACCAACAAATGCTGAAGTGCACCTATATTTTGGGGCACTCACAACCAGAAAATACAACACATCGGGACTTGGATGAACATCTGAAGAATAAAGAAAATATTACTTCCTGCCTGGGAGTGGAGTGAGACCTAGAGACTTGCACCACGGCTTTGCTGTGCTTCTTAAGAGTCAGGCCAGGTGAGTGCCAGTCCACCCAAGGATATGAAGGACAGAAGAAGGGCATCTTTTAGAAGAAGTAGGTGACCAGTTGGAAACAGACGTTAGCCGGGCCTAGCTGTGTGAGTGGCAAACCCTGCCTCCCAATGTAGCTTGTGACCTAGTATCCTGCAAACCGTCCCGGGAAGTCTGAAAGCTTTAGGATGATACAGAGGAAGTTAGCCAGACTCTAAAATGGAGTTTATTTCTTTTCAAATACCAGAAGACGGGAGGCTGAGGCTATCAGAAAGAAGGAATTTCAGAGGGTAATATTTAAAGCTCTGTTCCACTCTGAGTTAATTTACAGAGTAGGTAAACTTTGAGCAGGACAGCACATAGCAAGTATGAGACCTCATGGAGCTCCACCTCCCAACCTTGCCCCACTGCAGGATTTTGAGAACCAAAAATTAAAGGGCCATCAGAGGGGTAAGATTGCAAAGTGATCAAAGCAGCTAAGTGACCTTGATGGCTACAGATTTCAAGTAAGTCCCTCTTTAAACTATTGGTGCCAAAACCTAAGGTGTCAGCAAAACCTCCAATATATCTGGCCTCATGCAGCCCTCATTGGTCATGCTGTCCGATTTTACACAACAGACTAGGTCCAAAGGAAAAATTACTCACCGTGGAGACTGGTACATACTGTCCAATTTGTGCTCCTTCGCAATCAGCATGTTAAAGAGCTGGGTTTAGGTCCTCCATGCACTATGGACTTAAATTGAATTTTACCATCCATTTGTTTCCTATAGGTCTTTCATCTCTCCTGATTCTCTTATCTAATTTCTGTTGTGTTCGTCTTGTTTTAAACATTAAGAGCCAGATGTATCAAAAGGTTTTGCCCATTTTGTGTCTATGGGAAAATGTGTTCATGCATATGGCCCTAAATGTTTCATCTCTTTTATTAAATAGGTTTGCGAATTTTACTGGTTGATTTTTTGACCCATAACATTGTTGGGGTTGCTTAAATACTTTACGTCTGCTTTAGGAAGGTCTGTTGTTTTTGTGCCAAAGCTACCATGGTAGGCCCAGGATTTCTCACTGAAACTGTATTTGCTTAGGGATAAATTAATGAGACACTTTATGGGAAGTCATTCCTTGATGTCTCCCAGTTAATAATTGGGGTGGCCGTAACTCACATAATTTGCTGTAGCATAATTATATGAGATTACAGCAGAATCACTCCAGATTGCCCGGAAATATGTGAGGATCGTAACCCAACATTTAGCGCTATTGTCTTAGCACAAAATGCATCATCATGCCCAAAATGGAGGCATCAATTCCTAAAAGGTGAAAGTATATGTGATTTCACACGTACTCACCTGATTTTGTTAACACATTGAGGTCAGGCGATCCAACTGCAGGAAATGTTATTAGCTTGAAGGATGTGCAGATACTGTAAATATAAACAACAGACTCCAAAAAAGAATTTCCCTTAATTAGAATGAGGGATTGATTTACAGGGTGCTGGTAACCTAATAGGAATGCGATGTAAAATGGCACTCTTTTTAGTACTCGTATGTGAATTTGTGAATTGGTCCCAAAACATCTAAAATGGTAATACAATGGGAACTTGCACATAACAACATTATTACAAATAGAAAGAACTACAACCGCACCCCCTGCACTTTTAGTAACAGAGGGCCCAATTCACAGAACTAACTTAAGACAAATTCCTAAACTTACTTCCATTTACTAATTTTGGTATTCACAGAAGGTACTTACTCATCAATGAGTAAGTGCCTTTTGTGAATACCAAAATAAGTAAGTGCCTTCTATGAATACCAAAAGGAGTAAGTGTCTTCTGTGAATACCAAAATGGTAGTAAGTTTAGGATTTTGTCTTAAGTTAGTTCTGTGAATCGGGCCCAAAGAGTTGGGTGTTTTGGGGCCAATACATGAAGATACGTCAGTGTTTGTAAAAGAGTACTCCTGTAATACTACTTCCTGAGCTCACAATTATTTTTGTGAATCAGCCCCCATAGTATCTGACTTCCTGGTGTATGTGCACACTGCACAGAAGTAGCGCGTGCAGGAGAGGGGATGCTGTCAGCTACACTGCAGAGACAGGCTCATCCTGCACGCCTCTCATTCCATACATGGTAAGGGTGCACAAACAGTGCAGGAGCTGAGGAAAGGTTGCTGTGACCTTCCAGCGTGCATGCTGTTAACATGAAGGATACCAGGCAGCCTTCAGGGAGTCAATAACCCTTTGGGTCACTAGAAACAAGTTTTTGAGGCAGAAATGATTTCTGGCAGCAGCTTTCAACCCTTGCCAGCACGTAGTACACACCAGCACACCGTGTTTGAAAATGAAATTGCTCGCCCCTTGGATGTGTACAACATGTTAATCTAAATGTGTAAGGGGACATCACAGAGGGAAAGTACAGTTCCTTATAATTATAGTTGGCCTAAATCAGGGGTCTCCAGCCTTTTCTGTAGTAAGAGCTACTTCTGATCAGTGAAAGTCATTGTGAACTATTGAAGACCAAGCCACTTGTGCATTGTTTCCAGACAACCCCACACCCAGCTTCACTGACTTTATGCCTAAAGTCTATGGATCCAGATACTATGGTTTTAATAAAATACTTTTACTAGGGGCACTATGACAGGGCATCCATTAAAAAAAATATATATATATCTTTATTAACCTGTTTGACCATACAGGTTATACAAATAGCAGCATGTGCCAACCAGGGCTATATCACATCGAGTGGGCCCCTTCCAAAACTCCCAGGGCATGCCCCACATACAACAATTATAACATATGAACTTTTCCCCGGGTGTCCCTTCGTCCCACATCTCCGATATACACCTTCTATGTAATGCCTCAGTCATGAACACCAATGGGAAACCCTGTCATGGCCAATAATAATAATAGTACTGATATTTGTAGAGCGCGAACAGCTACCTCACGAGGAGGTGTCCCGGCGCTATAGACCGCTGGGGAACCCGTCCTGGCTATCCCTGTGAGATGGTCCCTTTCTGGGTATCTCCAAGGTGAAACCAGGCATCCCCAGCGTCTGTGGGGGGCCGTTGTAGAGATAAGGCAAGCTTAATGCCCAGAGTTGCCGAGTGTGTTCCTGGTTAGAGTAGGTACCGAGGCGAGAATTATTGAGTCCGTTTTGACCCTGGTCCACGACCCTGCCGCGTCGGGAATTGAACCCTGGTCCCTGGTCAATTCTCTGCTTACGGGTCTGCCGCCTCTAACCAGTGAGCCACACCTCTCCACACCCCAGGCTTCAACTCTAAGGATCAATTACCCTGTCTCCCCTCCCACCTCGCATCCCCCAACAAAAACTATCCCCCACCTCCCATCCATGTCTGGTGAGTAATCCGTATATCATACCCAGACGGGCCTTATCTCCCCGTGTTTGTTGCCCCTGCTAGTGTAACCATACTACTCTTCCTCTCTCATCTCTTCGCTACCTTCTGCCTCCCGCCCTGAGTGTATGCTTCCCCCGGTCATGTCGCCAACTGTTCCGTCCATGTCTGTATTTATCAGCTCTTCCACCATAGCCCTCCAGGCCTGGAGGTCCTCTTCTAACCTCTCATTCCGTCTGGTCCGCTGCATTCGAACCACCTCGGCCGTCGCCCACTCCTGCACATCCCGCACCCACTGGAACACACTGGGCGGACGACGGCCCATCCACGATATGGCAATTCGTCTCTTTGTCAGCACCAACCCTAAAAGGACCAGCTTCCGACTAGGGGGCATATTTACTAGGACGCGCTTAGCCCTTGTTTATTTATCGCCATCTATCGCTGGAATTTATCACCCTGGTAATGCGTTATTAACAACGCATTACTCCAGGGTGATAATATTCCTGGGAAATGAGCCAACATCGCTGGAAAACCAGCGATGTTGCACACAAAACAGAGATACCAACAGGGCCGTATCACCATAATCCACCTCCCATGTTAGTTATGCCTTAGTCAGGAACTTAACAGACGTTAAATTCCTGCATTAAGGCATAGTTAACGGGATTTAAAATATCGCTACCCCTCGTTGATGATATCACGAAGCTGGGGTAGCGATATTGTCCCATGGTGTTTTGTCAGGCACTCCTCCTTTACATCTCATTAGAGATGCAAAGCGAGGCATGAACAAAACAGGAGCTGAATCAAGGAAATACACGCCAGCGTGTCCTTGCAAATAATGTGATATAATTATCACCGCTTTTCGCCCCAAAACGGACGCTAAAGCGGCGATAATTATATCTTCAGCCCTTGATGATATGCCCCTTAGTTTCTTCTTCTTGGGTCGCGGTAGCAGTCCCAGCAGTACCACCCGTATCACACCGGCTGTCGCTCTCCTTAGTACCTCAATAACTGTCACCCAATACCCCTGCAGCTCAGGACATGCCCAGGCCATGTGAATGAACTCAGCCTCCGCTTCTCCACACCGGGGACACTGCCCCGATCGCTCCGGATAAATCCTGTGTAACACCCTGGGGGTCAAGTATGTTTGGTGTACATAATTAAATTGAATCAATTTAAATTGCGTGTTTACACTCACCTGTTTGACCCCTTCATGAATCTTGACCTAGTCCCTGTCACTAAGACTATCAGCGTCTCCCACCTCCCTTGGATCGGCAACTCCCCATTTACACGATCATCACGGATCGCCCGGTATAAGTACGATATCACCCTCCTGCCTAGCCATTATTAATAGAATCTGTAGTGTCCGGGAGACTGCAGGTTCATCCAGAAATGAGGGCCAAAGGTCTCTTGCCACTTGTGCAATCTGTTCGTAGTGTAAGAATTGCCCTGGGCCCAGTTCAAGCATCTCCCGAGCCTGTTCACGTGTAACGCATCGCGCGTTGGCATGTAAATCGCCCATGGTCTGACAACCCCCCTCCTGCCATTTCCGCACCGACATTGATGTGGCAATCTGCCGAAACGGTCGGACCACCCACAGGGGCATATGTGGTGCATACGGAGCCCTCTTCAGTACTTTCCTGACCATCACTTCCCACAGCTCCGCCACATGCCGCACTATATAGGGGCATGTCGGAGGCAACCCTTCCCCATCATCAATAACTCGGGTAGTTCTCTCTCTCCAAATACCCCGCCAGCAGGGTCTTTTCCTAATTATCGTACACCTCTAACCAGTGCACCGCGTGCTGAAGCTGCGCTGCAATATAATAATACTCCAGGCATGGGACCTCCAGTCCCCCGGCCTGCCATGTGCGCTGCAGAGTGGCCAAACTGACGCGTTTGCGTTTGGACCCCCATAACAGGTCTACGAGAAGCTTGTCTAGTTCAACAGAAAAGGAACGGGGGATCCTATAGGAGTGCTGCATCGCATAGAAGCACCGGGGTAGGACCACCATTTTTGTCAGCGCTATCCTCCCCATCAGGGATAATGGCAGCTCCGGCCAAAAACGCACCAGGCCCCCTAAACCCTCCACCACCCTGCCTATATTATGTGCCAGAAAGTGTTCCGCTGTGTCCACCAACCGCACCCCCAAATATCTCGTTGCGGACCGAACCCATGGGAGACCCACCTCAGGCAAGTCCTCGTCCATGCGCAGGGCCAATCGCCCCAACGGGACCAACTTAGATTTCCCCTGGTTAATCCGCAAACCTGACACATTCCCAAACCTATCCAGAGCACGCAAAAGCACTGGCACTGCCATGCCTGGATCCCTGACATATACCAGGGTGTCCTCCACGTACAAGGACACCATATGGTTAGAATCCCAAATGTTGCCATCCTCATTCGGAGGTCCATCGCTAGGGGCTCCATCGCCACCGCGAATAGCAGTGGCGATAGTGAGCATCCCTGCCTGGTGCCCCTGTGTAATCGGATGGCCCGAGATACCAACCACCCCACTCTGATCCTAGCACCCGGCGCTGAATACAGCAACTGTACCCATTGTAGATACCGGTCTCCCACACCCACAGCCCGCAGAACCTCCCAGAGATAGGACCAGCCCACAGAGTCGAACGCTTGTTTGATGTCAAGAAGTAATAGCGCACAGTCCTCCTGTTGGAGTACGTACGAATGCCATACATGAGACAGGCGCCTGAGGTTCATGGTCGTGCTACTCTGAGGAATAAACCCCGCCTGATCGGAGTGGACAAGACTTCGCAAGTATGGTTGCAAACATGAACCTGCTAAGGATCTGTTAGACCTGTCAGCCCTTTGGGTGGTCCCTCCTCATCATTATTTATTTTGTCCCACTTTTGCCTCAAACCCTGTTTGAATTTTTCCTTTTTGGGAACCACCAGACTTTTTAGTGTTGCTGCAGATTCAGGGAGCCATTTTAGCTACCCCTGAAACTTCTGTCTGAGGGCCTGAAGCACAAAATGGTGGCCACCTGTGACATCACCAGCATCCACTGGAACCTGCCAGCACCTTCCAGAACATTCCAGAACCCTGTGACAGTTGGAGGCGGTTTAGAATGTTGGGAAGCTAAGACAGAGAGTTGGCAGTTGGAGCTGGCAGTTGGCACCTGACTGGTGAAGAGAGAGGAGCACAGAACTGAAGGAGGAAGGAGTGAAGCAGCAGGGGTGGAAACTTGTGCCTGGAGTGGGGGCCATAAACCCACCCTTGATACTAGTCCCTACTGACGGAGCCCAGCCTAGAGCCCTGTGTGGGAAGAAGTCAGAAAAACCATCCTGAGGACCTGGACAGCAGGAACAGGCCTTAGAAACAAGAGAACAGCAAGATCCTGACCTGGAAGCTGGTTTCCCTGAAGTCCGACGTCGAGTAGCCTAAGACCTGGAGCCCGAGGTGGAGAAGCGGCGCTGACTGGAAAAGCAGACGTCGTACCCGGAGCCGCCAGAGGTCGAGAGAGGGCGCCGTCAGAGGTCGTGAGGAATACCAGAGGTCGAGGAGGAAGTCACCCGAGGTCGAGTGAGCGGCGTCATCGGAGGAGTGAAGTCCGCCCTCCGGAGTCGTCGGAGACCGAGGTGAAGGGTAACGGAGGTCGGGAGTGAGGATCGCACTCCGGAGTCGCCGGAACCTGTGAGAATCGTGCCGGAGGTCGGGAGTGGAGGTCGCACTCCGGAGTCGCCGGAAACCTGTGAGGAGCACCGGAGGTCGGGAGTGAGGATCGCACTCCGGAGCCGCCGGAAGTCGACATCAAGGCAAGGCCGGCCGACGTCATCGAAGCCGAGGTCGCCATCGGACCGGAGCCGCCCGAAGTCGACATCGAGTAAGACTGCCCGACGCCATCGAATCGGAGGTCGAGATCGAACCGAGGCCGCTGACATCGAGACCGGAACCGCCTGCCGGCGTCGTCAAAGAACTGACATTGTGCCGAGGCCGCCGACATCGAACCGGAACCGCCTCACGGCATCGATACGACTCCAGCGGCGTCGGAGCATCAGAAAAAGGGCAGTAAGTGGAGTAGAGGGCGCCTAAGGCCCTGTGGAGACCTGAGAGACTGCTCTAAGGGGCTAGGGAGGTGCTGGAACCAACCTGACTGTGCCAGGGGTGAACTGGGACTAATCCAGAGAAGTTGTGTGGAGAGAGAGAGCCAGGTCTCTGGTATTTTCCCCCTTTAGCTACCTCAGTTTAGGCCTCAGCCTTGACCAAGCCAGGGAGTAGACACCCCCAAGCCTTCCACATCCCCACAAGCTGTGCCTGGGCCAAATCAGCCCTTAGGAATTCAAAAGTGATCTGATTCCATGAGTGTCACTGTCAGCTTTTAAGTATTTATTAGGGGCACTGTATTTATTGTATTTAACCTATTTATTGTTCCACTGTATTTATTGGTCCACAGTATTTATTGATGCACAATATTTATTGGTTACAGTATTTATTGCCTCAGAATATTTAATTGCCTGTCTGTATTGCACTTTTATTTATGCCTTCAGTATTTATGATCACCCCTATTTATTGAATCATTAAGCCAGTATTTATTTGACCTGCACTTTCTAAAAAAGTTTGTATATTGTGATTGTTATTTATTTTCTCCAATCAGCAACTGAGAGAAAAAGAAGATAAAGAAAGTTATTTTCATAATTTTTACGGTGTAGAGTAGTTTTTGGAACGGATGCACGCATGGTTATTGTTTGGGTATGTTGTATGCTTAGCACGGAGCCTGATTCCTGACCACTCGAGCCAAGCTACCACAGTGTGTCCGGGAGACCACCACCACCCCTTCTAGTGTGGGAGTGGTTTTCCAACATAAATTGGTGTTCAGTGGTGGGATAGAGCTGTGCCTACGCATACTCAACAATAACTGTGGGTAGTCCATAGGCCTACACCGGGAGTTTTCTCAAGAGCGGCCTTCCTAATTGTGGGTTTTTGTTTTTTCCAAATTTACTCTGGTGGTGGGAGGAGGTATTATTAAAGGTACCCCCCTGCATAGTTACTGCACAAAACCTGTCCTCTAACCTGAGTGGGCAAGATGGAGTTTGTACTAGAAAATCTAGAGACGTACACTGTGGCCCAACTCAGGGAGTTTTGCCAGCGGGAGGGGGTGTACTGTCCCCCAGGAGCAAAGAAGGGTGCACTCCAAACCAGCTTAAGGGCTTGGGGGGAGGCACGCCGAGAAAGCAAGGCTGAGGAGGAAGACAGGGATGGAGAGCCTGACCCCGAGGGGGCTGAGATGTACCAACCTGAGGTGGGGAACCTGTCAGCAGGGCCCAGAACCATTTCTAGGAAGGGCAGCAGTGCCTCTAGCGGTGGCTTGTCTGAGGTGGAGTTAACAGACCGGAGGGAGAAAAGACAGCTCACATGGGACTTAGCAAGGCTGGAGAAGGAGAAGGAGGAGTAGAGGATGGCCCATGAATTACGACTGAAAGAAATAGATCTTCAGATCTTGAGAATCGGGGCACAACCTGTTCCTAATGGTGGCAGCCAAACCCAAGAGATCACCAGGGAACCTAAACCATACCTGCCAAAGGACATAGTAGCTAGCTATGGAGTGGGCGACGATATCGCCAAGTGGCTAGCGGCCTATGAGGTCTCGTTGAGGGCCCATGGGGTTCCAGAGAAGTACTGGGGAGGGGGATTGTACAAGTACATGCCTCCAGCTGGTAGGGATGCTTTATTGGCCCTCGAGGAGGATGAGCAGGCCCACTACCCCACCATGAAACTGGCGCTCATCAGAAAGTTTGGACTAACACCTGAAAAGTACAGACAGAAGTTCAGGGGTAGTCACAAACTGGGCACGCAGAATTGGGTGGACTTCCTGGACTATGCAAAGAAGGCAATGGAAGGTTGGATTCAGGGCAGTGAAGTGAGGAACTACGAGGGGCTGTTTGACCTGGTACTGAAGGAACACCTGCTCGAGAAATGTTTCCCTGAACTGCGGCAACACCTGGTGGATAGCAAGCTGACCAGTCCCCGGAAGCTTGCTGAGGAGGCGGACATTTGGGCTAGTACCCGGGTGTCCACAAGGGGGACTGGAGGGGATACTCAAAAGGCCGGACAGGGCGCCCCCCAGAAGAAAGAGGGAGGGGAAAAGAAAAAGGAGTTCTCCAAAGGCCCCCAAAATAACTTCCAAGGGAAGGGAACAGGATTCACCCCTAAGGCTAACCCACCCAGAAACCCTAATCCTGGCCAGAGTCAGCAGCCAAGGGTTGTCCATTGCTATGAGTGCGGTGGCGTTGGACACTATAAAGGAGATCCGAAGTGCTTGAAACGACCACCCCCTCCCACTGGAGGAAAGACCCCCGGAGTAGCTAGTGTAGTGCTCGGGGAGGAGATGCCCTTAACTAAGGGAAGGGAGTGGGCGGGTGTCACTTTAGTGTCCCTGGGAGAACGGGAGATGGTTCCTAAGATCCAGGTGCCCGCAAATACCGCAAAGTATGGGCAATGGGTCACCATCAACGGCCAAAGAGGGGAGGCTCTGAGAGACACAGGAGCCAGTATGACTATGGTGCGTAGCCAACTGGTGTCTCCAGAGCAGGTAATTCCCGATGTACTCCACCCAGCCGCGATGGCTGACGGCAGAACAGGCCACTATCCAGTGGCCGAGGTTCCCTTTGAATGGGGGGGGGTTGCAGGTTCACTTCGAGTTGCCGTAAGCCCTGCCGTGCCAGTCGATTGTCTGCTGGGGAATGACATGGAGCACAACGCTTGGAAGGAGGTGGAATACCGGACTCACACCGAGATGCTGGGTACACCTGACTGGGCCTGTGTTAGCACAAGGTCCACGACTACCCGAAGAGGGAGTTCATTCCGGCTGGAGCCTGGAACAAAGGCCCAGCCAGCTGCCAGTCAAGGGAAGAACCGAGGACAGGAGGAGCCTGCCTCGGCGTCCCCACCCCGTAGGACGGATAGGCCACCGGAGGTGGTGGACCAGGAGTCTGCGGTGGGGGACGTTACCAACCTGGAGGACCTACCCATCCCGGCCGAGTGGCACGTGGAGGGAGGCCCGTCCAGGGAGGAATTCTGCCAGGGCCAGAGGGAGTGCCCTACCCTTGAGGGGCTGAGGCGACAGGCCGAAGCCCAGGCAGCAGGGAACGTTGAAGGGAACTACAGTGTTTACTGGGAGGATGGCCTCCTCTACAGTGAACCCAAGGCACCCCTACATGGATCGTCACGAGCCTTGGTAGTTCCTCAACGTTATCGAGCCTTCCTTCTGGAGTTGGCTCACGAGATACCCTTGGCAGGACACCTGGGGCAAGACAAGACCTTCGCCCGTCTTGTCCCACACTTTTATTGGCCTCAGATGAAAGTGTCGTCCGATACCTACTGCCGGACATGTGAGTCTTGCCAAGCCAGTGGGAAAACAGGGGTGAAGCTGAAAGCTCCCCTGGAACCACTTCCTGTCGTTAGCACCCCCTTTGAAAGGGTGGGCATCGACATTGTGGGTCCATTAGATCCGCCAACTACAGCTGGTCACCGGTTTATCCTGGTTCTGGTGGATCATGCCACACGGTACCCAGAGGCAATACCTCTGAGGACCATAACAGCACCTGTTGTGGCTAGGGCCCTGATGGGAATCTTTACCCGAGTGGGTTTTCCCAAGGAAGTTGTGTCCGACAGGGGGACCAACTTCATGTCAGCGTACATGCGGGCAATGTGGAAGGAGTGTGGAGTGACCTACCGGTTCACAACTCCTTACCACCCCCAGACCAATGGTCTGGTGGAGAGGTTTAACAAAACCTTGAAAGGCATGATCAGAAGTCTGCCTGAAAGCCTGCGGAGGAGATGGGACGTCCTCCTACCCTGTCTACTTTTTTCCTACAGGGAAGTGCCACAGAAGGGAGTGGGCTTCAGCCCCTTCGAGCTTCTGTATGGGCACCCTGTACGTGGACCTCTCAACCTGGTGAGAGACGGATGGGAAAGAACTCCCAGAAAGCTTCCCCAGGATGTGGTGAGCTACATGCTGGCCTTCCGGAGCCAAATGGCTAAGTTGTGGAAGCAAGCTTCTGACAACTTGGAAGCCAGCCAAGCAGTGATGAAGGCGTGGTATGACCACAATGCTCACCCGGTGGAGTTGGAGCCTGGCCAGAAGGTGTGGGTGATCGAACCAGGAGAGCTTAGTGCCCTCCAGGATCGCTGGTCAGGACCCTTTGAGGTGTTGGAGAAGAAGGGTAAGGCTACCTACTTGGTGGACCTGAAGACCCCTCGTCAGCCCCTGCGGGTGCTGCATGCTAACCGCCTCAAACCCCACCACGAGAGGCCCAAAGTCATCTTGATGATGGTGACTGACGGAGGAGAGGACGTGGAAAGCGAGCCTCTCCCTGATTTGTTTGCGTCTCAAGAGAAGGATGGGTCGGTGGAGGGAGTGATTCTCTCCCCATCTCTAACTCCTGAACAGCAGGAGGACTGTCGCCAGGTCCTGGGGCAGTACTCCTCGTTGTTCTCCCTTGTCCCGGGTAGGACTCTCCTGTGCGTCCATGATGTGGACACAGGAGACAGCCCACCTGTGAAGTCCAAGATCTACCGGATGTCAGACAAGGTGAAGGCCAGCATTCATAGTGAAGTCACTAAGATGCTGGAGCTAGGAGTGATCGAACCTTCTAGCAGCCCCTGGTCCAGTCCGGTGGTGTTAGTACCAAAAGCTGCACCACCGGGTGCCCAACCAGAACTGAGGTTCTGTGTGGACTATCGGGGACTGAATTCAGTGACCAAAACTGATGCTCATCCGATCCCTAGGGCGGATGAATTGATTGACCGGCTGGGAGCTGCCCAATATCTAAGTACCTTTGACCTTACTTCAGGGTACTGGCAGATCTCTTTGACTGATGGAGCAAGGGAAAGGTCAGCCTTCTCCACGCCCAATGGCCACTACCAGTTCTGTGTGATGCCCTTTGGGCTCAAGAACGCACCTGCCACGTTTCAGCGCCTGGTAAACCAGATCCTCACCGGAATGGAGAGTTTCTCTGCTGCTTATCTGGATGACATAGCCGTCTTCAGTAACAGCTGGGAGGATCACTTGCGTCACCTGCAAGCTGTTCTCCAGGCCCTGAGACAAGCTGGATTGACGATCAAGGCCAGCAAGTGCCAGATCGGGCAGGGGTCGGTAGTGTACCTTGGACACTTGGTGGGTAGGGGAGCAGTGCAGCCCCTCCAGGCGAAGATCGAGGCCATCATGGCCTGGGAACCCCCCAAGACTCAGACTGAGGTCCGAACATTTTTGGGCCTCACGGGATACTACCGCCGCTTCGTGAAGGGGTACGGTACCATCGTAGCCCCCCTCACGGAGCTCACGTCCAAGAAACAACCTCGACGGGTAGTCTGGACGGAGGCTTGTCAGCAAGCCTTTGAGAGATTGAAGAAAGCCATGTGCGAGGCCCCGGTCTTAAGGGCCCCAGACTTTTCCAAGGAGTTCATTGTCCAGACAGATGCATCAGAACATGGCATTGGGGCAGTGTTATCGCAACTCAACGAAGAGGGTCTGGATCAACCCGTGGTCTTCCTATCCCGGAGACTACTTCCCAGGGAACAGAAGTGGAGTGCAATAGAGCGTGAAGCCTTTGCAGTGGTATGGGCTCTGAAGAAGTTGCGGCCATACCTGTTTGGCTCGCACTTCCTAGTTCAGACCGACCACAGACCCCTTCGTTGGCTGATGCAAATGAAGGGGGAGAATCCCAAGTTGTTGAGGTGGTCTATTTCCCTACAGGGGATGGGCTTTCAGGTGGAACATCGGCCTGGAGTGGACCACGCCAATGCAGACGGTCTCTCAAGGTATTTCCGCCTTAGTGATGAGAACTCCCAAGGGGTTGGGTAGCTCTCCCCACTTTCAGCTGGGGGGGACGCGTGTTAGACCTGTCAGCCCTTTGGGTGGTCCCTCCTCATCATTATTTATTTTGTCCCACTTTTGCCTCAAACCCTGTTTGAATTTTTCCTTTTTGGGAACCACCAGACTTTTTAGTGTTGCTGCAGATTCAGGGAGCCATTTTAGCTACCCCTGAAACTTCTGTCTGAGGGCCTGAAGCACAAAATGGTGGCCACCTGTGACATCACCAGCATCCACTGGAACCTGCCAGCACCTTCCAGAACATTCCAGAACCCTGTGACAGTTGGAGGCGGTTTAGAATGTTGGGAAGCTAAGACAGAGAGTTGGCAGTTGGAGCTGGCAGTTGGCACCTGACTGGTGAAGAGAGAGGAGCACAGAACTGAAGGAGGAAGGAGTGAAGCAGCAGGGGTGGAAACTTGTGCCTGGAGTGGGGGCCATAAACCCACCCTTGATACTAGTCCCTACTGACGGAGCCCAGCCTAGAGCCCTGTGTGGGAAGAAGTCAGAAAAACCATCCTGAGGACCTGGACAGCAGGAACAGGCCTTAGAAACAAGAGAACAGCAAGATCCTGACCTGGAAGCTGGTTTCCCTGAAGTCCGACGTCGAGTAGCCTAAGACCTGGAGCCCGAGGTGGAGAAGCGGCGCTGACTGGAAAAGCAGACGTCGTACCCGGAGCCGCCAGAGGTCGAGAGAGGGCGCCGTCAGAGGTCGTGAGGAATACCAGAGGTCGAGGAGGAAGTCACCCGAGGTCGAGTGAGCGGCGTCATCGGAGGAGTGAAGTCCGCCCTCCGGAGTCGTCGGAGACCGAGGTGAAGGGTAACGGAGGTCGGGAGTGACGATCGCACTCCGGAGTCGCCGGAACCTGTGAGAATCGTGCCGGAGGTCGGGAGTGGAGGTCGCACTCCGGAGTCGCCGGAAACCTGTGAGGAGCACCGGAGGTCGGGAGTGAGGATCGCACTCCGGAGCCGCCGGAAGTCGACATCAAGGCAAGGCCGGCCGACGTCATCGAAGCCGAGGTCGCCATCGGACCGGAGCCGCCCGAAGTCGACATCGAGTAAGACTGCCCGACGCCATCGAATCGGAGGTCGAGATCGAACCGAGGCCGCTGACATCGAGACCGGAACCGCCTGCCGGCGTCGTCAAAGAACTGACATTGTGCCGAGGCCGCCGACATCAAACCGGAACCGCCTCACGGCATCGATACGACTCCAGCGGCGTCGGAGCATCAGAAAAAGGGCAGTAAGTGGAGTAGAGGGCGCCTAAGGCCCTGTGGAGACCTGAGAGACTGCTCTAAGGGGCTAGGGAGGTGCTGGAACCAACCTGACTGTGCCAGGGGTGAACTGGGACTAATCCAGAGAAGTTGTGTGGAGAGAGAGAGCCAGGTCTCTGGTATTTTCCCCCTTTAGCCACCTCAGTTTAGGCCTCAGCCTTGACCAAGCCAGGGAGTAGACACCCCCAAGCCTTCCACATCCCCACAAGCTGTGCCTGGGCCAAATCAGCCCTTAGGAATTCAAAAGTGATCTGATTCCATGAGTGTCACTGTCAGCTTTTAAGTATTTATTAGGGGCACTGTATTTATTGTATTTAACCTATTTATTGTTCCACTGTATTTATTGGTCCACAGTATTTATTGATGCACAATATTTATTGGTTACAGTATTTATTGCCTCAGAATATTTAATTGCCTGTCTGTATTGCACTTTTATTTATGCCTTCAGTATTTATGATCACCCCTATTTATTGAATCATTAAGCCAGTATTTATTTGACCTGCACTTTCTAAAAAAGTTTGTATATTGTGATTGTTATTTATTTTCTCCAATCAGCAACTGAGAGAAAAAGAAGATAAAGAAAGTTATTTTCATAATTTTTACGGTGTAGAGTCGTTTTTGGAACGGATGCACGCATGGTTATTGTTTGGGTATGTTGTATGCTTAGCACGGAGCCTGATTCCTGACCACTCGAGCCAAGCTACCACAGTGTGTCCGGGAGACCACCACCACCCCTTCTAGTGTGGGAGTGGTTTTCCAACAGGATCTTAATGTCAAGATTAAGTAGGGAAATGGGCCTGTACGACCCTGGAAGTTGATCATCCTTATCCGTCTTAAGAAGCATCACCACCACTGCCTCATTCTTGGATGGTGGGAGTACCCGCGACTGAAAGGCTTCGTTATAGACCTCGAGGAGATAATCCGCCACAACATGTACAAAGTTCTTATAAAATTCGGCCAATAGGCCGTCTCCACCAGGACTTTTGGCGGATTTCAGAGACTTAATCCCTCCCAGAATTTCTTCCTTTGAGAGTGGCACATCCAGCAACTACCGGCACTCCTTCAGGCAGGGAAGCCCCAACGTATTTAGGAAATCCCCCAGGTCCTCTCATATGGGGTCCTGGCGCCTCGCATATACTCCGGCTATATGGTTTGCCAGGGTATCCAGAATGCTTTGCTGACTATATGCCATATGCCCCTCCACAGTCCTTATCTGCACTGTAGCCGAGGGCTGTGTCTCAGCACAGATCAACCTCGCCAGCAGCGCACCAGAGCGATCTCCCTCCGCATGCACACATAGTCGATATGCGGTATAATGAAACCTCTCCAGGCGACACAATGTCGCCAGAAATTCCTCCCGCTTCTCCCGCACTCAGGTCAGCGATGCGGTTCCGACAGCAGCACACCCTCCAACTCCACCAGCCGGCGCTCGGCGATCTGCACATGCCTCTCCAATTGCTTCCAAACGCCATAAGTCATGCTGAGGCACACCCCCCGCACCACCACCTTCATTGCTTCCCATTCCATGCCCCTTGACGACGCCAAACCCCAGTTAACCCTGAAATAGACGTAAGTTCCTCCTCCAGCTTCCCAGCGAAGGGCTGATCCGCAAGCGCCTCTGCCTGGAGCCGCCATGTGGGGGTTAATGCTCTGGGTCTAGCCATACTCAGTGTTGCCAGCAACGGGGAGTGGTCCGAGATATTTCTCGGAAGGTACGTTACCTTCTCCACCTTGGGGGTCAAAGTATGCGACACCAAAAACAGGTCCAGCCTACTCTATGTATTAGATGCCAGGGTGTAACAGGAGAACACCCGCGACGTCGGATGTCGGGTCCACCATACATCAATCAGGCCCATCTCCCTCATCACATCCGTCAGAGCCCCAGTCATGCCCGGCTTAGTGCCCGCTTGGGGAGGCTCTCGGTCTAGCATCCCATCCAGGACACAGTTAAGGTCCCCTAGGAATATAACGTCACATCCCAAATATGGGATCGCTACCCTCATCACGTCATAAAAATAGGCAGATACGTCCAAGTTAGGGGGATACACGTTTATTAGGCATACCTCCTGGCCATCCAACATCCCGTGTAATACTAGATAACGTCCCTCCGGATCCAGTACGTGATGTAAATGTTGAATTGGGGTCCCCGGGGCCACCCAAATCAGCGCCCATGAGCAAATCCCGAGAACGAGGTGGCGTAGAGCTGTCTGCGCCACCTACGTCTAATGAATGGTAGCGCCTCCCCCCTAACATGTGTCTCCTGTAACCCCGCAATGGCAATTTTATACCTCCTTAAAAATGAATGCGCCCTTCTTTGTTTCTCTAGTGAGGCCATCCCCGTATATTCCAGGTAAGTAGCTTTGTCATTGAGGTGGTCATAACCCCATACAAATGGCAGCCCAACTCCGGTCCCATCCCGCTATGACATTCCCAACCAGATCGTTCTGTGGTAACTTCCAACTCAGACATGGATCCCTCAGTCGCCCCCAACAAATAAAAACAACAACCCCAACAGTGTAAACACCTTGACCCACCACCATCCCCTGGGCAGTAAAAACAATACCTCCCCCCCGCCAACATAGCAAATAAGCAGGTCCATCTCCCGTCCTACACAACCCCTCTCAGGCTCACCCACACTATAAGTAGGATTCCTCCCAACAGTCCATCTCCTGAGACCCAGAGCCTGTCCTCTAGGAACACACTCAGACTCACTTCATTCATCAGTGCCACGCAAGTGACTGGATCCCAAACAGGGCGCGAGGACGACTCCTCCAGCTCCCGGGATAGGATTCAGCTGCTGTTGAGGACGTGTCCCACTCCCCCGCGGCCTACATATACATTTAATCCTCACCCCAGACATAAAACCAACATCGTATAACTTCCATTGTCATAAACTATACAAAATATACACTTAGCTGCATATCCAATGTCTCAGCTATTTACCTCGTTCCCCACCACTCGTTCAGTCAACATTTGTGTCCGGGACTACCTCCGACGAGGCTAGTGTTGAAACCTGCTAATCTTCCACCACCTGCAAGGTTCCATCTGCACACACCTGGACCCTCCCAGAGTCCCCAGCGTCCCGTCGTCCCATTCCTTAAGACACCCAGCGCCGGCGTCTATTTCAGTCTAAAGACATTGTGCACTGACCCGACTCTGTCTGCGACTTCTTCCGGAGCTCCCGATCTCCCACATTGTCCATCCAGTCGGAGGCCTCCCCCGCCGATCCAAAGAACAGAGTCCTGCCCCCGTGCTCCACCCGAAGTTTGGCCGGATACAGAAGGCTGTATTTCACCCCTGCTTCCCTCATGCATCTTTTTACTGCTAGGAAGGTACAACGTCGGTCCTGTACCCTCTGGGTATAATCTGGAAAGATAGCAATGTGATGCCCCTCAAATTGTAAGTTGGGCTGATTGCGGGGGGACTGCAGGAAGTGGTCTTGGTCCCGATAATTAAAGAAGCGGGCTATAATAGCCCACGGTGGCGTGCCTGGTCTCGGCTGGGGAACCAATGCCCTATGGGCTCTTCTAATGTTAAAACATTTGGACGGGTTCCCAGGGGCCAGGATCTTCATTATCCAGTCCTCCAAGAACAACTCAGCGGAGGGCCCTTCCTCCTGCTCAGGAAACCACACAAACCTCAGATTCTTCCGTCGGGAGCGCCCCTCCTGGTCCACGGCATGCTCGTCCAGCCTGATCGTCTTCCCCTGGAGGTCCAGAACCGTGGTCCGTAGATCCTTCACCTCCGCTTGAAGAGCTTCCACATTCTGCTCCGCAGATGTGACCCTGTCCGAGACCTTGCACAGGTCACACCTCAGGAGGCTCGCATCGATCACCACCACATCAATTCTGGTCACCATCTCAGTCCTGGACGCCTGCACCACCGCCAGTATGTCTCTCAGAGAGGAATCTTGTGTGCCCTCCCCCTGCACCCCCACTCCATCCACCTCCCCTCGCACATCCTGTTGCTGTGGGACCAGGGCCATGGGCTGCACATAATTCAGGATCTTGTTTGCTTGCGCCTTGGCCCCTTTATCTTTCACCATGATGCGTGCCGAGCTGTCAACTACACCACTCCAACCGGCACAAACGTACCCCAGGATCTACTCCTCCGTCCTGACGCCCAGGATCTTGGGGGGGGTCACATCCAATGGGACCCCCCCTTCCGCCAGTCACTCAAGCATTCGCTATATTAGGCAGGGCCCTCAAGGCTGCTCCCGGGTATCAGGATACCCCGCTGGTATCATCCAGCAGACCCACTGGTTCACCACAGGAACCTGCACTGGGGTTTTGGCCGCCTCCTAGGAATTGCCTTGCACCTGGGGGCCACAGTTCAATCAGGCCAACTCTGGCCGTCTCTCCCCACTGTGCCGCTGCAAAAGGAATCCCCCCTCGTCTTCCCTGGCGATTAGTACACCATTCAGCCTTCACAAACCAGTCTGGGCTATTCCACTTCAGGGGTCCTACCCTGCACAGCACACTCCAGCCACCAAGCCCCTCATAGAGGCGCCATGTGCGCGGCTCGCTCGGCTTACCTGCAGTCACCTAGACTCCCCTGGCAGGGCGGGAAGTTTCGCGGGAGGCCGATTCACAGGCCCCAACATCCTCACGGCGTCCGCCGCCCCTCACACAGCCTTTGGGACAAACCCCCATCACAGCAGCGGCGTCTCCACCCTGGGCCCACCCGACCACCGATCCGGGCTACGGACAAGGATTCCGCTGACACCAGGCCTTCACCGTACCGGACAGCCGTACCGGACAGCAAGCGTCGCCCAAACCAAGATGGCGGCTCCGCTCTCCGGGCCAACCTTCGATCTCGTCGCGCAGATTGTCACCGGCTCGCTTCCGCACTTCTTCAACCCTCCACGGGGCTCACCGGATATTCAGCATTTCGGGACAAGGGCAGTGCAAAAGTCAGCACCACAGAATAATGCCGGATTTATGCCGCAGTAGGACAGAGTTCACCGCTGCACATCCTATTCGGCCATCTTGTTGGCCACGCCTCCCATGACAGGGCATCCATGTGTGTCAGTGAGAGTGTGGTCTTTGAGGCAGTAGAGCATATGTGCGTATGAATGGGATATATGTGTACGGGTGAAGGAGAGTAGTATGTACTTGTGGCACAGGACATACCTTTCTCCATGTATAACACAAACCTACAACCATTTTTTTAAATGGGAGAAATTTAAAGTGCAGAAAACCTTTCTGGGAGTTTTTCAAAATATGAAAATGATTTCTACACTTTAAATTTCTCCCATTGAAAAAATACTGTATTTTTCAGGTAAATATATATGGCACAATGTCTATTGGCCACAGGGAGCAAGAGGCCTGCTGTTTGTAAATGCAACACTTTGAAATGGGAGAAATTAAAATGAAGAGTTTACCTAATCATGAATGTAACTTTTAATTTTAAATTTCTCCCATTTTCAAAGCATTTAGAAACACCATTCTGTTCTAATGCCCCACTACTGAGTTGACACGGACTTTTATTTAAGAGGTAAATACCTCAGTGCTTCAGTTCTTCATCTCTGTGACCCAAGCGCAGTCTGGGTCATGTATCTGACCGAGCACTTAACTTTAAACAAACTGATGACCCTGTGCTTATTTAAAAATGAATTCAAGGCTGCAAGCTACTTTGAAGGCGTCTGGGAGCTACTGGTAGCTCACGATCGACTGGTTGGAGACACCTGGTCTAAATTGTACTGAGCTCTGCACTCAAGCTTGGCTCTGCACTCCTCATTGGATGCTGTATATGGGGAGTGTAAAGGGTTTTAATAGAAGTAACAGTGCAAACACACAATCCTTGCAAGGAGACAGATTTATCCTCGGAGAATCTCGGCTTCCTAAAAAAGGAAGTATGTTTGGGAGGCGGTGCCGCCCCCTCACCAGTTCATGAAACCCTGTCTAAAAGATTGCCCCAGACCTCGTTCCAGACATTCGATTAAAATGTTCACACTTTTATCACCTAAAATGTATCCTGTATCTGTCTTGTGTCACTTTCCTTTTGCTGTTCTCGAAATTTCAGATCGTTCTCTAACTTTCAGATCTTTGATGCCTGCTATGGAATGAGGCCTCCTGGCAAGGTCTCTACCTTCGGTACTCTTTTTGTCCAGAAAACATGTAGTTTATGTTTTATGCACCTCTATTGCTCGTCGACAGACGAGTGTGGGTGCACGTGGGCACCCACAAAGTAGCGCCTCTCAAATTTGCTACCTTGTCTCAATATTGTCAATTGTTAAGCAGCCTTCCTGTTACTGAAAATAATATAACTTACTGTTTATAACATCTTTTTCTATACTGAGTAATAGCTGGCCCTGAAGGATTGTCTGTGAGCCATAACTTACTTGCTGACAACTTACAAGCTGTTTTTAGTAGGAAATGTGTGCTCGAGCAGTAGTGGGTTTGGAAAGTGGGCTGTGTTGTTACACTGATCTAGAAAGATCCTATCATGGGAATGTAGCCACTTTTTTGGAGCCAATTTTACCAAACCTTGAAGTAACACTGGCCACATTGGCAGTGTCCAGCGAGGAGCGCATCAGGTAAAGTGCCAGGAGAGCTATGACGAGACCGGTTCATTATCTGGCATGGGTGCCAGCATATACAACCATACTGAGATTCTATAAGTAAATTACCCAGATTACCAAAGACTTTGTGTTGGGGTTACGCTACTTTTCTAACGCAAAGCCAATGCAAGGTGCTCAGTTGGGATTTACAATCCAACACATATCTGTATTTCTTTTCGATTGCAACTCAATATTAGCAACACAACACAAAGTGCTGCCTTCCATTACTTTCCAACAAGAGGGCTTTCCTTTAGTGATGCGTGGGCGTTCCCAAACATCCACTCAAGGGCATGGACACAAAAGAAATATGGGCAGGGATTTGTGTCAAACTCCTGTGCCTCATTTGTTTCTCTTTGTTGCATTCTACAGCACAAATAGAAAGCGGAAAATGCCTTAAAGCATAGTTTTTTTGTACAGGATGTGACCCCTTCCTACTGAAAAACTATGCATCATAGCGCAAGGGTGTCTGCGGTGGCGCATGACTGGCACAAGTGCGCCCGAGCAGGAAGAGAGCAGAGCTGCTCCACCCCTTAGTAGATATGATGCAGTCCTGCTCTGTCCCTTTCAGGCTTTACTTGCTGCCCTGCCTTGTGGGAACTCCTTAGAAATCAGACCCTAATCTTTAACTACAGTTTACCTAAATATTTGTATTCTTACACTTACAAGTCTTCAAATAGTGTGTGCCTGCACATGTCCCAGTGCCTCAGTGAGTTGTTCACAGCTTTCATCTGATGAGAACACGGTAGACACAACTGGCCATATTCCAGGGTGTGGCCAAGGGTGTACATGCATGTGGCCTGATGGTGCAGCATGGGACTGCGCTCACTCTTGTGGCAGCCTGACAGCTTCCCCTCAAGTGTAGGGGAATGGGTCCGACTCACACACTCATGAGAAACAGGCCAAGTGAATCCGACACTCCATGCTGTTCACTCTATTGTGGATGTGCACTGTACGTCCAGGGCCGGACTGGCCGTAGCAGGCACCGGTCAATACCCCGGTGGGCCACATGGGTGGGGGCCGGTTTTGGGCCCCTGGAGGCCGTTTTTGTTACAGGGCTGTTGGCCCTGTAACAAAATCAGCCCTGGCAAAGAGCACGCTGGCCGGCCGAGCACTTTCCCAGGGCCGGTTTTGGTTCCCAGTCCGGCCATGTGTACGTCTGTTTGAGAAACTATAGAGACGATACATAATTGTATTTATGAGTATGGGAAGTAATACTGCACGAATACTCTTTTTTGTCCTCTTGCACACCTTTGTGAATAAACTGTAAAGAAGGCACGGTCCTTTCTATCTGCAGTAAGCACTATACACATGTTACAGTACAAGACAGTGCTAATTGCATATGAACATTCCCATTTCATTCCCACTTTTAGATGTTTGGGGGCGAGTCCAAAGGCATGTAAGAGTACGTACAAGAGTTCTACACGAGCATTACCTCATGTACTCCAATAAACGTTTTTGAATAATCACCTTTACTTTTATGTGCAATGGGGAAAGTGCTCATGTGCATCCACCAGTACCGTGCACCATATTCAATGGTGGTGAAACGTGATTGGGCCATTTATTGGGTGAGATGGCGATGAACCAATATAGACGCCAGTGCTATACCTTGACACCACCAGTGATTCCATCTTAGATGGTGGAATTGTGATACAATAGAAACGGACAGTCAAACTGTTTCTAGTGGCCTCTACAATAAGGGATTCTAAATGTTTTCTAGTTATCAAATAATAGTTTATTCTAATTGCCCTTCTGCTTCGTGCACTTTTCAATTGATATATACCCTGACATAGCGAGGTGTCATTTTCCAGGCGTAGATCCCACAGAAATCAATAAACAGGATGAATGTGAGGAGTTACAGACACTTTCCAATGTAAATGTAGCTCCCAGTTTACATTTCAAGAATGGCTGCTGGGGTAGTAGATATTTCTAAGGTTCCACACGCCTCAGGTTAAAAACTACCTCCTGCAGCTTAATGCTAAAAAGAAGGAGATGAAAGAGAAAGGTCAGAGGTCACAATGTAAGGTTGGTGAATCAATCTGAATTTAACACTCTCAGTGAAGATCTGGGATATATAAAAGTAGCTTTGCACTGGAATAAAAATGACAAACAGTGCTTGCACCATTTTATCAGCGTGTGCAATAGGGAATGTGGCAAATTGTATGTGTGGCAGGGAAAACCTGATGCAACATGATTTAATTTAGTTTTTTATGCAGTCTACAAACAACATTAGCTATCTTGCCCGTGTCATGGTCTAAAATAAAGTCATAATAAGATATATACATATATTCACACATAGAGGGGTTTTTGGTTAGTCTAAACGTCCATTGTTCTGTTCAATGGTCATTCACGTTTTGCTTCTGTCCATTGTAGCATATACCATTGGGCAAAGGGTCAGCCCGCTTCAGCCATTTGATCTCTTGCACTGTGAGAAAAAAAAGGTTTGCGATGAGAAGTGTATGTCTGCCTAACAGAAGTGAACTTGAGCACCAAGGGTGGGCAACTGATACCTTTTCTTTCCATTATTTATCTTTTATATATTTTATTCTGTTACCCTTGTGCATTTTTTTTTTTATACATTTCTAAAGCGCCTGGTTACGCCACCGGCGTGACCCCGCGCTATGTAGACTTGCTGGTAAGAGAACAGTGATATACACGTCCCTAGATTGTATACGGACGCGTTGCTGCTGCCTTTGTTGTCATTAGGATGCAGAGGAGAATAGCCATGTTTTTAGTTTTTTCCTAAATGTAGTTTCGCACGGTTCCATTCTAACGGTTTCCGGGAGCTTGTTCCAGGATTTTGCCGCAAGGTATCTAAAAATCTTGCCCCCATTCTTGTGGTCTGTATTCTTGGGACCTTTACTAATGCCCTTCCTTCTGATCGCAGATTGCGGCCAGGGATATAATATGTTATTAGAGGGTGCAGGTATCGTGGACCTTTTTTGCAAGAATTTTATGGCAGTAACACATTGACTTGGGAAGTCACCAGTGTGTGCACTATGGTTTTCCTTGTATTAGGTGGTAGTAGGTCCAGAATTTTTCCCAAGGTTTTTAGGGTGCCAAAGCACTTACCCACTACCTTCCGTATTTGTGCATCGAAAGACAATTTAGTGTCCAACCAAACTCCTAGATTTTTAACTTCTGTTTTGGGAGTTGGTACCGGGCCCAATGTTTCTGGCCACCATGCAGAGGACCATATATTTGGTATTTTACCCACTATCATTATTGCCGTTCAACTTCAGGCAGTGACTGGCCAGTGACACACCTCGAGAAATTGAGCGCTGTCTGCTTGCTATTTCCTTAGAGTGTTACAATCAGCTGAGTATCATCAGCGTACGATACGATGGTAACCTGATGTTTTTCCACTAGCTCTGCCAGTGGTCCCACATATAGGTTGAATAACGTGGGACTCAAGATTGATCCCTGTGGGACTCCCTGGGGCATTAAGATACTCTTAGATATTTGTGATTGCTGCAGTACTTGAAAACTGCGTGACGATAGGAAGGATGTCATCCAGCGTAATGCAGTACTTTCTACACCACATTCCTCTAGTCTGTGCAAGAGCAGCCCATGGGAGACGGTATCGAAGGCCGCACTTAAGTCCAACAGGATTATTGCAGCTGTCTGACCCGCATCCACCCATTGTCTCATTGTGTCCGTAGCCAGTAACAGGGCTGATTCAGTGGAATGGGCAGCTCCAAAGCCAGATTGAGAAGGATGTAATAGGTCATTTTTCTGTATATGGTTTGTTAGCCGTTTATTTACTAGTTTCAACACAATCTTTGCGACAAAAGGTAACAACGAGATTGGGCATAAGTTTTCTAAAACTGCTTGGTCTATGGATGTTTTTTTTTCAACTGACGCACTATCGCTTATTTCCATCTATTAGGTACTTCCCTCTTCTGGAAGGAAGTAGTAATTAACTCAGAGGTATAGGGCATGATAAGATCTGCTCCCATCAATAGTTGTTCTGGTCGTGCAGGATCATGTGGGGATCCTGATTTAATTCCTTTGGCGATTGTTTTAAGTTTGTTAAGTTCTAACATTTTAAATTCATTGAGCCTTTCTCCTAAAAATTTCTTGTCCTTCCTAGGTTCTAAGCTGCTCCCCTGACGTACTTCTGCTGGGAAACCGCTATATATTTTAGCCACCTTCCCTTCAAAGTATTCAGCAATTTTATTGCGTTTTCTACTGAGGGTGTTTCTTCATCCTTATGGTTTTCATAGGATTTAAGTGACTTTAATATGGAAAACATTTCTTTGGAGGAGCTCCCCGCTCTTTCTATTTTTTCCGTGTAGAGCTTGCACCTTGTGTCCTTAATTAATATATGGTACTTTTTTAGTTCTGTTTTATAGCAGTCTTTGGCCATATTGCAGAAAACTTAGCTCCACTTTCGCTCTAACTTCTTAAACTCTTTCTTTGTTCTAGCAAGAGTTTCATTGTACCATGGTGCTGGGCATTGGCAGTGTTTATATCAGTTCCTAAAATTAGTTAATTTTTTTCCAGTGCCTGTGAGAAGGAACCAGGATTAAAACCCGCCCATTTCCTGTGTGTAACTTTCAAACTAGATCCCTCTATCCTTGATCTGGGTATAGATATTGAAAATGGGATCAAGTAATGGTCTGTCCAAGGGATCGGCCATGCTGTGTCCATTTCTATTTCCTCTTGGTTAGTGAACATAGGATCAAGAATATGGCCCCCTTGGTGAGCTGCTGTTTTCACCTGTTGAATGAGGTTCATTGCCATAAGGTCCCTACATAGGGATTGGGCTTCCTTATTCTCTTTGTTATCGAAGTGTATGTTCAAATCGCCAAGTATAAAGAACTTCCATAGCGTAAGGTTGGTTGAACAGTCTTTTCTCCCAGGCTTTCTATAAATTTGGTAGCTGGGCCTGGTGGACAGTACATTAGGAATCCTTCTATTGTCACATCATCAGCCGCTGAGAGTTTAAATGGGGGTGCTTCACAGTGTTTTATATTTGCTTCCGTTATGCTACACTTCAAGGAGGATTTATGAATTCCCCCTCCTCTTTGTTCTCTCTCTTGCCTTTGAATCTCATAACCCTCTGGGAGTGTATCTATGATATCAGGATCAGAACTGTCATTTAGCCAGGTCTCTGTAAGAAATAACGTATCTGGATTTTTTTCTTTTAAAATATCATAGATCTCATATTTATGTTTAGTCATAGACCGACAATTTAATAGCATGAGTGACCACTTCCTAGCCTGTTTGTTGGAGTGATTCCTGTAAGTGGGGTTAAAATTGTAGTGTAAACATTTTAAAAACTTCCCATCAGCATTCTCATTGTTTTTACATTTGGGTGAGATAGGCTTAACCAGTCTCAATAAATCTTCCCTTGAATATGCAATTCTCGTCTGGTATTCCGGACCTCCATGGGGTCTGTCCCCTGGGCCCGGTCTGGCGCAGACGGGCGCAGATGGGAATGCCTTTGGTGCGCCGGCAGCGTGCCAGAGGCTGCGCGTCCTGTAAAGCATACGGTTTTATCGAGGAGGCTGGGGCCGCTCGAACGCCAACCTCCCTCGAAACCGGAAGTTGCCCAAATTCCCTCCACCGCAAACGGGATCATACCGCGGAGGACAGGGAAAAGGCAATCTGCTGTTCTAAGGTTAGTACTTGCAATATTTAATAAGCCTAATTCTAAAAGCAGTGCAATTCAAAAAAGATTTCTAACAGTTTTAAAAATTAATAATAGCAGTTTCTCGGCGCATGCAGCAAGTATCAAGGCTGTCTGCTTTACTCTCGCGCGTCTGCTGCGCGTCCTGTGAAGCATCCGGTTTTATCGAGGAGGCAGGGGCCGCTCGAACGCCAACCTCCCTCAAAACGGGAAGTTGCCCAAATTCCCTCCACAGCAAACGGGTTGATCCCGCGGTGGACCGGGGAAAGGCAATCTGCTGTTCTAAGGTTAGTACTTGCAATATTTAAAAAGCCTAATTCTAAAAGCAGTGCAATTCAAAAAAGATTTTCAACAGTTTATACTATGTCTTCAAGTTACAGTAATTTAAAGCCAAGAGAAAATGGTGTTTGGACTTATAAGTATCAAAATTTCCTGTGATGTACATTAAAACTAAAAAAGTTTTCTTTACCTAAGTACACTTGGCTGCTAGGAAGCACCTATATTTTTCACTTAAAATTAGATGCCATAGTTAATATATGTTTTTTATGTAATATGTCATATTACAAGCACATGGACATCATATCATTTAAAAAATATATAGCATTGGGCCAACTCACCAAGGTTACAAGAATCAGCTTTGCCGGTGCTTGTTACATATTAGAAAACTGAAAATATAGATGTTCTCCAATTTCAAATAGGAAAAATGTCACAAAGAATGAAGGTATATCAGTTAGTTCCACTTTTATTACTTTAGTATCAAAAAAGTGCAAGGTGGGTATTTTCTATGTTTATTTAAAGGGTTGTTCAAGGCCTGTGGTTTCTGTACAATAGTCCCAATTGCATACGTAAAAGAATGTCGCTCAAAAATGGGTGCGATATGTGATTATCTTTAGTTGCGCAATCCCGTCTCCCCATTTTTGCCCTGACGCAAAAATATTTCTATAATGTGGACCGCAGGAACATTCTGTTCACTCCATTCCCTATTACACCCTCTCCAAAACAGTAGAAAGTGGATTTATCATGTTTTTGCACCAAAATTCTATAATATGCCCTTATAGTGGACTCTGATACTGCTGATTGAAATAGAGTGATTAAATATTTCCTGAACGCATTTTAAGAGCATCGTGCTGTCCATGTCATTAGAATGACTGTCAACAAACCTTGGCGTAAGACATCTGTCTGCATGTGGCAGTTGCACATAACAGGTCTCTTTGAGTTACAAAACAATGTAGGCGCCTTGTCAACCATCATGGCCTGGACATCATTGTTGGCTGACTACAATACGGATTGCTCTTCCACCATCCTGGCCTGAACACCTGATGGTTGAAAACAATATGGATGCCGCTTCCAGCATCTTTGACTGAAAGTCATTGATGACTGAATGTTCATTTATATTGTTCTAGGGCACAATCCACTGGTTTAAGGTGACGCAGCATAATGCAGAATTTGACATATTGACAGTCTTGATTTCACTTCGAAACATAAAGTAGTTTCCCTTATAACACACATTTTTGAAGAAGTGGACTCAGGCACTATCTCATTTTATTTTATATTTATTGAACAGTTGTATGATTGAACCACGCATGCCATTACCACGCATGCCATTACCACGCATACCGGTTCAACGCGATCTTAAACACGCAAGTCTTAACCACGTATATGCCTTTAACCAAGCATGCGTTTACAATGAACTATGCATTGTTAAGGTATGTTTGACATAGACATATGTGTGGTTGAAATTTACCAGCTAAGTGTAATATATATATATATATATAAGAAAAGAGTTGCCACAGATTGAAGGAGTCACACCCAGCGAGTTATCACCATTTATTCAGGGAGTTGCAAGAGCCTTCCATCAGTTGAAAACACAAATCTCTGCGCCAGACGCGTTTCGAGCATGTCCTGCTCTTGATCACTGGCATGCGCAGAAGGAAGCAACAAGGAAGCGCGCCACACCCCAAGGTAGATTATATCCCCGCCCCAATGGGCGTATTCACTGGTGCACCTTGGTAAGTGTAGTTAGCTCAATATTCATACCCCAGTGGGTCCCGTGCCTCCAAAGTTCAAACTTTTACCCAAGTGGGGATGTCTGCAACAGTCAGGTAGGTACTCCGCAAAATATAACATCCTCGAACAAGGACTCGTTGTTCCCTGCGCATCTAACATCCTGATGCGCCGGACCTGCTTGATCAGCAGTGGGACTCCTTCGCGGCTTGGGCAAGCCGCTATACAAAAGAAAAGAGTTGCCACAGATTGAAGGAGTCACACCCAGCGAGATATCACCATTTATTCAGGGAGTTGCAAGAGCCTTCCATCAGTTGAAAACACAAATCTCTGCGCCAGACGCGTTTCGAGCATGTCCTGCTCTTGATCACTGGCATGCGCAGAAGGAAGCAACAGGGAAGCGTGCCACACCCCAAGGTAGATTATATCCCCGCCCCAATGGGCGTATTCACTGGTGCACCTTGGTAAGTGTAGTTAGCTCAATATTCATACCCCAGTGGGTCCCGTGCCTCCAAAGTTCAAATTTTTACCCAAGTGGGGATGTCTGCAACAGTCAGGTAGGTACTCCGCAAAATATAACATCCTCGAACAAGGACTCGTAGTTCCCTGCGCATCTAACATCCTGATGTCATCAGTGATGTCAACAGTGATGTCACTGACCATGTCATGAGTGATGTAATATGTGACGTCATCAGCAGTGCATTCCGGGGGCATGAGTTATAGTTAGCTGAACTAACTATAACTGGGGAATTTCTCTGGTTTTGTACAAGTGAAATGTACAACTAACTATAACTTTCCCTAAAACCTATGGTTTTTTCAGTCAATTTCTAAGGTTTTTTAAATGCTAATTTCTAACTATAACGTGCCTGAAACCTATGGTTTTTTCAGTGAATTTCAAAGGTTTTTTAAATGCTAATTTCTAACTATAACGGGCCTGAAACCTATGGTTTTTTAAGTGAATTTCAAAGGTTTTTTAAATGCTAGTTTCTAACTATGCCTACAAAGGTAGGACATGTGAAGGAAGAAGACAAAACACACAGACAGAAAGCCAAAAAAATGCATAAAGAAGCAACAGAAGTCCACAAAGACGAAGAAAAGAGCAGGAAGAAGTAAGACGTGCAGAAAGAACCAACAGAGGAGCAGAAAGAGGCCTTGTTGCAAAATCATCCTGTGCTCACAACTTTCTCAGACGGGTACTGGTGGTAACTGACTCTGACTAACCAGAACCGGAGCCAGTGCTATGCTAAAAGACACTTAGAATACAGTGAAAATACCTACATACACTAGGGAACACTATGCGTTGGGGTACCCCTGTGATTGGCATGACCTCCTCTGTAAGGCCCTAGTACATGATAGGGCAGAAGGATTAAAACTACCTCTAACTCAGAGGTGCAAAAATATGCTACTTTAACTAGTAGTCGCATTTGCAGAGTGGTGGAGGAAGGGTGCTGGGCGTCCGACCAACTCTCAGGAATTCCGCTGCGTAAGACTTACAGGAGGTACCAGGAGGGATTCTTGGCCCCCAAACTCCTTCAGAACTCAATTGGACTTCATCCCCCATGCTGCAGTCTGCCACGAGGCACGTTTGCAGAGTGGTAGAGAAAGGGGGCCATGGCCTCCGAAGACGTCTTAGCAAACCCACCGTGTGCGACTTACTGGAGGTAACAAGAGGGGTAGTTGGCCCCCGAGGACAGCATTGAGGGCCAACTTTCCAAACTATTATCTCCAGTCAGTCCCACACAGCAGCATTGGTAAGTACTCGTTCCAGGCCACGCCCACTTTACCCACCACTCTACAAACGCACTCCCTGGCACGCTCTTGGATGGGGATTGAAGTCCCCTTTACTGCTGGGGGTCCTTTTGGGGCGAACTAGTCTACCTTTTACCTCCAGTAAGTACCACGCAGTGGACCGCAGGAACATTCTGTTCACTCCATTCCCTATTACACCCTCTCCAAAACAGTAGAAAGTGGATTTATCATGTTTTTGCACCAAAATTCTATAATATGCCCTTATAGTGGACTCTGATACTGCTGATTGAAATAGAGTGATTAAATATTTCCTGAACGCATTTTAAGAGCATCGTGCTGTCCATGTCATTAGAATGACTGTCAACAAACCTTGGCGTAAGACATCTGTCTGCATGTGGCAGTTGCACATAACAGGTCTCTTTGAGTTACAAAACAATGTAGGCGCCTTGTCAACCATCATGGCCTGGACATCATTGTTGGCTGACTACAATACGGATTGCTCTTCCACCATCCTGGCCTGAACACCTGATGGTTGAAAACAATATGGATGCCGCTTCCAGCATCTTTGACTGAAAGTCATTGATGACTGAATGTTCATTTATATTGTTCTAGGGCACAATCCACTGGTTTAAGGTGACGCAGCATAATGCAGAATTTGACATATTGACAGTCTTGATTTCACTTCGAAACATAAAGTAGTTTCCCTTATAACACACATTTTTGAAGAAGTGGACTCAGGCACTATCTCATTTTATTTTATATTTATTGAACAGTTGTATGATTGAACCACGCATGCCATTACCACGCATGCCATTACCACGCATACCGGTTCAACGCGATCTTAAACACGCAAGTCTTAACCACGTATATGCCTTTAACCAAGCATGCGTTTACAATGAACTATGCATTGTTAAGGTATGTTTGACATAGACATATGTGTGGTTGAAATTTACCAGCTAAGTGTAATATATATATATATATATAAGAAAAGAGTTGCCACAGATTGAAGGAGTCACACCCAGCGAGTTATCACCATTTATTCAGGGAGTTGCAAGAGCCTTCCATCAGTTGAAAACACAAATCTCTGCGCCAGACGCGTTTCGAGCATGTCCTGCTCTTGATCACTGGCATGCGCAGAAGGAAGCAACAAGGAAGCGCGCCACACCCCAAGGTAGATTATATCCCCGCCCCAATGGGCGTATTCACTGGTGCACCTTGGTAAGTGTAGTTAGCTCAATATTCATACCCCAGTGGGTCCCGTGCCTCCAAAGTTCAAACTTTTACCCAAGTGGGGATGTCTGCAACAGTCAGGTAGGTACTCCGCAAAATATAACATCCTCGAACAAGGACTCGTTGTTCCCTGCGCATCTAACATCCTGATGCGCCGGACCTGCTTGATCAGCAGTGGGACTCCTTCGCGGCTTGGGCAAGCCGCTATACAAAAGAAAAGAGTTGCCACAGATTGAAGGAGTCACACCCAGCGAGATATCACCATTTATTCAGGGAGTTGCAAGAGCCTTCCATCAGTTGAAAACACAAATCTCTGCGCCAGACGCGTTTCGAGCATGTCCTGCTCTTGATCACTGGCATGCGCAGAAGGAAGCAACAGGGAAGCGTGCCACACCCCAAGGTAGATTATATCCCCGCCCCAATGGGCGTATTCACTGGTGCACCTTGGTAAGTGTAGTTAGCTCAATATTCATACCCCAGTGGGTCCCGTGCCTCCAAAGTTCAAATTTTTACCCAAGTGGGGATGTCTGCAACAGTCAGGTAGGTACTCCGCAAAATATAACATCCTCGAACAAGGACTCGTAGTTCCCTGCGCATCTAACATCCTGATGTCATCAGTGATGTCAACAGTGATGTCACTGACCATGTCATGAGTGATGTAATATGTGACGTCATCAGCAGTGCATTCCGGGGGCATGAGTTATAGTTAGCTGAACTAACTATAACTGGGGAATTTCTCTGGTTTTGTACAAGTGAAATGTACAACTAACTATAACTTTCCCTAAAACCTATGGTTTTTTCAGTCAATTTCTAAGGTTTTTTAAATGCTAATTTCTAACTATAACGTGCCTGAAACCTATGGTTTTTTCAGTGAATTTCAAAGGTTTTTTAAATGCTAATTTCTAACTATAACGGGCCTGAAACCTATGGTTTTTTAAGTGAATTTCAAAGGTTTTTTAAATGCTAGTTTCTAACTATGCCTACAAAGGTAGGATATGTGAAGGAAGAAGACAAAACACACAGACAGAAAGCCAAAAAAATGCATAAAGAAGCAACAGAAGTCCACAAAGACGAAGAAAAGAGCAGGAAGAAGTAAGACGTGCAGAAAGAACCAACAGAGGAGCAGATAGAGGCCTTGTTGCAAAATCATCCTGTGCTCACAACTTTCTCAGACGGGTACTGGTGGTAACTGACTCTGACTAACCAGAACCGGAGCCAGTGCTATGCTAAAAGACACTTAGAATACAGTGAAAATACCTACATACACTAGGGAACACTATGCGTTGGGGTACCCCTGTGATTGGCATGACCTCCTCTGTAAGGCCCTAGTACATGATAGGGCAGAAGGATTAAAACTACCTCTAACTCAGAGGTGCAAAAATATGCTACTTTAACTAGTAGTCGCATTTGCAGAGTGGTGGAGGAAGGGTGCTGGGCGTCCGACCAACTCTCAGGAATTCCGCTGCGTAAGACTTACAGGAGGTACCAGGAGGGATTCTTGGCCCCCAAACTCCTTCAGAACTCAATTGGACTTCATCCCCCATGCTGCAGTCTGCCACGAGGCACGTTTGCAGAGTGGTAGAGAAAGGGGGCCATGGCCTCCGAAGACGTCTTAGCAAACCCACCGTGTGCGACTTACTGGAGGTAACAAGAGGGGTAGTTGGCCCCCGAGGACAGCATTGAGGGCCAACTTTCCAAACTATTATCTCCAGTCAGTCCCACACAGCAGCATTGGTAAGTACTCGTTCCAGGCCACGCCCACTTTACCCACCACTCTACAAACGCACTCCCTGGCACGCTCTTGGATGGGGATTGAAGTCCCCTTTACTGCTGGGGGTCCTTTTGGGGCGAACTAGTCTACCTTTTACCTCCAGTAAGTACCACGCAGTGGGATTGGTGAGAGGGAGACAAAGACCATGCCCCTTTCTCCACCACTCTGCAATCGCGCCCTCTGGAGCATTGTAGGTTGGGGTATTAAGTCCCCTTGAATCATGAGAGTCCCTGGGGTCCAACTAGCCCACCAAGTACCTCTAGTAAGCACCACAGAAATGCGTTGCAGAGTGGTGTAAAAAGGGGTTTGCAATGGCGCTTACTGGAGGTACCCTGGAGGTACCTGGTGGGCTAGTTGGCCCCCAGGGACCCTCAGGATTGAAGAGGAATTAATTCCCTAACTTAAAACGCGCCACAGGGTGTGTTTGCACACATGTCACCTCAGGCCCCGCCCCCTCCCTTCACCACTGTGCAAACACACCCCATGGCACGTTGGGGGATTAAGTCCCCTTGAATCGTGAGGGTCCCCGGGGACCAACTAGCCCACCAGGTACCTCCAGTAAGCGCCACAGAGCTCAGTTGCAGAGAGGTGTAAAAAGAGGTGTGGCCTGGACCACCTCTCTGCAATGCAGCCCTGTGGCGCTTACTGGAGGTACCTGGTGGGCTAGTTGGCCCCCAGGGACCCTCAGGATTGAAGGGGAATTAATTCCCCAACTTAAAACGCACCACAGGGCGTATTTGCACATATGTCACCTTAGGCCCCGCCCCCTCCCTTCACCACTGTGCAAATGCGCCCCGTGGTGCATTTTAAGTTGGGGGATTAAGTCCCCTTGAATCCTGAGGGTCCCTGGAGTCCAGCTAGCACCATCAGGTACCTACAGTAAGCGCCACAGAGCTGCCTTGCAGAGAGGTGTAAAACGGGGCGTGGCCTGGACCACCTCTCTACAACGCAGCCCTGTGGCGCTTACTGGAGGTACCTGGTGGGCTAGTTGGCCCCCAGGGACCCCTGTATTGCAGGGGAATTTATTCCCCAACTTAAAACGCGTGGACACGTTTGCAGAGTGTTGCTGGGAGGGGGCGGGGTCTCCGGCATGATCGCGTCTTTTTTATAATAATTTTTTGGGGAAGGGGGCTGTGTGGCCCACCTTCTTTTTACTTTTTTGGGGCCCTGGGGACCCCATACCCCAGGGCCTGACCCCCATTAAAAAAAAATATATATATATAGTTACGGGAAGGGGGCTGTGTGGGCCCCCCTCCCGTGGCCAATTCTGGCCCCGGGCACCCCCTGTCCCGGGGCATGGCCAAATATTTTTTTTATTATTATGGAGGGGGGCTGCGTGACCCCCCTCTTCAGGCCAGTTATGGCCCCGGGGAACCCATCCCCCGGGGCCGGCCTTTGCGTGATTTAAAAAAATATATATTATTGAAGGAGGGGGGCTGCATGGCCCCCCTCCCGGGCCACTCCTTGCCCCGGGGACCCCATCCCCCAGGGCCTGCCCTCTCCTTGGGGCCGTGGGGGGATTGGCGCTCCCCCCACGGTCCCAACCGGCTCCCTGCCTCCTGCGGGAGCCGGCATTGCTTTTCCACACGGGGACCTGCTAACATGCAGCTCCCCGTGTGGAAAAGCAATCTGGTTTGAATTTTGGAAGAGATAGCAGGTTTCCTGCTCTCTCTTCCAAAATCCAAATCACAGTTTGCTATGACAGGGCGGGAGCCGTGAGGCTCCTGCCCTGCCATAGTAAACAGCAGTGTCCCAGGGGTGGGCACCCCGGGACACTTTAGGAGCTGGCACTGGGTGGTGGTGGTCCCCAGGGCCATCACTGGCTTCAGGAGGGGGGCTGCGCGGCCCACCTCCCATCCAAAGCACAGCCCCGGGGAGGTGGTGGTCCCCGGGGATCGGGGGGTACGTAACAGACCCTCAAATTTGCATTGTAGTGCCCAGGGGAGGTGGCGGTCCCCGGGGCGTGTGGGGAGGCTCGAGACCCCCACACAGGTTTAAATATTTATTTTAAAAGCCCCGGGGGTGGGGGTCCCCAGGGCAGCGGGGGGGCCGTGTGTCCCCGCAAAGAATTAATAAAAGCCCCGGGGGTGGTGGTCCCCAGGGCTTGTGGGGCCTTTGAGGCCCCCCACACATTGTAAAATTAGCCCCGGGGGTGGCGGTCCCCGGGGCTGGGGGGGCTGCGTGTGCCCCCCGCAACTATGTAATCAAGCTTCTGGGAGGTGGCGGTCCCCGGGGCAGTGTGGGGGGGAATTGGGCCCCCCCACACACTTTTTGTCCACTGCCCCCGGGACCTGGCCCACCCGGGGACTTCAATATCTTTTTCGGGGGGGGGGGTGGGGCGGCGGATTCATGCACCCAGCACGAAATCGGCCGATTTTTTTTTTTAATGCTTTTTTAGGCCCTGGGGGTCCTTGGGGGACCCCCTGAGCAGGCCTAGGGGGTCAGGGTGTTTCTATCCTGCCCCGTTTTCTTGTTTTACGAAATTGTTTTTCTGTTTCCCTGTGACTCGGTTCTACTGAGTCACAAGATGGCTGCCAACACATCCTGGTTTGAAGTGTTGACAGCCAATTAGAATAAAGCTCGTGGTCGGGAGGGTGCGCGGATCCTCCGTGCCTCTATATGTCGAAACTTTTATTTTTTGATTTTCTCAGCAACTGCTGAACGGACTTACACCATTTCTTTCTGAACCAAGCACTACCTTTTTGCCAAATTTGGTGTAATTCCGTTCAGCAGTTCGAGCTGTTGCCGTGTCTAAAGTTTCCTATGGGAAAAGCATTTTTTTACCTCAATTGATTGGATTTCTCATCAACTACTGAACAGATATACACCATTTAACAAAAAGGTCTCTTTCTGAACCAAGGGCTAACTTTTTGCCAAATTTGGGGTAATTCCGTTCAGCAGTTCGGGCTTTAGTCGTGTCTAAAGTTTCCTATGGGAAATAACATTGAGAAAACACGTTTTGGGACCCTCTTTTTTCTCGGACCCTGCTTACTGAATCACTCCGAAACTTTCAGGATAGGAGCTGTCCAGAGCGCTCCATGAGTTTTAAAACTTTCGCGAAGATTCGTCAACCGGCGCCAAAGTTATTGGGAAAACAAAAAACGAGTTTCCTATGGAAACTAGGTCCTATTTATAACTACCTACTGGCGACCGCCAGTAGGTTATATATATGCATATAGATATTATCTACTGGCGGTCGCCAGTAGATAGTTTAGTTAGGACCGAGTTCCCATAGCAAATCTGAAAATTCTATTTTATCTTTGGCGCTGGTTGACTTATCTTCGTGAAATTTTCAAAACTAATGGGGCGCTCCGCTGAGCTCCTATCCTGAAAGTCTCGGGGTGATTCGTCAAGCGGGGGCTGAGAAAAAAGGGGGGTCCCAAAACGCGTTCTCCCCATGCATTTTCCCATAGGACCTTTAGTCGAAGGTACAGCCCGAACGGCTGAACAGAATTACTTGAAATTTGGCAAAGAGGTAGTCCTCAGGTCAGGCATGTGCCTTTTGCTTAAATGGTGCCAATCTGCTCAGTAGTTCCTGAGAAAATCAAAAGTAAAATCACATATATATCTGGGCGGAGCCTAACCACACATCTCATCGTGAGATCTGATTGGCTGTCAGCACTTCATCCAAGAAGTGTTGGCAGCCATCTTGGGACCAATATACATGATAGCACCTCATTAAAAAGCATTGCAGTTAATAGAATGTTTTAAGACTTTAGTTACATTATAAATCATTTGTTGATGGTACCATACTCATTTTAGGAATTGTGGTGTGTTCTAAGGTGATTTTACCATGTGAAAAAGCCTTCTGCTGTGATATCATGAATCATGCTTGAGAGAAAACTATTTTCTCATGCTTTTCCCACAGAGGTTTGGAAGGTGATCTATAAGCTAAACTGAGAGCATATTTTCTGTAAATTCACATTAACTTTCTCAGTCTTGTGAGAATGAAGTCTGACATTCTCAGTAAAACATGTACATCCAACAAGGGCAGAGACTGTCAGTAGATTCCTTTGTGTTCTACTGCAGCATCCCAGAGTGTTCTAAAGAACAACTAGAGCGCTAACAGTCCTACTTATGACAAACGTACGGCACACCTGAAGCCATCTTGGTTGGAATAAAGTGGTAACTCTTAAAACATTTAATTTAAAAAGGAACAAAATGAGGGGGTTCATTTTGCCATAGAAAGTATGATTAGTGCTGCAGAAAGAAAAATTAGGGCACATTTTGAGTGACTTCTCAAATCCTCTTCCATTTCATTAAAAATTTCTGACATGCAGACTGAAACATGCACTTTCAATACCAGCAGCAGACTTCCCTGGTGACCAGTAGCTTTACTACAGTGGTCTAATAAGCAACTAGAGTGCTAACATTCTGAATTTATGGCAAATGTGTGACACATCTAAATGCCTTCTTGATGGAATCAGAGTAAAAAACTGAAAGTATTTCCTACTGAGGAGACTGTAGTAAATGAGGAAATTAGGAAACATCATAACAAATAAGTCTCCCAAAATGGCCACCAGAGACAAAATAGCCCAAATGTAGCCCAAATATCACCCAGATGTAGCCCAAGTATATCCTAATGACAGAATGTCCCAGAGTGTTCTAACAAACAACTAGAGCGCTAACAGTCTTACTTGTGACAAAAGCATGGCACACCTGAAGCCATCTTGATTGGAATAAAGTGGTAACACTTAAAACATTTAATTTACAAAGGAACAAAATGAGGGGGTTCATTTTGCCATAGAAATTATGATTAGTGCTTCAGAAAGAAAAATTAGGGCACATTTTGACTTCTCAAATCCTCTTCTATTTCATAAAAAAATTCTGACATGCAGACTGAAACATGCACTTTGAATACCAGCAGCAGACTTCCCTGGTGAGCAGTAGCTTTACTACAGTGATATAATAAGCATCTAGAGTGCTAACATTCAGAATTTATGGCAAATGTGTGACACATCTGAATGCCTTCTTGATGGAACCAAAGTAAAAAACTGAAAGTATTTCCTACTGAGGATTCTGCAGGAAATTAGGAAACTTCATAACAAATAAATCTCCCAAGATGGCCACCAGAGACAAAAGAGCCCAAATGTAGCCCAAATATCACCCAGATGTAGCCCAAGTATAGCCCAATGACAGAAAGTCCCAGAGTGTTCTAACGAACAACTAGAGAACAACTAGAGCGCTAACAGTCTTACTTATGACAAAAGTATGGTACACCTGAAGCCATCTTGATTGGAATAAAGTGGTAACACGTAAAACATTTAATTTACATAGGAACAAAATGAGGGGGTTCATTTTGCCATAGAAATTATGATTAGTTCTGCAGAAAGGAAAATTAGGGCACATTTTGACTTCTCAAATCCTCTTCTATTTCATAAAATAATTCTGACATGCAGACTGAAACATGCACTTTGAATACCAGCAGCAGACTTCCCTGGTGAGCAGTGTTTTACTACAGTGATCTAATGAGCAACTAGAATGCTAACATTCAGAATTTGTTGGCAAATGTGTGACACATCTGAATGCCTTCTTGATGGAACCAAAATAAAAAACTGAAAGTATTCCCACTGAGGAACTGCAGTAAATGAGGAAATTAGGAAACTTCATAACAAATAAATCTTCCAAGATGGCCACCAGAGACAAAAGAGCCCAAATGTAGCCCAAATATCACCCAGATGTAGCCCAAGTATAGCCCAATGACAGAATGTCCCAGAGTGTTCTTAAGAACAACTAGAGCGCTTACTGTCTAACTTATGACAAAAGTATGGCACACCTGAAGCCATCTTGATTGGAATAAACTGGTAACACTTAAAACATTTAATTTAAAAAGGAACAAATGAGGGGGTTCATTTTGCCATAGAAATTATGATTAGTTCTGCAGAAAGGAAAATTAGGGCACATTTTGACTTCTCAAATCCTCTTCTATTTCATTAAAAACTTCTGATCTGCAGACTGAAACATGCACTTTTAATACCAGCAGCAGACTTCCGTGGTGAGCAGTAGCTTTACTACAGTGATCTAATGAGCAACTAGAGTGCTAACATTCAGAATTTATGGCAAATGTGTGACATATCTGAATACCTTCTTGATGGAATCAAAGTAAAAAACTGAAAGCATTTCCTACTGAGGAGACTGCAGTAAATGAGGAAATTAGGAAACTTCATAACAAATAAATCTCCCAAGATGGCCACCAGAGACAAAAGAGCCCAAATGCAGCACAAATATCACCCAGATGTAGCCCACATGTAGCCCAATGACAGAAGTGTGCAAAACACTTATTTTTTGTGTATTTGCAGTTTTATATAGTGCAGACTTGTCAGGTATTGGGGTGCTTTACATGAGCATTGGTTACATCACACAAGATCAAATTCATTTTGGTTGTAGACATGGGGAGATTAAGTGATTTGACCAGAATCACAGAATGTTGAGCTGAAGCAGAAACTCCAACCTGGTTCCCCAGTTGCAAAGTCTGCAGCTCTGGAAGTAACACCACATCCTCTCCCCTAGGTGCAACATTTAATCAAGTGGTCAACTGGATAAAAAAACATAAAGATTACAAATAATTTAAAAGTTCTTTGTCGCTATTTGAAAACTCAGAAAATATGTCCTCATTTTAGTTTTTTAGAGCACTAACCATAATTTTGATGCAAATAAGACCCTCTCATATATGTAATTTCTAAAGGAAATACTCTAGGTATTACAGTTTTGATTACTTCAAGATGACGTCAGGCGTTCCACACTTTTGTAATAAATATAGAATGTTAGCAATCTAGTGGTTCATTGGGATACTGTTGAGAGGCAGAGGCCAGGGTCACGGACTCTGAAAATTGAAGGCAGGTAGGAGAGTGCAGATGCAACAATTTGACCACACTGGGCAGGCAGGAAGGGCAGTTGCAGCACAACAGACTATGGAGGGCAGTGGAAAGGGGGGCAGGGGCAACAAACCAACAACACAGGACTGTCAAGAGAGGCTCTGGCAATATACTAGACCATTGTGGGCAGAAGGAAGAGGCAGTGGTAGTACAACCATACATGCCAACAGGCCTGTTTCAGCCAGGAAACGTCCAATGTTTTTAAGCTCAAATGGGCTTTATTTCATCTGTCTCCTGTCTACAATCTCCTCTTTTTCAATGTAACTCAAAGGGGAAAATCAATACCCCAGTTTTTGTTCAAAATCTCCCTCTTACCAAGTTCAAAATGTTCGCACGTATGGTACATTGGATCATGGTAGGCAGGAGGAATTGGGGTAGGGACATGGACTCAGATAACAAAGGACAGGAGGGACATGGAGAGGTGCACCAAACTGACCCTACAGGGCAGGCATCAGGGTTTGCAGCAGCACAATACACCACACAGCACATGCGGGACGGGAGTGCAGCACAACAATCCATAGAAAGCAATAGGGAGGGGACAGGACCATGCACATGGACAACAGAGAACAGAGGGGAAAGAGGCAATGGTAGCTAGCTGACCATAATGGACAGACAGGAGAGAAATCTGCAGCATAACAGACCATAAAGGGCAGGAGGGACAGATCAGGGGCATTACAATGGAACAGACAAGCCAGGAGGGAGTGAATAGGGGTCTGCACATGGAAACAGAGGGCTGGGGGCAAGGGGACAGGGCAGGAGCAGCAAGATGACCATGGAGGTCAGGCAGGTTGGGCACTAGAAAAAAGACACACCATAGAGAGCAACAATGAGACTATGATGGCATACACACAGACCATGGAGGGAAGGTGGGAGTGGGTCAGGGGCAGCTAGCTGACCACACAGGGAAGGTGAAAAGGGCCATGGCAGCACAGCAGACCATGCATGGCAAGCAGGAGGGTTAGTGGCAGCACAATGGTTATGATGGGGAAGAAAGAAGGTGCAGGGGCATGCACAAAGGACCATGGAGGATAGAAGGGAGGGTTAGGACCTGGGCACAGACAAGAGAGTTCAGGGGAAGGGGCCTCACAACAGACCGTGCAGGGCAGGCAAGAGGAGCAGCTGCAGCACAACAGACCAGGAAGGGCAGAAGGGTGTGGCAGTAAAATGGACCATGGAGGACAGGAGGAAGGGGATAGGGGCGTGGCATGTGGACAGGCAGGGTGGAGGTGGCAGGGACAGGTTACATTCATCTGACAATGCAAGGCAGGTGGGAGGGGAGTGGCAGCTCAACAGAACACTCAGAGTAGATAGGAGGGGCAGGTCCATGGAACATGGTGGGCAAAAAGGATGGAGCAGGGGCATGCACAAAGACATCGGAGGGCAAGGGGAAGAAGAATAGGGGCAGCAAGCTAAGCACAGAGGCTAAGCAGGAGGTCAATGATGGGCCATAGAATTGGGCAATGGAGGGCAGGAGGAGTGGACTGGTACATCATGCTAAATGGAGGGCAGTGGCAGCACATCAGACCATGCATGGCAGGAGGGAGGAGGCTAGTCCATGGATTCAGACAACAGAGGATAGGGAGGAGGTGGATGGGGCAGCAAGCTAACTGTTCAGAGAAGGTGGGTATTAGAAATGAAATGAAATGAAATGAAATGAAATGAAATGAAATGAATGAAATGAAATGAAAAGTGAATTTATAAAGCACGAATTGCTGCCCAGGGGCGTCCAAGCGCTAGTGTAGACTAGTGGTAACTGATCACTGAGGGGGGATCAGCCAGAAGAATTAAAGGGGGGTAGTGAACAGGAAGGTTTTTACTTGTTTCCGGAATGACAGCAGATTGGGATTGGACCGAAGTTGAAGAGGGAGAGAGTTCCACAACTTGGCAGCATTTAGTGCGAACATCCTGCCACCAGCTCTCGCTCTTTTTACTTTGGGTATTGAGGCTAGAAAGGCCTGGGTGGAGCGGAGATTTCTGGTCGGGTGGTAGTGAGCTATTAAATTGCGGCTAATTGCTGGTCCGGTCTGCCAGAAAGCCTGATGAGAGATGCACATTGCCTTGAAGGCAATTCTCTGTCGTACCGGTAGCCAATGCAGCTTGCTAAGTCCGGGCTTGACTGATTGTCTGCGAGGCAGCTGCAGCAGGGTGCGGGCTGCGCAGTTCTGGACTAACTGGAACTTTCGCAGTGTGAATTCCGGGGCACCAAGGTAGAGGACATTACTAAAGTCCAACCGGGACTGGATCAGACCCTGAACTGCTACCTGTTTGGCCTCCATCGGTAGAAGGGGAAGAACTTTCCTCAACATTCTGAGGAGGCCAAAACAGGTCGCAGACAGTTTGGTGGCCTGGGTGTTGAAGGAAAGGGTCTTGTCAAGCCATACCCCTAAGCTCTTTTTGTTGTCTTTGGGTGCTGGGGGGTGCCCAGGCATGGGGGCCAGAGGGAATTAAATGGTACTGGAGATGTTGGTCCTAGGAGCATCAGCTCTGTTTTATCCCCATTTAGCTTTAGGGAGGACGTTGTCATCCATTCCTTGACTTCCTCCAGGCATTTCATAAGACCTGATGAAAGAGGTCTGTTGCCCTCCTGCGCCAAGGAAACCACTAGCTGAGTGTCGTCAGCATATGAAATGATCATAATACCAAACGGCTGGACGACCTCCGCCAGTGGTTTAATATAGATGTTAAATAGCGCAGGGCTTAAGGAGGAGCCCTGCGATACCCCACAGCTCAGTGATCTGCTGGCAGACACCGTATCCCCGTCAAAAATCTGGAATGATCTATTGCTCAGAAATGATTCGAGCCATCTAAGTGCATTGCCTGTTACTCCGATGTTAAATAGGCGGTTCAGCAGGGTGGCGTGACTGACCGTATCAAAGGCGGCACTTAGGTCAAGGAGGACCACTGCCTTAGGAACTTTATTGTTTTTAAAATGTGTGTCTGTGCGAACTACTTAAAATATGAACAAGTGTGCAGCATAATCCCACTTTTATTCAGGAAGAAGAGGACGTTTGTGACTGTGACTCCAGGCTCATTTGGCAGAAACACCCCCTGACCATCCACCCCCCATCGCAAAATGTAATGCCCGTGAAAAGGGATGGTGGACGCAGTGTTATATAGAACATAGTCCTGAGAGTACGATTGAAAATGAAAACTAGATATAGTATATGGTATAAACTATGCACCAAAAAGTGTGATATAAGATGAACCGGGGTGTGAAATATAATATGCATACATTGTGCGCAATGACAGATTCATTGGAGAGCACAAGATAGCACAGGCACTGGCGCGTGTTATGCGATATGCGCCTTGGAGTGTAATATGCACAGGGCAGTGTTGTGTAACCTAACTAGTCTCTAAAGTTGTAATATAAAATATGTGCTGGGGAGTGTAACGTTGCATATGCACTGTGACAAAGATATGGATCCCAGATTGTATTATGTATGGCATAGCGCTGTGCGTTATATCATAGGCATCGAGGAAGGCATGTTAGATGGGGCAATATAACCTGTGCGAAGGCAAGTGTGGCATGACATATTCACGGGGTGGTGTTACAGTGCACATGGGCTAGAGAGTGTCATAGCATACGCACTAGCTGGTGTAATACAACACAGAGGTGTGAGGCACTCGGCGGGCACTGGTGGGTGTAACACAGCATTGGGCTCAGCCAGGAGCACGCTGTGACTCTCAAGTGAGGTTCGTCTCCTTTCCAGAGAGTAAAATGAAAAGTATTACACATCCGGCGGTGGATGTGTGTTTTATTAACTGTGAGGAGGTTTCTTGCATAGTTTGGTCGAATTTTTGTCGAATGCCCTCCTTTGAATGGCTTGGTGTGCGTGTATATTAAATGTGCCCGTCAATAGCTACCCATGTTTGTATAAATAAACAACAAGGGTGTCTACTTGGAGAGTACCCATCGGCGGGGGCGCCAGGATTAGGCACGGTAGGGCGTCAGACACGTCAGAGCTTCACTAGCGGTGTAAATACATTCCATGTGGATTCATTCTATGCATAGTCGCCTTTTAATGAATATCACGCAAATCGTCATGGTGATAGGTAAATACGGTTTGTCCAGCATGTCCTAGGTGTTTCTATAAATATATATATTTTTTAAATAATAAAAAACAAAGGCCGGCCCCGGGGGATAGGGTCCCCGAGGCCATAAGTGGCCTGAGGAGGGGGGCAACGCAGCTCCCCTCCTAAAGAATAAAAAGAAAAAAAGGCCATGACCCGGGGGTTGGGGTCCCCGGGGCCGATTAAGGCCTTGGGAGGGCCAAAATAATTTTTTTCAACAAAAAAGATTAGGGTGCAGGCCCTGGGGGATGGGGTCCCCAGGGCCAGTAAATGAGAAAAAGAAGGGGGGGCCACACAGCCCTCCTTCTTAAAAAAATAAAATAAATAAAAGACTGGCATCGCGCCGGAGTCCATGCCCCCTCCTTGCAGCACTCTGCAAACGCGCCCCCTGGCCAATTGTGAGTTGGGGAATTAATTCCCCTTCAATACTGAGGGTCCCTGAGGGCCAACTAGCCCAACAGGTATCTCCAGTATGCGCCAGGGAGCTGCATTGCAGACAGGTGTTCTGAGGCCACGCCCCTTCTTACACCTCTATGCAACGCAGCTCTGTGGCGCTTACTGGAGGTACCTAGTGGGCTAGTTTGATCCTAGGGACCCTTAGGATTTAAGGGGACTTAATCTTTCAACTTAGAACGGCCACAGGGTGCGTTTACACAGTGGTGAAGGGAGGGGACGGGGCCTGAGGTGACGAGTGCAAACACGCCCTGTGGCGTGTTTCAAGTTGGGGAAATAATTCCCTTTCAATCCTGAGGGACCCTGGGGGCCAACTAGCCCACCAGGTGCTTCCAGTAAGCGCCACTGCTCTGCGTTGCAGAGAGGTGGTGCAGGCCGTGCCTCTTTTTACACCTATCTGCAATGGCGCTTACTGGACGTACCTAGTGGGCTATTTTGCCCCTAGGGATCCTCAGGATTCAAGGGGACTTAATCTCCCAACTTAAAAAACGGCCACAGGGCGTGTTTACACAGTGGGGAAGGGAGGGGACGGGGCCTGAGGTGACGTGTGCAAACACGCCCTATGGCGCATTTTAAGTTGGGGAAATAATTCCCCTTCAATCCTGAGGGCCCCTGGAGGGCTAACTAGCCCACCAGGTGCTTCCAGTAAGCGCCACTGAGCTGCGTTGCAGAGAGGTGGTCCAGGCCGTGCCACTTTTTACACCTCTCTGCAACGCAGCTCTGTGGCGCTTACTGGACGTACCTAGTGGGCTAGATGGACCCTAGGGACCCTCAGGATTCAAATGAACTTAATCTCCCAACTAAAAACGGCCACAGGGCGTGTTTACACAGTGGTGAGGGGAGAGGACGGGTCCTGAGTTAACGTGTGCAAACAAGCCCTGTGGCGCGTTTTAAGTTGGGGAAATAATTCCCCTTCAATCCTGAGGGACCCTGGGGGCCAACTAGCCCACCAGGTGCTTCCAGTAAGCACCACTGCGCTGCGTTGCAGAGAGGTGGTCTAGGCCGTGCCCCTTTTTACATCTCTCTGCAACGCAGCTCTGTGGCGCTTACTGGAGGTACCTAGTGGTCTAGTTGGACCCTAGGGACCCTCAGGATTCAAGGGGACTTAATCTCCCAACTAAAAACGGCCATAGGGCGTGTTTACACAGTGGTGAAGGGAGGGGACGGGTCCTGAGTTAACGTGTGCAAACAAGCCCTGTGGTGCGTTTTAAGTTGGGGAAATAATTCCCCTTCAATCCTGAGGGACCCTGGGGGCCAACTAGCCCACCAGGTGCTTCCAGTAAGCGCCACTGCGCTGCATTGCAGAGAGGTGGTCTAGGCCGTGCCCCTTTTTACATCTCTCTGCAACGCAGCTCTGTGGCGCTTAATGGAGGTATCTAGTGGTCTAGTTGGACCCTAGGGACCCTCAGGATTCAAGGGGACTTAATCTCCCAACTTAAAACGGCCACAGGGCGTGTTTATACAGTGGGGAAGTGTGGGGACGGGGCCTGAGGCCACATGTGCAAACACGCGCTGTGGCGCATTTTAAGAGGTAGTTTTAATCCCCTGCCCTATTATATACTAGGGGCTTACAGAGGAGCTCATGCTGATCACAGAGGGACCCCAACGCATAGTGTTCCCTAGTGTATGTAGGTGTTTTCACTGTATTCTGAGTGTCTTTTAACATAGCACTGGCTCTAGGACTGGTTAGTCAGACTCAGTTACCACCAGTATCCGACTGAAAAAGTTGAGGGTACAGGATGATTTTGCAACAAGGCTTCTTTCTGCTCTTCTGTTTGTTCTTTCTGCACGTTATCCTTCTTCCTGCACTTTTCTTCGTCTTTGAGGACTTCTGTTGCTTCTTTCTGCATTTCTTTTTTTTCTTTCTGTGCGTTTTTTCTTCTTTCTTCACATGTCCTATCTCTGTAGGCATAGTTAGAAATTAGCATTTAAAAAACCTTTGAAATTCACTGAAAAAACCATAGGTTTCAGGCTCGTTATAGTTAGGAATTAGCATTTAAAAAACCTTAGAAATTCACTGAAAAAACCATAGGTTTCAGGGGCGTTATAGTTAGCTGGACTTTTCACTCGTACAAAACCATTGAAATTCCCCTGTTATAGTTAGTTCAGCTAACTATAACTCGCGTGCCCGCAATGCATTGCTGATGACGTCACATATTACATCACTCATGACATGGTCAGTGACATCACTCATGACATCACTGATGACATCTCAAATGACATCACTGATGACATCATCCTTATGATTGAGAGGCAGACCCCCTCTCCCCCTAATATAACCTTTGATACACACATTCAAAAACTAGAAACTAAAATTTTCAAAACAATGGACATACCAATATCAGTTACAACAACCTATTCAGTAATTCTAAGATCCACATACACATCCACTCATTCACCAACAGTCCTATACAGTCACTCATACATGTACTCACTCATCATATGTACTCATACACCTATACATCCTGTTACACAACGCCACTCATCCATTGAGTTACTCACACACATAGTCACTCATGCTAATAAAGAATCAAACATCCATTTGCTTGCATATACAGTTATACACATACCACCACACTTACTTCTCCAGAAACTTACACATACTTAGTCTTTTCAACAATCACTTATAGAAACACATACTTATTCATACAGGAACTCTTTCAATCTCTCACTCTCACATATACTCACTTATATACACCAATAGTCACATATACTAGTTTAAAACATATGCAGTTACTCATAAAGACACTATTGAGACAGTCATTCACTCACTAACACACCCATGCACACACTCATCCACCCATACAGTCCTGCACACATGCTGTCTTCAACACATACAAATAGTGAGTCACTGATTCATGCACCTATGCACTATGTAATACCCCCACCGAACCATACAGACACTCAGACACTCATACTGATACTCACAAAAACAACTAATAACCTATATAAACACTCATGTAGCTACTTACCAACCCATGCAGCCACTCATACACAAAGTGAGAGACTGATACAGATATTTACATATTTAAACATTACTCACTAAGCCATGTATTCACTAAGATACACTTAGTCAGTTATACAATCAATTTTTCAAAAACAAATCATCCATTTAGACACTTATATACCCATTTATTCTTCCATCGACCTTGAGATATACATATATAAAACATATGTAATTTTCAGAAAAACACACATTCACTGGATGATGTCATCAGTGATGTCATCAGTGATGTCATTTGAGATGTCATCAGTGATGTCATCAGTGATGTCACTGACCATGTCATGAGTGATGTAATATGTGACGTCATCAGCAGTGCATTGCGGGCGTGTGAGTTATAGTTAGCTGAACTAACTGTAACGGGGGAATTTCAATGGTTTTGTACGAGTGAAAAGTCCAGCTAACTATAACGCCCCTGAAACCTATGGTTTGTTCAGTGAATTTCTAATGTTTTTTAAATGCTAATTCCTAACTATAACGTGCCTGTAACCTATGGTTTTTTCAGTGAATATATATATATATATATACATCCCGTCCCCTTCCCTGAGCCCTAAAACACCCCCAGGTAAAAGAAAATTCGACCCCAACCCCTCCGTCCTAAGCCCTCAAAAGACCCCAGGCCTAAAAATATTGCAAAAGAGCTTTAATTTTTTTAAACAAAAGTAACAAAACTGGTATTAAACATTTACTATTAACACATCACGTAAGTACGTATTTCTTTTTCATATTCAACCAACTATAACTGATTACATTGCTAATCAGACACCAGGTTAAAAACAATGATTGTGAAAGACTTTACAGACTCCATTAAAATAGCACTAGCGTGGAGCAACAAGATTTCATTTTCAATAGTAAGCTACATCCATATCAGTCATATCAATGTGCCCAAGTACAAAATAAATAAAAACTTTAATTCCTGTAATAACTAATTAAAGATAATGTATATCTAAATTAGTACAAATAAAACCCATCAACATCAAACCACTAACTAATTTGCACTCACATTCCAAATTTGACATAGTTTTTCTATCAGCAGAACACTGAAGCCTCAACTGAGTATCTCCTTATTGAAGTTAGGGGAATTGAATCAAATACATCCAGTACTTTTAACTCTAAAAGCAAAGGTCACAGACACAGAAATGTATCAGTCTCTACAGCAGGGCCCAGATAATGTCAGCTGTTACTCTACAGAACTTGTTTATTTTATATTTTAGATAAAAAATAAAAATTCAAATAGCAGCATTAATGAGGATGTAATTGTAACAATGAAAACAATTGTCCACTGTGCATAATGAGATACAGTCTAAGAGATGCATTTTCATAAATTAAATACCAAAGCACACGTAGGGGGATATTCTCAAGAACGTGCGATAATCATCGCCAAATCGGTTAACGCAATTTCACATATCGCCGTCTATCGTGGGAAAATAACTCTGTGTTAACGTCGTATTCTCAAAACGGTATTAATATGCGATAGCATACCAATAACGCGTCAAATATCCGCAATAAAAGTACCAGGACGGCGATAAAAATCAAAACCCGAACGCGAAAAAAGTGGCGATGGGTCCAACCGCGATGACAAAATCAGCGATAAGCTGTGCCAGGCCTGCAATTCACACATGTCAGGCAGGAAAAATCACTATACAAGCAACAAAATAAAACCTGAAACAAAACAACCGCGAAGCACAATAGAGGTAGCCGGAGCAGTAACAGAGGACGACCAGACCCCACAAGCCCCCTGGAGGACCCGGCCGGGAACTTGGGGTCAGGGAAGGGCAAGGACAAGAAGAGGAAGATGTGGTTCAGTCCGCAGGAAAACAGGCTCTTGATAACAGAGGTGATAAAATACCATCAACAACTGTTTGTCACCTCCAATGTGTCATTTGCAACAAAAAATGGAAAATAGCAGTCCATCGTGGACAAGGTGAATACAATCAGAGGGCTGAGGAGGACAATGGAAGAGGTCAAGAGGCGCTGGAATGATGTGAAGCGCAAAACCAAGCAGAAACTCAGCAACAACCAGAAGGCAGCAATGCAGACTGGAGGTGGGAGTCCAGCGCCACAGGAGGAGCTGGACGAGATGGAGGAAATGGTGTCCACAGCAATCAGTGTGGAGACGGTAACAGGAGTTGGGGGACTGGACATTGCTCAACAGGAGCCGACACAACAACAAGACGGTGAGTAATGATCAGGGACTGGGGGCACAGTGCACACCCACAATGACTCTGGAGCATGTCCCTGATCCCCTTGGCACACTGCAGCACCCCTAGAAACTGCAAGTAGGCCCCCGTCGACTATGTTCCCAGAGGGGGCCCTCCCCACACATCACTAATCTCACAACAAACCCATGCACATGTGCTGAATCCAGCAAAGCTGCGGGTCCGTGACCCACACTGACAATGCAAGTGACAATGCAAGTGACATTGCATGACGATTAGCATGGCTACAGTCCAATCATCATGACATGGTGCACGCCACAACACTGAGGTGGCTGAGTGTGGACCACATCCGTAAAGGAGCAGGTCACACTCTGACACATCCACGTGCACAAACAACCCCTGACGTCAACAAGACATCTGCGGACAAGAGCCCAATTTACCCAAGTCTGCAACATCTCAGCACTGTATAAGCACAGAATTGAAAGGCACACCGCCTGAAAGGGACAAGGGCCAGCAAAATCAGAGCTGCAGGGGTGACTCTCCCACAATGCAGCACACACACATAAGAAGCAGAGCACATCAACATTCACAACAATGTGGTACAAACTGCAACACATTCACAACAGAACAGAGGATACAACTGCTGCCGCCTGTGTGTAGAAACTGGCCAATCACATTTGGCATAGCAGGGAAATGTGAAATGATGATGTACAAGTACAAACACACATCCGTAATGTTGTCGAAATGTCCACTGTCCCGCATCAAATAGGCATCACCTCCCAAACAGTCACAATGTACATTGTCATGCAGTCTGTATGTAAACTTGTACAATGCATCAACATACATGTGAACACAATGTCAAACTGCATCTCCCCTTCACATTGCAGAGGGGGAATCAACACCTCCTGCAGAGCAGACCCAACAACTCTCCACAGATGACGAAGAGGAACTCCCAAACTTCGACACGGACACCCTCCAAAAGCTCATGGACAGCCTCGGCCCCTCACCTCCAGGAGTAGGGCAGCCCAGCTGCATCCAGGAGACCTTCTTCCTGCACAGACCACACAGCAGGAAGCACCAACCACCACAGCTGTCTCCCAGGACCCACACAAACAACACATGGCCTTCTAACGACGTGTGTTGGGGTGCCAGGAGAAGATCGCTGATCAGGTGCTGGTGGGGTTTGACCTCATGGCAGCCCAACTAGCTGCCATACGCGGGTGTCTAAGTCCCATCAGGGACCACTTACAGTCCCTAACAGACACCCACAGTCTGCTCCATGCTCTCAAACGATCCATGGATGACATCTGCGGACAAGAGCCCAATTTACCCAAGTCTGCAACATCTCAGCACTGTATAAGCACAGAATTGAAAGGCACACCGTCTGAAAGGGACAAGGGCCAGCAAAATCAGAGCTGCAGGGGTGACTCTCCCACAATGCAGAACACACACATAAGAAGCAGAGCACATCAACATTCACAACAATGTGGTATAAACTGCAACACATTCACAACAGAACAGAGGATACAACTGCTGCCGCCTGTGTGTAGAAACTGGCCAATCACATTTGGCATAGCAGGGAAATGTGAAATGATTATGTACAAGTACAAACACACATCCGTAATGTTGTCGAAATGTCCACTGTCCCGCATCAAATAGGCATCACCTCCCAAACAGTCACAATGTACATTGTCATGCAGTCTGTATGTAAACTTGTACAATGCATCAACATACATGTGAACACAATGTCAAACTGCATCTCCCCTTCACATTGCAAAGGGGGAATCAACACCTCCTGCAGAGCAGACCCAACAACTCTCCACAGATGACGAAGAGGAACTCCCAACCTTCGACACCGACACCCTCCAAAAGCTCATGGACAGCCTCGGCCCCTCACCTCCAGGAGTAGGGCAGCCCAGCTGCATCCAGGAGACCTTCTTCCTGCACAGACCACACAGCAGGAAGCACCAACCGCCACAGCTGTCTCCCAGGACCCACACAAACAACACATGGCCTTCCAACGACGTGTGTTGGGGTGCCAGGAGAAGATGGCTGATCAGGTGCTGGTGGGGTTTGACCTCATGGCAGCCCAACTAGCTGCCATACGCGGGTGTCTAAGTCCCATCAGGGACCACTTACAGTCCCTAACAGACACCCACAGTCCGCTCCATTCTCTCAAACGATCCATGGATGACATCGCTGGAGTCCTGACTCTGAGACAAGGACAACTGTCTAGACAGAGTGGCTCCAGCGGTGTCATCCGGGAGTTGGCACACATGCGGAGGACCATGGAGAACATGGAGCGGGTGCAGGCGGAAAGAATGGCTGCCAAGGCTGCACACCAGTGTGATGTAGCTGGGATCTACCATGCACTGCATATCTTCGTCATGGCATTGCTGCCACTAGGCCTGGCGCAGATGAATTCTGCTGCTGCTTCAACATCCACATCTTCGCCCCCTGATGTGTCAGTGCCACCCAGTGCTGGAGACAGAACACCACCACCCACATGTGAGGCACATGAAACATCAGAGGATGAAGATGCGGATGATTCTGCTTTACTGGTAAGAAGGAAGCAGTAGCATTGATCTCCGCCATATGGCCTGTTTCTGCTTGGTTCTTTCCTCTCCATCATCACCTTCCACTGTCCCCCGATGCACTCTGCGACACTCACCTTTGACCTCGACATGGACTGCCATATTCTGTTTGGACACCAATGACACAGCTATCAGACTGTGGACTGAACTCTTCCTCTTCCGATGTACTTGTCATTCCTTGAAGGACTCTGGCTGGCCCTCCACAGGCCAACAATGTAAAGTGGGGTTTGCATGGCCCTGTACAGCTCCAGCTACAACACTCAACTGATTGTGCATTAAACATTCAAATTCACACAGATGTGTCACGTCTATGATCATTCAAGTATGAAGGTATGGATGAATGTAGGGTCTGTGGTTCCCCCTTACGTCTATGTTGCTCATGTTGTGGGACAGGGTGCAACATTACCAATTGCGGTCCGGGTGGCGCCGACACTACAACAGAGACACACGCATCAGTTACTTCCGGCATACGCCAGGCCGGCCCACTCCGCTTACGCTTACAGGGGGGGACGACAACGCTACATGTCCCAGGTCTTCCCTGTAGTGATCTGCTGATCACAGGTCTACTTGTCAGCATGCCACAGCCACTCCCTGAGGGCTGGCTTACATCCACACCACACCCATCCAACACAGGTGTCACAGGACATGTGACCCTGCCAATAAAATGGGCCGGGCGCATGTGCTCGAGGCCATTTCCACTATCTATCGGAGTGTGTCCGTGTGGTCATTATGTATGCATGAGGGCCTAGGGCCCTACCACATCACATTCCCCACTGCTGGAGGTGACATGATGGCGTCCGCACCACGAGACTCAATCATCAAGGGCCCATGACTTGCGGTGCACAGAGTTGGTGGCAGCCGAGGCACTTTTGCCAGCACAGGCCTACCGCCACGAGACGGTGACTTGCGGTGCACAGAGTTGGTGGCAGCCGAGGCACTTTGGCTGGCACGGGGCTACTGCCACGATACGGTGACTTGTGGTGCACAGAGTTGGTGGCACCAGAGCTGAGAGGGTGTGCAGCCTGCGATGATGCGTAGGCCTCGATACGCCATCTTGCCAATCAAGATTCGATATGAATTGTGAGCCCAGCTGGACCGCAGTGTACGTCGAAGGTAGCAGGCTGCACAGACATGACTCCACGGCACGGTGCATCAGGGTGCGCTGGGGGCCTGTGGTGCGGAATACAGCGATAGGCTGAGGAGGTTGCACCGGCATGTGGTGGGCGCTCTTGGAGACACGCCGGTGGCGGCAGGTGAGCATTGAGGCCTGGGTGCGCAGGGGCAGGCAGTCATCACTGGGCGGCGGACTGGTCTCGGGACCAGGGCTGGGGTGCAGCAGGAGCACAGGATCACGTAGGCACCACCGGTCACGGCGGCGCCCTCCTGGCTAGGGGGGAGTGAAGGTGCATGGGTATCAAGCTGATATAAACCATAATGCCTACAGGTATGAGAAATCCTGCATCATGAGACCGTAACAGAAGTTCGTGTGACCGTAACCTTCATTTTTTTTCCTACGAAGGTTACGACCACACGTACTTCTGTTACGATCTTTTTGTGCAGGATTTGTCTTTCCTGTAAGCATTCCTGTTTGTCCAAGTGCTATACACTGTACCAGATTAGGTTTGTGACTATACGGACGCTTGACCATTGGGGGAACAACCTTTACAACGCAACTTTTACAACGCACTACCTTTACAACGCATTTTTTACAACGCATAATCCATTACAACGCATGACATTACAACGCATGACACTACAACGCATTTTTAAAAACTACCTTTACAATGCACTCCATTACAACGCATACTACCATTACAATGCATACCATTACAACGCATAATATTACACTACACTATCCAACACTTACCCTACTGTTGCACCCCCTGGAGTTAGAATAGTAATTTTTACCCCTATACTATCCAACACTTACCCTACTGTTGCACCCCCTGGAGTTAGAATAGTAATTTTTACCCCTATTCTATCCAACACTTACCCTACTGTTGCACCCCCTGGAGTTAGAATAGTAATTTTTACCCCTATACTATCCAACACTTACCCTACTGTTGCACCCCCTGGAGTTAGAATAGTAATTTTTACCCCTATACTATCCAACACTTACCCTACTGTTGCACCCCCTGGAGTTAGAATAGTAATTTTTACCCCTATACTATCCAACACTTACCCTACTGTTGCACCCCCTGGAGTTAGAATAGTAATTTTTACCCCTATACTATCCAACACTTACCCTACTGATGCACCCCCTGGAGTTAGAATAGTAATTTTTACCCCTATACTATCCAACACTTACCCCACTGTTGCACCCCCTGGAGTTAGAATAGTAATTTTTACCCCTATACTATCCAACACTTACCCTACTGTTGCACCCCCTGGAGTTAGAATAGTAATTTTTACCCCTATACTATCCAACACTTACCCTACTTTTGCACCCCCTGGAGTTAGAAAAGTAACTGTTACCCCTATACTATCTAATACTTACCTTAAATGCAATTTAATATTATGCGTTGTAATGGTATGCGTTGTAAAGGTAGTATGCGTTGTAATGGAAATGCGTTGTAAAGGTAGTTTTTAAAAATGTGTTGTAGTGTCATGCGTTGTAATGTCATGCGTTGTAATGGATTATGCATTGTAAAAAATGCATTGTAAGTGCATGCGTTGTAAAAGTGTGCGTTGTAACGTCATACATCCGACCATTGTCACCATATGTCCAACAGGTTCCTGAATACTGAGTATGGGATTGTATTGGGGAGATCCCGCAGCATATGCAGTGACTTGAATCCACATGTTGCCCTGATGAAGTTCCCCGTTGGGCGTTGGCTGTGCTTTTCATATTGTTTATTTGTGTATTTGTAATAAAAGACTGTTTTGCACTACTGTTGACTACTGGTCTTCATGACCGTGCACACCCCCATTTCAGTAGCTACAATCTTGGATCTGGGGCACAGAGGCGTCTGGCAACAGCTGGCGTTGGGGGTTTGGTTGCGCAGGAACACTGCGAATTGGAACTGTCGTGTGGTGCGAATACAGGGGCCCGCCATTGCTATTTTGGACATGCATCTAGGACATGTGTGAGGAAGTTTGATAGGGCTGGCCGTGACACTCCTCCGACTCAGGCAGTTGCTGGTTGGGAGGTACCAGGGGCCAACAGGTGCAGCACAGCCAGCAGCTTTGTCTGCGGAGGGATGTTGGTTGTCTGCTGTGTTGGTACCGTCAGCCTGTGGGCAATGTGAGTCGGGATGCGGAGGATGGTTGTCCTTTTTTGCCTGTAGTGGGCAATGACTTCCTCTGGCGTTGAGTCTCTGAGGCTGGTGCGTGTTAGGAACGTCTGCTGTCCTATTCTGCGCTGCCTTGGTGGTAGTCGGAAGAGGGTGTGTGGTCCGAGGGGGGCCATGGGGGTGGTGACGGTGGGTGTTGTGGCCCTCTTGGGTATCCGAGCTGCATGATAAGTAACTCCATGAGATGTGTTGGTCTTCAGTCTCGGTGTGTGAAGCAAGCGTCCTGAGGCGGAAGCCGGGACATTTAGAACAGATTAGTATTGTTTGAAAATAAATTGTAAATTGTTTTAATCCCACTTGTTATTTTTGTAAAGCTCACTTGTGTCTGCTTTTATCTTCTTAAATTCCGTACTTTCTGTTCTGGGCACTCGAACCCCCGTTTGGAGGCATTCCGCTCCCGAGGGTACCGCCATTTTGGGTTGGGAGCCGGCCGAGCAGTGCAGTGCTCCGCCCCTCCCGCCCTTCCTCCTTTAAAAACTTGGCGCTTCCTACCGGAGACTGACTTGACAGTCTCGGTGTGTGAAGCAAGCGTCCTGAGGCGGAAGCCGGGACATTTAGAACAGATTAGTATTGTTTGAAAATAAATTGTAAATTGCTTTAATCCCACTTGTTATTTTTGTAAAGCTCACTTGTGTCTGCTTTTATCTTCTTAAATTCCGTACTTTCTGTTCTGGGCACTCGAACCCCCGTTTGGAGGCGTTCCGCTCCCGAGGGTACCGCCATTTTGGGTTGGGAGCCGGCCGAGCAGTGCAGTGCTCCGCCCCTCCCGCCCTTCCTCCTTTAAAAACTTGGCGCTTCCTACCGGAGACTGACTTGACAGTCTCGGTGTGTGAAGCAAGCGTCCTGAGGCGGAAGCCGGGACATTTAGAACAGATTAGTATTGTTTGAAAATAAATTGTAAATTGTTTTAATCCCACTTGTTATTTTTGTAAAGCTCACTTGTGTCTGCTTTTATCTTCTTAAATTCCGTACTTTCTGTTCTGGGCACTCGAACCCCCGTTTGGAGGCGTTCCGCTCCCGAGGGTACCGCCATTTTGGGTTGGGAGCCGGCCGAGCAGTGCAGTGCTCCGCCCCTCCCGCCCTTCCTCCTTTAAAAACTTGGCGCTTCCTACCGGAGACTGACTTGACAGTCTCGGTGTGTGAAGCAAGCGTCCTGAGGCGGAAGCCGGGACATTTAGAACAGATTAGTATTGTTTGAAAATAAATTGTAAATTGTTTTAATCCCACTTGTTATTTTTGTAAAGCTCACTTGTGTCTGCTCTTATCTTCTTAAATTCCGTACTTTCTGTTCTGGGCACTCGAACCCCCGTTTGGAGGCGTTCCGCTCCCGAGGGTACCGCCATTTTGGGTTGGGAGCCGGCCGAGCAGTGCAGTGCTCCGCCCCTCCCGCCCTTCCTCCTTTATATGGCCCCCCTCACGAGGAAGCGCAGCTGACGAGCGCAGCGGGCGCGCCGACGGCGCGCCGAAGGCGAGCCCGTCTGCGCCCGTCCGCGCCGGACCCGCGCCCAGGGCCAGCCCCCCTGCTGCTTCCACGCCTCACCCCTTACCCAGGCTTGTTTACAATACAGACGAACTGCTAGCACTAAACATCGTTTCTCCCGGTAAGGACTGCAACATTTGGGAACCTGGGACCAATCACCCTCCCACACTCTCCCACTGCCCCAAGTGCTCGTCACATTTGCTCAAACCTCTTTGGCTACCAATCACGCAATTAAGAGACCAGTTCACCTGTCCAATAATCAACCACTCCCTGACTAAGTGCCTTCTCCTTAATACAAGGTCTCTAGTCAAGCATAGCTTAGAAGTCGCCGAGTACATTCAGGACGCAGGCATAAAAATTGCTTTCATCACGGAAGCCTGGACCGACGCAGCATCAGGTCCAGATATAGTCAAAGCTACCCCACAGGACTTTATCTGCTACACCCAAAATAGGGACAAAAGGAGAGGGGGCGGCCTAGCCATTATAAATCATAAAGACATCAGAGGCTCCTTTCAACCCGGTCCCTCTGACCTAGATGAATCTCTGCTATTCAACTTTACCCTCTCTAATCACCAGTCTTTCATAGGATGCCTTGTTTATAGGCCCCCGGGCGAGAAAACTAGATTTCTAGCAGCCTTGAGTAAATTACTAGAAGCTGTAGCCTGCTCCCAAAGATTCACTCTTCTGGGTGATTTTAATTTCCATCTGGAAAGCAAAACATCCCCCGACACCCAGGAACTTATCGATCTTCTGACTGGGATCGACATGCCACAGTTAGTAATGGATCCTACTCACAGAGCAGGACACACCCTAGATGGGATCTTTTCCAATCAGCTTAATTTGAAAGTCTCCTCGGTCCTACCAGTGTTCTGGTCTGACCATTCAGCAATCCACTTCTCTATTCCTCTCACCATTTATGAAAAACCAGTCAACAAGAGAAACACCCCGAAACTAGCGAGAAAATGGAAAAACATCACTGGGGACTCGCTAGATAATACACTAAACACCACATTACCCCCCCTTCCGAACAATGTGGAGGAAGCAGCTAAGACCTATACTACCTGGCTGGACCAGGCTTGTTTATTCTTAGCCCCCCCTAAAATCATCCACACCACTCGGGCCAAGCCTGCCGCCCCATGGCTCACAGATCAAATAAGGGAACATAAAATAAGGTGCAAAAAACTTGAAAAAATCTGGCGCATGCACTATAGGGCAGCTGACAAAAAAACGCTTATTTCAGAACAAAGGCGTTACAAGGAATCCATCCTTCAAGCGAAAAAAGCCTTTCTCACGAGACAGATAGAAGATGCAACCAATACCCCTAAAGAACTCTTCCTTACGGTCGCTTCCTTAGCAAACCCCAAACCTATGGAAATTCCAGCAAGCCTCTCACTCTGCGAAAGCTTGGCGACCTTCTTTCGTGAAAAGGTGGAAAACATCTTTCTCCCCTTAGATAGTATAGTGATGACCTCCTCACCGAGGGAGGCCCTTGATTCCGCCAGACCTGAACTCACGCTTCTATATTTCCCGCCCATCACGGAAAAAGAAGTGATAAGTCGCCTACTCAAAATTAAATCAGGCTCCCCTCATGATCCCTGCCCCACAACAATAACTAAACTTGCACCAGACGCAATTGCTAGGGGTCTCACTCCCCTCTTCAATCAGATGCTGGAGACAGGGGAATATCCCTCTAGTTGGAAGCAAGCCTCCATCTTACCCCTGCTAAAAAAAAACAATCTTGACATCACGGAGATGAACAATTATCGCCCGATTGCCAGACTCCCACTCCCGGCCAAAATAATAGAAGGTTACTTGAACACACATCTTAGTGCCTTCCTCAAATCGGCGGATGTACTGGACTCTTCCCAACACGGCTTCCGAGAGGGGCACAGCACGGAATCCGCCCTGATCAAATCTATGGAAGATATCAGGCAGGTGATGGATACAGGGGGCAGAGCAGCTCTGATCCTATTAGACCTCTCGGCAGCCTTCGATACGGTCCACCATAAGCTTTTGGTGGACCGGTTGAGGGCATGTGGAATTCAGGGTAAGGCTTTAAAAATCCTACAAGCATTCCTGTCTGACAGATCTCAGACAGTGGCGCTGGGCGGCCACGAATCTCACTCCTTTGTGCTTCCTTGCGGAGTTCCTCAGGGGTCTTCGTTGAGCCCAACCCTTTTTAATGTATATGTGTCCACCCTCGCCCCGGTGATTCGATCATTCGGCTTTCAACTCACGGCGTACGCCGATGATACACAGATTGTGGTGTCCCTCCTTCCCGGTAACACAGAAAATACCGCTGATAGATTCAGAAACTGCATGCTTGAAGTTGGCCGCTGGATGGCACAAAGTTGCCTTAAGCTGAACTCCTCAAAAACCGAGGTTCTGCTCTTTGGTGACAGAGACAACTTTTGGTCCCCGAGATGGTGGCCAGACGAATTGGGACCTCTCCCAGATCCGGTGGACAAAGTGAAAAATCTCGGTATTCTGGTGGATACCTCCCTGACCTTTAAAGCCCAGGTGAATGCTCTTTCCTCCTCCCTTCATTTCATACTCAAAACCATCAGGGGTGCCTCCTAACTACGACTCTCTGTTGCCCCTGCTCGTACCTGGGGTCTGGGCGCCACTGCCTCCGAGTGTTCTGCTGCTGCTCTGCCTTTCCCCCCCCTCCCGCCGCCGCGTGTGAAACCTTCGTGGCTGCAGCGTGGAGGGAGGGTGTACCAAGACTACATTACCCAGGATCCCCGGGCACACCTCGGAACCAGCGTCATCAGATTAGCGCCCGGAGGCGCTTAAAAATCGGCAGCTCACCCGGTGGAGCGGGTGCCTCCTAACTACGACTCTCTGTTGCCCCTGCTCGTACCTGGGGTCTGGGCGCCACTGCCTCCGAGTGTTCTGCTGCTGCTCTGCCTTTCCCCCCCCTCCCGCCGCCGCGTGTGAAACCTTCGTGGCCGCAGCGTGGAGGGAGGGTGTACCAAGACTACATTACCCAGGATCCCCGGGCATACCTCGGAACCAGCGTCATCAGATTAGCGCCCGGAGGCGCTTAAAAATCGGCAGCTCACCCCGCGTCGCGGGACGCGCGCGGGCGGCGCCGGGCTGAGCCCGGGCAGAGGGCGGGCCGTCTGTGGCCGTCCGGGGACGAACTGGGTCGGGTCGGCCTGGTCCTTGACAAGGTGTTCCTGGTTCATCAAGGTCTGTATAATTATTATCATCTGTAACAGCCATGGGTAAAAGGAAAACCCCCGAGGGAGATTCGGACTCCTCACGTTCCCTGCCTGTGAACTCTAAGACAAGGAAGTCAAGAGCAAAGAAAGCTCGCCAACATGCAGCCAGTAATTGTGTAATGGACCGCATTGAGGTTATTGTTGAAGAATGCGGGGAAATACTTAACGCCACCCCTTTGCAGGCTATTGGTGGTAGAAATGTGTCTACTAAAAGCAGTGTTACAGTTCCAGACATGTTCCTCTCGAAAAAGGGTGGGGAGGGTCAATCAAGTGGGGTAAGGGGCAAAGCTGTGGTCTCTATCACCCCCACTACATCAACGGATGCGAGCCAAGTTCACTTTGACAAATCCCCTTCTGACTTCAACTGTCCCCCGAGTATAGCTTGTAGCAACAGGTTTTCCATTCTGAGTGAAGTTGACATTGAAGCTAGTTGTCCAGCCCTGCTTTCTCCAGCAAGCTTGGATACAAACACAGGTCCTCTTTTACCACAAGTTAGTCCTACTATTAACCTGCCTGAGGAATTCATGGGGGCTGAATCTTGCACACATGATATAAAATCTCTGTTGGTTCTAGTGAAAAACCTGCATTCCCTGGTTGAGACTATGCAACTTAAGATTGATACACTATCAACCACTGTCATGAAGTTGGGGGAATCTAAGCCGGCTACCGATACTCACTCTAAGCTAAACTCTGTCAATTCGGAGAGGGGTTTTGTAAAGGCCTCCGTAGAGGTGTCTGATGGGCCGCCAGCAACATCTAATGTTAATACCAAGAAACTGCCCCATGTTTCTCACCCTGTGAATATCCAGTCTCGTCTCTTAGCTATATCAAAGGCTAACTCTGTCGCTGCTTGCACCCCACCTTCTGTTAGACATCCTATTAGAGTTTCTCCTAGTATGCCTCCGGCATTTCCACGCGCTGAAAGACCTTCTCTTACTAATGAGAGAACAGGAACCACTTCTAGAGGTAATCCCTACCATCAAACTCATAGATATGGGCCACATAGCCGCACTTTTCACCCACGAAAGGTCAATATGGTAAATGTTCCAAAACTGTCCTCTGGGTCTCAATTTGAAAGCAGTGAATCTCTGGTTAACAAGGTCATACACTGGATTAGGCATGTAAGGGGTTGTTGCTCTGTAATCAGAGCTGACATAGAGGGAGCTAGAAGGATTTCTCAGAATGGTAATAGGATGGACCTTTTAGAGGTCACTTTTTATGATCCCATCTTAGCAGATAACCTCATTAATCTAGAATTTAGAAGTTGTCCTCCTGACCATTCTATAATCCAAATTAAGTCCTCCCCTTCACAAACTTCTTGTTCAGGAGATGTTTGGTCACAGCCCCTGGGAGAGTCCGGTCTAGAATCAAATGATTGACTTTGTAATGAAGCTAGGTTAGTGGCCTCCCCTGTCTCTCCTTTTTTGCCTAACAAAACCCTTAACACCGGTACCCAGGCTAGTAGGGATAACCAACATGCTCCCAAAGTTCATGTAAGGATGACCCCATTGAGTAGCATCCCAGAGATTAACAAAGTCCCTGTCATTGGTAAACCGGGTAGTTTGGATATGCATTGTTCTCTTGTAAATCCGATAGAGAACACTCTATTGAATGGTACCCTGGAATCTATTCAAGAAGACAGTGTAATCATCTCTGAGTATGGCACACTTCTGTCCTGGAATATTGCTGGACTGAAATCTAAGTTGAATGATCCTAACTGGGTACGTTTCATCAATTCTTATGACATTTGCTTATTTCAAGAGACCTGGCTACTGGAGGCCCAGTTTGTTGCGGGTTTTTTGAATTTTAATGTCTTGGCCGTAAAGGGCAAAAAGGGGCGTCCTTCAGGTGGTCTCACCACCTGGATTAGACAGGACCTAGGTATTATCGTCAAGGAGCTTTCCACCTCTCACCCAGATATCCAGCTACTTAAGCTTAAGTTTAGAAATGGCAAATCGCTGGATATCTACAATGTCTATGCTAGAAGTACCAGGGGCAAGAAATCCGATATCATAGCACGTTTGGAGGAACTCTTGCTTCTTTATTCCCACCACTCTCATGTTATTGTAGGTGGTGATTTTAACGTAACCTTTGAACCCCTTTCTGGTATTGATTGGAGTATCTCGGCGGCAGAGGATGGGTTATGGGGTGTCCCATGTCTAGATCTTGAACCTGTCATTCGTTGGTCTGAACTGGCAATCCAGATCAACGCCCTTTGCTTAAGCAAGGGGCTTCGTGCAACTAACGGAAGGACTGAACAGGATAAATCAGGATCTATCACCTTCAAGAGTGGTTCCCGCACAAGCAGGATAGATTACATCCTCCTATCGTTAGATTTATGGGAACCCCTGAAGGGCATGGAAGTTATAGCCAGATTGGAGAGTGATCATAATCCTCTCTCTCTGACTATTTCGCTTTGGGTGTCTCCAACTACCCATAATAATCTTTCTCCCCAGGTCCCTCAAGACGTGGTTATTTCTAATGATATGCGCCATGTAAAGTGGGCAAAGGTTGCTCAAAGCCAAGAAAGCTTAACTCATATTTTTAATAGATTAGTGCTTGCCACTCAGGATATGGGGGCCGTACTTAACCAGTGCCCATCGGCAACTCAATGTAATCTGGGAACTTCGATCCATGAATCTTTTTTCTCAGAACTTAAAGATATTTTTATTAGACCCACCAAAAAAACTAAACCTAATATTGACTACTCATTACGTTGGTATTCTACCGATTGTAGAGAAGCTCGTGCTAATCTGGGCACCGCATTGAAATCAGGTGACATCTCCTTAGTTCGTCCCGCTAGGTATGCCTATAAGCAAGCCATCTATAAAGCTAAGAGAGCATGGGACTTCCAAAGATGGCAGGAACTTAGGGAAGCAGGCGCCCATAAAGACACGAGACAATTCTGGTCAGTTTTTAAATGGGGGGCTGGCGGTAACCCTGATAAACCACAAAACTGGGTTACACAAGACGATTGGGTCAAGCATTTTGTATCTTTATATGCAATTGATGAAAACACATGCCCATCTCCAAATTATCAATATACTTTTTACAACGAAGATGCCTTTAGTTTGGGTGATGTTGTTACTGCCCTTAAGTCATTGGTTCCTGGGAGGGCTCCTGGGATGGATGGAGTTCCTGCTGATATTTTCTCCTGTAATAGTGAGTCATGGGGTAACTACATCCTAACTTTAGCCAATTTGATTGCGAGAGGCGCTCCTATTCCGACATCCTGGAAGGGAGCAGAAATTATTCCAGTGTTCAAGAAGGGGGACAAGTCTCTCCCCGCTAACTACCGTCCTATCAGCCTGATAGATACCACACAAAAGATCTTAGGCAGGTTGATCTTGAACAAAGTGTTGGATTGGGCCCTAGATAATGCAATCCTTTCCCATCTACAAGCTGGCTTCAGAGCAAGAATAAGCACCATTGATCAGGTGCTGCATTTTGCTATGCTTTACTGGAAGGTGGTCTACTTGGGGGGTGGCAGCCTGTATGCAGCTTTTATTGATCTTAGGGCAGCCTTTGACTTAGTCCCTCGGCAAACCCTATGGGCTGTCTTAGACAATCTGGGGATGCCAGCTGTTCTAGTTTCTCTAATTGCTAGGCTCCATTTAGACAACTTTGCGCAGATCAGATGGGGTGGTGTTGGACAAGTGACCAGGCAGTTCCCCATCCAAAAGGGGGTCAGGCAGGGCTGCGTCCTCGCACCAACCTTATTTTCTCTATACATTAATGACATAGCAAAATTATTAATAGATGCGAAAGTGGATGCCCCTTCTCTGGCAGGTGCTAAAATTCCTATCTTAATGTTTGCCGACGATTGCCTCATAATTTCCAAAACCCCGAGCGGCCTACAGAGGTCCTTAAGTTTGTTTGAGGAGTTCTGTTTAGCCCGTGGGCTTGAAATTAATGTCTTAAAGTCTAAATTCATGTCTTTTAACCAACCAAAATCTTTTAAATGTAAGATACTTATGAATAGTTTGCTACTGGACCAGGTCCAAGATTTTACCTATTTGGGCATTTGTATTCAGCATGACTTGAGTTGGAAAAAGCAGGTTAACTTGGCATCTCTTAAGCACTCTCAACTCTCTGGTGCTTTAAGTAAAGAGCATGCCAAATCCTTGACCAAACCCATTAATCCTGCTCTTCGGGTTTATGATGGAAAAGTGGTTGGAGCTGCACTTTATGGAGTTGAATTGTGGGGATTCGAAAATTTACATAAGCTATCTTCCGCTGAGAATAATTTCCTTCGAAATTTAACAAGCCTACCTCAGAGCACTCCCCTTTGCCCTTTATTTTATGACCTTGGTATGAGACCGATAGCATTAATTGCCTCATTCCGCCCTATTCTATACTGGAGGCGGTTATGGGTTACCCCCGAACTTAGGCTTTTTGCTCTTGGCCTCATGGACATTATTAAACTGGACATCTGCCGAAAGGTCAAGTGGCTCCGTAGGATCTATGAGTCACTTCGGGACCTGGGCCTAAGAAATTTGTGGGAGGATCCTCAAAATGCTTGTTTCCCCACCAAACAAGTCTTGAAGGCCTTGTACTGGGAAAAGGTAGCATCCAGAGTTTTCAGATCAACAGCACCGCTTTCACTATCTGGCATCTTCTTGGACTTTAAGGATACCATTTCCTTGGCACCTTTCTGGGATGAGATAACCAGTCCTTTGGACCGGAAGCTTTATTTTCAGTTCAGAGTTGGTAGTCTTCCAGTAAGAGAGTTTACATCTAGATGGTCTATTGAAAATGTACTTAATTGTCCTGGATGTACTGCACCTGTTGAATCTGTTAATCACTTTTTGTTCCAATGCCCTTCCTACATAATCCCTCGACAGACCTGGCTTAAACCAATGTGCCGGACCTTGGGTACCACGAATACCAAGGTGGCTGTTCGCATTTTACGATCTGCTGAAACTTCTTTTGTTTATATATCTGTTGCGAAGTTTCTTGGCAGGGCATGGGTGATTAGGAGCAAAATGCTGTCTTGATTAATTTTCCTTCCAATGAATTGCTGAATCAGTTTGTAAATATTTCTATTTATTTATTGTTTTAAATCATTTTAAAATCTTAAAATGTTTTTATATTCTAACATGTATAAATATGCTTTTATGACAATCGTCGAATAAAGCTTTCTTGACTTGACTTGACTTGACTTGACCATCAGGAAAATACTACCTTATCTTGAGAAGAAACACAGGAAAACAATAGTTACGGGTCTAGTGCTCTCACGCCTAGACTACTGTAACAGCCTGATGTTAAACGCCCAGCAGAGCGTATTAAATAAACTCCAGCTTCTGCAAAATGCAGCTGCTCGCCTTATCACTGACACACCCAAATTTGCCTCGGTTTCTCAGGAGCTGGGCAAGCTTCATTGGCTGCCGGTCCGTAAAAGAATCATTTTCAAGGCAGTCTGTATGGTCTTTAAGGCCCTCCACGATTCGGGACCTAGGCACTTGAAATCTCTTTTCAGCTGGCACAAACCAGCAAGAACCCTGAGGTCAGGACAACTGGCGCTGGTCACGGTCCCCAGAATTAAAAGAGCTCGCTGGGGAGGCAGGAGTTTTTCTCTTGGGGCCGCAGAGGCCTGGAATAAACTTCCACTTGCGCTTAGACAAATCCAGAATCTGATGGCCTTTAGAAAAGGTCTAAAAACATGGCTCTTCACTCAGTAAGCACGCTTCAACACACCAGTCTATCTTTCTAGCGCCAGGACACCTCCGGGTATCAGAGCGCTCTACAAATGTGCAAAATAAATAAATAAATAAGATGTGGCTCTGGGCTGGGCTCCCTTTCATACTGCAGGTAGTCGTCTTGCTTTACACCACGAAAAGGCAGGTGTTAAATCCCTGCTGCTAACGCGCTTTATCGCCTGTTTTTGAATCGCATCGCAGGTCTGGCTGTTCATTGAGAATATTGCAAAGTGGTGTTTTCGTGTGTTTCTGCATGGGAACGCCTACTCTGCATATCATTAGCGTTAGTTGTCGCTCTCATCCGTGGCAATGTTTTTTGCGGAAGCTATTGCTGGAAAACTGGCGATATCTGCAGTTTGCACCAACTCGAGAGTGGGGCGATAATTGTATCTCCACTTTTGCTGTGCTAAAGTGCCGATAACACAATCTTTAAAGGCGTTTTCCTCTTTCTATGTCTGCTGCAGATATTTCTCCTCGTTACATTTCATTGGGGAATGCTGAGCATTTTGACGCATTCCCAGGTCCACTAGCTTTAGTAAATCTGGGAATGTGCCAAAATCAATGCGTGGATGCTTGGGAGCCCCCATGCTCCACCCATGGAACTCCTCAAGTTGAAATGTAACGTAACGCAGAGTAAGCAGCTGAGTTTCATTACATTTCATTACAAAAACCCGCATTACAACACAAACCTCCCCTTGCATAGCATCATAAATATTACTGATGCCTTTGCTATGTCTTTGCATTGCCTTGCGCTATGCAAGAACAATGCAAAGGCTTCATAAATCTGGGCCTAAATACTCCATGTACATGCAGTAGAAAAGCCATAAATAAATAAAAATAAATAGTTTGTTGCTATAAATCGTGCATGGACGATTTTCTCTGAATTGTGAATTGTATGAAACTTCAGATACACACTTTATTGCCAAACTAGGAATAGGACGCACACAATGAATATTATCTTTGGTGTAATTTAGTAGCATAGTCAGCACGGCACACCATGAGGTATTTATTGCTATTTTTGCTCATGTGACGTTATAAATTGAATTCACATTCCAAAGCCTAGATTACTTTGTGTATCAGGGTAAATTTAGAGTTGAAGGGGGAAAGTGTTTGTGGGCCAGTGGGGCAGGTGGAACTCATTCAGCACTTTGCATTGGTTTCTCCTTAAAATAGGTTGTATCCACTCTTTGAGGAACGATACAGTGGGGTAGTGTGGTGGAAATGACGTAAACTCTGTAAATGTCCATTTAGGATGGTGCCCATCTATGTTCATGTTTATATTTTATAAAGCATGCAGCTAACCAAGCAGGGTTTATCAGCACTACTGAAGCACCATTCAACACACTGACACTGTCCTGAAAGAGCCAAGTTTTAAAGTTTTCCCCGAAGAGAGCTTCCTTGGGGCTAAATCTAAGCTGAGACAGAAAAGAATTCCAGAGTTTGGAGGTCTGTTAAGTGAATGATCGACCTCCAGCTCTCCTAAACCTGAGCTGGATTGCTAAATTAGACTCTAATGTCCTGGGTGCCATGGATGCCACATATGGCTGAATCAGGCATTTGATGAGCTGAGGACCGGTGTCTGGGAAGGCTTTATTAGGCAATACATACTATGTTAAATTTGACCCGCTCCTCCACAGGGAGCCAGTGGAGTAAGGGCAGGTGAGAGGACACAGATTGATACTTGGGTATGTACAATGTCACCCGCGTAGCAGCAACTTGATTCATCTGCAGCTGTTTGAGGGATGACTGAGTAACCCCAGAGAGGGCACACTACCAAAGTCCAGGCGTGAGATGATAGTTGTCTGGTCTATGGTCTTCTGCATACGGTCTGGTAGAGCACCCATGATATTTGTCAGTCTATGTAGTAGGCCAAAGCAGCAGCCAGCTGTTTGGTTTAATCTGAAGGCCCCATTGAACTTGCCACATCCCTAGATTTTTTACTGTAGGCTTAGAGGAGGAGAAAGGGCCACACTCATCCGGCCATCACACCAGAGACCAGAGTGCCGTCCAATTCCCAATAATTAGCACTTTGATGAGCACTAGCGATTCTCCCAAGGTTTGGTTACTTTGCCAGTATCCATAAATTTGGTCTCCCTAGGATGTGTTAAAGAGTGTTGTATGTGTTTACATTTTTCTACATCATTAATAACATGCAGAATTAATGTATTTATTGATTACATACGTATACAGTGATGTTGTACTGTTGCCTTTGAAACAAATTCTCTATGATGTGTCGAAGTCTGTTTTTCTGATGTTTGTTAACTAGTCCTCAGTTTAGATGAAGATGCCATCTTGCCTTAGGTGGACGTCACCCTTATGTTTCCCCCTGCCCACCTCTCTTCACTCGTGTCTTCCCCCGGCCCACGGCTCTCCTCGCAGTTTCTGCAGCACACAGTCAAGCTGAGATGCACTTGTTTATTTCCACTGTCATTGTTTGTGCTGTTCTCAATGAACTTTCCCTGGGTAAGTTACAAACTGCAAATTTTACCCCAAGGTCCACTGGTTCACTGTGGCCTATTCATTTATATAACACTGTATTGTTCATGTATCTAATTTGTTTTAGCATCTCCAGCTGACATTAGCATAGCGGGGGAAGTATAATTATTCATGTAGGGCCAGTGCTTAGTGTTAAGGCAATATGATGGTTATTTTTTCATGTGCTCTGATTTGCTGATGAAATTATACATTTGCACACACCACAGTAACTTTACAGTTTGTGCAATTTCATATGTGAAAATAATGTATTAAAACCCTCGATTTGGGGGTGAGGAAGAAGACTCGCCCGTTTTACTAGAGCTGCTGTCCATTATTCTCTAAATGTTGCTGTCCACTTGGAACTTCGAATAACTTCTGATTTTGCATTTCTCTGCATACCCTTTTATTTCAGAATGTTCATGGCATTGTTTCTGTATCGCTTACTTTCCAATTTTGTAATAAAATCTGTTAACTTTTTTATTGACCTAGAACTGTTATTGAATGGGCCCATTTACTTAATAAATTGTATTTCTAATTTGAGAAGCATTGAAAAGTGCCTTAACGCAGGGACACACGATCTCATGAAATTGAGGTCTAACATTGTCTCTGACCCAGCGAATGTGGGCATTCTGATTGAGGTGATCTTGTATGGTGTCTAACATTTCCGGGGAACCCGTGCGCACACACATGGCAGGAATGTTTCCCAGACTGCCAGCATGTTATGAATGCTATGTTTTCTATTTGAGGACAATTTCTCACCCTTAGCATGCCATCCGTTCATGGCTCTGAACTGCTAGGATTTATGTGGGAACTGGACCTTGCCAGACCCACTGGCAGAGAGGAACACTGTCTTTGCCCTTAGGATGTTGACCATGCAGGGACATCTTAATTGTACAGGTAGACCACCAGAGGCCTGGATGAAGCATTTACCATCACCAGGGCTTCTGGCAGATCTTTGCTTTACCAAATCAGGTAACCAAACCAAACCAACCCGAATCAGGTTTTCATTTACCACATCACTGCATCTGAGACTTGATGTGTTTACTCCAATTGAATCCATTGTAATGTCTCAACTGAAAGCAATGATTTGGATAATTAAAATGCAATGCTTGATTAGTAGTCGCCTCATGATGTGCAGCCATATGGCGACCCCACCAAACCTGTTTGTCTTCTCTTGTATTCTGTTTTTAGAAAGAACTTCCTGGTTACTTTGTCTCATGTCAGCAAAAGATCCTGTCTGTGAAAAACACTAAGTGTAGGTTAGGTTCTGAAGCCCCCAGTAGCCACCGGCAACACAAAGCGAACGCGTACAGTCAAGGTACAGGATGTGGAAATATGTTTCGACAGTGGATGCTCTTTGCCAAGTTGGCTCTCTTGATTGTTATAACTAGCACACCAGGTCACCCAACAGGAACCCATCTGAACTTTCTTATCAAAAAGATATAGAATTTGGGAGCTGTCCAAGATTGGCATCTGGAACAGTTCCTGTTGTTCCTCCACACTTGGAGCCAGACACGCCGGTCATCGTGTTTTGCCTCTCACTGTACCTGAGTGCACCGGTTTAGAGGAGAGTGACTTTACACTCACCATTGTTTTTGCCAGGAAATTCCCACAATTTAAAGGTATTAATAACATGTTTTTATTCAACCAAGAGGAAAAAGGGAATAATAAGTACATGATGGCGTTCAGACCTGCAATGGTGCTGCTGAGTAATGTGAGACATAATGGCGGCTTACGGAATATATTTATTGTCATCACAGACATTGGCACACAATCTAGCTGGCTCAGCTCTACTAAATCCTATTCATAGCAGATGAAAGCCTAATTCAAATAAATGCAAATTCACACCTGTGGTCTTCACATATGTGCTTTAAAAAGGGGGGTTCCACTATATCGCATGTGATATATTGGACAGAAATAGTCCCATCCACTATAATAACTACTACTATAGTGTCAACCTAAGTAGATGTGGTGTTAACATCAGTAAATCCATACTTACTTATTTACACTTATCTGGACAATATAGTGGTAGGTAGCTAAGTGGATGCAAACATTTTGTAGATCTATATAGTTGACATCCATATAGAACCTTGAAGCTTTATACCAGAGGCATACAAACACAGTTTTCAACGGCCAGCTTTGTGGGCTTGGTAACACAATGGTCCCAGCAATACCATTGAAACTCTCCACATCACTCCACAGTGCAATAGCAAAGCTGCGATTTTGCCATGGAATGGCTTCCTGTAGCACTACACATTTGCCCTCGTGCACAGAAACAAAGCAATAGCCAACAAGCATCAGCAAACCCAATCGGTCTGGCTTTAAAGTGCTAACGCACGCAAAAGCAGGCATTCAGAAATGCTGTGTGCATGTGTAGCACTCACAAAAACTGTTTTCCGTCATTAGAACCTGACCGTTGAGCTTTGCTAATGTCTGGGGGAAAAAGTAATGAAAAAGGATTGTTTTCTGTATAGGATGCATAGGAGAATGTGACAAACAGGACGATGAGTCAATGTACTTTTCTGATGTAAAATAGTCCCTCATGCTTTCGAATGAAAACACTTTCTAGAAGGTGAAAGGATACACCAAACAGCCAGTAACATGAGGTGAGGTAAGTATATAGTTGAAGGTCAGTGGATCACAGGAGTCATTACAATGCAATCACCACATCGACTTCATTGCAGCTTTGTAGCAAAGGTTATAATTATTTACATTTATATAATATATACACTTTATGCTTTTGTGTACACATTTTATATCTCTATTCATTTGTAAATAAGTTTAAACATTAATACTTAAACACCTACACATATTTGTAAATATACATCTGTTTTAATCTAGTTTATTTTGATTAAAAATGTAACTCTCGTAGCTAACAATATTGTATTTCATTTTAAAATGTATATACACACACACATATATATTTAAATACTTCTATCCTAATACAGATATATATAAAAGTGTTCATAAATACTTACCTAATGCTATAATTTACCTGCATAGCAATGTCCTGTGTGATGTAGTGATCCGCCATGTCAGTGTAGTAAAACCCACCTGCAGTGTCATGACTTCCGATGTCCTGCTTGCAACATACTGACTCCCCTGTACTGCCTGCAGTGTAAACGGTACTACACCCAAAATACTCCTCTGGGCAGAGCCAAAGGCCATTCCGTTTATATTTTATAGTACTGGTAACAATAAGCCATGTAAAGAGCTGGTTTGTCAGGCCAGACCATAAACAAATGCACCATTTTAAATTTCGAAACCTCTCTTGATATTTGAGCTATGCAACCAGAGAAAACAGCCACTGCATTTAAAAAACAGCTAGCATGCAGCATTGGCATAATGACTGACCATAATCGACAAATCAAATATCTCAAATGTTGATACATTTCAGCCGATCAAACCTGCTGATATCATGTGGATTTTGGTGCGTTAAACACTAAATCGACGTTATTCCCCATAAACTCATAATAGGTGATATTTATCGCACCCAATAAATGACACACCCAGTGGTACAGTTAGATGTTTTACTCTTGCACTGACGCCCATGTTCTGTAGTTTGGAATGAAATATTCAAATGACTTTAATCCACCAAATCTAGGACAGGATACACATACCCTGCTGAAAAAATGCAGACAAAACTCTATGGTTGACATGTTTTTAGCCGTGTAACAGAGCCATGCACAGACACTGGAGCAAAGTATTCTTGTAAGTGTGCCTTTCACAAAATGTGCACCGTTTTGGTTAGGGGAAAGTAGACAAAGTATATAGGGGCATATTATCAAGGAATGGTGTTAAAACTATCGCCGCTTTAGCGTCAGGAAACTGCAGCGAAAGCGGCGATAATGGGCTTGATAATATGCCGCAGAGAATTCCAATAGAAGCCCATGTTGACACCAGAACATGGGCTTCTATGGGAATTCTCTGCGGCAGATTATCAAGCCCATTATCACCGCTTTTAACGGCAGTTTCCTGCCGCTAAAGCGGCGATAATTTTAACACCGTCCTTGATAATATGCCCCAATATTCTTTCTTTTTATTGTTAGTGAATGTCATATGGAATATGGTAATGCTGATCTGTCCACCATGCGTAGAATCATCTCACATTAGTTCTTGGATAATTGGGTCAATAACTTTGAGTTCTATTATGGATTACATAAACAGATGCACAGTCCTTTTCTGTGCTATTGCACACCCTCATGGAAGTGCCTGACCGTACACCAGATTATATAAAAAATCTACTTTCTCCACAGATCCATAAATGTGCTGGTGAGAGTACGCTGGTGAAAGACGGAGGTCTGTATGCTTAATGTATAAACATTGGACATATTAAATATTAAAGGAAAGTAGTTTCTTAGGGCCTCATTCTGATGTCAGTGGGCCTGCCACCCAGAGGCCGTCAGTCGCGGGCCCACTGACATCCAGCAAAGCGGTCCGACTGCCGCATTACAATGCGGTCGGTCGGACCACAGAGGGACCGACCAACGCCTTCAACAGGCTCAAAGAGCCTGTCGGAGTGTCGGTCTGACCGAATTCGCTACAGTGGAGGTGGTGCTTGCAGGGGCACCACCATAGGGATTACAATGTTCTTTTACCCTCTACCTTTTTATGGCAGTCTGACCGCCATATAAAGGCAGAGGGAATGGAACATTGGGGGCCCCTAGCAGGGCCTCTGTCTCCTGTGGGCCTCCACTTTGGGCCCAGGGGACACATGTGGTGCCCCCCCAAACATCCATGCACTGTGTGCCAGTCACACACGGTGCCTGGCACACAGCGCATGGATGTTTGTGAACTGCCCTTTTCCACTGAAACTTGTGCTGCGTCCCTTATCTGGTACAACAGCCCTTCCTTTGAAAGGAAATCCCAAATTGTGGTGCCGGTAACAGAAACCATTTATTCCCCGAACCAACTCAAACATTTGTCTGTGCCACCTGTGGGGGTGAACTACTTTCAGCCCAGGGAGAGGGTAGATTCCCTCATTTCAACATGAGTGGATCTGAAAGGGAATATCAGCCTTCTGCAGGGTAAGAAGGCAAAACCCTCTTGAATGAGGGACCCTACGAAGTTCCGCAGAAAGTTAAAAAAGCAAGTGCTGCAAAAAGAGGTTAGATTTTCCTGGGAAAGTTGGTAGGATTAAGTGTAGAAAATTTTCAACTGCTGTTTTTTGCATAGGATAACATGGCACTGCACCACCAACTCTTCTGTTCTGGACCTGGCAAATCAAATGGGTGGAAATAAAAGTTTCTGCCTGAAAGCTTGGGAAACAAGCATTTGCAATGCAATAGGTCTCGCATTTACGAGAGTTTAAGCTATTGGCATTGTAAATGATAATGTCTTTTATTTAGGTTTTAAAAACCAAAACATAAATTAAAGGCATTGTCACTTACAATGACAAAAGCTCAAACTCGCGTAAATGCGAGACCTATTGCATTGCAAATGCTTGTTCTTAAATCATAGAGCTTGGAAAGAACAATTTGAAAGCCATGTGGGGCTTTAGCCTCGCTATTAAGTGCACTGAAGTACATGTTTCAGAGGGACAGATAGCCATCTACTGGGAAATTTAATTACCCTGTACAGGACTCTGCAGCCCGTTAGCTTGGTTTGAGCTATGCAGGAGGTGGGCGGAAGTGAGCCCAGGAGAACTGGGGGTGGGGGTGGGGGTGGGGAAGTGGCTGTCCTGTTAGCTCCGTGCACAGGAACACGATTCTGGGATTGGCTACGCTGCAAAGGGCTTCTCTCCCCAACCTGGATCTTCCTGATGAGGCTCCACCACCCACCCACTCTAGGGGTCTCCAGTCATCCCAATAGTTACGATTCCGGTAACAGAATTGTTTAAAACCAGCCGAAAACTGTGAAAATGTAAGTGGTCTGTGTTGTGATTCAGAGAATATTGTGCCATAAAGTATAAAGACGTATTAGAACCGTCACAAGTGTAGTTCCCCCCACATTACACCAGACTGAAAGGTTGTGCATCGCAAGGCAGGACAAGGCCGCACACCGAGAAAGGCAATATGGACTTTAAAGGGACACGGGTGCAAGCAGGATTCGAATCGCCCACTGCAAGCATTAGCTCGAGACGCGCAACTATCATGAGGAAGAATGGACGCTCCCAAGAACATGTGGGAGTTAGGAAGAGCTGCGGCATTAGGTGAAGACTGCTCGCTGAGGCATCAGGCTTCACTCCAACAAAATATATGCTAGTTTGGGCTGAAAACCTGGCACACATTATGGAACTGTCTATCCTGTGTAATAAAATGGTACTTTCCACAGAACAAGCATGTTTTCATTGTGAAACGGCTATTTACGAATGATCACTTTAAAAGTGTAACTGTGAAAGGGCACCAGCCCAAGACATACCCGAAGAAAGAAGACCTTAAGACTCCCCTAAGTCGGTGCATCAATGCCCGCTTCGGATAAAGGGGCGGGGGCAAGCACTCTTAAAGAGCCCACGGTTATGTGCCAAAACGTCGACCTGCAAATTCCAGTAACATTAAAAGTAGCAGACAGCCAACAAATGTTTAGAAAGCTTTTAAAATACCATGAGACTTGTGTGTTTGCAGTTAGCCAGCCTCAGACTGACTTCGACGGCCGTAAGCCCAAAATGTCTAAAGCAGGAGTATTTCAAAATCACGACCTTTTGTGATTTACTCCAAAAGTGAAAGCGGCTCGCGCTGCAAAATAATTAAACAAGCTTTGGCAACGCGTCCGCGAAAGTGACGCGGCCGCGAAAGTGAAAGTGATCGCAATCGCGATTACGATCGCGTGCAACGGAGGGCGCGCGTGCACGTTTACGTGCACTGTAGCTTTAGGCCACGGCAGCACTTCGAAAAAGCCTGTTTACAAAATGTCTCGGCCAGATCAGCGCAAGCGCTGAATCAGGCGAGACCTAAAAAGGAATCCAGAAAACTGCAGCCATTCAGGGGCTTTAACTGCCTTACAAGGATCAACTCAGTTGGCCACCTGTTGCTGCAACAGATTTCCAAATGGCCAGTTATAGGCTGGCATGCAAAGAACCTTCCCGGATAAAGACCTGGGGCAGATTTACAAGCCTCTTGCGACACTTTTGCGCTGCCGTTGCATCACTTTTGTGACTCAGCGGCAGCACAAACAATGCGGCCAATTTACAACGTGATGCATCTAGAAAGATGAGTCACGTTCTAAAGACCTGAGTCAGGTATAATGTATGCAGGGTGGGGGTTCCCACGCAGGAAAGCCACGTAAAAGTGATGCAGTGAAATCTACAAGATTGCACTGCGCCACTTCTAGAACGCCACCGTGTCAAAACCTTACGCCTGCTTGAAGCAGGCGTAAGGAGTGACGCAGTACAAGTATAGGCCCCAACATGCATTGCTGGAGTTGCGTCGTGCTTGGGACACGACTCCAACAATGTGTGTGACTTTTGGGCCAACAAATGTGTCAGAATTTCCGACGCATCTGTCAATCCTTGTGCCATGGTGCGCCGTATTATAAATACGGCGCATCCATGGTGGCGCAAGGGTATCGCAGGCTGGCGCAGGGAAACTGACGTATCTCTATAGATGCGTCAGTTTCTTGTAAATCTGCCCTGTGATTGCTAGAAGCCTGCCCTCAGGGCTTGAGAGCTTTAGTAGAGATGAGGTATTTCCCAGAATCAACACATATTGGAGAGCTTAGATGTAGCAGAAGCAGGGTCAAAGAGATTACCCTAGGGGCTTGTAATATAGTGCATGAGAAGAGCACCAAAAAGATGAAATCATTGGAATGCACCATTGTGGAAGGTTACTGACTATGCCCCTGACCTTCCAGCCTCTGTGAAAAAAGAACAGTTTGCTGAAAACTTCATTGTTTATTTCTAGCTCACGAGCAGCCTCTGGTGTCTGTTTTTGAATAATACTCACATATTGACAGTGACGTTTACAACTCCATTGTTATGATTTAACCTTAAAATGTTATAATTCCATATTTCCCCATTCCTCTAATCCCATGTTAACTATTTATTTGTCTTTTCGCTTAGAAAAATATAATTTATTCTTAAAATGGTTTAGAAATTTTATGGAATTATGTTCCTAACTTTAATGTTGTCTTGTACAGTGGAACGTAGCACACATTTCTCTGGGTAGCTACCTGCTGCTTGTGTTAAAGCTACAGAAGGGTTAAGCAGAGGTTTACTTTGAACTGCATTGTGCCCTAACCAGATTGTGTTTAATAAGTTGGCAGGAGTGGCCAGCCAAATTAATAATTCATTTTCTGAGAGACACCAATTGCTCATTTGTTAAAAAAATTAAAAAGGATCCGTAAAATTGTTAACACCTTTCCTCCTGTATTCTTTGCATGCATGTAAAAAGCTTTTTTGTTTGCTTCTTTTGGATAATTCTTCTAAACGTTTATTCAGGCTCAGAGTCTGTTGCTGGATCAGTCCCATAATAGCATGGTTAGTTATGACTCCAATCCTGCTCCCAGGATAACATTTTAGCTTTCCATTTAATATGGTCTATTTCTGCAAATATAAACATTGTCTCGATCATTCCGAACAACCTTTCATTTAATTATCTACATATTCCTTGAGTGGGCTGAGACTTACATGTTCATACAAGGAATATTTGCAATGCTCTAGGGAGTCTCCCTACTTACAAATAGCTGTAACGGGAGGCCATTTACCACAAACATAAATGTTTTACAAGTGAATTTTTCAATTCTAGTGCATTTTCATTAAAGTCAAGTTCTGTACTTGTACATTCTCGCCAACTCTGTTTTGTTATGTACAGTATATTTCACCAAACTAGCATAAGCTATTTCTGGCATCCTTAAGACTATAGGGCCTATTACAATCTTGGTCACCCCAACCAGAGGGCTCCAGGGAAAGGGGGGCCAGATAGGGGCCCCTAAACACGCTTTAATACAGGGTTTTCATGTCCGAAAGGCCGGCATGGATACGCTGCCGGAAACCGTGCAATGTAATCCGGACGGAGTAAACAGCTGTCCATATGGATTACGGGCCGGTTCCGACTGGTCGACGAGCTCCTTGAGCCTTTTGGAAGCCAGCTGGAATGACTGGCCAGTTTCAATTCCGACTGGCTGTATCGTAATCAGCTGGTCTGAATTGGTCGAAGGATTTACAACCAACATCGTAATCGGACCCTTAATAAGTGATAGCTTAATTTTCGAAAGAGATAGATAAATGCCTTTTCCACTCATTTGAATTGTAATTCAAAGTACTCTTTAATGGTAAAGTCAGGTTTTAAATTACTATTCTGAAAATGCTGTCATTTTTCGGCTTAAACCGAATGTGCAATATGTGCTTTTCTGCCAGTGTTCACATGACTCTTCTCTGGTGTGTTGTGTATTCCTTCCAGACATGCGGACAAAAAGGGAACAGGGTGTAGAGGGAGTGGGTCTTCCTGACAGGATGGTTGGGAATGAGTTGTTCTCTGCCCTGATTATACTTCAAAGGACCCTGCCTGCAGCACAAAAAGTTACCTGACACCAGGCCTGCCCTTGCCTTTGTAACCCCAATCGGTTTGGAGCCAAACCCAGGGAAAGGGAAAAGACTGACCAGAACCGGCTTGGGAGTAGGCCAGGGATTGCTCCCCTACACACAAAGGCTGGCACTAGGTATAAATGTGGCACCTTCAGTACCTCTCATTATAATACTCCTGGACCTTTGGATGATTCAGGACACGGACTGCCCTGCTGTTGGAAGAAGACTGGACCTGCTTATCTTGAACACTGCATCCACAGAAGTGACTCCAAGTGCCAGTTGGCTGACCTCTTGTTTGAACTACAGGGATACAACAAGCTTCCAGAGGCCTCCCTATAACTGCCCAGCTAAACGGATGGAACCAGCTGGACCTGCCCTAGCCTTGCTGCTGGCCTATGCTGGAGTGAGTCCTGATCCCCAAGAGGTGCCTCTTAGGCTCTGGACTCTTGGCTGGCATCAGAATGTACCCCTCCTGCCTTACCATTACAATGTGTGCACTTTAGGTCAAAATTAAGAAGTTTTAGGGGTCTTCGCGACTGCGAGCTGCCTTCTCACAACAGCAGCGGTCACCGTCAATGTGAAGCTTCGATGGCAACCTGCTCTTTGCGTCAAACAGCAACCACCCTTGTCTCCCAACAACCCGAAACTCCAGCGACAATACTGATTGTGCCAACAACGAACTCCTCGCAGCCCCCACAAAACTCCAGCTGAGGCTCTTTGAGTGAACACAGACACAAAGAAGGCAAACTCTTCACCAGGATGATAGTGGTCGGCCTGAGCTTGTGATTTTAACTCGGTCCAGCAGAACCAGATACCCCTGAATGGTGATTTATGCTTTGTGGCCCTATTTTCATCTATAACATTAAAATGTCCAAACTGTGGTTCAACTGATTGGATTTTTATAATTTTGGAGTAATTTTATTTAGGAGAATTTAGTCTATATTCCTAAATTGGTTTGGGATTTTCACTTTCACGAACTACTGCCAGAGTGCTGCACAAATACTTTACATACTGCCTCTAAAGTAAGCCTGACTGCTTTTGTGCCAAGCTATCAAAGGGTTGATAACAGGTTTATTTAGTGACTTTTGTAGGTCACTCTAACAAGAATTATGTTTATTATTTGCTTGGGCTTCCAACCCCTCTTCACTAATACCAAATGTCTTACATTATGGCATGCACAATATCACCAAGAACAGCTACAAAGGTGATTTCCCTTTTATGGTATGCATCTTAGGGTGAACATGTCCCTATTCAGATGGAGGTGGAACAGAAGGCAATGGCCTAATGCACTCGCCAAAGCTTTCAACATACAGAAAGGTCTATACTGAATACAATCCACATAATGATAAAAGCCTTCAAAACCAAATTGCCAAAGGTTTGTGTGTATGTATCAGTCTTTGCACTGCACTTGCAATTAATTTAGGCCTGATCCACAAAGGTAAACTTACACTTTTGTGTAAGTTTACTATTTATTTGGTATTCACAACCTACGGGGCTTATTTACTAGAAAATTATGCAGCAAGGTGCTGCAAGCTATCTTGCTACGTCGAGATGCGTAATTAGGAAAGTGCAGGCATGCGTCGTATTTACAGCAATACAACGCATCCCCATTCATACTACTCTGGAGCACAATTGGCTGCCTAGTGCCAATGCGGGCACCCTTGCACCATGCTGCAAGGGTGTCTGCGTTGCAGGGATGATTGTTTTTGTGCAGAAAGGAGCACCTTCCTGCACACAAACAATACTAGATGGTATTTTTCTCATTCTAAGTGTGTTGCAGAATGCAGCACACATATAAAGAGCAAATAACTGGGAGAATAAAGGTATTTCTCCTTGGTGCACCACTTTAACGCCTCCCCTGGTAGCCGTTAGAATCTGTCTAATTCCCAGGTTTACGAAACCTTATAAATCTTGAATGCATCAGAATCCATGGGTGTTGTGTGGGAACAATCACAGCAATACTCTTGGAATGCCCCTTTCACACAGAGTAATGCATGAAAGGGGGCCATATTTACAAGGCCATAAAAAGCCACACAGGGTGGCTCTGCGTGGCCTTGTGAATTTGTCTCAGCATTGTGTGCCACAAGACCGTCGATATAAGTGACGCTCTGGCTGGCACTGAGGCCTTGTAAATATGCCTCTACGTGTTTAGTTTTACTAATACTAATTTTATTACTTCGTAGACTCACCAGTCGGGGTGGAGAAAACAGTACAATAAAAAATAATACAGGCCAATCATTTTATGTACGGAATCTCTGCAACAAGTGCGGAGTTTCTGCAGTCGTAAAATTAATAATAATAAAATTAAACTCATAATTTGTGAATACCAAAAAAGACAGTACACTTACACAAAAGTGTAAGTTTACCTTTGTGAATCAAGCACAGACAGTTTTATGTGACACTCAGCTCAAAGTTGATCAAGTTGTATCTAGCAGTAGGTTCGTACTCAATGTACACCCTCCAGTACAAACAGAAACACTCTCACACGCACAAAAGGTAAAGCCGTTAGGTTTGTGATTTTGCATAAATCACCTATGTTATATATACGTTTGTTTTCACTTTTTTCACTTGTTATGTTGTTTTCAGGTAAAGTCAGGTCAGACTACTTTACTTGGCCTCCTTCATGTTAAATCCACTTTCTGACTCTACAGCGATTCCTCCAAAATTCCCAGAAAACTATAAAGGTCATTTTTCTCCTGGGCCAATCACCTGTATAAAATTTACATGTGTAGAATGTTCTTCAAGTGGTAAATTGGGACTACTAAAGCCTGACACAAAGATGCAACAGTACATTTATTTTATTTCTCTAAGAGGAAATGGTTTTACCCTGAAACATAAATTGAATATTGGAAAATCACCTCCCTATTCACACCTAACCTTTATGAAAATTTCCAAAGTTCAAAACTAACAGCAGGTGGTATTAAATAGCCACAAACCAATAACTTTGTAGGGTTCACTGACATAATATCAACACCTTAAATATTGTGCAACAGAAATATCGTGTCAAAAATATTGAGCAGAAAAATATAGTTTTCCTATACATATACAGGTAAGTCAAAAAATATTAAAAATAAAATATCGAAAAATATATACAAAATATTGTTTTTTAACATATAAATTGTTGAAAGTAGTAAATCTTGAATATTTTAACATATAACAGTAATATAATGTAAATTAAACATGTTTAAATATTATTAAAAAATATAGATAATATATACTAATTTAAACAAACACATACACATATATATGTATGTGTGTATGTTTATAAACACATGTCAGTTAAAACTATTTAAAAAAATATAATTTTAAATTTATATTATAATTTCTAATTTAGTGTGTAGATATATCTATATTTACGTAAACATAAAAAAACGAAAATATGACAAATTAACTGTAAAAAGATTGAAAATATTGCCTATTTAATTAAAAATAAAATGTAAATAAACAAAGAATACGTTTTGACTAAAACTATCTTAAAAATTACATATATGTATGTGTATATATGTATATATATTCACAGAAAAACCATAGGTTTCAGGGGTGTTAAAGTTAGCTGGACATTTCACTCGTACAAAACCATTGAAATTCCCCCGTTATAGTTAGTCCAGCTAACTATAACTCGCACCCCCGCAATGCACTGCTGATGACATCACATATTACATCACTCATGACATGGTCAGTGACATCACTGATGACATCACTGATGACATCTCAAATGACATCACTGATGACATCATCCAGTGTCTGTGTGTTTCTGGAAAGTTTAAATATATTTATTATATATAGGGAAAGGCATATTGAAGAATGAGTGGTTGTATAAGTGTGTGAATGGATGATTTTGTAGGTGCGTGACTGACTCTATAAGTGAGTGATTAAACGTATCTTAATGAATGCCTGGGTTAGTGACTAAACTGTGTGAATGTCTGTATCCGTCTGTCTGTTGGTGTGTAAGTGGCTGCATGGGTTTGCAAATAGCTACATGAGTGTGTATATGGGTTATAGATTGGTTGTCTAAGTATCTGTATGGGTGCCTGAGTGTTTGTGTGGGTGGGGTGTGTGTGACTCTGTGCATAGATGTGTGACTGGGTGATTCACTGGGTGCATGGTTTCAAGAGTGCATCTGTGATGGACTGTATAGGTGGGTGAGTGTGTGTATGGTTGTGTTAGTGAGTGAATGTATATTTCAGTGGTACATGTGTGAGTAGCTACATATGTGAAAGGCAGTATATATGTGTGTTGGCGTACATAAATGGCTATAAGTGAGAGTGTGTGATTGTGAGAGTGGCTGTATGGATGAGTGTGTGCTTGTATCATTGATTGTATAAGAGTGTAAGAATGTGCTAGTATTTGTATTAGTAATTGAGCTGGTGTGTGTATAACTGTATAGGTGAGTAAATGGCAGTGTGATTAATTATTTGCATGACTGAGTAGGTGTGTGAGTACCTCTGTGGATGAGTGACGGTGTGTGAGTGTCTATATAGGTGTATGAGTGCATATGATAGTCCTGTACTGAGTGACCATAAGTATGAGTGACTGTACGGGTGAGTGAGTGGATGGGTGTGTAGGTGGGTGTATCAAAGGTTATATTAGGGTGTGAGAAGATGCATCAAATTATCACATGGATGATGTCATCAGTGATGTCATCAGTCATTGCATTTGAGATGTTATCAGTGATGTCATCAGCGATGTCACTGACCATGTCATGAGTGATGTAATATGTGACGTCATCAGCAGTGCATTGCGGGGGCGCGAGTTATAGTTAGATGAACTAACTATAACGGGGGAATTTCAATGGTTTTGTACGAGTGAAATGTCCAGCTAACTATAACACCCCTGAAACCTATGTTTTTTTCTGTGAATTTCTAAGGTTTTTTAAATGCTAATTCCTAACTATAACGTGCCTGAAACCCATGGTTTTTTAAGTGAATTTCTAAGGTTTTTTAAATGCTAATTTCTAACTATGCCTACAGAGATAGGACATGTGAAGAAAGAAGAAAAAACACACAGAAAGAAGAAAAAGAAAAAGAAATGCAGTAAGAAGCTACAGAAGTCCTCAAAGACAAAGAAAAGTGCCGGAAGAAGGAAGACGTGCAGAAAGAACAAACAGAGGAGGAGAAAGAGTCTTTGTTGCAAAATCATCCTGTACCCTCAACTTTTTCAGATGGGTACTGGTGGTAACTGACTCTGACTAACCAGTCCTAAAGCCAGTGCTATGCTAAAAGACACTTAGAATACAGTTAAAACACCTACATACACTAGGGAACACTATGCGTTGGGGTACCCCTGTTATAAGCATGACCTCCTCTGTAACCCCCTAATATATAATAGGGCAGGGGTATTAAAACTACCTCTTAAAACGCGCCACAGGGCGCGTTTGCACACTGGTGAAGGGAGGGGGGGCTGAGCTGACGTGTGCAAACACGCCGTATGGCCGTTTTAATTTGGGGGATAAAGTCCCCTTGAATCCTGAGTTAGTTTTTAGTGCTCAGGGGTCGGCTTAGATTTTAGGGCTCGGGCAGGTTGAGGTAGTTGTTAGGGCTTGGGGGTGGTCCGGGTAGTTTTTAGGGCACTCGGGGATGGTTCGGAGATGTTTTTAGAGCTCAGGGGGGTTGGGTTAATTTTTAGGGCTCAGGGTGTGGTCGGGGTACTTTTTAGGGCTCAGGGTAGTTGTTGGTGCTTATGGGGAGTTGGGTTTGTTTATAGGGTTTGTGGGAGTCGAGGCAGTTGTTAGTGCTATGGACAGGTGGCATAGGGTGGGATGTTTACCACACATCCCTATACCAATCATGCCTTTACCACGACAATGCGTAGTAAAGGCATACATGGTAAAGGATTGCGTGGTTCAGGCGCATTCTTAGTTTGGGTTGCATGGTAGAGGCACGTGTGGTTTAGCCATGTGTGCCTCTGTCATACAACCTACCATTTTACAGTTCATGGAGGAGCGACATAGGATTGCATGTCCGCCAGCTGCCCTTTCTTTGGCCACCAATTTGGATGCCGGTTCAGTAAATGATTCATACACAGTTAATGAAATGGAATCACTATACAAAGGGCCATATTTATGACCTAGTTTGCGTCGCTCTTGCGCAATGCAAGGTGGTGCAAGAGTGACGCAAACCTAAAGTCATATTTTTGAAGCCACATAAAGCCACTTTGTGTAGATTTAAATGGCTTCAAAAATATCGAGTGATGCCAAGCAGCGCAAATCTCTGCGTTTCATTTCTCTTCGTAAGGGAGGCATTCTATAAGCATTGTGTGGCTGTTCCAACACAACTCCCATGGGTTTTGATGCATTCCCAGATTTACCAAACCTGGTAAACATGGTAATGCTCCAAACAGATACGCCTCCCCAGGTGAGGCGCAACATGAAGAAATATCTTTATTTCTTCTCATTTCTCCCTCACTCTATGTGTACTGCATTCTGCAGCAAACAGAAAGATGATAAAGCCTCTCAGGATTGTTTTTGTGCAGGAAGGAGCAACCACAACACAGGCACCCTTGCACAATGGTGTGTTGGTGCTAGGCTGCCAAAACAGCGCCAGCACAAGAGGAAAGGGCAGGAATGCGCAGTATTGGATAAGTATGGCACATTCCTGTCCTCTCCCTGAGACACAGGGCAGCGCAGCAATGTGACTGGCTGTGCTCCCCTGCACCACAAGGGACATACATATGGCCTGGTTTCTTGCAGAAACGTAAGATCAAAGAGTGATAAATATGTATTTTTGCATTTTAATTTGGTCCTATAGGTGTTCCATGAGCTTAGACTTATAGTCTTGAATTCGATAAAATGAGCTTAATTCTTGCCGCTGGCGTCTCTTCGCCAGGGGCATTGAGACTCTGCCAGGTAAGCTGCTTTCGTGCATGGTTAGCATGCCCTAGTATTGATGGGCACCAGAACCAATCTTGGTGCTCTTGATTGGTAACATTCCACAGAGTGCAGCCTTGATTGCCTTGCTTTTATAACTCTTAGCTATTCAGCTGTTAGATTATTAAGTATCATTGGACCGGTGTCCCTCAAGATTGAGAGGGAACAACACTGAATTTTGAGTGGGGTCATGCAACATCCCGGGGGCTCTTAACCTCTCTATGGCTCTTGCCCCGTTGTACTTCACAGAAGAGGGGTGTATTTAAGTCGCCATTTTAAAAATAGCGGGGTACCTTTCAAGTTGCTGGGGCATACCCTCTATTCCCCAGTTGTAGAAAGTCCCCTTTTGGCCCAGGATGGCAAGATCTGCCTCCTTGGGTTCCAGCGTCGGTTCTGCAGTCTTGCTCACATCTCCTTTTTTCATCAGCAAAAACACAACTTTACTCATTGTTTGTGCAGATAACGGGGAGTTGCTAGGTAGAGCTTTTAGAAGCTTAGATATATTACTGCGATTTATGTAGCCTTGTGGGCGTCTTCAGCCATATAGTGGTTTAAGTAGGATTACTGTGCCTCGATTTATATCTGTCTCTTCTTGCAGTGAGACTGCTCTTAGGTTCTGGGGTGTGGGGGGAGTAATCCTGTGATTTGACAAGAGAGGCAGGTACCAACTATGTATTTATATGATGATAACGTAACCTTTTTTTTTTGTTTTGCCAAGCTTTATATAGCGCGAACTTGACCCCAATCCAATCAGGTATCAGAGTGCTTTACATAGCACCAGTTACGTTACATGAGGACACACATTCATGTTTTGTTAGGCACAGGGAGATTAAGGGATTTGCCCAGAATAACAGGATGTTTTAGTGTCATTACTGAGACTTGAATCCAGTTCCCCAGGTCCAAGGTCGAGCGCCCTAGCCATTAGTCCAACTCTTCTCCCCATCTTCATGACTCATCCGTATCCATTGGGTGGGAGTTATTGAAATCTACAGGACAGCTGTTTTTATTTTTTGCAGATTGCCTGCCTTGTTGCTTAGTTATGGCGTAGTTGACAGAAGGCTTTCTTTTGTCATGAGTAAGCTGGAAGACCTGCTTTTTGAAAGCATGTCAATTTCTTCCAATCGGTCAGTGGGAAGTTCGGTTGATAGGGATTCTGTTTTAACAGATAACACATTCTGGCAGGTGTAAGTAGCAGTGGCGGCTGTCAGGGTGGCGGAAACAAAATATTTTTTTTAAAACAGTTAAATCCTCACGGCAGCCGTCTCTCGTCCGTCGTTGCTTCGCTTCCTGACGAGTCCAAGAAGCAGGAAGCACAAAGGCTCCTCTAAGCCAATCACAATGCTGCAATGCAGCGTCGTTATTGGTCTGACCACCATGGTTCGGCGCTCAGATGGAGACTGGAAGCCTGTGCATGTTCTCCACCCAGGCTGTGTATTACAGCAAGGTGAAGAACATGCTAAGTGTGCATGAATTTTTGGGCGGCCCAAGACCGTCATGAGTTATTATTGTGCCTAAACCACTCCTCCCAGGCTGTGACACCAGCCCCACCCTGCCCTATTCCCACCCAGTATCTACGAAAAATAAAATGATTTTAACAACGTTATTATAATATTATTTTGCCCTTTTCCTGCTCTGAGAGCAGTTGGGCGGCGAGCATCTGCCTTAGCGAAGGAGCCGCCCCTGGTTTGTAGTTGGCCATAATAGCTTCAGCCACGTAGCTGAGGAGGCCAAAAGTGCCTGGTTTTGGGCTGGTGTTGCCTAGTTCTGATCCAGAGACACCATGATATGAGAAACAACTATTTGAGGAGCAGATCGATTACTTGCGCAGTGAAATCAGGGGGTTCTAGATTTTGAATGGAGGAGGCAGCTCCTGGGTTGGCAGTGCTGCAGAGCTGGAAGCACCTATTTGAAGTGCCGTTTGAAGACTTGCATTGGTGCAGTTCAGAGGCTCTAAAGAGTCTCTGTGATTCTCCTGCCCAGTTGGCTTTAATTTCTCTGCCGTTGTGGGTGTATTTTTTGTGACAATGGACGAAGCTTCTGTTGTGTTCCTGTCTGCAAACTCTGCATTCGCTTTCCCTTTGTTCAATTTTCTCCCCCTCTTATGGTTCTTTTTTGACACAGCAGGCTTAAATTGATCTTGAGTTTTTAAGTCTTGAAGGGCATTCACTTTACTGATCTTCCTAATTAACAGGGCCTCCTTTTTCTTAAAAAGGAGCCGCCATCTTTCTCTGAGGTTGAATGTAACAGTGAGTTGTCCCCCTTATTGTCCAGTAGATGTTGATTTACCTTAATAGCGAACTGGGATGTACTTGCTGCTGCTTTAGATTGTAAGCTGAAGGCCTTTGTGCCTGGGCATCTTTCCATTCCTATAGGCTGTGAATTATTCAAGATCCCGCCTGGCTGTATTGATAACTCAACTGCAGACGGGTTGTGCGCGTCTACGGTGGTGATGATTATATTTGTTTGAATGCCAATACTTATTATGGCCAAGTCTTGGTTCGCTTGTTTGACTGCAGTTGATGGCTTTGTTGCTTTACAATCACGTATGATTGATTTTAAGACAGTTGGGACCTCTTCTAACTTTGGATAGCTGGACATGACTCCTTGCAGACTGGTTGGGGCTGTGATTGCGCCGACTGGGCTATTACTGATCAGTAAATTAAACCCTTGGGGGCAGATTTACAAGCCTCTTGCGCCACTTTTGCGTCACTTTTCCCATGTTAAAAGTGACGCAAAAGTGGCGCAAGGGACTTGTAAATCTGCCCCTTGTAAGTTTTACACCAATTCCTTTCAAAAATCATTCCAGGGCCACGGCTGCCATCAGCAGTTTTTCCGTCATCAAACGTTGTCTGGAGATGGCTGAAATCATTACATTTAGTGCTGCTGAGAGTTCGTACCAGTTAGCAGACTCATTTTTTACATCTTCCGTAATGTTAATCCCTGGATCCGTTTGGTTTAGAATGTACCAGGGTTTGTTGGAAGTGAGCTCAATGAGCTTTCTAGCTGTAGCATAGTAGGGTCTTGTGAGAGACTCTTGGTCAGGTGTTGCTGTCTTTTTATTCCTCACGGTCAGTTTGGCACTATCAGAAGAAATGACCGCCCCTAAACAACGCTTCACCGTAGGACCACAGTGATCGAAGGCAGGAGATACACTGCGGGGTGGAAGGACTTGCAGCGCATGATGGCAGTCTTGTAGAAAGGACTGCTGTGTGTACACAATGCACTTGTGGTACTTGATGTATTAGGTCGTGACAGCCTGGTGTCGGTCTGGTGCGGTGTTTGTCGCTGAGGGCATTCTTCTACATTTGCCTGTTATTCACTTGTCTTTGCTTCTTGGAGGCTTTTGTTTGCGCATGCGCCTGGAGTAAGGCTTTACCACTTTATACCGAGAATAGAACTGAGCAAGTCTAAAGCGCAGTAGTGTTGGCTTGTTTTATCAAGGATTCCTATGCCGCATGCTGTATGTCTAGATGTCTCGAAGCCCTGTTGAATTGAGCATGTTTCTGTTCTTTGTCCTGAATCACATTCCGGGAATTGGCCCACTGCTTGCAAGTCAGGGGCTTTGAGGATTGATTTAGGGCAAGCAGTGATGTACACTTGACAGTACTAGATGTAACCACTGGGGTTAGTAACTTACTGTGTAATGCAAGTCGTTTCAATTTAATTTCAGTTCTGTGCTCACCTCAGTTATGATGTTGTTCTGCAGAAACAGAGCATGATAAGGTGGGGTGAAGACAGCAGTACAAACACAGGCAGCTGCACAAGCGGTGCAGACAGGCAGGCCACAGCCACAAGGGGACCTAGCACGGTTGCTTCGGTGCGCTGTTTGGCAGGCCCTGCACCCTCTCCTGGCGGCTAACCCACTGAGGGGCGTCCCGCACCTCTGCCTACGAAGTCAGCTGTCCTTTTCCCTTGCTGCCTCCTCTGTAATCACTCCCTTCACGGGTGGCCTGATACCCTTCTCCGCCAATCTCCAGCTGAAATCTTGATACAGCTACGCTTTGTTTAGTACTGCCCGAGTCCTTTCCCCTGCAGGTTCCCTTTGCCCGCCTGCAAGTGGCGATTGAAAGCAGATGAAGGAGCCCCCTTAAGACATCTCGCTCTCGGGATGAGACCGCCGAGGTAAGAGCCCGCGATGAGGCCCTACGTCCCCCGCAGATGGAACACCACCCACTGCATGCTGCACGTGGGGGCCGGAGCCAGGCTGGCAGGATGGAACAGGGCAGGCACCGAGGCACGGCAGCAGGCAGCTGGCAGCTGGTCGAGTTTAGCAGCCACCGGAGGAGGACCTGGCAGTGAGAATCAGCTCAGTGCTCCATGTGGCTCTGTGCTGTAGCTGGGATTGGCTTTGTGGGACTCTATGTGGCTTCCATCCATCAGTGGCGGCTCCTCCACTAAGGCGGAGGAGCGTCACCCCACTAAGCAGGTCAAAGCGGAAAAAATTAAATCATAATAACTCATTGTTATTAACATTTTATTTTTCCCCTTGCTCAGCTGGGTAGGGGCGGGCTGCTATGCTCACAGAGCCGGGCAGAGGAGGAGAGGTTTGCCCACTCCAAGTGCGCGGGACGCTTTGGCTGGCCATCTCGGGCTGGTGAAACCTTCATGCGCACTTTGCATGCTCTCCACGCAGGCTGCATTACAGCCTGCATGGAGAACATACCCACCCTCCCATTCTCTGGTTCAGTGCCGATCCATGGTGCTCAGACCAATCGGAAGCTGGGAGCTCGGTGCTTCCTGCCCTGAAAGCGGGCGAAGAGGGAGATCAGACAGTGGCAGACAGCAGACAGGTAAATGTTTTTTTTCTCCATTCCCTTCCCACCACCGTGACCCCGCGACTCACCCCCCTACCGCCGTTAAATACCAGCCACCACTGCTCTAAACAGGTACTTCCTGCTTCTTCAAATCAAAATCTATGGAGTACATATAGAATTTAGTTAAAATGGAGCAGTGCTATATATTGGCAGTGCTCCCGCCACAACAAACTCATGGTTCTCCTACCCCATTTAGATGCAGTGGAAGTGTAAGCTTTTTAACGGTGGACACTGCTGGCCCTGCTGTTGGAAGCCCATGACATGAAAGCCAGTCTTCAACTAGAGCTTCAAATCACAGTGACACATGCCATGCCCTATTAAGAGCAAGGCAGCCATCACTCATTTTCCCTACATTATCTTCTCTTGTTTTAGTAAGACAAAACTTTGAGATTTTTTAAATTAAAACAACAAAGTATGCTGAGCAGAGAAAAGATAACATGCCACCTGCTAAGTATACTGCTCTTTCTTTTGTGCATCCGCCATACCGATCATGTTCCCGGCCAAGGTCATCGAGAAGATCGTCAACAGACAGCTAACCCAATACCTCGAAGAAAACAGAATCCTGGACCCTTCCAAGTCAGGGTTCCGCAGCAACCACAGCACCGAGACCGCCCTCATCGCCGCCACCAATGACATCAGGACCCTGCTGGACAATGGTGAGACCGCAGCACTCATCCTCCTAGACCTCTCCACCGCCTTCGACACCGTCTGCCACCGCACACTACGCGCACGCCTCCACGCCGCAGGGATCCGAGACAAGGCTCTGGAATGGACCACATCCTTCCTCTCAGGCAGAACCCAGAGCGTCCGCCTCCCCCCATTCCGATCCGAAGCCTCCGAGATCATCTGCGGCGTACCCCAGGGTTCCTCCCTCAGCCCGACACTGTTCAACATCTACATGACCCCGCTTTTACACGTTGCCCGACAGCACGACCTCAACATAATCTCCTATGCTGACGACACTCAACTGATCCTCTCCCTCACCAAGGACCCCATCACCGCCAAAGCCAACCTCCATGAAGGAATGAAGGCCGTCGCCAGCTGGATGAAGATCAGCCACTTGAAGATGAACTCGGACAAGACGAGGTCCTCATCCTCGGCTCAAACCCTTCAGCCTGGGACAACTCCTGGTGGCCGACGGCACTGGGGACAGCCCCGACACCCAAAGACCACGCAAGCAACCTGGGAATCATCCTAGTCTCAATGCTCTCAATGACCAAGCAAGTCAACGCCGTCTCCTCCTCCTGCTTCAACACCCTCCGCATGCTCTGCAAAATCTACAAATGGATCCCAACAGATACAAGAAAGACAGTCACCCAGGCCCTCGACAGCAGCAGACTCGACTACGGAAACGCCCTCTACGCGGGAGCCCCGACCAAGCTCATCAAACAACTACAACGCATCCAAAACGCCTCAGCACAACTGATCCTCGATGTACCACGCCACAGCCACATCACCCCCCACCTGAGAAACCTGCACTGGCTCCCTGTCAACAAGAGGATATCCTTCAAGCTCCTCATCCACGCACACAAGGCACTCCACAATACCGGCCCTGCCTACCTCAACAGACGTCTCTCCTTCTACATCCCCAACCGCCAGCTACGCTCCGCCGACCTCTCACTAGCCACCGTCCCACGCATCCGAAGAACTACCACTGGCGGGAGATCCTTCTCCCACCTCGCCACCAAAACATGGAACACCCTCCCACTGAGCCTGCGACAGACCCAAGACCTGCTGACCTTCAGGAGAACACTCAAGACCTGGCTGTTCGATCAGTAGCAGCCCCCCCCCCAGCGCCTTGAGATCCTCGCGGGTATGTAGTGCGCAATACAAATGATTGATTGATTGACTGATGGATGCACAAAAGGCATGAGATCCCTACCAGGCAAATATCAAATATATCAATATTGTGGGTATTCCTCTGCTAGGAGAGCTGTGGTGATGGCCTTTTCTGACCTGGAGGCTGTTGGGACACCTGCCGGTGTTTAAATGACCCCTTTATCTAAAGTTAGTAGGAGAAACTTTATAATTGGGCCTAAATGGGCAACCATAGGAATACATGAAAATATAAAATGCGCTGCCTATGATAACAGCAAAAAGAGACAACAACATGTTTTGGGTGGAAAGAAGAGTGCCTACATTAGAAATGTGATTGCATGGCACATATATACGGCAAGAAGGTTCCCTCAAAGGTATCTGGGTAAATTGAACACAACATTGTCATGTAGCAAAGACATCCCACAACATCACACAAACCAATGAAGGCAGAGGGTACATAACAGGAATGTTGGTCAAATGCCTTCGTGGTACACACATTGTAATGCATAATTTGGGATGGTGATTGCTTGTGGGGACCATCAGCACTTATTTTTGAGGACCGACACAAGAGATGAAAAAACAAACAAAAGCAGAAAGACGGAGGAAGAGATAGATGCAAAAACTGTCATAATGTCCAGGCGCCATTGGACGCTCCAAAAGGCATGAGCAAAATGGGAGCCCCTCATTGGTGTCGCCAAGAAGTAGAATACACTGTGACATCATCTGGGAGTGCCACCTGGGACTGCAGAATATAAGGCATCGCGAGGCAAAGGATCCCATCATCAAATTGATTTGATTCGGGACTCCGATTGCGATTCACTCTCTGCTCCTCTTAGGTGCCTGTGTCTCTCTGGCTTGACCGGGGCCAGGCTGCGTGCAGAGGAGGACAAGTGCTTGATTCATTACTCAGCTGGCTCCTCTTAGGTGCTGGGCCTGCGTCTCCCTGGCTAGACTGGGGCCAAGCTGCCGTGTCATGTGGTGAAGGGCTGATAGTCTAGACCCTGTGTAACTGGAACCCAATGCTGGACCTTCGTTCTCTGGCTTGCCCAGAGCTGCGCTGAGGGGAAAGGGAACCTAAGGAGAAGGGCCTCCAATTGACGCTACAGTTAGCTGTAGGACCAGCAGAAAGGCTCAAGTGACAGCGATCGAAGGAGCAACTGAGCTAATATATCTGAGCTAATATATCTACCCAAAGAGCTCATACTCCATCTCCTACAAAGCATCATCAACGATGAATGGAGAAGTCATGGCCCACCCTATCGACACCGAGGGCTACATGGAATGGCACACAAAGTCAAAGAGAGGACGCGACATGCGCCCAAATTCACCGGAAAAAGCCCTTAAGCTTGCCCGTGCACCTCCCAAAAGCACTGTAATTGCAACCGCAAACCACTTTCAGGTTCTACAGAATGCCCAGGACTGCAATGCCAACCCTTAAGACCATGAGACGGTTGGAGCTGAAACCTCTTCATGTCCTAAAAAGCCACTGCGGATCCCTCCCATCATCGTGAAGAACTTGGCTACTCACAGTGATCTTGTGGAGCTATTAGAGGAACACTGCACCACCACTTTCACAAACAGGCACTGGCAGGACCACGCCAAGATCATGCTCACCACACCAGAAGACTACAGGAGTGTGACCAGCATACTTACTGATCAGAAACTGGAATACCAAACCTTCTCCTTAACAACGGTAAAAGCCCAGCGCTTCGAAATACGGGGACTCCCAGTAAATGCATCCCTCTGACACATCACTCGGGAATTAGCAGAACTTGGACTTCCTGTGAATAATATAATCCAGATTGCCTCACCTGCGGACAAAAACAAGAAGTTTCCCCTGTTCATCGTAACCATGTCTGCAAGCCAGGTTGGGAAACCTGCCGATCTCTCAGCAGTCACAAGGCTCTGCAGCTGCACCATCACCACAGAAGCGCCTAGGGGGAGACAGGGCCCAGTCATGTGCTGCAACTGCCAATGCTTAGGCCACACCTCTGCATTTTGCCACCAGGAGCCAAAGTGTGTACGCTGTGGAGGCGAGCACACCTCCAACCAATGCACCAGGAACAGATAAACGGAACCAGCAATATGTACAAATTGCACAGGAAACCACCCAACAAGCCATCGCAGCTGTCCCTACCTGCAGAAAGCAAAAAAGGATGAACCACGTAAGCAAAACCCCCAACCACAAAAGGTTTCTCATCACTCACCAGCAACAGACCAGGGTCAAAAGAAGACATACATGCACAAGCCCGAATTGTCACACAGGATCCCAACCCATACACCAACCCACAGCCATAGTGAAGCGCATGTGGATGGAAGGACAGACGCAGAGGTTGCAAGACCCAAACAAGACAGCCCACCGACAACAACCACCCCAGCTTTATCCTGTGAAATAAGCACAGCCAGCAACTGGCAGAAACTCATCGTGAAGATTGCAGAAATAATCGCAGACATGTGGTGACAACGGTGGCGAATCTCATCGCCAGACTTTTCCACAGTGAAGAAAATAACCACCATGGCAGCCAAAACTAAAAGAAACTCCCTCTTCTTGATGTGGAATGCCAACAGAATTCAAAAGAAAACTGCATAACTCCTGGACCTGATCGAAAATATGGATGTGATTATAGCGCTAATTTCCGAGACCCATCTCCAAGGGAGCCAGAAGCTCAACTCAGCAAACCACAGGGTGTACCGCACAGATCACACCACTGGAGCTAGGGGCGGAGGAACATCGGTGATCGTCAGCACAAAAGTGAAGCACCACAAGATTGCACTTCCACCAGTGGGGAGTATTGAAGCAACTGGTATAAAGATCCAGACATCTGCAAGCCCTCTACGGTTGATTGCCGCCTACTCACCCCCAGACCAGCTATGCCCAAAGGACCTAGATGCTTTACTGGACTCCAGCATCCCAACATTAATTAGAAGCGACCTTAATGCCAAGCACCAGTGCTGGAACTCTCGCACTGCAAACAGGAAAGGAAATGCTCTTCTTGAGAAGGACTTTGTAATGGCTGGCCCTACTCACCCAACACACTATCCAGGCTCTGCACTGCATGAACTGGACAGTCTGGACATAGTCGTCATGAAGAATCTCTCCCAGTTAATGGAGCTGGAGCCCTTAACAGCACGTCAGACCACAACCCAGTATTGAACACAGTTGGAGACGTGGTTGAAAACCAACAACAGGGTACCAGGCACTACTTCAAGAAGGCAGACTGGAGCCTATACAAGAGAACCATGGAGGAAAACTGGTCCCTGGTCCCTTATGCTGCATTGAACACATTGACCAAGTGGTTCACCACTTCACAGCTGCAGTCTACACAGCTATTGAATGCAGTGTTCCTCAGCAAAAACTCCAATGCTGCTCCATCTACGACCTTCCGAACGGCATCAAGCAGTCGATAGCCACCAAAAACAGAGCCCGGAGACAGTGGCAAAAGTATATCGCACCCCTGACCTACTGAGATAGTACAGCGTGCTGACCAAACTGCTGAAGACGTAAATAAGCCAGCACAGAGGTGAAAAATGGGAAGCTGCCACAGCTAACCTGAACGACTCTGACAACTCTCTCCGGAGAATGACCCGACGCTTGACTGGAAAAAAGGAACCAAACCCACCGATACAAGGAAAGACTCACAGGGCATGCAGCAACAGGGACAAGGCAGAGGTCTTTGCTGACACACTGAAGGCATCATTCAGGCCTAACCAGGCAAGCAAACTAGCAGCAGAAGTCGAGCAAGAGGTCACTAAGCACCACCTGGAGCGTCCACCAGAAACAGAAGCTGCAACCATTGAGGAATGCTCAACTGATGAAGTACTAGCCCTGGTAAAGATACTGAAAAACGAAAGACTCCAGGAAAGGCCAGAATAACCAACCAAGCCATCAAAATGCTCCCAGATGCCGCAGTGGATCGTCTTGCTGAGATCTTCAATGTGTGTATGCGGCACCAGTACTTCCCTAATGCCTGGAAAGAAGCAAGAGTCGTTGTTTTCCCTAAGGCTGGGAAACCACTACGAGATCCTGCAAACTACCGCCCTATAAGTCTGCTATCTGGCCTATCGAAGCTCTTCGAAAAAGTTATTATCGCCCGTCTCATAGACAATGCATCAAGTGAAAACCTTCTCTCCAAAGAACAGTTTGGGTCATGGAAAGACCACTCAACAAATCACCAACTTCTCAGAGTTGTGGACATCATTAGCCATGGATTTAACATCCAAAAGTCTACTGGAGTAGTCTTTCTGGATGTAGCCAAAGCATTCGACCGAGTATGGTACAAGGGACTGCTTTACAAGCTATCAAGCTCAAGTTTCTAAGCTACCTGGTTAAACTGCTGTCTAGCTACTTGTCAGAACAGACCTTTTACTTGGTGGTACAAGAAGAATGATCAACATCACGCCCTATTCTTTCAGGAGTGCCTCAGGGGTCAATTCTTGGACCATTCCTCTTTAATCTGTTTACAAACTAATATCCCCACTGACTTAAACAAAACAGATCTTGCTCTTTACGTCGATGATGTTGCAGTCATCTCCCAATCATTCAGCGAAAAGGAAGTGGCTAAGAACCTCGAGACATCGCTCAGCAGACTCTCCGAATGGTACAGTGACTGTCAGATAACTCTGAACACAAGCAAAACCACAGCCACATTATACACCAGAAATCAGAACAGGAACCATCCACAGATACTCCTCAATGGAGAGGAGATCAAATGTGAAAACAACAGCTCCTACCTTGGGATGACTCTTGACTCCAAACTCAGCTGGAGAAACCACATAGAGAAGACCTGCCAGAAAGCAACAAGCAAACTGGCTGCGTTATACCCACTACTGAGGACTAAGTTGATGCCTATGCAGAGCATGGTGCGAGCAATCAACGCAATAATTTGACCAACAATGACATACGCTCCACCAGTTTGGAGTGGTTGCCATCCGAAGTATCGGAAAGACCTGCAGAGACTACAGAGCAAGGCCTTACAGATTGCAGTAGATGCTCCTTGCTTCGCAAGAACAGCAGACCTCCACAGAGATCTACGCGTTGAGATGTTGGACGACCATCTCCGTAAACTCAACAAGACATTCTACAAAGGGTTAGATCAAAAAGAGAACCCACGGATCAGGAAACTTGCTGACATTTTGCAAACCAATTTGCCCGCTACCCGCGACCCTTCACAGCGCTGACCTTGTGTCACAGACCAATAAGAAAACCGAAACTGCGACAAAAAAAACAACAACTCAAAATGTAAATGGCGTAATGAGGCTACTGCCTCGGTACCCAAAAAAACATCACTGTCAGACGGCATCTGACAGCCAAAGACAAGACTCAGCAGGATTTCCCTCTTTTCCCTCCACTGTGCACCAGATTCCACCATACCGCATTCTCACAGGCCCCGGAGTTGCACACGTTTGAAGATATTACAGAAATATCACAGATAGGTGAGCACAGTAGACGGAGGGGCGGGTGGAGGGGACTACCAATGGCATAGCCATGGGTGTAGTGCTTGTGATAAGAGCAGGTATAGCTTTGTTCTTCACGGCTAACACAGTTATTGTTTGATTTTCTCTTTGTTTTTCACGTGGTCCACGCTGAGATGGCAGCAGCACGATCCTGAGAAGTCGACCAGTGTTTCCAGAGGGAGGTTGGCCAGCCAGGAGCAGGAGTCACAGCGACTTCTCCGAAGACATCAAGGGCAGCAGACCTGGTGTACGGCTCTGGGGTCACCTACGATATCGGTTCGTATCCTGCTGACGGGCTGCTGGGAGTCCTGCTTCCCCCTATATCATTAAAGTGTTTTATCTCACTGTGTTTCTCCTCACTATGCCACTGCAGAGAAGTACCGCTCTGGGGGTTGCACAATTTATTGGTTACTGCTGAGCAGTTGAGCCACTGAGGTGCCCTTGAGAATTCACAAGGTTGCACATCTCAGAGAACCTAGGCGACCCCACCTGAACTGCCACTCTCAGTCATGCCACTCTCCCGCTTCGGTTATTTGGTAGCCGCTCGTGGCACAGTCCATGTGCACATTTATATAGCGTTTCTTACCTCTGAAAAGAGACCAAGGAGCTACAACACGGGGCAGTGGAGGGAAGCGGGCTGACGAGTGAAGTACCTCTTGTGTCCATATCTCCCTGAATTGCTGGCACGGCTTGATTGATTGCTCTATGCCACAGTCCAACGACCATGGCTGAGAGACCTAGAGAGTCCTAAGAGTTCGAGGAGGGCGGAAATTGTTTGAGGCTTTAAATGGTTTAAAAATATACGGTGGTTTCAATGGTCTAAAAGGGTACGTGCAGCTCCCACCCCTGGGCATGTTGGAGGCCTCTCTTTCAAATCCGGGCCATGGCTCTGTGCCTTTTAGGGCGAGGTTGTGGGGCAAGGTTAAGCTGCCGACTTGCAAGATGAGAGAACATGAGAGGTTGACGTCGGCTTATGAGCCTGTGTTTCAGAAACTAATATGTCATTGCGTAACATAACTGGTGCTTATTTTAAAGCCCCCTATTATCTTACGTACATGCTTAACACTGTTATTTCTGCTAGGCTGTACGGTGATGTCATCCGTGTTGTTAGCACAGCTCCAGAGTTGCCCTGGGCCTCCCTTCTGAAACCTATTACACTAGGAGGCCTAGTGTGGGCTGCAACTAAAGCAGAGCCAAGGTGCTAATAATTAATGAAGGTGTCTCATTATTACATGCTACACTTTTATATGTACACCGCCAACAAGGTCAAAATATAATAAAGCGATCGCCCAACTCATTGCAAGTATTATAGTGCTTCAGTGCTGTGCCAGTGGGCGGTGCCGTAGACTTAACCCGGGCAGTGCACATTTGACGGGAAAGTTGTTCGAAGAGGCCACATCAAGAGGGAACATCTTGCTATGGACCATGGACTTTCAAGGCTCATGTCTTGGAAATATTATTCCCCCTTTTAAAAATTAGATATCCCTACTAGGGGGAGGATGTGGCATAACTGCTCGAAGTGCGGACTTAGGCGCCAGTGGGAACTAAGTTCGAGCCTCAGCGTCAACATCCTGTGATTCTGAGAAAAACACCCAATCTCCCTGCTTGGACAATTCAGCCCCATGAGACCCTTGCAGGCGAATTGCAGCAATATGCGAATCCGGGGTTTATTTTATTGTGATGCTATTCACGCCGGTCTTTTAATTCTATATTTCAAGGTGGGACGACTCATGTGTGGGATCTGGCCAGGGCTGGACTGTTAACTGAAAGCAGCCCTGGCAAATTTTGCCAGACCAGCCCCTGTCTAGTGTAGCAAGCGAGTGCAGCGAGTGTGCTCAACCACTCCTAAGGTATTTGTGGGGGGTTTTCCCCCTCGAAAACTTTGGAAAAAGAAAGATCAAACTGGTGCATTTTACCGCACATTTTTCATTACATATCATTTTTCATTACATTACATTAACTTTCAAAGCACAGTAAATAATAGACGATGACCTTAAAGAGCACCAGGTTACCCAGTCATATGTACTCATAGACATTCTTAGAGAGAGTACCAAAAATAGACACAAGAGTAGTGAATCAGAGAGCACAAAGTATAAGTCAGAGCAGCCCCCATATGGTTGTAGCGAGCGAGCGCAGTGAGCGAGCCTGACCACTACTAGGGGAAGTTTGGGGGGGTTCTCCCCCCAAGAAAAATTTGGAGACAGAATGGCCAAAAAGCATTTTTTAATACGTCTTTCATAACATTTTTAAATTTATTAACTTTTAAAGCATAGTAAATGATGATCTTATGGTGCACCAGGATACCCAGTCATAAATCACAGACATTTCTGCAGAGAACACCAAAAAATGAAATGTCGAGCGTGAAACATGAATTTTAAAATAAACGATTTAGTCTTAATATAAAATAGTATATAGACATTTAAAAACACACTTAACCTCAAACAATTGTGCAAAGGTTTAGAGTAACAATGCACAAGACAATGAGCAAACATAAAATGATTTTAATATCCTGGGTTTTGTAAACAGGGCTAAAATAAAGCATCTTAAGCAAAGTGCTGTGCTTTGTATTTTGATAAATTGTCACTCACATTGTCACACATTAAGCACTGAAATGTCACACATGAAACTGTGGAAATGTGACACATAAGCACCCAGGCCACCGAGGCCAGAAACTGTGGAAATATTACACATAAGCATCCATGCCAGAAAGCATGGGAACGTCACACATAAGCACCCAGGCCAGAAAGCATAGAAATGTCACACATAAGCACTCAGGCCACCGAGGCCAGAAACTGTGGAAATATTACACATTAGCACCCAGTCCAGAAAGCATGGCAATGTCACACATAAGCACCCAGGCCAGAAAGCATGGAAATCTCACACATATGCACCATGGCCAGTAAGCATGGAAATGTCACACATGAGCACCCAGGTTACTGAGGCCAGAAACTGTGGAAATGTGACACATAAGCACCCAGGCCACCGAGACCAGAAACTATGGAAATATCACAGATAAGCACCAAGGCTAGAAAGCATGGAAACATCACGCATAAGCACCCAGGCAGCCAAAAAGCATGGAAATGTCATACAAAGAGCACCCAGGCCAGAAAGCATGGAAACATCACACATAACCACCCAGGCAAGGCCAGAAAGCATGGAATCGTCACACATAAGCACCCAGGAAGCCAGAAAGCATGGAAATGTCACACATGGTACCCAGGCCAGAAAGCATGGACATTTCACACAAAGGCAGTAGGCACTCAGGCCAGTGGCACTGGAACACTTTTCAGAGTGTGGTTGATGCCATTAATGTTACATCACTGAAGTCAGGCTTACCCTAGTGGTGACAAATGTATTAAAAGGGAATATGTTTAGGCCTAGCAAAAGGTTCATTTTTCCAGGTCAAAATGGCAGTTTTACAACTGCACACACAGACTGCAATGGTAGGCCTTGACGCATGTTTCAATTGGCTACTTAAGTTGATGGCACAATAAGTGTTGCAGACCCACTAGCAGCATTTAATTTACAGGCCCTGGGTACATGTAGAACCACATTTCTAGAGACTTACAATTACATTACATTTTCCAATTGGATGTAAGCCAATGTTACCATGTTTAAAGGAATGAGCGCAAGCACTTTAGCACTGGTTAGCAGTGGTAAAGTGCACAGAGCCCTAAGAGTCAACAAAAATGGTGTTAGAAAACCGGAGGAGTGCAGGCAAAAAAGTTTTAGGGGTGACCCGGCAAAGAGCGCCAGGTCCAACGTTACTGATGTGTGTTCCTATTTTTTTTTACCTTAAGGCCATCACTAGGGTGGAAAGAGGTGCAGCCGAAGACTATGTCACCCCCTCTCCCACACCTGAGTATCGTATACAACTTTCCTTCAAGGGAACATTATAAAAGCCATTCTGTACAGCCAGACATTGTGGCCTGATTCTGCGCCAGAAACCCCTTTACTCGTTGGGGCAGGGTCTCGCATGAGCACCCAAGGAGGATCTGAGTGCCATCTCCTGCCCGTTCCTGAACAGTCAATCAGAGGCATAAAATGCAAGACCATAACTTTTTTTGCCCACTGCAAAGAAGACGACAGCAGGTAAGATAGCGGAGCTTCGTCCAGTATCACAGCTTCCCAGGCAGCAACTGCGGTAACTAAACATTCTGTGTTCCATACAAGGAACACCCATAACAGAATGCGCACAAGGACAACACCCGAGAGATCCTAACACCCCCCTTCACATAAAAACAATTCCCAACACATCCTTCCTTCACATAATACAAAAACAGAAACGTATCTAACAAAGGAAAACAAAAGAAGCAAAACTAAAATCTAATATATTCCTGAAATTTGGTGGGAGGAGACCTAGTTCTAGAAAGGCTTTGTCTGGGAACAGTGTCCTTGGCAGGTACAGGAATCCTCGGGCTCACCACCACAGGAGGCAAAGTCATAAAAGGAGTGTCTACTCCAAGTTTGCTTTTCACAAACTGAACTTTTGACTCAGGCACTACCGAGACAGCACACTTGTTCCAGACCTTCCCATTCTCCAGTACAACAACATGGTCTCTCACTTCTCTAACAGGAACCGAAAACCGAGAGGAACCCTTACGAACAAGCATGGGTTTCTTAATCCTCACCCAGTCTCCTTGACGCACCGGAGACACGATCAGATGCATACTTAGCCTGGGCAGCAGCCCTGACGTCGGCCACTCTGCCCAGTTTCTGCAGATCCACCTCCTTCCTTGACATCCAGTCTTTATTTAGCTTGGAACCTGCCACTCTACCGCTAAGCAAAGTGAAAGGAGACATCCCAGTACTTGAGTGAGGAGTAATTCTCATTGCCCACAACATGTCAGAAATTGCCTCCTTCCAGTGCAAACCATTAATGGAGGCCAACTGTAATTGATCCTTGATCACACGGTTCAGGCGTTCAACCAGACCATTACTACGATAAAGGGAGGTGAGAATATGTTTGATGCCAAGCACCTTGAGGAAATCCTGCATCTCAACAGACACCAACTGGGTGCCGTTATCAGTCACCAACTCTTCCAGAAATCCTTCCCGAAGAAAAACATATTTGAAGAAATTGATGACAGTGTCAGAATTGATTCCTTCCACAAACCTAACTTCTGGCCATTTGGACATATAGTCAATTAAAACCAGAGCGTACTTGGGAGAACTACCCAGACCACCATATGGACCAGCCACATCAAAAGCCAATTTGCACCAGGGTGAGTCCTTGACCGGAATGGGACTGATGGAAGATGGATAGGTCACCTGAGTTTTGTCACTCAAAAACACATACACCACAGTCACAAACACAGTGTTCCATGGACCTATCGACACCCGGCCACCAAAAATCTTCTCTAACCCTCCGCTTCATGGCACGGATGCCCAGATGACCTTCATGGGCTAAATCTAAAACCTTTGACATAAGGTTACAGGAACAACCTGTAATCCACCTCTGCGCAGAATGCCGTCAATAAGAGACAACTCATCACCAACCCTCCTAAATGGAATTAGTTCAGAAGGGAGAACAGTATTATTTGGCTAGTCGTGAGCTACAAAATCCATCACCTTGCTGAGCTCAATATCTTCAGACAGAGCCAGCTTCCAATCAATTTCAGACAAAGTAGCTCCAGTATCAGCTATCGTACTAACAGCACACACCATTCTCAGCAAGGGGTAACCTAGATAGACAATCAGCTACACAATTTTTCACACCAGCCACGTACTGTAGACGGTCATTAAATTCATTGAGTCTGTATTGGCATTTGGCAATGCGAGGAGTGGCCCTTCCACCACCTTTGGTGGTAAAAAGATCCACCAAAGGTTTGTGGTCAGTTCTGAGAACAAAATAATTGCCCCAAACAAATCACGAAAATACTGTACACTCCACCATACGACCAAGCCTTCCTTTTCAATTGTAGAATAGGTCCCTTCGGCACCCCGGAGTGCTCTAGAGGCAAAAGCAATGATCTCCTCCCTGTTGTCAGATCTTTTCTGCATAAGAACAGCCCCAAAGCCCACATTGCTTGCATCAGTGGTAACAATGCAGCGACTGTTAATGTTAAATAAACCATTTGAGTGGGCGTGCCTGAACATTTGCTTCTTTCAACAACTTGAAATCACAGAAACACTGGTCTGACCATACATACTTTGCATTTCTTTTTAGAAGACCACGCAAACACACCGTCCTGTCAGAGAAATTGGCCACAAATTTAGCAAAGTACTTAACCAGCCCGAGAAAAGAACACAGCTTGTCCTTATTCTGCGGTCCAGGTGCATTTTGGATGGCATTAAGGAGCTTAATTTTGGGTTCCACTCCACTTGCGGAAATATGGTGCCCCAGATAATCTACACATTCTTGAAGGAATTTGCATTTGTCTTTCCTTAATGTTAACCCGCTAGATTTAACAATCTCCAGTACCTGCTTGACTCCGGCATTGTGCTCTAGAACAGTTTTTCTGTGAATCAAGATGTCGTCTTGGAAGAACACGACCCCCGCAGTGTTCTTAATCAGGTTTCCCATAAGACGCTGGAACACTGGAAGCCGACGCTAAACCAAACGGCATACGTAAATAACGAAACGCCCCCTCAGGAGTTACAAAGGACGTGAGGTGTCTCGAGTCCTTGCACAATTCGATTTGATGGTAAGCAGAAGATATGTCAAGTGAAGAGAAATATTTTTCACCCTCCAAAGTTGACAACATCTCATTGATATTAGGCAAGGGTTGGCGGTCCACCCATATGCAAGCATTAAGGTTGCGCAAGTCCACACACATTCTAAGAGATTTAGCTGCCTTGCGCGCCAAAACAATGGATGACAACCATTCAGACCCCTCAATGGACTCAATTACTCCCATGGTACACAACCGCTCTAATTCCTGTCTAAGTTCACTACGCATGCTAAGCGGTACTCTGCGCACTTTGTGTGCAACAGTCCTAGCACCCTCCTTAAGAACAATGTGGTGCTGAAATCCCTTGAGCTTGCCTAACTTGCCACTAAAAATTTCTGGGTAACTTTGAATCCAATCATCATTAGCTGACAACCCAGCTTTAGCTGTGTGCACAGTAGAAACAGCAGGAAGGCTAGAATAATATTGTTTGGTTTCATGTTTGGATAAGACCATATTAGGATGATTGGGATCAAGAATGATTCCAAGCTCACCCTGTTCCTCCCATCCCAACAAATGTGCACCTTCCTTTACAATGAATACAGTACCTCGTGCACAATCACCTTTGAATTCCAAATTGCCCATAAATTTGCCAAGAACCTCAACTCTTTTACCACCATAAGCAAAGATCTTTATGTTGGACTGGACAACAGAAATGTCACCCAAACTTTTAAAAATGCTTGGAATTAATGAGGGTAAAAGGAGAACCAGAATCAGCAAGAAACGTAATGTTTTTGCCGTTCAAACATATGGCACACGCAGGAGATTTTCTTCTATGAGGTTCTACAATGGAAGCAATTTCTACTACACCATCCGATTGAACGGAGGAAGAGGACAACATTAATAATTCATAATTTTCATTATCTTCCTCATAGTCAGCACAGTCTTCTTCAATAGCTTTCACAGTTCGCAACGGTCCTTTGTGAGACAGTCACCTTGCACATGCGTGCCAAATGCCCTTTCTTCCCACACTTGAAACAAGTCTGATTTATGGCAAAACAAAACTTGAAATTGCCCTATTGAGATCTACTTCCACAACGATAACAAGAGAGATCTTGTCCCTCAGGTTTGGATTTAGGCAAATTAGGTGCAGGTGAAGAAATACGAGGCACGTTCAAGTTGATTCCCTTGGTCCGTTTGGCAGTAGGTTTTGTGCTAACTAATTGGATCTCACTAGATGGCGCAGATACACTCAATTCCGTCAGGCAAAATTGAGAATGCTCAATACTTCTCGCTAAAATGAGAGCGGTCTCTAAATCCGGATCCTCAGAAGATAAAAGTTTCTCTTGAACCTTCTTGTTGCATGTGCGTTCAATCAGCTGATCACGGATTATTTCATCCCTGAACTCCCTTTAATTGCAAGTGACAGCTAAGGTCCTAAGAGCAGTAACAAAATTGTCTATGGATTCTCCAAAAATCTGTGCACGTTGCAAAAATTTGTTACGCTCCAATACTATATTAAATCTTTTGTCCAACGTTTTAGCAAGCGAAGCATATTCATCAACAATTAGCGAATCACCATCATCACCTCCACTAATACATGTTCTCACAAGTTCGAGAGGTAAAGTTTTTAAAATAGTCCTCCCCTCAGCACCCAAATTATAAACAAGTAAAGCTTTTTTCTTTTTCCAGGTAAAAGTGTCTGCAAAAAGGGAGGTGGTGCAATTACATGATCCATTTGGTGGCCGTGCGTGGCCCAAAAGTCACAACCAGAAAATTATCAAGTTTCCGTGTCTCTGTGGACAAAGTTGATAAACCCAGACGACACGTGTGGTGTGCATGTCACCGTAGCAATAATAATGTGAAAAACGAGTAAAATAGTGCAGTGTGCTTGTCACCGTTGAATCACTACTCGCAGTTATAAGAAATGTCAGCCAAATTCCATGAAAATTAGCACAGATATAGCATTCACATTGCGTGCTGGCATGGTCACAAAAACTGCGCAGCGCACTGGTCTTTGAAGAGAAGTGTGCACATGCGTGATGAGAAAGCACAGGGGCAAGACAGTGTGACACGCGCCGGTACGCACGCCGGTAGTCGCAATGATTGAAATCCCCCACAGCGTGACATGCGTCAATACAGGCGTGGATTGCCAAGGTGATGCACAGATACACACGTCGACAATGTAATCCTCTGCAGCGTGATGCGCGTTGATATGCGCGCCGATTGTCAAGGTGACGCACGCCGATGCATGCGCCGATAGTCGCCCTCTAGTAAATCGTGCGCCACAACAAGGAAATGGCGAAAAGCGAGAAAATGCAGATAAATAAGATAATCTCACCAGGATCCACAAGCCTTCAGGTAGACACGTGCATCCGTATTGGCAGATTGAGGACACTGGAAGTCAGCTTCACAGGATTCACGAATCGTTGTAAGTCCTGAAGTTGCCTCGAAGTGGAGAACAACCACAACGTCCAGCAACACACAATGAGGGAGAGAGGATGCTGAACGTACTCGTCACCACTGAAAAGAAGACAACAGCAGGTAAGGTAGCGGAGCTTCTTTATACATGTCCAGTATCACAGCTTCCCCGGCAGCACTGCCGTAACTACGCATTCTGTGTTTCATGCAAGGAACACACATAATAGATTGCGCACGAGGACAACACCCGAGAGATCCCAACACCTACATTTTACACCTATCAATGCTGATGTATTGTTTGTGGCATAGTTTTTTTAAAAATAGGAACATAGAGTATTTAAAGACATCATTTGCATGCTAATAATGCCCTACTTTAATGCACTAGCAGAGGATCTCCAACTCATATTTATGTACTACAGAATAGACTAGAACTCTTCTTGGACCACAAAAAAATGAGAAAATCTGGCACACTTACAGCGAATCTGGAGCTTTCCAAGCTGTTGGAGCATCCTTAAGGTCAGAGTAAAAGAGGACCATTTACAGAAAATAGGCAGGGATTGACAAAATAAAAGAGTGGGAAAAAAGAAAGAATAATGGAAGCAAGAGAGAGAATGGAGCGAGGAAAGGTAATGTCTGAGAGGTAGGTGGAGTGGGAGGGAACAAAAGACAATTGCAAAACAGTTGCCTGAAGGCCGATCTTTCTTTATATTCGCCAATCCATTCACCCCTGCTTGCCTCTACATTAAATACTACAATTTTGCCACCAATGAATCGTGCAAAAGTTTTCAATGTAAGGACAGTCAGGCCTATGCAAACTCTTCTACTTACTTGATGCCTACTTGCTGCTACTGAGCCTTCTACTCTGTTGCGGTGTGTCCCGTGCCAGTCTCTGACTGACTAACAAGACATGCGTACTACTATGCTGAGGCACCAGCGGGTGAACTTGGGGAAGGGGCGCATTGCTAATGTCCATAGCAATGTGGTCGACATGTTTCTGCCCATTTCTGATCAAACAAGTATCGGGGCTTTCTTCAGGACCTTTGATACTGCTGTGGTTCAGTGACAAAATGTGACAAAGAAATTGAAAATTTGTGAATAAAATAATCCTACCGCACCGGTCAATTCAAGCGATATCGAAACTGGGTACCCATATAAATCGATATCGCTTGAATTGACCGGTGCGGTAGGATTATTTTGCTATGGACATTAGCATAATGACAACTTATTTGTGCTAGATTGCCATATTGCTTTTTAAATATGACAGGGGCACTCTACCGAATAAAGAACATTTGAGTGCTTCTAGCCATTTTTATTTACACTCTTATTATTTAGTACTGCTGACCTTAGGATCCCCTTCACTAATCTATGGGTACAACATCGTCTTTGACGAAATCTCTTTGAGATCTGACAATAACCCTCTTTGGTTGCATTGTCTCTGTACGTTACCAGATCGCTATTCCAAGATCTGGTTCGTCATATTGAGATGCACAAGATCCAAATGATGACAAACTCACCACCTTAAGTGATTGATGGGTCCTGTCTTAGAAGGGTACTCTGTTGAAGAGACGTCGGATTAGAGATAGGAATACTTTCGCCTGACAGTTATCTTTGACTCAGCTTGAGACCCGGGTTGTTATAGTGTTTATTGTAACTTGGTTATCGCCTCGCCTTTCTCTTGTGCATTCCTTCCCTACTGCTCAGCCGGGATGAGTGTTGGAATGTGTGGTGAAGTCATGGAATGATTGGTTGCCTGGGTTAGGATTGAGAGTCAGTTGGTGAATGCAGGCTGAGCAGCATGGAGGCTGCTCCTGGTGGGGCTATCTACATCTTACTTACTATCTTATCTACCAACTTCATTATCTGGAACTGGATCCAATAAACCACCTTCTTGTAACTTACTACCTGGTTACATCTGGACTTCTTTTACCTACGACATTTTGGCGACGAGGATGGGATTCGAACCCACGCGTACAAAGCACAATGGATTAGCAGCGACTTACGGCATACAATACAATTAACATATAGTGGACTGGCTTGGTTTGCCTGGATAGCTTTGTTTCATCTCAGTTCCATATTCCTCAGGCAATTGTTTTTCTCCTTATCTTGGCTTGTCCCATCACTGGAGTATGTTAAGTTTTACATTGTTTTTCTTGTAAGGTGACTTGAGACCTTTCATTGCGGACATGATGCTTGTTACATCTGGCTTACCCAGGGGGCGGATACTTATGGAAATGTGGACCTAAAGTAATGTCTACAGTACCTAGGATGGATCCTTTATAGGTGTCAGTCACCACCAAGAAAGGAATAGGCATGGATATATGGTGCCAGGGTCCCACTTTTTTAGCATCAGAGCCCAGTAGTGACTCTTGCTCCCAAGATTGCGGTGGGACGGTGTAGGACCTGGGGTCTCCATGCCCTGAGGGGGTAACGTGACACGAGCGGCTGGGCACCCAAAGGCTTGTGTGTAAAGCGACCATACAACACACACATCCTCTGAAGCAAGGAACGCACACAATAAGGGACGCCACACTGTAGAGATTTATGCAAATAACTCAAGTTTATCCAAGCAGTTCGAGATAAATGCAGTTCATGAGATAACAATGCAATTCATAAGATATAAATGCACTTCATGAGATATAAATGCAGTTAATGAGATATAAATGCAGTTAATGAGATATAAATGCAGTTAATGAGATATAAATGCAGTTACTGAGATATAAATGCAGTTACTGAGATGACAATGGCAAGCTTCACTTATATTAGCATTGGGTTCGCCAGCACCATATTCACCAGCATGATATTCACCAGTAGGATATTCACCAGTATGTTGCCTGAAGGCTCTAGGCCACCCTCGTGTTTCTCACTCCCCGTGGTAGGGTTTGGGGAGCGCAGCGCCACTCCTGGGGGCGTGCAGGGACCCAGGGCAGACCTCGCGGGCCTACCGCTACCTTGGTTACCTGTAGCGCCTCAGTGGCGATCACCGCGCTCTACGCGCTAAGCGGGCCTTGTACACCTCGGGACAAATCTGACGAACACAGTACTACTCGTAATAACTGAGCATTTGACTTCTGAGGAGAGCCCACGATCATAATGCTCCTCGTAATCTTTAATCAGTTAATACCTCAGAGCAGAGCCTTTAGAACACAGCGCCACTCGTACCCTTTAATCAGGAAATACTTCAGAGCAGAGCATTCAGAACCTAGCTCTACTCGTAATCAATAGCAGTGAATACTTCAGAACGGAGCATTTAGAACAGAGCGCTACTCGTAATCAATAGCAATGAATACTTCAGAACGGAGCATTTAGAACAGAGCGCTACTCGTAATCAATAGCAATGAATACTTCAGAACGGAGCATTTAGAACAGAGCGCTACTCGTAATCAATAGCAATGAATACTTCAGAACGGAGCATTTAGAACAGAGCGCTACTCGTAATCAATAGCAATGAATACTTCAGAACGGAGCATTTAGAACAGAGCGCTACTCGTAATCAGTAGCAGTGAATACTTCAGAACGGAGCAGTTCACGGAGCACAACGAGTCGTACGGAGCGAGCCTCTCGTACTCCGGTGCAGTTCGTGAGACACAAAGTTTCTGAATAGTCAGTGGGGACCAAGGGGCAAATCCCTCGGAGGGGTCTCTCTGTCATGGTGACCAGGGGACTCCCACGGAGAGGGAACCCGGGCTCAGGGTGCGGTGTGGCTCCCAGCCTGTAGGGGGCGCACCGGGATCAGTCCCAAGCCTCCGAGCTTACCTTGCTCGACATCGGGAGGCGTCCACACCGGCTCCGAAGTCCGCAGGCGAGCTCCGCGCTCAACGGAGCACGCTGCCGGGGATCCCAGGCCAGGTCAGGGAGCGCAGGGGTCGCAGCGCTAAGACCTGGTTGATCCTCAGCGATACCACAATCGGTTAGGCATGTAGTTTCAAGGTTCAGTCTAGACACGCAGTCTCAGCATTCAGTTATTGCAATCAGTTGCAATCAGTTGCTCTAGAAAGTCTTGTTGGCGTGTTGCAGGGATTCTGCTTATACACAGAACTATGCGTAGAACCCCAGGACCTCAGTGAATTGTGGTGTACCAGAAACTCACCTCAGAACCCAGAACCCAGTATCCGGCTAGCATAAGTGTCCCATTCGTTATCCGAGATTTAGCTCGGCGGTCCCAATGAAAAGACAACCCAGAACAAGCGACTCAGTATACTCTCAGTAATGGTGGGAATCGGAAATACCTGTTCATATATTATTCTCACATCAGTCCACAACAATAATCAACAGAGACACGGTGTAAATAAAAAGAGTTTATTTTTATAGACCACGTGTCCTAAGATGCAGTACTTTGGTTAATACAAGCAGACAAATGATTAAAATCAAAACCATCAACATCGTTACAATACCATAGAATATAAAAGGGGTGATCATGTTATAATGACAGTGGATACTACCACCTTCCCTTTATTAAGAATCTAATATTATTATTAGACTAGTAGAAGGTCTCTTAGGCTTGAATAGGGGACCCCATACCTCAAAGATCAGCTTAGTGAAATCACATCACAGGAGCATCAGGAGTCTTCTCGCAGGAAGGCTCGTCTTCGGTCTGAATAATAAACATGATGTCTGTGATATTAAAAGCACCAACTTTCAGGTATTTGCAGCTGTTCGTGTGTTATGACTAAATAGTGGGTCGATCAACCTAGAGTGGAAAACATGCATTGTCTAACAACTCAGACTGTTTGTCACATCATGTGCAGACCAAGGTCGCTGCGCAGAGCTCGGGATGGTAACAACAGATTGCTCTCGTGTGAGGCAAAACTCGAGTCAGCAGTTTGTTTAAGCAATAACATGTGAACGCAGTGTCGTGCGCAAAAGCAGCAAGATGGCTTTCTAACCTCTAACGTGGTTATGCTAACTTAACAATGTATGTACGTATTAAGGGAGTCCTTACTACATGCCCCCTTGATCGAAGCACTACTTAGTATGCAAGAAAAGAGAGAACGCAGAGTTCAAGTGCGACAGAGCAGAACAAGGCGTATTCAATTTAAAAAACAATGGTCAGTTCAGGCAAAGTCCGAGTATGAAAAAACCAAAAGTGGAAAGAAAAAACAAAAAACCTCAAACGTGCAGTGGGGGGTGAAAAAAAATGAAAAAACGCCTCACCGGGCAGAAGTGCAGACGCACAGGGACTGTTCAAGACACATGAGGAAAACACAGTGGACGATAGTTCACTCAATCCATGAAAGTATATGCAGCATATGTGGCCACTGCTTCCAGCAGAAAATCATTGGCACGGCCACTGAAGGTTTCAGCCATCCAGGTAATCAAAGAAAAGGAACATACATGTTCTTCCATTAGCGGAGCCTCTAGCACCATCAGAGGGCAACCAGCGTGTACTTCCAAATAACTCATATCCAAGAAGTCATATGCCGCTCTCGCGATGTCCCAATTACCCAGGATACCATGCGCCGCACCGCAGGCCATAATCCGAACACCAGAACAGGCGAACTCGTGAGACACTAAGGGCCTCATCAGTCGATCATAATCCGGGTCCGGAGACACCATGTTGGTTAAGCACAAATCCATAGGCCATTCAAAAGGACAATCTAGGCAGTGGAAGACAGGTTGCACGCAGGTGAAGTAGGAATACCAGAAGGATAATCCATATGCCAGGCTCAAAGTCGCCAATGGCAGGACGCCACAGTATTCAAGCATCCTGTCACGAAGAAGCTGCAGACGGGACAGGCTGTCGTGTGGCACAGAAAGAGCAGCTATTCCGTAGGATGAAAAGTAAAAGTAGCACACCTGCCACCAGCGCCAGAATTAAAGGGACACCTCCAAAGACGCTCGAGAAAATAGAATGAAAAAATGCCGGAATCACACCAAAAATAGTTTGGAAAGAGTTCACGAGGCCCGAGCCCACAAGTTTAAAAAAATGAGCCAGGCCAGTCGTGGACGAGGCATTGAAAATTGTTTGGATCAAAGCTCCAAAATGCAGGGGGAGGTCAGTATTCAAAAGTGCCTGTACCTCAGTGCGCGTATTTGCTACGTGAAGGACAAATGTTTCCCGGGAGGAAGTCAATGGCACCTCCTTTTGGGACAATAGCGCTCTTATTCTGCTCATCTTGTTGAACTCTGCTTTCAAGGATGGAATCGAAGGCCAGATGGAAGCATCCAGCCTCCCATGCGGGGGAGGAAACAGAACATTATTGCAGCAGACAACCCTCTGCGATACAGTTACTATATATGGGATTCCCACTAACATGCCGCAGCAAGCTTCATTATTTAAAATCAAATAACTACCGTTTGCAAGCAGCGTGAAAGATGGCGTAATCACTGGTACCGGGATACCTTTGAGGACGCAGGCTAAATTCGGGGCGTGTACATTACAAGCACCGTGCAACTGAATGTGCCTACATACAACAGAATGATCAGGTGTCGTTGTACATTCCTCACCCTTCAGATAAACCTCAGTACCGTCCCTTGTACATCTATACGTAAAGGGGAGGGACCAGACTTCATGTATGAAAGCGGTACCCAGCTGTTCATATCTACCCAGAGCATAGTGTTTCATACAAGAGGTAAACTTAAAAAGTGCGAACGGGAGAGTTATCAATCCGTGTAATAGCCACACTGCTGAATCTACTTCCACTACAGAGAAAGGTCACGGCTCCAACTTCTCAATATGTAACAAGGAATATGAAGCATCTTTCATGGACATGAACTGCTGTTTGTCAGTAAGGTTAAAGGAAAGAAATAACGACGTTGTATTCAGATAGTCCCAAGGGACCTTCCCTGCCTTCAATGTTTGTAATGTCCATGCAAACTGCATAACAGAACGCAACTGGTTTTGACCATGATACAATACAGACATATCATCATGCACAATATCAACAATTGAAGAAACAATATTATCTAATGTATAAATTCGAGAAGAAAGAGTGCTAATGCTGTTATCAATAACTGCTAATACTTTTTCCATATTAGCCTGATCAATAGCTCTCAATCGTGAAGCTGCCTCAATTTGCGACAGTTTCCATACTTCGTTGTAAATAGCATACGCCCATCTTTTGGATCTGCCACCCACAGGACCTTTAACAAAATCATTCAAATCTATTTTGTCATGTAATTTTGATAAATGAACTTTGACAGATGCCAAGGTGGAATGTCGCAGCCAGGACTGACATAATTTCCCTACAGAGTACGTAGTTACTGTATGTGACGACTCAAACCGTGGGTCTACGCGTTCCTGAGTATACCCCGGTTTCAGTCCCAGAAAACGACGTTGACAGGTATCAGAACCGCTTTGCCAAATTAACCATCCCTCACTATTAAATTTCGAAATATTGAAAGATGAATTAGAAACTAATGACTGCAAAGCAGGAAGGGACAGATCTGTGTGGTTATCCCAATTTGGGTAAGCGCCCAGATCCGGCACAGAAGGCGAATTTAGTTTTTTAGAAGTGGCCAATCCGAAACAGGTGGTTTGGAAGATGGTTGAATTTAAAAACAACATATGATTTGGTACTAGACAGGCACGGTGTAAAGCTTCAGTTCCCTGAACCTGCCACGGTTTGGAACCCCAAACCGACTTAAGATCAATAGTAGCCTTCCATAGATCATAACCTTTGATTGACAACTCATCCATAAAGGACTTAGAATAAAGCAATTTGGTGTGTGTCAGTCTAACCTTGGAGGCAGACTCAGGCTTAACTTTAAAATAAAAGGATGCCGGGGCTGAAACACTGAAATCAGTAAAATAAGTAAACTTATCAACTAATGTATGTGAACTGCCAAAGGAGGGGGTGGGACAGTGTTCCCATTGGGTAAAATTTACAAAATTTCTAAATGTATTCGCTTTATGCAGGAAGTGATTGCCATAATGTTGAAAACAATACTGTTCTGCATAATTAGCCGCATTTTCATACAAATCCTCAGCATCAAAAGCGGCATAATATTTCAAATCTGAAAACAGTGCCTCAATGGCGTGTACATCCCAATCATCAGAACGTATGTTCTGTTTAACTACATCACCCATAGAAACACGAAATACATTAGGTACATTAATGACCTCTGTAGGCCCATGAATTTGAAATTTAACTGCATCCCATGCGATTCCATCCATGACGGGCCAGGCAGTAATATTCACAAAAGTCTGGTCCCTTTTCATGATGTGGGACGAGGAGTGGGGGGCCAGAGTTCCATCGATAAGTCTAATTGTCGATCTCTCTTTGAGATAGTGGCCATCCACCAAACGGAAAAAAACTATAACAAATCCAATGGACATAAACAAAAAAATACTGAAAAGCAGCAACCAGATGTATGTCCAAGGGGCTATCAAAAAATGTCTCATAAACCAGCTTACAAAAACAGCAACGTTCGATGGGGGAGTTGAGGGCAAAGAGTTAGTGTCAAAGGAGAAACGGGACTGGCCAAGTGCTGTAGATTGTAAAACAGGCGAGGGTCCACGTGTAGGATAAGCATACTCAGTATCTTCGGGCAAACCACCAGCCGGTGGTATCAACAAGGGATCAGTAACTGATTGCATCTCGATGGCAACATCAGACAAGGTATTAGAAGCAGGAACCAACATTGAATTTCTTTGCATCGTCTGGCATGAAACTGCCGGAGTCATACTAAGAAGTATCGGCCACTCGCTGAAGTTTGACATTGTCAATAGAGATGTACCTGTTTTCTTTGCGACCAGGAAGTGGAGGTAAAATGACTGTTCTTGTACCCTGCACTCCAAGCACTGGAACTGGTGCACGATAAGAGGGGCCGAACTCCTTCTTGTTCTCCACCTTCTCACGGACCAGGTCTCCAACTCGGGGTAGCCAGCCGACTACCGGAATCTGAACCTCAGCTTCAGATGTGGAGGGCAAGTGTTCTTTCGAAAGAGAGTCTCTGGCTTCTTGTAGAGTCTGCAAAACAGCACAGTGATCATCTACGTCAAAGGGTGCGGTCGACGCCGCAATGTCTAGACCATCAAGGTCTGGAACAAACATTCTGATTCCGAAGAGCATCATGTACGGGGTCCGCCCACCCAGAGACCTTCTAGGGAGATTATTAAGTGCACGTTGGACGTTATACAAATGGATGTATGACGTTACAACGCACACTATTACAACGCATGCACTTACAACGCATTTTTTACAACGCATAATCCATTACAACGCATGACATTACAACGCATGACACTACAACGCATTTTAAAAAAATACCTTTACAACGCACTACCATTACAACGCATACTACCTTTACAACGCATACCATTACAACGCATAATATTAAATTACATTTAAGGTAAGTATTAGATAGTATAGGGGTAAAAATTACTATTCTAACTCCAGGGGGTGCAACAGTAGGGTAAGTGTTGGATAGTGTAGGGGTAAAAATTACTATTCTAACTCCAGGGGGTGCAACAGTAGGGTAAGTGTTGGATAGTGTAGGGGTAAAAATTACTATTCTAACTCCAGGGGGTGCAACAGTAGGGTAAGTGTTGGATAGTGTAGGGGTAAAAATTACTATTCTAACTCCAGGGGGTGCAACAGTAGGGAAAGTGTTGGATAGTATAGGGGTAAAAATTACTATTCTAACTCCAGGGGGTGCATCAGTAGGGTAAGTGTTGGATAGTATAGGGGTAAAAATTACTATTCTAACTCCAGGGGGTGCATCAGTAGGGAAAGTGTTGGATAGTATAGGGGTAAAAATTACTATTCTAACTCCAGGGGGTGCATCAGTAGGGTAAGTGTTGGATAGTATAGGGGTAAAAATTACTATTCTAACTCCAGGGGGTGCATCAGTAGGGTAAGTGTTGGATAGTATAGGGGTAAAAATTACTATTCTAACTCCAGGGGGTGCATCAGTAGGGTAAGTGTTGGATAGTATAGGGGTAAAAATTACTATTCTAACTCCAGGGGGTGCATCAGTAGGGTAAGTGTTGGATAGTATAGGGGTAAAAATTACTATTCTAACTCCAGGGGGTGCATCAGTAGGGTAAGTGTTGGATAGTATAGTGTAATATTATGCGTTGTAATGGTATGCGTTGTAATGGTAGTATGCGTTGTAATGGAATGCGTTGTAATGGTAGTTTTTAAAAATGCGTTGTAGTGTCATGCGTTGTAATATCATGCGTTGTAATGGATTATGCGTTGTAAAAAATGCGTTGTAATGGTAGTGCGTTGTAAAAGTTGCGTTGTAAAGGTTGTTCCCCTATACAAATGGTCTAGCCAGTTCCGGCCTGTGCCTAAAACACGTGCTGTCAATGATTGCTTTAAGTCACGGTTCATTCGCTCCACCACACTATTACCCTCAGGTCGGTAGGGGGACGAAAATTTGACTAGGACCCCCAAATTTCTCATAGCCTCCTTGTAAGCCTTTGAGGCGAACGCAGGGCCCTGATCAGAATGGAAGGTACCACACGCAATTGTTCCCACAAAGACACGCAAATCCCTGATGACAGTCCGCGAGTCAGCACTCCTTTGTGGCCATACCCAAAGAAAACGTGTGCACGAATCCACCGCAACCAAGATATACTTGTACGCAGTATCAGAAGAAAAAGGACCGCAGTGATCTAAATAAACACAACCAAAAGGCTTATTAGAGATGTACAGCTGTGTCTGTGGTGGGCGCGCAACAGTAGAAGGTTTAATCTGTTGGCAAATGTCACAATCAAGAACATATGCGCGCGCTTGTTTATATAAACCAAACCACCAGTAACGTTGTTGTAGCAGAGATATTGTAGCTGACACACCGGCGTGGGCTGACGCCAACCCCTCGTGCGCAGCTAGGATCAGTGCTGGTCTGCAGTCCGCGTTGGGAATAATTCTGTCACCAACGTCGTTAATCCTCACTAACGGGACGTTATCAGGACTTAAATGATAAATATAACGAGAGGGAAAACCCTTTGGGTAATCACTTCCCTTCTCTGTAGCAGCAATAGCTGCCAAGATGTCATCATCAATCTTACTTTTGGATCTTGTAACTGCTGCCACTAAGTATGTAGCCACTGCTGTTTTCGCTGCCTCGTCAGCTAAGCTGTTGCCGACAGCATGGACACCAAGTCGTTGGTGACCAAGAGTGTGAATAACATTCACGAGAGGGAGACGTTCTTTAAAGTCTGCCACTCGAACCCAAAGCGTTTTATGCTTAATTGTGCTACCTTTCGTGTCTCGATAATCATTCTGAGACCAGAAGTGTAAATTGTCATTGTAGGACTGGACACAGTAGAAGGAGTCACTCACTATAAGAGTAGTGACTCGGGGATCAGCAAACTCCAGTGCAAGCACCAGAGCCCGAAGCTCCGCTAATTGCGCGGTACAATCACCCAATGACTGCGTATGCACTGCATCAGATTGGAATTCACCATTTACGAATGTACCTACGACAATTGCGCAAGCCGCTGAATAAGCGTGCTTTGATCCAATTGCGGGCTGCGCAGACCCGTCAGTGTATATGACACAATGGTATTCTTCGAGCGGGCGCAAAGACAGAGGTGCCGGATGAACAAATTCATACTGCAAGTACTCTTGAGTCTGTAATGAGGCATCAAAGATGTAAGTGACATCTGGCGACGTCAGTGTTGTGGCCCATTGTATCCACCGTGGATGCAAAGTTTTAGAATTTGGTACACTTGCCTTAGTCACTGCCTCTAAGGCAGGATATGGTGTTACAACCAGAATCTGTTTCCCATGCGACAGTGCGCGTTCCTTGAGGATCGCCATCTGCACAGCAGTCAGAACTTTTTCGACCGTGGAAAAACGTAATTCAGCAGAGGTGTACAAGTGGGATTTGTACGCAATGGGGACTGTATCGCCCTCATTAAACGTCAAATACGTGAACCCCACGGCGCCTGGTACTATTCTTATTACCAGGTTAGTGCGGTTATCACGTGTCAGCAAGTATTGTGAAGCAAGAAGGTCAGCCTGTAAAGACTGTAAAATTGCAGAGTGTTCTAGCTGCCAGCTAGACTTCGAAAACGAAGGTTGTACCAAGGCGTAAAGCGGCTTGATACGCTGGGCATAATCAGGAATGTACGTACGGCCGAAATTCAGAAAGCCCAGCAGAGATTGTAATTTCTTCAGTGTCGTAGGAGCACTTAAGCGTGCACACTTCTCCAGAAAGTGGGGGGCTAACCCCTTACCTTCATTGTTGAGCTCGTAGCCCAAAAACAACACCGTATATTCTGCGATGTGAGACTTCGCAAAATTGAATTTGTAGCCATAGTCAGCAATACTCACGATAATATTGTCGACTCGAGACAGATGTGGCATCAGCTCATCATCCGTAAGATAGATATCGTCAACATAGGAGTATGCATCGGGGTCAATTCTTTCTAAGAGAGAAACCACGTGAGCAGAAAAGACGCCAGGGCTATTTTTGTAACCCATGGCTAATCTTGTAAACTGTTTTTGTTTGCCGCCCGAAGTAAACGCTGTCCACTGGCTACTCAGTGTGGACAGGTTGTGGCTAAAAAAGCCATTGGAAATGTCAAGTGTCGTTTTAAACCTTTTACGCACGAGACTGTCGACTAAAGCCGAGCTATGTGTATTTTGTACCGCGCAGGTCCGGCAATGGGAGTTTAGGTGCCGGTAATCCAAAACTAAACGGTACGAGCCGTCAGGCTTCGTTACAGTGAATAAAGGGTTATTCATAGGGGACACACATGTTTCAATAACACCCTGATATTCCAATTGTTCAAGGATCGCCGCGACGTGGGGTCTAGCTTCACGACGCATGGGATATTGTGGTTGAGGCTGGGGCATAGACCGCAATGGAATCTCATGGCAGGGGGACAATCGGTCCCATCCCACCTGAGTACGATACACCGCCGGCGCAAGCGCAAGCGCCCACTCCCCAGCATACACTTCAGCTTGGTCCTTAGGCACTGTGTGCGCAAAGGACGGGAGGATTACTTCCTCCCCTCTAGGAGCCTCTAAAATGAAAGCTGGAGGCCAATCTGCCTCCGCTAGGAGGATATCATAGGTGGTGGTCAGATTATCCCAAAAAATCCCTTTTATTGTACGTTGTATGTCACCCTCAATTAATAAGACTATTTCATAAAGTCTGTCAGGGGGAGCCACTCTGGTGTCAGCTGTTTCAACAGTAACCAATATATCAGTTGCTGTCACCGCCAGAAATGGACGCAGAGCTTGACGGACTATGGTAATTTCCGCTGCGCTGTCCAGTAGCGTCAGCGCCCATGTCCGGTTCCGAAGCTGTGTCCGCACTATCTGAGGCATACCTTGCCGTCAGAGCCGCCACTTTCTTCTTCTGAAACGGGGGTCTTTGTCGTGCAAATTCGTCCTGCTTGCCTTTACCCTCAGTCTGTCGGGGTTGGTCACGCTGTTGTGGAGCACCCCGACCTTTGCCACCGCCTCCGCCACCGGACTGTGCAGCCGATGTTTCCTGTGAAGAACGAGGAGAACGCTGTTCAGAAACCTGAAATCTATCAGGAGACTTAATAGTAGCACGATCGCGCAGATCATAAGTGCGTTCACTACTTGACTGTACGGGAGAGGCAGGCCGAGAGCCCTGTTTCTGTTGCTGCTGCTTTCCCTGTTGTTTAAACCGCCAATTTTGTTTTGGAAAACTTGGTTGGTCGTCCTTACCAGAGGCTTCTGCCTTACCCTGCTGTTTTAGATCGGGATTTTTGATTACAGGCTTAACTCCTAAAGAGCTACGACCCAAATCCCGGTATGCCTCTGCGATTATTTTCGCAAATTCCTGCGGTTTGTCCTCTTCAGCAACTCGCTTCAGTTCATTACGAACCTGGAAATGCAAAGCATCACCCTTAAGGTTTCCCATTATCATGGTAGCCACCAGGTCAAATTGTCCGAGGAGCCGCATCCCTAATTCTATCGCAGACTCCGCACCATGGTTCTCTTGAACACGTTTGATAACGGAGGGCAGCTGCAACATAGACGGAGTGCCAAAGCACTGCGCGTACGTCGTTGCAAAGACCTTGCCCCAATTTACACAATCATCTATGTGGGGGACCAAGTCTTTAGGCAAACTAATGGTGAGGATCCTGTGTTTCTCCACAGGAGATGTATTCGGGTATACCGCTTCTATTTGGTCAAATTTTTCAGCAAGCCAAAAAGGGAAATCATCCCTAGTTTGGGGGCGCTTGCCCATAACAGAATTAACCATAACAGGACTAATGACCACCGCGTGGTGGTGAGTAGGCTGCCCCGCAACAGCAGGTGCCCCCGCCTGCACATTGCGCGACACGTACTGCACTAACGCCCTATATACCGTAATAAGGGCAGTGTGTAGTACACGCAACTCAGCCACCGTCACCGTGAGGTAACGGGGATGAGGCGTAAATCCGGCTAGTACCGGCCAAGTGGCCCCTGCAATTGATAAAGGGCCCATTCTTGGCGGTATAACCACATGGGGAAGGGCGCCATTAAACCAAATAAGATGCTGCCAAGCAGATATTGGTATTTCTTGTGTCCTATACGGTGTATAGTTCGCTGGCACGGCAGCGGCAGTGTAAGAATGAAAGGTATTATCATCCTCACTCACCGCCGGAATCGTCACCCAAGAGTAGAACAACTCATAGGGATGAGCCGCATCGGCTCCCACCACAAAGATGACGTTCATACCAGTGTCCGGCACCCCATACTGCGTCAAATGATGTTTCAGAGCTGCACGGCTATGCGCCGCAATATCCACCGACATTAGGACAACACACACTCGAAGCTATCAGTAGCACAAGGGTTCAATAACCTTTTTAATGATCAAGCTTGAAGGAACCTATATCAATAGAACTAGGTAGGTTTAAATCCGTCAGACTTGTTTTCCGGAAACAAGAATGAGGGTGTTGTGGACTAATACAAGCACTACTAAGGCGTTTCAACTCATAGACCAAACGTTAGGTGCGCCATGTTGCAGGGATTCTGCTTATACACAGAACTATGCATAGAACCCCAGGACCTCAGTGAATTGTGGTGTACCAGAAACTCACCTCAGAACCCAGAACCCAGTATCCGGCTAGCATAAGTGTCCCATTCGTTATCCGAGATTTAGCTCGGCGGTCCCAATGAAAAGACAACCCAGAACAAGCGACTCAGTATACTCTCAGTAATGGTGGGAATCGGAAATACCTGTTCGTATATTATTCTCACATCAGTCCACAACAATAATCAACAGAGACACGGTGTAAATAAAAAGAGTTTATTTTTATAGACCACGTGTCCTAAGATGCAGTACTTTGGCTAATACAAGCAGACAAATGATTAAAATCAAAACCATCAACATCGTTACAATACCATAGAATATAAAAGGGGTGATCATGTTATAATGAAAGGGGATACTACCACCTTCCCTTTACTAAGAATCTAATATTATTATTAGACTAGTAGAAGGTCTCTTAGGCTTGAATAGGGGACCCCATACCTCAAAGATCAGCTTAGTGAAATCACATCACAGGAGCATCAGGAGTCTTCTCGCAGGAAGGCTCGTCTTCGGTCTGAATAATAAACATGATGTCTGTGATATTAAAAGCACCAACTTTCAGGTATTTGCAGCTGTTCGTGTGTTATGACTAAATAGTGGGTCGATCAACCTAGAGTGGAAAACATGCATTGTCTAACAACTCAGACTGTTTGTCACATCATGTGCAGACCAAGGTCGCTGCGCAGAGCTCGGGATGATAACAACAGATTGCTCTCGTGTGAGGCAAAACTCGAGTCAGCAGTTTGTTTAAGCAATAACATGTGAACGCAGTGTCGTGCGCAAAAGCAGCAAGATGGCTTTCTAACCTCTAACGTGGTTATGCTAACTTAACAATGTATGTACGTATTAAGGGAGTCCTTACTACAGGCGCAGATGTATCTGGCGCCCTTAAGGGGTTCTGTTACAGGGGGGTGGGGATTGAGTGGGCGACTAGGTCCTTCCTAGTCAGGCTGGGCAGAGGTTCCCTGGGTCCTCCTACTGCTGGGCAAGATCAGTGGGCTTTACAGGATCCCTCACTCACTTAAGAGGCAGCACCTAAATCCTGTCACTCTCAGAGGCATAAGTCCCTGGCTAGGCCCTACCGCCTACACTCCTGCGTGGATTCTCCAGCTCTGCTTTACCCCACTGGCCAACTAACTAGAAAAAGTTCCCTCCCTCACTTAAGTAGCCCTAGGTCAGGTGACCTCTAGCCAAGGCGGCAAAAGTAAAACCACACCTCCCTTCTCGAAGGTTCCAGCACATTCCAGGAGCTTCCCCATTCTACCTATGGGACAAAAAAGGCCGGCTGGTGTTGCAACATTGTTGTGGGGTTCCAGCCAGCTCCTGGCAGCTAGGGTGCTACTAATAAAGACCACTCTGCAGTAGCAGGGGTCTGTGGCAGCCATCTTGGGAGAAGGGAGCACCTGCACCTTAACACTGATTGGCAATGAATAGGCGCCCGGAGACCTAAGTCCAACATGAAAATGAGGGTGGAAAAAATGAGGCACGATCAAAAATAGATGGGGAGACCACCCTAGGGCTGACAGGTCCAACAGACGGTCAATAGTGCACCTCACCCCCACAAGTAAAAGAAACCAGGATAATGCTTCATTTCTATCAGGAGTCGTGGGTGGTGGGGTCTTGCTAGCGCTCAATTTTGGGGCCCGGAGTGAGATAAATGGGCATAAGGGTCCAATGGGGATGGTAAGGTCATGAACCGGAAGCAGAATTATACAGCCTTGAGCTCAACATCCTGTATCTTTGTAGCTTGTGGCTTCTGAGTGAAACTTAGAGGCTCAGGACATATTCCTTTTATATTCAAAGTCTGGTTCTGACTAGGGAGGTGACAGTGGGAGTGCATCAATTCTCAGCACAGGAGGTAGATGCCTGCAAAGACCACAGGAGTTGTTGGCTGAGGGACTCAGGCTCAGCACCTTCAGGCAGTCTGGTTGATTCCATTTGGGTTATGTTGTAAGTAGTTTCAGGACACTTCCATTTAAGTTACACGTAGTTTTATTTAAGACACAGCTGAGCGCACACCTTGCCAGCTGACCAGACCATCAACTGACAAGAGCGGATCTCTTCGGTACAAGTTAGAACACACACAGGTATTCTGAGAGGCTGAGGAGGTAAGAACACAAAGGAAGGCCTAATGAATGTTGAGAGAAGCACAATATACAACAAATCTTCCTCCTTTACAGAGAAAAAGGAAATAAAGAAACAAAACACAAAATGAAGCTTAATGCATGGAAGACCACAACAATAATCATTAAGACAGGTATGAGGCCTACGATGTCTTGAACTTTTTAGTTCACGAAGGCAAAGGAGCGTTTCAGGGTGAAGGGTGAAGTGAGGGACATCACCAAAACAACCGACAGGCATCCCCGCCACCTACTCCCCTTAGACTGACAAAAACAGGAAGAGACAGTCTACTTTCTCCAATCTGTCCTTGTCCAGCAAAAACAGGAAGAGACAGTTTACTTTCTTCAATCTGTTTCTGTCCACCACCCCTTTCCACTCCAAGTTGAAGAGGAACAACTCAAAAGATGCCTCCATGCTTTAGATTACCAATATCTAGATTTAATGTTCCCGAAGAAATTATTGAAGCCAGTTCTTTCTCTGTCCCAGTTTTGGACTAGCTGTCATGGTTCTGATTCTGATTCTCCGGTTCTGGACTTCTTTCTCCTGTTCTAGACTTCTTTCTCTGGTTCTGGGCTTCTTTCTCTGATTCTGGGCCTCTTTCTCTGGGCCTCTTTTTTTTAGTTTGGGCTCTCTGACCCGGTTCTAGTTGCGGGACCTTTGTCTTTGATTTTCTTTCTCTGAGTCTGGACTCTCTGTCTTACTTTTGGACTATCTGTCCTGGTTCTGGGACCTTTGTCCCCATTGTGGGCTCTCTGCCGTGGTTCCCCATCGTGGTTCTGGGATCTTTGCCCCGTCTTGGTACTGGTTCTGGGACCTTTGTCCCCTCCTGGTTCTGAGACCTTTGTCCCCGTTGTGGGCTCTCTGTCCCAGCTCTCCATCGTGGTTCTGGGACCTTAGTCCCCTCTTGGTAATGGTTCTGGGACCTTTGTCCCCTCCTTTTACTGGTTCTGAGACCTGTGTCCCCGTTGTGGGCTCAAAGTCCCAGCTCTTCATCGTGGTTCTGGGACCTTTGCCCCCTCTTGGTACTGGTTCTGGGACCTTTGTCCCCTCTTGGTACTGGTCCTGGGACCTTTGTCACCTCCTTTTTACTGGTTTTGGGACCTTTGTCCCCGTTGTGGGCACTAAGTCTCGGCTCTCCATCGTGGTTCTAGGACCTTTGCCCCTTGCCGGTTCTGGGTCGCTGTACTAAGTTCACTGACCTGCTTCAGGGCTTGCTGTTCTGGTTCTGAGCTCTCTCCCGCAGTTCTTGGCTTTCCCAGTTCTGGGCTTTCAGACCCAGTACTATGTTCTCTGTCCTGATTCTAGTTAGGCTCTCAGTAGCCATTCTGGTATCATGGGCTCTTAGACCCACTAAATTGCATGTACTGCGCCAGGTGAGACAGCTGTCCGTCTTGGGGTAATGATACAAATCTGATCTGGCTTGGCATAGGATAGGAAGTGCTTGAACTTGCCATTCTCTATGTTATACTACCTATTCATCTTGCTGCCTACTTGCCCTGCTTACTGTCAGTTCATGCTACATTGCACTTCTTCCTACCTGTTGTAACCTGCCTTTGGAGAGTACCACCCGTCTGCCTGGGGAAGAGCGTCAAGGGCTACTACAACATTATGAGGTACTCGTTTTGTGAAGTGTGAAGCTCATAACTCAACTGTGCAGTTCCTACTACAGTTCCTCCTGATGGGGGTCTCTGCCAAGCTTTCTGTGTCTGACACTTTGGAAGTTGAGTTTCCTCCATGTATGGTGAACATCTAGGGTTGATTGTGAGTACATTATGTTTTTTTTTTTTAATTCTTTCAATGCCTCCGTCGTGCGCCTTCCATTGGCAGATGAACCGCCTCTGTATTGCTTGCGAATATTGCTTGAGGGCACACAGAACCTGCGCACGCTCTTACCCTCATCCTGCAGCCTGCCTTTCATTTCTTCCGCGATGTCTGCCATTGGTGCTTCATTGCTGCGGGGTGTGTGCTTCGTGCACGGTGATGCCGGGAGCCAGTAGCGAAATGTGCATACCATAGAGACGCGCTCAGTGACGAAGATGCGTTCTGTGTCGCGTAGGTGGGCTTGTGAGCACAGAACACCTAGCAGTGCGCTCGAGCGCCAACAAGATTAACGGCCCAACATCAATGGCGGATAACATTTGCACAGTTACCATAAGTTTGTGAAGTTTGAAGTACTGCAATAATGCATCCAGTATCGCCACGATGTCTGCTCTCCACAATGAACCGTTTCATATCACCACGATGACTAAGGTACAAATGCCTTGCTCAGAATAGCCAATTTCAACATTTAACACCAGGGCCCGATCTTTGCCCCCAATCAACTCATTTCATGGTGTCAATCAACATTGCCAAACAGCATTAATTAGCAACGGGGTCCGATCTTTGCCCTCGCTCGGCATTTCCAAAGTATAAATAGACATGCAATTGACTCACGGTTAGAGCGAGTGAAGTATGAGGTACTTGCTTCTTCTTTTCTTTTCTTGGGTTCGTTTTTATTTTTTTATAGTTTTCTATCGTTTCTCCTTTTTTCTTGTTTCTTTTGCTCACGTTACTGGCAGCAGAAGGGTGGACCGCCGTGGGTTCTTGGTGCGAGGTGTTGCTCGAAGCTGTGATGACTTCCTTTCTGGTCTGGTCAGCCAAATCGTCGTCAAATTGTTGTAAGTAGTTTCAGGACACTTCCATTTAGGTTACAAGTAGTTTTATTTAAGACACAGCTGAGCGCACACCTCGCCAGCTGACCAGACCATCAACTGACAAGAGTGGAACCCTCCAATACAAGTTAGAACACACACAGGTATTCTGAAAGGCTGAGGAGTTAAGAACACAAAGGAAGGCCTATTGGCCGCAGGTGGCCATGTTGAGAGAAGCACAATATACAACAGGTTACCGGTCCACTTCCTTGCTGACCACCTGGCCAGAGGCCGCCAATTTGTACTGCAATGTTTACATTTTTGCTTTATGGTGTTTTCATGAATCCCATCTCTTTACAAGGGGTGGACACATGTCGTTCATTTCGGATCCTGTGCCTGTTAAGGGGAGGCAACGCAAGGTAGGTCCTCACTCCAGCTACGGGTGGCATTCACGGGTCTGGAAGGTTGGAGCAGGGGTTGCCAAGCCATAGCAGAGGACAGCAATTTGCATACAGGCACCAGTTACTCACATGATACAGGCGTGCAATTATTCTTAATGGGTGTTGGGGAAGCCAGGTTCCAAGTAAGTCCAACCCTTTAGGGGGTCTTCCAAGTTGTTTATGCATTAACTCCATCTGGCCGACGTTCAGGTATTAAGGCAGAGCCACCTTTCACTAGAAATTAGAGGGTGTAGGTTCGCCATTCTTTAAACTGTAAGCATACTTGTCCAAAATTGGTCTATAGAAGGTAGGCGGACCAAACAGAGTGACGCCAGGTTATGAGTGGAACCCAGTTTCCCTTTTGTGCTCCTCTGGGGTTTCGATGGTCATTTGTATGTATGTATGACCAGAGGGGGAACCAGTAGGGGTCAAGGGTTGTTGGGGCAGTAAAATGTACTGAGGCCCTACATGAATGTGGTGAGACAACCCCTGGTATGTAATCTTGGATTATTTGAAAGTTTTTGCCTGGGTCAGTTTCGACAACTGATACATGCCACAAGGGAGGTATCATTCAGGAATATTCTGAATTCATAGTTCAAGAGACTTTTTTGGCAACCTACGGTTCTACATGTGGAGCTCAGTTTCTGTACAATCAGCCAAGGAATTGACTCAGGTTCAGGGAGGCTGAACAAATCCGCCAGTGGCGGGATCCACTCATGGGGTATGGACTCCCGGGTAGGCTATGAAGATGGCAGAAGCACTCGGTAGAGTGCATGCTTCCCAGGACAAAAGGATTGAGCATGGGTACTTTTACATTGACCTCCTACTTGGGAGGAAGCTAAGATCAGTGGGAATAGTTTCAGTACAGGGGTGGAGTGAGCCATACATCTAGAATGGTATGTTGCCGACAGTGGGGTTGGTATGGCTACAGCTGGTAAGGTTCTGGTGTAGCCATCCAGCGACAAGTACCCATTGGGGAAGTTGGGGCAGAGGCACATCTGGAAGTACCCATAGAAGTGTGGTCCTGGGGATGGAGAGCAGTCCCATGGGGAGGTAGTGCATTTATCATCCAGGGGCTGAAAGCTCTGCAGACATCAGGTGCACAATCATAGGGGCCCTTATGGAGGACTTTCAGTGGTAGCTAGGGGGAGGGCGAGTTTGCCAGTGATCTCTTCGCCCAGTGGCTGAATTTCTTGCAGCAGAAAAGGGAGTTACCCCAAATGTGGACTAAAATACTGAACTTTCCCCGTCGAGGGGTGTAGATTTGTGTGGGCACTGGCCAGGCAGGAAGGAGAACTGATCTGCTGACGTTCCTGGACCCTTTTGCCCTACCCCGGGATGCCTAGAGTTGAACATTCTGGGGGATTTGCCTGGTGACAGATACCCCGTAAGGAACAGAGCGCTATACGGTGCCCTGGTGTATGTGTTGGTATGGAACGGGGGTATTGCCTGACCATCCCTCCGAGAGATGAGGAGAGGTTCCTACTAAGGTATGGATGCCCTTGGTGGAGGGCGTGGGAGATGGAGAAGGAAAGGGGCCTGCTGGCCCTTTCCATCCTGAAGTGTTCAGCTGTGATGTAAGGTGGAGACATCTCTGTATCTTTGAATGGTTTTGCTGACCTGATGTCATGCATTCTCCTAACAATAATGCATGTCAGTAATGTATGTCTTTGCTGATCTTATGTACTGTATTCTCATAACAATGCCTACTTAAGTCCTGTATTCGCATAACATTGTGCTTGACTATGGCTATCATTTCTCAATGATACTATGTGAATAAAAGGCTAAGTCCTTGGTTAAACCACAGTAATTGCATTTGTCTCTCTCCTTGGTAGTTGTTGCAGTAAGAGGGTAGCGAATTGCACTTCGTGAGTGCACTGTGGCCAAGCGCCCCCTGCAAATAGCAGAGGGGCACCAGTAGTCTCTCCACTGGCATGAGCAAAGTGGGAGTCCCTCATCGATGTCCCCGCAAAGGATGGTTCCCTGTGCTGTCTTCTTGGGTGCCGCCTGGGATTGAAAAATATAAGGCATTGCAAGACAAAAGATTGGCCTCTTCTCCCTCCACTGCGCACCGGATTCCACCCTAGCTCCGTCTCACCACCCACCCACTCCTGGATGAAGGCAGTATTGGTGAAATTTCTTGCAGCGGAAAAGGAGATCTGCCCCAAATGTGGACTGAATTACTGAACTTTCCCCGTGGAGGGGTGTTGATTTGTGTGGGCCCTGGGCAGGCAGGAATGGGGACTGACCTGCTGGTGGTCCTGGACCTTTTTGCCCTACCCCAGGATGCCTGAAGATGAACATTTGGGGGATTTGCCTGATGATAGGTACCCCGGCAGGGACGGAGTGCTATGCGGTGCTCTGGTGGGAATGTTGGTATGGAACATCGGGTATTGCCTGCCCATCCCTCTGAGAGATGAAGGGAAGTTCCTACTAAGGTATGGATGCCCTTGGTGGAGGGCGTGGGAGATGGATAAGGAAAGGGGCCTGCTGGCACTTTCCATCCAGAAGTGTTCAGCTGTGATGGAAGGTGGAGACACCTCTGTATCTTTGAACGGTTTTGCTGACCCGATGTCATGCATTCTCCTAACAATAATGTATATCTATAATGTATGACTTTGCTGATCTTATGTCCTGTATTCTCATAAAAATGTCTACTTAAGTCCTGTAGTCGCATAACCATGTGCTTAAATATGGCTATCGTTTCTCAATGATACTATGTGAATAAAAGGCTACGCCCTTGGTTAAACCACAGAAATTGCATTTGTGTCTCTCCATCTCTCCTTGGGAGTTTTTGCAGTAAGGGAGGTAGCAAATTGCATGTTGTGAGCGCACTAAGGGATAAGCAGGAACCTGCAAGAGTGAGATAAAGGAGCAGGAAGTGTCTGGTAGTTGATTAAGGAAGCATGAAGTGGGTGCAAGACATGTAGAAAGAGGAAAAGGACTCTAAGAATTGTTTTTGTGCAGGAAGGATAACCTTCCTGCACAAAAACAATCCTACCTATAACAGAGGCACTCTATGGTGTAAGGATATCTTTGTTGGGGTTAGGCACCCATTCGTGCGCCACTGCAAGGAGAGAGCAGAAATGCTCTATATCTCTGTAAATTCTCCTCTCTCCATTTCATGCAACACAGCGCAGCAACTTTGCTTGATGCCCTCTATTGCGTGGATGATTAGTAAATATACTCCAGAGTGTTGTGATATAAGCAAAAACACATGAAACAAACAAAGGAAAAGGCCAAGATTGAAAGAATATTGACTGTAGTTTCAAATATTGCTAATTGTAACAAGAAAGTGTTTACCTGCTTACATCATTTGAGGTTGGCAAAGCAAATAGCGGTTGAGGACCTAGATCCGAAGCATGTTGACTAACCCTGATTCCCAACCCCAAACAATGAACTTGAACTTGTCACAATGAGTCTGAAAAAACACGCCCTGAGTAGAGCCAAGAACTTTGGCATATGTGCAATCCAGTCAACCAAGGCCAGCAGGATCCGCCATATTAGTTGTGCTCTAGTCAGTTCACAGACACAAGTGCAAGGAGAGATTGTTTTGAACATAAACACTAGCAAGGATTATAGACAAGAATTGAACAAACTCCTTCCAGAATTACATGTGCTGCCATTTTTACCACCTTTCATAAAAACCTCAAGACCATTCTTTTTAAAAGGTAACTTTTTTCAGATACTTTATCTCTATTTTATTTTTCCCTTTGTGTTGTTCATTCATGCCAAGATGCTTCAGTATATGTGTGCTAATGAAAAATAGAATACAGAACATAACATATAATACCTTACCATAATAGAACAGAACATACCTTACCATAAGATACATCACATAATATAACATAACATATCATAACATAACCCATTGTAGGCAAAAGCAGGTTGAAGACAGTCGGAACCACACCTTATTTCACGGATAACCATCGATTGTATAATTCTTTCAGTTCGAGTCTGTATATGTAAATTTATCTTATGCGAATGTCTTGAAAATCTGGAATTGACCCAACCTTATATATAAAACATTGATCCAAAACGTATATAATTACTGATATATCCAATATCAGATTTAGAATAATATGCAGTGTTTATTGTATTCTCTATTTACAGAAGCAGGTGCAATGAAGAGACGGGTCGTTTCTATCCAAGCAACCAAGAATTTTCACAACAGATGCACACTTACCAGTGGAATTTGTCCCTCTACTGTGGGTCTCTGAGCCTACGTAATCTTTGACAAAAGGACAGAACAGTAAATGAGGCAGCATGGACAACAGGATAGTGTTTTCAATTTCCAAATTGTCCGAAAGACTTCAAGAGACAAAACTAATACCGTGATGACTTGTTACAGGTGGGGATGGAGCCTTTACCTGGAAGACCAGCTCTCTCAGTGCCCGCTCCCCAGCAACTGGCAAATTTAAGTTCAGTGCCCGTACAACTGACTCAGAAACCTGCAGTGGTGTCTCAAGTATCCTGGTTATGAAAGCAGTTTTGATCTTTCTCATAAATACAGTTCTGCCTCAACATTCAGCCTTACAAATATTCTATGGCACAGGTGTCCTATGTCTTGTCTTACTTTCATATAAGGAACAGACCATATTTTATGCATTTTTGGACAAAATTAGGACATTTTCAGATCAACTTGTAGTGGTTCCTCTAGGGAAAAAAATAATTGATCAGGTCAATGAGGAGATATTACCTGTACCTTACATTTCAACAGGTCAGTTCTCTATTCAAACTGTCCAGAATACAAAATGCCCTCTCTTTATAGCAAAGGTCTGCATATTAACATAAAAAATACATCCTATCATAGAAGGGTTCACCTCCTATGGTGGCAAATTCCTCAGAATTAGTTGACCTAGAACTTCAAGTGGAACAGAAGCTTTCTCATCACAAAAGAGGGTTCTATCATGACCAGAGTAGAACTGAGCAAAGGTCTTGCATAGTATTTTTTGATGAGGCAAAGATGGAATCATCATGAAGGGTATCTAGAAATATGCCTCCAGAGCCCAGGCAAAGAGAGAAAATAACAGGCCAGCAACCTATGACTCTGCGGTGAACAAACTAGACATTTTGTTTGTGAGTGTCAGTGCAACCCAAAGGTGGTCAGAAGGGAAATTAACCAACACGCATATAGGGGGAAGTTAAGCAGCCAAGCACTAATTTCGCTGGAGCATCGAAGAGCAATGCTAGCAGACAAAAATCACCATTCCTCACTTGACATCTAACTAACTCCAAGCAAGACAAAATACAAAAATTCTTCAGGCCTGATAGTGCAGAGTCTTAAAAATCAGAGGACACAAACTAGAGACAGTTTCATCAGGGATTGGATTTAGTTTTAAATTAGGACCATCTTTGCTCAGTCGTTTCCCATAACAATAACTCCTTTCTGAGTGAAAGTTGTGATCTATAAATTACCACTTAGACAAACAGACATGTTTAGTTGGACACAATAAGCTTGATTTCAATTCTACGAATGCCCCAAACCTTTTGGCAGATTAGCATGCCCTAGCTCTCGGGCCACACGCTACTTGAAAATTGGGTGACAGAAAAGCAGTCCAGAAAGCAGGAGGTAAGGCAAACAATGGTGCAAAAACTACGTGAGGTGCAAGGAACTTCCTATCAGGTATGTGTGGTGTTGGCTCAGATTCTGGTTCAGTACTGTTGAGAATGCAGGCATCATTGGCAAGTTGGTTGCTGTAACCTTTTCCCCATAAAAGCCTTTTGACTGTTAAGAGAGCCTGAAATAGGACCCTCGAGTTGTGTAGCAAAATGTGTCCATTTATCTAGGTTGAAAATCTGTACATCTAGCACAACCTAAGATACTCATGCAGCATTCACAATTGACACCAATGCCACCCTAGCTTTTTCTTTGAATGGAAAATAAAGCATACCATACCTGAAATAGTTGTCATGTCCTCAACAAGTCAGCCATCCATGTAGGCCGACTGGGCTTAGTAGCGCTATATAAGTCTATTTCATTCATTCATTCATAGGTAGGTTTACTTTACATTTCACCCATTGCTACCAGAATAACCCAAATCAGCTAACATTTACATTACATTTCAACCACAGGGGACCTACCACCTCGTCAAGTGTGGGCCGGTATCAAAGAGACAATTGCTTACCAGCCAAACTTTGATTTATACAATATCAGGTGATGTATTTTGGCCTTGGAATGCCCCGTAGCTTTCCATTATTTTTTTTATAAATTAAGTAGTGGTGAATTGCACAGATCCATATGTTGTAGTGTGCACATATGATATTTTTATCTATTTAAACTCTGAGGAGCATCACATCAAATACACAACAGTAGTTGTAAAATTCTCGTCTCACCACAAGATATATGAGAAAATCGAAAATATCTTTTCATGTGACATTGATAGAGTTTCCAGGGTTTCAGTTGTCATTCGGAAAAGTGGATATGGATCAACGAAATTTGTTGGATGCCCTGAACTGTCCAACTCCCAACTGTGTGATGACATCCGGTGCTTTCTGATTTTGGAAATGTTCATAGATGCTTCATCAGAGTCCTCCGCTACTGCCACCAATCCCACACCTCCTCCTAAATGTTGTTCTGCTTTGCTAGAAGTGGAAACAGACCATTTTGGGACCCCGATGACTATTTCAACACCTTCGCAGTTCCCGTCGATCCTGATCGTGAGTTACCATACCTGTGGAATCTCTGCATCCATTTTGGTCTCCTTTGACCTGATCATGCGGAGACCTCCAGAGAAAAGCCAATTTCATCTAGTGTTTTTTTCTAAGCTGGGGGCGAACATGGCTGTTCTTTACACATAATCCCCACCTCCACTCCCACAATCACAATGAGACATGGGATAACAACATTGATTACCAAGTATATATAGTAAAAGGCTATGCAGGGACAGTTCCATACTAGATCATTTCCAACAGAAAAGAAAGACAACATTCGTACATCCCTTAGGACTTCACTGTTACCTCCATTCACATCTTACCACTCTAGAAACCTAACCTGCAAAGTCTTGCCTCGCTCTGCCTCGCGCGGCTCAGCTCATTGTGCCTATGCAGGCCCATCCCCAAAAACCGATCACCTGGAGTACGCCTTCCCCAACAATTTATCAAAACAATGGTAATGATCAAAAGCATGAATATGGACAGCCGGGGAAGCCATTTTAAAAGCCTCAAGATTTCAACAGGTATGTGGAAAGGATTCCATGAAATAAAACAAATGTGAAAACGTCCTAATATTTATGCTTCTTGTGACCACAGATGCCTCGTTTTGTCTTTTGACTGTAAAGTTTAGTTGCAGTGACTCAAGAGTTTATTTACACAGCCCAGAAAAAGGAAGCAATACTGATAACAGTAGATGATTTGTGCTTCCAACTTGAGACAAGGCGTTTAACTTAGCAGTACTGGAAGTGTTCAGCAGGAAGGACGAGGATGCTATGAAATGGCAGAGACGTGTAGTCTCTGCGAAGAATACTATATTTCCTATTAGATGCATGCCTAGTAAATATTTGATATCTTTCTATAAATAATCCAACCTGATACATTAAATGTATCTACCTAATGAAATGTCTGATTACCCCCTGAGCTCTGTCAGAAGTAATGTGTGGTCTCTGCCAGCCCATTTGGGATAGGCTGAGAGAGCGTGACACGAAGGATCCTTTATTCCCTTCTTGCTTGCAATGTGGAGGGAGGCGGGGATAAAAGGAGGCAGAGAGAGCATCGCACCTATAGGGTGAGGCTTGGGAAAGTAATATTTCAACTGGCCTGTTTAAACATATTCTACTTTTTCTAGACTCTGGGCGACCTTTTACCAGGACGCCTTTACATCACCTTGCCAAAAGGACATTATAAAAAGATGTCCTCACTACACTGGGATGCAGTCCTTAAAAAACACATAGATTAAAAGATACATTTACTGTGGCCTTTGACTATGTGAGATTATTTTTTTTTATCTGATGTCGATTCTATACATCATTTTTTCTTTCTTTTCTGGCTTTGTTTAGGAGATGATTAATGTATTCTAATGGTTTGTTTACAATATTATACTTTCTGGGCCTGTTGCTTAACAAAACTCATGCATTTATTTGGACAGCCTCATTTTATTACTGAAGTGCTTACATAGCTTTTCCTTAACCTTGCCACATATCACTAATGGCAAAGCCTTATGCTTGACCTGCTATCAAACCACGAACTTCGGTCACTGCAAAATGCCATTACAGTAATCAAGGCCCAGATTCACATAGAAGTCACCCCACGCATCAAGTAAAGTTGCTGCACTGCGTTGTATGAATGGGGGAAATCGAACAGCGCCAGATCTACGAAGATGTGGTGCTGTTCTGCTCTCTCCCTGTGCTGGTACACTGTAGGCAGCCATGAGCCAACCCTGACACTCATGAGACATACTTCAAAGGTGTCTGCATTATCTGAAGCATAGCTTTTGTACTGGAAAGAGTCCCTTCTAGTACAAAAACTATGCTTTGAGGTTTTCCTCACTTTGTATACATGCTGTATAGTGCAGCACACATGCAAAGTGGGAAGAAAGAGGAGAAATGAAAACTTTTCTCCTCATTACACCTGCCTCGGATTTTGGCGCAAATCCCTGTCTACAATTCTTTGTAGATAGGGATCTGCATCAAAGCCCATGGGAGGTTGCGTGTGCCACCCATGGAACGCCCCTTGACGCAAAGAAATGCAGGGCCGTGAATTGTACAACTTTGCATTACTTTGGGTTACAATCCAATACAAATCGCAATTTGTGTTGGTTTGTAAATGCCACATCAACACTTTGTGCTGGGTTTGAGTTAGGAAAGTGACATAAACCCAATGCAAGCATTTGTAAATCTGGGCCCAAATCTCTGGTTCAAGGTCATCTACGTCCCAACTTGTATTGCCATTGACTGAATGTTGAGAAAAACCATCACACATAAAACAAGCATTTGCAATGCAAATAGGTCTCGCATTTGTGAGTTAGAGCCATTGACGTTGTAAATGGCAATTTCTTTTTTACCTACACGTTTTATTTTTGGAGTAAATGTATGTAGAATGCAAAATCCCTTGGAAAGGTCCTGCACTTCGTAATAAATATATTGAAAAAAAACCAGTGTGGATTGTGTCAACAATTGCTTGGCACGTACCTCATGGATGAAGTGTCTCCGCACATGCACACTGTGGTGCTTTAATAATGCAAAACTCATTTATAAAAGTAGTGCTTACAGACTAAACAACGCGATCGGGATCGGAGCATGTGAATCTGAATCCCGGCTTCTCTTTACTTTTCTGGACTATTTGACTCACTATCCTGCGTCTTGGTTATCGCCAAAACACTGGGAGGCAATGAAGTTTGCCAATGGGGCGGGGGCAGGGGGGCTTCGGGGGTACATGAAAATGTATTCATTGCCCAGTTGTCAAAGGTCGCCCGGTGCTATTAGTTAAAAGAGTGCAGATTTCATTAAGATATTAAGAGTACTTTACTCGCATCTATGAAGAAATCGACATTAACTACACAAAATGCCAGAATGCGTGTCAGTTTTCACAGTGTTTTAGACAGTGCTGGTTGCTTAGTTTCATTGCATTAATTTTTGTATTTACTCTTTTACACAGCATCCAAAGTAGGTTACCTAACCCCAAAACCCTGAGTGGTTAAATGACCCATAGAAGGGAGTCTTTTACAGTTGAGCAAATGTGTCCAAATGTAGTTTTGGTAGTGCCATGGAATGATCAGCCAATGAGGTACTCGATGAGCAGTTATTTAACTGTTTATGTTTATGTTTATGAGATTTATAGAGCGCTCAAATACCCGTAGGTGTCTCGGCGCTAAGGACGGCAGCATGAAACCTATACCAGAAGACTTATTGTTCGAATAGCCACGTTTTCGTCATTCTTCTGAACGTAAGTAATGACTGGGAGGTTCTGATATGTAGTGGAAGCGAGTTCCAAAGTTTAGCAGCTGCGACAATGAAGCATTTGTTGCCCCAGGCAGCTGTTTTGGTGCGAGGCACTTTAAACAGAAATGCTGTAGATGAGCGAAGCACCCGGGAACGAGTATAGGCTGCTAGGTCATTAATAAAAAATTGAGGCCCTATGTTGCGCGATGTTTTATACGCAATACATAAGGCCTTAAACATGATGCGGTTCTTCACAGGGAGCCAGTGGTATTTGTGGATAACCTGAGATATTGGCTTATATTTAGGAGTTCCTGAGAGCATCCTGACGACTGCATTTTGGATAGTTTGCAACTTGCAAATGACTTTATTTTGAGCATTCAAAAGAAGCCCGTTGCAGTAGTCAATGGTTGACATAATTAGAGTACTGAAAAGAGTTTTTCCTGAAGTCAAGGGAAGAAATGGAAGAATGCGCAGTTTGTAGAAAGCAGCTGAAACCACAGAATTGGCATGAGGGAGGAAAGTTAGTTTATCATCAAGTATGACTCCTAAATTCCTAACCTTGGTAACTGGGGAGGGTGGAGAGCCCAAAGACAGTGACCACCAGGTAGAGGACCAAGTTGGGGCTAGCTTGCCGAAGATCATGACTTCTGTTTTTTCAGAATTTAATTTGAGACAATTAGTGGTCATCCTGTCATTGATGGCCAGTAGGCCTCCTTGGAATTTTTCGGCTACTTCTGTTCCGTCATTATGTATGGTCAACACCAACTGAGGGTCGTCAGCATAAGATGTGAGACCCAGCCCATGTCTCCTGATGATTCTAGCCAGGTCTGCCACATAGACATTAAAAAGGGTAGGGCTCAAGGACGAACCCTGCGGGACACCGCAGGGAAGACTTAGTTGAGAGGACTGGAAGGTGCCAAGGTTGACCGTCTGGGTACGGTTAGCAAGAAACGAGGCAAGCAGGTCTTGGGCTTTATCCCCGATGCCTAATTATGCGACACGGTCGATTAGTATGGCATGATCGACCGTGTCAAAGGCTGCTGAGAGATCCAGCAGCACAAGAACTGCTGTGCCTCCCTGGTCCAGAATAACTCTGATGTCCTCGGTTGCCTTAATGAGTGCGGTCTCTGTTCCGTGACCTTTCCGGAATCCGAACTGAGGGGTGTCTAGTAGTTGGTGATCTTCAATGTATTTAGAAAGTTGGGTATTCATTACTTTTTCAATAATTTTTGCTGGGAAAGGCAGGCTGGCTATTGGTCTATAGTTCTTGGTTTCACTAGAGTCAAGGTTGCCTTTTTTCAATAGGGGTTTTATTATAGTTTTTTTCCACATCGTGGGGTATATGCCTGAAGTGAACATGGTGTTATAGATAGTAGACAGGACTGGGGCCACTTGATCTAATACGGCATGAGTACAGCAGGTGGACAGGGATCATTGGCAGAGCCTGATTTAATTGCTGACATTATACTAGCAATCTGATCTGAGGTAGTGTTTTCAAATTCCATGAGGGAGTATATGAGGGGGTCCTTTTTTGTTGGTTGAGCCTTGGTATTAGATGCCGAAGCAAATTTAGTGTAGATGTTGTTCACTTTGTCGACAAAAAAATTTGCTAAGGAGTCACAAAGTGGCTGAGTGGGGATAACACTGTTAGCAGGTGATTGCCCAGATAATTTTGCAACTACTTGGAATAGATGTTTATTCGAGTCTTGTGCAGCTTCAATCTGCGCGGTGTAGTATCTACTTTTTTCCTGAATCAGCTGTTTATATTTAGTAAGCTCAGTTTTATAAACTAGTTTGTCCTGCTGGTTGTAGGATCTGCGCCATTTTCTTTCGTAGTTCCTACATAATATTTTCTCTCCTCTAAGGACTTCCGAAAACCATGGGGGGGCTGATGGGGCACTCCGATTTTTTGGGATGTTCTTGATGGGCACCAGCCGATCAAACGCATCGTTAAGCCATTTGGTGTAAGTTACTGACGCTGTGTTGGGGTCAGAGGAGACTATAGGTTGAGTAGAGAATAAATGGGTTTTTCGGAGCTGCGGGTCTAAACCCCTTCAGGCTCTCCATGGGCCCAATTTAAAGGATGAAGCTTTAGGTAAATCCTTGGCACTAATCTGGATTTTAAAGAAGATTGCGTGGTGAGCAGACCATGCTAATGGGAGAATATTCTGTACGCGGATGGCCTGAGAGTTAGAGGAAAGGCCATCCAAGATGTGGCCGGCTTGATGCGTGGCATTTTGGACTTGCTGGAATAGACCTGTTGTTTCCATGTCAATAAGTAAATTTTTAGTATTGCTATCAAGATGATTCTCCAAATGAAAATTGAAATCACCTAGGACTGTGAAGGTAGATTCAACTGCGGAAGATTCTAGCAGCGTATTTAATGTAGAAAGAAATTCTGTTCTAGGTCCTGGTGGGCGGTAAAGTAGGATACCCTTGAAGGTTTGCGATGCGGTTAGCTGAATGGAAAAGTATAGAGCCTCGCAAGTAGGCAGGGGGACAGGTATGACTTTTGCTGAAAGATTGTTATGAAAGATCATGACTAGTCCACCGCCGTTCAAAACGTACGGTATTGTGGCTGTTGTTTGTTTGTACCCAACCACCTCTTTGAATGTGTTTATTAACACAGAGGTTCATCTACCAGACAGTGATCACAGAGGGGCAACTAAAGCACAGCACAAAATGTATTCATTTATCCTGAGTGTGAAGGCACCCGGAAGGCTTAGGTGCCCGCCCAGAGAGGCTAGGGATCCTAGCGCTTCTACAGACTCTGCCATGCTCCTCTGCACCAGCAGGGCACAGCTCAGAATCTGCCGCTTCTGCTAAGAATAGGTGAGGGGGATGAGGTTGGGGCATGCGGGAGTTGCCGTCAGATTTCAAGGTTATTGAAAGTGATGATTCTGATGTGAGGCAATGGAGACTGACTTTGTCTGTTTGTCTACACCAGTCTATTTTTCTACCATCTACCGGGCTCAAAGTCATGTATCCATTTATCTCTCTTAGTTAGAGATGCGCAAGCCAATATATTAATTAGCAGGTAGAGCCAGCCGGAGAAGAGCCAAGCGTATACGAGCCAGTGGGCGAGACGTGAAAATGATCAGCATGTTAATCATACAGTAAACATGATGTAAATGTGCGCTAATGTCTCTTCAGTGTTCACAAAAGTGTATTTCTTTAGCGTGCCACCTCAGTACACAAGATTATAGCACTGAATTGAGAGGAAGTTATTAAAAGTGCTTGTTTTAAGCAGGAGTTAAAACACTGCCGCTTCTCCTGCCCGACAACAATGCCATTTGTGAACTAAGAGGCGTCAGTTGCCATGCATACCCCGAATGTTGCCTAGAGTCTTATTATATTTAGAGTAACATTAAAATCTAGTTCATTAAACAAGAGAGGTTTTTGTACAGCACGCATCTTGAACGCGCATATTTCAAGGTGGCAATACTAAAGATGAAAACGGAATTGCCGGCGGGCAAGAAAACACGAACGAGAGTGGGGGGGAGGGGCAGGGGAGGTTGAAAAGTCACAGACTGAGGGAGGGGGCGATGGGGTGGGGAGACAGGGAAGAAAATAGTGTTAGGAGTAAAGTGGCCAATAGCCATGGAAGGATACAAATGAAGAATGAGGAGGGACTAACAAGCCTCAAACCAATCGGAAGGCAGCATTTAAGACAAAACCCAAAGGGCAGAGAGTGGGAGGAGCTTCCACGAAGCTTCCACACCACAGTATATACTGCATGCTTTGCAAAGCGATGGCAGCGCATGCACGCTGCTGCGCTGCTGTGCACACTGTGGTGCTTTAATAATGTGAAACTCATTAATAAAAGTAGTGCTTACAGACTAAACAACGTGATCGGGATCGGAGCATGTGAATCTGAATCCCGGCTTCTCTTTAATTTTCTGGACTATTTGACTCACTATCCTGCGTCTTGGTTATCGCCAAAACACTGGGAGGCAATGAAGTTTGCCAACGGGGCGGGGGCAGGGGGGCTTCGGGGGTACATGAAAATGTATTCATTGCCGAGTTGTCAATGGTCGCCCGGTGCTATTAGTTAAAAGAGTGCAGATTTCATTAAGATATTAAGAGTACTTTACTCGCATCTATGAGGAAATCGACATTAACTAAACAAAATGCCAGAATGCGTGTCAGTTTTCACAGTGTTTTAGACAGTACTGGTTACTTAGTTTCATTGCATTAATTTTTGTATTTACTCTTTTACACAGCATCCAAAGTAGGTTACCTATCCCCAAAACCCTGAGTTGTTAAATGACCCATAGAATGGAGTCTTTTACAGTTGAGCAAATGTGTCCAAATGTAGTTTTGGTAGTGCCATGGAATGATCAGCCAATGAGGTGCTCGATGAGCAGTTATTTAACTACACGTTCAAAACGTACGGTATTGTGGCTGTTGTTTGTTTGTACCCAACCACCTCTTTGAATGTGTTTATTAACACAGAGGTTCATCTACCAGACAGTGATCACAGAGGGACGAATAAAGCACAGAACAAAATGTATTCATTTATCCTGAGTGTGAAGGCACCCGGAAGGCTTAGGTGCCCGCCCAGAAAGGCTAGGGATCCTAGCGCTTCTACAGACTCTGCTGTGCTCCTCTGCACCAGCAGGGCACAGCTCAGAATCTGCCACTTCTGCTAAGAATAGGTGAGGGGGATGAGGTTGGGGCATGCGGGAGTTGCCGTCAGATTTCAAGGTTATTGAAAGTGATGATTCTGACGTGAGGCAATGGAGACTGACTTTGTCTGTTTGTCTGCACCAGTCTATTTTTCTACCATCTACTGGGCTCAAAGTCATGTATCCATTTATCTCTCTTTGTTAGAGGTGCGCAAGCCAATAGATTAATTAGCAGGTAGAGCCAGCCGGAGAAGAGCCAAGCGTATACGAGCCAGTGGATGAGACGTGAAAATGATCAGCATGTTAATCATACAGTAAACATGATGTAAATGTGCGATAATGTCTCTTCAGAATTCACAAAAGTGCATTTCTTTAGCGCGTCACCTCAGTACACAAGATTATAGCACTGAATTGAGAGAAAGTTATTAAAAGTGCTTGTTTTAAGCAGGAGTTAAAACCCTGCCGCTCCTCCTGCCCGACGACAATACCATTTGTGAACTAAGAGGCGTCAGTTGCCATGCATACCCTGAATGTTGCCTAGAGTCTTATTATATTTAGAGTAACATTAAAATCTAGTTCATTAAACAAGAGAGGTTTTTGTACAGCACGCATCTTGAACGCACATATTTCAAGGTGGCAATACTAAAGATGAGAACGGAAGTGCCGGCAGGCAAGAAAACACGAACGAGAGTGGGGGGAGGGGCAGGGGAGGTTGAAAATTCACAGACTGAGGGAGGGGGCGATGGGGTGGGGAGACAGGGAAGAAAATAGTGTTAGGCGTAAAGTGGCCAATAGCCATGGAAGGATACAAATGAAGAATGAAGAGGGACTAACAAGCCTCAAACCAATCGGAAGGCAGCATTTAAGACAAAAGCCAATGGGCAGAGAGTGGGAGGAGCTTCCACGAAGCTTCCACACCACAGTATATACTGCATGCTTTGCAAAGCGATGGCAGCGCATGAACGCTGCTGCGCTAGACGAGGCCTAAAAGAAAAAAGTGCTAGGAGTAAAGGGGCCAATAGCCGTGGAAGGATACAAATGATGAATGAGGAGGGACTCACGAGCCTCAAACCAATCGGAAGGCAACATTTAAGACAATAGCCAATGGGCAGAGAGTGGGTGGAGCTTCCACGATGCTTCTACACTATAGTATATACTGCATGCCTCGCAAAGCGATGGCAGCGCATTCGCGCTGCAACGCTAGGGGAGACCTAAAAAGGCAGTGAAATGTGTTCACTAAGCGACATTGAGGCTGACACCATCAGTTCACATCATATGATGGTGGTAGAACTGTTGTTGCCTTAGGTATCATTATTAACTGTCCTATTTCATGATTTCTGGGATACTGTGAGCACTGTTGTCTTTGATCATGATTTTTCTAACCTGAATTAAAGTTGCATGTTGTTGCGAAATTAATGAACTCCTTTCCCTTGGGCACTTGTCCTTTCTGTTTGTTCTAGTTAGAGGTACCTGTTTTACAGTTTGCTTTTATTTACTATTTCAGATTCATTTTGGTATTTCCTGCAGGGCACCAAGCTTTTTATATTTTCCCTAGATTCATTTGTCATTTATTTCTGCGTTCTACGCATGCTTTTAGAGTAACTTTTCTTGGTTTAAAGATTTTAGATTCTTTGTTCTTGGACGTCTTCTTCTGGCCATGTTGGTTGGCTTCACGTATGTCTGTAAGTCTGGTTGTCTTTTCTGACTCTTCCTTTCATGTCAAATATGGCAATTTTGACACCAGGCATGAGCCTTGAAGCTTTCTGTGTCAGGGTGATTTGAAGGATTTCTTGTGTAGCTGGCATCCCAAGGTTACCCATTGAAGTGTGCATTTACCAGTTCTCTATCTTTCCACATAGCTTTACGAGACTCATCCTGTGCACTTCCTAGCTTTTCCCTTTCAATCATTGGTTTAGTGTAGCAATGTGAATGGTATTCTTATCTATCTTGTACATAGTAGTAGTTCTCCTTTAAGAGTTAGTTATAAAGGAGTTTGCTATTTATTGAAGCAGCTCCATGGTGATGGAATACTGTGATGTTGAGGTGAGTCAGGTGCACCTGACAGATTGAATATGGTGGATGGGATCTTATTTCCTCTTCAATAAACTTACAACATCTTCATCTCAACCTGTACCAGTCTTCTTCCTTTTTGGATGATTTTTCACTGGCGACGAGGGTGGGATGCTTCAGTACAGATGAGAGATATTATATTTAGAGGAATTTCAAGACTTTAAGAAGATCTCAACATCTGACAATTTTTTTTTTGTCCCAAATGGTAGACGCTTGAATCTAAATGTACCAAAAGGTGTAATGAACGCAGTGTAGTCCTTCGATCCCTCTTCTAATTTGATCTGGTGGTAAGCTGATTTGAGGTCAACCGTGGAAAATACTTTTGCTCCTTTAAGAAGCATGAGCATGTCTGCAATTTTTGGCAGGGGATATTTGTCAACCACCACTTGTTTGTTAAGTTCTCTGAGATCAATGCACAGACGGACACTTCCGTCTGATTTTCGGGCAGCTACAACTGGAGCCAACCATTGGGTTCCTTCTACTTCCTCAATTATTCCTTCTAATTTGAGTTTCTCCAATTGATCTTTCATCTCCTCTCTAACAGACAAAGGGACACCCGTACGTTGCTGGTAAAAGGAACAGCTCCAGACTTTAGTTTTATCTTATGAACACACCCTAATTCATCTTTAAATACCATTGGAAAGGAATTCTTCAACTTCAAGGTGTATTCATCACCACTTGACTCTAAATCAATTTTATTTATGTTAAAGTTCTCTTTTAAAAGGATAGGTGGGTCACTATTGGGGTCTAACATCACCCCTAAATCTTTTTGATGTAACAAGCTTAATAGACTATCCCCTTTATAAGAAACATACACTTTGCCAGAGGTGTACCTCCCTTTATACTCAATTAGACCTTGAAAATAGCCCATTAATTTTATCGGCTCCCCACCATAAGAATAAGGATTTATATCGGCCTTCAATAAATTGATTTTGTCCTTTAAATGATGTTCATAGCGCTTTTTTGAGACAATAGAAATCTTTGCTCCAGAGTCAAAAAGAACACTTGTTCCGCAATGCTCCACCATCACTTCATCAATAGGGCCTTTCTTTTTAGGTCTGCCTGACCCAGCGCATGCGCTGGTCTGGCGAGACTTATTGAGAGGGCTCCAAAAAGTGCTACCAGGCCAGCCTAGAGCTACAGTGCATGTGCGCGGGCGCGAGCGTCACGCTTTTCCGTGATTACTTTCACTTTCGCTTTGATGTTTCATCGCGATCACTTTCATCCGCACGGCCGCTTGGCATAGCCAATAGGTCTCGCTTTTGGGACCTTATAAGTATTTAGTTATGCAACTGTTGCATGGCTAAACACTTATAAGGTCCCAAAGGTCCCAATGCTTGTTTTCATTGGAGACTTGAGAGACAATCTGACCACAATCTATGTCAGAGTTGGACTCACTGTCACTTTCGTCGTTCTTGGATATCATGTTGACCTTGGAGTTAACCTTTTTGAATCTACAAGAGGAGGAGTAGTGCCCAATCTTTTTGCATTTATTGCATTTTGCTTTGAGAGCAGGACATTTCTTATTATTGGCCAGGTGACTGGGGCTCCCACACCTGTAGCATTTGAAGTTAACATCTTGGTCTTTAGATGCAAATAAAGTTTTTTTTTCAGACCTAAAGCTCTTATGTTTTCTTTCGTCTTTATCTTTAATGCCAACGTTTTCTTTTCCGTGCACCTTCACCACTTGAACATTTTCACTTTTACTCTCATTCTTGGTAATCACTTCTACACACTTAAGAGAATGTTCAATTTGTTTTGCAATAACAAAGACTTCCTCAAGAGCAGGGTCATCTTTCTGCCATATGTCATCTCTTACTTTTTGTACATTACACACTAACATAAATTGATCTCGTATTCTTTCTTCCAATAGACCTCCGAATTTACAAGATGAACCAAGTTTTATGAGAGCCGTGACGTAATTCTCCACAGATTCTCCTACATTTTGAGTGCGTCTGCCAAAATGATAGCGCTCAAGGATAGTGCTAATTTTAGGTAAATAAGGTCCATCTAATTTAAGTATACAAATTTCGTATTCATTTAAAGTAGAATCATCTTTTTCAAGTAAGTGGTCAAAAACTTCCTGACCCTCTGAACCCAGACAGTGGAGAAGTAAAGCAATCCTTCTTTCAGCGCTTAGATTAGTTCCGCACACTTTGGCATACCTCTCAAAAACTTTCTTCCACTTTTGCCACCTAATAGGTGGATCACTAGGGTTGGATAGAAAGAAAGGTGGAGTAGCAACGTTCTGCATATTGAATAATTGAGGAATGAATCAAAGTTAATATGAAAATAATTACACGTCAAGGAGATAAAAATTTAATATTAAAAACAAATTACCTGTTTGTAAAAATTTCCCACTCTCAACAAGTACAATAAACCAATGCGACTATGTTGCTATATAGTCCAAAAAACAAAAAAAACATATGAAGATAATGTTATAAATTCTTTACATTGTATAATATCTTCTAAATGTGGAGATCAATACATCTTACTGTCACTCTAAAATAAATTTTTGTTAATAAAATAAACTCTCAATATTCATTGTAATGACATCGAAATACATCCTTGTTTCTAAAGCCTCGGTCTTTCAGAGGGCCCTTGAGAGGGTTTTAAAAAGTCAGAAGGGCGTTAAGATTTACCAAGATGATGTCTTGATTTATGGAGAAAATGAGTCAGAGCATGATTTAAGAGTTACGGAAGTTTTGGAGAGGTTCAGTTTACACAATCTAACGGTCAGGATTGATAAATGCAAGTTTAGGAAAACTTCTATAGATTACTTAGGACACACAATATCTGGTAAGGGAATTGAACCAAAAAGCGACTTAGTTAAATCAATAGAAAATTTGGCGTCACCTAAGACTAAAGAAGACCTAATGAAATTTTTGGGCATGGCAGAATATTACAGCAAATTTGTTTAAGGTTTTGCTGAAAAATTTGTTCACATGCGCACTCTTCTTTGCAAAGGTGTAGAGTTTAATTGGAGCAAGGAATGTCAAGCAGAATTTGTCAAGATAAAGGAATATCTAAAAGTAACACCCAGATTAGGGAGCTTTGATCCTGGTGCTAAATCGGTGTTAGTTACTGATGCGAGCATGAAAGGATTGGGTGCTGTTTTACAACAGGAGAGTAAAGAAAAAACTGATGTCATTATTTTCCTTTCTAGGAGTCTTAGGGGAGCTGAATCTCGTTACTTAGTGATAGAAAAGGAGGCGTTAGCCGTCCATTGGGCTACGAAGAAGTTAAAAAATGTATTGTGGGGTACCAAATTTGTGGTTAGAACTGATCACAAACCATTAGTTGAAGTTTTTAATAGGAAAGGTACTGATGCCATCTCGAGCAGAATATCAAGATGGGTGGTTGACCTACAAGGTTATGATTTCCATGTAGAATACTTACCTGGTGTGCGTAACTATACAGCTGATGCTTTGTCCAGATTGGTCACACAAGATGATGGTTGCTTTGACCAAGATGAAGAGGAGGAGTTTGAATGGGTATGTGCTTTTGAGTGTGGCGGCATTAAGGAGGAGAGATGGAGAGAAGAGTGTACAACTGATGAAGAACTGGTAGAGTTATCTTCTCTTCTCAATAATGGATGGGTTAAGAAAAGGGAAGGTGTTTCTGAAAAATATTGAAATGTGAGGGGTGAGTTATCCGTATCTGATGTTTTGATGTATCGTGGTACCAGATTAATCCCTCCTAGATGTCTTCGTGAAGAGTTGATCACCTTAGCGCATCAAGGGCATCAAGGTATTTCCAAAACAAAAGAAAGCATTAGACTTAACTATTGGTGGGCTGGGATGGATTTAGACATTGAAAGATTAATCCGTGAGTGTATTCCCTGCACGCTAAGCGAGAAATGCTTTAAACCAAGAGTCCAACCTATGGTCATTAGAGACAGACCGAATGCACCTTGGGAGGAATTAGCTCTTGATATTTTAGGCCCGTCAAATGTAAGGATGGTGAGTTATTTCTGTTTGCTCTTATAGATCTGTACTCAAGGTGGCCCGAAATTAAGATCACAAAATGTGTTGACTCTAAACATGTTATTTCATTCCTTATGGAAGTTTTCACTAGAGAAGGCTTCCCTGGATATCTGCTTACAGATAATGGTGTACAATTTGTTTCTAAAGAAATTAAGGACTTTTTAGAAAGGTGCTCTATTAAGCATAAACATTGTTCTTTGTACCATCCGGAAAGTAATGGCATGGTAGAAAAGTTTGTCAGAGTTCTTAAAGAATCAATTTCACTTTCCAAACAAAATAATCTGGATTGGAAAGAGGGTGTTAATAAGACTGTGGAAATGTATAGAGTCACCCCACACGCAACCACCGGTTGTACACCTTTTCTGCTTCTCAAAAACAGACATCCCAATACTTTTGTCACCCCTTTCTGGGTTAATCAAAAAGTGGGTAAGAAAGATACTGGTAAATCTTTCCTTGGGTCATGGAGGGAAAGAGAGGCAGATAAGGTTGTTGATCGCAAAATGAGATTTGACAAAAAGAAAGCTGTAAAAAAAAACACTTGTGAATGTAGGAGATTTAGGGGCATATGTATCAAACGATTTTTAATTGCAAACGCTGCGATTCGCAAAATAACAGCGTTTGCGATTAAAAAATCGGTAATCGGGATGTATGAGGCAAATCCCATCGCAAAATTAAGGAATTGCTAATTTAGCGATTTCTTAATTTTGCGTAAGCATTTAAGAAATCGCAAATTGCGATTTCTTAAATGATATGTAAAAAGCACCCAAGGTGTGCGAATTATCCTTAAGAAATCGCAAATTACCACCAACTTCCAGTTGGTGGTAATTTGCGATTTCCTTTCAAAAAGCACTTTTTTGAATTTTACAAAGTGCCACGTGGCGCTCATACATGCCCTTAGGGCATGTATGTGCGCCATATGCACACACATGCTAATTTCAGGGGTGCATCAGGGTGTCATCATGACACCCTTGCACCTTTGAAATTATTCTCAAATTGCGATTAGCAAATTGCGATTCGCTATTTGAGAATTACTTCCCATTCATTCCTATGGGTCTCCTGGCCCATAGGAATGAATGGGCAGGTATTCCTTAATTGCGATTTCGCAATTTGCTAATCGCAATTAAGGAATTTTAAGAAATCGCAAAAAGTTTGCAATTTTTTAAATACATCCCGTTTTGCAATTCTCAAATAGCGATTCTTTAAAAATCGCTATTTGAGAATCGCAAATGGTGATGTTGATACATATGCCCCTTAGTTATGATTAGGGCTCCACCTGGACGGAAGTCTTCAGAGTTAGTCAAAATGATTCAAAAAGTCAAAAAGGTTTTTACTAATGCAATCAAAACTGAAGATTCTAGGATTTGGAATCTTAACAGGGTGGTTGTTGTTAATAAATCATTGTCAAACAGTGAATTGTATGAAACCACTGTCAAGTCTGGTAACAATGGTATTTCTAGTTCGGTGAGAGAGAAGTAAAAGAATTACAAAACTTCCAGCAAAATTCAATGACTATGTTAGAGAATAATCCTGTTAATATTTTGCATCTTTTCTACCAATCTTTTCCTTTCTTTATATGGGAGGAAGATGTATTCAATCTGTCAGGTGGAACTGACTCACCTCAACATCACAGTAGTCCATCACCATGGAGCTCCTTCAATAAATAGCAAACTCCTTTATAACTAACTCTTAAAGGAGAACTACTACTATGTACAAGATAGATAAGAATAACATGCACATTGCTACATTTAGCTTCTCTGATCATCTTCAGCCAGCTATTGCCTTCCTTCCAAGACCTTAATTTATCCAATTATAGAAACATGAGTACTAATAGCTGGGTTTTGGGGAATCACTTAGGTTGTGGGGGGGGGGGGGGTGGAACTGTGAAATAAAACACAGCTTCCTTGAGCCCTTCAACCACCATCTTGTTTTCCAAGCATCTTATCTATGCTCTCCCGGGATTCTTGCTCTCTCCACTGGTTATGGTTTGCAGCTTTCATTTTTTCATCATCTTTTATTTTATTGTGGTTTGTCTGTAGTTTGGGTGTCTAGGATTGTCAAAGATGAACATGCCCACACAAAAACACTAACAAATCCCAAAAAGATACAAGACACAACACACATTTGGACAAGCACACACATCACTGGGGCAGCACACACACAACCACACACATGCACACAAACCCGAGAAAATCAACACACAGGAATGAACAAAATACTGTCAGTTACACACAGACATTCACTAAATCATGCAAAGGCATGCATACCCACAAACACGTGTACTACAATACACAGAAGAATACAAAATACTGCAATATACGAACATAGATTATCAGAAAAAACAAAAACATGCAAAGGCGTGCGCGCACACAGATGCCCCTTTTTGGGTCATTAATCCCACAGTGGCATCCAGTCTTCTAGAGTGCTATAAATCTGAAATGGCAGCATAAATAAATAATTTGATAAACTGAGTGTGTGTGCAATTTCCATTTGGCTGGATGGCTGCCATGTTTTTCTTTTTCGGTTTCATCAACAAGTCCTCAGAGGTCTGTGGCAGTTTATCCTTTAATTCCCAGGCACGAGGAATGTAGCAAATTTCATAATCTGCAGATTGAAGTTAAAATAACAGAATATCTGCCCTTGCCTTTCAACGGGATTGTCAGATTCGGTTTAACACCAGTAACAATAACAACAGGTTTCATTTTTAATGCCCTTTTCTAAGATATATTTTGTTTAGCAGCGATCTCTTGACTTTTAAAGCATCCTAGCAGGCTATTCCCAGTACAGCACTGTAAATGGACTGGAGTGCAGATCCCCATGAGATTTAAAAGTCTTCCACTCGAGTAGCACATCTCATGCTTTTCACAGCTTGCAGTTGCAAGGCAATTTTCACCTCGACGTGTTTCTCGCATGCAGAGTTCAGACCTCACACGCTGACGTCCTATTCTGACCTTTCCTCCTCACGGAGAAAACAACAACATGGCGCACGCACCTCTCGCGAGAAAATAAATACAAGCACGCATCTCTTGCGAGAAAATAACAACAAGAGAGTCGAAAGGTTAGCAAAACGTTCCGTTTTGGAAACTTTTCTCTCTCCGTTACTCAGGCCATCAGAAGATGCTTACATTTTGAGAGCATCTTAAAAATGCTTTCTCAAGGAGACAACTATTTTTGTTGAAGGGAAAGCTATCCTTGTCACAAACAACAAGCTCAAGATACTGGATTCTCATGTATTTAGAGGTCAGAGAATAAAAGAGACAGGGTTCATAAGTTATTTTTGCTACAGGGTTGATCTCTGTCTCATAGCATTTCGATATATTGTATGCCTGTTCCACAATTAGCAGATAAGATCATGGTATTTCATTAGTTTTTTTCCAAGGAGTGTAACCTTCAACTCTTTTCGTGATGTGGTCACAAAACGTCTTGAACACATACAATACCCTTATGGATGGCAATATTTATATATTGAGGGCACTCACGAACATTTTCCCACGTCTGGTCTGTGGTGACCAAGGACCATTTGATGCCAGCTGAGTGTTGGCGGGGGAGGGAGGGAGTGGAGGGAAGGTGTAAGAGGAAGCAAAGCATATGTTATGTTATGTTAAATTTATTTGTAAAGCGCAACGGTTACCCTGGGGTGTCCTGGCGCTAGTTACCTATCTTTTCAGCCATCACCAAAAAAGGAGTTCTAGTTATTAAACAGCCAAGTTTTCAGAGTCCTTCTAAAAGACAACAGATCAGGTGAATTTCTGAGCTGGGCCGGAAGATCATTCCACGCCTTGGCGGCCCCGAAGACAAATCTTCGTCCTCCCTTAAAAAATGGTGCACAGGGATTTAAAAAGCACACGCTTTTTAACCAGGAGCCAATGTAATTTTTTAATTTCATTGAAAATGGCCGCGAATTTAGGCACCCCAGTGAGTAATCTAGCGGCTGCGCTTTTTGTAGCCTTTGCAATTTATTTAAGTACCGTTCCTGAATGTTTAAATAGAGGCCATTACAATAGTCAAGCCTTGACAGGACAAGGGCAGTGACCACTGTTTTCTGACTCCCTGCTGGCAAGAAAGGCAGGATCTTTTTCACTGTCTTTAAAACAAAGGCAGTTGAGGATGAAACCGAGTGGATTTGATCGCACAGATTCAGTTTGTCATCGACAATTATTCCCAAGTTTTTTACTTTCTTTACCGGGGCAGGAAGTGCTCCCATTGTCGAGGGCCACCAGTTTGGATTCCAGAAATTAGGAGAATTCCTAAATATAATCACCTCTGTTTTATTAGAGTTGAGCTTCAAGCAATTTATCGCCATCCAGCCACTCACTGCAACCATGCAGTTATGAAAACGATTGTCCATGCCCGCCTCCTGTCCTGGCAGAAGGGACACCACAATTTGGGTGTCATCGGCATAGGATGTGAGATCAAAACCCAAGGTCTTAATAATGGGGGCCAGTGACGAGACATAAACATTGAACAGTGTCGGGCTTAATGACAACCCCTGTGGAACCCCGCAGGGCAACACAAAAGGCCTTGAATTGTATTCACCCATGGATACCACTTGTGATCTATCCGTGAGGAAGGATTTTATGAGATTCCGGGCGTGTGCATGGTCATTTTGAGAGTTTCAATCTATACTGCTTTCAAAATAAGGCTCTACTCTCTGGAAGCGTCAAAGATTTGAAAATACTGTGTTGTGCTGAATAAAAGCCGATATACCCCTCTACTGCACCCAGAGGTAAGCCTTCTCTGCCTGTTATCGCTTCCTATGGCGAATCAAGTGCACAAAGGAAGTAACTGGAGTATTACATTGGAATAAAATAGAATCTTAGGTCTCACAAACCTTTAGTCTCTTATCTATAAACATTAGGAGTGCTCAGAAACAAGCTGTGATAAGGCAGCAAGTGCTAAAAAAAAGGCCCTGCCCCCAGCAAGATGTTCAGTTCATTGAGTTGACAGATAAATCCGCTAGACAAGCTACAGTGGGAAAGTTTTAGCCATGTCGCTAATAGACTTAACATTTAATCCTTGCTTTATCAATGTACCAAAATATCCTGGTTGTGCAGTCTATATCGAAAGTCTAGGCAGATTACATAGCTCGAGTGGCATATCTGTGGAGGGAGTAGTGCCCGAATTGCTCACCTGGAACCACTCACACCCCAGATTTTGTGTAATGAGCAAGATGAAACCTATAGAACCAGACAGCCTTTTTTTATTAGTCTTAGCCTCCCCTTGTGACAAATTGTATGCTCTTGGGTAAGCACTTTCTGAACATATTTATCTGCTCCTTTTTTAATCGAGCTAGAAAAAACTTACATAAAACTATACACTATTAATAAGTATGTGATATACAAGGCTTTAACTCAAAAATCACTTTAATTTAATAATGTGGAGAGAAACCCAGGGCCTCAATCATAAAGGTAAACTTACACTTTTGTGTACGTTTACTACATGTGGAGTTTTACGACTCCGTATGTCTTATACTTATGTGTGCAGAGTTCTCCACATCTAGAGAAGCCGCAATCAGGGTGTAGAAATCCACACACATAAATATAGGGAGCGCAGATTTGCAAAACTCTGCTCGTAGATTGTGAATGACTAAAAGTAGCAAACTTACACAAAAGTGTAAGTTTAATTTTGTGAATCAAGCACTCAGTGTCATAGTCCAGTAACTAAAATATGGTGTAGGGAGAAAGTTATGAAAATTGAAAAAAAGAGTGCTGCACTGGGGGGGGCGCAGCATGGGGATAACTGACTGGGTGGCTTGGCAACAACCCCCACTGCACACGGCCGAAGGTCGTTCGCAGCGAGGGGTAGGCTGGCGGTGAAGAGGTTGGCCACAGGGCGTGGCCACAGTCCAGGGCCTGTGACCAACCTCTTGCCATGCACTGCCAAAGGCTATGTGCATTTGGGGATGGCTGCCTGCTGGCGGTTGGAAGCAGGACCTGGCTAAAGTCCAGGCCCTGCTGTCAACCCCTTCTGCATGTGCTGCGGAGGGTTGGTTTTACGTATGATAATAAAATACTATGTTATATACAATAAAAACTAGAAATCGACTGATAAAACCAAAGGTTGAAGTAACATTATCGTTAAGTGAAACACTGTCACAAAAAAAAGTTTTAAGCTAAAAAAACACTGAATTTCAGCAGTTACAGGTATCTCAAGTCAATCAATCAATCAATCAAAGATTTGTAGAGCACGGCAAATCACCCGCGAGGGTCTTAAGGCACTGGGGTTGCTGCTAGCACTGTGGTCATACATTCATTCAAACTGTCAAGTCTTGAGTCCTTTCCTGAATTGTTGAAGCGATGGGGTGATCCTGAAGTGCAGGGTAAGGTTGTTCCGAGCTTTGGCAGCCTGGTGTGAGAAGGGGTATCTGCCGCTGTTACTTTTGCGGATCTGGGGGGTGTCTGCGAGGAAGAGGGAGGTGGCTCGTAGGTGTCTGGTTGGTTGGTGGAAAGCCAAGCGTTTGTTGATGTAAGCTGGTCCTTCGTTGTGCAGGGCTTTGTATGCATATGTCAACACCTTGAACTGGCATCTCTTCTAGATCGGGAGCCAGTGTAGTTTCCTAAGGTGGGGACTCTATTAAGTAGGTTGTTGCAGCGGAAAGCTGGGCAAAAATCTTTCTTTTATACTTATCTCATATTCATCATATCTTGATCTATTTCCTTTCTGGGCCCTGACAAAACAATAAACTGCCATTGGTCCTCCAATGGATCTTTTATGTGAGCTAACAGGGACTTGGATATTTCGAGAACGTGAGTCAAATCCTTATGAGGACCTGGAATAAGAAAATGCCAAATTCATGCTAACAACAAACAACCATTTCTGTAAACACTATAATGATAAGACTTACGACAAAACGGTTCACATCAAGAATGACTCAAATACGATAAAGTTTGCTCATGTAAACCATTTATCTAAGCCTCAATTTGAATGTTCAAGAACATAAATCACATTTAAGATTCAATTTAATAGGAATCATTTAGTACAATTAGTCACACAATGTCAAACAGATTTAATAAAATAAACATTTGCTGATAACCTAGGGGAAGAAGAGAGATAGAGCATGGGAAAAGTCAAGTTTCAGCATTTAGGTTATTCAAACCAAATATGCAGAGTTGAAGCGTAATGAGTCACAGGAATGAGTCCATAAAACTCTTCAGCCGAAGAGTTTTACCGCGCAGCACAGTACAGGTTGACTCAGTTCGGAAAGCTGAGTTCAAATGGGTTTGGCATAGGAAAGAAAATCAGAGTTCAGTCCGACAGCATGCCAGGCAGAGAAATTGAAAATGACAACCAGCAATCCGACTCCTCCTTCAAGAGGGCAATTATACTTCCAAAAGTTCTCAGTTTACGCCCACAAAGTATCCTTTCCATCTTACGATATGGTTTCCATTGGTTGTCCACAGTGGGCTGCTCATGGTGTGATCAATACCTCACTGAGAAATCCAGAAGCATTAAGTAATCCTTTGGCAAAATCATCGATTTCAACAACTTTATAATTTCCATCCTTTCCTTAGAAGTAACAAAATTCACTTTGTTCACTGTCTGTCCATTCCCAGGTGCTCTCTCTGGGTTTGCAACTGTATTGATCCATTTTTGTCAGAAGTGTTGCTGAATCAGAAAAGAGTCTATTGTTTGTAAGCATAAGAACTAAACTTCATGAAAAGTTCTCACAGCGTCTCAAATGACTACTTCAGCTAGATTCTGCTTTTCGAACGAGGAAAAAGAAGCATTTAAGGCCTACATGAAAACTTACTGAATCATTATCACATTATGATAAATATAAAACACACGTTATTATGAAGAATTCAGTTTTCTTAGTTAATTCACTCATTATTCTTTTTCTCCAGACGTTACATGTCAATATTAGGTACTAGAAAAAAAAAAAAATCTCACACGTTTTCATTTTCCAAACAGATTAATATGCGTGTCACTTTTGTTATTCACGTTTGTATCACACATTTCTGAAGTAAAACTATGAATCTTCATAATTCCAAGCATCTTTAAAATAAATATTTTAATAGTTTTTAAGTGTTTCATGTCGTAACCATTATTTTCATTCGTCACATTTAGTAATCAGCAGTTCATTTTCTAGGTTAATTTATGTTTAAATTCTCAAACGCATGTTTACATTACATAAACAAATAACTTTTTCTCTCTCTTTATTTACGTCTTTCACATTTCAGAACACTTCTGCATGCTTTTACAATGCAGTGAAAATATCCTGTTTCTCGCTTTCAACCATTTTGAACATTTTAATAAAAGTTATTGTCATAAATCTCATTTAATGGTGAAAATTGATAGAGGCAACCGTCATTAAACTTTTACACTCCATCAAGGTCCTGGGAGGAGGGAGGGGTGCTGGGCGGAGGGTGGAGCAGGCGGGAGGGAAAATGACCGGAAGGAGTGGCAAAGCAGGAAAAAATGCAAAGAAAGGGGGAAAACGATGACAATGAAGAGGAAAAAAGCAACAATCAGGTTGAAAAGCAGTGATGAAAAGGCAAAATGAGCGCAAATGAAGTTAAAAAGAAGTGGCAGTCAGGCGCAGCAAGTGGTACGCGGAGCGGCACACAGAGCTGCAAAGCAGGAAAACGGCACACAGAAGGGAGAAAACACAGCAACAGAAGAATCCAGTAGCAATAACCAGGCAGGATTTCTGTAATAGAAAGGCAGAGTATGCAGCAGCAGGGGGAGCTGGTATGGGACAAGTAACTATAACTTGTGCCTTAAGGTAACTATAATACACATACACTGCCAATTACCCTAGATATTGCATCACTCATGTCATATTCTATGACATCATTGATAATATCATTGCAACGTTTGAAGTGAATTTATTGATGAGAAAACTGTGCATGGCATGGGAACTAGTTCTTGTTACCTTAGGGCACAAACTATATTTACTTGCAATAACTATAACTATAACTGGTGAAGTTCTGTGCTTTTGTTTAGTTAAAATGATGTTATAGTTAGAAATTGTAATAATGTATCACATTTTACAATAAATTGAAATTCAGTAAAAAGAAATGTAAAAGGAATGTTATAGTTAAGTGAAAATATCAGTAAAACAAACTATTTTAATGACACTCACCAGTTATAGTTATCTAAAGTATCTATAACTCGGGCCCTAAAGTAACTATAACTTGCACCCGCTCCATGCACTGGATATTACATCACGTATGACTTGTTTTGTGACATCATTCACTGCAACATCTGATTATACATAATTGTTGACAACACTGTGCATAGGAGAAGCACTTGTTACAGTTACTTTTGGGCACACAATATAGTTGATTGAGATAACTATAATTATAACTGTTGGATTTCTGTTTGTTTATTTTAAAATGTTCCCTTGTTACTGAACATTTCACCTAACTATTATGTTGATTTAGCCCTTGTTTTTTTCAGGTAATTTTTGCTATATATTTTAGTGGTGTAAGCACACACTGCACCCCACACATGGTATTTAACCCTCCATGCCATAGGTGCATTTTAGAAACCATTTATAGTGGACTTATAGGGAAGTTAAATAGGCCAAAATGTATAGTATATTTTGTGGAGTAAGTGCAGGCGCTCTACTAATACTTAGCTGTGATAAAGCGCAGCTAGCTCAATAAAATCCCACAGAAAAAAATGTAGACACCAAGTCAAAAATTGGGCCATTTCACACATTTTAAATAATGGAGGAATTGTTTCTATGGATGTATATAACTGATCACTTATGGTTTGTATTACAAAAAAGTAATAATTCAACAGGAAATTAATGTCACTTACATTAAGAAGCATTTTTAGAAGATTATAAACATGGTCATGTTGCTTTAGGAATACAACACACACAGCTAGACACACCACTAAACCAAACAGAACTAAACAACTACTAAATACACCTTTTCATTGCTGTATGAAGGGTGCATTACACACTTATACAAGCCCCACTAGCCCTTGATTGCATAGTAAAGGATAGCTATAACTGGAATGCAGTGTATCTGTATCTTCCTAAACTATGGTGTCACTACACCTGCTCCACCACTGATAGATACGCTCCTGCTGCTAGAGAGATGACAGCTCAGTTGATGCTGCATATAGGACAATACATAGTCAAAGCACACAGGGGCATTACCTGCACAAACTTCCCATGGCCTTATTGAAGTTTAATCAATCAATTAGGAGTAACCAATGAAATATATTTTTAGTGCCAATGCACTGTGGAACGGAAAGGCAGTATCACAGTCTGCAGAATCTTAAAATCTACAAAAATAAAGTCCTTAAAAAGTGAAAAATCTGGGGCGACAATACACAAATTCACATTGCTATAATAACAATTAAAACAAATAACATTGAAACACAAAAAGGGGTTGTAATTACAGTCTGTAAAATATGATATCTACAAAATTAAGTGCATTACATTTACCATTGATGATGTATTATTCTATGTTGAAGTTCTCAGTCCGGTGTAGTGGCCCTGATTGTAGTGCCTCATGACATAGTGATGAACAACATAGTGACATACAAATGAAGAGATAGGTTAGTACATAAGTGCAGGAACAATGTTTAAGGTAATTCATTCAGGGGAAGAAAGTGCAATCATCAGTCATTTTGTTTTGCACTTTATTGGAGGGGTAGGGCTTCTTATAACTCATTTAAAGAGTCTCAAGGTTGGCAAATGTCATGAAAACATATGCATTTTATCATTGTTATGTAAGAGTTTGTTTTCTGCTGGACTGTCAAAACCAATGTTGCACCACACTGCTTACTGAAGCATTGACTCTATAGAATGGCAAGTACTTAATAAAGAGGGGCTCCTGGTAAGGATAAGGTGCCGGGCAGGGGAAAATTTATACTACAAAGGACAAACCATGTCTAACCTTCAATTATATCACACTTTATATATCTATAAAGTGATAAATGTGCACTTCTCAAAAGGTGGTCCTTTTGTCGGTCCACCAGCACTGCACGTTGGAACGGAGGTGCATTTACAGGGGGGCACAATATGCCCCCCCCGCCACATGCACAGGGGTCTTGATCCTATCAAGAATCAACCATGATCCAAGCCACACATATTTCGAGCTATAAAGAAATATACTAATTGTTTTGTAAAGTGAAATAATCATTATGACATTGGTTATGTATTAATGACTAGATTATGAATTTATAGATGGACATAATGTTTTAGATTACTTTTCTGACTGTCACTGCCTTCGCCTCCCAGCTGTTCGTCCCTCCCCCCTTCCCTACTTAATGGCGACCGCTGCCGGGGAGCGCAAGCAAGACTTCCGACCCTTGGTCTGAGGCCTGCTCTCTCCCCAGCAGCTCTGCTCTGCTTGCACCGCCGCTGAGCCCTCCGGCCCTCTCCTGGGAGGTGTTCGAGGCCGCTGTCTGCCTCTTCACCAGGTCACCTCCGTGTGTTCCCGTACTTTCCTTGACTCTGCCTTAGTACCATTCCTTGGTAGGTTTGTTATATCTTAGCATTGTGTTTCTGTGATTACTCTCTGACTTGCTTCAGCTTGTTTACTTTGTGCCTCGCTTTCTTGTTTTTGTGCCCGCTCTGTTGTTTTCCCCCTTCCCACCGCAGCTACCCTGCAGCCCCTCCCCCTGACGGTTCCCGCTCCCACCTCCCAGCTGTTCTTCCCTCCCCCCTTCCCTAATCAATGGCGGCCGCTGTGCGGTTGTGCCAAAGGCAAGCCCGTCCGCAACCCGACTGCAACCAGCGCCAGGTACCCTGGACCCCGAACGGTCCAACACTACAACATTGCCGCCCTCCTCACACTCAACCCCGGAAGATACAACATCTGCCAGCAGACCACGCCAAACATGACCCATGGTCAGTGCTCCTGCTGCCAATACCGCCAGACCTTCACCACCCTACTGGCCGCCAACACCACCGTCGCCCTAAAATGCATCCTTCTCAACATACGGTCCATGCACTGACACAACATGGAAATCTGGAATCTCCTGGACTCTCTCTCACCCGACCTCGGCTTCTTACTGGAAACCTGGACCAACGCCTCCTCGGCCCCTGACATCGCCATCCCAGATGGGTACAAGATCGAGAGGAAAGACCGCCCCAACCACCTGGGAGGAGGCATCGCCATCGCGCACAAAAACTCCCTCCGCCTCACCACCTCCAGCGAAAATATCCCCTCCGCTGAACACCTGCACTTCCAGGTCCAGACAAGTCCTAACTCCACCGTCTGCGGCACCCTCACCAACAGACCCTCCAGTCCCCGAGCACTCTTCGCCGACACCATCACCGACCTCATCGCACTCCACGCCATTGCCGCCACAGACTACATACTCATCGGAGACCTGAACTTCCACCTCGACAACCTCAGCGACCCAAACTCCACCACCCTCCGTGACAACCTCGCCAACATCGGACTGAAACAACTCGTCACCACACTGACTCACAAGGCAGGACACACTCTCGACCCCATCTTCGCTGGAGGTAGCAGCACTCACTTCAGCCACACCACGCAGCCCCCTTGGACCGACCACCACTGCGTACACTTCCTCATCAACAAACCTAAGCCACCCAAACCTGCTCCATGCCTCCCTTGCAGGAACTGGAGCAGAGTCACAGGGGAACAACTCACCTCCATCCTCAATGGCAACACCCCATCTGCCGCAACCGATGCCAACCTCGCGGCCATGGAATTCCAAACTTGGATCACCAACTGTGCAAAATTGCCCACAACGCAACCCCGACAAGCAAAGCCCCAGGAAAGCCGCCTGATTCACCACCAAGCTCCAAGAAGCCATACGAACCTGCAGACGTCTGGAGAAGAACTGGGGAAACAGCAAGACACCCGAAAACTACACCAGCTACAAGGACCCTATGACGGAATACCATCATCGCATCAGAACCACCAAAAGGACCTTCATCCACAACAGAATCCTCGCCAACTCCAGCAACTCCAAGGAACTGTTCAGCGTCATCCAGGAATTCACCAACCCCCCCCCCAGCGAAGCCACGGACATCACCCCCTCCCAGGACCTCTGCGACAAACTCGAATCCTACTTCCACCTGAAGATAAAGAACCTCTAGGACAACTTCAAAGACCACACACCTCCCCCCTCAGTGCCGCCCTGCGGCAATGCCAGCTAGACCACCATCTCCGTCTGGACACCGATCACGTCCGAGGAGACCGCCGCGACAATGAAAGTCATCCACTCTGGGGCCCCCACAGACCTCTGTCCACCCCACATATACCACAGAGCCGCCACCACCATCGCACCCGTATTACATCGCACCATCAACACCACCTTCGAGAACGGTTGTTTACGCGACGACTGGAAATGCGCAGAAGTCAGGCCCCTGCTCAAGAAGCCCTTAGCAGACCCAACGGACCTCAAGAACTGCCGGCCCATCTCGCTCCTCCTTTTTGCGGCAAAAGTCGCAGAGAAGACCGTCAACGCAGAACTGACAAGGTTCATCGAAGATAACGCCATCCTCAACCCTTCACAATCTGGATTCCGAAGCAACCACAGCACCGAGACCGCCCTACTTGCCGCTACCGACGACATACGCGGCCTCCTCAACTAAGGCTACACCGCGGCCCTGATTCTACTCGACCTTTCAGCAGCCTTCGACACCATCTCCCACCGCACACTTGCAGCCAGACTACACAATGCCTGCATACAAGGCACCGCCCTCGGCTGGGTCATATCGTTCCTCACCAGCAGGAGCCAAAGGATCAGACTGCCACTCTTCCTCTCCGAACACACAGAAAACAACTGCAGAGTTCCACAGGGATCATCACTCAGCCCAACCCTCTTCAACATCTACATGGCCCCCTCGCGGCCATTGTCCGGCAGCATGCCTCAGCATAGTCTCCTACGCCAATGACACTCAGCACATCCTCTCCCTCACCAAGGACCCCACTTCCACCAGACTCAACTTCCAGGAAAGAATGCAGAACCGCGCAGCCTGGATGAGCAAAAACTCAACTCGGAAAAGACAGAAGTCCTCGTTCTCGGAACCACACCTTCGGCGTGGAAGGACACCTGGTAGCCCACCGCCCTCGACAGACCCCCGACCCCCATGGACCATGCCAAGAACCTCGGTATCGTACTCTACTTCTCTCTCTCCATGACCAACAGGTCAACGCCGTCACCTCCAGCCGCTTCAACACCCTCCGTATCCTCCTTAAGACCTTCAGATGGATCCCCCTCGAGACAAGGAAGACAGTCACCCATGCACTCATTACCAGCAGGCTGGACTACGGAAACGCCCTCTACGCCGGCATTAACAAGTCTCTATTCCGCAAGCTCCAGACAATACAGAACACCACCGCCAGACTCATCCTCGGGATTCCCCGACACAAACACATCAGCCAACACCTACGCAAGCTCCACTGGCTCCCTGTCGAGAAAAGAGTCAACTTCAAGATACTCACCTATGCCTACAAAACACCGGACTCCAATACCTCAACGACAGAATCACCCTCCACGTACCCAAAAGAAACCTCCGCTCCACCAACCTCCTCCTCACCGAAATCCAGCGCATCTGCAGAGCCAGAGCAGGGGGAAGATCCTTCTACATCGCGGCCAAAACCTGGAACGACCTTCCCACTGACATCAGACGTGCCCCCTTCCTGAACACCTTCAGAAAGGCTCTGAAGACCTGGCTCTTCAATTGAAACGGAACTGCTGACTCACCCTCCCCCAGCGCCTTGAGACCCTCACGGATGAGTAGTGCACTTATAATCCCCCTGATTGATTGACTTATAGGATAGCACATTGTCTATAGGTTTATCATATTTATCTTTCGTTTTCAATTCTATATTTGATAATTATAATGTATTTCTCTTTTTACACTTTTGTGTTGCTTGGCTTTCATATCTGTGATAATGTGTAGTGCATCATTTGCTGCATAGGGTTTCTTCATACAGTATATTTTTCTTGCTCTTAGAGTTTTAATTATTAGGAGGGAGCCCTGATTTTTTAAATGGAGGGCCCCCTTAGTTGCCTCTCCATCATCATCTTCATGTTGTTTTCAGACCGCCGGCCCAGCGGGATCCTTGATCCCGGCAAAGCTGGCGGTTTTGTGGCAGTCTGACCGCCACACTAAGAATACTGCAGGCAGACCTGCAGTGTGGCTGTGGTCAGACCGCCACCACGAGTACAACGTTCCTGTGCACAACCATACTCCTAATACAGCCCTATGTCTAAACTCAAATCCTTTATTTGCTCAGTGCATGATTACAAATAACTTTTTGATATCAAACATTACATCTCCTTGATTAAATGAACAACTCAAAAACTTCAGACACAGGTCTCTTGAATAACATAACTAATATATTATTTAAAAAAACATACTGACTCATCCTCTAGCATATATACCACATACTAATATATTCTTCCATACAATCATTAATTGATATATGAACCGTATCCATATTTACAAGGTCCTTGTACTGTATTGATACCTCTATAGGTCTTTACATCCATATATTTACCAAAATTGGCAACAGCTTATGAATAAACTATTTTACTTCACTTCTAATATAGTTTACATAAGTTGTGTAGAAACATACATCAAGTAAATTTTCCATTGCTTGTTTACATCCATTTGATCATTCCTATTTATTTCAGTTTTATCCATCCAATTCTTTTTTATTTTGTGGCAGGAATGTTTTGTGCAGAAAAGGATACCTTCCTGCACAAAAACAATCCATAGAGGCGTATTCCTCTTTCTTGTGTGCTGCAGAATGCAACGCACATGGAAAAAGCTTTAAGCAAGGAGAAATTAGGATATTTCTCTTTTTTATGCCTCTTTTGAGTAGGTGCATCATTTTGGCTAAAACCCAGGGTTTCTGCCTTAAGTATATCTGGGCTTGTGTCAAAATACATGGCTGGATGCATGTTTATGCCCATGCTCCACCCATGTAACACCTACCCGGTGCAAATGAATAAAAGGCAGTACTATGCCCTGTTACTTTGTGTTTACTAAATCACGCAGAGCCACGCAATTTGACTTTGCGTGGCTTAGTAAATGCCAAAATGGATTTTACTTTGGGGCGGTGCCAGCAAAGTGGTTCAACCTCAACGCAAAATCCTAGGAAATGTGGGTCTCAATACCTTAGGTAACTAGGGGTCTTTCATATCTGGAGACCAAAGCCAACAGGGGCCTCGAAGATCTAGTAGGTGGCAATCTGACTATGTTGATTTTGAAAACTTCAAATGACCTGCTGTAGTGGATTCACCTCAACTTATCTATGTTGGCTAGATTCAAAATAATAAAGATTCTAGCGCCAAATACAATTAATATTTTTGCCCTACTCCCGCTCCTAAGACATCCTTCTGTAATGGCACGGATTGAAAGACACAGTAAGGCATTCGCATGGAATGATGATCACCCCAGATGGAAATCTTACAGGCTGCATGCCTGAGGATGGCGAATATTCATAACTATTTCCTAGTCCGTGCTCTTTCCTAATTACTTCCTCTGCTACCACAGCCTGAACCGTCTACACAATGGATTCATCCTAGAAGGCATTTACTTGAATAATATGCAGAGACTGGCTCTTCCTCATGCATATACATCATTACCCCCAGCCCTTGACGCCCCAATCATAAGGACCACCTTCTCCAGACAGACGTTCGCTCATAGAAAACATAGGGTGGACCCGCTGCTGTACACCTCTACACCTATCTGGTGCAAAAAAGCCATGAATGTCAGGGGCAGAAGGGTTCATTGGAAGCAGTGAGAGCTAAAAGTGATCGCCCACAGTGACCAACTGATAGAAGGAAATACATTTAAGTCCTGTGACTCACTATCTGCCGGATTTACACTGAATAGGATCTATTGGCAGTTGTGTCAGTTGCTCTGCTGCTCGTGTGGCAGATTTAGTTAATAGAATCTCCATTTCTGAAAGTCGCGAGACACTTTTTGAGGGACAGTGTCTGGGATGTACAATGTACCCATCAACAATTATTTCTTGAGACTGACTTTTTCCAACACTGGTACTTTTTAGCGGACGGTAATGAAGAGAGACTCTATGGAAGATTGGATCGCTCTGCTAGATACCCATGATAGGCATATCATGGATTCCAAGCTAAAGTTCCTTTATTTTAAGATACTGCAAATTTTTTGCCTCACACGTAATGTGGTTGTCATCACAATGACTGGTCTATTTCCCATCTATTGGACTGTCCCGTTATTGGGTTGACATTTGGGAAAGGATGATGCTTGTTACTGACTTAGCTATTATTGCATTGATATACTTGGTACACCTACATTATATTATTGACTTCACGGGCATGACAAATCACAGGCCGAGGTACAGGCTGAGGTGCATAGCGACGTCACAGCGGTAGAAAACCTGTTCAATCTGCGTCTATGGAGGTCACAGTCATTACTTACTGCTGGTGAATGGCTCCTGATATAATCACTTACTGTGAGTGAGCGATCTACAGTCCCAGTGAACAACGAGACATCTTTTCCCGCTGTATATCTCACAATAATGGTCTGGCCACCAGCCTCTGCATTGCCCCTTCATCGACTTCAAGCACTTGGAGATGTGGCTCTGGAACTATGAACCACATATACCCCTGGAATAGCGTAACTAGGCCTGGGCAGTGAACTCCGCTCCGTTCGTGGAGTTTGCAGAGTTTTCTGCACTTCGTGCTCCGCAGTGCTGGCAGAGTGCAGAAGACTCTGCTTCGCGTAGTACAGCGGAGTTTTATCCCTGCTCGCGAACGGTAAGTTTGCAACCGCGAGCTGCCGCTCGGGTAGAATTTCTACTCGAGCGGCAGGAAGACCATCGCGAACGACACTGTGGAGCCTCCAGTTGCAAATTCGAACAAGATGCTTTAGGCTCAACATGCATTGGGAAAGTTGACTTAACTGGGGATGATCTTGGTAAAATCCTGCACCACATGCCTGCTGCCTAGTGATTGGGACACTGACCATTCCTCCCACCCAAATGTATATCGCCCCCCTACTTTCCACCGCCCTCTCCATACTACCCTCTCCCAAGGTATTTGTGCCCTAACCCCCAAACCCCTTCCACTGGGTTTTCCGGACACCACAGCCATGCTCTGAGGTTAGTTACATGGGCCAAACATGTTAACACAATCACCCCTCTGATTGTCCCGCACCTCCCACCCTTCTTTTCTGGACTCACCAGTCTGGTGCTGTACCTTGATCCTAATGACCATCTGCTGTATTATGTAATATCGAACCACTTCATTTGTACATGAATTAATTTGCTTTAATTGCTGTTTAAGGTAATTTTGTTTCCTCTCTATGGCACTTGTTAACCAAATGGTATAACATTTGAATAAAAGAAATTCTTGCGAATATTGTATAGTAAAGACTCTGGTGCATTGAACCAGTGCTGTAGATTGAGAAATGCGCGTGGTAATGTGTAGGACTGCTTTTTGTGTAATTTCCATCTGTCTGTAATGCAAATATTTGTATACATACCTCTTGGCTATTCATTCCCACTTTATTGTTCCCGAAATTACTGTGTTGTACTGCATCTAGACTCGACTCACACCTCCTTTGTTGAGTAAAATCTTGGACTACTCTCACGTTTCTAACCAGAGTCAACAATGCTTCAGGGACTACAGCTTCCCCTTGCTTATTGCGTCATTTAATGTTGGTTTCTTGGGACACTCAACCTTTTCTCATTTTGAGAATCCTGTTGACCCTGTATTAACCAATCTGGTCTTGCATAGTGCAAAAAAATATTAGGAAAAAAAATGTCCACAATGCAATAAGGTCAAAGCTCCATTTTAGACAGGAGTTACTGATCCACACAGGTCCAGACTCACATAGATTTCAGATTGTCAAATTTCAACTATGGAGTCAATTCCGATGTCGTTGGGAGAGCATTCCTACTGAATCGGTCCCGGAATGCTTTCCGGACGACTCAGATCGGGGAGTCCGACAGAGTGATTTGTATGTATCTGGAGGCCTCTGGATACGATTCGGCCTGACTCCCATTGACTCTGATGGGAGACTGTGTTCCCAGACAGGGGTGGCTGGGGAAAACCGTGCACTGTGTGGCAGGCACTTCATGGTGCCTTCCAAACTGTGCATGGTTGGAAAGGGGGGTCCTCTGGGTTCCCCTACAGGTGTACAGGGGCCTGCTAGGGGCCCCCAAATACAGATTCCTGTAACCAAATCAGAACGTCTGTCAGAATCGGTCATCATAATCGCTTGCTCGGGAAACGAGTCCTGAGAGCTGTACGATTCGGCTCCGAAAGATGTGACCTGTACGAATGCCTTTCGGAATGAATTCGGACTGCCCTACCGGTTTCCGGGCATCGTAATCAGTCGTTGGGAACTGTGTATGATTCGGTCGGTAACAAGGGTTCCGGATCGGATTAGGCAAACCCGAATCCGATTCGGAGCCCTTACGAATGACATCCAAATCGACCCCTAAGACTTGCACAGATGGAATTTGGGAGTTTAATGTCCCTTGTCTAAATCTGGGTATTTACTCTCATAAATTCAATTTGTAAATTCAAAAATTCTACCACTATGGTGGAGTGTCCACATTTGCAAAAATGCTTTGGTGACGGTTTGTGGGTTGGCCCACATGAAAATGTTGGTGAAATCTAACAAAGTAGTAAATAAGCAGGAATAAACTAATCATTTTAATTACATTTTCTATTTGGAAACACAAGTACATTTGGCACGGATGTGCAAAGGGGGTATTTTCACAAGGAAATCTTATTTACCAGTGGCGAAAAAAACATAATGTACAAAAAATATTTGCATAAACTTTCTGCAGTGGGATTTATATATTTGGGGACGCATTACTGAAACTTTGCTCCATTTTTGCTGCTGGTGAAATATGGAACGGAGTATGGAGTTTGTGTGACAAGGTGAACATGTAAAAACTGGATTCACAGTCTCTGAAATATTCAAATGGAAAAGATGGGACCGATATTTAAGTGGAAATATGTTCTATTTTTATTAGATTCATAGCAAAAGCAGTGCAAAATCAGTTTGTCTTATTTATTTGAAGTTTCTTTGTTGAAATATCTCTAGCACTATCAAAATTATTTTAAATAAACAAAGAGTGCTGTATCTGTATAATTGGTTTCACAATTCATTTTCAAAATGTTCACTTAGTGCAAAGCACTTTATAAGGTAGAAACTTTGCAGCTGCTTACATTTAATCTATAAACATTTTTTTTCGTATGATAAAAATGAATACATTTTCAGCTTTCAAGTGATTTATTCCATTTATTTGTTGGCACTCTGATTAGACATTCTGCAATTGTTTAGCAATGGTACAACATTTAGAAGGAATGGTATTAGGGCAGCGTTTACAGAGAGGAGCCGTATCGTGGTGGGCTTTTCTGGCAGAGCACATAGGAGCGCCTCTTTTTATGTGCCTGCCAGTGGCATAACTCACAATGGTGGAGCTCCCCTGCAGAATGTGATGAGGGGCCCTGAGTATCGCATATCCCACAGATATTCATTGACCCGGGCCCTGGGGCTGATTGGGGGCCTATTAAAGGGTTTGCGACACATGAAGGTTTGGAGGCAGGGATAGGAACCCAAAGTAACCCTGGCAATTTTGTCAGACCAGGGAGGGAGGGGGGGTGCAAACTCGAAGCACTGCTCCCACTTTTGTTACTGGGGGGCCAATATTGCTGCACCGCTGCAAATACGGCCTCCAGTAACAAAACCAGCCGCCACTGCTATAAAACCGGCCCCCACCCTTCCAGCCTCCTGGGGAAATGACAGATGCCCACTAAGGCCTACTGGTCCTGTGTGAAGGCCCCCCTGTGCTACAGGGGCTTGTTTTACGCCCCTGGCGCCCACACGGCGAAATTCAATTCATTTAGCTTGATAGTTCTCAGTTAGCTCTTTACTTTCAGATAGTGCAGTTCGGAAACAGTTTGCCTCTTTCTGAGCTGTGCTGTGGTAAAATAAAGCACTGACAGAGATTTATTGGGGTAAATGAGTTCACTTTACACCCTGCAAGTGCATAAAACAGGCGCTAGGCACGCATTGGTTTAGCTTTCACAGTTATATTTGTTAAATGTGCTAAATGCTGGCCGCTGGTGAACAGCTTTCTAGAGCACGATGTAAATTAATCATCAAAAAGAAAGAAAACATTTTGAACTGCTGTAAAATCCAATGGCCAGGTCACAATGGCCTTTTGAGGCACAGAGCCCAGCTTCTGTTTCATGCGCCTGCAGGACGTAAAGTACATTAACGTAGCCCATAGTTCTCAGAATTACACAGAAACAGAAGAGGCAAACTGTGTTCCCATCTATACTATCTGAAAATAAAGCAATTACTCCGAGAAATATCGGACTACATGAATTGACTTTACCCACTCCAGGGCCCTTATTATACATTGTGCTCTGGGGCATAAAGGGTGTGTGCACCCGCTTTGAGCTCCCCGGGACACAATGGTATTACAGAATGTGCTGCAGACGCTTGTGCATCCCCTTCTGTAATACAGATAGCGCTGGCGCACGTTGCACCCGTGCTACCATGAGAGGGAGCTCTCTCATTTGCATGGGGTGTGGCTCCATGCACATGAGGGGCTCACTTTGCCTCTGTGCCCGCGCCATATTACCAGAGTGCTCTCCATGCCACTGGAGTCAAGCTAGCCTGGCTGAAGAGGGGTGAAACCCCTAAACCGGTCCTAGAATGCTTGTTTCCAGTCCAGGGAGGACCTGGCTTGGCAGTTCGGGCTGGACTGTTCCCATTGGGCGCAAGGTCTAGACTGATTTGCATATGCCTAGGTTCAAACTGGAAGGGCATGGGGAGCAAAAAAAAGATGGATTTAGGCCCAGATCTCTGTACTGAGGTGAATGTATGACATTGTTCTGCATTTTGTCCTTCAGTTGTTCCTTTTGTATTACTGGAGTCGGCGCAGAGGCAAACATGCTTTTAAAAGGCATATTGAAAGCGTGCCGCAAAAAGGTGACACACTCTTAATGTGTCTGCTAAACGCAGCCCTCTGCGGGGAAAATGGGGGTCCCAGGGACCCCCAGACTTCCCCCTGCAGGCGGATGCAGTCACTCACTGCACCCACCTGCAAGAGGATCTCTAGTCCCCCTTAAAAGTGCAGGTAGGTTGCCGCCTGCACAGTGGAACACGGAGGAGATTTTAAACAGCTGCTCCGTATTCCACTTAAATACGCTGCCCCCAGGGCAGCGCGGTGTCACAGCTGCCCTGGCGGCAGCGCATTCATTCTAATACATCACGCTATCTTTATTTGCACTCGGCACACCTTTTGAAAGACGCGCTGTGGTCAAGCAAGGAAAGTGCACTGTATCCATAATATGTACCCTGGTGCATAAAACATGCGCCCTTCTCTGTACTGCACAAAAAAGCCTATCATGATACGGTCCGAATGGGCTGATTTTTTTAAAATTCACCAGTGATTTTTAACTGAGTTACTTTATATTTTCATGGATGTTGAATAGAAGAACCGTGTTTGTCGTAAAAACCTTTGCATTAACAATATTCTGCTACAAAATACCAGTGTAAGCACATTTTACTTCTAATTTACTTTTTATATTTTATATAATATAATATATTTTTATATAAAATTACTTTTAATATTTATTTGGTTCTCAGCTTCAGACACTGTATGCTTTTATTTTCAGCAGAGTCTGTTTTTTATCGCTTTTTCCAGTTTCGACAAAAGTTCAGCAAATCTTCAGTAGAAATGCCAAAACCTTGTGAATTATATACAAGTTGCCGTGGATGTTTGGTGATTGTGTCATCAGGCTGTACCTGTTCTCCTTCCTGCTTACATATGTTGTCACCAAGACACACAGCAGAAGGAGGAAGAGCTCTGATGAAAATAGAGAGGTGAGAAATAACCAGAGACTTCTTGAGAATGAAACATCAACAAACAACCGCAGAGCTCACTGAAGCTGTCCATCTGGCGTTTTGTGTGTATAGGAGCGGTCACACTGCTTCATTGCACCTGCTGCTCTCTGAAGCTGTGCAGCCAGTGTATATATATCTCGCCAGTGAAAGAGGGGGAATTTGTTCGCATGTTTAAGGCTCCCAGTTTTCCGTTTTTTCTGATTTATATATCCGTGCACAGATGAAATACAAATTGTCCTGTTTGTAAAAATTCATGAAAATTGAGAAAATTGAAAAAAGGTCTTTTGTTTAGACAACACTTCATCATCAGCTCCACATTTCATCATCAGGTCAATGTTATGCACATTCACAACATAAGGGGAGTGATTGTCAATGTATTGTTAATGATTAGTAGTGTCTTACTCTGGTCTTAGGTGTGAAAAACGCCTCAATGTCCAGGCCTGAATGACAACGAATTGCCTATGAGCAGACTTGGGTGGTACCAAGCTTAGGTGTGACTAACACATACATTTTCAGGAGGAACCTTAGCTGACTCTTGGAGAAAGTTTGCGTGAATCACACAGCCTTTTCTGTTACTCTTCGAAATTCAGGAGTAAGTCACAACTAAGCGAGGACTAAGGCACATCTAACCACCGATAATACTTTGAGAACCAGGCCTGGGTATTAATTTGTAGGGCACATCTAGTAGGCAGTGCAGGTGTCTTTTTACTAATTTCAGCTGTCTAGGCACTAAGGGGCATATTTACAAGCCCCTCTCACCACCACAGCATCACTTTTCACGAAGTTATGAGGGCGATAGGGGTTTCGTCTTATTTACAAGGCAGTGTTAAGGGACACTTTCCTGCACATAAACAATCTTCCCCTGCAACACAGACACCCTTGCACTATAGTGCTTGGGTGCCTGCATTGGCGCTAGCCAAATTTAGTGCCAGTGCAGGGGAAAATGCAGGGCTGCACCATATTGTTGGAAATATGGTGAAGCCCTGCGTTTCAGAAGTGGCAGAGCGCGGCATTAAGCCAAGGAGGCTACTGCCGCGCTCCGCCACTTCCATTCTACATATGCCCTGTCTCTAGTTACGAAATGCCAGAAAATTACTAGTCTTTCTATTTACTAACATTTTACAGGTCATGGGGTCAAGTCGCCTCAACGGTTTTAGACCACCCTATCCTGTGTATATGTGTCAGCTGTTAAACCTAATGCTGTTTACTCCCTGGATAGTAAACATCTGTAAATTAAGTTATATAAGGCCCGATGTACGAAAATGCAACTTTGCATTTCCGAAATAGTGACTCCATAGGAATCGCTATGTAGGAAATGCCAAATGATATGCATGAGATTACTGATTTGCTATTAGCGATTCCTACAGAGAAGGAATCGCTGTTACAAAATCGCAATTAGGAAATCCCATGCCATTAGTACCAATGGGCGAGTTTTGAATTTCGAAAATAGCGATTTCCTACTAGGAAATCACTTTTTTGAAAATGCTAAACAAAGGATGGCTATGGCAGAGAGGACCTCCGTAATGCACCACAAAAATAGTGGTGCACATATCCCTAGGGGCATGTGTGCGCTCTATTGCACTTTAAAAAAAGCATCTTGGGGTGCTTTTTTTAAAATTGCACATGGTTGCCATCGACTTTGAGTCAATGGTAATTGCATTTCCTAAACGCTCATTTTGCATTTAGGAAATGCTTTCTGTATGTGCTAAGAAATCGCAAATAGATAATCCCTATTTGCAATTTCTGATTTAGGGAATCGCAAAATGCAATTTCAACTGGGTAGAAATTTCATTTTGCAATTCCCGAAAGGCCTTTTCATGTGGGAAAAGGCAATTTTACATTTCTTAACGGGCTGAAATTGTGATTCCACCTGTTAAGAAATACAAAAAGCCTTTGTACATTGGGCCCATAGTGCCTACATTTTGCCTAGTGGGAAATTGAAATATGCCCCACCACTTGTCTATTCTGGGTACGACAAAGACATTATATTTCAACTTAAGGTGTACAGTATGCTTCATATTTACTTAATTATAGGTATGAAACAGGGATTTCCTATAAACCTAAGAACCTGGGCCATACAATATGTAACAATATACAGAGTCCCTTCAGATTCAATTTAAGTTACAGAGGGCCTCATTAGAATGACGGTCGGACTTACGTCCAAACCCATCCATTTGGAAATGGTACCGCCTGGCTACAAGGTGGCGGTCCCGCCAGGCGAATTAGGATGCAACCCCCACCACGGTGGTCGCAATTTTTATATTCTGTATTGCGATGGGTGCTGCGGGCTGCAGCACACGCCATAGTACAGAAAATGGACATTACACATGTCCCAGCACTACATGGCAGGCACCATGAGGTGCCTTCCACATGATGCAGGGATTTGTAGGTGGGGACCATAGATGTCCTCCAAAACCCAAAGCTGAGGGCCAGGGGAGAAGGGGGGCCCACTACGGATCCCTAATGTCCCTTTCCATCAGCCTTTTCATGGCGGGTTCACCGCATTGAATGGGCTGGCGAAAAAGAACATTGTAATACCTACGGCGGTGCCTGGCAGGTACCGCCACCATTGTAGGTTTTACGGCACCTCTGATGGACCCCGTCGGATCCGTGGCGGTCGGTCTCTCTGACCGCCATAGAACTGCCTGTCATCATAATGAGGCAGGCGCTAACGCAGACACAGATGGCGGTGGGACCGCCAACGATGGGGTGACGGTGAGGCCCAGAGTTTTGCAATGGGAGATGTACAAGAAAAAATGTCCAACTCTCAGCGTACACAGCTAGCAAGCTAATCCCTAATTTGATAATACAACAAAAAGTTTATGAAATTATTAACATTTTGAAAACACCAGAACAAACAAAAGCGAATTTGAAGACGCATTTATATTTCGTTTCATTAAATTTAATTTAATTTAAATACCTGAAACAACAATCACATCAAATAATGAATGAGTGCTACAAACAATGAAGCTGCGGGTGTGCAGTGCTCAGTGGGAGAAATATGAAAGAACAGTTTGGAGTCGTAAATAATACCTTTGAATAAAAATCAATAGGTTTTAGATGAGTGATATTGAGCTATCAGTGTCTTTTAAGGGTCAGGAAGGGAGACTAGTTTTTCCTTTCTCTTGCGCGAAACTGAGCTGTGATAGGTGACTTTTTTAGTCCAGAAGCGTCCCAGTGCACAATGTTTCAAAACCTAGGAGTTTTTTGGGAGGGTCTTCTTTAGGACAATGTCTGTGACTAGTAAGGTAGTAGCCTTTAAGAAGGGGAAAATATCTCCTTTGCCTTAAATCAAGATCAGTTATTTAACCGAGAATGGGTGGTTGAAAAAAGGACAGCAAATGTTCATTAATTTGATCTCATTGCATCGAATTTTGAGATTTAATTAGGGATATAATAGTGTCTATGTGAACCAGCTTACTCGTAAGTCTTCAGAAAATGTATGGCTTTAATGCTTAATAAGAAGTGATAAAAATGAGCTGTTTTTTATCTGGAAGTGTTCAATAATAACATTGCAGAAACAGAAGTAAGCTGTCCTGTAACAAATTTTGGGATATGTCGTTATTATGGAATTAAATATAGAGATCTCTTTATCTCCCACATGGGGAAAAAGTCCTCTTTCTGTCAAATGTATCTAATAAAGGGGCAAAAACTGCAATTTTCTTTTAATCAGTGAGGATCCGCAGCACTGGTAAAACAAAAACGTCAGTCTCCCATCTTTTTAAAAAAAAAAACTCCTCAGGGCGCACCAGGGCCAGAGAAGTTTTTTTTAGAGAGGGTGTGTGGCTCCCCTGCCCTAGCCTTCATGAGTCTCCAGGGACTCCCCTGGGTAGGCATTTATAAAATGGGAAGGGGGCATGCGACCCCAGTCTCCAAGACTCAAAGAGGCTCCAGGGACCCCATCCCTGGGGGGGACAGTGTATTTGTTTGAGGAGCGGAAGGATTGGCACCGGGGACCCCACCTCCTGTAGCTCGATGGCAGTGTCCCGGGAACCCGATCACCTGGGACACTGCAGTTCTCTGCTTGGTTAAACTGTAGGCACCGGAGCACCGGGCGATACAATAAAATGCCCATTGTGGGTGCCAGTTGGGGAGCCCGCAGGTGCCGCAGGGGCCTTAGGGCTCCCCACCCCCACAGACGCCAACATTAAAAAATAGTGTGGGTGCCCCGTTTCAGCATTGGGGCAGGGCGGGGGCGGTGACCAGAGACCCCGACACCGCCAAAGCCGACCTACACGAAGGGATGAAAGATGTCGCCGAATGGATGAACATCAGCCGCCTGAAGTTGAACACGGACAAGACAGAAGTCCTCATCCTGGGACCATCGCCCTCTGCATGGGACGACTCCTGGTGGCCCCCGGCCCTGGGCACCGCACCCAAGCCAACGGACCACGCACGCAACTTGGGCGTCATCCTGGACTCCTCCCTATCGATGACCAGACAAGTCAACGCCGTCTCCTCATCTTGCTTCCACAACCTCCGCATGCTCCGCAAGATCTTCAGATGGATCCCGACTGAGACCAGGAAGACTGTCACCCAGGCCCTCGTCACCAGCAGACTAGACTACGGAAACACCCTCTACGCCGGTACAACACCCAAGCTTCAGAAAAGACTTCAGCGTATCCAGAACGCCTCCGCCCGTCTCATCCTGGACGCCCCCCGACGCAGCCACATCTCGAGCCACCTAAGAGACCTGCACTGGCTCCCTGTCAACAAGAGGATCACGTTCAGGCTCCTCACCCACGCACACAAATCCCTCCACGACCTGGGCCCAAGGTACCTCAACGACCGCCTGACCTTCTACACGCCCACCCGACAGCTACGATCCGCGTACCTCGCCCTCGCCGTCGTCCCTCGCATCCAGAGAGCCACCGCCGGAGGAAGATCCTTCTCCTACCTGGCGGCTAAGACATGGAACTCCCTGCCCGTCCACCTGCGGCTGACCCAGGACCACCTCGCCTTCAGGAAACAGCTCAAGACCTGGCTGTTCGAGCAGTAGCAGACCCCCTCCCCCAAGCGCCTTGAGACCCTTCCGGGTGAGTAGTGCGCGATATAAATTCCTTGATTGATTGATTGATTGATTGAAATTAAAAATATCAAAAAATGAATAATAATTAAACGGCATGAAACACTCATTTATTATTCACTTTTTCTGCAAAGAGAGCCCCATAATGCCCTGGAGCTTATTTGAAGTATACATTTACTTCCTGGTGGCACCCCTAGAAGAGGCAGGGGCACCACCAAACTTTTGTTAATGGTGTGGGGCCCGCAGAGAGTGCAGCAGCCCCCAAGCAACATTAAAAAAAACCAGTAAGTCTTCTGGGTCATTAAATCCATGATCCAGGAAGAACTTACCATATTTTTAAAAGCATTCTCAGCTGTATGCTCTTCAGTTGGAGTACAAGACATCAAGTGATTGGTTCTATGGTTTCCATTTGTGCCCTGAAAAATGTTACAAAAGACTCAAACATTTTAGTTTAAAAAAAAAAGGTTTGATTGAAAATATTTTATGACTAATCACTTTTTTTTAAAGATTGCAATGTGTGAATTACAGAATATGCATTTGATAGTTATTGGTGACTTTTTGACAAAGCCAGTAGGTAGGCCTTACTTGAAATTATATCCTTTATAATGTTACACATATTCAGCTGTGTGCAGCTGCTTGGGTTTGGGTGCAGGGCCTAGCTGCAAGCCAGGCCCTTCACCCCATCCCCGCTGCGCAGTCACAGGCTAGACTCTGCAGCACCCAACCCAGTGTTGTGCAGCTGTAGGCCAGACCCTGCACCCAACGCTGTGTAAGCCAAAGGCTTTGTGCAGTGGGTGGTTGCCCGCCAGCGGGAGGTTGGGAGCAGGGCATGAACGTAGGCCAGTCCCTGCACCCAACACTCTACCATGCATGACCTAACTCTGGGAGTTAGGGTGCTTGCAGGAGGTTGGGTGAAACTGCACAGCGGGGTTTGGGTGGAGGCCCTGGGTTCAACCCCACTTGGCCCACAATGATGGACATCTTACTTTATGTTAACAAAATCATGGAAATTCACTGAAATTCATGGGGAAAAAGGTTCAAATGATATTAAGGTTAGTGTGGAAATATGGATTTTTCTGGTCAGTTATGTCCCCTATCTTGGACCCCAACGGTTCTATATGCATGTTACAAGTACATGTATGTTCCCTCCCGTTCCAGTTCTGAAGACGCAAACACATGTGCGTCCACCGTCAACATGTCCTCTGTCAGGTCCGCCATGAATGGGCTGGATATTCGATCCCTAAGTATGAAAGGCCACCGACTTTATATGGCTCAGTTACTCCATTTTGCAGTTCAGGCGAGTAGGCCCCGATTCTGCCATCAAGCTTTTCCTTGCTCTCTGCCTCTGACAGCTTCAGCTTGAGCTCGCATCTGTATCCATGAACTTTGTCCTACTCCCTGTGCGGCTAACGGTGCCTGCCTCGGCCGGTTTTGCCTGCCTGCCAAAGAAAAAACTGTATTTCACCTTCGAGTTATCTGCTTTGCTCCTCAGCCGATGCATTCTTGTCTAGTAGTTTAGGTAAACATTTCCTTCCGCTACCAAGCAAAGGGCCCGGCCTCTCTGTCCTCATGCAAGTAATTCATAGCCCTGTTACCATGGGAGGTTTCTGCCCCTTGCATCTCATATAGACACTTAGACGCTTGTACACGCACGCACAGTCAGTATAGAATAGATTCTGTCCGAGAGTCCTTCTTTTGTGGATAACATAGTTCTTTAAACATAGGATGTTAGATATGATTTGGGATTAGGTTGATTTGACCCCCAGACTTCTTGTCTCCACATGTAGAACTAAATGTCAAGTCCCCTTCACCCCCTAGTTGCACGTCAATCACACGTCATGCTGCCGCGCGCGCATCTATGCCAAGTATAATCTTATAGATCCACCTATATATGACGTCATAACCAATTATGTTCCTTTTTACTCCTCATTACGCCCATTTTCGGTTACGCATGTGAATTGTCATTCTTCTTATCAATTGTTACGCCTTCTGCATTCGTTTCATTGTAATGTACATTCTATAAAAATGATTGTCTGTCAATAAAATATTGTACTTCACTTCCTGAACCCCCGTGGTGACGGAACCTGAAGGCCGCGACTCGAGTCGGCCATTTTTGGAATAAAGCCCATTCCGAAACCTCTTATACCACGGATTCTGCCTCTTATTTTACTGAGCTATGTTTTTTCCTAGATTCCGTATTAAATTCAGTCCCGGTAATTAAATTATTTACCACATGATTGGCGCCCGAATAGGGACACTTTCTCATCTCACGCGCCGGTGGTGCGTTGCAGGCCCGGTCTCCTGCCACAGCTGGACGGACCATAACGCGTACCAGCAGGATTTCCTGTAACTCCCTCCGGTCAAGCGGGGGCGACTGAGGCTGCGATCAACCCAGACGAGGCGGTGAGAAGTGCGAAGTATCCCGACCAGAGCCTAGCTGAGAGAGCAAGATCCGAGGTATACAGAGGCCCACCAGATTTCGAAGTCCCGATGTCCAGAGAGTTCGATACCCGCAGTGTCCGAAGTTGTTGAGTCGAGTCCAGTCCAGTCCCGTTCCGAGGCCTTCCGTTCCGAGCTACCCGGTGAGTACCATTGCTGGGGAGGCGTTCTGACGTGCACATAGGTTGTGCCGGTCAAGACGGATTTGGGTACACAAATCCGGTCTGCACTGTTTCAGCAGTGTATATGTACTGTTTAGCAGTATATCAAGTATTCCGAAGTATCTAGTTTTTGTCAAGAATTATGCTTGGTGATTTAGTTGTGCAGACGATCACCATTGTTGTTTCATTCAAAGGTTAAATGTTTAATGTGTTAAAACGTAATGTGTTACACAACGTCCTGCATATTGTGGTATGAATGACTGTTTATTATTGTGCTTTTTGTATTAAATGTGTTCAAGACTAAGTATCAGATCAGTGTGAGTTCAAGATTAAGTATCAGATCAGTTGTCAATATGCCGCTCTTTTCGAAACTAAGACAGATCACTACTAGAAAAGGGGTACTTGAAGAAGCCGTTCCTATTCCTCCTAGGGACACTCCAGGGCACTTCATGTATCACAAACATGGCTTAGACGCCATATTATTTCTTGATTTATGGGTGGACTACACCAAAGAATTACCAGAAAGCCAGAGGTGGCCCGTAGCTGGGACCTGGGATGCAGAGTGTATTATGAAAGTAGAAGAAGAGTGGTGGAAGAGGAAAGCTAGACAGTCACAGAAAGACGCTGTTGAGTTATGGCGTAAAGAATCGCATAGACGTACCGAAAAAGCGCTAAGACAGGAAGAGAGAAATAAAGAAAATGCAAATAAAATCCGAGAAAATTTGTTGATTGAAGAGGGTACACGAGTAAAAACAGAACAAGCCGATAGACAAAGAAATGCCCTTATGAAAGGTATGTATCCCCTACTGGCCGAAGGATTACCTAAGGCTGCTACGGAGATACCAAAAGACTTGCCACCCCCATTGTTTCCAATAAAAGTACATCCTAAAGGGCATCCCAGAACCGCAGAAGATGTTTTTCTTTCCTCATATTTAGATGACGCAGCTCCCGAGTATGTTAACCCCGCACCACATAGACCGTCCGCTGGGGGGGTTCAACGTCAAGATCAGGTGTCTGTATCTGTGCAACAACAAACTCCGGCACAAGCTTCGGCAAGCACATCTGTCTCCGCATCTGTTCCCGCAGCCGACCCTACAGTTGTGTCCACACCTGTAGTTGCCGTAGCACGTTCAACAAATCCTTTTGCGCCCAGTACCCCAGAGGGGGCTACCGGAGGTGCTACTAGCGGTTATTCTACACCACCCCGAATAAGTAAACTTACTTTTCAAGAACAAGTACATTCTCGTACACCCAAACTTATAAATACCTGCATGCTTAAGGACCTTTTAGTAGATTGTAGATATGACCCAGTGCCCGGCAAAGAGGACGAAATGGTTCTGGCATCATTACGTATCAGAAGAGCTGCAGGGTTTTTAGGGAAGTTACCAGGAATGACTATGCATCTGGATAACATATATAATTTTGTCCAAACAGGGAAAGACCCTGAATGCATTAACAGAGCTATGGAATATCAGAAAGTGGAGATACAGGGGGAATTGTTACGTTTTCTTGTAAATTGTGTGATCAGAAATCAAGACCGATCGGGGGTAAACACGGAAGTAATGCAAACTCTTACAAGATGGAGCCAGAATATATCAGACGGAAGACATGATAAACAAGGAAGTATAGTAGCAATGTGCCGGAAAATCAAGAAAGAAATAGAACAGATACATGAAGAAAGATTGGAGGTAGACGAGTTTGAGCAAAACGAGGGAGGGGAACCAGAAGTTCCCGCAAGACAGCCGGACACCATAGCCTATGTAGGTAGAGGAAGGTCCTGTAATAATACTAGATGTTTTTCTGATCCGATACACCCGATATGTCCAGATAATAACAGAACTTATCCGACACCTATAATAAATATGAGGTTTCCCGAACATTCGTTCCAAGCCGTTGACAAAGTACTTCGAGAACGAAGAGGTTATCACCTACTCGATTCTATGGATGAACAAGAATTAGCTAGGTCAGCCGTTCACTGGATTGACAGCCCCGGAAAATATGGTGATGACACAGTAGCACACACGTTTTTGAACCTCAGCCCAGATGAACAGCGTTTGGCTGGGATTTATATGATTCAGCAACTTCTAATCTTATATAAGCACCAACATTCTGATCCTGGTCCCTTACCTGATATATTGACTGAACTACTCACGAATAGGTGGAGAGGTTCAGGTAATAAGTTAATTAAAGAAATACTAGTATCAAGAAAACAGTACATTCTTTTTGTAAGCCCAGACCCTTTCTCACTGCCCAACAAGGAAAGAACGCCGTATTACATGGATAGACAGAATCCTTTACGAGAAGTGCACCCAATAAAAGGCGAGGACAACCAATTTCACCGTGTCTTTGTATATACACCCATATCTAAAATGGAACTGTTAGAAATGAAAAAGGTGGTACCCAGTCATGACAAGGACCCAGCGGGTTTTCACCGAGAAATTAAAGATATGTTATTGATGGGAGAGTATACCTATCCTGACATTATGACGATATTAAAGGTGCTAATGCCTGCTGGCATTTATGAAAAACTTAAGGAAAAAGAGTGGGAAGTGGGTGACCAAAAGATAGACTGGACAGCATTAGAAACCGAAGAAAGAGGCCGAACTGCAGGTTCAGGGCTCGGGGATAAAGTTAAAGCATTACCAGGTTTACTAGTACAGGTACTGCCACGTTTATTAACTACGAAAAAGGAAGATTGGGGTGCAATCTCAGCCTGTAAACAAAAACAAGATGAAGACACTAGTGATTTCTATGCCCGATTTGAAAAATGTTTTGGTATAAATAGTGGTATAAAAGCAAATAGTGAGTCATATCCACATTTATTTGTGACAAAATTAGTAGAAAATTCCTTGCCTCAAGTGAAGAATAGAGTATTGAAATTCGAGAGTACATGGCAAGGTAACACTCCATCACAAATGTTACAAATGTTACAGTATCATCACAATAGAATTAGAGAGTAACAAGAACACGAACAGAGACGTATGAAGGACACTAAAATGAAAATGCTAGTTTCCCAGACAGTTCCAGCGGATGGTCACAAAAAGGGTGTGACACATTCCGGAGATTCAGCAGTTCCTGTAAAGGGAACATGCAATTACTGTAAACAACTAGGTCATTATGTACACGATTGTCCAGTTCTGAAACGTAATATAGCTGTAGGTATTGCCAAAGAAAGACCACGACCACTCAGACAGGACCAGAATGAACAAGGAGCTCTGCAGCATGCACAGTCCATGCCAGCTCCGCAGCAGTCCATGCCAGCCTCACAACAGTCCATACAGTTTGTGCCAGCTGCACCGGCGCTGCCTGTTGCTGCCACACAAACAACAACACGACAAATGTATCAGACCGCACAGTATGAATATCCTGAGTATCAACGTTACGCATGAACAAGCCTAGAGAGGGAAGTAGACTTACCCCTTATTGAGATCCCAGTAGATCAAGAAGGACCTTATGTGCACAGTGAATTATTAGGTCAAGACAGAAAATTTTTACTTGATACGGGGGCAAGTCGAACAACAATAAAACGTAGTGAAGTTCCAGGGGCACCCCTCTCAGGCTCTCAAAATGTTTCCCTTGGTTTTTCAGGAAAACCTATTGTTAATGAAGTATCACAGCCACTTCCACTTACGATTGGTCCCTTGACACGAACTACAGATTTATTGCTTACCAAATCATGCCCAGAAAACTTGTTAGGTATAAAGACATTGAAAGCTCTAGGAGCGATTATATGTTGTTCTCCGGAAGGAGTAAGATTGTTTTTACGTGATTTCAAAGGTCACTATGTGTCCAGAGACATGGATCCCCGACTGCAGACTTTACCTACACATCTATGGGCACAAGGCCCTACTGATGTTGGTTGCATGAATATTACACCATATCGAGTCACACTAAAGGCAGGAGTGGTACTACCACGAATGCGACAATACAAGTTACCACCAGATGCTGTAGTGGCTTTACTACAAATCATTGACGAGCTCATTGCCCAAGGAGTAGTTGTGGAAACAGACTCCAATGTATGTAATTCACCGATAATTCCGATCCTTAAACGAACAGATCCAAAGGCCCCGCCAGTATATCGATTGGTTATTGATCTGCGCGAATTAAACAAATGCATTGTGCCACAATTTCCTGTGGTCCCCGATATCTCGTCATTACTGACAGCTATTGATTCCGAAGCAACATTCTTTACTGTAATTGATCTCAAGAATGCCTTTTTCAGCGTCCCAATAGATCCGGAGAGCCAATATTTGTTCGGATTTAGTTTAAATGGACGTAGCTTTAAATTCTCACGCGCACCTCAAGGATTTACAGAAAGCCCCAGCATCTATAGTCAAGCACTGAAACGAGAACTCGACAGTATCCACATGCCAGTTAACACTGCTCTGCTTCAATATGTCGATGATCTGCTGATCACCGCGAGAAGCGAACCCGAATGTGAGAAAGCATCACTGACAGTTTTACAATTTCTAGCCGAAAAAGGGCACAAGGTGTCCCCTTCTAAGCTGCAATTCTGTGTCCAGCGAGTTGTTTATCTTGGACACTCGCTGTCCAAGGAGGGAAGGCAGCTTACACCCGACCGCATTCAGTTAATAGCTAACATGCCAATACCCAAGACACAAAAGGAAGTACGGGCTTTCATAGGCCTCACTTCATATTGTAGGCAGTGGATCCCTCAGTATGCATTTCTAGCAAAACCACTCATTCAGTTGACAACACAGGAGGCAGCCACATCGACTGTTCTCCCTTGGACTCAGGAACATACACAAGCTTTTGAAAGCTTAAAGAAAGCTTTATGTCAGGCACCTGTTTTAGCAACACCATGTTACAATAAACAGTTTACACTCTTTGTTACAGAGCGCGAAGGTACTGCCTTGTCAGTACTCACACAGGAACAAGCAGGAGCACACAAACCATGTGCTTATTTTTCTAGTACATTAGATCCCGTAGCTCAGGCTTTGCCTGCGTGCCTGAAATCAGTGGCAGCGACAGCTTTAGCAATAAGACAGAGCGACGCCATAGTGTTAGGACATCCATTGACAGTTCAAGTACCACATGCAGTAGAGGTTCTTGTAAATAGAACGCAAACACAACACTTGACTATTGCGCGACTCACTGGGTACGAACTGACATTGTTTCAGCCACATATAGAAATCAGACGTTGTAACACATTGAATCCTGCCACACTTTTACCTGTAATCGGAACAGACCCATTAGCCCATGACTGTATTGAAGTTATTACAATAACGACGAAACCCAGACAAGACTTAACCGATGTTCCATTGTCAGACCCAGACCTGACATTGTATGTCGATGGTTCATGTATGAGAACAAGTACAGGAGAGTTAGTGGCTGCTTACGCAGTCACAACAGACACTGAAATAATTGAAACTGATCGCATAAATACCTTGTCAGCTCAAGCCGCAGAGCTTATCGCTCTGACACAAGCCTGTATTCAAGCCACAAATAAAAAAGTCAACATATACACTGATTCACGTTATGCATTCGGAGTTGTACATGACTTCGGCGTGCTGTGGCGAGAGAGAGGTTATTTAACTTCCCACGGTGCCCACATTCAGCACGGACCCCTCATTCATGCCTTATTAGATGCAATACATCTACCCACTGCAATATCAATTATGAAATGTAAGGCTCATACGAAAGTTACTGATATCATTTCTCAAGGCAATGATCTAGCCGACAGAACAGCTAAACAGACTGCTCAAACTCAAACCTCCGACATGACAAAGCCAATAGTTCCGACACCAACATATTGTATGACGGTTAAGGATCCCGCACTTGACATAATTGACATACAGACACATGCTACAGCAGACGAAATAAAGAAATGGACTGAACTAGGAGGGATCCAAACAGACCAGGGATGGATGACGAAGGAGAAATGTGTATGGTTCCTTCCTGACTCTATGGTCCAAGCTATCATAACTACAATTCACAGTCCGGCACATTTAGGGGAGAAAGCTATGCTAGACAGCATCCAACACATTTGGTTCAACAAACATTTACGGGCAGCTGCTAAGCAAAAAGTCCGTACCTGTATGATATGTTGTCAGTTTAACCCAGGTAAAAGCATCCCCGTAGAGCAGGGTGGATTTCAGCCTCCTGATCACCCTTTTGAAGTCCTCCAGATGGATTATATCCAGATGGAACGATGTCGAGGATTCAAATATGTTCTCGTAGTTGTCTGTGCCCTTTCCCGATGGACTGAAGCATACCCAGTATCAGATTACACTGCCCCGACTACTGCCAAGCAGCTAGTTCGAGAATTCTTCCCACAATACGGTTTACCACGTGTTGTCTATTCAGATAACGGCCAGCCGTTCTCATCCGAACTGATGAAACATGTTTCACTTTTGCTAGGATACCAATGGAAGTTTCATTGTGTCCGACACCCCGAGGCAGCAGGTCTCGTGGAACGACATAATCAAACTTTGAAAATCAGATTGTCCAAAATATGCAGAGAGAAAGGTGTCGACTGGGTAGTAGCATTACCAGTTGCACTCTTTTACATGAGAATGGTAGCACACTCTCGAACAGGGCTATCCCCTTATGAGGTGATCTTTGGAAGACCACCAAATATGTGGGGGACGCCTATACCCCGTAAAATAACTGATGTTGACTGTAATATGCTGACGGATTACCTGGCTTCTTTGATGTCTGCACTACAATCTTGTCGTTCACAGGTAGCTGCAGCCTTTCCCGACAACACTGAGGTGAAACCCCTTGACGTAGTTCCGGGGGACCTCGTTCTTGTGAGGAATTTCGACCGAAAGACTCAGCTGGAGCCCAGGTGGAAATCACCCAAATTGGTCCTGCTCACCACAAGGACAGCCGTGAAGATCGAAGGCAGAAAAGGATGGGTGCATTCAAGTCATATCAAGAAATTTCATGGACTTCCTTCGGATGTGAATAGCCCACCTCGTGTGTCTTCACCCATTGACTCAAAACTACCTTTGGCTGAGGCCAACAGTCAGGAACTTTATAAACTGAAACTCAGGCCTAAACCGTCGGACGATTTGATTGTTTAAGTCCTCTCCAAGGTGAAGCGGTTGAATCTGTCTCCGACATGTATCCCTTAGACCTGAATCATGGAAAATCGCGAAAAATGTTGAAACGACATGCGTATTGTAAATCACTGCGTAGCCACTGTATAGTGACGTTATTAATTTTGTTTTTCTTGAGTTTTATAATAATCACTGCAAGTATATTGTTGCATATATATTATCCTATGTCTAAACATGTTTTCAATATAACTGATGAACATTCTTTTAGTGACCTACCCCCGCATGAATTGTCCTACAGACTTGCGCTGCGCAATAACACTTTCATTAGTATGTTACATCATTCCCATCAGACTAGTAATGCTACTAATTGTTGGGTGTGTGGCCGACTCCCTCCCTATCAGAATTATAAAGGAGTCCTGCCTTTCTTTCCACATCCGTTTACACATAATGGCTCCTGTGGAGCATGGTTTAGTTTAATGAATTCCATAGACTCAGACTCAGCAGTTTATCAAGACCATTGGGTATGGGGAGATCTGAACCTAGTTTTACTCAAAGTCTGTTACCCTGACAAGGAGGGTCACCCCAAAAGAACAGGAACTGATCTAGAAAATGAAGTATATGGATTAGGTAATTTTACACCCAATCTCATGATTCTAAATGTCGAATCCGAAGTTGAACTTGTTTTGCCCACCATGTCAGTATTCCCAGCGAAAGGTGAATTGTGTGTAAGAAAATTTGGTTCCATACATATGGGCCATAGTAAATGCACTACTATAGTAGAATTCAGTGATCAAGGCAAATCTTCATTCAGAGCTTCTCGCCACTCCTACTTTATATGTGGTCAGACTGCATATATGCGTCTACCTCTAGATTGGGATGGTACCTGCTACATTGCATTCCTTTTGCCACCTGTTTTCCTAGCTCCTCCTGATTATTACAGAAATATTCATTTAGTACACAATAGAGAGCGGAGAGATCTCCCAATTGTCGATTACACTGAGACGGCATGGGACAAGTATGTAGATTTTAATAAAGGCATCTTTCCCTATATAGGTACAATTTCAAATAGTAAACTAATACGTAGATTAACTAAGACTCTTGAAGCTGTAGTGAATGAAACTATTGCCGCCCCAGGCAACTTGACAGAGGAGCAATCTGCGATGAGGATTGTTGTTCTTCAAAATCGTCTTGTTCTTGACGTCATCCTGGCCGATAGGGGCGGAGCTTGTAGGGTCATCGGATCAAGCTGCTGCGTATTCATACCAGAAAATTCGCCATCTGTATATAAAGCTATAACTCGCCTTCATAAGATTGTAAGCCAGATACACCAGAATCCAGGCACTTGGACTTGGTCCGGGTGGTTTTGGAGTGTGATATCAGCCTGGGGATGGAGAGTTCTATCCTTCCTAGGTATTGGCCTTTTTATACTATTCAGTTGCTGCTTATGCCTGCAATGTGGACCAGCGATTTGTGGCCTGTGTGCCACATCGTGTATTCCACATCAAGGTTTTCACTCACGATCCCGGAAGAAGAAAGAAGAAGAAATGATGCTATATGAACAGATCAATGGATTAATGAAGATTGATATCTCTTGACGGGCAAGTAGGGGACAAGGAGGGAATGTGGAAATATGGATTTTTCTGGTCAGTTATGTCCCCTATCTTGGACCCCAACGGTTCTATATGCATGTTACAAGTACATGTATGTTCCCTCCCGTTCCAGTTCTGAAGACGCAAACACATGTGCGTCCACCTTGAGGAAAAGTAGGTCGCACACCGCTCGTCACACCAGCAAGTTGCCCCAAAGGACTGTGGGAAATGTAGTGGCGACGGCGGGTACGCCTATGCCACAAAATGTAAATAGAACAGTATGTGTATGCGTTAGCCATCCCTGGACACGTGTTTCGAGGTAGTTGCCTCTCGTCAGCAGGGAGCAGGTCAATGTAAAGGGGTGCCGCGTGGACTGCCAAATGTAATTAAAAGCAGGTCAAGTACCTCTCCTGGCGCGCAGGTGCAGACTCAAGGCTCGTCAGCCCGTTAGCTTAAGGAAGCCGTTTAAATTGAGGAAAAGTAGGTCGCACACCAGCAAGTTGCCCCAAAGGACTGTGGGAAATGTAGTGGCGACGGAGGGTACGCCTATGCCACAAAATGTAAATAGAACAGTATGTGTATGCGTTAGCCATCCCTGGACACGTGTTTCGAGGTAGTTGCCTCTCGTCAGCAGGGAGCAGGTCAATGTAAAGGGGTGCCGCGTGGACTGCCAAATGTAATTAAAAGCAGGTCAAGTACCTCTCCTGGCGCGCAGGTGCAGACTCAAGGCTCGTCAGCCCGTTAGCTTAAGGAAGCCGTTTAAATTGAGGAAAAGTAGGTCGCACACCGCTCGTCACACCCGCAAGTTGCCCCAAAGGACTGTGGGAAATGTAGTGGCGACGGCGGGTACGCCTATGCCACAAAATGTAAATAGAACAGTATGTGTATGCGTTAGCCATCCCTGGACACGTGTTTCGAGGTAGTTGCCTCTCGTCAGCAGGGAGCAGGTCAATGTAAAGGGGTGCCGCGTGGACTGCCAAATGTAATTAAAAGCAGGTCAAGTACCTCTCCTGGCGCGCAGGTGCAGACTCAAGGCTCGTCAGCCCGTTAGCTTAAGGAAGCCGTTTAAATTGAGGAAAAGTAGGTCGCACACCGCTCGTCACACCAGCAAGTTGCCCCAAAGGACTGTGGGAAATGTAGTGGCGACGGCGGGTACGCCTATGCCACAAAATGTAAATAGAACAGTATGTGTATGCGTTAGCCATCCCTGGACACGTGTTTCGAGGTAGTTGCCTCTCGTCAGCAGGGAGCAGGTCAATGTAAAGGGGTGCCGCGTGGACTGCCAAATGTAATTAAAAGCAGGTCAAGTACCTCTCCTGGCGCGCAGGTGCAGACTCATGGCTCGTCAGCCCGTTGGCTTAAGGAAGCCGTTTAAATTGAGGAAAAGTAGGTCGCACACCGTCACCTGCTGACGAGAGGCAACTACCTCGAAACACGTGTCCAGGGATGGCTAACGCAACACATACTGTTCTTTTTACACATCGTGGCATAGGCGTACCCGCCGTCGCCACTACATTTACCACAGTCCTTTGGGGCAACTTGCTGGTGTGACGAGCAGTGTGCGACCAACTTTTGCACAATTTATTACGGCTCCCTTGAGCCAACGGGCTGACGAGCCTTGGATCTGCACCTGCGCGCCATGAGAGGTACTTGACCTGTTTTTAATTACATTTTGGCAGTCCACACGGCACCCCTTTACACTGACCTGCTCCCTGCTGACGAGAGGCAACTACCTCGAAACACGTGTCCAGGGATGGCTAACGCAACACATACTGTTCTTTTTACACATCGTGGCATAGGCGTACCCGCCGTCGCCACTACATTTACCACAGTCCTTTGGGGCAACTTGCTGGTGTGACGAGCAGTGTGCGACCAACTTTTGCACAATTTATTACGGCTCCCTTGAGCCAACGGGCTGACGAGCCTTGGATCTGCACCTGCGCGCCATGAGAGGTACTTGACCTGTTTTTAATTACATTTTGGCAGTCCACACGGCACCCCTTTACACTGACCTGCTCCCTGCTGACGAGAGGCAACTACCTCGAAACACGTGTCCAGGGATGGCTAACGCAACACATACTGTTCTTTTTACACATCGTGGCATAGGCGTACCCGCCGTCGCCACTACATTTACCACAGTCCTTTGGGGCAACTTGCTGGTGTGACGAGCAGTGTGCGACCAACTTTTGCACAACATGTGCGTCCACCGTCAACATGTCCTCTGTCAGGTCCGCCATGAATGGGCTGGATATTCGATCCCTAAGTATGAAAGGCCACCGACTTTATATGGCTCAGTTACTCCATTTTGCAGTTCAGGCGAGTAGGCCCCGATTCTGCCATCAAGCTTTTCCTTGCTCTCTGCCTCTGACAGCTTCAGCTTGAGCTCGCATCTGTATCCATGAACTTTGTCCTACTCCCTGTGCGGCTAACGGTGCCTGCCTCGGCCGGTTTTGCCTGCCTGCCAAAGAAAAAACTGTATTTCACCTTCGAGTTATCTGCTTTGCTCCTCAGCCGATGCATTCTTGTCTAGTAGTTTAGGTAAACATTTCCTTCCGCTACCAAGCAAAGGGCCCGGCCTCTCTGTCCTCATGCAAGTAATTCATAGCCCTGTTACCATGGGAGGTTTCTGCCCCTTGCATCTCATATAGACACTTAGACGCTTGTACACGCACGCACAGTCAGTATAGAATAGATTCTGTCCGAGAGTCCTTCTTTTGTGGATAACATAGTTCTTTAAACATAGGATGTTAGATATGATTTGGGATTAGGTTGATTTGACCCCCAGACTTCTTGTCTCCACATGTAGAACTAAATGTCAAGTCCCCTTCACCCCCTAGTTGCACGTCAATCACACGTCATGCTGCCGCGCGCGCATCTATGCCAAGTATAATCTTATAGATCCACCTATATATGACGTCATAACCAATTATGTTCCTTTTTACTCCTCATTACGCCCATTTTCGGTTACGCATGTGAATTGTCATTCTTCTTATCAATTGTTACGCCTTCTGCATTCGTTTCATTGTAATGTACATTCTATAAAAATGATTGTCTGTCAATAAAATATTGTACTTCACTTCCTGAACCCCCGTGGTGACGGAACCTGAAGGCCGCGACTCGAGTCGGCCATTTTTGGAATAAAGCCCATTCCGAAACCTCTTATACCACGGATTCTGCCTCTTATTTTACTGAGCTATGTTTTTTCCTAGATTCCGTATTAAATTCAGTCCCGGTAATTAAATTATTTACCACATTAGGAATTGTAATTTTATGTTACTTTACATTAAAAAAACTGAAATTCAATAAAAAAAGCTTAAAGGAGCATTATAATTAGGTGAAAATGTCAGTAAAAACCTACTATTTTAATGATATTTACCAGTTATAGTGGTGGCCCAGTGCCACATTGTTTAGTTAAGAGGAGGTTGACGTGCAGCCCCCTTCCTGAGCCATTATAGGCCCCGGGGGTCCACGCTCGTGGCCGAATTCCATAAGTGGAGGTGGCCTGTGGGGCTTTTCCTCCCCAAGCCAATATAGGCCCAGGGGAGCCCAGCTCTGGTGCTGAACTGTCAAAAGAAGGGGAGCCTTCAAAGGCCCAGCGGGCCCCCTCCCTGAGCCCTTATTGGTACCCCCGGGGCCTCCTTTCCCCGAGGCAGTTCACTTGTTGTGTCCCGGACAGCCCACCCTCGGAACACAGCAATTTCCTTGCCCGCACTGGTGCGGGGAGGGAAACTTGCATTTGCTCCCATCTGGCAGGAGAATTTTTGGAACTCCCACCAAATGAGAGCAAACGCCAAGTCTGCTCCCTCCAGCGGGGAGCATACTTGTTATCTGTTTCCCTACCAGCCCTGATTGCGGGCAGGGAAAAAGATCAACAGATTGCTCCTACCCTGAGGGAGCAGTATAAGAAGCTGCTCCCTGCGGTGGAGGGAGCAATGCCGGCTCACGCAGCATGCAGGGGGCTGGCTGTGGTCGGGTGGACCCTGGGGCTCCCACTCTGCCCCAATGTGGTTTTTGATGGGTGCCCCGGGTGGGCACTGGGGCAACCACCTTTTTAAAATAGAGGTCCCGTGAGATAGATGAGGTTCCCTGGGCGTAATGAGGCTTGAGGAAGTGTGCCAAATGGCCCCCCTAAAATTAAAATAATCGCGCTCCTTGGGGATGAAGTCCCAGGGGCCAGATGAAGCTCGGGGGGGGGATTCATGTAGCACGCCCCGTCCCCTTTTAGACAAAAAATGCCCCCGGGGATGGGGTATTCAGGACCCATGAAGGCATGGGGAGTGGGGCCATACGTCCCCCCTCCCCTTTTTTTATTGTCCTCAATGATGTTATTTGAGGAGTCATCAGTAATGTCATAAATAATGTCATAGAAAATGTCATGAGTGTTATAATATGTGAGCTCATAAGCAGTGTATGACAGGGGTGCAAGTTAGCTCTGCTGACTATAACTGGTAAGTTTATGTGTTTTTTAAGTTCAAAATGTTAATATTGTCACTGACATATGAACCTAACTATAACGTTACTTTAACCTTTGTTTTTTTCTGTGAAGATATATCATTTATTTATTTTAGGAGTTTTGTATGGCGCTAGCTGGACCAGAGGGTATCAGAGCGCTTCACAGCAAGTAGCTTATGTGCAAACAGGCAGTACAGAGAATATAGTAGAAAATAAGGGTTTGCGCCGGATATAGATCGAACAAAGGAGTGATCGAGCAGAAGGAGCATGGTGGGTGCAGGTCAAACAAGACGAGTATCCAAAAAGTTTTCTTGATCAAACAAGACAAGTATCCAAAAAGTTTTCTTGATCAGAGTCAGTGTCACCGGGCACATAATAAAAGTTAGATGGAGTGTCGGCTGAGGTACTTCCTTGGCTCCTATCGGTTGGCTCATGAGAGGTCGAGGAAGAGGACTTTGAGCAAGTTTTTGAATTGCGGAAACAAGGGGATCGTTCTGATGTGGGGAGGATGGAGTTCCAGATTTTGGGGGCGTTACCAGCAAACGATCTGGCCGCAGTTTGTTTTCTTGCGAGTTTTCAGCGGGATAAGTAGCAGAGTGTTGGAGCTCCTGAGGTTTCTGCACTGGCCAGCCCTTTTGAGTTTGGCGGCCAGGTATTCTGGTTTGCCTGTGTGAAGGGCTTTGTGCGTGAGGCAGGCTGTTCTGAAGCTGGCTCGCAACTCAATTGGGAGCCATTGAAGTTCTCTGAGTGCAGGGGAGATGTGTTCGAATTTCTTAGTTCCGGTGACCATTCTGGCTGCTGCATTAAAGGTTGTTTTCAGGCGGGCGAGGTGGGCTTTTGAAGTACCTGTCAGGGCTGCAATCCCATAATCGATTCTGGAGAGCACCAGTGCTTGGGTGGCTTGTTGAAGGTCCTTGGGCGGGAGGAAGAGTTTTATTTTGTACAGTAATTTCAAATTGAGAAAGGCACTTTTAGTGGATCTTGTCATGTGTTTTTTCATGTCCAGTTTCGGGTCTAGAGTGATACCTAGAGATTTTACGGAATCCGCCAGGGTGAGGTTACCATTGAGGGCGTCAATAGCTTTGGACCATTCTGCAATTTGGGGGTTTTCGTCTTTGTTGGAGATGAGTATTTCCGTTTTCTCTTGATTGAGTTTCAGGTGGTTACTTGAGAGCCAATGTTGTACCTCTCTGAGCGTGGCGTTGAGTCTATGGATGTCGTCAATAGAGGTGGTTTCCAGATATAACTGCGTGTCATCCGCATATAAGTGGAAAGGGATCTTGGATTTTCTGAGTAGAGTGGTAAGGGGTTCAATGTAAAGGTTGAAAAGCTGAGGGGAGAGCACTGACCCTTGTGGAACACCCCTGTTAATGGGGTGGAGGTCATACTCGAAGTTTTTAATTTTTATTCTTTGTGAGCGGTTGTGGAGAAAGGAAGAGAACCAATGGAGGACTGTCTTTTCAAGACCAGCCCTTTCTTGTAGCACCTTGATGAGAAGTTTGTGGTCGACTGTATCGAATGCAGCCGATAGGTCCAGGAGGATGAGAAGGCAGCATTGGATTGCGGTTTCAGTGCTGCCGCCTTTTCTGAAGCCCGATTGATGAGGATCTCGAAGGTTGATGATGTCCAAGTGTTGGGTCAGTTGAGGAAGTACACATCTTTCCAGGATTTTGGAAAGAAGAGGTAAGTTCGAGACAGGTCTGAAGTTATTCAGATCCTCAGTGTCTAGTCCTGGCTTTTTCACCAGTGGCGTGACTTGACCAACTTTGAGGCATTCTGGTACGACTCCTGATCTCAGTGAGCTGTTAATGATCTTGCACCATAGCGTGGCTAGGACGAGCTTCAAGTCCTTGGTCAATTGGGGCGGTAGCTGATCAAGGGTGTGGAATGAGGGTTTAGCGTTGGAGATTAGTTTGGCTATCTCTGCTTCCTGAATGAGAATGAAGGAAGACCAGTGTTTTGGGGGGTTCAAGGATGCCTTGTCGTTGGTTTCAGACGCCTGGATCACGGTGGAGGGGATGAGATTGGAGCTAAGTGAGAGATCGATCTTGGCGATTTTGTCATTGAAAAAGATGGCGAAGTTGTCATATATTCACTGAAAAAACCAAAGTTCCTAATGATGTCAGTTATGTCATTTGAGATATTATCAGTGATGTCACTAACCATGTTCATGAGTGATGTAATATGTGAGGTCATAAGCAGTTCATTGCGAGTGCGTAAGTTATAGTTAGCTCAGATAACTACAACTGCTCAGTTTCTATGGTTTTGTACATGTGAAATCTGAGCCTAACTATAATGTTGTCTGGAAGTATTTTACAATACATTCAGGGGAAAAGAAGGTCACAGCTAAATATGTGCAGTGAAGTATTTACGGGAAACAGTTATCCAGGGGCACTGCCAAGAAGTATTCACGTGGGACAAGTTCCATGTGGAAGCACTTAAAAACAATTCATGAAAGAGTGTACAACCATATGATGCCGGAGAAAGCAGGTGCAGTAGGACAGTCGACCTCTACAGCACCCTTGGGAGAACCATCATCAACTGCAGTCATTACAATACCAGGTGCCTGCAAAGAATTAAGTGAGATGGTTACTCACTCTGCAAAATGCCACATGCTTGTCGCTGTAAAAATTTATTTTGTGCATTCTTGGATACAGTGAAGAAGCATTTCTGTCAGTTTTGCTTCCATTAACATATATGGCCATATGTAGGTAGCTAAATACCGGTCGGTAACGGACGAAATTCGGTAAATATCCCGTTACCGACCGGTATTTAGCTATTTGAGATGTAGGGGGCATATTTCAGGATTCGGTAATTTACCGAATCGGTAAAATTACCGATTCTGTAAAATTACCGATTCGGTAAATACCGAATCCTGAAATGATATGTAGGAAACACTCTAATGAGTGATGAGTAGGAATTAGAATTCGGTATTTACCACCAAATATAGGTTGGTGATAAATACCGAATTCCTTGCAAAACGTGATATTTAGCAGATGTAACAGTGCCATGTGGCAGACATACATGCCCTTAGGGCATGTATGTGCGCCACATGTGCACACATGGACGAATCAGGGGTGCAACAGGGTGTCAATGTGACACCCTGCCACCCATGATACTGCCTCCCCCATTACCGAATCGGTAATGGTAACTGGCTTCCCATTCATTCCTATGGGCCTCCTGGAGGGGAATGTATAAGCTGTATGGTTGTATCTGTTGCAGAAAGGAGCAAGGAGGGTTTTTTAATTACCCAAACTATAAGAACTAAATTGTTCCACAATGAAAAAGGTAACAAAATTATGAATTTTTCAATTTTATTTCTTTTTGTTGGTTATTTTTGATTTCTAAATTGATTTCCTAATTTTTTTCTTATATCAAAAAATATATATAAAAAGACATATAATTGTGCCTATTTACAAAATTAGTGAGAAAAGAACAGACATTTTATACTTCTATCATTATTCTAAAAGACTCACATGTACACAATTTCTCAATATGACAAGAATACAAAATGGGAGAATACAGTATACTCGATTCAGTTAACAGCGTGGTGATGCTGTGCTTGAATTATTCTCTTGTACTTTCAAAAGCAGACATGATATACACATGAGATTCACAGAGAAATAAACTATCAATAACGTGTGATGGGAAAACACATGGTGGAAAAACCAACGCGTTTCTGCAATGTCTTCATCAGGATTCCATCACTGTGATTAATAAAAACAAAAAATTATGAATCAAAAAAACTGTGTGATTATGTACATGTGTGAACACACAAAAAAATACATTAGCTCCTTAATGCTGTGATACATTCATTAATTGCAGCTTAACTTAATACTATAAATTACATGATTACAGGGTATGGGAATTCGAGAATGCATGCTCATGGGAACTATCAATGAGCCAATCCTGTGTATAGGTGTGTAAGTGCATGTGTGACTTGTTGATGTGTTGTATCCTAGCAGCTGCTGATACATTCCAATCTTGGTTACCAGCTCCCTGGGGTTCTGGAAGCTGGAGCAGAGTTGGAGTCGGTTTTTGCTGCGTGGACCTGTTCAGGGGTCGTTCCTCTTATCTTAATAAAGATCTCTTCTATCTAATACCACCGTCTGCGCCTCTTAAAATAACTGACTCAGTGCTGGGTACTGAATGTCTGTACGGGTGTGTGAGTGGGTGTGCTAGTGCCTGTATGGGTTTAGTGTATGTATAGGTGAGTAAATGGGTGTGTGAATGGTTTTATGGGTATGTGACTGAGTGTGGCAATCACTGTTTGGCTATATAAATGGTGGGTACATAAGTGCTTTTATGGGATATTACTGGGTGTGTAAGTGCCTGCCTGATTGTGTGAGTGGGCGAAAATGATATACAATTAAATTGCATACTATATGAAAACACCCACATCTAATGTCAAACACATCCATTCAAACTGGCTTAAAAAAATACTTTCTTTTTGGGATACCAATTCCTCTTTCTCCTTTCCTGCTCATTCTATTTTTAGTTAATGTTCTCATCTAAGCTATATTCTATTTTGCCTTCTAGTTTAGCGTCTAGAAGCTACACATTTTCTTTCATGTTATAAACACTCACAATTTATTATCTAAATATACTTTTCTATACTATGACCTAATTAACATACCTGTAAAAGCTCTTTGTTGTTCTCCAGCCTTAATTTCTATTTCTGTTTTTATTGGAAATCTCAAGTCAGAACTATTGCAATTCTCCTCCACTCTCAGTTCAAAAGCAGCTAAAAGGGCTACCCTTCACCATGTGCTCTTACTTATACTCCTGGAGTTAACAAATCACAGACTTCCTTCCATCCTTTATTTTGTCATACCACTTCTAAATGGTCAGTATTTTTTAACCCTTTCCATGTTTCTTGGAAAAAAGCCCAATTTGGTTGTTTTTTTTCTCGCAAATCCACGGTTTGACCGCAACAGTCAGCCTAGGTCCCCATGTAACTTCGCAGTGGACCCACAGATCCACACGGAAACCCGTAGAAGCATTTAACAATCTACTATTAATAGTTTGCATTTATGTTTTACTTTGTAAAAGCGACTCAATTAAAAGCCAAACACTCCCTATAGACCAATGTTTCCACACTTCCCAAGTTTCACAGTGCAGTCATTTTTGCTCCCTTTCCCCATATTCTTATGGTGACCATTTTAGCAGCTTTATCTACCTACCACTAGGTCAAAAGTACACATAACTTTCTGTAGGCAGCATATTAGCTTCAAATTAAATTGTAGCTGGCGTGGTTGACCAATTGCAGTTTCAAACATAATTTATTTTTATTTTCTCAAAACCAATCACAGATGTAGTTACCTCCACCATCCACTCAAATATGTTCTTTTATATTATATTTGCTGTCCTCCATTTTAGCTCCCTTTCATCTACAAATCTACCTCATTCTACCGCAGCCTTCTCCTCTGTGCTACTCCACCTTCCCTGCAGAATGGTCATAGTGCGGATTGTGGGTCATAGTTTAGTATTTTGAGCATCGCGGATCCCAAATGAAAACCACACATTCATCACATAATAACAATGGGTTTTCCTCAACCAAAACTGGTCATAGTGCGGATTGTGGGTCATAGTTTAGTATTTCGAGCATCGCGGATCCCAAACCAAAACCACACATTCAACACATAATAACAATTGGTTTTCCTCAACCAAAACTATTTATGTCAAACAACAACACATTTGATACAGTAGGCGTATAACTGGCTAAATGGATATCTAAGTGAGTGTGGGAGTGCCTCAATAGGTCTGTGTCTAGGTGTGTCAGTGGTTTTGATGTTCTGTGAGTGAGTGTATAGGAGGGTGTATGAGTATCTAACTGGGTTTCTGAGTGGCGGTATAGATCGCTGAGTGAGTGTGAGTATGTGACTGGGTCGGTGAGTGGGTATGTGAGTGGCACTATGGGTCTGGGAGAGGGTGTGTGTGTGTGTGGATCTGTGAGTGGATGTGTGGGTGGGTCTGTGATAGGGTGTGTGAGTGTTTCTGTGCTTCTATGAATGGGTGTGTGTGTATGTCTGTAGGTCTGTGAATGGGTAAGTGACTCTCTATGTGGGTCTGTGAGTGGGTTTGTGAGTAAGTGTGGGGGTCTGTCAGTGAGTGTGTGAGTGGGTCTGTTAGTGTGTGTGTGAGTGCCTACATGGGTATGTGAGTGGGTGTATAAGTGTGTGCATGGGTATGTGAGTGGGTGTGTGAGTGAATGCCTGGGTCTCTGAGTACCTGTGTAGGTCTGTGAGTGGGTGTGTGAGTACCTGTACAAACAAAGGAGGAGGTGGTGTCAGGCATAGGGAAGGCGCAAAGAAATATTCACTAGTAATTAGAAGAATCACACTATTTTGGGACGGTGATATAAGGAGGAGAGAACCACCAACTACTCCTGATCTGCTGCCAAGGCTGCAACACAAAATATTACAAAAAATCCTTAGCACACGTCAATTATTAAAGTACGGTACAATAAGTAAAAATTACGGAACAAATGTAGAACAGATCAATAATCCACAATTAACAGCCAGTTTTCTTGATATTCTTCACTCTTTTAATTCATGTGATGATTTTCTTTTTTTTGTAACTACTTCATATAGCTAGTCCGAAAATTCAAAGTCAAAGCCCAAAGCCAACACGTGTTTCGTCGCTTTTTGTATTAATGTACATGCGAGCTTTTCAAGGCTGGATACGTAAAGTGTAATAAAGTTGGTGTGTGGTGTTAATTCCAACCCACAACGTAGCAAGGCGTGCGGTGAAACAAATTTCAGTTCGTTAGTTGCCACAGAGTCCGTGTACGGATCCGAAGGTCAGTGTTCAGCACAGCTGTGACCGTTGAGGCAGTTTCTTTCGGCCACATTTTTCGAGCGGCGGAGACATTCTCCAGTCGTCACTGTAGATTCCAGGAATCCATTCCAGTCTGTGTGAGTACCTGCATGGGTCTGTGAGTGGGTGTGTGAGTGCCTGCATGGGTATGTCAGTGGATGTGTCAGTGGCTGTGTGGGTTTGTGAGTAGGTCTAAGAATGCCTGCATGGCTTTGTTAGTGGCTGTGTCTCTAAATGGGTGTGAGAGGAGCTTTGTGGGTGTCCGAGCAGGTCTGAAAGTGTTTTTTTTTCAGAGAGTGCCAAGCTTCACCAATCCATCATGGATTTACAAGGAGGGTCATGCTGAGCGTCGTGGGGGATCTGTGGTTTCCCATACAATACAACTCAATTTTGTACCCAACATTGGTCCCTCTCGCACTCCTCTAACACACCCATGGGGTCAGGGTACCTCTACCCAGACCCCTTTAAAAATTTAGCAGATACATTTTAAGGCCTCTGGACCGTTCCTGTAATACTTAAAATGGAGGCCGCAACCACTTGGTTAGGTTATGGTCAGCCAATCATGCTGGTGATGTGTAAATTTGCGGATTCATTGTGGTGGATCCACGGAGGGTCCGTGTCCCTACATATACAATTTTATTTTTCCTTTATTCTCCGCAACTACTGACCAGATTTAAAAACCAAATCACAAAAAGGGCTCTTTCTGGACCAAGAGCTATCTCTCTGGCAAATTTAGTACAATTCCTTCCAGCTGTTCAGGCTGTAGTCGTGTTCAGAATCCCTATGGAAAATTGCATGGGAAACATACATTTTAGGTATCCCCCTTTTTTCTCTGCCTTCACTTGACGGATTACTCTGAAACTTTCCATACAGAACTAAACAAAATTTGGCACTTTTTGGGGAAAAGTTTGTGAAGATTTGTCAAACTTCACCAAAGTTATAAGCAAACCAAAAAACACTTTTCCTATATATTGTAAATATGACCTATATATATATATATTCACAGAAAAAACCATAGGTTTCAGGCACGTTATAGTTAGGAATTAGCATTTAAAAAACCTCAGAAATTCACTGAAAAAACCATAGGTTTCAGGGGTGTTATAGTTAGCTGGACTTTTCACTTGTACAAAACCATTGAAATTCCCCCGTTATAGTTAGTTCAGCTAACTATAACTCGCGCGCCCGCAATGCACTGCTGATGACGTCACATATTACATCACTCATGACATGGTCAGTGACATCACTCATGACATCACTGATGACATCTCAAATGACATCACTGATGACATCACTGATGACATCATCCAGTGAATGTGTGTTTTTCTGAAAATTAAATATGTTTTATATATGTATATCTCAAGGTCGATGGAAGAATAAATGGGTATATAAGTGTCTAAATGGATGATTTGTTTTTGAAAAATTGATTGTGTAACTGACTGATTAAGTGTATCATAGTGAATACATGGCTTAGTGAGTAATGTTTAAATATATAAATATCTGTATCAGTCTCTCACTTTGTGTATAAGTGGCTGCATGGGTTGGTGAGTAGCTACATGGGTGTGTATATAGGTTATTAGTTGGTTTTTTGAGTATCAGTCTGAGTGTCTGCATGGTTCGGTGGGGGGTATTACGTAGTGCATAGGTGCATGAATGAGTGACTCACTGTTTGTGTGTGTTGAACACAGCATGTGTGCAGGACTGTATGGGTGGATGAGTGTGTGTATGGGTGTGTTAGTGAGTGAATGACTGTCTCAATAGTGTCTTTATGAGTAACTACATGTGTTTTAAACTAGTATATGTGACTATTGGTGTATATATGTGAGTATATGTGAGAGTGGGAGATTGAAAGAGTTCCTGTATGAATAAGTATGTGTTTCTATAAGTGATTGTTTAAAAGACTAAGTATGTGTAAGTTTCCGTAGAAGTAAGTGTGGTGGTGTGTGTATAACTGTATATGCAAGTAAATGTATGTTTGATTCTTTATTAGCATGAGTGACTATGTGTGTGAGTAACTCTATGATGAGTGGCATTGTGTAACAGGATGTATAGGTGTATGAGTACATATGATCAGTGAGTACATGTATGAGTGACTGTAAAGGACTGTTGGTGAATGAGTGGATGTGTATGTGGATCTTAGAATTACTGAAGAGGTTGTTGTAACTGGTATTGGTATGTCCATTGTTTTGAAAATTATAGTCTCTATTTTTGAATGTGTGTATCAAAGGTTATATTAGGGTGAGAGGAGGTCTGCCACTCTATCACAAGGATGATGTCATCAGTGATGTCATCAGTGATGTCATTTGAGATGTCATCAGTGATGTCATGAGTGATGTCACGGACCATGTCATGAGTGATGTAATATGTGACGTCATCAGCAGTGCATTGCGGGCGCGCGAGTTATAGTTAGCTGAACTAACTATAACGGGGGAATTTCAATGGTTTTGTACAAGTGAAAAGTCCAGCTAACTATAACACCCCTGAAACCTATGGTTTTTTCAGTGAATTTCTGAGGTTTTTTAAATGCTAATTCCTAACTATAACGTGCCTGAAACCTATGGTTTTTTCTGTGAATTTCAAAGGTTTTTTAAATGCTAATTTCTAACTATGCCTACAGAGATAGGACATGTGAAGAAAGAAGAAAAAATGCACAGAAAGAAAAAAAAGAAGTGCAGAAAGAAGCAACAGAAGTCCTCAAATACGAAGAAAAGTGCAGGAAGAAGGATAACGTGCAGAAAGAACAAAAAGAAGAGCAGAAAGAAGCCTTGTTGCAAAATCATCCTGTACCCTCAACTTTTTCAGACGGATACTGGTGGTAACTGAGTCTGACTAACCAATCTTAGAGCCAGTGCTATGTTAAAAGACACTTAGAATACAGTGAAAACACCTACATACACTAGGGAACATTATGCGTTGGGGTCCCCCTGTGATTAGCATGACCTCCTCTGTAAGCCCCTAGTATATAATAGGGCATGGGGATTAAAACTACCTCTTAAAACAGGCCACAGGGCGTTTTTGCACACGTTAACTCAGGCCCCGTCCCCTCCCTTCACCACTGTGTAAACACGCCCTGTGTCCATTTTTAGTTGGGAGATTAAGTTCATTTGAATCCTGAGGGTCCCTAGGGTCCAACTAGCCCACTAGGTACCTCCAGTAAGTGCCACAGAGCTGCGTTGCAGAGAGGTGTAAAAAGTGGCACGGCCTGGACCACCTCTCTGCAATGCAGCTCAGTGGCGCTTACTGGAAGCACTTGGTGGGCTAGTTAGCCCCCAGGGGCCCTCAGTATTGAAGGGAAATTATATCCCCAATTTAAAACGTGCCATAGTGCGTGTTTGCACACGTCACCTCTGTCCCCGTCCCCTCCCTTCACCACTGTGTAAACGCGCCCTGTGGCTGTTCTAAGTTGAGAGATTAAGTCCCCTTGAATCCTAAGGGTCCCTAGGGTCAAACTAGACCACTAGGTACCTCCAGTAAGCGCCACAGAGCTGCGTTGCAGAGAGGTGTAAAAAGGGGCTTGGCCTCAGAACACCTGTCTGCAGCGCAGCTCGCTGGCGCATACTGGAGATGCCTGTTGGGGGCGCGTTTGCAGAGTGCTGCACGGAGGGGGCATGGCCTCCGGCACGATGCCAGTCTTTTATTTATTTTAATTTTTTAAGAAGGGGGGCTGTGTGGTTCCCCTTCTTATTCTAATTTATTGGCCCTGATGACCCCATCCCCCAGGGCCTGTCTCCTAATTATATTTTTTTGACCCCAATCCCCAGGGCTGGCCACTGTTTTTTATTATTTTAAAAAAATATATATTTATAGACACACCTAGGACATGCTGGACAAACCGTACGTACCTATCACCATGACGATTTGCGTGATATTCATTAAAAGGCGACTATGCATGCAAAGAATCCACGTGGAATGTATTTACACCACTAGTGAAGCTCTGACATGTCTGATGCCCTACCGTGCCTAATCCCGGTAGACACCCTTGTCGTTTATTAATACAAACATGGGTAGCTATTGACGGGCACACTTAATACACATGCACACCAAGCCATTCAAAGGGGATTCGACAAAAATTCGACCAAAACTATGCAAGAAACCCCCCTCACGGTTAATAAAACACACATCCACTGCCGGATGTGTAATACTTTTTATTTTACTCCCTGGAAAGGGGACGAACATCACTTGAGAGTCACAGTGCGCTCCTGACAGAGCCCAATGCTGTGTTACACCCACCATTGCCTGCCGAGTGCCACACACCTCTGTGTTGTATTCCACTAGCTAGTGCATATGCTATGACACTCTCTAGCCCATGTGCACTGTAACACCACCCCGTGAATATGTCATGCCACACTTGTCTTCGCGTGGGTTATATTGCCACATCTAACGTGCCTTCCTCGATGCCTATGTTATAACGCACAGTGCTATGCCATACATATTACAATCTGGGATCCATATCTTTGTCACAGTGCATATGCAACATTACACTCCCCAGCACATATTTTATATTACAACTTTAGAGACTAGTTAGGTTACACAACACTGCCCTGTGCATATTACACTCCAAGGCGCATATCGCATAGCACGCGCTAGTGCCTGTGCTATCTCGCGCTCTCCAATGAATCTGTCATTGCGCACAATGTATTGCATATTATATTTCACGCCCGGTTCATCTTATATCACACTTTTTGGTGCATAGTTTATACCATACACTATATCTAGTTTTCATTTTCAATCGTGCTCTCAGGACTATGTTCTATATAACACTGTGTTCACCTACCCTTTTCACGGGCATTACATTTTGCGATAGGGGGTGGAGGGTCAGGGGGTGTTTCTGCCAAGTGAGCCCGGAGTCACAGTCACAAACGTCCTCTTCTTCCTGAATAAAAGTGAGATTATGCTGCATACTTGTTCATATTTTAAGTAGTTCGCACAGACACAATGTTTTAAAAACAATAAAGTTCCTAATACCCGCCTTCTCTGAACAGTTAGCTTGCTGCCCCATCCCCCTCCTCCCTATCCTCTGTTGTGTGAATCCATGGACTAGCCTCCTCCCTCCTGCCATGCATGGTCTAATGTGCTGCCACTGCCCTCAATTTAGTATGATGTACCAGTCCACTCCTCCTGCCCTCCATTGCCCAATTCTATGCCCCATCATTGACCTCCTGCTTAAACTCTGTGCTTAGCTTGCTGCCCCTATTCTCCTTCCCCCTGCCCTCCGATGTCTTTGTGAATGCCCCTGCTCCATCCTTTTTGCCCACCATGTCCCATGGACCTACCACTCCTATCTACTCTGAGTGTTCTGTTGAGCTGCCACTCCCCTCCCACCTGCCTAGCATTGTCAGATGACTGTAACCTGTCCCTGCCACCTCCACCCTGCCTGTCCACACACATGCCATGCCCCTATCCTCTTCCTCCTGTCCTACATGGTCCATTGTACTGCCACACCCTTCTGCCCTCCCTGGTTTGTTGTGCTGCAACTGCGCCTCCTGCCTGCCCCGTGTGGTCTGTTGTGAGGTCCCTTCCCCTGAACTTTCTAGTCTGTGCACAGGTCCTGACCCTCCCTTCTATTCTCCATCGTCCTTTGTGCATGCCCCTGCACCCTCCTTCTTGCCCATCATAGCCATTGTGCTGCCACTAACCCTCCCACTTGCCATGCATGGTCTTCTGTGCTGCCATGGCCCCTCCCACCTTCCCTGTGTGGTCAGTTAGCTGCCCCTGACCCCCTCCCACCTTCCCTCCATGGTCTGTGTGTATGCCATCACAGTCTCACTGTTGCTCTTCATGGTGTGTCTTGCTTCTAGTGCCCATCCTGCCTGACCTCCATGGCTATCTTGCTGCTCCTGCCCTGCCCCCTTGCCCCCAGCCCTCTGTTTACATGTGCAGACCCCTACTCCCTCCCTCCTGGCTTGTCTGTTCCATTGTAATGCCCCTGATCCGTCCCTCCTGCCCTTTATGGTCTGTTATGCTGCAGCTTTCTCTCCTGTCTGTCCATTATGGTCAGCTAGCTACCATTGCCTCTTGCCCCTCTGTTCTCTGTTGTCCATGTGCATGGTCCTGTCCCCTCCCTCTTGCTTTCTATGGATTGTTGTGCTGCACTCCCGTCCTGCATGCCCTGTGTGGTGTATTGTGCTGCTGCAAACCCTGATGCCTGCCCTGCAGGGTCAGTTTGGTGCACCTCTCCATGTCCCTCCTGTCCTCTGTTATCCAAGTCCATGTCCTTATCCCATTTCCTTCCATGATCCAATGTACCATACTTGCGAACATTTTGAACTTGGTAAGAGGGAGATTTTGAAAAAAAACTGGGGTATTGATTTTCCCCTTTGAGTTACATTGAAAAAGAGGATATTGTAGACAGGAGACAGATCAAATAAAGCCCATTTGAGCTTAAAAACATTGGACGTTTCCTGGCTGAATCGGGTCTGTTGGCATGTATGGTTGTACTACCATTGCCTCTTTCTTCTGCCCACAATGGTCTATTACATTGCCACAGCCTTGAAGGAGGGTAGATTTTGTATCACAGGGGGCCCCTGGCCCGTTCTGTCCACACCTGAAGTATGAGACCCTTTGTCCTTGCCCTGCCAGCCGCATTTGTAGGCCGTATTAAATTGACCAGCGGGTCCTGTGTTGCTATATAATTATCCTGAGACATCCTTACCACTCAGCCAGCATAAAACCCCTGTGTAAGCCCTTCTGTTCAATATGTAGGCCTCTTTGTTAAATTGACCATAGCTCTGCAATTTTAGTGTATAGCAGTCTGAAGGCAGGTCTGCGAGGCCTTCTGCTCCAAACTAGTAGCCCCCACCCTACCCGAGTGCTCCGTGCTCGGTATCAAAGTTCAACATCCCCCTGAAGCTGTCGACATACAGTAGGCTGCATCCTGGACTGGTACTTGCTTCCTGGCAGGTTTCCCGCTTTTAAGGAAGTGGCAACCGCAGAGCGTCAAGTTAGGAGAACTGAGGAGATTTTATACATGAATATATTGAATTCCCGTACAATACCCATTATTTTCTGCTTGCTCTATGGAACTTACGAAAAGCGATTGGCCTGAGAGACTGACCTTTTCACCCAGTCCATTGTCAGCATTAAGTGGGTAAATCACGAAATGTCTGGTAAAATCTGCAGACGAAGCTTTTGGGTAGCATACGTAGGTAGATGTAGCGTGCAAAGGAGCCCACAAAATGATATAAAAAGGGAGCACCCACAGATAACGACGGACTACCTCGCCGTCTGTATGTAGGTTAACAGGCTGTGCAGGTTTTCCCCAAGAGCTGGGATTCTTGTCTTCCTTTGCTTAAAATGTCTTGCTCTGCTTTGCTTGAAGTATCTTATTCTATTTTACCTATATGAAATGTCATGTTATGTTTAACCATTGTTCTCTTTACTTTTGCATTTAAAAGATTTTGTATTGTAATTGCAGGAATGCTTGCTCTAACAGTAAACGTGAGTGTTCCTAGTTAACATTTTCCTTAGTGTAACTTGTTTCTCATGATGCATTTATAGATGTGTTTTCTCTCTCTCTCTGTCAGTACATTAATTGAGATACAGAGAATATCATGACAGCTGTATGATTATCTGGATTCTGTATTTTGTACTTTATGTCTCTATTCTGCGGTTTCTTTGAAGTTGCATCTTTTCATTAAACTGCCATTGTATTCTGCCTCCAATTCCATGTCTCATATGTCTGTTTTCTTCATTTTTGGAGCAAGCGTTCCTAGGCACCCCGGCTCAAATTAAGGTGCCCCTTTTGTCCCTGACTCACTCTCCTGCTCAGTTCTGTGGTGGCTCCCGGGGCTCTGGGGACCGCCCCTAGCTTCCTTGACCCGTAATAGATCTTCCCTCCAACAGCCTCTCTTGCAAGTCCTGTATTGTTGGTTTGTTGCCCCTGCCCCCCTTTCCACTGCCCTCCATAGTCTGTTGTGCTTCCACGGCCCTTCCTGCCTGCTCATTGTGGTTAAATTGTTGCCTTTGCACCCTCCTACCTGCCTTCAATTTTCAGAGTCTGTGCCCCTGGCCTCTGCCTCTCAACAGTATCCTAATGAACAACTAGATTGCTAACATCCTATTTTTATTACAAAAGTGTGGAACGCCTGACATCATCTTGATGTAATCAAAACTGTAATACCTAGAGCATTTCCTTTAGAAATTACATATATGAGAGGGTCTTATTGGCATCAAAATTATGGTTAGTGCTCTAAAAGACTAAAATAAGGACATATTTTCTGAGTTTTCAAATAGCGACAAAGCACTTTTAAATTATTTGTTATCTTTATGTTTTTTTATCCAGTTGACCACTTGATTAAATGTTGCACTTAGGGGAGAGGATGTGGTGTCACTTCCAGAACTGCAGACTTTGCAACTGGGGAACCAGGTTGAAGTTTCTGCTTCAGCTCGACATTCTGTGATTCTGGTCAAATCACTTAGTCTCCCCATGTCTACAACCAAAATGAATTTGTTCTTGTGTGATGTAACCAATGCTCATGTAAAGCACTCCAATACCTGACAAGTCTGCACTATATAACACTGCAAAAACACAAAATAATAAGTGTTTTGCACACTTCTGTCATTGGGCTATATTTGGGCTACATCTGGGTGATTTTGGGCTACATTTGGGCTCTTTTGTCTCCGGTGGCCATCTTGGGAGATTTATTTGTTATGAAGTTTCCTAATTTCCTCATGTACTGCAGTCTCCTCAGTAGGAAATGCTTTCAGTTTTTTACTTTGATTCCATCATGAAGGTATTCAGATATGTCACACATTTGCCATAAATTCTGAATGTTAGCACTCTAGTTGCTCATTAGATCACTGTAGTAAAACTACTGTTCACCATGGAAGTCTGCTCCTGGTATTAAAAGTGCATGTTTCAGTCTGCATGTCAGAATTTTTTAATAAAATAGAAGAGGATTTGAGAAGTCACTCAAAATGTGCCCTCATTTTCTTTCTTCAGCATTAATCATAATTTCTATGGCAAAATGAACCCCCTCATTGTGTTCCTTTTTAAATTAAATGTTTTAAGTGTTACCAGTTTATTCCAATCAAGATGGCTTCAGGTGTGCCATACTTTTGTCATAATGAAGACAGTAAGCGCTCTAGTTGTTTTTAAGAACATTCTGGGACATTCTGTCATTGGGCTATACTTGGGCTACATCTGGGTGATATTTGGGCTACATTTGGGCTCTTTTGTCTCTGGTGGCCATCTTGGGAGACTTATTTGTTATGAAGTTTCCTAATTTCCTCATTTACTGCAGTCTCCTCAGTAGGAAATACTTTCAGTTTTTTACTTTGATTCCATCAAGAAGGCATTCAGATGTGTCACACATTTGCCATAAATTCAGAATGTTAGCACTCTTTTTGCTCATTAGATCACTGTAGTAAAGCTACTGCTCACCAGGGAAAACTGCTGCTGGTATTGAAAGTGCATGTTTCAGTCTGCATGTCATAATTTTTTAATGAAATAGAAGAGGATTTGAGAAGTCACTCAAAATGTGCCCTAATTTTTCTTTCTGCAGCACTAATCATACTTTTTATGGAAAATGAACCCCCTCATTTTGTTCCTTTTTAAATTAAATGTTTTAAGAGTTACCACTTTAATCCAAGCAAGATGGCTTCAGGTGTGCCATACGTTTATCATAAGTAGGACTGTTAGCGCTCTAGTAGTTCTTTGGAACACTCTGGGAAGCTGCAGTAGAACACAAAGGAATCAACTGACAGTCTCTGCCCTTGTTGGATGTACATGTTTTACTGAGAATGTCAGACTTCATTCTCACATGACTGAGGAAGATAATATGAATTTACAGAAAATAAGCTCTCAGTTTAGCTTATAGATCACCTTCCAAACCTCTGTGGTAAAAGCATGAGAAAATATTTTTCTCTCAATCATGATATCCCAGCAGAAGGCTTTTTCACATGGTGAAATCACCTTAGAACATACCACAATTCCTAAAATGAGTATGGTACCATCAACAAATGATTTATAATGTAACTAAAGTCTTAAAACCTTCTATTAACTGCAATGCTTTTTAATGAGGTGCTATCATGTATATTGGTCCCAAGATGGCTGCCAACACTTCTTGGATGAAGTGCTGACAGCCAATCAGATCTCAGGATGAGATGTGTGGTTAGGCTCCGCCCACATATATATATGCTTTTAAATGCTATTTTCTCAGGAAATACTGAATAGATTTACACCAGACCTGCAAAAGGCACTTCCTTGACCTTATGGCTACCTCTCTGCCAAATTTCAAGTAATTCTGTTCAGCCGTTCGTGCTGTAGCTGTGTCTAAAGGTCCTATGGAAAAATGCATGGGGAAAACGCGTTTTGGGACCCCCCTTTTTTCTCGGCCCCTGCTTGACGAATCACCCCGAGACTTTCAGGGTAGGAGCGGAGCGTAGCGCCCCACCTATTTTGAAAACTTCGCGAGGATTCGTCAACCGGCGCCAAAGTTATTCAAAATAGAATGTTGCGGATTTCCTATGGAAACGTGGTCCTAACTATAACTACCTACTGGCGACCGCCAGTAGGTAATATATATATATATATATATATATATATATATATATATATATATATATATATATATATATATATATATATATATATATATATATATATATATATATCTTTATATTACCTACTGGTGGTCGCTAGTGGTTAGTTATAGTTAGGACCATGTTTCCATAGAAAAAGCGTGTTTTGACTTGCCTATATTTTTGGCGTTGTTTGATGAAGCTGTAATTCTCACCTGTTGTTTCCGCGAGGGCAAAATGCAAGTTCTGAAGTGAGGTCCCAACATAACCCTCCCGTGCAAGCCCAACAATTTCAAAGCCAACACGGTGAAAATGGGGCAAGAGGGGAAACAAAACAAGGAAAGATAAAGGGAGACACGTCACTGACACCCTTCAGGGAAGGATATTCTCGTGGTGGTCTTTGTATGGATCCTGCAGTGGAGATAAAGTTATAATTATTTCCATGTGCACGTATTCTGGTGATAATGCTTTAACAAACTATTAGTGTGGTCCTACTAGATATAGGTACCTGTGTAAAGTTCCTCTTACGCTTAGGTATATATGATATCAGAGAGCAGAATCAGTTGTATCATCTATATGAAGAAGATTAAAGCATTAGGTGTTTTCTTAATTAGAACAGCAGGATATAGTTACAGAAGTATATAGTATAACTGACCTAAAGAGATGATCAGCTTGGAATCCAATTAATGCCCAATTTATTCACATCTATACAAAATCAGGAAGAAAACCAAAAAACACATTCTCCTGAAATGGATAAGGTTAAGGACAAAACAAAATACACAAAATGTGCAGGGCTAAGGTACAATGAAAAATCAGCCCCTTGAATAGTCAGGAGACTAATTTATATTTATATTGTCCTTACAGCCATCAAGCATTATCAGCAAGGAAGTAGAATCTCCATACACCGTGGAGACATACATCAGATAAGTACCTTAATTAATATTCATATCAAAGCAAATGTTACCACCTTTAGGAGCATGGATTCCTTAGACTGTTTTGTTTTCTTTTGTTGTTTCAGAAACAACGTGAAGTTCTCAGCGGCGCTGGACGAGTAGCAGGAAATGAAGCCGAAATCGCAGAAGCCCGACGAGAGAACTCCGAACAACGTCCGACCAACCCAGAAGGAATCAGATAAGTGTCAAAGGGGCAGGGTGAAAGACCCACATCCATCGACTAGAATGCAAAGTGCTCTTCCGCCCTTCTCGGCCTCCTTTATTCTTGCCTAGCTCCACCTCATGAGCACACGTGATCGGGCATGGAGCAAGCCCGACAAAATCTTCACAAAATGTTCCCAAAAAAGTGTCATAGTGAGTCTTGCTGCGCATGGAAAGTTTGGGGGTGATCCATCAAGCTGGGGCCGATAAAAAGGGGGCAGGGTAAAAAAAACTTGCATTTCCCATGTTATTTCCTGTAGGAGCTTTAGACACTACTGCAGCCCGAATGTTTGGACGGAATTACACTAAATTTAGCTGGAAGGTAGATTTCGGTTTTCAGATTGTGCTTTTTGTTATTTAGTGTAAATCCGTTCAGTAGTTGTTGAGAAATTTAAGGAATTCCACATTTGTTTATCTGGGATCGCGGCTAATTCACTAATAATAATGAGCTCATGCAGGGAAATGCAGAGCTCTGATTGGCTGCCAACACTTTAGCCAGGAAGTGGTGGCAGCCATTTTGGGACTCTGCTTCAGCCAAGTCCCACAAAAAACATTTAAACAAGCATTGGCATAGCCAATAGGTCTCGCCTTTGGGACCTTATAAGTGTTTAGCTATGCAACAGTTGCATAACTAAATACTTATAAGGTCCCAAAAGCGAGACCTATTGGCTATGCCAAGCGGCCGTGCGGCCGCGAAAGTGAAAGTGATCACAATCGCGATCACATCAAACATCAAAGCGGCTGCGAAAGTGAAAGTAATCGCGGTAAAGCGCAGCGCGTGTGCCCGCACACATGCACTGTAGCTCTATGCTGGCCTGGTAGCACTTTTTGGAGCCCTCTCAATAAGTCTCGCCAGTGCATGCGCTGGGTCAGGCGAGACCTAAAAAGGGAGGGGAGGGGCAGGGTAGGGATTTCCTGACCTCCAAGCCTTGGTCTTTGGATCCCAAAGGGACCCAGCAGGGCAAAAAAGCTTAAAAAAAGAGCTGCAAGTTTGTGAAATCAGCAAATTAACGGCAGAAATGAAAACAAAAAACAAGTGTGGGCTCCTGTGCTTGTTTATACAAAAGCCCCCTGGGGCATGTGCACACATTTGATAAATTGGAGGAGTGTGGCGCACGGGGCCCCCTTCCTAGGGCATTTTTATGCCCCAGGGACCACCACCTCCCCGGGGCTTATTTATGTACTGTTGCGAGAGCCCCGTAGACCTCCCCGGGCCCCGGGGACCACCACCTCCCCGGTGTGGTATCCTGGTTACCTGTGACTAGGTAACAGGATACCACAGATTCTGGAATGTGGTGGGATGGAAGGGAGCAGAGAGTGGCAGTTAGTACAGTTACCGGTGGTGAGAGGTTGCCACTAGCTTGCTCTCCAATAAAGGTTCAACATGCTTTCGGTGTCCACGTGATCTTTACACCCGGGCTTCAGTTATAAAAATGGTGTAGGGGGACCACAAGGACCACCCGAGCTCCAGGGACCATCACCTGCCTGGGGCTTATGTGAATATGGTGCGGGGTCTGTGCAGACCCCCGTGGTGCTCCCGGGGACCACCACCTCCCCAGGGATTCTTGTTTTATGAGATGGAGGGAGGTCGCATAGCCCCCCTACTGGGCTGTTCTCAGCCCAGTGAACCACCACCCTCCTGGGTCAGCCCATGCAAATCGAAGGAGGGGAGCCACGCAGCCCACCTCATGGAGCCATACATGGTCCTGGAGACAGCCACCCCCCAGGGCTGGCTCCTGCTATGTCCCGGGGGTGCACACCCCCGGGACATAGCTGTTTGACAGTTTCCGCCAAGCAAAAGCAAACATTCCAATTACAGCAGATGGGAGCTGTCAAAGTGTTCCCGCCTGCTGGAAGCAGAGGTTTCACCGTATTCCCTGCCCACAGACATGCGAGCCGGGAAAGAGATGAAATGATTGCTCTTGCAATACCTGCTCCTGAAGGAGGCTTAGAGCCGGCTGGGTCAACGGGGTCCTTGAGGTTTCCCCTGCGGTCCTGGGGGGAAAAGAGCAGAATGAGGCAAAATAAAGGTCAGAAACAAGCAGAAAGATGCAGAATAAGGGTCAGAAATGAGCAGAAAGAGGTTAAATAAAGGTCAGAAATGGGCAGAAAGAGGCAAAATAGAGATCAGAGAACAAGCAGAAAGAGGCAAAATAGAGGTCAGAAATGAGCAGAAAGAGGCAAAATAAAGGTCAGCAACGAGCAGAAAGAGGCAAGATAAAGGTCTGAAACGAGCAGCAAGAGGCAAAATAGAGGTCAGAAACTAGCAGAAAGAGGCAAGATAAAGATCAAAAACTAGCAGAAGAGGCAAACAAAGGCCAGCAGCAAGCAGTAATAGGCAAAATGAAGGTCAGAAACTAGCAGAAAGAGACAAAATAAAGGTCAGCAATGAGCAGAAAGAAGTAAAATAATGGTCAGAAGTGAGCAGAAAACGAGCAGAGAACGAGCAGAACTCATTCAGGCACTCATGCACCCACTCACAAAACAACTCAGACCCAGTCAGACACCCATGCACTGACATACAAAATCATTCATACTCTCTCTCACCCACTCAGATCTGCTCAGACTCATGCTGTGACTCACAGACCAACTCAGAGACTCACAGACCCACTCAGACGCTCATGCACCCACTCACAGACCCACTCAAACACTCATGCAGCCACTATCAGACTGACTAACACACTCATGGATTCACTTGCAAACCCACTCAGACACTCTTACACCCACTCACAGACCCACTGAGACACTCATAACCCCACTCAGACACTCATGCACCCTATTGAGATACTCAGAGACCCACTCACAGACCCAGTATGAGACTCACACACTCACTCACACACCCACTGAGACACTCATATACTCACACACTCACCCTCAAAGGTTACAGGTTACAGTTAGGAAATAACATTAAAAAACATAGAATTTACTGAAAAACCAAAGGTTACAGGAACGTTATAGTTAGGCTCAGAATTTCACTCATACAAAACCATTGAAATTCTGGAGTTATAGTTACCTGAGCTAACTATAACTTATGCCCCAATAAGTGCACCGCTTATGACCTCACATATTCCATCACTCATAATATGGTTTGTGACATCACAGGTGACATGTTTTTTCAGTATATATATATAGATATATATATATATTCACTGAAAAAAACATAGGTTTCAGGGACATTATAGTTAGAAATTAGCATTGAAAAAACCTTAGAAAGTCACTGAAAAAAACACAGCTTTCAGGGATGTTACAGTTAGTTAAACATTCCACTCATACAAAACCAGAGAAATTTTACCGTTATAGTTAGTTGAGCTAACTATAACTCGTGCCCCCGCAATGCACTGCTGATGACGTCACATATTACATCATTCATGACGTGGCCAGTGACATCCCTGATGACATCACTGATGACATCTCATATGACATCACTGATGACATCACCCAGTGACTGTGTGTTTCTGTAAAGTTTAAATATGTTTTATAAATATAAATGCCAAGGTGTATTGAAGAATGAGTTGGTGTATGAGTGTCTGAATGGATGATTTAGTAGGTGCGGGACAGACTGTATAAGTGAGTGATTAAACGTGGTTTACTGAATCCATGGGTTAGTGTCTAAACTGTGTGAATGTCTGTATCAGTCTGTCAGTTGGTGTGTAAGCGGCTGCATGGGTTGGCAAGTAGCTACATGAGTGTCTATATGGGTTATTGATTAGTTGAGTATCTGTATGGGTGTCTGAGTGTCTGTGTGGGTTGGTGGGTTGTGTGACTGTGCATAGATGTGTGAGTGGGTGATTCACTGGGTGTATGGGTTCAAGAGTGTATCTGTGAAGGGCTGCATGGGTGGGTGAGTGTGTGTATGGGAGTGTTGGTGAGTGAATGGATGTCTCAGAGGTACATGTGTGAGTAACTACATATGTGAAAGGCAGTATATGGGAGTGTTAGAGTATATAAATGACTATATGCAAGAGTGAGTGATTGTGAGAGTGGCTATCTGGATAAGTGTGTGCTTGTATCAGTAATTGTATTAGAGAGTAAGTATGTGCAAGTATCTGTATGAATAAGTGAGGTGGTGTGTGTATAACTGTATAGGTAAGTAAATGGGAGTGTGAGTTATTTTTTCATGACTAATCAGGTGTGTGAGTAACTCTATGGATGAGTGGCGGTGTGTGAGTGTCTGTATAGGTGTATAAGTGCATAGCGCTGTATTGATGAGTGACTGCATGTATGAGTGGCTTTATGTATTTTATCCAGGTTTTTGTCATTAGTCTTGGCACCTTGCCTTTTTTGATTAAGGGTTTAATGTGCGGGGCCTGGAAATTGAGTTGTATAAATATTAATGACGCATTTGCACTTTCGCCACATAATTATGTTAGTGAGACCCAAGTCATGAATTCTGTGACTATTGTTTTATTCATATGATGCTAATATCCTTTTAATGTCAATTTGAGCGCTTTTATCTCTTATTTGCACATTGTTTCCAAAATGCTCTTCTAATTCCAAATGACATTCATAATCTGTACGATCGCTTCTGTTATGGTTTGTTAAACCGAAATAAAGAAATAAAAAAATAAAAAAAGAGTGGCTGCATGGGTGAATGAGTGGATGTGTTTGTAGACCTAGAAATCAGTGAGTGCGTTTATAGTAACTGGTATTGGTGTGTCTATGGTTTCGAAAATGGTAGTCTGTATTTTAGAGTGGGTGTATCAAAGGTTATATTAGGGTGTGAGGAGGTGCATCAGATTATCATGTGGATGATGTCACCAGTGATGTCATTTGAGATGTCATCAGTGATGTCATCAGTGATATCACTGACCATGTCATGAATGATGTAATATGTGACATCATCAGCAGTGCATTGTGGGGGCGCGAGTTATAGTTACCTCAACTAACTATAACAGCCGAATTTCTCTGGTTTTGTATGAGTGAAATGTCCAACTAACTATAATGTCCTTGAATCCTGTGGTTTTTTAAGTGAATTTCTAAGGTTTTTTTAAATGCTAATTTCTAACTATAACATCCCTAAAACCTATAGTTTTTTCAGTGAATTTGAAAGGTTTTTTAAATGCTAATTTCTAACTATAACGTCCCTGAAACCTATGTTTTTTTCAGTGAATTTTTAAGGTTTTTTAAATGCTAATTTCTAAGTATGCCTACAGAGGTAAGACATGTGCAGAAAGAGGAAGAAAGGCGTAGAAAGAAGCAAGAAATATGCAGAATGAACCAACAGAGGTGCAGAAAGACGCCTTGTTGTAAAGTCATCCTGTGCCCCAAATTTTTGCTGACTGGTAACTCACTCTGACTAATCCGGCCTGGAGCCAGTGCTATGCTGAAAGACTCTTAGAATACAGTGAAAGCACCTACATACACTAGGGTACACTATGGGTTGGGGTACCCCTGTGATTGGCATGACCTCCCCTGTAAGGCCCTAGTACATAATAGGGCAGGGGGATTAAAACTACCTTCAAGTCAGAGGCACAGAAAGACTCAAGAGAAGTGCAGAAAGAAACAACAGAGATGCGAAAACAGGCAAGAGAGGTGCAGAAAGAAGCAAGTGAAGTGCAGAAAGAGGGAAGAGAGGTGCACAAAGAGGCAACAGAGGTACAGAAAGAGGCAACAGATGTGCACAAAGAGGCAGGAGGGGTGCAGAAAGAAGGAAGAGAAGTACAGACAGAGGCTTGAGAATTGCTTAAAGAAGCAACAGAGGTGTGGAAAGAAGCAAGAGAAGTGCAAAAAGAGGCAAGTGAGGTGCAGAAAGAAGCAAAAACAGTGCAGAAAGAACCAACAGAGGTGCAAAATGAGGCAAGAGTGGTTCAGAAAAAGGTAGGAGAGGTGAACAAAAAGGCAAGAGGGCTGCAGAAAGAGGCTTGAGGGGTGTTAGACCAGCCAGCCCTTTGGCTGTCCCCTCCTCATTTTTTCTTCCTTTACCCTCTAATTTTTCTGTCCACTAGTTTTTTTTGGTGTTGACTTAGAGGCTCTGGGTGCCCCATCATCACTAATTGATGGTGTGGCGCAAGGCGCTTCCCTAAAATGGAGGGAGGGAGAGAGCTCCTCCACAAAATGGTGGCCTAAACTGTCACCTTAGAACCTGGGCCATAGGCTGGCATGAGGAGTTCCAGAACCTTCTGGGCGACTCTAGCCAGTCAGGGCCCAGGCTATATATAGAGGTGAGGTGCGACGGCCATTTTGGTGGTGAACTGAGGTAGTCAGGAGTAAGGCACCTGAGTGGGAAGGTAGGAGCGCCAGAGGGGGGGAACTGACTGTTCTTAGGGCCTGCTTTTTCTCCCCCCTCGGTTGACACCACCCCCTACCTCGTGACCTAGCCCTGCCTTCAGCCTCTGACCCTGGGATCACGTCAACTTTTTGTGCTCCCCGCCTAGTCAGGACCCCTGAAGAGAACTGGGGAAGAGAGTGACCATTTCTGACCTTATCCACCATTTTCCTGACTGTGCCTGGGTCCCCCCTATCTTGTTCCGCCACTGGCATGTGGCCTGCCGCATTCCAACCAACCTGTCCTGAGCCTGGGCGTCGCTGTGAGGAGACAGGGGGCGCTAGGCGCCGAACACTTCGCCACCCCGAACTGCCGGCCACCCCTTAATTTGTGCCACCCCCGTCGGGGCTGTCCCAGAGAATAGCTCACCGCTGCGGCCCAGGGCCGGAAAGATCGCCCCCATAGTCATCGGGGCCCGTGGAGAAGCCCAGGGCCCCATCGCTGCAGTCGGAAGGCAGGAAAGCCCACTGGAACCCTGCGAAGGCTTCACCAGGCCTGGAGCCATCCTGTGAAGGCCGCGCAAGGCCGTGAAGCGGATTCCCCCATCACGTGACGGCGGCGGACTGCGAGACGCCGCCCCCGCCGCCGGGTGACTTGCCGACTGGGCCGCGCCCCGCAGGTCGCGCTGCAACGGCGGCTGCGGGCCCTGGAAGTCTGAGGGAAACTCTGGAGCCGTCTGGCGTCCTGCGGAGCCCCCACCACCTCGCCGGACCGCGCCGAGTGGAGCGCTGACTGAGAGGAGGCCCGTGAGGGGCGAAAACCAGCGCAGGGGCCAAGAGAAGGCTGAGGAGAAAGGTAACCCCTGGGGGAGGTGGGCGGTAGGCCGTAGAGAGGCCCAGAGTTCGCCCCTCCCCTGGGGAGGCCCAGTGAGCCACAACATTTCCCCCTGACCTGGGACCCACCTCGCCAGCATCTCCTGCCTCTGTAGGGCTCCAGGACAAGGGAGTTTGGGGCCCGAGGACCTCGCCTCAGACGGAGAGTCCTGTTAAGGCCTTAGGTACTTGCGGGGGATAGCACTAATGAGGTACTGAGTACACCGCTAAGCGGAAGGGCCACTTTTAAGGCGCTATGAAATTACCAAGTGCAGTGCTATGTTAATGACTCTATTTAAGGCGCTATGAAATTGCCAAGTGCAGTGCTATGTTAATGACTCTATTTAAGGCGCTATGAAATTACCAAGTGCAGTGCTATGTTAATGACTTTATTTAAGGCACTATGAAATTACTATGTGTAGTGCTACGTAAATGACTCTATTTAAGGCGCTATGAAATTGCTATGTGCAGCGCTATGTTAATGACTCTATTTAAGGCGCTATGAAATTGCTATGTGCAGCGCTATGTTTAATGACTCTATTTAAAGCGTTATTGAATTTGCTGTGCTGTGTTTGACCACCAGGTGGCACGCTTGATTTCACATCAGGGCTAAGGTACTTAAGTACTGCCAATTTAACCACAACTAAATGTTTTGACCCTAATGTGGTGTAGATAAAAACTGATTGGTTTCATTTGAAAGAAAAGAGAAACCTGATAAAAGGAAAGATAAAGCTTTTCTAACTTTTGTAATACCTTGGTGTAGTGTCGTTTTTAGTGGTGATACGCTGGAGTGCTGAGGTGAGTGTGATGCAAGCACGACATGTTACTCCGGGACGAGGCCTTTCCACCTGAGCCAAGCTACCCTAGGACTTTCGGTCCAACAAGGGGTGCAGAAAGAAGGAAGAGAAGTGCAGAAAGAAGCAAAAGGGGTGCTGATAGAGGCAGCGAAGGGTGCAGAAAGAGCAAGAGAAGTACAGAAAAACAAACAGAGGTACAGAAAGAAGCAAGAGTAGGTGCAGAAACAGACAGGAAAAGTACAGAAAGAGGGAAGAGGGCTACAGAAAGAAGCAAGATAGTGCAGAATGAACCAACAGAGGTGCAGAAAGAGGCAAGAGGAGTGCAGAAAGAGGTAGGAGAGGTGCACAAAGAGGCAAGAGATGTACAAAAAGAGGCAGGAGGAGTGCAGAAAGAAGGAAGAGAAGTGCAGACAGAGGCAAGTGAATTGCTGAAAGAAGCAATGGAGGTGAAGGAAGAAGCAAGATAACTGCAGAAAGAGGCAAGTGAGGTGCATGAAGAAGCAAGAGCAGTGCAGAAAGAAGCAAGAGAACTGCAGAAAGAGGCAAGAGGTTGCAGAAAAAGGTAGGAGAGGTGCACAAAGAGGCAAGAGAGGTACATAAAGAGGCAGGAGGGGTGCAGAAAGAAGGAAGAGAACTGCAGAAAGAGGCAAGAGAATTGCTGAAAGAAGCAACAGAGGTGTAGAAAGGAGCAAGATGTCCTGTAACCCAGTTCTCAACCATCCAATACTACGGGAGCGAAGATTGATCCCACTCTTCTACCTTAGTACCCGTCACCAGCACTATCAAGAATTCACAGTGATGGCAGGCAAGAACCATGGAAGAAGGTGGGGAAACAACACAATTGTTCGTATGTCTCTGGACCAGCATTCAGGGACTTGTGGACCCCAGAAGTACCTACAAGAGGTGACAAGAGAGAGAGAAATTAGCGCCACGCAACCACATTCATACGTGCTTGATTTTTAGGCATGACTCTTTTGAGCAAACACAGGGAAAACTCTTACCCCCTAATCAGCTTCCACTGCTTATTGGAGGTATAGTCCTGTTCAAGTCCTTGGTTCACTGTTGTAGGTTTCCCAGTGCAAGAAATCCTCATAGAGTATCATCTTTTCAATGTCCAGACATAAGAGAACAGGATATCCGGGAGGTAAATAAACTGTCTTCTTCTTTATATACTCAAAACAAAGAAGGGGGGAAATACCGGATAATCTAGGCAAAAAAAACCTCACTACCACGCAAGTGAAAAAAGGAAGGAAAATATATACTCATTTCATAAATTGGGTGCACCCACCTTCGTCACGATTATCGCAATGTGATTTACTAATCAATAGCGTTGTCCTGGAAGCAGACAAACTTAGGAAAAGGCAAAAATGGGAACCTACTGCAAGGTACGCGGCCGCGTTAACCTTGTCAATTCTGCTGCGCATAGGATCCCCTATTGTAGAGGTATACTTGGTATCGAAATAATACAGCAAACGAAACCACAGATTAAACAAGAGAATCAGGGTAATGAATATGCATTTCTACCTGAACTTCTCTCCTTCTGCGGGAATACAATAACTGAATCCCAGCGATGATAACAATGTCCAGCATAAATCCAAAACGACGACGTTCCTCGCCAGGAAAGAACTCCACAGGATGTCAGGCAAGGCGAGACAACAGGAAGTTCCAAAGGAATCCCGGTCACCAGGAAAGACCTTCCGGGTCACAGGACCGGGAAAGAAACCAAGCGCCGGCTCAAAGGGAGAAACACACTTTATACTGCGTGTAACCCCGCCCTAATCAAGCACGCATGACAGGCATACGGGACAAACAAGGAAGGTAAGAGAGAACCGGCTCAATGATTCTCAACTCAAGAGAAGTGCAGAAAGGGGCAAATGAGGTGCAGAAAGAGGCAAGAAAGGTACAGAAAATGGCAAGAGAATAGAAGAAAGAGGCAAGAGGGATGCAAAAAAGGGAAGAAGGGTGCAGAAAGAAGCAAGAGTAGTACAGAAAGAGGCAAGAGAGATGCAGGAAGAAGCAACAGAGGTTCTGAAAGAGGCAAGGAAAGTGCAGAAACAGGCAAGAGAAATGCACCAAGAGGCAAGAGAAGAGCAGAAAGAGGCAATAGAGGTGTAGAAAAAAGCAAGAGAAGTCCAGAAAAAGGCAGGAGGGGTCCAGAAAGAACAAAGTGAGGTGCAGAAATAAGCAACAGAGGGGCTGAAAGATGCACGAAGGGTGCAGAAAGAGACAGGAGAAGTGCAGAAAGAAGCAACAGAGGCAGGAATGGTACAGAAAGAGGGAAGAGAGCTGTAGAAAGAGGCAAGAGAGTTGCACAAAGAGGGAAGAGGGGTGCAGAAAGAGGCAGGAGGTGTGCAGAATGTAGCACGTGAAGTACAAAAAGAGGCAACAGAGGTGCAGAAGGATGCAAGAGAGGTGCAGAAAGAGACAAGTGAGACGCAGAAAGAAGCAAGAGAGGTGCAAAAAGATACAAGAGGGGTACAGCAAGAGGCAGGAGAGGTGCACAAAGAGGCACAGCGGTACAGAAAGAGGCAGGAAGGGTGCAGAAAGAAGGAAGAGAAGTGCAGAAAGAGGCAAGCGAATTGCTGAAAGAAGCAACAGAGGTGTAGAAAGGAGTAAAAGAAGTGCAGAAAGAGCCAACAGAGGTGCAATAAGAGGCAAGAGGTGTGCAGAAAAAGGTAGGAGGGGTGCACAAAGAGGCAATAGAGGTACATAAAGAGGCAGGAGGGGTGCAGAAAGAAGGAAGAGAAGTGCAGAAAGAAGTAACAGAAGTGCTGAAAGAGGCGTGAACAGTGCAGAAAGAGCAAGATAAGTGCAGAAAGAGGCAAGAGAGGTACAGAAAGAGGCAAGAGAGTTGCACAAAGAGGGAAGAGGGGTGCAGAAAGAGGCAACAGGGGTGCAGAAAGAAGCAAGTGATGTGCAGAAAGAGGCAAGAGAGGTGCAGAAAGAGGCAAGAGAGGTGCAGAAACAGGTAAGCGAAGTGCAGAAAGAGTCAAGAGAATTGCTGAAAGAAGCAAGAGAAGTGCAGAAAGAGGCAAGTGAGATGCAGAAACAGGCATGAAAGGTACAGAAAGAGGGAAGACGAGTGCAGAGAGGGGCAACAGGGGTGCATAAAAAGCAAGACAGGTGGAGAAAGAAGCATGGGAAGTGTAGAATGAAGCAACAGGGGTGCAGAAAAAGTCAAGAGAAGTGCAGAAAGAAGCAACAGGGGTGCAGAGGGAGGCAAGAGAACTGCAGAAAGAGGCAAGAGAGTTGCAGAAAGAGGCAAAAGAAGTACAGAAAGAGGGAACAGAGGTGCAGACAGAGGCAAGAGATGTGCAAAACAGATAAAAGGGGTGCAGAAAGAGGCAAGAGGGGTACAGAAATTTGCAAGAGAGGTGCAGAAAGAAGCAAGAGCAGTGCAAAAGAACCAACAGAGGTGCAAAAAGAGGCAAATGAGGTGCAAAAGGAGGCAAGAGAACTGCAGAAAGATACAAGAGAGTTGCAGAAACAGGCAAAAGGGGTGCAGAAAAAGGGAACAGGTGGGCAGACTGAGGCAAGAGAGGTGTAGAAAGAGGGAAGAGGGATGCAGAAAAAGGCAAGAGGGATACAGAAATTTGGAACAGAGGTGCAGGAAGAAGCCATGGCAGTGCAGAAAGAACCAACAGAGGTGCAGAAAGTAGCAAGAGGGGTACAGAAAATGGCAAGTGAAGTACAGAACAAAGAAAAAGAGGTACAGAAAGAACCAACAGAGGTGGCAAAAGAGGTAAGAGTGTCACAGAAAGGGTAGGAGAGGTGCACAAAGAGGCAAGAGGGGTACAGAAAGAGGCAGGAGGGGTACAGAAAGAGGCAGGAGGGGTACAGAAAGAGGAAGAGAACTGCAGAAAGAAGCAACAGAGGTGCTGAAAGAGGCACGAAGGGTACAGAAAGAGACAAGAGCGGTGCAGAAAGAGGGAATAGAGGTATAGAAAGGCAAAAGAGTTGCACAAAGAGGGAATAGGGGTGCAGAAACAGGCAAAAGGATTTACAGAAAGAAGCAAGTGAGGTGCAGAAGGAGGCAAGAGGGGTGCACAAAGAGGCAAGAGAGTTACAGAAAGAGGCAAGTGAAGTGCAGAAAGAGGCAAGAGAACTGCAGAAAGAGGCAATAGAGGTGCAGAAAGTGGCAAGTGAGGTGCAGAAAGAAGCAAGGTAAGTGCAGAATGAAGCAACAGAAGTGAAGAAAGAGGAAAGATGGGTGTAGAGAGAGGCAAGAGGGGTGCAGAAAGAAGCAAGACAGGTGCAGAAGGAAGCAAGAGTGGCTTGCACACCGTTAGTACCAATTTGACACCCACATTTAGCAATAAGTAACAGGTGACCATGTTAGGTTTGCAAGGGGCCTTGCACCACGCTGTAACACTTGTCGCTGCATTTCTGATAATGTTTGAGCCGTTTGAGCTAGAAACAAGGCTTTTTTTGTTCAAATCTGCAGATTAGGAAGCAGATGATGAATTATGTGGCTAATGCAGAAAATGGATATTTGTGCGAAATTCGGTGCAGCCAAACAGTCGCATAATTCCAGTGGTCCTGCTCATACCTCTGACTAGGTCCACAAGTGCTCCTCAATGATTCCTTCTTTTTTTGGCTCACTAAATTCCTAGTTGAGCTTCTATGGAAACGATGAAGACTAAACCTGAGGTTACCACTCCACAACATAGACTACCATACCACATAATTACTCTCATAACACATAATCCCACTCTACATAATTCCTATACACTAAGTACCACATACTTTCTATCCACATAATTTCACTTCACAACATACCACATAATTCCACTACACACAACGTACATCCACTCCACTGCAAAAAACATTAGTAAAATACTTTTATATTTACGACGCCGCTCCTATTACCTCCAGTAAGTCCCACACAGCAGGATTGCTAAATTCTCATAGCAGGCCACGCCCCCTTTGCCCACCACTCTGCAAACACGCTCCCTGGCGTGCTCTTGGATGGGGATTGAAGTCCCCTTCGCTGCTGGGGGTCCTTTAAGGGCCAACTAGTCTACCTGTTACCTCCAGTAAGCCCCACGCAGTGGGATTGCAGAAAGGTGGACATAGGCCACGCCCCCTTCCTCCACCACTCTGCAAATGCACCTCCTGAGGCGCTCTTGGTTGGGGGATGAAGTCCCCTTTACTCCTGAGGGTCCCTGGGGACCAACTAGCCATCCTGTTACCTCCAGTAAGCCTCATTCAGCTAGATTGCTGAGTGTGCTCAAAGGCCATGACCCCTTTTTACACGACTCTGCAAATGCGACTGGTGGCGCACTGATGCTTGGGGGATGAAGTCCACTTCAGTCATGAGGTCCTCAGGACAAAGAGGACCTCATCAGCCCACCAGCAGTGTGCCAAGAGACGGGTTTGCAGAGTGGTGTAAAAAGGGGCGGCGCCTCAGACCACCTCTCTGCAATCCAGCTGTGTGGCGCTTACTAGAGGTACCTGGTGGGCTAGTTGGCCTCCAGGGACCCTTAGTATTTAAGGGGACTTAATTCCCCAACTTAGAAAAGCACCAGGGGCGCGCTTGCAGAGTAATGTAGGGAGGGAGCGGGGCCTCCGGCGAGTTGCCGGTTTCTTTTTTCATTTTTTCTTATTTTATGGGAGCGGGGCTGCGTGGCCCCCCCTTCCCAGGGACACTTTTGGCCCCGGAACCCCTTCTTCTGGGGCCTGGCAGCCTTGTTTTGTTTTGTTTTGGGGAGGGGCCTGCATTTGTTCCCTTCAGAGGCCATGTATGGCCCCGGGGATGGGGTCCCCGGGACCGTCCTTATTTTTCAAATGTATTTATTTTATAAAAATGAAAAAAGGGGGAGAGTGGCTGAGTGGCCCCGCTCCCAGGCCACTTCTGGTCCGGAGGACCCCATTCCTCGGGGCCTGGCCTCACAGTTGGGGACTGTGGGGGTACCCCCAATGCCCCCACAGTCTAAGCCGGCTCCCCGTCTCCATCGGGAGCCAGAATTGCTTTTGGGCAAGGGGAGCTGCTCAGATGCAGCTCCCCTTACCGAAAAGCAATCTGCTTTGCTTTTTGGAAGCGAGAGCAGGTCTCCTGCTCTCACTTCCAAAAAGCAAAGCAGTGTTTCCTATGACAGGGCGGACGCCCCCTACAAAGCCCTGGGGAGGTGGTGGTCCCCGGGGCCGGGGTCCGCTACGGACCACCGCATTTGAATAATTAATGTCCCGGGGAGGTGGTGGTCCCTGGGGCAGTGTGAGGGGAGCAGGAGCTCCCCCACACCTATTTTATATTAATTTAAGCCCCGGGCAGGTGGAGGTCCCCGGGGCTGCGGGGGGGCATGAACCCCCCTCGTATAATTAAATAAAGCTCCAGGGAGGTGGTGGTCCCCGCAGCTTGGGGGGGCAGGGTGCCCCCGCATATAATTATAGCATAGCCCCAGGGAGCTGGCGACCACCAGTAGTTAATATATATATATATATATATATATATTTATATATATATATTATCTACTGGCGGTCGCCAGTAGATAGTTATAGTTAGGACCGTGTTTCCATAGGAAATATCAAAATTCTATTTTGAATAACTTTGGCGCCGGTTGATGAATCCTCGCGAAATTTTCAAAACTAATGGGGCGCTCCGTTCAGCTCCTACCCTGAAAGTCTCAGGGTGATTCGTCAAGTGGGGGCCGAGAAAAAAGGGGGGGTCCCAAAACGCGTTTTCCCCCATGCATTTTTCCATATCCATACGTGCGCACGTGCGTGCACCATGCGAGCACCCTAACGTGCGCGAGCGTAATTCTGATTGGTGGTTACATGTTAGTCAACGTTCGAATCGGTCGAAATCAGGAAGTGTCGGCCGCCATTTTGTTTGTTTTCAGTGCGAGAGTGAAAAAGGAAGATGGCGAACGAGAAAAGGGGGCAGGTTAGAGAGTTCCTGACTCCCTAGCCTTTGTCAGGGGGTCCCTGAAGGACCCCGAAGGCAGAAAAAAAAATTATTATTTTTTTTGTAAATCGCGGGGGTGCGCGCACTGTGCGCGCACGGTGAAAAACCAAAAAAAATATATATATTTTTTTGTAAAAAATCGCGGGGGTGCGCGCATCGTGCGCGCACGGTGAAAATAAAAAAAAATTAAAAAAAATGTAATACTTAGTTTATTGTAAAATAAATATATAAAAAATAATAATACATAAATAAATTAGCATTTTAAAAAACGTACAAATTCACTGAAAAAACCATAGGTTTCACACACGTTATAGTTAGGAATTAGCATTTAAAAAACCTTGCAAATTCACTTAAAAAACCATCTTTTTCACACATGTTATAGTTAGGTGGATATTTCACTCGTAAAAAACCAATGAAATTCCCCCGTTATAGTTAGTTCAGATAACTATAACTCGTGCGACCGCCACTCTCTCACAAGGATGATGTCATCAGTGATGTCATGAGTGATGCCACTGACCATGTCATGAGTGATGTAATATGTGACGTCATGAGCAGTGGATTGCAGGCGCGTGAGTTATAGTGATCTGAACTAACTATAACGGGGGAATTTCATTGGTTTTTTACGAGTGAAATATCCACCTAACTATAACATGTGTGAAACCTATGGTTTTTTCAGTGAATATATATATATATTATCTACTGGCGGTCGCCAGTAGATAGTTATAGTTAGGATCGTGTTTCCATAGGAAATCTGAAAATTCTATTTTGAATAACTTTTGCGCCGGTTGACGAATCCTCGCGAAATTTTCAAAACTAATGGGGCGCTCCGTTCAGCTCCTACCCTGAAAGTCTCGGGGTGATTCGTCAAGTAGGGGCTGTGAAAAAAGGGGGGTCCGAAAACGCATTTTCCCATAGGACCTTTAGACACAGCTACAGCCCGAACGGCTGAACAGAATTACTTGAAATTTGGCAGAGAGGTAGCCATAAGGTCAAGGAAGTGCCTTTTGCAGGTCTGGTGTAAATCTGTTCAGTATTTCCTGAGAAAGTAGCATTTAAATGCATATCAATATCTATACGTGCGCAGGGTGCGCGCACCGTGCGAGCACCCTAACGTGCGCGAGCGTAATTCTGATTGGTGGTTACATGTTAGTCAACGTTCGAATCGGTCGAAATCAGGAAGTGTCGGCCCCCATTTTGTTTGTTTTCAGTACGAGAGTGAAAAAGGAAGGTGGCGAACGTGAAAAGGGGGCAGGGTAGAGAGTTCCTGACCCCCTAGCCTTTGCCAGGGGGTCCCTGAAGGACCCCGAAGGCAGAAACATTTTTCTTTTTTTTTTTTAAATCGCGGGGGTGCGCGCACCCTGCGCGCACGGTGAAACCCAAAAAAATAAAAATAATTTATAATACGTAGCTTATTGTAAAATAAATATATAAAAAAATAATAATACATAAATAAATTAGCATTTAAAAAACCGTACAAATTCACTGAAAAAAACATAGGTTTCACACACATTATAGTTAGGAATTAGCATTTAAAAAACCTTGCAAATTCACTTAAAAAACCATAGGTTTCACACGTGTTATAGTTAGGTGGATATTTCACTCGTAAAAAACCAATGAAATTCCCCCGTTATAGTTAGTTCAGATAACTATAACTCGCGTGACCGCCACTCTATCACAAGGATGATGTCATCAGTGATGTCATGAGTGATGCCACTGACCATGTCATGAGTGATGTAATATGTGACGTCATGAGCAGTGGATTGCGGGCGCGCGAGTTATAGTTATCTGAACTAACTATAACGGGGGAATTTCATTGGTTTTTTACGAGTGAAATATCCACCTAACTATAACATGTGTGAAACCTATGGTTTTTTAAGTGAATTTGCAAGGTTTTTTAAATGCTAATTCCTAACTATAACGTGTGTGAAACCTATGGTTTTTTCAGTGAATATATATATATATATAAATATGAGAAACAGGGTTTGCCTTTTGCGGGAAGCACTCGCTGGAGACGTGGTTCCACTAAGGAGCTGCTAGCACCTCAAACACTCGACAGTCTCTTGCGACCCGTTTCGGGCCATCCCCGCCCTTCTTCCATGGCAAAACTGTCAATTGGTGGGTCAAACACAGCCTCCAGTACATCCCCCAAATTTAAACGTAAGTCACGCCCATGTGGGCCGGCAGAACACACACGCCGAAGCAAAGGATTATGGGACTGGAAGTTTATTAAAAATAAATAATCCATGTGGATCTGTTCAAACCTCTCCAAAAATTAAAGCATGAGTTCTTATTTAGTGCTCAAGTGTATCACAGCTCCCCATTACCAGGCAATCTCCAGCTCACAGAATCAGCTGTCCCAATAAACAGCACCGGACCCGCAGGGGTATCGCGGTGGTGCTATCCCTCGACCTGGCTGGCCGAATTACATGAGAAACAGGGTTTGCCTTTTGCGGGAAGCACTCGCTGGAGACGTGGTTCCACTAAGGAGCTGCTAGCACCTCAAACACTCGACAGTCTCTTGCGACGCGTTTCGGGCCATCCCCGCCCTTCTTCCATGGCAAAACTGTCAATTGGTGGGTCAAACACAGCCTCCAGCACATCCCCCAAATTTAAACGTAAGTCACGCTCATGTGGGCCGGCAGAACACACACGCCGAAGCAAAGGATTATGGGACTGGAAGTTTATATATATATATTATCTACTGGTGGTCGCCAGTAGATAGTTATAGTTAGTACCGAGTTTCCATAGGAAATTTGAAAATTCTATTTTGAATAACTTTGGCGCCGGTTGACTAATCTTCGTGAAATTCTCAAAACTAATGGGGCGCTCCGCTCAGCTCCTACTCTGAAAGTCTTGGGGTGATTCGTCAAGCGGGGGCTGAGAAAAAAGGGGGGTCCCAAAACACGTTTTCCCCATGCATTTTCCCATAGGACCTTTAGTCGAAGGTACAGCCCGAACGGCTGAACAGAATTACATGAAATTTGGCAAAGAGGTAGTCCTCAGGTCAGGCATGTGCCTTTTGCATATATGGTGTCAATCTGTTCAGTAGTTCCTGAGAAAATCAAAATCAAAATCACATATATATCTGGGCGGAGCCTAACCTTACATCTCATCGTGAGATCTGATTGGCTGTCAGCACTTCATCCAAGAAGTGTTGGCAGCCATCTTGGGATCAATATACATGATAGCACCTCATTAAAAAGCATTGCAGTTAATTGAAGGTTTTAAGACTTTAGTTACATTATAAATCATTTGTAGATGGTACCATACTCATTTTAGGAATTGTGGTGTGTTCTAAGGTGATTTTACCATGTGAAAAAGCCTTTTTCTGTGATATCATGAATCATGTTTGAGAGAAAACCATGTTCTTATGCTTTTCCCACAGAGGTTTGGAAAGTGATCTATAAACTAAACTGAGAGCATATTTTCAGTAAATTCACATTATCTTTCTCAGTCATGTGAGAATGAAGTCTGACATTGTCAGTAAAACATGTACATCCACCAAGGGCAGGGACTGTCAGTTGATTCCTTTGTGTTCTACTGCAGCTTCCCAGAGTGTTCTAAAGAACAACTAGAGCGCTAACAGTCCTATTTATGACAAACGTATTGCACACCTGAAGCGATCTTGAATGGAATAAAGTGGTAACTCTTAAAATATTTAATTTAAAAAAGGAACACAATGAGGGGGTTCATTTTGCCATAGAAAGTATGATTAGTGCTGCAGAAAGAAAAATTAGGGCACATTTTGAGTGACTTCTCAAATCCTCTTCTATTTCATTAAAAAATTCTGACATGCAGACTGAAACATGCACTTTCAATACCAGCAGCAGACTTCCCTGGTGAGCAGTAGCTTTACTATAGTGATCTAATAAGCAACTAGAGTGCTAACATTCTGAATGTATGGCAAATGTGTAACACATCTGAATGACTTCTTGATGGAATCAAAAAGTAAAAAACTGAAAGTATTTCCTACTGAGGAGACTGTAGTAAACGAGGAAATTAGGAAACTTCATAACAAATAAGTCTCCCAAAATGGCCACCAGAGACAAAAGAGCCCAAATGTAGCCCAAATATCACCCAGATGTAGCCCAAGTATAGCCCAATGACGGAATGTCCCAGAGTGTTCTAACGAACAACTAGAGCGCTAACAGTCTTACTTATGACAAACGTATGGCACATCTGAAGCCATCTTGATTGGAATAAAGTGGTAACACTTAAAACATTTAATTTACAAAGGAACAAAATGAGGGGGTTCATTTGGCCATAGAAATTATGATTAGTGCTGCAAAAAGAAAAATTAGGGTACATTTTGACTTCTCAAATCCTCTTCCATTTCATAAAAACATTCTGACATGCAGACTGAAAAATGCACTTTGAGTACCAGCAGCAGACTTCCCTGGTCAGCAGTAGCTTTACTACAGTGATCTAATGAGCAACTAGAGTGCTAACATTCTGAATTTATGGCAAATGTGTGACACATCTGAATGCCTTCTTGATTGAACCAAAATAAAAAACTGAAAGTATTTCCTACTGAGGAGACTGCAGTAAATGAGGAAATTAGGAAACTTCATAACAAATAAATCTCCCAAGATGGCCACCAGAGACAAAAGAGCCCAAAGGTAGCCTAAATTTCACCCAGATGTAGCCCAAGTATAGCCCAATGACAGAATGTCCCAGAGTGTTCTTAAGAACAACTAGAGCGCTTACTGTCTTGCTTATGGCAAAAGTATGGCACACCTGAAGCCATCTTGATTGGAATAAACTGGTAACACTTAAAACATTTAATTTAAAAAGGAACACAATGAGGGGGTTCATTTTGCCATAGAAATTATGATTAGTGCTATAGAAAGAAAAATTAGGGCACATTTTGAGTGACTTCTCAAATCCTCTTCTATTTCATTAAAAAATTCTGATATGCAGACTGAAACATGCACTTTTAATACCAGCAGCAGACTTCCGTGGTGAGCAGTAGCTTTACTACAGTGATCTAATGAGCAACTAGAGTGCTAACATTTAGAATTTATGGCAAATGTGTGACATATCTGAATACCTTCTTGATGTAATCAAAGTAAAAAACTGAATTCATTTCCTACTGAGGAGACTGCAGTAAATGAGGAAATTAGGAAACTTCATAACAGATAAATCTCCCAAAATGGCCACCAGAGACAAAAGAGCCCAAATGCAGCACAAATATCACCCAGATGTAGCCCACATGTAGCCCAATGACAGAAGTGTGCAAAACACATTTTTTGTGTATTTGCAGTTTTATATAGTGCAGACTTGTCAGGTATTGGAGTGCTTTACATGAGCAGTCGTTACATCACACAAGATCAAATTCATTTTGGTTGTAGACATGGGGAGATTAAGTGATTTGACCAGAATCACAGAATGTTGAGCTGAAGCAGAAACTCCAACCTGGTTCCCCAGTTGCAAAGTCTGCAACTCTGGAAGTAACACCACATCCTCTCCCCTAGGTGCAACATTTAATCAAGTGGTCAACTGGATAAAAAAAATAAAGATTACAAATAATTGAAAAGCTCTTTGTCGCTATTTGAAAACTCAGAAAATATGTCCTCATTTTTGTTTTTTAGAGCACTAACCATAATTTTGATGCAAATAAGACCCTCTCATATATGTAATTTCTAAAGGAAATGCTCTAGGTATTACAGTTTTGATTACATCAAGATGACGTTAGGCGTTCCACACTTTTGTAATAAATATAAAATGTTAGCAATCTAGTTGTTCATTGGGATACTGTTGAGAGGCCGAGGGCAAGGGCACGGACTCTGAAAATAGAAGGCAGGTAGGAGAGTGCAGAGGCAACAATTTGACCACACTGGGCAGGCAGGAAGGGCAGTGGCAGCACAACAGACTATGGAGGGCAGTGGAAAGGGGGGCAGGGGCAACAAACCAACAATACAGGACTGGCAAGAGAGGCTGTGGCAATATAATAGACCATTGTGGGCAGAAGGAAGAGGCAGTGGTAGTACAACCATACATGCCAACAGACCCGTTTCAGCCAGGAAACGTCCAATGTTTTTAAGCTCAAATGGGCTTTATTTGATCTGTCTCCTGTCTACAATCTCCTCTTTTTCAATGTAACTCAAAGGGGAAAATCAATACCCCAGTTTCTTTTTCAAAATCTCCCTCTTACCAAGTTCAAAATGTTTGCAAGTATGGTACATTGGATCATGGTAGGCAGGAGGAATTGGGGTAGGGACATGGACTCGGATAACAGAGGGCAGGAGGGACATGGAGAGGTGCACCAAACTGACCCTACAGGGCAGGCATCAGGGTTTGCAGCAGCACAATACACCACACAGGGCATGTGGAACGGGAGTGCAGCACAACAATCCATAGAAAGCAATAGGGAGGGGACAGAACCATGCACATGGACAACAGAGAATAGAGGGGAAAGAGGCAATGGTAGCTAGCTGACCATAATGGACAGACAGGAGAGAAAGCTGCAGCATAACAGACCATAAAGGGCAGGAGGGACAGATCAGGGGCATTACAATGGAACAGACAAGCCAGGAGGGAGGGAATAGGGGTCTGCACATGGAGACAGAGGGCTGGGGGCAAGGGGGCAGGGCAGGAGCAGCAAGATGACCATGGAGGTCAGGCAGGATGGGCACTAGAAACAAGACACACCATGGAGAGCAACAATGAGACTATGATGGCATACACACAGACCATGGAGGGAAGGTGGGAGGGGGTCAGGGGCAGCTAGCTGACCACACAGGGAAGGTGGGAGGGGCCATGGCAGCACGAAAGGCCATGCATGGCAAGCGGGAGGGTTAGTGGCAGCACAATGGCTGTGATGAGCAAGAAGGAGGGTGCAGGGGCATGCACAAAGGACTATGGAGGATAGAAGGGAGGGTCAGGACCTGGGCACAGACAAGAGAGTTCAGGGGAAGGGGCCTCACAACAGACAGCGCGGGGCAGGCAGGAGGAGCAGTTGCAGCACAACAGACCAGGGAGGGCAGAAGGGTGTGGCAGTAAAATGGACCATGGAGGACAGGAGGAAGGGGATAGGGGCATGGCATGTGGACAGGCAGGGTGGAGGTGGCAGGGACAGGTTGCAGTCATCTGACAATGCTAGGCAGGTGGGAGGGGAGTGGCAGCTCAACATAACACTCAGAGTAGATAGGAGTGGCAGGTCCATGGAACATGGTGGGCAAAAAGGATGGAGCAGGGGCATGCACAAAGACATCGGAGGGCAGGGGAAGGAGAATAGGGGCAGCAAGCTAAGCACAGAGGCTAAGCAGGAGGTCAATGATGGGCCATAGAATTGGGCAATGGAGGGCAGGAGGAGTGGACTGGTACATCATGCTAAATGGAGGGCAGTGGCAGCACATCAGACCATGCATGGCAGGAAGGAAGGAGGCTAGTCCATGGATTCAGACAACAGAGGATAGGGAGGAGGTGGAGGGGGCAGCAAGCTAACTGTTCAGAGAAGGTGGGTATTAGGAACTTTAGTGTTTTTAAAATGTGTGTCTGTGCGAACTACTTAAAATATGAACAAGTATGCAGCATAATCTCACTTTTATTCAGGAAGAAGAGGACGTTTGTGACTGTGACTCTGGGCTCCCTTGGTAGAAACACCCCCTGACCCTCCACCCCCCATCACAAAATGTAATGCCCGTGAAAAGGGTAGGTGGACGCAGTGTTATATAGAACATAGTCCTGAGAGCACGATTGAAAATGAAAACAAGATATAGTATATGGTATAAACTATGCACCAAAAAGTGTGATATAAGATGAACCGGGGCGTGAAATATAATATGCAATACATTGTGCGCAATGACAGATTAATTTGAGAGCGCGAAATAGCACAGGCACTAGCGCGTGCTATGCGTTATGCGCCTTGGAGTGTAATATGCACAGGGCAGTGTTGTGTAACCTAACTAGTCTCTAAAGTTGTAATATAAAATATGTGCTGGGGAGTGTAACATTGCATATGCACAGTGACAAAGATATGGATCCCAGATTGTAATATGTATGGCATAGCGTTGTCCGTTATAACATAGGCATCGAGGAAGGCACGTTAGATGGGGCAATATAACCCGTGCAAAGGCAAGTGTGGCATGACATATTCACGGGGTGGTGTTACAGTGCACATGGGCTAGAGAGTGTCATAGCATACGCACTAGCTGATGGAATACAACACAGAGGTGTGTGGCACTCGGTGGGCACTGGTGGGTGTAACACAGCATTGGGCTCAGCCAGTAGCACGCTGTGACTCTCAAGTGAGGTTCATCTCCTTTCCAGAGAGTAAAATAAAAAGTATTACATATCCGGCGGTGGATGTGTGTTTTATTAACTGTGAGGGGGGTTTCTTGCATAGTTTGGTCGAATTTTTGTCGAATCCCCTTTGAATGGCTTGGTGTGCGTGTGTATTAAATGTGCCCGTCAATAGCTACCCATCTTTGTATAAATAAACGACAAGGGTGTCTACTTGGAGAGTACCCACTGGCGGGGGCGCCGGGATTAGGTAGGGTAGGGTGTCAGACACGTCAGAGCTTCACTAGCGGTGTAAATACATTCCACGTGGATTCATTGTATGCATAGTCGCCTTTTAATGAATATCACGCAAATCGTTATGGTGATAGGTACATACGGTTTGTCCAGCATGTCCAAGGTGTTTCTATAAATAGTTTTTTTTTAAATAATAAAAAACAAAGGCCAGCCCCGGGGGATGGGGTCCCCGGGGCCATAAGTGGCCTGAGGAGGGGGGCAACGCAGCCCCCCTCCTAAAGATTTTTTTTTTAAAAAGGCCATGACCCGGGGGTTGGGGTCCCCGGGGCCGATTAAGGCCTTGGGAGGGCCAAATTTATTTTTTTCAACAAACAAAAATTAGGGTGCAGGCCCTGGGGGATGGGGTCCCCAGGGCCAATAAATTAGAAAAAGAAGGGGGGCCACACAGCCCTCCTTCTTAAAAGAATAAAATAAATAAAAGACCGGCATCACGCCGGAGGCCACGCCCCCTCCTTGCAGCACTCTGCAAACACGCCCCCTGGCCAGTTGTAAGTTTGGGAATTAATTCCCCTTCAATACTGAGGGTCCCTGAGGGCCAACTAGCCCAACAGGTATCTCCAGTATGCGCCAGGGAGCTGCGTTGCAGACAGGTGTTCTGAGGCCATGCCCCTTTTTACACCTCTATGCAATGCAGCTCTGTGGCGCTTACTGGAGGTACCTAGTGGGCTAGTTTGACCCTAGGGACCCTTAGGATTCAAGGGGACTTAATCTCTCAACTTAGAACAGCCACAGGGCGCGGTTACACAGTGGTGAAGGGAGGGGACGGGGCCTGAGGTGACATGTGCAAACACGCACTGTGGCGCGTTTTAAGTTGGGGAAATAATTCCCTTTCAATCCTGAGGGACCCTTGGGGCCAACTAGCCCACCAGGTGCTTCCAGTAAGCGCCACTGCTCTGCGTTGCAGAGAGGTGGTGCAGGCCATGCCCCTTTTTACACCTCTCTGCAATAGCGCTTACTGGACGTACCTAGTGGGCGATTTTGCCCCTAGGAACCCTCAGGATTCAAGGGGACTTAATCTCCCAACTTAAAAAATGGCCACATGGCGTATTTACACAGTGGGGAAGGGAGAGGACAGGGCCTGAGGTGACGTGTGCAAACACGCCCTACGGCGCATTTTAAGTTGGGGAAATAATTCCCCTTCAATCCTGAGGGCCCCTGGGGGCTAACTAGTCCACCAGGTGCTTCCAGTAAGCGCCATTAAGCTGCGTTGCAGAGTAGTGCTCCAGGCCGTGCCACTTTTTACACCTATCTGCAACGCAGCTCTGTGGCGCTTACTGGAGGTACCTAGTGGGCTAGTTGGACCCTAGGGACCCTCAAGATTCAAATGAACCTATTCTCCCAACTAAAAATGGCCACAGGGCGTGTTTACACAGTGTGGAAGGGAGGGGACGGGGCCTGAGGTGACGTGTGCAAACACGCCCTGCGGTGCGTTTTAAGAGGTAGTTTTAATCCCCTGCCCTATTATATACTAGGGGCTTACAGAGGATGTCATGCTAATCACAGGGGGACCCCAACGCATAGTGTTCCCTAGTGTATGTAGATGTTTTCACTGTATTCGGAGTGTCTTTTAACATAGTACTGGCTCTAGGACTGGTTAGTCAGACTCAGTTACCACCAGTATCCGTCTGAAAAAGTTGAGGGTACAGGATGATTTTGCAACAAGGCTTCTTTCTGCTCTTCTGTTTGTTCTTTCAGCACGTTATACTTTTTCCTGCACTTTTCTTCGTCTTTGAGGACTTCTGTTGCTTCTTTCTGCATTTCTTTTTTTTCTTTCTGTGCGTTTTTTCTTCTTTCTTCACATGTCCTATCTCTGTAGGCATAGTTAGAAATTAGCATTTAAAAAACCTTTGAAATTCACTGAAACAAACATAGGTTTCCGGCACGTTATAGTTAGGAATTAGCACTTAAAAAACCTCAGAAATTCACTGAAAGAACCATAGGTTTCAGGGGCGTTATAGTTAGCTGGACTTTTCACTCGTACAAAACCATTAAAATTCCCCCGCTATAGTTAGTTCAGCTAACTATAACTCGCGCGCCCACAATGCACTGCTGATGACGTCACATATTACATCACTCATGACATGGTCAGTGACATCACTCATGACATCACTGATGACATCTCAAATGACATCACTGATGACATCATCCTTGTGATAGAGTGGCAGACCTCCTCTCCCACTAATATAACCTTTGATACACACATTCAAAAATAGAAACTAAAATTTTCAAAACAATGGACATACCAATACCAGTTACAACAACCTATTCAGTAATTCTAAGATCCACATACACATCCACTCATTCACCAACCGTCCTATACAGTCACTCATACATGTACTCACTCATCATATGTACTCATACACCTATACATCCTGTTACACAACACCACTCATCCATAGAGTTACTCACACACATAGTCGCTCATGCTAATAAAGAATCAAACATCCATTTACTTGCATATACAGTTATACACACACCACCACACTTACTTCTACAGAAACTTACACATACTTAGTCTTTAAAACAATCACTTATAGAAACACATACTTATTCAGACAGGAACTCTTTCAATCTCTCACTCTCACATATACTCACTTCTGTACACCAATAGTCACATATACTAGTTTAAAACATATGTAGTTACTCATAAAGACACTATTGAGACAGTCATTCACTCACTAACACACCCATGCACACACTCATCCACCCATACAGTCCTGCACACATGCTGTCTTCAACACATACAAACAGTGAGTCACTCATTCATGCACCTATGCACTACGTAATACCCCCCACCGAACCATACAGACACTCAGAAACTCATACTGATACTCAAAAAACCAACTAATAACCTATATAGACACTCATGTAGCCAACCCATGCAGCCACTTATACACAAAGTGAGAGACTGATACAGATATTTACATATTTAAACATTACTCACTAAGCCATGTATTCACTAAGATACACTTAATCAGTCAGTTATACAATCAGTTTTTCAAAAACAAATCATCCATTTAGACACTTATATACCCATTTATTCTTCCATCGACCTTGAGATATACCTATATAAAACATATGTAATTTTCAGAAAAACACACATTCACTGGATGATGTCATCAGCGATGTCATCATTGATGTCATCAGTGATGTCATGAGTGATGTCACTGACCATGTCATGAGTGATGTAATATGTGACGTCATCAGCAATGCATTGCGGGCGCGCGAGTTATAGTTAGCTGAACTAACTATAACGGGGGAATTTCAATGGTTTTGTACGAGTGAAAAGTCCAGCTAACTATAACGCCCCTGAAACCTATGGTTTTTTCAGTGAATATAGACATACAATGTAAACAACAGAGTTTCAAAACTCTATTGTTTACATTGTATTAACTATATTAATAATTAAAGCTATTACATTACAGTATAAATCTATTAACAACATTATATTCTTGATGTTTTTTGACGACATCCCCTTCCACAATATTTTTGACACAATATTTTTGGCATTCCTATTATAAGTATAGAAAGACGATATTAATGATCACTTTGTTTTTGTAAAGATATTTTTGTGTCTTGATATTTTTTTGCATGGAACCTCTTTCTAGCATCCACACCTATCTTAGTCTAAACACTGTTGTTTGGATACATAGGAAATATGTATACACCATATGAGTGAAGCAGCTGGTAGAGTTATGGTTTACTAATGCCTGGAGTGCTTACCTGTAATTATCATTACCAAAAATCCTCTCATCTCAATCATTTATTCTTAGGGTGATCCTCATCTAGAGATAGACTCCATTCTTTCTCCCAATGACTAACTAGCCCTTCTTCAAAGGGGGAGAGGTTACATTACCCACACACCCTTCTGTCATGTTGTGCTATCTCTAACGAGGAACCCTGGTTAGGATATCCAACACTATTTCCTGTAGCCTGGGAAGACAGGAAACATGGAGAAGGAAAGGGGTAGTGCAGAATAAGGTAACAGAATAAAGTAGTAGACGGACACCATGATGAGAGACAAGCTCTCCCAGAAGTAGAAAAACAAGTAACAGTGAAGGTGGGTATAGTAAGTAAAGAATAATTGAAGTGGGTACATGTGTCTGTGATCTTCGTGTGAAGGAGAGCTACAGTGGAGAACTCTATTCTTAAAACTTCTTCCTATAATGCCTGCTACAACTACCCAAGCAGTTCCAAAGCAAGGTCATGGAAAGGCAGTTTATGGGAGAGACTGAGAGGAGATAGAAAGGACTAGTAATCAGAGCATTAACTCTTTGCCCCTCTTCCTCATCTCAGTCCTAGCAGTGTGCTCAGCTTTGACTGACACCAAGACCTGAATGCTGCAAAATAGTGAACATTATTAAGAACATGTCATGTGGCCGATAGCGACATTGTCGACATCACTACGTTAGCATGAGCCCTGCTGCTTAGATGCAGCTTTTGCACATGTTACTACATGGCATTATTTTTGCAATACTCTGTTTATGCCTTTCACATGAGAACCGTCTTTTGTGTTCGTTCTCTGCCTGTTCCTGGAGTTTAGTCTGAACATTGTGAGCAAGGTCGATAAACAATACCCCTTGTTATTCTGTTCTGGTCAGGCCCTAGCACCTAGACAAAACATACTAATGCAGCTGCTGCTGGAGACTTGTACATTGACATTATGGTGATACATGTTTAGGTAGCACACACTTGGAGAGGGACCTTTCCAGGGAGAAGAGCAACACGCACCTACGATGTAGAAATACCATCTATAGTCTAAGGTATGGGGTCTGCTGACAAGGCACAGAGATCTTCTATTATATAATAATACTTCTTCTTATTAATGGGAGGGAGGTTAGGCACTATAGTTCTTTCTCCATTGTCTTTATATGATGACATCTCCCTTTATGATATCTGGCCTAGCTGCAATGCTAACTATATTCATGTTATGCATTTTTCTGCTTGTTGTGGCCCGTATACTGCATGTTAGAGCACGATAGTCAAAATAAAAAATGTAAACTATATTTGTGTCTCATCAGTTCTTATCGTGGACAAGTATGAAAATGTGTGTCTTGTTACCGGGATTCCTGAAAGATCTGGGAGTGTTGTGTTCTGGGGTAACTAATCATTTGCTTCTTCGTGAGTGTGTAGGAGAGCGAGTGAGACACTATAGCTAGTCGGTCCTGGGTAGGGGCGTAACACGGGCCCCCGCAGCCCCCACGGTGCAGGGGTGTCTCCAAGCTCCAGGGGGCCCCCTCAGCACAGCACTCTGGCTGGAGAGCACCTGATTAAGTCCGGATGGGGCCCCTCCAAATACCTTGCAGGGAGTCCCCCTCGAGTTTCGTTACGCCAGTGGTCCTGGGCTCGTGAGCACTAAGGTGGTGGGAAGGCTTAGCCCCTATACACGAGGTCCCATAATCCTGCGCATAGTTCTGTGTACGTGCAGAATCCCTGCAACAAATATATATAGTACCAAGGCAAGTAGTTAGACTCTGAAACCATAAATGACGCACTGTAGAACATCATTAAAATGTGTGGTTTTTCCACGTTTGCAACCTTACATTTGTTGCAGCAGCAGTTCCTCCACTAAAGAGGAGGAGCGTTGTCCCACTGGTTTGCCAGCGGTTTAAAAAGGAAAAATAAAATGAGAATAATGCAATGTTATTATCATTTTATTTTTCCGTTCCTGCTTAGGTGCGGGGCGGGCAGGGCTGGGCTAGCCAGAGCAAGGGCCAAGGGGAGGAGTGGTGAGCACACTCTAAGTGTGCATGGCGGTTTGGCCAGCCGTCTTTGGCCGGCCAAAAAAACATGCGCACTTTGCATGTTCTCCACCTGCTGTATTGCACAGCCTGGATTGAAAACATGCACAGTCTAAGAGTCCCCATCTGAGTGCTAAACATGACAGCAGCATTGTGTTTGGCTAAGGGAGCCTGGGTGCTTCCTGCTTTCTGCGTATAGACGACCGAAGAGGACCGGGAGGCGGCTGCCGACCTGCAGGTAAGTGTTTTATTTTTTTATCTCCCCCGCCTCACCACCCCCATTTAACAGTAGCCACCACTGATTTGTTGGCTGTCGAAAAGCCACTAAAGTCCATCCACGATGCCTCCAACCCCATTCTGAAGTGTACCTGAATCACAAGTGGAAATGGGGGGGAATCTGCTCATGAAAATAATGCTTGTCTGCTTCATCCATTGGCTCATTGTTGCCACAGCGGCAAGTAACCCTAGAGGAGGTATTGCATAATTTAAGGCAGTCTTTGAACTACAGCACCATTTGCAGTTGAGTTGTTACTGTGGAATTCATTTGAAGAATGATAATTGCAAAAATCTTGTTTGAAATTTGTGTTTCATTTCATTACCTAAATAATGTTTTTTTAAAGTACGTAATCCCCAGACCTCAACAGAACTCCAGAGTTCCCCAGCCTCCATGCTGAACTAATAACCACCAGATTGTAATGGGGGGGTGGGGTACATGTGCGTGTGTGCGTGTGTGTGCGACCATTTGGGTTAGTAGAAGCTAGAATGTGGGGAAGGCTCCACAGGAGTGTAGGAATGTTGGAGGGGCTAGAGAAGAAGTAAAGCAGTAATGCTGTGCACCTGTCGATGTGGAATAAAGAGGCCCAACGTTTACAGGTTGGTTTGATGATATACTGAGTGAGAAGTCTCCTCTACACAGACATAGCCTCTTGAGAATCTAGTCCTGCGAGGGCATGTGCAGTCAGAACAGGGGGAAAGAGGAGGAAGTTAAATAAAGAAAAACAGTGATAAATCGAGAACACAGACATGAGAAAGAACCAGCAAGAATGAGATGAAGGAGCAGGGGGGTGTCTGGTGGTGTGTTAAAGAAGCATGAGGTGGAATCAAGACTACACAGCCTTGGTATTAGGCACCCAGACTTTTGATAGTGTCGGCTGCCGGCGTCTGAACAAATCTTTGGACTCTAGTACTTATTCTATTACAAATGAAGCACTGTGAATAGTGCAGCTAATGTTCCTTTGCAGTATAAACTTAAGTAAGTACTCAGGGGCGGCTCCTCCGTTATGGCAGAGTAGCGTCGCCCCACTGCTGGAACCAGCAGACGTATGTAAAATAATATTATAATAAAGCAGTTATAAAACTGCTTTATTATGATTTTATTTTACTCCTACAGCCGAGTCTTAAGGGCGGGCCATCAGGAGCAGGAGGAGTGGTGGTCTCAGGGCACAGCCGGCCAACCCGACATGCGCAGTTGGATATCTCCAGGCTATTGTTTGGAGATATCAGCAGGCTCAGGAGCACAGGCTCCCAGTCCCTGCTGGAGCGTTGTACCAGCATTCTCCGCCCAATCCCTACTCTTCTCTCATGCTGGTTAATACCAGCATGAGAGTATCGTCTGGATTGGCAAAGCATGTGTGAGTATCGGAGCTGAAGAGGCTGCAAGGTGATGGATGTCCGGCTGCAGGTAAGTTTTGTTTGTTATTTTTTATCCCCCCCCCACGCTGCCCACCAATTTCCCCTGCCAGCAGCCGCTACTGTATGTACTATCATTTGAGTGCCTTTTATAGTTGCGGTGTTCATGCTGCTTAAGGTGGTCACTCCATTATATGTAGTTTACTAAGGGATATTTCTTACATTCCCTGCTGTCTCGCTCACATTGATATTGGCAACGAGTGTCAGGTGATGCTCATATCTCCAGAGCTGTGTTGAACCCTACATGCTGTACCCATGGGCTATATGCTGGGCTGTTCACTTGTTGGTGGCCATCTACACTCCTGTGGCAATATGTGCTTCGCCTTATTTACAAGGCAGCATTAAGCCACTTAACGTAGCTTAACACTGCCTAGTAAATAAGGCACTCTTTCACGCTGTACTTACCATGAAAGGGGAGGGCAATGAGTGTTGTGGTGAGCGTTCCGCCGCAACACCCATTGATTCTGACGCTGCCCCCTATTTACAAGGGTGGAGTAAATAGGAGGCAGCATCAAAATTAAGACCAGGGAAAACTTGGTCTTAAACATGCTAACCAGGAGAATTGCTTTATTTCGCCTCGTTTTTTCTGTTTCCATGTGTGCTGCCTTGCGCAGCACACATAGAAACAGCAAAGGCCATTGATTGTTTAAGTGCAGGAAGGTCTCCCTTCCTCTACATAAACAGTATATTTTTTTTAATGACATTTTGTAACTTCTATGTGTGCTACATTAAGCAGCACACATAGAAGTGCCAAAACGCCATTTAAAGATTGTTTATATGCGGGAAGGGAGGCCTTCATGCACATAAACAATCTTACCCTCAACGCAGACACCCTTGCACTATGGTACAAGGGTGCCTGCGTTGGCACTAGGCAGCTAAATTTAGTGCCAGCAAAGGGGCAAACGTAGTGCTGCACCATATTGTTGTAATTTCAGAAGTGGTGGAGTGTGGCGTTAAGCCAAGGAGGCTAACACCACGCGCCACCATTTCTCCAGTAAATATGTGCCTCAGTGTGAAGTGAAATGCAGTTTAGTAGGCTATGCCAGCTGCATTTTACAAGTTTCATGACTGAGTGCTTAATTTGTAAAAAAAAATGAGTGCCAGTGCCCAAACTGTTGAAATGAAGAAAACTCCAGGCAAGGTAAGTTCCAGTCTTTATTAGCGTCTCTTCTCTCCACTCTTACAATCAGTGGCGGTTCGCACAGGTGAATGCTGTGGAGCGGTGATGTGGGGTGGGGGTGGCGTGGGGGGGTAGTGAAGGTTGGCATATGACGGGAAAGGTGAAAGTAAAGATATAAATAAATAAAAACCACTTACCTTGCGCTCGCTGTACCACTGACTCAGCGATGCGGCAAGCGCAAGGTAAGTGGTTTTATTTATTTACTTTCTTTCCTGTCGTATGTCGAACTCCACTGCCTCGCCACCCCGCCTGTCCCCGTCCCACCTCACCTCCCCACAGCATTGCCTGTGCGAGCCGCCACTACTTACAATACTCCTTCTTCTGCCTCCTCACAGCCTACACTCTCCACACATCAAAATTCCAAGGCAGGCTTCACTCTTTAGAACAGCGCACTACCAACATTCTGAGGTAGGCTGCAGCCTAACTGTAGGGGTGTACCAAAAGGGTGGGTAGGGGGAAGGAAGGGAAACACATCTGCATGGAATATTTGCATAAGCTGTTTTAACTGTGGTAATACATAAGCAGATATAACACAAACACCAAGACTGTGTAGTGTTAAATCCACCTCATGCCTCTTTTATCCACAACCAGATACCCCCTGCCCCTTAATCTTGCTGGTGCAGGTTCCTGAGGTCTCATTTTGAGCCGTTTCTTCCCCCCTTTCTCTTCCTCCTTCTTTGTGTATTTACCCTCTCTTGCTCTTGGGAAATGTCGTATGAGGAAAAAAAGTGCTAGTACTCAAAAATGAGTGCTCGTCGCCCCGAACGGTAACCACCGGCACAAATTAAGCACCGAAACTCTTACATTTTAGCAGACTCCACGGCAAATAGAAGCTGTTAACTAGAAGTCATTATACCGGGTTCTTTTAAGCTTTGGGTCTTTGCCTTGAACTCTCTACTACATCATCCCACAGTGAGTGAATCCACCCCCAGGCGGTCAGGCGTTGCCATGGGAACAATCAGTTGCAAAGAATGCTTCCAAGCATACAGTGTGCACTTAGAGGGTACTTACTGTTTCCAAAATGATGTCAGACCGGAGACAGTGTCTGCTTGAACATTCCGTTGGCACGAAGGGGCAAGAAGATTTCAAACAATTGCCCATATTTGTTGCACCAGGCAAATAACTTGGCACAGGACATGCAAATTGCATCTCTCAGGGTTTATTGATGTGAATTTGAAAACTTCAGGGAATAGTTGTTCAGGGATCTGATTGTCACCTGAAGTCGTAAAAAATCGCCGAGAAAGACTCTTAGCATGCCAAGACCCCACTTTGAATGACGCAAGGGGTCCTACAAAGAGTAGAGCGAGGTCGAGGCAGTCTAAAGAGCTTGTAGAGGTAGAAAACGCAGTGGCAGCGGGTGACTTATGAAAGTAGTGGTGCCTAAAACCAAATTATGAGTTGACCCAAACACAGCTGTCACAGGGGGACTTTGGAGGTGGGGGTAGCAGAGGCAAGGGCGTTTTTCAAGGTACATAGATTTGGAACCAACAATAGTTATACTATACTTACCTATCTAAATTTACCTTCACTACATTTTGGCAGTCGATATCCTACAGCACAATATTTATGTGGCATACATTCTGACAGAATGCTCCCTCTTTGGTACCTTCTGGGCCCATCTATTTCTTTCCCTCCCTCCCTCTATTAGCCTCTTCAATTAGCTGTTTCCAATCCATCTCTTTATGCATCCTTTGGCCTCTCCCTGTCCTTCATTTCCCTCCCTTATCTTTCCTTTTCCAGCCTGTTCCCTCTGCCATCCAGTCCCTCCTGGTCTCCCTGTCCTCTCTTTTTCCTGTTCCTCAAAGCTGTCAAGTTATCCCATGTCAGCTTCATCTCTTCTGTTATTCGGTACCTTTCTTCTACCTCCTCCCAGTTTGTTGTTCTGTGTGGCTTTCTTCCACTGGAGATTTCAAACTGCCCTACATTAGGAGTGAAGAGCTTATCCAATCCTTGTTGTGTTTGAATCCTGGCATTTGTAGTTCAAATGCAAGACTCCGAGTACCAGAATGCAAAGGAAAATCACATAAATTACTTACACCAGTGAACAACTTCACCTCTCTTTCTCTCAGATGTCTCAAACTTAATTTCAGTGTTTTTTCCAGAACAATTCTTACTCTTATTCCAACTTCTCTCTCACCTTTCTCATTCTTTGCTTCCTACCCCTACCCCTTTCACTCTTTACCTTCATCCTCCTGCCCCCCCCCCCCTCTCACCAGGATGCTCCCCTCCATGCTGAGCTCTCAGACACAGACTCCAGGGGGGAGTGTAGCTGAAAACAGTATTATGCAGTGGCTACAAAATGGAATCAAAACACATGCAAGACAAACTGGTATAATCGAAATGCGATGAGTTGAGTTTAGCAATGTGAAAAAGGCCAAATTCATCGTTGTTAGATTCTGCCTGTAAAATGTGTTGATAGAAATATTTTGTGTGCAAGAGACATATTGCATTTGATTTTAAAGTTAAAAGTATTCTGAGACAAATTGGCTCTGTCTGGAATAATGATTGACCACAGAATCATGATGCATGCAAATGCCGTGTTTATTTCACTTTGATCCTGAACTAACAGTACCTGGGTGCGCATGCATTTGTACTATCTATACCTATAGCTGCATCCAGTCATCATCAAGGGCAGGCCAGCAGCAGGTCACGGATAGCAGAGAGTGTGTGCCAAGTCTGTGGATGACGTTGGGGGGTGAATAATGCCCACTGCTCCGAACATATGGCCGTCTCCTCAGAGCCTCTGCTTGATGTGTGCCGCCCCAGCCCGTCCGTCAGGGTAAACCACCTGTACCAGCGGAGGAGTGTCGCCCCACTGCTTTGAGAGGAGGAGTGAGGAAAATAAAATGATAATAATCCTGCCCTTATCATTTTATTTTTCACTGCTGGGCTAGGTTAGGGTGGGGTGGGGCTGGGTCACAGGGGAAGGGGTATTTGCACTCTTAGGCCGGCCAAACAGTCATGCACAATGTGTATGTTCCCCACCAGGCTGCATCACAGGGCCTGGTGAGGAACATGCAGAGGCTAGCATTCCGTCTGAGTGCGGAACGACGGCTCTCAGACCAATCACAACGATGCGTTGTGATTGGCTTAGGGGAGGGAGCCTGTGCGTTTCCTGCCTCCACCGAAGCTGAGGAGAAGGTGGCATGGGAAGGGACCGAAGCGGAGGAGAGAAGGCGGGTGGCAAAAGGTACGGTTTGTTTTTGTCTGGCCTACCTTGCCCTCTTCGCCCCCCCCGCCCGCCACCCCCGTTCCCTGCCAGCCACCACTGCCTTATTAACCATCGATAACGACTCTGACGTTCGGACACAGTGTGCAAGCTCTGCTAAACTGAAGCATGCGCTGTATTTGTTTACATGTGATCTGGTTTCACTGGTGAAGCCTGTCCAGAGGCGCAACTAGAGCCAAATTTCAGGGGGGGCTAAGAAAAAATTTCGGGGGGGGGGCTGAATCTTTTAAGCCATAGGCAGAGTGGAGCTGCAGGGGCTCTTAGAAGGGGTGAAACAACAGCGAGGCCTCATTAACATGCAAATGGTCTTTTAAAGACCTGTGAAGTGCTCGGGTGCGGCTGTGTGTGCGCCAGGAAACTGTCTCATCCCGGGCTGCCACACACGACGGGGGGGGGGGGCTGAAGCCCTGTGAGTCCAATGGGTGTTGCGCGCCTGAGCTTGTCACATGAACTCTGATAAACACTTACGCATCCAGTCCTGCCTCCTTTCCCCCAATTCGTCACAGAGTGGGATGGGTTCAGTGAGACTTGCTGGTCTCTCTCCCCCCCCCCTCCCCCCGCAGCCCCTGGTGCGACGAGCTGGGAAAGGGGCACCTTTGGTAATTGGCACACAGCCTCGGGAAGCACTGGTGATGCCTGAACCAACCAGGCTGCATCCGGGCGGGCAACTAGAGCCAAATTTCGGGGGGGGGGGGGCTGAAAAAGATTTCGGGGGGGGGGGCTAAGTCTTTCAGCCATAGGAAGAGTGGCTGTAAGAAGGGACGAAAACGCAACAAAAGTTTCATTAACATGTAAATGGTCTTTTAAAGACCCGTGAAGTTATCAGGTGCGGCTGCAATTAGACGGACGCCAGCCCGCGAGGCTGTCTCAGCCGGGCTGACACACATGACGGGGGGGGGGGGGCTGAAGCCCGGTGAGCCCAATGGGTGTTGCGCGCCTGGCTGCATCCAATCAGCAAGGGTGGAACACCTCTCGGGGAGGAGACGCCTACACCATGGCATGCTACTGAAGCTAGGGCTGAAGGTGGACAAGCCCTGTCAAACAGGCGCAGCAGTGCATGTGCCTGTCAGTGATGTGGCTCTGCCTGACCCTCGCGCAGAGCGAGAGACAGAGTTCCATACTGCAAAAAAACAATTGTAGTGGTAGGTTCAATTTATTTGATTTAAACATAAAGGAGGCAAGAAATAGGGGAGGCAGAGCCCCCACTGTCTAATTAAGAAGCCGCTACTGAGGAAGTATATGCTTGGTCAAGACCAATAAAGTGCCTGAAAAACCTGTCGCTACACAGAGACAGAACCAAGGACCTGTAAATCACATCACTAAACGAAAACAAGGGATGGTGGTGGTGGTGGTGAAATGTGCTTCAGGTGGGGGTCATGTTCCCATGCATAAGTTTTGGTCTGCATTGGATAAAATTGTTAGGAGTGTGAACAAAGTAGTGTTAACTCTGAGAGTAAATTAGAAACATCTGAATGCAATGATCCTGTAGGAAAGGTTATAACGGATGCCTTTTTTCTAGTTGACTGGTTTAGGTTTCAGGGTGTCTATCATTCCGCAAAAAACTAATGAAAACACCAGGCAGTCTGGATGTTGGAAACAGCAGCGTGCATATCTACCCGGACTTTACCATGGCTGTGCAAAGACAGAGGACCTCGTTTTTGGAGGTCAAGAGAGAACGGAGGGAGGCGGGCATCATATATATATGCTCCTCTTCCCTGAGTGGTTCAAGATCATGGTAAATGACTGTACTCATTTCTTTGACTCCCCGTCGGAGATGTCTGACTGGCTAGCGCAGTATAGAAGTGGCACAGCTGTGTATTCTGAGTGACGAACGCCAACCGCTTGGCTGGTTGAATGGAAAGATGCTGGGATCCTCACTACTGGAGACTTATGTAAACGGTGCATTGAGCATCTTTCAAGACTTGATGACCATGGAACACAAGACTTGGAATGGGCCTCACACCGCCCAAACCTCAAAACATTAGAAGTCTGTCTGCTGGGTCTTTACTGCAGATCTTTTGCTACCAAGGTGGGCTCCAGATGTATTGACCTGGAACTCGCATTGACTATGCGGGCAAATGCCATGCACTGGCATTGGCCTAATGGCCCACAACATAGTAGGTGGAAGGAGGAGCTCTTGAGATGGGCAGTAGCCGAGGAGGTAGCTTTGCGACAGGAGATGCAAAGAGGACTTTGCCGCCTCCCTATAGCAGCGGACTGGCCAACTCTCATTTCTGTTTTTCAAGGGCGGGAGGGAGAGGCATCTGGACCGCAGTCTCTGAGGGAGAACACTGCGCACTCAGGCTGACGACAAGTAACTCTGGCCATCAATCACTTGTGGCTGAGACCAATGGCTGGGGGTGGGCGAGATACACAAATATCCTTGATGAGTGATTATATTTGAGTGACAGGGTGAAATCTGGCTGGGTGCAAATGGTTAAAAGGTTGGTTCCACTATGTTATTGTTTTACCTACCAAACCTCTGTGATATATATTGCAACCCAGGCATATGTTACGTGACTTAATCAACAACGGCGTGGCGAGCGAATGGTCTGTTTCATGATGATGCAGAACAAGGACTATATTAAATGTTGAGGAAAATAATAATAAAAAGAGTTGTAAAACAGTAACTCGCAGGAAGAAAACTCCCTACACATTATGGCAATTGATTTTATGTTGTCAATAACAAACTCCTGCTTTGGAAGTTTGTTATTGCAAAAAAAAGGTTTGTGTAGAGGGCTAAATAAGCATGGTATCCGCTCAATAAAGTTCTCTGTGTTCAGTACAACCACCGCACTGGTTACACCAATAGCTCCAGAGGTGCCCGCCAGGAAGGCAGGGAGCTCTAAACTGGGCAGGCGGAGCTTTGCCAAGGGAGCAGAGGCAATAGGCTCTGCTGACATGAAGGGCTGGTGATCTGTCAGCTCAACGTTACATCACTTCCTCTCTCTGATAATGGTTGATTGGCTTATTACTGCCATGAGAAAAGGAAACTATGGGGCAATGGTGGTCATGAGTAGAAAACTATTCAGCAAGCACATTATCCCATTTTTCTTCTTTAAAAAGTCTACCAGTTTCTCCTCACAAGCAATCCAAAAGTGACCTTCTCTGTGTGCCTGCACATTAATTGAATGTTTACCTTATGCTATAAGTGTCTTGAGATCAAACAGCTCTTACATACAAGGATTTTTGTAAACATCCTCTTGCTTAATCCATTCTTACCCCTTCCACCCTTTCTTCTGGCTTCTATCATCTTTAATTCTCTAACCTCTGCCTACTTTTACGAACAAGCAAAGGAGATGAAACTTTGGAGATTAACCAGCTTCTAGCCCCATGCCAAGGCAGCGAGCTCTATTGGTAAAGGAGTGTCTTGGACTAGTCGACGGCTGACTTTGGGGCGCCATTTTACCTCTTAGAAGTGATACCCCTGAAAATCAGATGTTTAAATAAATGTTTCTGTAATATATCATCATGTTCCTGTCCCCGATTATCCCACGGTTTATGCAGTTTCTATTGATGCTTCAAATAAACAGAGCCCTAAACATGCTGTCGGAAACCTGTTTCTTTTCTTAGCAGAGTTCTGGAAAAAAAGGATAACTTTGCTTTCCTGCGACCTTGATCATTTATCTGAGGTCTGAAGACGCAGTCCTTGTGTACTTTGAAAACCAGCAATTCTGGCCGCTCCGCAGCTCCGAAGATACTAAGCATGGAGAAGCGAAACAAAAGCAATAAGATACTGCTGTTTGTTTACAGCCTCTGGGGCGAAGTGGACATCTTTCAGCTCCGTGCCTTTGATGGAATGAGCTATTACACTATGTGCCCAAACAATTAAACAAGCCATAGTTTCAATGTCTGACCATTGACTGTGCCCCCTTACATGGTGCCAGCCCACCAAAGGGTGGTCTGGCCAAAGAAAAAGATTTCAAATGCTTATATAGGCTGGGGCGGACTGGGACAGAAAGTAAGTCTGAACAGCATCATTATAAAGCCCCCATTAAAGAATCTGATACCTAAAAAAGTGTGCCACATTTGTAAATTGGGGCGGTTTTGACACGCCCATAGGCGTTTTACAAGGTATGGGAGACAATATGCTCACTGCAGGCAATGTTTGTGTCAATATCAGGGAAATCAACAGAAAAAACCGGCCCAACAGACCATAGAAGAGGGCCACAAACAGCCCAAAAAGGCCCACACACTGATCTGTCGAACCAGCCCTTCTGGCAGTGCCAGACTGCCCTATAGGCTGGCTCGACTTACATCTCAAGGGGCAGGTTTACAAGGAACTGATGCATCTGCATAGATGCGTCAGTTTCCTTGTGCCAGTGCCAAATGTCCTTGCGCCACCATGGATGCGCATGTATTTACAATACAGTGTTCCACGGCACAAGGATTACCAGATCAGAAATTCTGACGGACCTGTTGGGCCAAAAGTGGCACATTGCTTTGTTGGAGTTGCTCATAAAAGTGACGCAACCCCAGCAATGCGCCACAACAGATAGGTGAGTCCCATTCAAAAAGCCGTGAAAATTCCTTAGACCTGGCCTGAGCAGATGTAGGGATTTTGATGTAGTGAAGGCGTGGAGTGACACAGTGAAATGTTATAAATTTCACTGTATTAGTTCTTCATGGCTTTTTGTGTGGGAAGGCCCACCCTGCATACATTATACCTGATGCAGGTATAATGTGACACATGGATTTACAACCTAACGCATCTTCCTGGATGCGCCATGTTGTAAATTGGCCGCATTGTTTACGCTGCCGTTGCATCAAAAAATAGATGCAATGGCAGCGCAACGAGGTGCAAGGGGCTTGTAAATCTGCCCCGAAGCATGGAATGCTTGGTATGAATCAGTCTCATTAAATGCCATGATTGTGGTTTTCCACGTCACCTGGGTTTCAGTAGCACTCAGTGCTGTAACACAATAAATTGCCCCCCTCTATATCACTGTATCAGGCAATCATACTACTTCCTACACCAAAGTGGGCACGACTCATATGCAAAATGGACACATTCGCTTCCAGTTAAAAATAAGTGCGCAAAAATGTGCTGCACAGCGCGATGTCACATGGCATTGAGGCCTGTGGGCATATACAGTGGGCCAAATTTACTTAGCGATGACACAACGCTGCAACCAGAGTTGCTGTGCTGTGCTGCACTGCGTGGCAAGGAGAGGACAGGACAGGTTAGTGCCATATCTACCAATCAATCAATCAAAGTAGCTTTATTTCGATAAAAACTATCTTAAAAAGCATTACAGCAATATAAACACAACAAAGTTAATTAAAACCTATAAAAACATAAACAATAAGTAACTAAAAAAGGTTGAATCAAGGGAACATTATTAAGCAATTAGTAAAAGCCTTTTTGCCCTGATAAGCCATGCCCAGCTTAAGTATTTGGCTAAGCCACAAACATACAGCGGCCGGGTATCTGAGCTCAAAATTCGCAGGGCGATGCTGCATAGTCGAGTACCCAACTCCCTGCACAGTGGCTTTAGCCACCTAGCGCGGGGCGCTTTGTAGGCAGGGCATACAAACAAAAAATGGGGAATCGACTCTATCTTCGACGGGCAGAAAGGACAATAGGGTGTGGTTTGGGCCGGAGGTTTCCACCGGGCGGTCAATATTCTCACCGGCAACACACCAATTCTGAACTTGAAAAACAGGGCTCTATCCCTGGAGATTGTAATAAGGTCCAAGTAAAGTTCCCGAAGTGCCACATCCTTTACAAGCAAGAAATCCCTGGAGGCATGGCTCAGGTTAAGATCGGTATTTCTTTCACTTGTTACCCAAGACCAGTATAAGTTCTTCAAGACTGCTTTGGGAGGGGCAGACCGAGAGTGCCAAGCCCCCTCAAGACCAAGATCTATCAGCAAGCTTTTCACGTCCCTTAACCACCTTATTTTTGCCCATCCAGACAAACCTAAAATCTCCTCTAGCCCCTCGGCATAACTGGCCAGTTCCGGAACCCTCCACAGGCGAGCCCACAGCAAGAGAGGACGCAGCCTGGCCTGGTCCCGGATGGAACGACACCCCATGTCCAACAGAAGGGGAAGAGTAGGAGTGCTCTTAGGAAGGGACATCAAGTCCCTCAGGAAGTTATTCTCTGAGCACACCAACTGGCTCATATACTGAGCGCCCCATAGCTCCGCTCCATAGAGCGCCGCACTAACGCCTCTAGCAGCATAAATGTCGAGCACCGGGGCGATAGGTTTCATAGAGGATGCCTTCTGCTCCTTCAGAAGAGCTCCCACCACCCTTTTATGGCTTAAGGTCATTTTGTAGAGGTGACTGTCCCACTTCATATTATCAAGGAGGCGTATGCCCAAATAATCAAATTCCTTGACCCTTTACAAAGGAGCCATGTTAAGCACTGGAGGCCGTCCAAGTTTTTTGGGGGGGTTCAAAACAAGGAACTTGGTTTTGCCAGTGTTGATCTTTAACCCTGTTAGCTCGCAGAATTGATCAAAGCCATCCAAGAGACTCTGTAAGCCAGCCGGGGTCTTGGAAATTAGTAGGGTATCATCAGCGAATAGTATGGTTGGGATCTTCCTCCCTTCCAAGGATGGTGTATCAGCTGGGATTTTAAGGAGATGGTCCACTACCCCATTTATATCAAGTGAGAAGACGGTGGGAGCGAGGACGCACCCCTGGCGCACACCTCTGCTAACTTTAATACGAGCAGTCCTTTGTCCCTGGGTTCCCCACCTCACCTGCGCGCAGTTGTTCTCATGGAGTTTTATTATTAGACACAGTAGGTACGGGGGCATGCCTAGTTTTGCCAAGACCCGCCACAGGCGCTCCCGGGGTACTAGGTCAAAGGCAGTCCGCAGGTCAATAAATGCCAGATACAGACTGCCTTTGCCTATCACTACCACCTTCCAGTAAAGCATCAACAGTCGAAATGACTGTTCGATGGTCCCGGTGCCAGCCCTGAAGCCTGCTTGAAAGTCAGACAATATTTTATTCTCTTCTACCCATTGAAGAACCCTACTCAGAATTACTTTCCTGCCACTTTTTGGGATGAGTCTATCAAGCTTATGGGGCGATAGTTAGTTGGGTCATCCTGGGACCCTTTCTTAAAGATCGGGACGACCTCTGCACCCATCCATGTCTCTGGGAATGAAGCTCCTAGCCTAGATGCATTAAGCAAGGAAGCAATAAGAACCCCCCACTCTCCCGAATTAAGGCGGAACAGGTCCCCAGGCAAACCATCCGGCCCTGCAGCTTTCAACGGGACAAGGGATTTAATAGAGTGTTCAACCTCCCTAGCTGTGAAGAGGACATCCGCCCCTGGGTCATGACAACCAAAAATAGGTGGGACAAAAGGGTCTAGTTCATCCTCCAAGTTCACGGTGTAGAGAGAAGAAAAGTGCTCAAACCAGGACTCCTCAGAGATGTTACAAGTAATGAGCGAATCTATGGGCCTGTGTTTGGCTCTAATTACGTTCCAAAAACCCCTAGGATTTTTCTCTGCACTTGCGGATTTCAGGTCGCTCCAGAACTTGTCCTCCCAGTCTCTCTTTGCGACCTGTTGTGCTGACCTGTACTTCTTCCGCGCGGCCGCCACTAACCCTCCGTCCCCTTTCTTCACTGCCATAATTAATTCCCGCTTCGCTTTCCGACAGGGGGCGGAGTACCAGCCAGGGTTACCCTTGGGGTGAGACGCCCTCCGATCGCCGTCCACTCGAGTGGGGATAACAAAAAGATCCCCTATTGATCTGATGGTGCTACTAAATAGGGAGGAAACCTCAACAGCATTTAATGTAACAGCTGATAACCTTGGTAAGATGTTTGACATGATTACCCTTATGCCCGTGACCTTCTCCTCGTCAAGGACAAACTTGTCCCATTTTAACCGCCTCCCGCAATTCGAAGGGCAGACTTCTCCGGTCAACCTTATAACAGGAGGGTTTTCACGACTGATGTTTTTACACCATAAGGGGGTTAGGCTCAAAGAAAGTGGGTTGTGGTCGCTATCCGTAGATGCAACGACCTCCATGTCTACCAAATGAGACCAGAGACGAAAATCTAATAGGATGTAATCTATCCTAGATGTATGTCCAACCCTATTATAAGTATGTGCCCCGTTCTGATCAGAGATGGATCTCCCATTGGTCGCCCTTAGGCCAAACTCCAGTGTGAGTGCATTCAATTGTAATGCACGTTGAGACCATCTCTTGATTGGACTTATATCGAGGGGCGGAATACCTCTTCGGGTGTCCTCACCTAGGGTATCCAGGATATCGTCCCCTGCAAGTGGCTCGTACGTGCAGTTAAGATCCCCCATAACTAGAATATATGAATTCGAGTTGCACTCCCTGAGCCCGTCCTCCAAGGCCACTAAGGTCGGGGATGGTAAATGTTAAAGATCTCCAGAGGACTGCCACTACGAGAGCCCTTCACAGACAGTCTGATTAAGTCAGGGGAATTAGTCTTGAGCTGCCTCACGTGCAAACCCAAAGAAAGTCTCACCCAGATGAGTAGCCCACCCAACGGGCGCCCCCTTCCCGTAGTGGATGTGCTTGCGGCAACACACAAGGTCATAAAGCCCACTTTGTGCCGAGGTTCTACAGACCAAGTCTCCTGGAATGCACAAATGTCAAAGGACTCAATAAAAGAGTTCCAATCAGGCAGCTCTAGATTACGGCTTATGCCCGCCACATTCCAGCTGAGAACCTTAAGGTTCGCAATGCTGGGGGCTTGCACTACATGAGATAGGAGGGAGTCATGGGTCGGCCTAAAGGAGATGAGGTTGCTTCCAACATCAATTGTTGCCGACTCAATTCCATTTGCAACACTGCTGGATCCAATAGGAGCATCCCCATTCTGGCAGCTATGCAAAGGGGCCAAAGAGGGAAGTGAGGAAGGATCACTAACACAAAGGGGCTCGAAGCATACTAAAACGCTTAAGTCACTGCATGTAGCCCCAGCGGCTCCCGGAGGACCCGGGTTGGCCGCTCCATAATCATCCCGTCAGCAATCCTGCCACAATAAATATGGGCGAGGGCCGACGTTCCGAGACATGAGACTGGGGTCGAGAGTATCATAGCGGGGGTATCAAGAGCCCCTACCCTCCCAGTTAGTCTGTTTACCAGGCCAGTACGATGGTAAGGGCCGATAAAAGTAGCCAAGATCACAAGTACTAATGGCAGAAAGTGCACGGTCAGACTCCTGACTACAGATGAGCCTAGCTACTCTCGGGTCCCTAAAATTAACTAGGATGCAATCTCCCTTTTGGTTCTTTGGCCTGTTGCCGACCCACCCAACCCGTCTCACATGAATGATCCGACCATCAACATCACCAGGTAGAGGTCTATTTTCTCTGAGCCAAAACACTGTTTTGTTTTTTAGCTCAGCATACGACTCTTGGCTGCCTGTATTTAATTGGGGGACCCCAGTGAGGACCACCACAAATGGTTGACAGCCAGGGGGAAGGTTAACATGTGGTGCAGTTATAGTCCCCTTCTTCCCTCTTTCCTGCACTTTCGATACTAAAATGGCAGAAGAGGTTGAGGGTACTGGACAGGACCCGCCAACAAGAGCGCTACAGGAAGTATTGGTATTCTTGGCCAAAGCTACTGCACCCAATTTTGAATGATCTGTGGTCTTCATAACAGATGTGGTGGGTTTTTTCGAGTTACCAATTGTTTTGGGCTGTGTTTTATTAACCATAGGTGGGGACCCTAGTACCTCCCCCCCCCCGGACGCAGAGTGGGATTACACAACACGCTTTCCCCGGTTACAACCTGTGTCTTCCCCACTGTAACTAATGTTAGACCCGGACTCCTTGCAGGGGGCCCAGGTGAAAAGTGAGAAGATTGCCCATCCTCTCTAATTTTCGAGTGCAATTTGATCAAGGATTTTACCGAGAAAAAGTTGTCAAGGACAGTCTGTTCAAAGGCATCCACCAGCTCTGACAGTTTTTTTAACCTCTCTATAACCGGGAATATCAGTGATTTCACTAAGCACTCAAACTTAGGGAGCAAGAGGCTCTCCGAGGGCGCACCAAAGTGTGAGGCCGGATCTAATCCTACAATCGGCTGTTGCTGGAGATTATTCACCCCTGCTACTGCCTGCTGATTTTTTAAGGGATCTAACCCCACCCCTGGGCTCTTCCCGAATGCAACCCCCTTATGAAGATTTTTCTTCCTTAGCTTATTATGGGGTTTAAACAAATTCCCCCTACGAGGGCTGACAACACGTTTCCTTTTGACTGGAGCAGCTCCCCTCACTACCTGTGCTTGAAAATCCAGCTGAGGGGAGAGAATATTAGAGGCCTGAGGCACAGGAAAATTTGTGACTACGGGACAGGGTAGCTGGAGTGTTAGAGGACTATCTGGGTCTATTAAATTAACACCACCCTGGGCAATTAAAGACAACCTATCCAGGCTTGCCCAATTCTGTTAACTCGTTGGTCATCATGAGGTGAAGGATCATCAATCAGGGAAACAGGAACATGGACAGGAGATGAGGCTAGTGCCAGGTTGCCCAGGGATGAGCGTTTGTTGGTAAGAGATTCCCGAGAGAGTCTACGCTCCGTCAGGGCAATCTCCTTCTCTACAATGGAAAAGGCACGCGTTAAAAATTGATCCATAGTGCTGCTCACACAGTCACCCCCCCTCTACGCAATTTATTCGAGCGAGTTGCCATCGGCATTTGAGGATGGACAACAGGCCCGAATTTACACCAGCGCACTACCCAAAGGGGAAACCTGAGTGCGTCTCACAGGGGAAAGCAAATATCACCGGATAGGAAGGGCCAAATCAATGTTCTTTGCCAGGGCGACTTCGAGAAATGGCCCAGCCCGGCCTCCTCCGGCCCCTGACGGCCACAGACGGTCCCGCCCTTGTCCCGGGCTTCTCCCGGCGCGTACCGCGAAGCGTGGAGTAAAACCAAATAAGTATAGGATATGGCGGACCGGGGGCGGGGCTCACAGAGTGCGCAGGCCAGGTGTCAGGGGCCGTGCAGGGACTCCTGGGAGATTGAGTCCCTGCAGCGCGATGCTCCTCCCCTGTTTGAGCCACCCAGCCGCCTCGCAGCGTCACCCCCAGCTGCACAAAGCAGCACCCGCGAAGCGGGTGCGGCGAGATGTAGAAACGGCAGCAAGCCCAGGTCCGCAGCACCAAGCCCAAGTCCACAGGGCCAAGGAAACAACAAGCGGCGTCCACCAACAAGGATCCAGACAAAAAGAGTATCTACAAATATATGGTGCTGCTGTTGCCTTCTCCTGTGCTGGTGCAAATTAGGCTGCTTGGCTCCACGCACATACTCTTGTACCAAAATACTATGCTAAGACATAGTTTAAAAATTGCGAAAAAAAAGTCCTGGGTGGAACATGTGAAGTTTCACCCCGGGGAATTCCGCAGAGTTTCCAAAAAACTCAGCCATATTTCACGGAGTTCTGGTAGCGGGCAGAGTATTGCTCGACCACCCCTAATCACTACCACAAACAGAATGACCTGCAGGCTAGGGTGACTAGAATTGTCAAGCCAATGGTGGAGCAGGTAAAGCAAAATGTTGTATACCTTCTCTATTTTGCATGAAAATACTAACTACGTAATCATTCTAAATATTTACATATATTAATCGTTTGGATTGTTATGACTAACCACATTTTGCACCTTAATAAACACAAGATACACGCGGGACTAAAATGCTAAGTGCATGGCTAATCATTTTAATGATTAACTGTGGTACGCAAACTAACTATAGGAGGTGTTGAAATAGAGAATTGCAAGATTTATGTTGCTTTTGTGATGGTTTGTCCTCCTAGTGTTGCGGAATGGTGAGTATTATTGCTTTAAATGTTGCTATAAGCTAGGCAAATACTCATATATATTGGGAATAGTGTGGGTTAGAACATTAGAATCTTCGGGGCAGATTTACAAGCCCCTTGCGCCTCATTTATGCCGCCGCTGCGTCACTTTTGTTACGCAGCGGCGGCGCAAATCCTGCGCCATGGTGCGGGGTACGTACAACGTGACGCATCTGGGAGATGCGTCACGTTGTAAAGCCCTGCGCCACATGTAGGCGTTCCTGCGCAGGGGGGGCATTCCGTCGCAGGAACGCCTCCTAAAAGTGGCTGAGTGAAATCTACAAGATTTCACTCAGTCACTTTTAGGCTCATGCTGCATCAAAACCCTGCGCCTGGCTGAAGCAGGCGTAAGGATTGATGCAGCATTAACAACATAGGGCCCCCCAGAGCATTGCTGGACCTGCGTCGAGCTTGCGACGCAACTCCAGCAATGCGCCACTTTTACGGCACAGATGCGTCACGCATCTGTGCCGTTTTTGCCCCATGGTGCGCCACATTATAAATGCGGCGCATCCATGGTGGCGGAGCTGTGGCGCACAATAACTGGCGCATCCCTGCTGATATGCAGGGATGCGCCAGTTATTGTAAATATGCCCCTTCATTTCCATATATTAATTATTTTTATGTTTGTTTTTGCTTAAGTTGGCATTCGGGCCTACTAGGCCGCAGTACTTAAAATGGAGTTCGGAAGTGGCCACCGTCATTTGAGCGCAATGCTTACTGCGCAGACTCGGATGGCTCTGAAGATCTCCAGGCGACCTACGAAGCAAGACTACGTGTTCCTTGTCAAGGATTGGGACGTGGAGGACTGCCAAGGCCCAGCTAGTGTAAATGATTGAAAAGCCAATAGAGACCTGTACCCAGAGCTCTACATGTTGTTACTTCGGAACTTTCGCCTGTGAACCCGTGAAAAGAATACAATTCTGAGAGATGTCATACTCTGTCCCATGGGAAGCAAGCGAACCTGGGAATATCACCACTTCTTGCAAATTCAAAGGGATTTAGCCAATCAGAACACTTCTGCTTTAAAAATTGTTGCACATTGTTCTAGAAGTAAGGGGAAAAAAGAATATATAAAGGGGATATTTAGTAGAAGAAAAAAAAGTCTGTACCATTTTCCCGTTGGTGACTGTTGGTGTGGAGAATCGATTTGTTAGCACGATCGCCTGGTCCTTTGGCTAAATTTTGGGACTGTGTCGTGCAGAGAGAGATTTCCCTGGACTTATTTGGTTTCCTATTTAAGTCTAACAGGCCGATTCCATTTGAAGGGATTTGAGTTATGCTGTGGGTTGATGGGTTCTTCCAGGAATGGTCGCCAATATTCAAATTTAGGTAAATATAATTGTTATGTCAATTTGTGTTCAAGATCAAAATGTTAGAAATCACTCATTAAGAATTCTGATTGGATTGTAATTTTGATTATGCTAACGAAGTGAACTAATTAGATAAAGTAAACGTTGAATAATAAGAGATGAGTCTGTGATTTTTTTTGATAAGGTATTGATTAACTGAAAGGTTCAGAAACTTTAATGTGTTTTAACTGGTTCTAAATCACCATCAACCAGTCCAACTAATTGGTCCATCGACCAAGTGGTGGAGTGCCTTGATGTTAAAGTTAGTTCTCTATAGGTACTGATGTATATAATGTATATAATGTAAAGAATTTTTCTCACATAGGTGACAAGGTACCCCACATGTCCAGCGCTTCTTTCCCTCCTGTGTGCAGACTCGAGTGAGACGTATGAGTTTTGGTGTTATGGGTCCCACCAGTGAATGCCTGCGTGAATGAGTAAGTGTGATGACAGGTCTGTGACGCAGGGAGGCTATGTAAACTTGCCCTTTTCCGCTGGAGCACCAAAAACGGGGACATTTTAAAAAATAGAAGAAGGACTACAATGTTACTTCAACTGAGCACACAGAATGTCAGCACCCTTTAGCATAGAATTACAGAAGAGGCAGTAAGAACATAGATAAAATAACATTTTAAAGCCAGTATTATGCCTGTTAATTAAATTGCTTTCTTAGAACTGTTGCTAACTATACCTGTTTTTGAAAACATAAAAAGGCACCTCTCACCATTTTCAGTGGACCCTCTCCAAAAACCGGGACATGAACTACATTTGGACAAATGGTGAAAACTTGCGACTGTCCCAGCAAATCCGGGTCACCCTACTCCAGGCTGTTCCAGGATGACCCTGAGGGGTCGAAGAAGCATAGCGCCTCGGCCCTGTGCAGCTTCACAGCTCACTCCTCTCTGGCACACAGTGTAGGCCCTGGCCCATTCTGGTCGCCAGCTGGTGCTAGTTTGAAATGTGTGCTTAGAGCTGCAAAGCTGCGCGTTCCCCGGGGGCACCCGGTGTGGACCCACGTCTCCAGTGCAGCTGCAAGCCAGCACCCATCCCCACGTGTACTAATTAATAGATTGCTCTCTTAAATGATTAAAAGGCCAGTGCTAATTCAAATCCATGCCTTCATCACTTATGCAGAGGGAAAGAGGCGCGCAGAGAAATGTGGCACCCGAGATAAATTAATTTACTCCAAGTAGCTGGGGCGTTTGTCACACCTCATTGTCTGGCTTAGAATTTACTTTGAAACTATGAAAGAAAGTCTTCAGCCCGTAATGGCTTCCCCTATAGTGCCTTGTTGCAGAGAACCAAACACCCATCCTCATCTGGTGTGCAGCCAGGAAAGGAGGGAAAGAGCGAGCTCTGTCTGCACTCCGTGCCACTGTCTGCAGCTTGCACACTTCTGCCAGCAGCCTGCGCCCTGCTGTCTGCACTGCTGTGTCCCTGTATCCCGCCCCCCTTACGCAGGGCCTGCATCCCCTCAGGTCCAGGAGCACCCCCGCTAGGGAGGCGGGATGCAGCGCTGAGCATTTATCACCCGGGAGAGAGGGACACCGAAGGTAAATGCACCCTGCCCACATCTGTGCCCAGGGTCTGTACCATTTCATCGCCCGTAAACCCGTGCACCTTGTTTATGTCTGTCCACACCGTGCCTCATAGATATCTACGCGCACAACCTCACGATGTCGGGCCAGAATGTTTATCATACAGATTTCTCTTTCTGCATGCCAGGTGTATGACACCTTACTCTGTACATATAGGGGCAGATTTACAAGCCCCTTGCGACATGTTTACGACACTTCTGTGACGCAGCAGCATCGTAAACAATGCGCCACCATGCCACAGATTTACAACGTGATGCATCTAGTGAGATGCGTCACATTGTAAAGCCCTGCGCTACATTATACCTGCGTCAGGTATAATGTCTGCAGGGTGGGGTTCCATCGCAAGGTAGCCCCGTAACAGTGACTCAGTGAAATCTATAAGATTTCACGGAGTCACTTTTACGTCCATGCTGCGTCAAAACCTTACGCCTTCTTGAAGCAGGCGTAAGGAGTGACGCAGCATGTTAGGTATAGGGCGCCCCTGAGCATTGGTGGAGTTGCGTCGCGCTTGCGACACGACTCCAGCAATGCGCTGCCCTTACACCAGAAGATTCGACACACATCTGACTATCCTTGCGCCACGGTGCATCGCATTGTAAATGAGACGCATCCGTGGCGGCGCAAGGGTATTCCTGCGTGTTGCATCTTTACTGTGCGCCAGTCCTCGTAAATCTTCCCCATAATGTACAACCTCCCCACCTGCCTCTGGCCACAGCATCTGCAACATTCCTGAACCTGAACACATTGTGTGCATCCTGTTTGTATCTGAATATGCTGCGTGCATGTGAACCACACCCACCAGTGTGCGTACTGCCTACCTCTGTACACTCCATCTGCAACAATCCTGCATCTGTGCATGCTGAGTACAATCTATTTACTTCTGTATACACTGTGAGCATCTTGAATTTATCTCTGTAGACACCGGTGTGCCCTCACCTACTCCTGTACACACAATGTGCAACATACCTACAGACTTGGTTCATACTAGACATCCCCTGGGGAAAGGTATCAATAGTGCAGCAGGTGCCATGGCATGATGGGCCCACTACACCCCGATGACAACAATTTTTTGCTAACAAATTAGAGCACAGTGATGCCTATGGGTGACCTACTTAGTTTTTTAAAGGCTGCCCGTGCCTCACCTACCCTTACAGGTGTCAGCTGTCCTTGCACCATGCACGCTCTGCCTACAACTAAATGCTACATGAGCACTGCCTATCTCTGTACATCCAATGAGCACCATTTCTAATTGTGAAAACACCGCATGTGCCCTGGATAAATCTGCACACAGTATGTACACAATACATATTTCTGTGCACATTGGCTATTTCTGTACAAATGGGTAAACCTTAACTATCTCTGTACTCACTGAGCACGCAGGTTTCAAAATACCTTCCTCTGTAAATACAGTGGGCATGGCACCTGGCTTGACAAAACTGAATGCACACCATACATGTCTCTAAAAATAGTCATACCTATCCTCCTGCACACACTGTGTAGGCCATGTACCCTCCTCTGCAGTGCAGTGCACACACCATATGCCACGTATTTACCTTGCCACACCAGTAAACTCTGCTTCACCAGCTCAACAACATTTTTGCTGAACTCCATGCTCCAAGTGGAGCGCAGTGTAGCAAAACTCCATAAACTATGACAGTGGAGTTTACCGCCCAGAACGCTTTTCTCAAATTGTAAGTCTTATTTGAGGAGGCTTATATTTCTGGTGTTACTTTTGAGTTACTTTCTAGTGCAAACCAAGATTTGTGCCAAAAGAAAATCCCAGTTCAAAACTTTGGACTGGTTTCCGTCATTTTTTGTGACACTGCACGACACAGCACCTTGATATATCTTCTAGACCGAGGTCTCAGTAAAAACTATTTTAATTAGTTCAACACATTATTAATTGGTAATACAAGATATTACCCCTCTCATTGATCAACATTAAGGTCTTTTACACATTTGCTTTCAACTGTTACACAAGCTGTTGAAGTCTTTGGGCAGATTTACTAGATTCTCACGAAGCGCAGTGCAGCATCCACAAATGCAGCGCTGCGTTGTGTGAGAAAGAGAGAACTTTATATTTACAGAAATATGGCACTCTCTGCTCCTCTCCCTAGCGCTGGCGCAGAAATATGCTGCTGTGCAGAGGTAAGCACCCTGTTCAAGTAGGGACCACAATCCTAGTCAGGGTACGGCAGATACACACCCTAGATCAACCTGTGCTCACCCTCTGGTAGCTTGGCACAGAGCCGTCAAGCTTAACTAAAGAGGCAATGTGTAATATATTTGTGCAACACTTAATACAGTAAAACAGTGGAAAACTGCACAGAAATAATCCAAACCTGGTTAGAAACATAGATCTTCATTTATTGAAGAAAACAAGATCAAAACTACAAAAACTCAATTAGTAGAACCGGAGTTAAGAATTTTTAAAGAATATCTTGAATTATAGTGCTAAAAAGTGTATAGGGCTTAGAGATTACTTGAGGTCACGCTGGACCGGGGTAAATCTGAAAAGTCAAGCCAACTGAGATGGAGCGCAGGTTTGATACAGAAGTCACACAGGTCCGCTGAAACAATACCTTCACGGTGAACAAATGTTGATGTCGAGGAACAGCTGCGAGGAACGGAGGAGATGCTGCTTCATCATCGATCCGAAGGACTGTAGGTGATGCGTAGGCTCCGAGCCATGCAGTCGGGTCCCACACCGTTGTCGAACTTCGGCGATGAAGGCAATGCATCGCCGTTGAGCAGTGCAGTCGGTCAGGCGAATGCGTTGTTTCCGACCAGCGCAAAGCAGGTGATGCATTGGGTTTTGCAGAAAAAGCCAGGAAAAACCCACCTCCAAGGGCCCAGAACTGGATTGCCACCATTTGGTACATACTGGCTAAAATCATGCTAGCTCTTTATTCAGCATTTGCTTGCTGTTTTGCAATTACTGAACACAGTAAAACTGGTTAGCAATTCCTCTGCACTAGTACAATGAGGACTACAGTCTCAGAGCACACCAGGGGCTGTATTATACAAGTGCCGTTTGCGCCCACTTTGCGCCCCCTGAGGCACTTTGGTATCACAGAAGGGCCGCCGATGCTTGTGTGTTCCCTTCAGTAATATCGAAAGCGCTGGCGCACATACAGCGCCAGCGCTTCCTCAAGAGGGTATTCCCTCATTTGCAATGGGGCGTGGTCCCATGCAAATGAGGGAATCCCTTTGCCTCTGCGCCCGCGTTGTATTACAGTTGCAGGATCAGAGGCAAAGAAGCTCTCAGGAGGCGCACTGACAGTGCGCTACCTAACAGGTGGCACACTCACTGCGCCCCCTGATTGCAGCCCTCTGGCGGGGAAAAAGGGGGTCCCATGGACCCCCAGACATCCCCTTGCAGACGGTGCAGTCAGTGACTGTACCCGCCTGCAAGGGGATCTCTAATATCCATGTAAAAGTGCAGGCGGGTTGCAGCCTGCACAGTAAACACGGAGCGGCTGCTTCAAAGCCTCTCCATATTTCACTTGATTGCGCTGCCCCCAGGGCAGCATGAGATCACGGCTGCCCTGGGGGCAGCGCATTCTATGTAATAGGGCGTACTTTCCCTGTTTGCGCCTGGCGCACCTGTTTCAAGGTGCACCAGGACGCAAGCAGGGAAAGTGCGCCCTATACATAATAGGGCCTCAGGACCACACATCAATATCTGACAAACTCTCAAAAACTCTAAAAACCAGTATTGTTTTCATTTTAATCTATTTTATTGACGTTTAAACAGAGTTCAAGTCACCCGTAGGAGTCATGGGATCCTACTCCAACAGGACAGCTTGCTAAATAGTGCATGCAGGAACAATGTATGAACTGTGTTGGGGGCATATATTGCATGAATTAGAAGTCGGCAACCATCTAAGAGGCTCTGTATTAACACATATCAACCATCAGCGTCCACCACAACCTCATCTGCTATAAATGGGATCCCTGGCTTCACCCAGATTAGCACTCCCCTGGTGTTAATGGCACATACTTGACTCTATTTCACCTTTGGAGTCTGCAGGCTTCAGCCAGGGTCAAATGTGCCTCCTACAACAGCACGATGTGAGTAGATCTGCGTTTGAGGTATAACGGGGCAAGGGTGTGTGCATGCCCTGCACATTCCAGGTTATGATATTAGTGTGGGTCATGTGGGAAACGGGACATTGCGCCAAGCTTAGCTAGCCAATTCAAAGTGGGGGGCGGGTCTTGTGGCATGCAATAGTACTTGTGGATGAGAGCGATCGGGAGGACTGGGCATTGCCGAGCAACCAAGCAGAACTCGAGGGGGAAGGAAGAATAAAACAGGAAACATTATCAGAGCGGAGGTACAAGAGGTATCTGCCCAAACTCTCAAACTACCAGTGGCATATACAATCAATCAATCAATCAATCAGGGGTTTGTTAAGCACAACTACTCACCCAAAAGGGTCTCATGGCACAGTAGCCCCACAGGCTGGTTAAAGGGAAGGTGGGGGAAGGCACAGAAGCCAAAGATGCTATACCCAACATGTGTAGGATACAGAGTCACCAATTGCAGTGGAGAGCTATTGTTCTACATCATTACACAGTGGAGTATAGATGAACCGCGTTGCGTGCAGACATGACACAGATACAGGCTGGGCCTTCAGTAGCTGCAATAGAATAAAGGTTAGTGCATGCAGAAGCAGAACAACACAAGAGCAGAACAATCAACAGTGAAGCAAGGAGTACTTCAGGAGCGATAACTATTGACGAGTTATATAATGTCATCAGCAGTCTGCGGATTCACTTCAGGTGGGGCCAGCAAGTCCGCTCTAGAGGGCCATGTGTTAGAGGAGCTGTTTTCACTGAAGGATTTCGTGGAGGCCACGTCTGGACTCTGAGCATGGTCTTGTATGGTGGACAGCATCTGCAGAGCCTGGCATTTTTCCAAGATAACCTGTTCCAGGTTAGGAGCAGCACCAGGTTGTGGAAGGTGTCCTTTCTGTTATTGGCACGTACAGCGGCGGCTCCCCGTCTCATTCCAAGATTGTGCCATTTTAGTAGGCAAGAGGCACACATTTGTGAGTCCAGTGGACTCCATCCAATCTTATGTCTCCGCAGAGGAGTCGAAGAACTGTGTGGACCCTTCAGCCATCACACGAGACAGGCTAGGAACAGGAGCGAATAGTGAATGTTTAGCTCTTAACAGCCAGAAAGGAACTCCTCTGTCACTGCACCGCCATGGTATAGTCAGGAGAGATCATGACTGAGGCATTGTCCATGTGGCTGTCTTATAACTTACGAGCCTTGCGCAAGATAGATTCCTAATCCTGGTAATTAAATAGGCAAAACAAGAAAGGCCTGGGATTGGCACTGGGCGGGGGCCTGCGGGTTGGCAAACAGTGGGCATAGAGAAGAAGGGAGAGAGAGCGGCACCTGGGAGCAAGGGACGGAACCAGTTTTCAGTATAAGTCACTGCGTCTTGCCCCTCCAAGCCCTCTGGAAGGCCGACAACTTGTTTATTATTCCTCCTAGGGCGACCCTCTGCATCTTCCGCCCTGCATTCCAAATTGTGTACACGGTCTGCCAAGGCCCGCAACAAGGATTCTGCCTCGCAGGTTGTCGGCTCTGGTTTGGCTAATGTCTGTTCTACACTAAGTCCTTTGTCTGCTTATTTGCAGTGGTCTGCATGTAGGAGAGTGAAGTCTGCTGTTACTTTATCAACTCTGCTTTCAGGTGACGTGTGTGTATGGTCAAATGTTGCTCTGATCTTCTTTATAGCCTGTAGCACAGTAGCCAGCTTGGTGCCAAGGGACATAGATGAGTCAGATGCTCCCACCGCTACTAAGTCACCAGATATTTCACGATTGTTAATGTCTGACTTGGAGTCACAGGTTGGGTTCCTGAGTGCAGATGACCCATAGCCAGCTGGTGTGCGTTAAGCATTTGAGGGGGGGGGGCACAGACGAGAGAGGTCTAGAAAGAGTATCAGTGACATATTACGTGATGTGGGACAGGGACCAAAGTCCGCGTGAAGAAGGGGTGTACGCGCAGCACCCAGGCAGGTGCACCTTACAAGAAAACATCCTTGGCCGGTGCCATACAAAACTAAACCTCACTAAATATTTTTCTTCCTGCCTTACCCCCCCACCCCCACCCCTAAATGTTTCCCCTTTACAACCATTTATAAAAAAATTAAAAAACTCGGTCATTCTTGCTGACCCTTTCAACATGTAACCTCTTACCACTGTTGTATTCCGCTTTAGCTGTCCGTATATAGGTTTTCATGAAACATGTCCTTAAATAGGCACAATTCGCATTGCCCTTATATAGGCATAAGATCCCAGTCCTTATTTAGGCATTAGCCATGCTATCCAAATACAGGCATGGTCACCTACATCCGTCCACCCCAACGTCACAACGAGTTCTTAGAAATCCTTAAGCTCTTGGGAGTTTCCCTAGCCCAGGATTATTGATTTCTCCAAGAACTCATTTATTATGCATGAACCGCTATTTCTTAAGGGTTCATTCCTGATGTCTTCCTCTGCCTGACTTTAGGTCAATGCTAACATTCCAAGGCACCTACCAGGTATAAATATACCTTCCCTTGCCCAAGCAAGTGGGAGGAGACCTCGACTTTAGAGGAACCCGTGTCCTGGCCTGACGCACTGACAAGAGACACTGTCATTCCTGCTCGCAGAGAATCCAGCTTCTAGTGTTCTGACTCCCTTCGCAGGGAGTTCGAGACCCAGAAAGAGACTCCCACCTCTCTCATTCTCAGGGTATGGAGCTGACTAGAACCTAGAGGGACTCTTGGCATACTATACAAAACTTAGCATACCATACTATAGCCTACCATACTATAGAATACATCACCTACTTCTTGCCTTGTACTACACTTAGGTTAGGTACACTGGGGTAGAACTTGTTAGAGGAGCATCTTATCAGTACTCGCATTTTTAGCCTGTGTTGTTTATGTATATGAATATATGTGTCATAGCTAAAAGATAATGCTAGCGCAGTATTATTTCTTTCTACTGCTTACGCTGTACATAATATATCTCACATACTGTCTTGTGATTATAACAGCACATATCTCTACACGAAAAACAAGACTGTTCAATAAATCCTTTCTGTGTAAACTCTGAAGAAACTAAGCATGCACGATTAGCTGAGTGAAACTGTTATCTATTGTTTCCACGGTTCTGAGAGTGTTCAGATTCTAAAGGGAAACAAAGTTGTCATGTTTATGCCGTTGCCAGAAACTACTCCCTTCTTGTTTACAAGGAGTTTCTAGTGGCCTCTGAGTTAGTTGGTACCAATAAATTAAGATTAATATACTCGATAGGGGCATACTGACCTCAGTCCTATGCCAAATCTATAGGGTATATTATTCCAATGCGCAGAGCCTATTAGGGAAATAGGAACTACACTACACCACTACCTAAGATAACTATCTAAGTAAACTTTCCTATACTAATTCCCCTTCCTGCCTGCCCCATAGTGACTTTTCCCAACCACTAAATGTAAACTGGAAACAATCTAACAACTATTAGCAGGAAAAAACGCCACTCAGAAAAGGCCCTCCATCGACTTTTCTGACCCCCCAACTAAGGTACAGTCTGTTTCGGGTACTGTCTAATGTCCAAAGCTCTGTCCAAAACCTCCTTGATCTGTATGATGTGCAACTCTAAACCAAAACGTGACAAATGTACCCTGTCCTCTCAGAAAAAATATATCGCTGTATACCTAAGCTCCGAATGTTCAACTCTCCCAATACCTTCTTTGTCACAAAAACTTTGCATATCCCTGTTAATCTTACTCCTGGCCTTGTCTATAGCTGCAGGCCGCTCTGCCCCCCTCCAATGCCTCCTAGGTATGAATTCCAACCAAATCACATAGCACCCTGACCACTGCTGCCGTATTTCTAACAGATCCCTCTTCATTTGTTTCAGCAGTGCCAAACCTTTGCACAAAACCAGGTCATTCTCCTCTAAATGAATATTCAGCACGTCTGGACAAATACCGCCTCTCACCATCTTGTTCAATGTGGGAAACAACTCGTGCTACCGCATACCCCCTTTGCCCTGCCATCAACAATGAAATAATGTGTCATCCAGACCTAAATTCACCCATACCCTTTAGACCTCTTGTAACGCTCTGCCCATTTGACAAATGAATGACCCACAATCCATATGGACAATTCCGCCGCCGCAGGCCCAGCCACTGCACCTGAAAAGGCACATATATGAGACAAGCAAAATGAACATTGCTACGCTTCCCCCTCCCCAAGTCCCGCAGCTGAATGTATTTCTTAAAGCAGTCCGACCTCCAGCAGCCCAAACGCATGACCTCCTCCTTCCCCCATCCCAGCTTCGCTGCATCTGTCGTCACCCGGTCACCCGCCTCCCTGGAGAGCACCGCCCATCACCTGACACCAGATCCCTGGACACCATCCTCCCCCAAAGAACTGGACATACTCACTTATCCCTGGCCGTACCCATGACAACGTGCTTCCCAACTCCCCTCTGGTGCATTTTGGATCACGTAAGCTGCACTGCAACCCCCTCATCCCGAAGCTCTACATCGGTCCAACACACCCCCAGTGCCCCCTTACCACCCAGCAATTTGGAGACCTGAAAAGCCCCGCTGTACATCCAAGACATCAGGGTAGAAAACAGAACTCGCTCCTCCCTGTTTCGGCAGTTCTGAGGCAAAACCTCAATCAAGCCTGCCAAGAGCCCCAATGACAAAGGCCTCCGGTCCTGAGGCCTTCTGCCCTTTTCCCGCGCCCAACCTTCCAAGATGCGACTGCCCAGTTCTCCCGCCGAAGGCGTATAGCTCCACCAAAGCTTGCCCATGAACGCTATGCTGGACAACTTTCCTGCTATGGTGACTTTCGAGAAACCCCTGTCAATCAAGGACAGAATAAACTGCACCACCTCCTCCTCCCTCACCCATTGCTCCGATCTGCACTGTGCCCCACCCTCCAGAAATTCCTTCCAAGCCTGTTCATATGCCCTCCATGTGGATGCGGCCAGCGACCCTATTACCAGCTGGAAAATCCTTTGTCTCCTACATACCACATCCCCGCTGGAACCGGCGTCCTGCCTCTGACTAGACCGTGGAACCTCTTCCACTGCGAACGAGACAAAGCGTCCGCAATGTCATTGTCCATGCCTGGTACATGCTTGGCCTGAAACAGTATATAGTGTTCCAAACACCTCAGCACAAAAACCCGAAACAACTTCAGTACTTGGGCCTCCGTTGCCGACTGCCTGTTCACCACCCGCACTACTGACATGTTGTCGACCTTAAAAATCACCTTCTTGTGAGCCAAATCCCGAGCCCATACCGTCACTGCTACCACTAGTGGAAAGAGTTCCAAAAAGGCAATGCTCCTCCCATTCTTCCAATGTTGGAGCCACTCTTCTGCGCACCACCTCCCGCGCCAATAGAGACCTAAACCTCCCGCCCCTGCAGTGTCAGAATAGATTGTGACACCCCACTCCCAGTCCTCCGGCAGCGCCATCAGGATCCCGTTAAAGTCAGTCAGGAACGTGCACCACATGCGCAAGTCTTCCTTTGTTCCTGCCGACAGTCACATGTGATGATGCGGCATAGTCAAACCTACCAAGGACAGTCCTAATATCCTGCAGAAAGTCCGACCTGCCCTCACCACCTGGCATGCAAAATTCAGGTGTCCCAGCAACACTTGCACCTCCCTGACCATCACCTTCTTTTTGGCCAGTAAACCATCACTCAGCATCGGCATGTGTAGTTTTTTGTCTGTCAGAAGTCTGGCCTCCATTGCCCCAGAATCCAATTCGATGCCAACAAAAGACAACACCGTACTGGGCCCGTGCGTCTTCTCTGGTGCCATGGGTACACCCAGGTAACCCATGAGCTCTTCAAAACTGTCCAGCTGTTGCTGGCAGTCCGCAGAACCAGGCTGGCCCACCAGGAAGAAGTCGTCCAGGTAGTGTGTCAGCGTCTCTTTACCAGTGTGTTTGGAGAAAGCCCATTGCAGAAAGGAGCTAAAGCGTTCAAATACGGCGCAGGATATTGAACATCCCATCGGCAGCGCCTTGTCCACAAATATGGCACCCTCAAACTGTATTCCCAGCAACTGGTAATCACCAGGGTGTACTGGCAATAAGCGAAAAGCCGACTTGATGTCGGATTTTGCCATGAGGGCACCTGTCCCCACTGCGGCCACCAATTCTCGTGCCACATCCACCGATGAATAGGAGACAGACGTCAAGTCGGGCGCTATGAAGTCATTTACCGACGCCCGCTCCGGCCAAGAGAGATGTTGGATCAGCCTTTATTGTTCCGGGTCTTTCTTGGGAACCACCCCCACCGGAGAAATGATGAAGTCTCTAATTGGGCTAATTGTGTAAGGGCCTACCATGCGTCCCTCCTGTACTTCCTTTTACAATTTAGTGCGCACCACCGTCCCATATGTCTTTGCAGATTTCAAATTTTCCGCCCACCTGGCAACCCGCAGCCCTTCATACCCCAGCAGAAAACCTTCTTGAAAGCCGCGTCGCAAGGTTTCTGCGTCTTCTGACCGTGGATAAGACGCCAACCACTGTTCCAATGGGCCCTGTCTAAAGGGTGTACAAGCATTTTCCCGTAGCCCCTGATGCCCCTCTGCCACCCCTACCTCTCACAGGATACTATGGGCCCTGATTGGGCTGCTGCTTCTGCCCGCCGGACCCGGGTCCGTTGCATTGCACCAACGGGTGCCTGCCCGAGCCCTTTGAGCATTAGTGCCGAAACTTGCAGTACTGTCGGGCACAGTTCCCTTTATTAAAATCCCAGCATGCTCCCAGTGTACTCCCGGTGCTGCCCGCTGTGTACCCCACCCCCCCTCGGGTGTGGCAGTTTGGAAAGTGGCGGGGGACCAGGGGAAGCCCACTGGCCGTATATATCATTTTCCCAAACTTCACCGCCCCCATGGTCTGCTGGTATAAATCCGTATCTATCTCCCCCCCACTTCACCTCCGTATCCCAAGCAAGGCACGCTCGGAATTCCTCATCATAATGGGACCACGCATAACCCCCGTAGGTCACCTGTGCCCGTCTGATCACGTCCATATATTTAAACAATGCGACCGATCTGTCCAGAAACTTTTCGCAGTATACACTTGCGAATATCAGAAAGGCTTCAGACCAATTCTCGATGGTCACGGCAACCCGTGGTCTCCTGGCTAGCTCTATTTCTTCCTCTTGGACCCTTCCTTCGCCGTAAGCTCCCTATCCAGCAACTTCAGTATATCCACGTATTCTCCCTTCCATATTTTCACTTTGGTGGCCAACAAAAGGTGGGCCCCTAATGGCTTAGTCAACCCAATGTAACGCAACTTCTTCGGTTGGACATCTTGGCTCTCCTTCACCCCACCCGAAGTGACCCCGTCCGACCCTTTGTCTTTTGTAACCGTACCGGTGCTGGGCTTCCCTTGTCTGAGTGCCGAGTCGTCTTTCTTGTTCTCCTCCCCGCCCTCACGTACGCCCCTCTCAGCAAACGAACCTCCCCCTCACCTCCCCCATGCGTCTGTGCCTAAGGACACCTTGCCCTTCCCCGTGGTACCTTGTAGCCCACCTGCCAGCTCCTCACCTGGCATCAAGGCTGGCATCCTTTGGGGATCCCGCCACCTTACCAGGCCACACCCCGATACCCTGGCACCACTCCGTGCCTGTGCTCCCCCTACCCCCATGACGCTGTAACCACTGCCGCAGCCCCCGCGCTGCGCTTAGCCTCTGCGCGCACTCCTGAGCCTTACCTGGCATCAAGGTCAGTGTCCTGACTGGATCCCGCTGCCTAACTAGTTGTGCCACCACTCTATCAGTCGCGTGTCAGCTGCCTGAAAAAACTAGGCACAGCATTAGTCACGACCCCTCCCCGCCCCACCGGTCTGTCGTCCTCCTTTTCTACGATCTCCCCATCCTCCAAGCTAATGTCGTCATAGTCCAACAGTAACTGTCCGTCATCCAACGTGAATGGGCTGTCCCCTCTCGCCTCCCTGCGTATCTGTGCCTGCTCCCTCCCCTGACGTATCAAGTCTCCCACGTCTAAACATGCATTCTGATGGACCGACTCTAGACCCACTGCTTCATCCCGTCTGGGCGGTCCCGACACCGGTGCCCTTTTCCCTGAGGCCACATCAACCCACCGGGGTAGGGACACCAAAGACCGCTCCTCTGTCCAACAGTGCTCCGCTCCCTGAAGGTCCAACGTAGGGGTCCGGCTGCCAGCACGGGGCACTGCCCGCCCATCCTCTCGGCGGGGCGGAGCCACATGAAGCTCACCCGAGTATACTGCTCACAACAAGTTTCTTAATGGGAACTATATATAACTATGTGAATGTCACAAAGCACATAAACCCAACAAAAAGCATTAGCTTTTAAAGACGAGAACCCTCACTCACCACATGGGTGACATGCTCCATCATTGGGACCCCTCTTGCACCCAGTGCCCGCAAGGTACACTGAGTGGGCTACAACTCTCCCTCTGGAGAGGAGCGTGAGGTGTTTTTTTCACTCCAATGCTAAAGGTAAATGAGGGGCAGAGTGCAAAAATAATATCAAATGTGCATTAAAACCGTCTCATAAAGGGAAAAAGAACTTTAATAACTATCCCCGATGGATGGAGTTAAAAACAGTGTGACGATAGGAATATAGATATTACCTATCTAACTAGGTCGACATGTTTCTGCCTAGGGGACCAAAAGTTCCAGGCATTCATCAGGACCATTCAGCTTGTCACTCTGCAAAAATGTGAATAACAAAAACAATACTTATGTAAAATATAAGTGTTGCCGAGACCGACTCCTCTCTGGTCTTCTTACAGAAGCAGGCAAACAATTCCGCCTTACTATACAGGTCCTTTATCTGTGTGCGGGTACCTAATATCCCTGCATCGCTCCTTCTTAATATGGGCACTCACCCGAGTATCCCACCTGCTGCCCTTGCAAAGAAAAGGCAAGGTCCGACAAGCCGGGGTTAATACTCTCCACTGTCCCTGACACCTCTGGGCCCCACTGCCAATAACCTTCCCCCACCAGCCACCTGGAGAACCCCGCGGAATGGCCCCCCTCTGCCCCCCATACTGCCACAAGTAGCCCTTCTGCCTGGCCCGTGGCCCCTCCCCGGCGTCCCCCGATCCCCCCTCCTCCCCTCACTCCACACCAACCGATCTATGATTCTCCTCCCTGTGGGACCCCGATGCCCCCTCCAGAGCTGTGGGTACCCCCTCCCGCCCCCACCACTCCCTTCCCCCGCCGCTTATAACCTCATGCCCAACCCTCGCTCTCAGACCAGCGGTGCCTGAGCCCCTCAGGTTCCCTTTCCAACCACCCCCAAGTTTCAGGGATGGCATAGGGCCCCACCAGGTCTTCCCCTGATCAGGCCGGCTGCTGTGGCCTGACCGCTCCACCCTCCCCCATCCCCATCCCCATCCCCCCGAGCCAGCAGGGCAGAGGGGCTGACAGCAATCTCCCTCCCTGCTCTCCTACCCCGGGGCCCCGCCCGAGAGCCCCCCTCCGATGTCCCACAAGCCGGGCCTTGAGAGCCCCCCCTCCCAGACACCTCCCACATCCCCTCCTCCCCTAGCTGCCCCATGCCGGCCCCTACCGCCCAACCCGCCGGGCAAACTTCCCCTAAATCAATGATGGCAGCCCCCCACTGACTGAGTACGGGCGCGCTTGGTGCCCACGGTGGACCCCCCTCTTCAGGCGCAAACGCGAGGGTGGGCTTGGTAGCCACGCACTGCCCCCCCTACGCCTTCCTGCCCCACGGAGCCGCCTTCGCAGTGCGGTCATGCAGGCCCCCCGCCGCAATCCCCCTTGGTTTTCGGGTCGCAGAAGGTCCATGCGGCCCGCTTCTGCGAGCATGCGCATGGCCTCCGCCACCCTGGGGTCATCTCCGGGAGCTGTCATAGCTAAATCACCACCGCACGTCCCAGAAGCCTCAACAATGCTGTCCGCCGAAAATTATGGGGGCAATGTATATACTGTGTTTTACACTATCACCTCCTCTGACCCTACAAGCCTTTCAAATTAGGCAATCGCAGCACAAAAAATTCCTACAAAAATTCCTCCACTTACCCTACAAGACCGGCCGTCGTGTCACCCACCGAAAATGGTGTCTGGCAACCTAAAATGGCCGGTCTTATAGGGCCAGCCCAATTGTATCCCAGCAAGCCGAATTGGGCTCTGGGCTGCACCAAATGGCCCAAAAACCCCACGGTGGGACAGGCCTCCCGGTGGTCGGCCACCCCCCCCAAAGCCCTAATGTCACTGAGTTGATGCTGGGTGCGGCCGGTGTCTCCTGTGTGTGCCGTGTGTCTCCCACCACATGTGTACTGAAGGGCAGGGGCCTTCCATCCCCAAGAGGCAGGAGGTGTGCCCCACAGCAGCTTCATCTCTGCACTGCCTCTCAGTGGCAGCCAGCAGGGCGCCCTGTAAGTCGATCACGCAGCTAGTCGGGACCCCCGTGGTGATGCGGTCTCTGCAGCTACCTCCGATCCGCCAGCGGGGATGGGCTGCCACCAGGCCCACGTTGAGTCTCCCCCGCGGGCAAAAAATAGTGCAGGATAGACAGCAGCAGGTGCAGGATGATTGCGGGAGCAGATTACTGTGGTCAAAAGTTACAGATGCATAATTGCATTAAGGATTAATGCCGGATACAGGGTTAGCAGTGTAGAGCTTCCCTAGAATGCATCCGCCATCTTGGTCCTGCTAGCCACGCCCCCTCAAAACCAGGATCTTTAATGTAATACCGCCCTAATGAAAGACTCACAACTAATAAACTTTGAGTGACATTGCACCACAATTTGATATTGACAGTGTACCAGGTGGTCATTATTTTGACATCTGTTCACTAACTGATGGTTCGTATCTCCCTGATAAACCCCACTTATCACTCATCGAGACTAAGAAATCATCTAGCAACTGGAGTACATGTAATGCTCTCAACCACCAAACCACACCACTTCTGTAGCTCATCACGCACATGCCAGAGAAGTCTGAAAGCCACCCATTCAAAACGCCTGCTGAAGGATACAGAATGCTTGTTCTGGACATGCAGCTATTAGCATGTTCTACCTTATTCATTCATGCTGTCACATGATTCCCACATCCATCACATTGACAAAGGCCAACTCACTGGAGTTGTGCACTCTCAACACAAATACTAATTTAGCTATGGCACATGTCCTGATAAAGGTCAATAACCTGTATTGAGCCAGGGAGCAACACACACTTAGACTTTCCAGAAACCTATGACAATACACACTCCAGACTGCCTGCCTTCTATAGAAGTGTTGGAAAATGGCCCTCTCTGCAGGGTCACCCCTAAAGCTTTTGCCTTCTTGTTATATCCAATGGATGTGTAATGCATTTTTTGCAATATTTTAGGTGAGTCTGCTCGAGGCCTGTACAGCTCATGGCACCTCTACACTGCATCGCTCAGTCATTCGGTTGGAATGTTGTGGGTGAAAGGATGGTTAGAGGTGCCTACGAGCTGGATGGTTGGTGAGTGGCTGCCCGCAAGGCTTTGATCCTGTCCTGAATAAAGTATAAAAGTTTCACCTCAGTGATGTCTATGGAGGTTCACATCGCCATGTAATATTGGCGACGATTCGGAAACCAAGCCTGCGTAACGTGTTGGTGTGGACACTCACCAAAGTGCAGCAGTGAGGTGTTGCTGGCAGGATCAGGTCACATTTCTAATTTCCCTTGCGGGCGACTGTGGAAGTGATGTGTGGGATGGCTTTGCCATTTCTGTGACTACCTTGCCACAAGCCGTGAACCCCAACATGTTAGCAACATTTGGGATTCTATTCGCATATACTGGGGAAGGTTACATGTTAATGCGCATGGTTAGTGGTCATTTTATTTTGCCTGTCCTTCACCTCCACGGAGTTCAGGCATTACAAAACAAGCCCATTGATTGTAGGAATTAGACCATAAGCACAGTGCAATGGCTATCTTAGGTCTTTGGGGAGAAACACATTTCCTTGAACGGACTTTACAGTAACCGTTGCTGCAATAATTAGTTGGTGTCATTTTGCAGAGACTGACACACCTCAATGTTTTGATCTATATGGGGACAGATATACAGTATTGAGTGGTCATCATGCTTCAGAAACATTGAATTGCTTTTTTTTTTTTAAACTTGCTGCAGATGAGCGACCAGTAATTTTAAGCCTGTAACACCCCATGTGCAGTTCGTTTTGGGGTAAACCACGGTAACAGGCACACAAGTGACCTACATTACCTATGTATTTGTCGAGCTTGTATTGGGAAGTGCAATTGTACATCTATTCAGGTGACTATTTATGCATCTTGTGACAACCACACCCTTGACGTAAATAGATGTTACAGGATCACCATGCAAGCCATTATTCCTCCTCCATTTTTACAGTCACCAGGGGACCCCACCATTTCTTGGAAATAATGGTTTTGTGCTTTCAATGCATATCTTGGGGCAATAGATGGGTTTAAGTTTAAACCGAATCGGAGGAGATGGTTGCTGGAAAACTTGTTGGGTTTGGAAGGTCAGGAAATATTCGTACATCTGGCCATTTATACACCAGGGGCCATATGTAGAAAGCAAATTTGCGATCGCAAACGCTGAAATTCGCCGAATTTCGGCGTTTGCGATCGCAAATTTGCTAAGTGGAATGTAGGAAGGCAAATCTGCATGCAAAATAAGGAATCGCTAAATTTGCGATTCCTTATTTTGCAATTGCATTTAAGGAATCGCAAATTTTGCGATTCCTTAAATGCAATGTAGGAACCTCCAAAAAAGTGCTATTTGGCCTTAAGGAATCGCAAATTACCACCAACTACAGGTTGGTGGTAATTTGCGATTTCTTGTAATAATGCAGTTTTTTGCATTTTTCAAAGTGGAATGTGGTGCACACACATGCCCTTAGGGCATGTATGTGCACCACATGTGCACCCATGCTAATTTCAGGGGTGCAACAGGGTGTCCTATTGACACCCTTGCAACCTTGAAATTGCATTCTCAATTTGCGATTCTCTAATTGAGAATCGCAAATTGAGAATGTCTTCCTATTCATTCCTATGGGCCTTTTAGCCCATAGGAATGCATGGCAAGGTATTCCTTATTTGCGATTCTCAATTAGAGAATCGCAAATAAGGAATGGGTGGGATTCGCAAAAAAAATTGCTAATCCTACCTACATTGCATTTTGCTATTCTCTAATTGCGATTCCTTAAAAATTGCAATTAGAGAATCGCAAAACACAGTCTACCTACATATGGCCCCAGGAGATGATGAATAGCTAGATGAATATAAGGAAGCTGTCAAAAGACTAGAAAAGCACTTTTCTAAACTGCCAAATTTGGTTGTAAGGAGGCACAACTTTTTTTTCCAGTGAACTGACCGCCACTGAGTCCATTGATATGTATGTAGAGTCTTTGTGTGTTCTAGCAGCCAAGTGCAAGTTCGGGAACTTTACGGATCAATTGATCAGAGACCAACCAGTTATTCAACGTTATAATGAGAAGATTCAGTAGAGGTTACTTATGTGTAAAAACACACCTTTACATGAGGCTATAGAAATAGCAAATGCTATTCAGGATTCCAAGATTTCAGCTAAACAGCTTAATAAATCTGATGACACACAGTATTGTTAGTTAAAGGTAACAAGTATCATGTCAACAAGACGGTGGATAGAGCTAAAATGCTGGAAAAAAGAGACGCTTAAATTCTGGCAATTCTTTGTTTTTGGTGTGGATCCAAGTTCCACATAGCTTCTTACAAGCTGTGTCCAGCTCTGACCAAGGAGGGTGATAAGTGTGGTTTTATTGGCCATTTTGCAGGCTGTTTAAGTGCATTGAGAGGGAAAGTGAATTTAGTAACAGAAGATTGTGATCAGAGTTTGCCTGAAGAGATTAATAATCTGTGAATTTGTGTGAGAGGGCAAGGGAAAGGTGACTAATGATATGAGTACAGTGAAACTAATAATAATTCAGTACATTGTGTCAGAATTCATGAAAATGATATGCTTATGTCCAGGGACCCTATTGAGATGTTTCAAGTGGGCAAGTTAATGTTACCCCTACAAATGGATTCAGGATCTGAAATCACCCTCGAATCCAAACATACGGTCCTTAAGTACAACATTAATGATGCTGTATTACCACCAGATGTGTCCCCTTATGGTTATGATGGTACCGAAATTAACTTACTGGGTCTCTTTGAGACTGTCATTGGGTTCGAAGGTCGAGAGGTTCAGAGAAAGGTATATGGGTCTCATAGTGGGCCAGATTTTCTTCGGTGGCACCACCCACCCTGTTCAGATATAGTTTTTAAACTAGGAGGAGTTCATCAAGTGTTGACGTTTACGGACAGTGTATTAAATGTACATGTAGACAATTTACACGCTTTGCTTGAGAGACATAGCAACATATTTGGCAAGCAATTGGGAATGTTGAAGGGGTTTGAACATATCAATAAATTGAAGGATGGGTGTGTTCTTGTAAAACATAAATTGAGGGTGGTACTGTTGACTGTGAGGGATAGTTTGAAAATGTTTTGGACAGTCTATGCAAGGAGAGTCTGATCGAGCCAATTGAATCATCCCTGTGGCTTTCACCAATTGTAGTGGCTTGAAAAAGGAATAATAAAATCAGGATGTGCATTGACCTGAGAAGTTTAACCTAAGCAATTTGGGTGGATGGGTATCCCTTGCCTAAAATTGAGGAGATGATCTGTACTTTATCTGGAACTAATGTGTTTTTGCAGCTTGATCTGCGTTCAGCATACCATCAGGTTTTATTGGCAAAACAATCAAGGCATCTTATTGCTTTTGTCACACCTTATGGCATGTTTCAATTCTGTCAAATGCCATTTGGACTTGCCTCTGCTGCTGCGATTTTTCAAAGGGTCATGTATAGGTGGTGTAGGGACTAGATGGTGTGCTTGTGTTTCAAGATGATGTGTTGGGTTTTGGGAAGGATACTTCTGAACATCATGAGAGGTTGAACGCTGTGTTAACTGCAATGAGTGAGAAAGGATTAAAATTGAGAATGGACAAATGTAAATTTGGTGTGCGTGAGGTTGAATATTTGGGCCATGTTATTTCTGGGAAGGGTATTGGTCTGCGCCCAGGATTATTGAAGGCTATAGAAAACGTACCTGTTCCTGTTGACAAGAACAGTTCCTAGGAATGTGTGAATATTCTGCTAAATATGAAAGGAATTTTTCAACCATTGGTGAACCACTTCTTGCATTGTTAAAAAAGAATGGCAGGTTTGTGTGGGGTGAATCGGAAATGTTTGGCTTTGTAAAGATCAAGGAAGGGTTGACCAATTCCCCTTTACTAAGTCCTTTCAACCCTGGCGAGATTTTAACAATAACTGTGGATGCAAATGCTGTCGGACTGGGGGCTGTGTTGTCACATGGCAGAAGGGACGATGTGTGCACTGTTGCATTTGTCTATCTCACACTCAGACTGCTTGAAAGAAAGTATTCAGTCACTGAACGTGAAATGTTTGTGTGTGTGTTTGCAGTGGAGCGTTTCGGGCTTATATGAGGGGCATCATATTTAGGCTTAGGTCAGATCACAAACCTCTAATACCCATTCTGAATGGTACCAAGGTTAATTTATCCAAAGTCACAGCTAGATTAGTGAGATTGAGTGTAAAATTGTTGGGAGTATGATTTTGTAGTTGAATTCATTCTGGGAGGTAAAAACAAGAAAGCTGATTGATTATTGGTAGACTTGGCTTTTTCCGTGGGTTTACCCCCAGACATTTTGCTTTTTGGCCTCCTGTTTTTGACCCTGTTTTTGTTGGTTTTAGGACTCTGGGAACTTTACCACTGCTATTCAGTGCTAAAGTGCATATGCTCTCCAGGTAAATTATTTAATGGATGGGTGAGCCCATGATTGGCATATTTGATTTAGTGATAAGTCCCTTGTACAGTGCAATGAGTGTGACCAGGGCCTGCAAAGCAAATTCTGCTAGTGAGCCTGCAGCACTGATTGTACTACCCACATGAACAGCCTGTAAATGTAACTCAGACCTGCCACTGCAGTATCTGTACTCAGTTTGGTACAGCCATGTCGACTTGGCATGTGCACCCAATTGCCAGGCCCTAACCTTCCAGTTTCTTACTTGTAAGACATGCCTAAGGTAGCCCCATGGCAGGGTGCAGTGTATGAGAAATGTAAGTCATGTACTGAGGTGTGTGACATGTCCTGATAGTGAAATACAGTGTATTGTGTTTTTCACTATTGAAAGGCTGTCTGTTCCACAGGATAGAATGGGAGTTCATTTATGAAATGTTATAAATATAACTTTCCATTGGGACAAGATGGAAAGATGGAGTTTAGTATGTCTGAACTCAGAATATAAAAATGCATCGTTTAGTAAAGATGATTTTTATAATGTGTGTTTGAAAATACCACTTTTAGAAAGTGGGTATTTTCTTGCTTACCCATCCTATGTACCTCTGCTGGTTTATGGATTGACTGACTGGCTGGGGATGTGCATTCTCTCAGACAGCCACCGGGGAGGGGGGTTGATGTATGTCCTGCCTTTCCTGAATGAGTCAGGGCTAGACTGACTAGACCTGGGCTGCATTCATAGAAATAGGAGGAGTTTTCACTAGCACCTGAATAGGCCTGGTCTGCATTTAGAGTGGTGGGAGGAGATTTCCCTTGCACCAGAATAGGCCCTCTCTGCCTTGGACAATGCTGTCTCCACCTCTTGCTGGAAGGCTGGACCAGAGGACAGTTCTGGTTTTGGCTGAGCACAGAGCCTCTCTGCACGAAGAGAACAAAGGAATTTGCTGTATAAATAGTGGGGCCTAGACCCCAGTATTTTAGATTACTGCTGAACAAAGGAACCAGCCAGGGAGAAGGGCTGGAAAAGCTTGCAGGAGGAACTGCCACTCCTGCCGGGAAGCTGGGCCTGAGAGGACAGAATTGGTTTGGACTCAGCTGAGAAACTTTTGCCACAAGAGAACAAATGACAGTGTGGTATAAATATTGGGGCCCAGACCCCAGAACTTTTGATTTCCAGCTGAACTAGGAACCTGCCAGGAAGACGACCTGGAAAAGCTGTCAGAAGGAACTGCCACTTTGCTGCGTGATCTGCTATGTTGGCCTGCTGATTGCTGCTTCTGTCTTGGGCAGGGAAAGGACTGGATTGTACTTTCATCATCCTGCTTTTAGAGTTTTCTCTAAGCCTGGGAAAATCACTACGCTACGCTCGCGTAGTTTGCGAAGTTTGCGCTACTTCGCAGTATGCGAATTGCACGTAGCACAGTGCAAACACACGTAGCGTAGCGTAGCGTAGTGCAGCGGTCATTTTTTGCTTGCTCGCAGTCCTCAACATTAAGTTGGTGACCGCAAGCAAGCAAAATGACATCCCGGCAAGACTTTTCCTTGTTCGCGATCAGCAACATCAAGTTGCCGATCCCGAGCGTGGAAAATAAACCTCCCGGCAAGCTTCTCAAAGCGGGGAGGTCAGGTTTCTCATTGTGAGTGGTCGCGTATGCTCACGACCAATCGCGATGAGAATTTACCAATCCGCGTTGAGAAAGCTGCCGATCGAGTAGAAATCTACTTGAGCGGCAGAAAACGACCACTTGCACTGTGCAAGATGCAGTTTGCACTGATTGCACAGTGCAGACAAGCATCCGGCACTGTGCAATCAGTGCGAACAGCATCTTGCGCAGTGCACTACGCAGTTTGCAAAGCTATGCGTAGCTCGCGTAGTGCAAAGTGTACTTCGCGCAGCTACGCGTAGCGTTACTTCGCAAACTACGCCCAGGGTTAGTTTTCTCCAAGGGCTTAAAGTAAAGCTTGCCTCCTGTTGGAATTCTCAGTTAGATAAAAGACTTCAGAGAACTTGCTGGAATCAAGGAACCTGCCAAGAAAAAGAGCTGGAAGAGCTGCCAGGAGGAGTACAGCCCCTTTTCTGTGTTGTTGCTTTGTTGGGTTGGCCTGAAGTTGCTACTTCTGCCTTGTGCAGTGAAAGGAGTGGACTGAACTTTTTTTTACTTGTGCTGCATATCTCTAAGGGCTTGAATTAGACCTTGCCTCCTGTTCTGAAGTCTCAGGGACTGCAAAGACTTCACCAACTTCTGGGTATCGCTTCTCGAACCCATGTTTCAGTTGCCACAGAGGAGGGAAAAGCAACCGTCTATGTCAACCAACTCCGTCACTGGCTCTGTGTCCTGAAGGCACGGCAGATGGCACCACTGTATCTCAAGCCTGGTCTCACTGACTACGATGCCTGATGCCGCTGCCACCGAGCTGCTGCTTGCACCGTGACCTGTGGGCACCGCCTCGCTTCACTTCGCCACCCTGGTCTCACCGATGCAGTCGCTGCCTGATGACTTCGACACCCATGACCGCATCATGACTGGGGGCACGGCTCGTAAGTTTCACGACGCACCGTCTTGTCCCACACTGCAATCTGGACCAACTGACGCCAGCTTCCTGCAACCAGCTCTGTCACCTGCATCGTGATCTGGCAGCACCGCATCGAACACCGCCTTCACTCCGCGGTGCAGCCATGGTCTCATCGACACCGCTGGACGACTGTCACCGAGCTGCTGCCTGCACTGCACATTGAGGGCACTGCACGCTGTACTGCTTGACTTCACATTGCAACCACAGCGGTTGCCTCTTCCGGCTTGCACCAACGTGTCGGCCGCAACGCAAAAGGTACTGTTGGATTCTGTTGTTTTCATTATCGCTGTAGCCCCAGACGTAGGTACCGACTCGGAAGAACTGTGCTTTTGGGATATTTCTGCAATTTTAAGGATATGTTGCAAAGTATATATTTTTAAGTACTGTATGTTGGATTCTTATTGTTTTGGTCTTGTTTTTGGATATATAAAAATATTGGAGATTTTTCTAAACAGGTGTGGTGTCCTTTTATAGTGTTTTCACTGTATCACTGTTGGTTATGTGCACATGCTTCACACACTGCCTCTGAGATAAGTCTGACTGCTCGTGCCAACCTACCAAGGGGGTGAGCAGGGGTTATTTCAGGAATGTAACTCCCTTACCCTGACTAGGATGAAGGGTCCCTACTTGGACAAAGGTACCTACCTCTGCCAACTAGAGACCCCCGTTTCTAACACGTATCTAAACTGCCCATTTCAGGAGAAGAAGTACTAGATGATCAATATGGCTTTGAGTATTTAGTGGGTAATATTTTTTGATTAAACACCAAATGTGTGAGTGAAAGAGACTGGGGAGCCAGGATTTTGTATTAAACAAGGTAATTGAATACACCAAAAAGAGTTGGACAAGAGAAGGCTGTCTCGCTGTTGATCTACAGCCATTTAGCAAGATGCAATCTGTTGGAGGATGAATTGCTTTTCAGAACCCATAAATATATTACTCCTAGTGTCATCAGGGAGAAACTAATGGATATTAGTCATGAGGGTCATCTAGGGATGACGATGACTGAAAAAAGATTGAGGAAAACCTTTGGGTTGCCCAGGATGGACAGGAATGTGGAAGGCAGGATTAGTAAATGTGCTAATTGGATGACTAATGATAAGTGTTGGACAGGCCACATGAAGGGCTTGCTCCCTCCCCGCATGACAGGGCCCAAGCCCCGGCCCTCCAGGTGTGACCCACAGAAACAACCCGCACCCCGTCTCCAGACGGAACTCCTGCCCCCGGACATCTCTGTATCATGGGGCCGAACCACTACCGGCTCCCTCGGCCGGACCGGCCGCCATCTTGGACACTGCACCACGAGGCCGCGTGGCCTCAGCTCGACCCTAACCCTGGGCCTGGCCAGGCCCCGACATCCCGGCACCACCATCCACCCAGGAGGTGAACGGACCACTTGGCAGGTCGATGGGAGAAAGAAGTGTCGATGGCTCTCCCCCGCCAGGTGCCGATCGCCCTCCAGCTCCCCGGGCGCTGGCTCCACCCCCCTGCTGGGTGTCTGGACTCCCTCATCCCGGACCTCCCGACCTCCAAGTGCGAGGGTCCGGACATCAAAGGGCGCCAGACCTATAACTAGGACAGCTCCAGAGCAGGAAGGCAGTTGTATCCTGGAGTCGAGAGACACCGAGAAGAACTCATCCTTGACGCTGCCGTAGCCCTGCCTTGTGAACTATCGTCCTGCCTGCTGGCGCTGCCGCGGCCTTCAACATCCTCCATCCTCGTCGGGACCTGCTGGCGCTGCCGCGGACCGTTGCAACTACCACCTTTGTCGGGACCTGCTGGCGCTGCCGCGGACCGTTGGAACCACCACCTTTGTCGGGACCTGCTGGCGCTGCCGCGGACCGTGTAACGACCACCTTCACCGGGACCTGCTGGCGCTGCCGCGGCCCGTCCAGCTAGAACACCGAGCTCGAGGATTGTGAGCTATCCATCATCGCATCTACCAGATTGGTAACCAGACTGTCCCGCTACCCCCTTTCCCAACCAAGAGACTAGAATCGAGGGGACCCCTGAGTCCAGACCTCCTTGTACCATCCTATCGTACCTAAGAGATCGCTTATAAAGAACGTTAAACCTTATCCTTGTGTGGTGTACATCTGTGGGGTGGAAGTTATTCGTCTGTACGATCGCTGGAGACGGCTCTCCCCGGAGACCTCTCCTCTTGTCCTCGGCCGACCCTCCCGGTCCGTCTAACATTGGTGGCCAGCGGCGCGATCCGAATCAACGCGTAATCGTACAGAGAGTAGCTCACCCCACGACAAAACCACAATGTCAACCAAAGAGAGCGGATCCACCGAGAAATTCCAGATGGAGAAATTGGAAGAGTACAGCCATCGTGAATTAAAACAATTCTGCATGGAACTAGGCATTGCTACCACCGGCTTGAGTACCAAAGACGATTTCAAGCACGCCATTGAGTCGTGGGCAGAAACCGGGGCCGCCAGATCCCCGGGCCAAAACATTGCAGCATCAGAGAGGAACGCCACGGCTCCCGAGGAGCGAGGAGCGGGCCTCTCGCAGGAAGAGATCCAAGAGAGAGAAAAAAACAGACTACATGAGTTAGAAATGGCACGGCTCAAAATGGACGGTGAACTAAAATTAGCCGAGCAAAAACTGAACCTAGAACATCTGCGGCTCCGAGAAGAACGGGAAGAAAAACAGAGGCAGAGAGAGCTCGAAGAAAAGAGATTAGCATACGAACACGAGCGCAAACTGGCAGAAATAGACCTACGGAAGCAGAACAAAGAACCGGAGGTGCCCGAGCGACCGCGCACCCCGGGAGTGACAGAAAAGAAAGTCCACATCCCCAAGGATGTCGTTCGAGAGTATGTCCGAGAGGACGACATACAACAGTGGTTCAAGGCCTACGAGATCGCCATGACCTCCCACCGGATCGATCGAAGTGACTGGGGAGCCGGTCTATGGGGGAGGTTCGTCAACGAAGGCCGCGATGCCCTGCTACAGCTCCCAGACCACCAGATGTCATCCTATGACCACATGAAGGCTGCCCTCCTCACCCGTTATGGGCTCACACCTGAAATGTACCGCCAGAGGTTTCGAGACTGCACCCGGATCCCGGGTACAACTTGGGTGGAATATGTCAACTATTTCAGCCGAGCCTTCGAGGGTTGGATCAAGGGAAGCCACGTAACGACCTACGAGCAACTTTTTAATCTCATGGTGTGGGAGCACCTCTCTAACAACTGCTTCGTCGAGCTCAGGCAGCACCTCCTCGACAGTAAATTGACTGACCCACGGCAACTCGCCGCCGAAGCTGACCGGTGGGAAAGCACCCGAGTGGGCCGGAGAGGGCCACACGAACAGAACCGGAACAACCAAGGTCAGCACCGTCCCCGAGGAGGTGGAGGAGGCCAGGGACGAGGGAGAGACACCGTCCCGGCCGCTCCCGCTGCCAGCACCCCGCCCCCGGCCAGCCGGGGCAACCCCCCGATGCGCCCGGGGTTCCGAGCCAACGTCACGTGTCACCGATGCCAGCGAGTCGGCCACTACGCCAATGACCCGAACTGTCCACAGAACAAAACTCCGAGACCCCGCCAGGTAGCTGCCGCCGCACTGGGGGGAGAACACATCTCCGAAGAACAGGAAGAATACGAACAGGCACAACAAGAGTGGGAACCGGCCGCCATGGTTCTAGCGTGCCTAGGGGGAAGAGACATGGTCCCGCGGGCTCCCCTACCCGCCAACACCAGAAAATATAGCCAGTGGGTGAACATTAATGGGCGCCGGGCCGAAGCACTACGTGACACGGGGGCCAGTGTGACGGCCGTCCGCTGTCACCTGGTAAAACCAGAGCAGATCCTGCCGAACATTCTCTGCCCCGTCCGCTCAGCCGACAATTCAGAGAGTCTATGTCGGATGGCCTGCGTCCCCTTCGAATGGGGAGGAGTCTCCGGCATGTTGAAGGTGACGGTCCGGGATGATGCCCCCATGGACTGTCTCCTGGGGAATGATCTTGAGAGTTCCCCGTGGGCCGCCGTAGAAAGAAGAGAACACCTGGGGATGTTGGGCCTCCCGGACTGGGCATGCGTAACCACCCGGTCCATGGCTGCCCGTGCCATCCCCCGACCAGAAGAACCAGAATGGCCTGCACCTCCTCCCCCGATCGCTCCAGTAGAGGACACCGACTATACCGACCCCCCAGAGCAAACCCCCGAAGGGGTCGCTCAGCCCCAGGACCTTCCCGACCTGGCTCAGTGGCGTCAAGAAGGGGGGCCCACCCAGGAACAGTTCCGTCAAGAACAGAAGACCTGTCCCTCCCTCGAGGGACTCCGCCAGCAAGCCCTCGCCCAAAGCGCAGGGGACACCACCGGAGCCCATTGGATCTATTGGGACAACGACCTATTGTACAGCGAACAGAGAATCGCGGAGTTAGGGGCCAGTCGAGTGCTGGTGGTGCCCCTCCGTTTTAGAGACTTCCTGTTAAATTTGGCCCACGATGTCCCTCTGGCTGGACACCTGGGCCAGGACAAAACCTACAGTCGCTTGGTGACCCACTTTTTCTGGCCAAAGATGAGGAACGACGTCCTCAACCACTGCCGGTCCTGCCCCACGTGCCAGGCCAGCGGGAAGAGCGGCCGCAAACTCAAAGCACCTCTGCAACCCTTCCCAGTTGTCACCACCCCGTTCGAGAGGGTGGGAATAGACATTGTGGGGCCCCTGGACCCCCGTACAGCACAAGGACATCGGTTCATCCTGGTACTGGTGGACCACACCACCCGCTACCCCGAGGCTGTGCCCCTGCGAACTGTAACAGCCCCGGTGGTCGGCCGGGCCTTAATGGGGATCTTCTCCCGGGTGGGCTTCCCCCGAGAAGTCGTCAGCGACAGAGGCACAAACTTTATTTCGAAGTATATGAAGTCCCTCTGGCAACAGTGCGGGGTCACCTACCGATTCACGACCCCCTATCACCCTCAAGGAAACGGACTAGTCGAGCGATTCAACCGCACGCTCAAGGGAATGATTGGGGGATTGGAAGAGCCCCTCCGTCGCCAGTGGGATGTACTACTTCCGTGCCTCCTCTTCGCCTATCGAGAAGTTCCCCAGAAGTCCCTCGGCTTTAGCCCTTTCGAACTCTTGTACAGGCACCCTGTGCGAGGGCCCCTCAGCCTAGTCAAAGAAGGTTGGGAGATGGCCCCCCTAAAGACCCCTCCAGACGTCTTCAAGTACCTCCTGACCCTACGCAATCAGACCAGGCGATTCCGAGAAGTGGCAAAAGCGAATCTTGAGGCCAGTCAGGAGGACATGAAATAATGGTACGATCAAAATGCCTCCTCCATCGAATTCGAACCTGGCCAACAAGTGTGGGTGATGTCCCCCACCGAACCATGTGCCTTGCAGGACAAGTGGACGGGGCCCTTCAAAGTGGTCGAACGCAAGAGCCCCGTCACCTATCTCATCGATATGGAATCTCCCCGGAACCCCCTCCGGGTCCTCCACACCAACAGACTCAAACCCCACTTTGTGCGCTCGGAGCTCAGCCTCCTGATGGCTACAGACAGTGGAACGGAAGAAGACTCCGAGCCTCTCCCTGATCTCCTGAAGACTCGGGAGAAAGATGGTTCCGTGGACGGGGTCCGGCTCTCCGATGCCCTCACCCCGGAACAGCGCCAAGGCTGCCGGGACCTCCTGCTGCAGTTTGCTACCTTGTTTTCCCTCACCCCAGGGGTCACCCCCTGGTGCTTGCACGACGTGGACACTGGGGACAGTCCCCCTATCAGACACCGGGCATACCGCGTACCAGATCGGGTGCGGGCCTGCATCCAAGAGGAAGTATCCAAGATGCTCACGCTCGGGGTCATCGAGCCCTCGGACAGCCCCTGGGCCAGCCCGGTCGTGCTGGTCCCCAAAGCTGCTACCCTCGGCACTACTCCTGAGCTCCGATTCTGCGTCGACTATCGGGGCTTGAATGCTGTCACCAGAACCGACGCTCATCCCATCCCCCGAGCGGATGAATTGATCGACCGCATGGGGGCTGCCCGCTACCTCAGCATCTTCGACCTGACAGTGGGCTACTGGCAGATCGGCCTCACACCCCGGGCCCAAGAACGGTCAGCCTTTTCTACCCCCGATGGCCACTACCACTTCAAAGTCATGCCCTTCGGCATGAAGAATGCCCCAGCTACTTTTCAGCGACTAGTGAACCAGGTCTTGGCGGGGCTCGAGGAGTTCAGCGCCGCCTACCTGGACGATATCGCTGTGTACAGCCGCCACTGGTCCGACCACCTCCACCACCTCCGAGAGGTCCTGCAGGCCCTCCAGCGGGCCGGCCTCACAATCAAGGCCGGCAAGTGCTAAATTGGTCAGGGATCCGTGACCTACCTCGGACACCAGGTGGGAAGCGGTCTGGTGGCCCCTCTGCAACTCAAAATCGCTGCCATCCAGTCCTGGCAGCCCCCAGTCACGCAGACCGAGGTCCGAGCCTTCTTGGGGCTCACCGGCTACTACCGGCGGTTCGTGAGGGACTATGGCAGCATTGTGGGGCCCCTCACGGGACTCACATCCAAGAACCACCCGAAGAAGATCAACTGGACCCCAGACTGTCAAGCGGCCTTCGAGAAGCTGAAAGCCGCCCTGTGCACTGCCCCGGTGCTCCAGGCCCCCGACTACAGTCGGGAATTCATTGTGCAAACAGATGCCTCCGACCATGGCATCGGGGCGGTCCTCTCCCAGCTGAACCCCGAGGGACTTGACCAACCGGTGGCCTTCATCAGCAGATGCCTCCTGGCCCGAGAACGGCGCTGGAGCACCATCGAGAGGGAGGCCTTCGCAGTGGTGAGGGCCCTCAAAAAGCTCCGGCCCTATCTCTTCGGTACCCACTTCCGGGTGCAGGCAGATCATCGACCCCTGCAATGGCTAATGCAGATGCGGGGGGAAAACCCCAAACTATTGCGCTGGTCCATCTCCCTGCAGGGGATGGACTTCACTGTGGAACATCGACCGGGCCAAGACCACGCCAATGCAGATGGCCTGTCACGCTTTTTCCGCCTCGACGAGGAGAGTCCCCAAGAGGATGGGTGACTCTCCCCGCCTTCAGCTGGGGGGGACGCATGTTGGACAGGCCACATGAAGGGCTTGCTCCCTCCCCGCATGACAGGGCCCAAGCCCCGGCCCTCCAGGTGTGACCCACAGAAACAACCCGCACCCCGTCTCCAGACGGAACTCCTGCCCCCGGACATCTCTGTATCATGGGGCCGAACCACTACCGGCTCCCTCGGCCGGACCGGCCGCCATCTTGGACACTGCACCACGAGGCCGCGTGGCCTCAGCTCGACCCTAACCCTGGGCCTGGCCAGGCCCCGACATCCCGGCACCACCATCCACCCAGGAGGTGAACGGACCACTTGGCAGGTCGATGGGAGAAAGAAGTGTCGATGGCTCTCCCCCGCCAGGTGCCGATCGCCCTCCAGCTCCCCGGGCGCTGGCTCCACCCCCCTGCTGGGTGTCTGGACTCCCTCATCCCGGACCTCCCGACCTCCAAGTGCGAGGGTCCGGACATCAAAGGGCGCCAGACCTATAACTAGGACAGCTCCAGAGCAGGAAGGCAGTTGTATCCTGGAGTCGAGAGACACCGAGAAGAACTCATCCTTGACGGACTACCGGCGCTGCCGTAGCCCTGCCTTGTGAACTATCGTCCTGCCTGCTGGCGCTGCCACAGCCTTCAACATCCTCCATCCTCGTCGGGACCTGCTGGCGCTGCCGCGGACCGTTGCAACTACCACCTTTGTCGGGACCTGCTGGCGCTGCCGCGGACCGTTGGAACCACCACCTTTGTCGGGACCTGCTGGCGCTGCCGCGGACCGTTGGAACCACCACCTTTGTCGGGACCTGCTGGCGCTGCCGCGGACCGTGTAACGACCACCTTCACCGGGACCTGCTGGCGCTGCCGCGGCCCATCCAGCTAGAACACCGAGCTCGAGGATTGTGAGCTATCCATCATCGCATCTACCAGATTGGTAACCAGACTGTCCCGCTACCCCCTTTCCCAACCAAGAGACTAGAATCGAGGGGACCCCTGAGTCCAGACCTCCTTGTACCATCCTATCGTACCTAAGAGATCGCTTATAAAGAACGTTAAACCTTATCCTTGTGTGGTGTACATCTGTGGGGGGGAAGTTATTCGTCTGTACGATCGCTGGAGACGGCTCTCCCCGGAGACCTCTCCTCTTGTCCTCGGCCGACCCTCCCGGTCCGTCTAACAATAAGGGTTTGAGATGTGTCACTTCGCCAATGGCACTAATTCTGCAGAAAGTCTGGGAAAGATTGAGCACAGATTTTCTTGGACCTTTCCAGATTCTTCCTCTATCTCAAGCATTCTCAAGGATTCGCAATTGTGTTAATAGATCATGTATCAAAATGGCTTGAGGTTAAATTCATCCGTGAACCAAATACTAGAAGTATCATAACCTTCCTCACTGATGTATTTGCATAAGAAGAGTTCCCTTCAGAATTGTTAATTTTTATCAGACAATGAAGTGCAATTTGTATTGTAAGAAATGGAAGAGTTTTTAAAAAGAGCTGGAATTAGACACACAAGGTGTAGCCTTTATCATCACCAAGGAAATGGTCAAGTTGAAACAGGCAACAGATTGGTTGCTGACTGGGTGAGAGGAACTGTGATTGAAGGTGTTGATGTGGGACATGCTGTGATCATATCGCAATACTCCTCATAGTGTGACTGCTATTGCACCTTTTGCAGCGTTGCGAGGCAGTCGTACTCAGGATTTTTTGAGGCCAGCTTAATTGAATGATTACCAAAAATGAATTCCGGTAGTGTCATAGCAGTTGATATTGAGCTAGCTACGAGTAGAATAAAGAATAGTCAAATGAAAAGTAAATACAGGTTTGATGTCATTAAGGGAAACGAAAGTGTAGTGTTTGAGAAGGGTGTCTGTGTGTGTGTGCAGTTACCTAGGCCAAATGGATCAAGGGTAAATTGAGGTATGGTCCCACTTAGTGTGTGGGTGAAGCAAGCAAAGACAGTTGTGCTGTAAAGTTATGAAATGGACAATGGTGGTCAAGGTGGAGGGGGGCCCAGTACAAATGTGCACTAAACCTCTGGGGTATAAAATGTTCAAGGGCAATTCTTCATCTTCTCTGGGGAAGTGTATCCACCATGTTCCTGGAAGATTCTAAGACTATGGGATGACTTGATGTACTATGTGTTTAATGGCCAAATTGCAGTTTTGTAATTGGTATAGTTTTGTTCTCAGATATGTGTTGCTGTTTAATAATATTGATCTTGCAATACTTTTTTTTAGCTTTAATTTAGGGAAAATATATTGTTTATTTTTGTTTCTTTAAAAAAAAAGAATTTGTTATTGGGGAAAGGGGGAGGTGTGTTATATCAAATTCTTGCAGTGTGTTAGATGAGTCTGATCCAGCGCCGTACCAACAACAGATACTCCACTACCATATACTCACCTGGGCCCATAAACACACACCTATCGAGTAAACTGCTGGAGTCAAAGTTTATATGATTACACAATGTTTAGGTATAGTTATTCAATACTCCTAACTAACCTTTCACTGATCAAAAAGTTCTTTCCTCTGGTCGATGGACCATTGGTTGAACTAGTTGATGGTGCTAAGGAACATAACTTTTCTAAACATTAAAGGAAAATAACACAGACTCGAAAAGTTTTCAAAACCTTTATCTAAAATTTCAAGTGCATGTGAACCATCTCAAATACACAGTGGATTCACCAATCATTCAGTGGAGAGAAATTAATTGGATCATGGAATGATATACCATGGACTTATTCAATGAGCAATGTCTAAGGAAAGAGGAAGATAGAGAGAAAAGAGCATAACTAAATTACGAGACAAGTATATTTACCAAGAATGGTGTGAAGACCAACCCTCTGGCCAAGGGGCTGGTGAGGGTCCCCCAGGATAGGTCAGGAGACAAAGGCTTCAGGACAGGAATCAGGACAGGATAGTTGACCTCTCTAGAATACTAACGGTTGTGTCGCACCCCTCTCTGACACTCTCTTCCTCCTTGAGATTCTTCCTTGATCTACTTATCTAACCCAATTAAATTAGGATAGAAGGTTCTGCATCAGTTTCAGCATCCGATTCTTCATCAGCATCTCACAGCATCTCTCCCCAGCACCAGCATTCAGGCCACTAGTCGGGTTCAGCAAATCTTCATCTGACTAAGTAACTAAGGTCACCTCAGTTATACCTTTCATTCTCCATGTACCACCCACTAAAGTTTCAATATCGTAAAAATACAAAATCTAATTGGGCAGGCAAGGGGGATGATCATAACACCATGTTTACATGTCACTTTACTCAGTTTAACCATTGTTCACAAACACATCCCCATAATTGTTATTCAAAATTTTATTTCCCACCCGCATTCACATTTCCTTTACAACATTTGTTAATAGTCCAATATGTAAGTCCATTCCATTGAACTTTTCACCGTCCGATCCCAGGATCTTCAACACTCTCGACCTTGGCTGTCAACCAAAAAATCATATCAACGTTCCGGGTTAACTTTCAGTCAGACATGTGCAGTCTTTTACTCAGCTCACTTCAGTTATACATGAGGGGCCCAAATGCGCACTAATAATAAAATCAAAAAGACAAATGTTACTTTCACAAAATAAATGATCTCACTGCATACCACCCATCTCTACTCTAACCCCCTTTACTTATTAATACTTTCCCCGCATTAGCATTGATAAAATAGCTTGTTGCGTTTCAGCTAATCAGGTGCCATGCATGTGAGTCTTCAAGACTCCATTTTAGTGCCCTCTGCTCATGCGCAAGAATTTCCCTCCAAGCATTAGTCGTCATATTGTATAGATGCAGTTGACGCATCGCAGTAAAGATTTCCACGTTAAAGCATTTTTAGTCCTTCGTTCGTGTTACACGCATTAGTAAACACATGAGCAAGCCTCACTAACCCGCGTGTTTGTGTGGTGCGTATTAATTATTCAAAAAAACACAGTTAATAACTCATTAGTTACTTAAAGGAGAGGATCGCTTCCACGCAAGTCTCTTTTCTATGAGTCCTTGCTCCTTCAATCCCCTCTCTGATGGCATTTTGTGCAATCACAAATTACCCATCCCTCCTCAGGTGACAACTTTAAGCATTTCACATTTTCTATCTCCTCATTTTCTTTCTCAATTTCATCTTTACTTTCTAAGTCTCTCATCTTTTTGTATATCCTCCCTTTCATTTCCTCCATCTGTATCTCCTCATGTTCTCTCTTTCAGTTCTTTCCTTTCCCATTCACTACATATTTTCTTCTTCATCCATTATTTTTACAACATTTACACCAAATCATTATTACTAAGACTATTATTGTCATACCAACTGCTGGAAGAATTATTTGACCTAAAATACTTTTCCCTAAATCAGAAAACCAAGTCCCTATTGAAGAAATAGTCTTTGTTAGTCTTTCCCATACACTGTCAACCTCTAGTTATATACCCTCTGATTTCCTTACTTTTATCAGGAATGTAAGTGCAACAATGTTGAACTTTCAGCATTCCACAGACTCCGCCCTCTTTTGCTAATAAAATATCAAGTACAAGTCGATTTTGCAAAACCATATACCTAATTGCAACATTTCTGTATTTATCATCAAGAAACCCCCAGCAGTATCCGTCGAGAGACGATAAACTACTGTTGACAATCGACAAATTCTATGTGAATTCAAAATGACTCCCACTGAAAGAATCAATGCACCAAATATATCACCTACTATTTCTGAAAAACGAGCCCTCTTTCTCCGTGTTAGTCCATTATTACTTTCATTGCTTCCAGTGATTCTTTTTACATGATACATTTTCGGAAATACTATCCCAAAATAGCAGCTTCCGTACCACCGTGCAGGTAACTTATAGTAAGCATTATTCCAACACATGTAGTAAACCCCAGGAAATACTGGACCAGTTCCCCCTTTTAACCCCCAACCTCCCAAAATTAGAAAGGTATGTTCACAGTCACTGGAACCAACAAATACATTATTATAATCTGTCTTTAATCTATGGAGGCAGGTTTTCCCTTACTTCACAAAGTCCAGGGACATCGCAGCATGAGCCTTGCCAGCTATATAAATTACCTTTTTCCCAGCCCATGGTGGTACATGGGTTTTCTGTTCAGCAGCTTTCTTTTGGAAATCCAGTCTCCTTCCCTCAAATAAATTCAAATACACTTTTTCTTCTTCACTTAATATACATGTTAGATTATTCTTGTGTGCCTTAACTATATCTATTGATTTCATTGTTAAGAAAAATTCACCCATACACTGTGTATCCTTACTACTAAGTACTGGATTCATATTCCTTCGAATAGGAAGTTCTGAAAATACTACATCTAAATTTGAGTAATAGTACTGAAGTTTTCCTGTTGCGTAAAACAGACTTGCTAGAACACTACATGATAAACCATACATCAATGGTAAATGGTGACATGTGACTCCCTCTGATACTGTATGGTAATTTCATACAGACATAACAATCACTAATCTCCATTGTGTCTACATATTGAAATAAAAACTTTGTAAAGACATTTAAAGATGTATCATTATCTGACACTGTGTGATGAAAATCAGTCTCATCTCCTGCTTCTAATTCTACTCTATCTCCTTTTATTGTAGCTGTTTTCTCATTTGTAACTGTTTCATTCTTCCTATTGGTTATCATCAAAATAGGTACCGCTACTGTTAACAATAGCCATACTGAAATCACTAATAAAATACTACATATGCAAGCTCTACAATATATTTGTACTAAACTTCATTTCGGTTGCTCAGTGACTCTATTTGTTGCCATTTTAATCTGAGAGGATAATCTCTCTTCTTTCTTTCTTCACGTGGAAATTCAAGGTTCTTGTTTTAATGTGGTCTCAATCCTCTTTCATCAATCTGTGCAGCATTTACTTTTTTCTGATTGCTCTCTTAAATCTAAATTCTCAAATTCTTCTAAAATGACATAGGTCCACTCAGGGGCCTTGTATTTATTGTTCAATATTCTCAGTCTTGGCCTTCTTCGTGCATTTTCTCGGTTGACTGTTCAGATTGAGTTTGACTAGTAACTTCCTTTACTTGCTCTGGTCTCTCTGTTGTTTTTCTCGAATAGTATCTCAATCTTTTCACTCCATTCGGCCAGTTATCACCCTTTCTGACCCTTTTAACTTGCACTGCACTTTCACCCTCCACGTCTTTTTCTAGCGTTCTCTTATTTTTAGTATGTCTAGGCACAATCTGTTTTTGTTCTGAATCACTCTCTACCTATTCCTGTTCAGGTCTTATTGTTGTTATTTCATCCACCTGAACCTGTTCTTGTTCTTCTTCTATCTGGTCCTGTTCAGGTCTTATCTTCTTCTTCTGCCCAAACTTATTCTTCTTCCCCTAACTTGTCCTGTTCAGGTTTTACTGCAATTTGTTCTTCTGCTGCCTGAACGTGTTCTTCTTCTCCTATCTGTCCCTGCTCAGGTCTTTGAATAGTTCTATTTGTCTTTGCCTGAGTATGTTCTTCTTTCTTTGTCTGGTCCTGCTCAGGGTCACGAGTAGCTTTGTTCACTTCTTCCTGAGCATGTTCTTCTATACCTATTTGATCCTCACTACTTTCCTGTCTTTCTAATCTGGTTCTTCTTCTTGTCTGGATAACAACTTCAGGTATGTCAATCACTGGTATCCAACCTTCCTGACTTTTGCTCGGTTGTTCCTCGTCTATCACTTCAGAATTTATCACTCTAGGTTCTTCGACTTCACAACCTTCAGCTGTTTCAACTGGTTCAATCAGTTGCTGTTCTTCAGTAGGGTCTGGAACTCTTTTGGTATTGCTTGCATTAATCCAATTTTGTAAACATGCATACTTCACTGCTGTTGTAGTGACCGGAATGACTTTGCGTGGTTTATCCCACCTGGGTGCTAGGCACGACTTTTTGGCATGTTTCTTCACTACCACCCAGTCTCTAAGATTCAAATCATGCGCTTGCGTTGGCTGCCTGGCAACTGCGTCTTCTCCAACCTGGTGAGAGACATTACGCGCTAGGTTAGCCAATCCTTTGCAATAGTCCAATACCAGATCATCAGTTATACTCATCAATTTATTTCCAGGAATAAATGCTTGTCTCATTGCCCTTCTCATGATAATTTCATGTGGACTCAATACTGTTTTTCTATCAGGAATACTTCGAAGTCCCATCAACACAAGAGGAAATGCATCTGGCCATTTCAATGATGTTGATGCACACACATTTCCTAACCTCGACTTGATTGAGCCATTTAGTTGCTCAACCACTCCAGAAGCCTCTGGACGGTATGCACAGTGCAGTTTTTGTTCAATATTGAATGCTTCACAGATCAATCGAATTATTTCATTATTAAAATGAGGTCCTCTACCTGATTCCAAAGTGACTGGGAAACCGAACCGAGGAATCAACTCCCTCAACAGTAGTTTAGCAACTGTGAGACTATTATTTCTCCTTGTGGGATATGCTTCCACCCATCCTGAAAACAAACACACTATAACAATGACGTACTTCATTCCATTGCTTGGAGGAAACTCTATGAAGTCAAGCTGCATTCTCGTGAATGGTCCTTCTGCCTTTCCAATTTTTCCCCAACTGACTACTGTCTTCCTGCCTGGATTCTGCTGCTGACAAATTAAGCATCTTTGGCAAAGGCTCTCTGCGACTACCATGAACTTTGGATTGTACCAATTCTGTCTGAATAGTCTAATCATGGCTTCCCTACCAACATGCGTGTCTCCATGATATATTCTTGCCATTTGAGAGAGTAGGCAATCTAGCATAACTGGTCTGCCATCGGTGTATACCCATACATCATCTCCTGTCCTTCTTTCACAACCTGACCTCATCCAAATTTCTTTTTCACTTGTCTCAACTTCATCCTGTAATTGTCTCACCTCATCCCATGTTTCTAGAGCTGAAAAAAACATACGTTGACAGCTGATTTCACTTGGTTCAACCTTTCTATTTAGTGCCATGTTATTTCTTTCACAATATTGAGCAATTTGGTCAGCATATCGGTTACCGGCTGCTACATAGTCATTTCCTGACTGGTGAGCAGCACACTTGACCACTGCTATTTCTTTTGGCAATTGTATTGCGTCCAAAAATTCTTTTACACTTTTCCCATTTCTTATATGAGATCCTGAAGAAGTCAGAAATCCCCTCCTCATCCAGAGTTGGCCGAAGTAATGCACAACCCCGAAACCATATTGACTGTCTGAGAATATGGTTATCCTCCAATTTTTCCCAATTTTGCATGCCTTTGTTAAGGCCACCAAATTGGCTACTTGTGCAGACTTGACTCTCGGTAAACAGGATGCTTCAATGACCCCCGATACCTTACAAACAGCTTAGGCTGCACTGAGTCCTCCTCCCTCGGTTCTCATGTATGAGCCATCTACAAATAGTTAATGATCTGGCTCTTTCAGGGGCTCCTCTCTTATATCGGGACGGGGTTTGGTACACATCTCAGTTATATCCAGACAATCATGATCTACTTCTTCTTTCACTTCTTCACAACAGGGGTCTGGCAATAGTGTGGCGGGATTCATTATTGTACATCTTATTACTTGTCAACAAAATGAGGGACAGGTGGGTAAGTTTAAAGAGGTCCAGTGTACATACCCTAACGACTAGTAATACAAAAAGAGTACAAAGTTCCTCTGGTCAGAGAAAAATGTAAAAAGGTGAGGAAGGTAATATTATCAGCGGGACTGTCATGTGTCACGGGAGGGGGAAACCCTTTGTTGGAACTAGGGCTCTCACACACCCAGCAAGCTAGGTGTCATGCTTCATCATTTGAGCCTGCCTCTCGTCAGGTCGGCGCTGCAATTCCTGACGGGCTCCCAATAATGGTGCTCTTTAGCGGGGATCTTCTGTTCCTGCCGAAGGGTGCTGTGGGGGTAAGGGGCCCTAGAATGTGTAGACGTGGTGAAAGAATTAAAATAGGTACTGTTTGTCCACGGAAAAATATTTATTAAAGTGGTAAACAGCCTAATTAAAATAAGTGAAAAATGAGGTGGGTATAGCCACTAGTGGTTATGTCGCTAGTTATGTATGCCCTACACTCAGGAAGATCAACATGTTTCTTGCCTAAATAGCCAGTAATTGGTCACGGCAATTCATCAGGATCAAAAAAATAAGAACTATCTACAACGAAGGTGTGTGGATACTACATACCTAAGAGGTGCTCAGAAGTAACCTAAGAAAAAATGGAAAACAGAAAAGAACACATGACAATATACCACATGATAAATTGTACACACACAACAAAGTAGGCTACGATCATCAAGAGACTGCTGGGGACATGCTCCCAAGTGGATAATGAAAGGTAACTTGTGACGAGGCAAAACCAAAGACAGGACTGTGGAAGGAGACAAGGGGAGAGGTGAAGAACTCACCTATTGTACTGGCAAGGCAATCTTGCAGCAGTCTCCGGCGGGTAAAAAGGACTCCAACGTGGGTCCTGGGATAGAAACCGGGAAGGGGGATATTAAAAAACCTGAAAACTCAAAACCCGTGCATGGCGTAGTCATCCCATGAATCCAGAGGGGTGAGTGAAGTTCCGGCAGGTAAAGGCAGCCTAAAATCTCATAATGTACTCCCATGGGCGGTATGGTGTGCAGCCGTGGTGGCCCTCATACTCAGGGGCTCAGGCGTGTCATCGCACAAATGGTTAGAGGGGTGAATATCCATAATATAATGGAAACCTCGTAGACATAGCGGGAACCGCCGTAGCCCCTGGTAGCGGATGGGTCAGTACAGGACGGTGGCGCCCATGGAGTCATTGAAGTTAAAGAGGCGCCAAAAGACCCCTCCGTACAAGGAGACTCACCTCGGAAAATATGCGGATGTCGGGGAAGTGAAAAACACGCTCCACTCACCTGCGTCGGTTGACGCTCGTGCTCAAAGACCTACCCCTGCCGCCGGACCTGGGATGGGTAACGGAGTGAGCAAGTGTGAGCCAGATAAGGACCCCGGAAGACGCCGATGGCGTCACGTGACCCCGGGTGCCCCAACCCCATTGGCGGAGGAATTGACTTCAGTGTGGCCATATTGGAACAGGCAGGGAATCCGCCTATCGATATCCGGTTTCAACCCGTGACCGCGGGAAGTAGTTCCCCATAGGTGGAGATTCATAAGGAACGGGTAGCCATGATAGAGCGGGGTAACGAAGTGAGAGGTATGTAGGAAGTGGTGGATAAAACCAACACCCCAAATGGAATCGGGATGGAGACTGGGTTAGAGGAAGCAGTCACGGGGGCCATGCTACAGTGTGAAGGTAACATTGAACCTTTGGGGATGTAGCCCGTGAGTGGAAATAAAGAACCAAAACGGTAATAATCCGCTTGGAAAAACAGACAAACAACGAGGAAAAAGAGGGTAACAAATTAAAATAAATAAAATACAGTTGTTATATCTATGCAATACAGGTGGATAGAAATACCAGAGAAATCTATATGGCATCTGGTCTACTTTTAAGGGATGCACCAATGTCCCCAAAGCCAAGAGGGAGTGGTCAGGGGCAAAGGTCCCATGACCTATCTGAACGATCGTGTGGGATGTAAAACACAAACAGTTATAGAGGGGGCTCAAGCCCTAACAAGGAGAATCTCAGCCAATGAGTGCAGACCATGGGATATCATCATTCAAGCCAGTCAAATGTGAAGATAACCTAAGGACCCATCTTTGTTCTAGTTTGAACAATGCATTCTGAGAGATCTGAGGATGTGCTTCTAAGACCACCCAGCTGATAGTGTCAGTCTGATGTTGCATTTCTTTGAAATGAGTGTAAAGTTTAGTAGTCACTCTCTGACATCGTATGTTGCTCCTGTGTTCCGTTATCCTAGTCTTGACCATGCGGGTAGTCATGCCTATGTAAACCAACTCGCAGGGACATCTGATCATATAGATGCAGTTTTTTGTGTTACAATTGGTATGTCTGTTCAATGTCCAGTGGAAATCATTCTTAAAAGTGATGTCCTTACAGGTGATAGTCAATTTGCACACTACACAGGAGCCACAAGGGAAATGGCCCCTGACTGGGGGTAACTCCCATATTGTCCTTTGGCACGGTACACACACTGATTGTGTGAATTTCATACAATGGATCAATGAGCAAAATGAGTTCCTCAGATTCTCTCACACTATATCAGAGCACTCAATATCGTTTTTGGACTTGAATATCACACTACTCAATGGCACCCTCACCACCACACTGTACAAAAAACCCACTGACCGCAATAGTCTACTGCGTTACGACAGCCACCATCCCAAAACATTGAGGGATAACTTGCCCTTCGGGCAATTCCTACGCATTAGACGCAATTGCACTAGGGTATCGGACTACAACACAGAAGCTAAAATACTATCAACTAACCTGATGGCCAGGGGCTATCCCGCTAGATGTGTCCACAACTCTATGAAAAGGGCTAAGAACAACCCACGTGAGACACTACTAGAAACACACACCAAACCTGAAACTGACATCTTGACCTGTGTCACTTCCTTCACATCTGATTCAACCAGGATTAGAAAGATCATCTTGAGTAACTGGGGGATTTTAGACACGGGCAATCTCAACATACCCAAACCTAGATTTGCCTACAAACGCACACAGAACATCAAAGACCTATTGGTTCACACTAGACCTAGATTGAATACCATCGGTTCACAAAGGACAATATGGGAGTTACCCCCAGTCACGGGCCATTTCCCTTGTGGCTCCTGTGTAGTGTGCAAATTGACTATCACCTGCAAGGACATCACTTTTAAGAATGATTTCCACTGGACATTGAACAGACATACCAATTGTAACACAAAAAACTGCATCTATATGATCAGATGTCCCTGCGAGTTGGTTTACATAGGCATGACTACCCGCATGGTCAAGACTAGGATAACGGAACACAGGAGCAACATACGATGTCAGAGAGTGACTACTAAACTTTACACTCATTTCAAAGAAATGCAACATCAGACTGACACTATCAGCTGGGTGGTCTTAGAAGCACATCCTCAGATCTCTCAGAATGCATTGTTCAAACTAGAACAAAGATGGGTCCTTAGGTTATCTTCACATTTGACTGGCTTGAATGATGATATCCCATGGTCTGCACTCATTGGCTGAGATTCTCCTTGTTAGGGCTTGAGCCCCCTCTATAACTGTTTGTGTTTTACATCCCACACGATCGTTCAGATAGGTCATGGGACCTTTGCCCCTGACCACTCCCTCTTGGCTTTGGGGACATTGGTGCATCCCTTAAAAGTAGACCAGATGCCATATAGATTTCTCTGGTATTTCTATCCACCTGTATTGCATAGATATAACAACTGTATTTTATTTATTTTAATTTGTTACCCTCTTTTTCCTCGTTGTTTGTCTGTTTTTCCAAACGGATTATTACCGTTTTGGTTCTTTATTTCCACTCACGGGCTACATCCCCAAAGGTTCAATGTTACCTTCACACTGTAGCATGGCCCCCGTGACTGCTTCCTCTAACCCAGTCTCCATCCCGATTCCATTTGGGGTGTTGGTTTTATCCACCACTTCCTACATACCTCTCACTTCGTTACCCCGCTCTATCATGGCTACCCGTTCCTTATGAATCTCCACCTATGGGGAACTACTTCCTGCGGTCACGGGTTGAAACCGGATATCGATAGGCGGATTCCCTGCCTGTTCCAATATGGCCACACTGAAGTCAATTCCTCCGCCAATGGGGTTGGGGCACCCGGGGTCACGTGACGCCATCGGCGTCTTCCGGGGTCCTCATCTGGCTCACACTTGCTCACTCCGTTACCCATCCCAGGTCCGGCGGCAGGGGTAGGTCTTTGAGCACGAGCGTCAACCGACGCAGGTGAGTGGAGCGTGTTTTTCACTTCCCCGACATCCGCATATTTTCCGAGGTGAGTATCCTTGTACGGAGGGGTCTTTTGGCGCCTCTTTAACTTCAATGACTCCATGGGCACCACCGTCCTGTACTGACCCATCCGCTACCAGGGGCTACGGCGGTTCCCGCTATGTCTACGAGGTTTCCATTATATTATGGATATTCACCCCTCTAACCATTTGTGCGATGACATGCCTGAGCCCCTGAGTATGAGGGCCACCACGGCTGCACACCATACCGCCCATGGGAGTACATTATGAGATTTTAGGCTGCCTTTACCTGCCGGAACTTCACTCACCCCTCTGGATTCATGGGATGACTACGCCATGCACGGGTTTTGAGTTTTCAGGTTTTTTAATATCCCCCTTCCCGGTTTCTATCCCAGGACCCACGTTGGAGTCCTTTTTACCCGCCGGAGACTGCTGCAAGATTGCCTTGCCAGTACAATAGGTGAGTTCTTCACCTCTCCCCATGTCTCCTTCCACAGTCCTGTCTTTGGTTTTGCCTCGTCACAAGTGACCTTTCATTATCCACTTGGGAGCATGTCCCCAGCAGTCTCTTGATGATCGTAGCCTACTTTGTTGTGTGTGTACAATTTATCATGTGGTATATTGTCATGTGTTCTTTTCTGTTTTCCATTTTTTCTTAGGTTACTTCTGAGCACCTCTTAGGTATGTAGTATCCACACACCTTCGTTGTAGATAGTTCTTATTTTTTTGATCCTGATGAATTGCCGTGACCAATTACTGGCTATTTAGGCAAGAAACATGTTGATCTTCCTGAGTGTAGGGCATACATAACTAGCGACATAACCACTAGTGGCTATACCCACCTCATTTTTCACTTATTTTAATTAGGCTGTTTACCACTTTAACAAATATTTTTCCGTGGACAAACAGTACCTATTTTAATTATTTCACCACGTGTACACATTCTAGGGCCCCTTACCCCCACAGCACACTTCGGCAGGAACAGAAGATCCCCGCTAAAGAGCCCCATTATTGGGAGCCCGTCAGGAATTGCAGCGCCGACCTGACGAGGGGCAGGCTCAAATGATGAAGCATGACACCTAGCTTGCTGGGTGTGTGAGAGCCCTAGTTCCAACAAAGGGTTTCCCCCTCCCGTGACACATGACAGTCCCGCTGATAATATTACCTTCCTCACCTTTTTACATCTTATTACTGTCACATTTTCTGCTCCCAAAATCACTCTTTCATACTTAGTCATCCGACTAGGAGTAAGGTGCTGCGTTTGAGTTCTTGTTAAAAGAATTTCAACTGAATGTGGGATGAAGACTTTGACTGGATGTCCCATCACAATTGATTCACTCTGCTCCAGACTCATACAACTAGCAGCAACTGCTTTTGGGCAGCCAGGTAAAGCTGTAGCCACAGGATCCAAAGTAGCAGAGAAATAAGCTACTGGACGTCGGTTTAATCCATGCCTTTGGGTCAAAACTGAAAGGGCACTACCTTGTCTCTCACAACAGAACAGTGCAAATTCTTTCGTATAGTCAGGCATGCCTGAAGCAGGGGCCTCACACCGACAATTTCGCAATTTCACAAATGCTTCCATGCACTCATCATTCCAGACAATTGGATCCTTTGCTCTTTTCCGGGTTAACTGAATCAATGGTTTTGCCAGCAGAGAGAACCCTACTATCCACTGCCTCCAGTACCCAACCACTCCGAGAAACTTTCTCACTTCCTTTTGCATCTGAGGTAGTTGCATTTTTTTAATTATCTTTATTCTTTCTGGGGTTTGTTTTTCTAAATTTTCTTTCTATTTTATGCCCTTAATATTTAACTTCTAGTTGACAAAACTGCAACTTTTCTGGAGACACCTCGTGTCCTCTTTCTGCCAAATGGCTCAGAATGCAATTGTGTCAGTGACACAATCTTCTCGCGATTTTGATGCCACCAGTAGGTCATCAATGTACTGAACCAGGACTGAATTTCTGGGCATGACCAATGTTTCTAAACACTTTTTCAGGATTTGATTAAAAATCAAGGGGCTCTCGGTGTACCCTTGAGGGACTCGGCACCATGCCAAGACACTGTCTTCGAACCTAAATGCAAATACATACTGGCTGTCTGGGTGCAAAGTAATAGAGAAAAAGGCTTGGCATAAATCAATTACTGTAAACCAGCCTGCATTCCAGGGTATCTGATAAAGATCACTGCTGGATTTGGCACTACTGGGCAACAAGGAACTACAATTTTGTTGATCTTTCTCAGGTTCTGCACTATCCTGTATTTTCCGCTAGGCTTTTTAAGTCCTATTATGGCGAATTACAAGTACTGCCCATTATTTATTTTAGAATGCCTTGCTTAATCAATCAATCAATTTCTGGAGCAACTCCTGCTTTCACTTCTGAACTCATTTTATACTGTCGCGTGTTGGGATAAACTGCACCTTCCTTCACTGTCACTTTCATTGGATCTACATTTGACATTAACCTAATATATTTTCCTGTAAAATCCCACACTTCTGGATTTACAGTTGTTCTCAATTCTTCTGGTAATTCATTCTCAGTCATCAAGGAATACATTTCATCTACCTCAGTACCTTGCTTAGCAAGCATCATTTTGTATATAACGTCTTCATCAGGGGTTTGGAAAGCAACACCATCTGGTGTGAAGTAGTTCGTGCAATTCATTTTGCACAGTAGATCCCTCCCTAACAGATTAACTGGACTGGAATCGCAAACTACAAACCGATGCATGTCTTTAAAATTTCGGATATGTACTTCCATTGGTTTTGTGATTGGGGTTCTAATCTGTTGGTTTGACACTCCTACAACTTGGATGGCTTCTCCCGAGAGGGGTAGGTTTGGGATGTCTGCTGGTCTCACAGTAGACTGGGTAGCACCAGTATCCAATAGAAAAGTGATATCATTGCCTTCCACTTTCCATCAATAAATGGACCTGACTGATCTACTGGCAAGGATGCGCCAAGTACGCACTCCTCTTCCTCCCTCCTCAGGCACCACCATTGCGCATCGTCCATCTCTCCATCATTGTTCTGTAAAATAAATTGTGTAACCACTGAATTTTTCTTACCACTTTCTCCCTGAAATTCAGCGTTTGCACTGTGTCTTTGAGGGTTCACAAAGTTTGGCATAGGAGCTGCTGGGACCTGATACTGTGGGGTGACTCCCTGCTGCGGCTGATTCATAACCACTTCATTCTGCATCTGTAGATTGAAATTTTGGTATGGCCCATTACTATTCTGAATACTCTTACACTCACTTTTTCAATGTCCAAACTATCCGCACGCATGACAGGGAAATTTCTTCTTCGCTTGCTCTCCATTCATTCTTCCTCTTATTTTACCACCATTCGCCACTTGATCATTCTGATTCTGCTGACTATCAGTCTGGGTGTTCAACTTATTTTCCTGCTGTTCAGCCAATTTTACTTGTGCCTGCATCATTTTCTCTTTTAACTTTCTACGCCTTGCCTCAATGTCATCTCCGCAATATTTAGCATACTTCAAAATCTCGTCAATCGACTTACTCTGCCAGCACATGTGCTGTTGAATCATCTGACTAATCTCCGGTTTCAAACCATACACGAACCGATACACAAAATGTCCCATATCCTTATCACCAATATTCTCAAACCCCCTGTACTGCTTAAACACTTGCAGTAACCTCTCATAGTACGCATGTACAGACTCATTTTGGGACATATTAACAAGGAACAGGGAAAATTAACGCTAAGGGTGCTTAGCGTTCATTTTTTTAGCGCCCGCTATCGCTGGATAATATCGCCTGGTTATCACGTTATTAACAACGCTAACCGCCTAGGCGATAAAAAAATCCAGCGATAGCTGCATTTTGGGAGGTTATCGCTGGTAATGCAGCGATAAAACTACAAGGACAGGGATATCCTTGTTGATAGCCCATGGTGGACTTAGCCATGTAATCCACCTCCAATTGGATTACATGGCTAAGTCTGAAAATTAGCAGACGTAAAAAAGCAGCTTCACGCTAACAGGGTTAGCGTGAAGTTTGATAATAGGAGAAATGTCGCTTAGCGACATTTCTCCTATTATTTTGCTCTGGAACGCCCACTTTGCATCTCATTAGAGATGCAAAGGAAAGCGTAGTGAAAAAGGGTGCTAACATGCGATTTTACATGTTAGCACCCTGTTGTTGATAGGGCGATATTTTTATCTCCGCTTCTTTGGCTTTTAAAGCCAAAAAGGCAGAGATAAAGCCCTTGTTAATATGCCCCTAAGTTCTTGAGTTGTTCTATCTATCTTTACCCAATCTGTTTTTTTAGGAGGGATTTTCCCTTTCAGGAAAGTAATTACTTGGTAATATTTCTTCATCACCTCGTCTGAGGGTGCTCCTGTTTCGGAGTCTCTAGTATACTCTTCACTTGGACAATCAACTGTGATTTTACACTCTGTCCATAAGTAAGCAGGTACCACAATATCAAACAAACCATCCAGATCCTTCAACAGAACCTTTGAAACTTTTATAAATCTTTCAACGGGCTTCTCTATCAACCTAGGGAAATCGTTTGTAAACGACAAAATATACTCTCTGCTCCGCAGAACATGAACATATTCACCACCAGGAACCTCCCTCATGGGACACAATCTTTCTGCCTTGTCTGATTCTTTTAGTAAGAATGCAGATAATGCTTATTTTGCTTGTGCTTCCTCCTTCTTTCTTGTCCACCTAGTTCTCCTCTTGTCAATGTTTCCCCACTTCTGCAAAATATTCATTAACTCCTTTACCTGTAGTTTCCTACCAGGCACATTTATATTCTCCAAATCCTTGTCAGTAAACTCCACTCGATATGGCTTCTGTAATAATTTTGATCTCCCTATATCTACTTCAATCTCTGAAGCAAGCTCTGTCAATCTCTCATGAAACAATTTTGCATTTATAGTTATACTCCTACAAATAAACAACAGCTCTTCATTGCTGTAAAGGTTCAATCTATCTAATCCCACATTTCCAGCTATCATCTCTTCCAGCTCCACTTTCAATCTGTAAATATCTAAAATATTTGGTGTTGAGCTTCGCTTTTCTATTCCCTGTACCCATCTTTCTAAATCTTCTGGGGTAACTGCTGTGGTGCTTCTAGTGCCTAAAGGTACCATAGACCCTTTTTCTTTTGAATTTCCGGGTGTGGCTCTTTTTGGGGTTTCAATTACGGGTTCTCTTATTGGAAGATCCATTAAGGAAATGACTAAATCACACTCACTGGCCTGATCATCAGATATTACTACCTCTTTTTCTAGGATTACTCAAAGGAGTTGGTACAACTTGGGGTTTCAGACAACTCTTTTTATCTCCATATAATGGGATAACAGGACCTATTGTCACTGGTACTGTCAATGCTTCCGCGTTTAAATTCAATTGACTTATTTTCTGTACTACTTCCTCTCTAGTTCTATTCAATACTTCTCTTTCTTTATCTTGTAGCACCCTATTAACTGATGTATCATGTAAAATTTGATGTATTAAGAGTGTTTCCATTACCGGTGCACTTGGGGTGACTACTCTACATGGTCCTTCTTGGTACAGTGGAGGATGTTTAGTTAAAATGTCCTCTAACAATTCGTCATCTGATTCACCATATCCTGTTACATTCATGTGTTTTGTTTTTTCTTTACACTTACTTCCCAATTGTTCCTTAGCCATTAACACTGGTTATGAACCTTCTGACACCATAGCTCTTCTCCATTGTTTCATCTGACCTTCGTGTGACTCATGTAAATATCTTGGGAAAAATCCTCTATACCCCTTTCTGCTGCTACATTTTTCTCGTTCATATGGCTCAGTCTCCCATTCTTCCAAAGCCTCATACTGAGTTAACCTAGGTCTTGGTTCTAAATCATTCATCCTCATTCTCAAATTCTGAAGAATTCTCCCATTAAACGTACCATGTTCTGGAAAAGCTAAAACTCCATCACCTTTTGTAGATTCCATCCAATTCTCCAACCATACACAAGTATGATATCCTCTTTGCATCATCATAAAGGAAGCGGATGTTTTCGGTGGCGGAATAGGAACTCCCTCTCTAGTAAACACAGGCTTATCTTTCTTAAAGAAATTCTTAATTTTCTTTATTAATGACATTTTTCTCTTTTCTCCATACATTCTAGATGAACAATATATTTAAGAATATTCCACAAACCCTTAAACTCTGCTATCTGTGCGACTCACACCAGCAGTCAAATCAGAATCCAACTTACAAATTTTCGTCGACCAATCATAGCGTGGCTTCTATCAATCAACTAATCAGACTCAGACTCACACTCGTGGTCTGACCAATGCCAGCACGGCCTTTTGTGATGTCACTATTACTCCTTACTACTCACCCCTCCTTTACAATCTGCTTCTGTCTCACGCCCGCTGTTTCAACCAATACCAGCGCAGCTCTCTGTGACGAGTAAACTCACTGCAGTGTGGCTTCTGTCACCACCCGCTATTCATTTCCCAGGAATTGGACAACATAAAACAAAGATGCTAACTCTTTTGTTAAACATAAATCAATAATCAATAATCAATACTCATCACCAAACTAATCAATAATAACCATAACTCTGCTACCAGAAAACTGATCCAGCAGCGTACCAACAACAGATACTCCACTACCATATACTCACCTGGGCCGATAAACACACACCTATCGAGTAAACCGCTGGAGTCAAAGTTTATATGATTTCACGATGTTTAGGTTTAGTTATTCAATACTCCTAACTAACCTTTCACTGATCAAAAGTTCTTTCCTCTGGTCGATGGACCATTAGTTGAACTAGTTGATGGTGATAAGGAACATAACTCTAACTTCTCTATACCTTAAAGCAAAATAACACAGACTCAAAAAGTTTTCAAAACCTTTATCTAAAATTTCAAGTGCATGTGAACCATCTCAAATACACAGTGCATTCACCAATCATTCAGTGGAGAGAAATTAATTAGATCATCGAACAATATACCATGGACGTACTCAATAAGCAATGTCTAAGGAAAGAAGAAGATAGAGAGAAAAGGGCATAACTAAATTACGAGAGAAGTATATTTACAAAGAATGGTGTAAAGACCAACCCCCTGGCCAAAGGGCTGGTGAGGGTCCCCCAGGGTAGGCCAGGAGACAAAGGCTTCAGGACAGGAATCAGGACAGGATAGTTGACCTCTCTAGAATACCAATGGTTGCGTCGCAACCCTCTCTCACACTCTCTTCCTCCTCGAGATTCTTCCACGATCTTCTTATCTAACCCAATTAAATTAGGATAGAAGGTTCTGCATCAGGTTCTGCATCTGATTCTTCATCAGCATCTCACAGCAACAGCATTCAGGCCACATGTCCGGTTCAGCAAATCTTCATCTGACTAACTAACTAAGGCTACCTCAGTTATACCTTTCATTCTCCATGTACCACCCACTAAAGTTTCAATATCGTAAAAATACGAAATCTAATTGGTCAGGCAAGGGGGGATGATCATCACACCATGCTTACATGTCACTTTGCTCAGTTTAACCATTGTTCACAAACCCATCCCCTTAACTTTTATTCAAAATTGTATTTCCCACCCGCATTCACATTTCATTTGCAACATTTGTTAATAGTCCAATATGTTAGTCCATTCCGTTGAACTTTTCACTGTCTGTTCCCAGGATCTTCAACACTCTCGACCTTGGCTCTCAACCAAAAAATCATGTCATCATTCCGGGTTAACTTTCAGTAAGACATGCGCTGTCCTTTACTCAACTCACTTCAGTTATACATGAGGGGCCCAAATGCGCACTAATAATAAAATCAAAAAGACAGATGTTACTTTCACAAAATCAATGTTGTCACTGTATACCACCCATCTCTACTCTAACCCCCTTTACTTAGTAATACTTTCTCCGCATTAGCATTAGTAAAATAGCATGTTGCATTTTAGCTAAGCAGGTGCCATGCACGTGTGTCTTCAAGACTCAATTTTTAGTGCCCTCTGCTCATGCGCTAGAATTTCCCTTCAAGCATTATTCGTCATATAGCGTAGATGCAGTTGACGCATAGCAGTAAAGATTTTCCCGTTAAAATCTTTTTAGTCCTTTGTTCGTGTTACTCACATTAGTAAACAAGCAAGCTTCACTAACCCGCGTGTTTGTGTGGTGTGCATTAATTATTCGCAAAACACAGTTAATAACTCATTAGTAAGTTAAAGGAGAGGATCGCTTCCAAGCAAGTCTCTTTTCAACGAGTCCTTGCTCCATCAAGTCGGCTTGCAGACTGTATGGCTCGTTGCACCTCTACCCTGCATCATTCGGACATTCAGTTGGAATGTTGTGGGTGAGTGGACAGTTGGAGGTGCCTACGAGCAGGCTTTGATCCTGCCTTGAATAAGGAATCTCAGTGATGTCTATGGAGGTTTATATCACTATGTAATACTTCCTCCTCCCACTTTATACTGAATTAATTATTATTGGCTTTAGGAGTCTGTGCACTTTAACACTGCTAAACAGTGCTAAAGTGCTTGTGGTCTCTCCCTAAAACATGGTAGAATTGGTTTACACCTGTTTGGCATATTTAATTTACTTGTAAGTCCCTTGTAGAGTGGTATGCCATATACTCAGGGCCTGTACATTAATGCTACCAGTGGGCCTGCAGCAATTATTGTGCACCCCACTTTAGTAGCCATCTAAAACATGTTGCAGGCCTGCATTGCAGCCCGAATGCAGTGTCACATTGCCATGATGACTTGGCATTTAAAACAAACTACTTGTCAAGCCTTAAACTCCTCTTTTATTACATACAAGTCACCCCTAAGGTAGTGATGTGTAATTAAAAGGTAGGACGTGTACTGTTAAGCTTTACTTGTCCTGGTAGGGAAAACTCCCATATTCGTTTTTCATTACTATGAGGCCTACCCCTCCCATAGGATAACATTGGGGATTCTTTATTACATTTAATAAGCTGTAATTTCTAAATGAGAGGAGGTATATATATCATGTTTGGTACCTATGAAATTGTAATGATTAACCCTCTTTAAAGGTAAAGTCAAATTTATCATTCCAATTTTGAAAATGACACTTTTAGAAAGTTAGCATTTTCCTGCCCTCAGCCCTTTGTCCCTGCTTCCTGTCTTAGGCCACATGAAAGGGTGTAGTCGACAGTCCGAGTTTGTGAATTCCTCCGGCAGGTCACACAATAGTGTGATTAGCTGAGCCTCAACGGGCCATGAACTGCAGGATAGGGGGTGAAATTGAGCACAGTCCCGCTTGCACCTGAATAGGCTGTGTCCTGTCTCCTCACAGTAGGCCTAGGTGGACTTAGACAAAACTTGGCCAAAAAGTACTCTGAGAACCAGGAGGAGACTGGGACCAACCTGCCCGTCTATCTGCCTGTGGTGCATCACCAGTCAGATGACTTTGCAGCTTTTTCCACTACGTTCTCCATGGCAGCAAATTCATTTCAGCTGTCCTTTGCCCATAAAGTATAGAACCTCATGGAACTGTCTTCGGCTACAGCCTCCTGCTTCGTCCCACTGGAAATGTTTTGACTTCCATCTCGCTGGCTAAGTCTAAAGTTAAAAATCTTCACTGTTTCTTCACTCCACGGCTATCCGATGACGATGCTCTCTCATCCGTTACTTTTGCAGCCTTGCCCCGCTGAACTTTTACCTTCTCAGACACTTTTTCTTAAAAAAGTTCTGCTTCCGAAAATAAGCGCTGACTGGGCCCAACCCACTTCTTTTAGCTGACCCGTGCTCCATCGTGGTCGGCCTTAACGTTTAACTTTGCCTGGTCTAGCGTGACCAGATGTTTGTTGTTGGTCCTTTTATCTATTAGGCACCATTTTACAATTTATTCTTTAAAAATTCATAGTTCTGGTTCTACTGATTGGCCTTTTATGGTTTCGGTGTCAAATAATTCATTAAAATATACTCTATTTTTCTTAATTGGTTTGAGATTGTTCTTGCGTTGTGTTTTCAACTGATAGTGTTTGTGTGCTGCATAAATACTTTGCACATTGACTCTAAGTTAAGCCTGAATGCTTTTTGTGCCACGCTACCCAGGGTTAAGCATAGGTTCATTTAGTGACTTCTTGTGGTTTACCCTGCAAGGAATTGTGGCTGTTGCTTGACCAGGGCTCACACCCCAGTCAACCAATAACCCCATTTCTCATGACAAGTACCAATGATATAATACAAATTAATATATTAAACACAAAAGGCAAGGTGGTAAGGCAAGCCATCATAGACGGTGCAATGATTTCCCTTGTCACCAGCTGGGGTTTTAGTGAGAGTGTGGGCTAAAAGAAGGAGGAAATTTAATTTACACTGGCGTAATTTGCGTATTTTTGTGAATTTCATGTTATGCTTGTTATGCAAAATTCAAGAAATTATGGAATTACACCACTTTAAGTACCTATGAGGCATTGGCAGTAAATTACTGCAAATACAACACACAGGAATAACAGAATGCACCAAAAAATTATGCAAGAACGTATTTTGCAGCAGTTCTGTGGCTATGTTAAAATGTTTTCATGTTTACCAGGACTCCCTGCTTAGGACTTATTAGGTCGAGCCTAGACAGCTCTTGTGCTGCATGGAAGATCTGCTGTATATACTTTGGGGGCTCTGGAGATCAGCCCCAGGACTTGTCTGCTTCCGCTTGTGCTTGGGGACTTTTTTTCTGTTCAACTGCCTCTATTTAACTGTCTTGATAGAAAACGACCAGTAGAGGTCAGTAAAATAGCAGAATTGCTTTCTGCTTAGGGACTTTCTTTTTTTATTTTTCTGCCAACTGCCTCTATTTTACTTTCTTGATAGAAAACAACCAGCAGGGGTCAGTAAAACCAAAATCACTTAAGCATTACCTACCTTCATTACCTAGATTTCAGGCCATAGAAACCTTTCTTCTATGGGCACCCCTAGAAAATAATACTTTTTCTACATTTTGTACATTTTGTATTTTCAGTGATGTGACCACCGAAGGCCTTGATTTTATATTAAAAACAGAGCTTTGGACAATACCATTTATTGCTGATAGGCAGTATTTCTCTCCATGTGTTCCCATACCTGGCGTGTTCCGCAGTGTGGTGCTAACTTTCCCTCCATGTTAAAGAACAGTAGATGTTTCAGCACCCAGGCTAATGTACTGCATAGCTAAATACATATAAGGTCCCAAAGGCGAGACCAATTGCATTGCAAATGCATGTTTTTGAGTAGGGATTTCTTGGGGAACGGGGTAGAAGAACTTTAACCTTTGTAGTGTAATGATTTGTCTAGTAGATCATGCCCCTTTGGTTATTTTGTTTCTTCTAGAGGTAACACACTACACTATGAAGGGCATCAAGTGTCATTTGGCATGATTCACATCCAGAAATCAATCATAATATTAAAAGAAATAAGAACAACAGTCCAACCTTTTAACAGTAGCTCTTTTAAACACAATGAGCTTCAGGAGCAACCAAGTTAACAAAAAATAATAATTGATTATTATTTGGAAATACTTTATGGCACAGTGGCAGTGATCGTGATGTTGTACATGAATCACTAGTACTCTTTTAAATAAGTATATTGTCACATATTACACAACTAAAGACATTAATTTTGAGTAAAAGTAAAGTACTTGAAATCTGCATTGTATAATGCTTTGTGATCACATATGTAAGTCAATGATGGGTCAAGTAATTTTACGCTGTGGTTTCCAAAAATTAAACGGTATTTAGTATATCTTTTTGTAACTCATAGCATGGTGAATATTGCTTCCTCTAGGTTCCAAGCATACACCCATGAGTCTCTGGTTAACCGAAGAGCAATACTGCATCCATGCAGGTGTCTAACTCATGGTGGTCTTCAGTTCGTAGAAACCTTGCAGAACATGATCACTTGTCTTCATTTGCAGCTTTGCAGCCTGTGCACTTTTGAAATTCTTTGATATGTTCTGAATACCCTCATGCTTAGCGTTCTGATGGTAAAGAATTAACATTTAGATCAAAACACACCATTTGGACATTTGGTAGTGACCAGCCTGTGAAAGGGTTGAGTGGAGGACGTCTGCACGTGACCAGCATGCTCTCTTCCAAACAGCGTCCCATCTCTCTGTCCTTTCATTGCAAGGTAGCGCAAGGCAACAGCGTGCCAGTCTATCGCTTCCTCAATGTGCACGCGGCCAACTGAGTGTGATCCTCGAAGGAGCGTGCCTGCAGACAGGAAGATGTAGAGACAGTCAGCTCAATCATGCGTTTATAGAATAATTCACCAGTTACATAATAGTTGTCATGCCCATTGGGTGACATTGGATATTATACCCCAACCATACATGTTACTGCTTTGATCATGCATTCTGTTTTTCTTACTATCGTGTTGTAATCGAATATACGATGTTACATCGCAGTGTTTACACCGCAATACCTTTACAACGCAGGCATTACAACGCAAGTCGTTACAGCGACTTGCTCTGGAGGGCGCTGGACTTAGGAATAGTATGATTTACCATTCCAACTCCAGTCTACATACAGTATGGAAGGTGTTGGAATAGTAAATCACACTATTCCTTAGGTTAGAGCGCCATCCAGCGCAAGTCATTGTAATGACTTGCATTGTAATACCCGCGTTCTAAAAGGTATTGCAGTGTAAATACCGCGATGTAACCGATGTTTCCCGTTGTATTCATGTATAATGTGGTATATGAATGGGTGATTCTCTTTTGTATATATGAGGACCCAGATTTACAAGCACTTTGCATCACATTTGTGGATATTTTCCATAAATTAGTATTATGGGATCTTGATAAACGTGGTGACAAACAGGGATTGTCTCATAATAAGGCTGATAACCTTACTAAGAATGAGGTGTTAAAATAATAATGACAGATAGTGACATTACTATACGAGAGGCTGTTAAAGGTGGTAACATTGTGATAATGAAAAGGGTGATGGTGGTATTGAGGGGGTTGGCTATAGTGGTGGTAGTTATGGTGGTGGTAGGTTGGTAGTGAAGATGTTAGTGTTTAGAAGGGTGGTGGTGGTTTGGGTGGTTGTAGGCAGGGTGGGGATCAAGGAAGGGTGGTTGTGGTGGATAGGATTGTGGTTAGGGGTGGTGGTCGTTAGGGCAGAGTGGTGCAAGGTAGGGTAGGTGGTGTTGGTTAGGGTAGGGGTGAGGAAGGTAGGGTGGTGTTAGGGTAGGGTGGTGGTGGTTGTCATCGTTAGGGTGGTGGGGTGGTGGTTGCAGGGTGGTGGTAGTAGGGTTGTTGGGTGGTTTTGGTAGGGTGGTTAGGAGGCTGCTGTGTAGGGTGGTGGAGATTAGGTTAGTGATATGGTGGTGCTGGTAGGTCAGTATTGGTGTTTAGGGTGGTGTCGGTGGGTAGGGTGATGGGGATGGTTAGGGCAGTGGTGGTTAGGGTAGGGTGGCAGTGATGGATAGTAGGGTGGTGGTGGGTAGGATCAGATGGAGGTGATTACATGGGTGGATGTTATGGCTGTAGTGATTTGGGTATGGTGATGGTGGTTAGTAGGGTGGTGGTTGTTATAGTAGAGTGGTGGTGGTTATGTTAGGCTGCTTGTGGTAAGGATGTGGTGGTTAGGGTAGGGTGGCAGAGGTGATGCTGGTGGATATTAGGGTGGTGGTGGTTAGGGTGGTTGTTAGGCTGGTGGCGATCTGGGGTCTGCTGGAGGTGGTTAGGGTGGTGTTTGTAAGTGTGGTGATGGTTAGGGTAGGGCGGTGATGGTTTGGGTAGGGTAGTGCACAATGGCCGTGGTGAGGATGGTGGTGGTGATTAGGGTGGGGGGCAGGGTGGTGGCATGGGGTGGTGGTGGTAGGACTGTGGTGGTGGTAGCAGTATTGTGGGGTTATTGTGGTGGTTGTGGTGGTTAGGGTGTTGAGGTTGGTGGTGGTGGTTAAGGTGGTGATGATGGGTAGGGTACTGGTGGTTAAGGTGATGTGGTTATGATATTGGTGGTGGTTAGGGTAGAGTGGTGGTGGTTATGGTAGAGTGTTGGTGGTGGTTAGGGTAGGGTGGCGGAGATTAGGGTGGTGGACATGGTGGAGATAGTGTGGTGCTACACATACTGACGTGGGTGAAGGGACAGGGGAAGAAGCAACAATAGGGACATCAGGGAAGAACAAAGAAAAAAAGTAATTCAATCCCAGAGTGAGCAGCGGAAGGAAACAAATGAAAAAGAAGCAATGGTCCATGCTACATGGAAGGAAGAAATAAACACAGAGAAAGTAAAATCGGCATGCACTGGCCAACCAGTAGCTAGCAAGTAAGAGTGACAATGAAGCCAAAGAGTGGTAAGCAATAGGCGGACTCAAAGCCCATTTTAGTTAATAAAATATCTGGCCAGCGCATGCACTGTCTCAGGCAAGAACTAAAAAGTTCTGTTTACTTACACAAGGGCAGATGGGAATTTTACAGTGGGCAAGATCTATTGAACATTATCTTTTCTTTAATACAACAAAGCGCCTTGTCAGTTCAAACAATGCAAATCACATTACACTGTATATGTCATTATTTCTCTTAAAACAGAGGCAGTGATAAATTATAACGGTGACAAAATTATATGCCAAACGTTGCAATAGTGTTACATCTGAGCAATTAGACCATACCAAACTTTGGGGTTAGACCACTGACTTATCAGTCACATATCAAGTTGCAAAGAATTCTAGGGTTCAATAAAGAGTTGAAGAAAGAATGTATTGAAGTGCTGGATTGTTCTAAGTGAAATACTATATCTGCAGGGTAGGGAGTCAGAATAAGATAGGCATATTTCAATCTCTCCTTAAGGACCTTTTTACAGAAAACCATAGCACAGGTACATTTGGCTACCTTCTGGGGTCACTTGAGTCCTCCTCTTGGCAGGAGCCCTAATCCAGGCCCCAGATGTGTGAGCCAGCAGATCGATGGAGCGGGTGTCAGACACGACATCTACATCTTCTTCTTCATGTATCAGGCCTCTCCCTCCAGTGGAGCAGAGCTTTCCTTCAAAGGAGCACAAACAAATTACACATGGCAGAAAGATATTTCAGTCTACCATATCTACAACTAGGAGGCCCCCAGTTCAAGATCTCTTGCAAGAGCTGGCTCGTTGACCCTCCAATTTGTAAAATCCAGTCGAGTTTTTCATAATGATAAAAGATATATAAATAATCTATAGTCAAATTTGTCATATGTAAATTGTCATCATACTTATTCAGTGTTGATAGCCTGAAGAACCTTACTTAATTTTACTGTTCAGTGGAGCTACTTGCCCTCACCACTTTTCAGTTGAGAGACAGTTGAGGGCATATTTACAAGCCCCTATCACCAACAGAGCGTTGCTTTTTGTTACACTCCGATGGCATAGCAGTATTTCCTATGTTTACAAGGTGGTGCTAAGAAACTTAACGTGGCTTAAAGCCACCTTGCAAACATGCCCCTTTCCCCTTAAGTCCTCTGTGGCAAAGGTGCATGCAAAGGGTGTTGCTATGGGCGTTCCACAGAAACACCCGTTGCTTTTGATGCTGCCCCAGATTTACAAGGCTGGGGCAGCGCCGAAAATGAACGCCAGGAAATACCTGGTTTAGGATGACAATACAAGAAAACATAATTAATTTCTCCTAGCTTTTTGCTAAGTACGGTTTTGCCAAATTTGGTGTAGCACCGCGCTACGCTATTTTCTTGTAAATATGCCCCGTAGTTCACTAAAAGTCATATTGATAATTTTATGTCATGTTCTCCTGCTTTAAAATTTTGTTTTTAGGTCTCGCCTATGCAGCGTGCATGCGCTGCATAGGAAAGAGACCTTTAGAAATCGCTCCAGGTTTACAGGCAAAAGCGTGCACGTGTTGCATTGCTTTAAATGGCAACGCGTGCACGTTTGGCGATTGCCTTGCGGGAGCGAGCGGCGCCATGTGTTAGTAATTATCACGCTCGCTCCCGTAAGATAAAAGCTGCCTGCTCTCGGCCGCACCAACCCACCCACTACTTGCGCGAGGCATGCGCACTTGTTAATAGGATGTTTTTGACACTCCTTCTATATACGAGTGGTGTTTGGGGGAATCGGCGCGAGGGTTACTTTTAAAAATTGTGGAGCCAAGTTACTACAAAAGGACTAGGTTTAAAATTATCCAGACAGCATACTTAGTCTGGAAGAGGCTTAGGAAACAACTACTTATTCCTAGTATTACTTGGTATACACCCTTGGACTCGACTGCCTTATTACCTGTTGTATTTCAGGATTCGATCATGCGGAGGTGGTCACAGTATGGTATCAGATTAATTGGGGACTTGTTGGAGCAGGGTGAGATTGTTTCCTTCTCAACATTGCAAGATAGATTTGGGGTTGGAAAGGCTGATTTTTTTAAATACTTGCAACTGAGAAGTTTTCTGCAGGCCGTAATTGTGGTGGGGAGATGTCAGGTCCGACAGATTCGAATTCTGGATCTGATAAAAGGAAAGTGTAAAATAGGGCAAATATATATGGAATTTATTTTAATACAACCTGATGATCTGTCTAGACAGGAAGCAATATGGGAGGAGAAACTGTCGTTAACCAACCTCAATTTACAGCTGATAATGCGAACCGCCAGTTCTATTTTGCTTTCCGGTAGCTTAAGAAGCCAATCATATATGGCTATGTTTAATTTGTACTACACACCAGCAAAGATTGCAAAATGGAAGGCGGGGAGGGGGGCTAATTGCTCAAGAGGTGGACTCTATGCAGCAGATTCGATGCATATGTTTTTTTCATGTCCTGCACTCCAGCCACTTTTGTTGGATATTGAACGTTTTATGTTAGTATCCTTGGGTATACCTATGTCTGTAACAGCATCTTTGGTTCTGTTTGGAATAGAATTTGGTACAGATCTGGGAAGGCAACCGGTACCTTATAGAGGCTTTAAGTTTATTTGTATGTCGGTCTTGAGGCTATGTATAACGTCTCAGTGGCTTGATCCTGAGCCCCCGTCATTTTTTAACTGGAGGGCTAAGGTTATTTCAATATATAATATGGAATCTGCACTGTATAAACTGAAAGGTATGGCAAGGAAAAAATTAGGTGCCTCAATATGGGAGCCGATAAGAACCTGGGTACAGTGATGTAATTTAGTAATTTTCATTATTTCTATATTGTCGTGAAGTCACAGATCTGTATATTTTGGTTCTCTTTATCTTCTCTTTCTTATATTATGATTTGTTAATAATTTGATGTGTCCTCGCTGAATCGTTAAAATTCAATAAAAAAAAAAAAAGGAAGTTTTTGACACACATGCATGTCCATCGCAAAAGCTACTCAGGCCACTTGAATCAACTAAGCACATCGTTAGAATCACTCAGACGAAATGTATTTGGCAAAATCCACATCAAACGCTCAAAGGTCATTTGGTACTTAACCAATGCAATAGCAGAGCACATGTTGATGTTTATGGCTCTTAAAGCACATCTCAGTAGGGACATAGATTGTGCAAAGGATACACATTAAAACTAGACCAAACACCTGAATCCAGACTCTCACGTTTCCTCTGTTCCCTGCTAGAACCCATACCAACGCCCCCTACCTCTTTCCCCGCAAACACCGTTCTTTTGAGAAAGCCTTCCTTCTCTATAGAATTCACATCTCTCCCTCTAAAAGCTGCTTCACTCCTGTCCCACTGGAACTATTCCAGTGACCATGCGTGCACTATGTATCGACACCTGGCTGGCACTCGTTCCACATACTATGTAAAATGCTCAACTGCCCCCCCAAAATAAAATGAATATTGGAGATTTGATGCCATTTTACAAAAAGTGAAAACAGGGAGCTTTCGGCTCCCCATTTTGCCAGCATGAGTCCCCACTACCTTTGCTTCCAAAGCGCGCACAAGGGAATACATTGAAGCCAGTTGACACAAGAATAGATCCTTTCCTGTGGGTGCTGGAAGACACAGAAGAAGCCATGTCTGGACTTGGGCTGTTTTTTCAGGTTACTAATGAAACTAGCACTATATTTCATCAGTTTCAACAGAAGATGGGAAGAAGTAATGGATTCCACATCAAGAATGCTCACTACTTCATACAATCTTCTTTCTTTGTGTACTGTGTCACAATATATTGCACTTGACTGTTGCTCCCAACTACCACTGCTCTGTTGTGCTCATGCAGTGTTCTTCTGAATTCTTCCACCAGTCCTCACTTCCATCTGAGTTTAGAGCAAAGGGAGTGCCCCACAATACATTTTGTGGTGAAACACTTCTTGAATCTCCACTCTCTCCTCACCCCCTTCTCAACTCATGACCCCCTTCTCCACTCTCATCACCCCCTCTTCCGTTCCCCTAATGTTAACCTTTACCAAAGAACTGACTTTCTGAAATATATATCGTCAATATGTGTTATGTGCACGACTAACAGATTTCCTTGTTCAGGTAGGAACTGTAAGGAGCTGTGAAAAATGGATTTTCCTAAAGTATTATAAATTATATCTAGTTTGAGTTTGAAAATAAAGTTAGAAAACTTTAAGGGAGGGATTATGATGGGGCCGGTTCTCCAGTCTAAGGTACAAACTGCTAGGGCATATTTACAAAGAAGTGCCAAAGCGTGGCATTACCCTTCTTGGCTTAATGCCGTGCTCTGCCACTTCTGAACCGCAGGGCTGCACCTTTTTTCCAACTATACCGTGCAGCCCTGCGTTTCCCCCTGCGCTGGTGTGAATTTCAGCTGCCACGCGCCAACGTGTGCAAGGGTGCCAGCGTTTTGGGAAATGATAGTTTTGGTGCAGGATGGTGTCCCTTACTGCACATAAACAATCATAACTGGCGATTTGAAACTTCTATGTGTGCTGCTTTGTACTGCACACATAGAAGTTGTAACTCGTCATTTTTAAAATGATTGTTTATGTGCTGGAAGGGACACCTGTATATTAACAATCATGCATGACGTTTTGCCGTTTCTATGTGTGCTGCACAATGCAGCACACATAAAAACAGCAAAAACAAGGAGAAATAAAGCATTTCTCCTGATTGCGCCCTGTTGAGACCAGGTTTTAAATTTGGTCTTAATTTTGGCGCTGCCCCATATTTACACCACTCTCGTAAATATGGGGAAGCGTCTAAATCAATGAGTGTTGTGGTGGAACGCCCACTGCAACACCATTGCCCGCCCCTTACACACTAATTATAGCGTAAAAGGTTGCGTCATTATAAGGTTTGCCTTATTTGCAAGGCAGCGTTAAGCCATGTTAAGTGGCTTAACACTGCCTTGCAAATAAGGCAAAGCCCCTATCGCCACCACAACGTAAAAAAGTGACATTCTGGTAGCCCTAGGGGCTTGTAAATATGCCCCGCTATTTGTTGCCAAATCGAGATTAGGCGCTAGGCATTTGTTAAATGTTTCTAATATCTGTGGCGACCCTGCTGACACTTTGCCAACTTGTTCGCTGTGGTGATAGTCATGAAGAAAGATTAGGAAGGAGGCTTGTGTTGGGGCTTGCTTCTTTTATACAGCGTGGAGGAGGTATCCGTCTTCTCCTGATGAACTAAAAACAAAATCGGTAGCAGGTTGTCATAGACACTGGCTGATCAGGGGTGTAACACAGGCCCCCGCAGTCCCCGCGGTGCGGGGGGGGGACCACAAGCTCCAGGGGGCCCCCTCAGCACAGCACTCTGGCTGAAGAGCTCTTGATTGAGCCCGGAGGGGGCCCCTCCACGTACCTTGCAGGGAGGCCCCCTCAAGTTTCGTTATGCCAGTGTGGCTGATTACATTTGAAGTCGAATAACAGACATGGATCAATATTTGGTGTTGGATTTAGATTGTTAATTTCTGATGAATCCTGAAACTTCCATCTTGCTGGCCGTTGCAGGTTTCGTAGACATCCTGACATTAGATAGTTGACTAGTCGATGGTTTGAGCGCCGCTCACTGCTGCCTCCATTAGGTCCAGATCCAGTTTTGTCGGAGACTATAGCCCTTCACAAGCCCACCACATCCTTCAAAACAGCACAACTGAGAACTGATACAGTGCATTGATATAAACCATACTGTTTGATAGGCTACTTGGAATGACTTGTTGCCAGTCACATAATCAATACACAAGTGTCCAGCCATCCAGTCATCGCAAAGCATGATCATTAATGGGATGGCGGCTTGGGGTCTTGTGGCTTGGTGGACTAATGCATCCACTGCAGGGGCCTGGGTTCAACCTGATGGTCACAGGTTCAAATCCCGGCGGAGCCGTTCATTCATCTGAGGTCTATAAAATGAGCACCATTGCGTTGGGTAACAATACACTTCTGTTATTCAGCACCTTGAGACCCACGGGTGATAAGTGCACTTTACAAATACACGTGTTATGTTATATTATGTTACTCACTACCTTACACTATAGTACTTTCTGTGGAGGGACCAAGGATTGAGACAACATGGAGACTGATTGCCCTATTCAGAAGATGCAAAGGACTATGCTTCGACAATTTCCACAGGTGTACTCTTGACTCCCTTACACTTACGTTTGCAGTCTGCCCACAGTGTGGACAATCCAAGGGGTATGTACAATGGATACTGGCATTTACACATTTTACTCTTTCCTCCTTTTTATTCACCACATGGATAACCTTTTGACACAAGAGGAAAATCCTTCGCCTGTCCAAAAATTAGCGGATATTTATGACATAGTCACCCTATTTCTACTTTTACGGTAAATAAAGTTTATCACTAAGGCTAGGTGTGTAAAAATGGATATTTGCGAATAACCACGAAGTTATGACTTTGTAAGATTTTATGAGTGTATAGCTTCACCACTTTCCCAATGCTCAACACCCTACCCTCTTCGCACCAGCATTCCTAACCAAAACCGTGAAGCTACAACTACAGACGCTCATCTGAATTACTGGTAATTTTTGGCAGTAGCCAGTTGAATCAATAGTAGGAAAAATCTGCAAATTCTGCGAATCATGAGTTGTATATTGTCAGTGCTTTAACTGGGATGGTACTATCCGGGACTGAGTACCTGCACTTCTTTAATTTTAAAAGGAGAGTACCTGCACTTCTCAGCACTGTTTCAATACATTTAATGGGAGAGTACTAACACTTCTCGAGAGCAAACTTGTACTCCATCTAGAAAGTACCTGCATTTCTATATTTCCATTTAAAGCACTGTATATCGTGAAAACAAGTTTCACTTACGACCACAAATAGTTTTGTGAATTTCGAGTACGGTCCCCCTGTGGATAGGGAAATATGTTAAGGTGCTTTGAAGGAGTAAGCCAGGTGTAGCCAAGCAGTAGGTGTGGCTTACTTTTGAAATTCTGAATTTAGCTTCTACAAGACAGACAAAAACAACAAAAACAAAAACACCATCACTTTCACTTCTAAACACTAGTTTTTATGTATTTCGCACCAAAACTTTCTAGAGATTTTTCATATACTCATTACTCATAAAAAAGAAGTGTTGGTACAACTACCTGGACCCACCTTTATGCTTGCAAAGTAGTTTGATGTAATAGAAAAAGTTGGTCAGCAGGTTAAATGGAGATGGCGTTCCAGATTTCCTGGTCATCTCCCTGATCAGCGTGGCTCTCCCAAACTTCCATTCGGTGTCAGACTGGGCCTGTATCCTCTGGTATGTGTCACTCATCATGGCAATCAACAGGTTGATCAGAACAATCAATGTCACGATCAGGTAAACTCCAAATACAAAGCGAACAATAACAAAGGTGAACGGGGGAGTCCTGTCAAGAGATGGCAATGACTCCGGCTCCACAAGGCCAAAGAGGGAGAAGAATAGTACAACAGTGATGTCGACAGGGTCCTGAATGGCTGACACATTTCTTGTAGTGGTTTCATTAGCCATTGATAGATTTCGGTTTGGTTCGGGGTACACGGGTTGATATACCGCTGACAGCTGCATAGTGAAAGCCACATGGAACAGGCCAAGGATAACAGCAAAGCGCGTCAGATCTTTGATCAGATCCCTGATTATAATTGCCCAGGGACCGAAGAGGTGGTGGAAGGTGAGGAACTCCAGAAACTGGACAAACGACAGAGTCATGGCCACCCCAAGGAAAATATTCCTGGCAAAAAGGCAGTGCAAGCGGTCTGTATCCGCAAACAAGAAAGCAAGCAAATGGCAGAAGAAGGCAATGGCAGAAAATCCCAAAACAAAGACCCGGATCCATGCTAGCCCAGCTCGTTCGCCTGGATGAGTGAGCTCAGAGACAAGCGTCCCAGACAGCCAAGCTAACAACAACCATTCATTCCACTGAGGAAACATACAGCCCTTGTAAACCGGGCTCAATGGGGGATAGACGATGGTGAGAATGAACAGTATCAGCAGGAATATATGAGAAGCCAAGTGACTCATAAATTTCATGATTGGGATCTTGTTAAACCTGTGCTTCAGGGGCAGTGAAAAGATAAGCCACACCAGTGGGCACACCAAAAAGGCAAAGAACAAGAGGGCTATTTTCCATGTTGTCCACCTCAGGCTGCCATACCAGACCTCTGTCAGGTACGTCTGCACAGCTGGATGTGCAACAACATCCTTCTGCTCACACTCAATCAGAGAGTCCAGGATGGTTGTACCCCTGTTGTTCAGAGCTTGGAGAAGGTAGCCAGCACTTTTGCTTCCAGAGGCCACTGTGAGGAGCTCTGTTGCCATATTTTCACTGTACTTTGCCGCATTGAGGAGGTCCATAGCCCGCTCTTTTTCTTTAAGGGAAGTGATGTAGAAAGCGCGGGAAAGTTTGACTGCTGTGTCCAACGGAGCCAAGGAATGAAGAACAAATTCCTCAATTACTTTATTGTTGTTCAGCTTCCCGCAGACCATGAGATCAAAGACAAACTGAAAGTGCAGAAACAGGTATTACAAATATTGTCATTTAATACAGTAAATTGTGTCATCCAATACTCTAAATTTTTATATATATATATAAATATATTGATATTCACACACACACAAGATATCTCCACTATACACTGATCAAATATTGAAAAGCTATCATTCAAAAGCCTAAACCAACTTCCTATAATGACTTTTCTTCATCATTGTCAAACAGCACTATGGCTGATTTCTAAGGTACGCAAAAGTAAGTGAAGGAGCGCTGTATGTTGTATATTCCACAGCACGTCTTATCCAGGGCCTCAAGAAACTTGATCACATCGCCCCCATTCTCATGGAACTCCATTGGCAGGAGCGTAGCTTGGTCAGTAAGATTGGGGGGGGCGAACTTCAGATTTCCAGACAATCACACTGGCATATAATTATAACCTACATTATACGACAATCAGGGTGCATGAGAGGGGCTTAGGCATTGGAAAGGGAGAGGCATGTGGAATGGTAGGAGCACTATGTGAGAGAAAAACAATATTTTGTATAATAATCAAAAAGTTTTAGAGCTTTCAAAACAAACAGAGATGAGCGAGAGTGTGTGTGTATTTTTGTCAGTGTGTACATGCAAAAATCCCAGGTGAAATCCGACAGACAGCTCCCCATACCAGACTGAAAGTTCCTGCATCCAACTATGCATCAGAAAATACATTTATTAGTAGGGTGTAACACCCCAAATACCCCTCCCACGAAGCTATGCCCCTGTCCATTGGCTCCTCTAGTTTACAAGCACTAGCTTAAAAACCAGCAGCATCATTAACAAAGCCTTCGTGATCAGCACAAGCAGCACCCCTCCTTATTTTGCAGACAAGCACACCATCACTGGTGGTTCCAGGACACCATCAGACTGCAGTGTAAAAACTGAAAAAACAAGGCAGCAGGCCTTTTTCGTCTATGCACCAAGGATCTAGAACAACATCGCCGTATCCGTCAGGACCACCTCACCACTGCTCCAATTAACGAAAAAGTTTAAGACTGGCCTCTCTGAAGAATACTACATCATAATGCATTAACTGTCCACAATCCAGCTGCCTCTCTCATCACACAATGACTTTATGCTTGTATTTGAAAATGCACAGGGCTCCACTGCCTTTTGGCTAGGTTTGTGATATAGAAATACTGAATACACACATGCATACATACGTACATAGGCCTCTTGCTTAAGAAAATGAGGTCGCCTTTTTTTTTACGTATATTGTGCTTACCTTTCTATCGTCAGTGAGTTTCATGGTGCTAGCATTTTTCTTCAGAAGGAAGCTCACCACTTCTTGATGATTCTCGGAGGCCGCGTACTGGATTGCGATTTTTCCATCTTTACACTCTAGTGTTGGATTCGCACCACTTTCCACCAGAAACCGCACTGTGGCCAGGAAACCAGATTTCGCAGCAAAGTGAAGCGGGCACCAACCGTTCTGTGTAAATTCAATAATAAGATAGAATTAATTGGCTTCCAGAGTACATTAGCCTACACATGCATAGAGCAAAGGTTAAAATTAGGTTCCTAAAGGGAGTTAGGCTTCGCAAGCCAGCCGCCTATCCACTAGTGGCGTGGAGATGCTGCCTCTGGCATCACACATGTGGGAGGCATACTCTTTTTGTAATTTGATTAAAGACATTTTTATTTATTTATTTATCCTTGCCAATCACCATAATGAACTTAGTTGCATCGGCAATCAATGAATACAGCGTTGTTACATACACTGATATAGCATAATCAGTGAACCCCTTATCTTTGTTCGGCCATTGGGTATCTCCCAGGTCATCTCTTATATCAAACCCAGAAGAGGGACCATAATTATACAATGAAAATCTCAGCCTTATTTAGACTTAAACGCTCGATTATGTTTGTTTTTCTAAAGCAGTTCCAATAGCCTTAACTTCCAAAACAAGGGTGTTAGAAAGTCACCCTTAAGGCCTGTTCTCCCCCCAATGTTTGTGCTGACTGGTACTAATGGTAGCTGATTCTGACTGTGCCCTGGGCTCTGCTAGTCAGGCCCAGTGCCAGTCCTATGGTAAACACACACACATGCATTGTGGTACACTTATAAGTGGCATGACCTACCCTATAAGTCCCTTGTAGATAACAGGGCGAGGGAATGAAAACTACTTATAAGTCCCTAGTATATAATAGGGCCTGGCAATTTAGAGGCCAGCAGGCTTTGCTGCACTTTCATGCGCGCCCTGCTGAGAGCCTGAAGTCCTGTTAAAAGAAGCCCTGTATTAAGGTGCTGCTTTAAAAAAGTTAATTCTCAGCAAATTCGACTTTGTTGGCAGGGGCCCTATAAAAGTGATAATCTACATTATGTATACATATTAGGTACCCCCAAGGACTCCCCTAGGTGTTCCAGGGGTGGGGGGTCATGTAACTATCCGCTGGGTCCCTATAAAAGATGTTTTATAAACCCTGGGGAGGGAAAACTGCCCATTTTATTTCCCCCCAGTGCAGGCAATCCACTACAAAGTCAACTTTGGTGTTGTGGGCACTGTGAAAGATTAATCTACATCACCACAACTAGGAGTTCCCAGGTCACCCCTAGGTGTTCCAAAGGTGAGGGCCCTGTAATTATGAGCCGGGTCCTTATATATAATGTTTCATAAACCCTGGTGAGGGAGGACTTGCACATTTCATTTTACCCATTGTAGATACATGGCCTCATCGGCTAACATGGCAGTAGATTATGGACGCATAACTATTGCTAGGAAAGTATGGAAATATCATTCAAAGACTTAACAGAATGAAATTGATAAATCCAACAGACTGCTCTTGTTGAGAAAAGGAGATATAACACTTTCTTGTCTGTAAGCCAAAATCCAGCCTTCCTGCAGTCTTTCCTGATTGGTCTGTGCTAACAGGCTTAGAAAGTCTGCCTTGATTAGATGATGATTGGCTATTCAGGGGAGAGGTTATTTGCTGGAGAGAGCTCTGCAGCTACACAGGATGCCAAGGCAGGGGAGAGGGGTTGAATAGCATGAGGTTTCAAAGGAGGACTGGACAGGTAGGGAATGCCAGGCCTACTTACCATTTCCCTGTGCCCCAGCCAGATAGCAGGTTTAAGGAATACATTTGCAGATGTTAGGGGAAGAAAGCTATGGAAATGAGCCACAATGAGAGTTGGTTTAGTTAGCTCTTACTGCTCAGCTGAAATTTCAGCCATCATGGATTTTGGAAGAATAGTGCTTTCTGGGACAAGAAGATGCTACCCTTTGGAGGAAGTAGTCATGTGTTTGTGTGGCCCCCTGCATCTCATTGGTGTCCCCCTCTTGATGCCCAGAAACTGAGAATAAATATGTGAATAGCCTTAAACTCCGAGAAGAATGAGGACTGCCCTGGTGGAATCATGATGTGCACTCAAGGGCCTGCCTGGTGAAGACTGCGCCTGCTGTACGATCTGGTACTGCAGCTCTGAGTACTTTGCTTTACTTCAAGAAGGAATAAGCAGTGGAGTCCCTGCAGCTACAGGTTACCAGAGCTCAACTGACACTTCTCCAGCCAGAGTCCCCATCCTGGAGTGCGTCCTGTGGACGTTTAAGAGGTTGGCAAAGTGCATTTTGAGAAGTGTAGTCCAGGTTTGGCAAGGCCCATCTAGGAGATTCCAGACCCTGTGATTTGTGTTTTGGACCCTTGGAACTGATAGAGCGGTGCTGATGCGAAAATTGTAGGGGTGCACCATATTCTTTGTTAGTCAGCACCCACATATATATGAACATGTTACCCAAGTATAATGGAAATGTATTCAATGAAATAGAAAAGTAGAAATGTAAACAGGCCTCGAGAGAGGAGAAGGGCCTTTAGTTATTTTGATATATTGATGTGTATATGTAATGCTTAGTATAAAATGTTGTGCATTAAGTGACATAAAGCCATGTTAGAGGGATGAAGAACGTAAACCTCTTAAGTATAGAACGAATAATTAGAGTTACTAATGATAGAATGTTTAGTTTGAGGCCTAATCAAGAGTGTAAAGTGAAGGCCTCGTTTATTTTAGCCATGTTTTATTAAGGCGGCAGGATGCTAGCAGAGCTTAAAATACAGTGCATTGTGAAACCTCATGATGTTAGGGTTTTTTTCTTATTCAGCATTTGGCTGCAGGTACAAGGCCATGTAGCTCGTTAGTTAGAAAGAGCCTTTGTTCAAATGGAATGGAGACAGAAGGAGTAGACGTGAAGGGAGTGGATTGGAATGTAAAGTTGCAACTCCTGGTACAGAGAAGGCCTGGGACCCAAGGTCGAATTCGTGGATGGAAGAAGAAAGGACCCAAATGGAAATGTACTGAAGAAAGAGGCTGCCTGAAGGGGTGTGTTGAAGGGCGTGTACCGCTTTTTGGGGTTTTGTATTAGGGACAGAGCCCCGTGGGTGGAGCAGACGAGACTTAGGCGAGCGACGGAAAGGAGCAAAATAGATCGAGCTCTCATATGGTGAAGGCTTCTTAGGAAGTTTCACTGCTGACACCTTTTATACGATCCTCACCTGGAAGGGAATGTTAAGTAGGTATGTCACCTTAGAGTAGAGTAGGGATAGAAATGATTTGATTGATGACTTTAAATTTTGATATCACGATTGCTATAGGGTATTTGATGCTTTTGGAAGCTGTAATCCTGTTCATTTTTAGTCGTATGCGAATACTTCGCAGACTAGCATTTGTATTAATCCCCATATATCTTTTGTGTTTGGTATTGAGGTGCCTATATATTCAGATGTTTTTGCTGATAATAAAAGGTCAACCTCCCAGATTATGAGTCTTCTTTCCTGAGATGTCCAATTGCGGTAAATACGACCTGATAATTGTGTTTCTTCCCTCTACGCTAGTCTGCAAGTAAAAAGATCCTGGCGACCTGTGTAGGTTCTTGTAGTTAATTTGGCGAGGTCAAGAACCGGCGTTCCCAGTTGGTAGCAAACGAGGATGGTTTCTTTCTGATAGCGAGGGAAGATCAAGAATAGGATAAGTGCTCCTTGAGGCCCATCCATATAAGTGAGGTTGAATCATCGGAGGGCGAGCGGCAGAAGACCTGGCAGACGGAAGTAGATGGCGAGTAGCAGTGCGACAGCAAGCAGAAGCTCGAAGAGTGAGTATGAACAGGATACGATGTTGTAGATTGCGGTGTTGTATTGTATGAGATGTTTTGCGGAGTTGGTGTGAGTGTTGTGTGACTGTGAGATCAGGCTGTGAGCGCGCGCAGCCCGGGAAAGTCTTAGGCGATGAGAAGTCTGAGCAAGAGGGTGTAGAAGACACCCCTGGTAGATTTTGTTGACCACCGATCGTGAGGTACCATCGATCAATAGGACCGAGATAGGGGGAACGAGTGTATGAGTGTGTGGCAACTTGACGCCGGTCGTGGGTTGTAGTATGTGGAATTGAGTAATTGAAACCTATCAGAGGCGATCTGTCTGCCCGAAAGGGACGGACAGTAACCAACCGAGGTCGACAATTTCGAGAGACTGTGGACGGACAGTCAGAGGCTGTGGACGGACAGCCAGAGGAGTAATTTGTTTGGGATCAAACGGTTATTTCAGCGTGTGAATGGGATGAATGCAAGGGTGAGACGAGCGGTGTGAAGGAGGGGAACTGCTGCGAGCGGAGGAACTGTGACGTCAGAAGGTGTCGCGCTGCGATAGGCTGGTTGGTGTAGTTCGCGCTGTCATTGGCGGACGGAAACCAGGAAGTAAATAGAGGTTGTGTGCGTTTGGTATTTGGTCATGATGAAATGTTTTAAAGTTTTTAGGGAATTGTGTCGGGGGGATGAACCTGTGGTTACTCGGGAGGGTGCGGAGGCCCCTCCGGAGGATTCGCCAGCACACTACATGGCAAGAAATGTAGGGTTGCATACTATAGTTTGGATTGAAAATTGGCACAAGGTGACTCAGGGAGAAGGAGAATTAGCGTTCCCACGGTATGGTTCATTCAGACTAGCAGTGTTGTATCAGCTAAAGACTGTGATGGCAGCTTTACGACCTATGCCGAGGCCCACACAATTTGAAGCACTACATGCGTGGATAAGAGCAGCGCATGATAAAGAGAGAGGCAGAAATCAAGAAAGGGTGAAGAGGTCAGTTCAGGCGTTACAGGATGCTAGATGGGATGCCGCGGAGAAAAGATGGAGAAAGCAGGCCATAGAGGGACATAAATTGTATCCCTTGTTAGAGACGACAGGAAAACCAAAGGAAAAGACAGTAGATGGAGAGGAAGACAGTGACACGGATGATAGCCTGGTAGAAAGGTTGTTATCCGAGAGACCCCCTCCGTACAATCCAGATGCCTCAGAAGGCAACGAGACGAAAGAAGAAGAGGGTAGGGGAACGGTACCTCGATCAGAAGTAAGAGTAGAAGGTAAGATCTCTATGGGAACCGAGAATATTAGGTATAAGTCTGTCAGCAGCTCGGAGGTGGAGAAAGGAGTGAGGTTACCAGATGCGTTGAAAATACCAGTTATCATCGGACCTATTGAGTCGATGTATGAGCTTGAGCCGGACATAGCAGGGAGTTCAGAACGGTCAGAGGGCAGGACAAGAAATGAGATGGAGGGAAGTGACTCGGTGAGGAGAATGGAGAGGGCTCCGCAGCCTATAGAATGGAGTACGCCGATGCCAGCTACAGCGGACTCTTCAGGAGGACAGGGAGAATCGAGACCAATTAGACCAAAGTCGTTAGTGGAGTCAAGATCTGACTTGAGAATGTGGACTCCACCAGTGAGAACTCAGAGTCAGGGTGTTTTAGATGCAGAAAGGGATCGAGGAGCGGTTGTAAATCGCTCGATTCCTATGGGCAGATCAGGAGAGAGTAGGTCGCAAGAAAGAGAATGCGAATACAGTGACAGGGATGGTACAGCTTGTCGAGAAGTCCTGAGGGGAGCATTGAGAGGAAAAATGTTGGATGTTGTAAGACTAAAGGCCGAATTGGATGAGATAATAGGTGGAAATCTACCCCTAGAAAGAATACAGACTTACGAACAAGATGAGTTACTCTTTTTAGCGAAAGATGTGACTCGCAAGGCACGCACAGCTCATGAGAAATTGGCGGAGATGGCAAAAAGATATGGGGTGGATCTGTCCAAAACTAAAACGTTGCAAGGTGACCACCGATTACAGTATAGTGATCAGGAACTGGAAGATAAGAGACTCATGGGATTAAGAACCCATGTCAAGGACCTGATTATAGCAATGCGAGCATGGATAATGCTCGATAAATGGGAAGAAAGATGGTCCAAGAAGAAAAGTTCTAGAGGAGTAATGGGAGAGACGCCACCTCCAGGAGGAGGCGCGATGGCGATAGGGAGTTTCCCTTTAAGGGAAGTACAGAATGGAGGATACGTGCATGTACCCTGGAGTAGAGGGGACTTAGCTGCGTTCACAAATGATTTTCTCAGGCTAAGGGAAAAACCTGTGGAGTGGTACAAGCAGGTTGACCGTTTTGTCAAGATCTCGAAAGTATTGTGGATTGATTTGAATACTTTGTTTGACATTGTGATCCCGGGGGATTTGTGGTCAGCATGTAAGGTTGCGATTGAATGGCCGGCCTCAGAGCCCGACAGAGATTTGCTTACACATGGCCCGTCGCCGATAGTGATGAAAAAGTTCGAGCAGGTAATCACTTGGTTGAAATCGAAGGTCTCGCCTCAAGATACCGATTGGGTGAAGATAGATAGGACAGTACAGGAGCCCAAGGAGACAGTGCATGAATTCTATGAGAGGCTTTTGCAGGCTTTTAAACAGTACAGTGGTTTGGAGGCATTGGATACCAAGGATATGGGGCAGTTTGTGTCTAAGTTTGTGTTGGGATTGAGGCCAGAGGTGAGCCTGATGATACAGCAACATTTGATTTGTTGGCAGAATAAGCCTGTGGATGAGATCCTCCGATATGCTAGGTATTGCAGTGATGAAATCGAATCTAAGCACAAGAAATTGAAAGACAATCTGTTATTGGTACAGATGCAGACCGCAGTACAGGGACAGTCTACTGGAGGAACGTTGGGAAGGAGACAGGGAAATTACCAAGGAGGAGCACAGAATGCTCAAGGACTGGGGAGGCCGAGAGGAGTAGATCCTAAGACCGGAATAGAAGTGACAGTATTGTAAAAGACCACAGCTTGTCACCTTTGCCATCAGATTGGACACTGGAGACGCGAGTGTCCGTTTAATCCATTAAATCAGATACAGCAGGAAGAAGAGTTGACCCATGTTCCAGTAGCAGACACACTCCCTGTAGTGACGCCACCTAGAATGACAAAAGGGGGGACCAACGTTCCGCAGGTACAAGTTCCTCGACCGCCTAGAATACAGAATATGCAGCAGGGAGCTCGGATGTATGTACAGATGCCTCTATTCGAAGTGAATGGGGAAGGCGATTCCGATCCAGCCACAAGATCGTACTGGAGAGGAGATGATGACTGTGCGCTTAGAGCAGTCCTAGAAGTAGACCAAAGGGGACCATTTGTAGAAGCAGAGATTGATGGCCACCCTACAACCTTTTTGGTTGATACGGGGGCTACAAGGTCGACTGTAAGGTCTGCAGTGATCCCGTATCTACCCCTCTCTGGTCAAACAATCCAAGTTGTTGGAGTAGCGAACAGGCAATTGACTAGCCCACTGACGGAACCAATCCCGATCAGGATCGGGAACTTCAGTGATAGACACCAGTTTGTGGTGTGCGATTCTAGCCCAGTCTGTTTGTTAGGAAGAGACCTATTGTGTAAACTTAATTGTACCATCTATTGCACCCCGAATGGAGTGGAAGTCCAGACAAGAGATGATGATGCGACCTTTAAGGTTGCGAATCAGCTTTGGTGCGTGGAAATGTATCCTGCACTTACAGTGGAGGAACTCCCCTTAGATCTAAGGGAGTCTGTGTCAGTTGAAGTATGGGACCTTAGTGGGGAAGAGATCGGATTAGTAAAGGGTGTAGATCCAGTAAAAATAAGAGTCAAAACGAATGTGGAATACCCGAGAACTCCCCAGTACAAATTGTCACCGGAAACTATTGAGGGGATCAAACCTGTAATTGAGTCCATGCTGAGGCAGGGGATTCTGAGAGAAATCAGAGGTAGTCTGTGTAATTCGCCCATAATGGGATTGCAAAAGCCGAGTGGGAAATTCAGGATTGTGCAAGATTTGCGAAGAATTAATGAAATCGTAATCCCATGTTGTCCTGTGGTACCGAATCCATCCGTGATCCTGTTCCAAATCCCATGTGATGCGGAATGGTTCACCGTGATCGACTTGTGTCAAGCTTTTTTCTCAATACCTCTGCATGAGGAGAGCCAATTTCTTTTCGCGTTCAGGCTGGAAAATCGTGTGTTAACATGGTGTCGTATCCCACAGGGGTACACTGAGAGCCCATCTATTTTCAACCAGATTTTGAAAAAGAATCTTGAAGGTCTAGTGCTTCCCCAGGAGTCCGTTCTCGTCCAGTACATAGATGATTTGTTAGTGGCGTCAAAAACTGAGGACGCCTGCAGGATTGATACGGTGGCACTGTTGAATTTCCTGGGAGAGAATGGGCATAAAGTGTCTCCAAATAAATTGCAGTACTGTTTGAGTGAAGTACAGTATTTGGGTCACAGGTTCGAGAAGGGCAAGAGGAAAATATCCCCAGATCGCATAGAGGCGATCTTGAGAATGCCCGTCCCTACGACTCAGAGGGCAGTGCGAATGTTTTTGGGAATGGTTGGCTACTGTCGCCAATGGATCCCAAACTTCTCCTTTGAGGCGAAGCCCTTACAGAGGCTGACGCACAAAGATGTGAGTGATCCGGTACCATGGGATGAAGACTGCTTAAGGGCATTTCTGAAGTTAAGAGAAGCCTTGTGCTGTGCACCAGCATTGGGAATGCCTGATTATAAGAAGGCATTCGCATTGTTTTGCTGTGAAAAAGAAGGTTGCGCATTGGCAGTGTTAACTCAGGTCCATGGGAATGTCCGTAGACCAGTTGCTTATTTTTCGGCTACACTAGATCTAGTAGCCTCTGCGTTGCCCGGATGTCTCAGATCCGTTGCTGCAACAGGTGTCAGTATCGAGAGATGTGAGAGCATTGTAATGGGTCATCCGCTTACTGTGCATGTGCCACATTCGGTTGAACTGTTGATGACCAGGACTAAGACACAGCACCTCACGAATAATAGATTGACACGTTATGAACAAGTCATACTAGCTGCTGAAAATGTAACATTGAAGAGGTGTTCTGTTTTAAATCCTGCTACACTGTTGCCAATCCCAAATTTTGATGATGAAGATTGTGAGGATCATGACTGCCTCGATGTGACTGAATTGTGCACCAAACCCAGACCTGATATTGTAGATGAACCACTTTCCGAACCTGATGAAATATTCTTTGTAGACGGTTCATGTTTAAGAGACAATATGGGTCAGTTGAAAGCAGCCTTTGCTGTGTGTACCATCACTGGGGTGGTCGAAGCCGCTTGTTTAGAAGGAGTATACTCCGCACAGGTGGCCGAGCTCATTGCTTTAACTCGCGCCTGTGTGGCCGCAACCCAGATCCGTGTAACGATTTATACGGACAGCCAGTACGGGTTTGGTGTCGTTCACGACTTCGGACAGTTATGGTCCCAGAGGGGGTTCATGACATCATCTGGGTCACCCATTAGAAATGGAGAATATGTGAGACAACTGTTGGAGGCGTTGCAAGGCCCCGATGAGATTGCAGTAGTGAAGTGTGCTGCTCATACGAGAGGAAATAATTTTGTATCTCTTGGAAATGGCTATGCCGACGAGGTGGCCCGATTTTGTGCAGAGCAGGGGTGCAATTTTACAGAGCGACACATGAGGGGAAATGAGGAGACTACTGATCTCAGTATGATGTTGGCGATGGCCGATACATGGGAGGAGTTGAAACAGTTGCAAGATGAGGTGTCTGAAGAAGAACGAGATAGTTGGGTACGAGCTGGGTGTGAAAAGGGAGATGTGGATGTTTGGGTTTCAAATGATGGAAGAGCGGTGTTACCAGAATGTTTGTTAAATCCAATGGCGCGATTGATACATGGTGCTGTGCATCTTGGCAGGGACGCGATGGTGCGAGTGTTTCGACAGACATGGTACAATACGAAGTTTCGGGCAGCAGCAGAAGCTGTATGCCAGAGATGTGTCACCTGTCAACAAATGAATGTAGGGAAAAGGACAGCTGTGACGATGAGTCATATAGGGAGGTCAGGTGGCCCTTTCAACAGGATGCAGTTAGATTTCATTGAGATGCCAAAGTGTAATGGGTTGAGGTACATATTAGTCGTGGTGTGTGTCTTTTCCAGGTGGGTGGAGGCTTACCCGACACGCAGGTGTGACACTCTAACTGTAGCTAAGTTGCTGTTGAGAGAGCTCATCCCGAGGTTCGGGTTCCCGACCTCTTTGGAATCGGACAAAGGAACGCATTTCCACAGTGAATTGATGAAGTTGCTATGTGCTGCCTTGAACATAGATCAAAGGTTGCATTGCAGTTATAGACCAGAGGCTTCTGGGATAGTCGAACAAGTTAATGGGACGTTGAAAGCCCGAATGGCAAAGGTGTGCTCCTCCACTCCCCTGAAGTGGCCAGGCGCGCTACCCCTGGTACTAATGGGTCTCCGAAGTGTGCCAGATAGGAGGACTGGATTATCGCCCCATGAGATATTGATGGGGAGAGCGATGCGTGTGCCAGCAATACCAGCCTCTGCATTAATAAATATCACTGATGATGTTATTCTGGACTACTGTAAAGGCCTGGCTGATGTGGTTCATTCTGTGTCCCAGCAGGTGCAGGCGGTAGCTGTTCCAGCTGCAAGTGATCTGTGCCACGATCTGTGCCCAGGCGACTGGGTATTAGTACGGAAACACGTGAGGAAGAGTTGCTTGGATGTTCGCTGGAGAGGTCCCTACCAAATCATCTTGGTTACGAACACTGCAGTGAAGTGTGGGGGACTACCGAACTGGGTGCATGCCTCCCATACCCGTAGAGTTCCAGCACCCTTGGAAGATACAGCCCCTCTTGTAAGTGAAAACCCAGCTGAGGTGGCAGGGCCATCTGAGAGGGCAAGTCAAGCTGTAAGGGTGGCTGACGCAGCTGGTTGTGCACCGGAACAAGCCGTAAGCGAAGGAGAGAGAAATTCTGAATCAGAATCAGAAGAAGGTGCATTCGGCGAGGAAGAGCCAAATCTTCCTGGAGCAAGAGATAGTGCACAGGGTATCGGAAGGGAGAGCAGAGGTGTCTCAGAAGCAGAAAGAGTTTGGCCCGTAAGTCAGAGACGGGAAAATTCAAGAGGGACACCGAGAAGAGATCTTGCCCCAGTGTCGGAGGTGCAGGAGTTGGAGCAGAGCGAGGAAGAACAAGATCCTGAAGCCCCGAGGAGGTCGAGGAGAGCCAGAGTACCGTGTCACAGGTACGCTTCGCCTGAGTGGACGTACGTAGCAACGAATACTAGGACCGATGAGTACGGGGAGGCTGAGATCGATCACGCTTGTCAGTGGTCCACCGAATTTGAGGGCAGAAGTGTTGCTGAAGGTTCCAGGATTGGAAATCGAGGGGGTATTGACTCTCTTCATTCCAGACCCTCCACTCCTGAGTAACATTCGTCTTCTGATTTTGGATACATTGGCCTTCCCGAACTTTGCAGTTGTACCTTCTCCCCAAGAACTGAAAGCACTTAAGCTTGAAATATTGCAAGGGGTCCTGGAGGTGTTGGGACCCGCAGTCATTGTAGATTGAAGTTAACTTTTGTTAGGAGGGAGATAAAGGAAGGGAGCCTTTGCGAATCTGAAAAAGAAGGTAGAGAACTGAACACTTAGATATTAGACTGAATGAGAAGGAGACTCTCGCCCATTGTTATAAAACTAGATTCGGAGTGTGGGGGAAAGATGGCAGAACCTAGAAGTTCACACCGTAGGGCAAAGAAAGTGATAGGTACACTCTTAGGAGTAGTCATAGCTGTTATTTTTGCAGTGGTCATAACTTCATATGTAGTGGCACACAGAGAGGAGGGAAAGATGTTAGGAACACCTACACCTGTCACCATCAGTACAGAGAAGGATATCTCAGGAGATAAAAGAGCAATGATGATAGAAGAAAGTCGTAGGCTACACATGGATTTGTCGAGAGGTGATTTCAAGCTCAATGCATATGCGAAACTGTTGTATGAGTACGTGGATGCGATGGATGCGAAGGATTGCTACGTATGCATGCAGTTACCTGCTTCTGTAGACGAGGGTATTAGATACCATCACCTTCCGTTGACTTATGGGATCTCTTGCAGTCTATTGCTTAGCCTGTTTTATGAAAGGAAGCAGTTTGAGTACTACTTCTCAAATTATGATACAGTACTTCCCGATGTACCAGCGTTCAAGCATTTGAATAAGTATGATTATTATAAGTCGCACGAAAGACTTCGGTCTTATTTTATCCCGACTCAAAGTTTGGATACTGCCTATGCACATAGAAATAATTTGACATGTTCAGTGTCAGACACTGAAAAGAAATTTATTGGTCAAGTCGAGGACAGATATAGAAAATTAACCCAAGATAAAGATGGGGGAAAGAAGTCAACTGATTGGACAGAAGAAGAGAGGCTGCATAAGTCAAGGGGAAGTTATGGACCCATAGCTTTAGACCAAGTCCAGAGAGGAAATCTGTGTGTTGCTCGTCCACAGTCGGACAAGGATAAGATCTGGGTGGGACATAGCACATGTTCCCACACCTTTACAATAGAAGATTCAGCTAGGAACTTTTTGCAGGGTCAGATACAGGTAATCCCAACGGTGTATTATGTGTGCGGGAGGAATGCATACGTGAGATTGCCTGAGCAGTGGTACGGGGCTTGTTATTTGGCTGTTATTTTCCCGAAGATATACCATGCCGAGGATTTGACCCTGCTAGAGACAGGACAACACCCCAGAGCACGCAGGGATGCTAGTGCAGGAGCTGTGATTGGTGATATCTTTGAGCAATCATACCTGGTTTGGGTGTGATTTTAAATGACGTGAAAATACGAAAATTAGCAACTGTGGTGGATGAGTTGTCAATGAACACAGCGAAGTCATTGTTGCTGGTGGATGGAGAGATGTTATCGATCAGGACAATGGTTTTACACAACCGTCTTGCTTTGGACGTATTGTTAGCCAAAGAGGGCGGAGTCTGTAAGACATTGAAGGTTCAGGAATGTTGTACATATATTCCAGACAACAGCAAAGAGCTGAGGAAATATATAGTCAACATTACCACACTTCATGAAGAAACTGCAATATTAGCAGAAGAGAATGTGTGGGAAAAGATTGGAAAAGGATTTGGGCATGTAGGAAGCTGGTTTGCAGATTTGGGAAAGGGAATTCTTGGATATGTGCTGAAGCCAATTTTGATTGTGGTGGTTTGTGTGGTTTGTCTGTGGGGACTTGTGAGAGCATACAAGTGGCATCGAGGAAACCGAGCTGAGAGGATTCTCAGGGGACAAGAAAGACGAATGGCACATATGCAAGATAATCAGTACCAAGAGTTGAAAAGAATGGAAGGTTTCCGACAGAATGGGATGGTTACCACTTCTATGTAGATGGATTTGTGTGATGACAAGATGTCATCAAAGGGGGGGACTGATAGAGCGGTGCTGATGCGAAAATTGTAGGGGTGCACCATATTCTTTGTTAGTCAGCACCCACATATATATGAACATGTTACCCAAGTATAATGGAAATGTATTCAATGAAATAGAAAAGTAGAAATGTAAACAGGCCTCGAGAGAGGAGAAGGGCCTTTAGTTATTTTGATATATTGATGTGTATATGTAATGCTTAGTATAAAATGTTGTGCATTAAGTGACATAAAGCCATGTTAGAGGGATGAAGAACGTAAACCTCTTAAGTATAGAACGAATAATTAGAGTTACTAATGATAGAATGTTTAGTTTGAGGCCTAATCAAGAGTGTAAAGTGAAGGCCTCGTTTATTTTAGCCATGTTTTATTAAGGCGGCAGGATGCTAGCAGAGCTTAAAATACAGCGCATTGTGAAACCTCATGATGTTAGGGGTTTTTTCTTATTCAGCATTTGGCTGCAGGTACAAGGCCATGTAGCTCGTTAGTTAGAAAGAGCCTTTGTTCAAATGGAATGGAGACAGAAGGAGTAGACGTGAAGGGAGTGGATTGGAATGTAAAGTTGCAACTCCTGGTACAGAGAAGGCCTGGGACCCAAGGTCGAATTCGTGGATGGAAGAAGAAAGGACCCAAATGGAAATGTACTGAAGAAAGAGGCTGCCTGAAGGGGTGTGTTGAAGGGCGTGTACCGCTTTTTGGGGTTTTGTATTAGGGACAGAGCCCCGTGGGTGGAGCAGACGAGACTTAGGCGAGCGACGGAAAGGAGCAAAATAGATCGAGCTCTCATATGGTGAAGACTTCTTAGGAAGTTTCACTGCTGACACCTTTTATGCGATCCTCACCTGGAAGGGAATGTTAAGTAGGTATGTCACCTTAGAGTAGAGTAGGGATAGAAATGATTTGATTGATGACTTTAAATTTTGATATCACGATTGCTATAGGGTATTTGATGCTTTTGGAAGCTGTAATCCTGTTCATTTTTAGTCGTATGCGAATACTTCGCAGACTAGCATTTGTATTAATCCCCATATATCTTTTGTGTTTGGTATTGAGGTGCCTATATATTCAGATGTTTTTGCTGATAATAAAAGGTCAATCTCCCAGATTATGAGTCTTCTTTCCTGAGATGTCCAATTGCGGTAAATACGACCTGATAATTGTGTTTCTTCCCTCTACGCTATTCTGCAAGTAAAAAGATCCTGGCGACCTGTGTAGGTTCTTGTAGTTAATTTGGCGACGTCAAGAACCGGCGTTCCCAGAACCTACAAGGAGACCTTCTGGAAGGACCTTCAGAAGATTGGGAATGTTTTGGGAAGTTTTAGAAAAATGTTACAGAAGGTGCCCCACCCGACCGTGAGGGCCAAGCCAGCCACCTTCAACCGTGACTGGGCCCGGATTACAAGTTAGTCCCATGGCAGTAGAACATGCTTATTCTTTAAAAATTCATATCTCCGGTTCCCTCATTGGATTTTGGTCGTTTTGGTGTCATTTTAAATATACAAATATTTCCTATTTTTTTAAATTGTTGTGGCATGTTTATTGTGTGTTGTGTCCTACTTATTTACTGCATTGGTATTTTTAAATGCTTTACATGCCTGTCACCTAAGTTAAGCTTTATTGATTGATGTCAGTTACCAAGGGTTGAGCAAGGGACTAATTTATAGAGACTCTTTTTAGGACCCAGTGCAGTGCCTGGGGGCTTGTTACTGGTGGTAGGTTCATACTTACCACCACCAATAAACCACCTTCCAATGAGGGACCTGCCATAAAATCTAACACACATGTCACTCACTTTCTGGAGTTTTCTACTAGCGGGTGGGGAACATTTTCTCATTATTGTTGTCTGGCACTACCACGGTGTGTATGGCAGCGTTGCACAGTAAAAAAGCTGGAAGACATGGTGTCCGAAGACCTGCCCTGAATAGGGCAGATATCCATTTCCACCTTCTCAGGCAGCCCTAAAGGTTTGCCTGACATTATACCTAGGTGGTAGCTTTGCTGCCATAATATCTGACATCTTCTAACCTTTAAATGAGGTGGGGTATGTCAGAAGAGTGTGGATAAGATATGTGACAATTTGTGGCAGGTGCCCCTTTTCCACCACCCTCCAAGTGTCCCGCTAACATTCTTCCAATTGCTGACAGCTCTGACATTTCTCAATGGTGGTAAAGTAAGCATTTATATTGAAAATGTCCAGATATTGCTGTTTGTTATCTCCTTGTAAATTTAGTTTATTCAGATCCTTGCTGAGCTTGTCTACATATTCTTATGGTGAATCATTTACCAAAATGTCTGCTGTTCTGCAATATGATTATCAGAAGTCTATGCATGCAGCACTACGCATGCTACAAAAACAGCGCCGTGGTTTGTCCTGGAGGAGTTTTGCTTCTTGTCTAAAATCAAATGTTCCAGAGAGAGCAGGTTAAAGTAAGAACATATTTTTGTTTACCTTCTATGCACATAAAACATAGTTTAACCATGCTTTGCTTACACTTATTCACAGAATGTAACATATACATAGGTATATGCATGCACAATGCACACATTTATACTTATTGTAGGCACAGAGGTCCTGATTCTCAAAGCTATTTTTTACAGATGCTTATCTAGTTTTGTTATTTACCAAACTAGAATCTACACTTGTAAAAGGATTTACACATGTGCAATGTTATCCCCCAAAATGTTATATTGTGTATGTGTCATTTCCAGGACAGGGGTGGCCTGGAAGGTTTCACAAAAGTGCATGTGACTAAGCCTGGTAAAACTCCTGTTAAATTGGTGTAATCGCCCATATTTTCTGTAATTTTGGTAATGTCAGTAATTTGATGTTATGGTTGTTATGGGAACTTAAAAATTGCGCTATTACATAATTAACTTTCGCTAACTGGAAAAAGTTTGCATTAGCGTCCAGAAACAAAGAGAACAATCACAAGTGGCCGCTGCTTGTGGCATGTGTGCTTTTCTTGCTATTTATTTTCACACAAATAAGCGTCCTCAAAATGGATGCAAGGACACATTTCGTGCTAAAATAGAGCACCAAATGCCAGTTTTGCATTTTATGTAATTTGATGTAATTTCACTGAATTTTTCGGGAATTTCATGTGATTACACAAAAGTAAATTATGTGAATTTTGTACACCCCTCCTTTACCACTCAATCTCACCTTGGATATCACGAGAAATTTACTCCTGACAAGGCCGAGAGAAAATTGCTTTGAAGGGTGGTAATGGGATGGAAACCCAACTAAAATTAGAGGAAAAACCTAATTCCTGTGAAGAAAAAAAAAATAAAAAAGTGCAACTGCACAAATCCGAAGGCATTTTTGCATTAACAAACAAACGTACGTGTGAAAAGCTCTATACACATACGCAATTAAGAATTCTCAGAGGTTATCCAGGAGTGGTCTTGGAAATTGTGAATTCCTTGCCAGGTGATAAAAATAAATGTGATGATTTCATTTGGTGAATTATGCTTCGATATTCGAACCAGGCTTTCTCAATGGAATTGAAGGGTCCGGGAAGTCCAAAGCAAATGGGAATAAAGGTAGAATCACACAGGGCGTCATTTTCAGTTTTGGTGGAGGGGGAGCACCAGCTTCAATCAGCAGCTATCCTGACACATCAAACATGTAGTTCCTCTTCTCTGGTTAGAGTCGGGGATGCACAAGGTTTCCACCAGTCCCCCCCAAGGGCACAAAGAAAGCTCCCTGCACGTCAGGTCCAGTGCTCCTCACTGAAGCTTAAAAAAATGTAGCAGCGCAGTAGCTGTCCTGTTGCTACAACAGTTCTTTTCTTAAAAAGTAAAAATAAAACCCTGATCTTTCTCCTGTAGGTTGAATCAAGCAAGCAATGGCAGCCTGTGTGGTGTTATATGTACCTGCTCGATGACGTTGATCTCTGCTCCCTGCCCCAGAAGAGCTCTCAGCATCTCAATGTGTCCATTCGCTGCGGCCAGGTGCAGGCACGTGCGCCCCCTTCGGTCCTTCAGGTGCAGCTGGGATGTTGACTTGCTCAGGAGGAGACCCACAACTGCGGTGTGGCCATTTTGTGCTGCGAGGTGAAGGGGAGTAGAACCCTGAAGGACAAACATAATAAGAAGCAAATCACGTGTTGGAAGGTGGTTTATTGATAGGTGCAAGTAAGTACCTACAGCTAGTTATAACAACAGAATCACAAGTAAGGTCCAGTCAAGTTGTCAATAAATTAATCCTTGCTCAACCCTGGTAGCTTGGCTGCGAGCAGACAGGCTTAACATTGGAGACAGGTGTGTAAAGCATTTAAAAACACCAATACATTAAATAAGTAAGACACAACACACAACACAAATTATTAATCCAACACTAATTTATAAAAATGGGAAATATTTTTATGACTAGAATGACCCCAAAACAATAAACATCCAATGTAGGAAACCAGAGATATGAAGTTTTAAAGAATACCACATTCTAGTGCCTAAAAGCCAAAAGTGCCAACTTGGGACATTTGATCGTGCTTGACTAGGACAAAGTCAAAGTTCAGGCCAACCGCGATCGAGCACGGGTGAGTGGTAGGGCCCGGTTAAGTAATTTTACCTTCTGACTTAGTCACTTTTTTGTAGCTTTTTGTCTCGACGTTGAGCGAAGCTCCTCGTCAGGCCAGCTTGCAAGTCAATGACGGCAGCTTGCTTCAGCGAAAGGCCTCTGTGAAATCCTGGAGGTCGTGGAGCTCCGGATGTTTCAGCGGGATGAACCTGAATTTCAGGTCAGGTCGTTGTTCGACGTCCGCGGCTTGACTCTCGATGACGAGCCGGTCAAATTATAGAGCTTTTTAACAAAAATTCTCCAGATAATTCAAAACTTCTGCCCCTTCTTCCAGAAGGTCCTTTTGGGCTCTTGAAGGCTCCACAACACCAATCCAAGGTTCCAGAATCTTTGAGATGCTCCTTGGGAAGCAGGGACTACAAGACCCACAGTACATCTGGCCAAATCCTTTAAAGTCCACTGAGTGCTGTCTAGCTAGATTCTTTTTGGTGGACATGATGCAGGTGGAGATCTTTTTTTTTTAACAACAAACTTTATTGTTTTGTACAGTGCAAGGGTCAATCAAGAAAGGCGACTTCGTAATAGTGTGAACACATAAGCCCCTTCACTGCAATGTCCTCCCACTTCCCTGGTCTGCAAACATCAGACCCCTAACCCCCCCCCTCCCTTCCCAACTCATGCCCACACCCTCTCCTTCCTCATTGCACAACATGACAATTACCACAATACTGTAGGGTTTAGACACCTCCTTGACACAGCAAGCGAGTCGTGCTACGTGGTTCTCAGCAATCTTTCTATGGGGTCTCCCATATCGGGCTGTTCCAACAACGCCAGGTCTATACCTCTATATGTAGCCCATCTGGACCATATTTTCCCATGTTTCGTTGGGCACCCCCGGGCCTGAAAGACCGCGATTTCCGCAATCATACAGCGGTCCAACGCCTTCTTCCAAGGAGACAGTCTAGGGGGAGAATTATCCTTCCAGTGCTGGGCCACATCCCGTTTGGCCAAGGTGAGACCTAGAAACAATAAGTGCCGCTTATACCTATTCCCTCCTATGTCCTCAGTACTATGGAGCAAGATCAAACGGGGTTCTAAGGGAAGGGTCCAGGCCAGTACCTCACTCAAACAATTCACTACCCCCTGCCAAAAGACGTGTAACGCCCCACACGTCCACACTGTATGTAGGAACGTTCCTTCCTCAGCACGGCAGCGCAAGCAGGCCTGGGACTGGATCACTCCCATACGCCATAGCCGAACTCGTGTATAATAGACCCGATGCACGTATTTAAATTGGATCAAACGGTATCTGGTGGACACCGCCGCCCCACGCGGACTCGCCAGCACCTCGGCCCAATCATCATCGGTCAAGTCTGGGAGATCAGCCTCCCACCGCTCTTGCGTATTGTGTAGTGTAGTCTTAGCATATGTCGTTAGGGACTGGTATATCTGACGGATTTTATGGTGGCCGAGGTTTCCCATTAACAGTCTACCCTCCTAGGGATGAAATTCCGGGAGTGTGGTCAATGAACCAATGGCTGGGGATAGCGCGTGGTGCAACTGCGGATAGCGATGGAATTGGGATTTGTGTAGGGCGAAGTCGGTCTGGAGCTGCTGAAAGAATTTGAGTACCGTGCCTTGCATGACATCCCCTAAGGTGGAGATGCCAATGTCGTCCCAGCGGCGGAAGCCTCTGCCGCAGGTACGTGCCTTGCCACAGGGGGGTGCTCTTCGTAAGGCATCCCCGCCACACCTGGATCACTGTACGGCAAGCCGGGGGATGCGCGTCTAGCGAGGAGGCGCTGTACAGGAGAGAATGGAGCCGCGAGTGGGACATAGTCAAGCGCTCCACCGCATAAGCCAGATCTCCCGGGGATTGATACCACCAGTCGTTGATTACCTGTAGCTGCGCCGCCCAATAATATGCCCTGACATCGGCCGCCGCTATACCCCCACAATAGGTCGACTGGGTGCACGTTGCCAAGGCTACCCGCACTGCCCCGCCCTTCCACAAAAATCTATTCAACAACACGTTCAGTTGAGTAAACCAGGACTGCGGAATTGGGTGGGGATAATTCTGGACCCGATACAATAAACGGGGCAGCGACACCATTTTAAAGATGGCCGAGCGTCCGTAGAAAGACAGTGGTAGCTGCGACCAGATCGTCGTCTCATCCCGCACCATCGGGAGAAGCGGCGCTATATTTTTCGTCCACGCCGTGGTCTGGTCCCTGGTGACGTACACCCCTAGATACTTGAAGCCTTCCGTGGCCATAACCAATTGGTCCGCCCAGGCCGTACGACCCTGGTCACCGCAGATCGGGTATAGGATAGATTTAGCAGGATTAGCCCGGAGCCCCGACATCTCGCCGAAGACACGAAGAATTTGAAGGACCCTCGGCCCCGATGCCCAGGGGTCAGTCATATATAAAAGGGCGTCATCAGCGTATAGTGCAATCTTATCTATGTAGTCACTGGACTACTCCATTCCCCGCATCACCGCGTCCCGGTGCACCCAGGACGCCAAGGGTTCAATAGCGAGGGCGAAGAGTAGGGGGGAAAGCGGACACCCTTGACGGGTGCCATGGCGGAGCGGAAACGAGGTCGACTGGTGTCCCGCGACCCGGACTGACGCCGTCAGGTCCGTGTACAAAAGTCGAACATAGGTTTGGAATCGCGGCCCCAGGTTTATGACGTTTAATAGCTTGAACAGGTACATCCAGCTAAGTGTATCGAACGCTTTGTCAATGTCCGCCAACATCACCGCCGCCGGGCGCCCAAGTGTCGAGGTGGAGATCTTTTAACCTGTTGTTTTCACAGAGTCCACTCCTCAAACCTTTATAGTCAGGTAATTTTCTTCTTTTGCTGAAGCAAAAGTGTGCAGCAGGTGCAGTTCTTCAGAGTGCAGTCCTCTTGGTGCATGCCAGGGGTTCCGCTGGGCGGTCCTTCTTCTTCTTGTTTCTTCTACACAGGGATATGAGTTGCTGGGCAGCTCTCCCATATTTATCGAGGCTTCCGGGTTAACAAGCGGGGGAGATCACCTGACCAATGGGGTGCAGGGTGCCACCTTCAATGACGACCACTTCCCCTGAAGCGTGGCATATTCTTCTCCGAGAAAGCACTGATTCTTAAAAATGAAAATGGAGAAAGTCTCTACTGGAGCTTCAGATCTGGCTAACCTATCATACAGGTGTACCTAACTTTTTTTTAACAGTCCCCTTCCAGACCCTATGATAATATAAGTACAGGGCTCCCATATGGCTGGGGATGCAGGAAGTGGAGGGTGGGGTTGGATTTATTGCAACTGTCATTTTCATACTTTGAAGTAATATTTTAGCTCACTCCTGTCATTAGTTAGACTTTATTAAGGTTTAATAAAGCCTTTCTATGTTAGCCGATAGAGCTAATGCACTACAATAGGGAAAAAGGAAATTGGCAGTTTTCCCTCACTAGGGCTTATAAAATATATTTTATAATGTCCTTGCTCACTTTAACATGGCACCCTACCCATGGGCCACCCAGGGTAGACCTTAGGGATGAAGTATAACTAAAAATAAGGTAGTTCAAGACTTTGGAAGTACCTTTAATTCCAAAGTCGAGTTTGGAGATAGTTTTATTTTAAAAGGAGCCTGCAAATGCAGGGCTGGCTATTAAAATGACAGCAGGCACCACAGCAGTGAATACCTAAATGAGTTAAATCTAATAGGCCTCCAAACCTACATGCACTACCATAAACTAGGGACTTACAGGTAGGTTGTCAGTACCAATTGCAGTTATACCTAATTACCATGTACCTTTTCACAGAGCACAGACCCTTGGTCTGATTAGCAGAGCCTAGGGCACAACCAGTCATAAAACCAGCATTTGTAGTCAAAATGGGGGAAAAAAGCCTTGGATTCTCTCATGACATATGTGTGTGTGTTTTTTTTTGTTGAGACATACTCTTTCTACTAGAAACACTATTTGCTGCATAATACTTTTGATTCTTGTACTATTTCCAAACATTCTGCATGCATACTGATAATAACTTGCTTTTCTTTAGAGTAATTCAAACTGTTCTTGTGCCAGCTGTAAGCACCATAAATAAATAAGATTGACTGTGTTTAACAAACTTAGGGGCCGCGGTAACGTGTCCACCCGCCTGCCATGCGGCGGTCCCGCCACCCAAATTATGATGCGACCGCAGTGGTCGCATCTGGCAATTTAATATTGTGGGGGGTGCTGCAGGCTGCAGCACCCGCCGTAATGGTAAAATGTCATGTCGTGCATGTCCATGCATAAGGTGGCATCCCACTGGCCCCCCTGGGGGCCCGCAACGGGCCCCCTAACCAAGTCCCCGCTGGCCTTTCCATGGCGGCATCATGGAAAGGCCTTTAAATCCCAACATCATAATATGGATGGCGGTGTCTGCTAGTCACTGCCACCATATATGTGCCCCAGCTCCGCCCGGCCGGCAACCGTAACGATTGCCGACCGGCGGAAAAGCAGCAGACGGACTTTCCATCTGCCGCAATACCCACGCCCATCTTAATATGGCGGTGGGTAATTCAGCTTACGGTGGTGGGTGGATTGCCACAGCCGGGCCGGCGGTGGCGATCCGCCCGCCATCGTAATCAGCCCCTTAATGTTATTCATTTAACTGACTTTAAAGAGTGGATCACTGATTTGGCCTTGGTGAGATTCATGCTTGGGACCTGCAGGACACAGCTGATGCCAGCAGTGAGCAGCTAACTCATCAAGACACCAGGCCAGCTCATAATGTAAACATTAATACACAGCTATGCATTTCTCTTCTGAAAACTGCAGTCTGTGTTGACACATCACTGGGTATGACATTGGTAAACCCATTAGGCCCGATTCACAAAGGTAAAATGAGACAAAAGTCTAACTTTACAACTTTCGGTATTCACAAAGGGCATTTACTACTCATAAATGCCCTTTGTGAATACTGAGAGTCATAAAGTTCAACTTTCGGTACTCACAAAGGGCATTTACGAGTAGCAAAGTTAGACTTTCGTCTCAGTTTACCTTTGTGATTCGGGCCCTTTAACTTTAAGTACCAGATGTAAACCTCTACAATTTAGACATGCAGTATTAACATGCTTTTTGAAAAACCAACATAGACAATCATTCCATGACATGTGTAGCTACTTCAGCTAATGAAAAATAAACTGCAACAATATAATAATTCAGGGGAGCCAGTGTAGTGTTCCGAGGTGGGGGGGGTCAAGTGGGTTTGTCTCGGGAGGACGAGCCTTGTGGCTGCATTCTGTATGGCATGTAGCTTGTTTTGGAGATGAGTGTTTATCTCAACGTATAGGGCATTGCCAAAGCCCAGGCGGTTGGTGATGAGAGCCTGGGAGATGGTGATTCTAGTGTCTGTGGGGAGCCATTTGAACATTTTCTTCAGCATGCGGAGGATGTGGAAGCATGTTGAGGCGTTGACGTTCGCTTGTTTCTTCACGGATAGAGTGCTGTCGAGAATGATGCCTATGTTTTTTGCGTGTTTTTTGGGTTCAGGAGGGGGATCTAATTCGGTGGGCCACCAGGATTGGTCCAAGGAGGAGGCAGAGTGCTCAAATATGAGTACCTCGGTTTTATCGATATTCAGTATGAGGCTCTTGCTCTGCATCCAGCAGGTGACGCTGGTCAAACACATGTGGAAGTTGTTTTTTGTGTTGGTGGGGTCAGAGGAGAGGGATAGGATGAGTTGGGTGTCAACCCCATATGATATGATGTTTATGTTGTGGGATTTGACCAGGGTGGCCATGTAGGTGTTAAAGAGGGGGATCTGAGGGAGAAGTCTTGGGGGACACGGCAGATGATGTCTTTAAGGGGCTGATGTGTGTGTTGGGTGGTGGATGCTTTAGGTTCTGCGTGCGAGAAAGGAGGCGACTCACTTAAGGCCGTCTCCTTCGATGCTTATCTGGTGGAGGTTGGAGAGGAGTGTATGGTGAGAAATGGTGTCGAAAACTGTAGAGCTGTCGAGGCGGATGAGGGCGGCTGTTTCGCTTTTCTCCATTAGGGCTCTGAGGTCATCCGTGGCTACTAGGAGGACATTTTCGGTGCTGTGGTGTGCACAGAACCCTGATTGCAAGGGATTCAGGAGGTTGTTGGTTTCAAGAGGGTTAGTAAGTTAGGTGTTGATCGCTTTTTCCATGACTTTTGCAGGGAAGGGTGGAAGAGAGATGGGTCGGTAGTTTTTGAGGCTTTTTTAGGAGAAGTTTGACTTCTGCATGTTTACAATGCTACATGTCTCTTTACATTACTTTGATGTAAAAGGAACAACAATGCATTGGGAATCATATAAGGAGTCATGCAAACATTGGGCCCTGGGAGGCTTCTATGAACTGGCTCCAAGATATGTGACAGGCCTTTCTTTTTCATCAAGTCTGGATACTAGATACTAGAACATGCTGAAACAATAGTTGCATGAGTCTTTCTTCACTCTACAAGTCTTACCTGCCTGTGGTACTGTCAAGGAGGAACCATGAGGCAAGGGACATTAGACCTAATCTCATCTCACTTTCAACGCACAAGATCACTCACACGGGCAAAAAGGAAACACAATACAGCTCAGATCTCTTACCTGCATGTTTGTTGGAGTATCTGCCTGCACTCCAGGGTAGTTGAGCAGAAGTCGAACCAAGCTCTCATGTCCTGACTGGGCTGCTAAATGCAGGGGAGTATAACCGGACTACAGGAAAGAAAAAGTCGAAGTCAAGATTTCGCCATGCTAAGAAATACTGTGACTTCTATTTGCACCAAACTCTGACAGCCCAGTTTATGAAAACCAGTGGGTAGCTGGTCTTGCGGCTGGTGCTCTTTGTGTGCAAGTCTGAATATAATGCTTCATGAGTAGGCAATATGGAACATAAATAGAAAAAATGGAGTGGGATCTGTCGTTCCCCAATAAAGCACTTTCATCATCTATCCTGCAGTGCATATCTCATGTGGAGAGTATTATTAGAGAAATGAAAACACATTTGTAAATGAGGAGTCAAACAAGTGGCAAAAAGAAAATAAATAATTTGCATAATGAACAAAATTCTATGCTTCCAGCGGCCAGTAGCTGAGACAGGATGTGGATAAACAGGCCGTCCCATGTACCAGAGAAAAACTGATGCAGAATAACTATCAGCCGCATAAAAACTAACTTGCGCACCAACCAACCGGTCATGGTAGTCCCTAAAACAAAGAAGGAGAAAACAAAAAAACAAACTTTTTCATCTTCTCCCAAACGCTTGAATTCCTCCACATTCACATCAAAACCTTCAGGAATGAATTCACCACCCTCTTCTTCTCTACACATCGTCCAGCCTGGTACACAAATATACTTACGGACTTTGTACAACTCATGACTGTATACGTGTATTAACCTGTAACATTCCTGCCTATCATTCTGTTGCTTTTCCAAGTGTTCACCCATCATCATTTAACCCTCACGCAGTGACCATAAACATGTAAATCGCATTGCTTCGCACAACATAAAAACTGAAAAATAACATAAACATAAATTAAACTGTAAACATGGCTAGACCACGTTTCACCACTGGTCAAAGATCAAAGACAACCATAGTAGTTATTCAATGTATCATTGAATCAAATACCACATTTTCACCATGGTCACCCCTTTGTGAATACAGTCCTACTCGAGGAGAGATGTGGCCAGTAGCCAGAGCGGATGACTCCAGAGCGCGGGGCTCACGGTTCGATTGCCGGTGACAGCTCAGCTCCGCATCATGTGTCTCTGGGCAATAGCTCACTTAATCTCCCCGATGGTCCCCTAGTGCCTGGATGCACTTTACAAATGTGGAATCATTATTATGATAATAGTGTATTCTGGGGATCAGAGTGCAATAATTTTGCTTCAGTTCGGCAGTGCAGGGGGTTTGCACCAGTTTGTTTTACCTCACTACCTTGCTCCTTGATTAACAGCATTTCAGAGGTGGGCTTCGGAGGTTCACTACACATTGTCGCTGGCACTTTAGTAAGAATTTCACGGACAAAGTCCAGCTGTCCACAATGGGCTGCTACATGGAGGGCCGTGAAACCAGTCTATGAAAAGAGAAAGAAGCAAAATATTTGGATTAACAGGAAATATTAATGTTATTGTTCTCATGTGGAACAAGCATTTGAAATGCAATTGGTTTCGCCTTTGGGACCTTATATGTATTTAGCTTTGCAGCACATTAGCCTGGGTGCGGAAACATCTACTATTCTTTAACATGGAGGGAAAGTAAGCAGCACACTGTTTGACACGCCAGGTATGGGAACACATGGAGAGAAATATTGCCTTTCAGCGGGAAAGGGTATAGTCTGAAGCTCTATATAAAATCAGGGGCTTCGGTGGTCATATCACTGAAAATACAAGATTTGAAATAAAATATTATTGTCTACGGGTGCTCGTGGAAGACAATTTCTGTGGACTGGAATCTAGAGAATTCTAAAGTGATTCTGATTCTGATTTACTGACTTCTGCTGGTCGTTTTCTATCAAGCAAGTTAAATAGAGGCAGCTGCCAGAAAATAAAAAAAAAGAAAGTCCCTCAGCAGAAAGCAATTCTGGTACTTTATTGACCTCTGCTGGTTGTTTTCTATCAAGACAGTTAAATAGAGGCAGTTGAACAAGCAAAAAGAAATTCTGGTATTTTACTGACCTCTACTGGTCGTTTTCTATCAAGACAGTTAAACAGAGGCAGTTGAACAGAAGCAGACAAGTCCTGGGGCTGATATCAAAAAGCCCACAAAGTGCATACACATATAAGTATATACTAAAGTATATACAAGAGGTCTCGAATGCTCGACCTAAAAATGCTGGTTTGATGCATGGGCACTCAATCTGTTTCATAAGGACATGGGGTGATGGCACAGACGCAAATATGAATTTGATTTGTGAAATTAGGTTGCAAATCTGCCCTGGAGACCCACCATCTTGTTTAGAATGTTCAATCATGTACAGTGCATATAGCACTGCACAGCTTTGCTTGGCTTCCCTGAGACCCATCACATTGTCATGTTGTTCATCCTGCCAGCCAACATTTGGAGCTCAGACCAGCAAGAGTAGTGTGATTCTGTAACATCACAAAATAAAATGACAGACGGAGTGTTGAAACTTTCCAAACACTCACCCCAGTCACAAAACTGGGTTTAATTCATCGTTATTTTGCTCGCCATGCCACCACAGTTTGGACCCAGCCATACGCAAATCAGTCTTCACCTTGCTCCCCATGGGAACAGTCCATCCTGAACTGCCAACAAGCATCCTGGGACTAGTTTCAGGGTATTACCCCTCATCAGCCAGGCTAGCTTGAATCTAGTGGCGCAGCGAGCAAGGAACCCACGTCTGGGCATACCCTTAGCCACTAAGGGCGCACATAGGAACATCACAAAATAAAATGATCGACGAAGTGTTGACACTTTTCAAACACTTATCTCCAGTCACAGATCTGGGTTTAATCCCTCATTCTTTTGCTCGCCATGCCATGCCAGTTTGGACATAGCCATATGCAAATCAATCTTGACCCTGTTCCCCATGGGAACAGTCCAGCCTGAACTGCCAAGCCAGGTCTTCCCTGGACCGGAAACAAGCATCCTGGGACCTGACTTGCTTGGGTGAAATCCAAAGGATTACAGTCCAGACTAATGGAGTTGAATCAGACGGATATTGCATGTCTACCTTATTCAGGTTTTTTTTTCTTACTTTGAATCAGAATCCTTTAAAAAAAATCTTTCAGTCCTACCTGCAGCCAGAGAGAAGGCATTGATTAAACAAACTCAGATCTCATAGGTTAACAGTGTTGATGAGCCAAGCATCTAGGACATGGTACTGCCTAACCACTGATGAGCGATCGCACAATGCGGAATTCTTGTGAAGATATTTGTTGAAAACTTGGCACCCAAACAGCCAGCCACAGCATTACCTCATTCCCACCCTCATCTACCGCTTGCATAGTGACATTTATATAAAAACCAATAGTGGATAGCAACAGGGCAACCACGAGTGTACAGCTAACACTAGTGCAAAAAATAATGTTTTAGGTTCCAGATAGTCAACAGGCAGCAGCAATGATTTAGCCATGATCTTTGGACTTACCCCCTCTGTGCTATCTTTGTATATCATTCAGATAGGTACCTTCTCCACCCTGGCATGCCTGCATAAGTTTCTATCAATGATCAGAATGGTTCACCTCATAGTGAAAATGTTCTATTGCCATCTCACATGCATGCCTCTTTATTAAATGTTTGCGAAAAGTACAGATACAAACCAGCACTACACAAAACATTGACCACGCAGTTGTATTATTCCATATTTCTTACAGCAGAAGCTCATTTGTTTTTTTAACTCACTAGCATTTAACAATTTACCCGTTCATCCTCAATTCAACAAAGGCTCTCGTGTTATGAAGGCCAACGTGTATATACTAGCAAAGCTAATCTATTAAAATCCCTGTATAATTCCATGGCTCCATTTTGAAAGGTTTGGCTAGTCTGTTCTGTGAAAAACCAAAGGGGATGATGGTCGGAGTGTTGAACATTGCAAGCACTCACCCCCAGTCAACTGATCTGGGTTTAATCCATAATCATTCTTTAGCTCACTCCGCCACCCCAGTTCAAACACGGCCATATGCAAATAAGTCTGACCCTGTGCCTCATGGGAACAGTCCAGCCCAAACTGCCAAGCCATGTCTTCCCTGGACCGGAAACAAGCATCCTAGGTCCGGTTTCTGGCTAATCAGCCGTCATCAGCCAGGCTAGTTTGAATCCAGTGGCAAAGAGAGCAGGGCACCCACGTCTGGGCATATCCTGCCAACTTAAGGCGAACAAAGCAAAACCAAAGGGGATGATGGACGGAGTGTTAAACATTGCAAGCACTCACCCCCAGTCAACTGATCTGGTTTTAATCCATCATCATTCTTTAGCTCACTCCGTCACCCCAGTTCAGACATGGCCATATGCAAATCAGTCTGACCCTGTGCCTCATGGGAACAGTCCAGCCCGAACTGCCAAGCCATGTCTTCGCTGGACCGGAAACAAGCATTTTCCACTCCAGGGAGGACCTGGCTTGGCAGTTCGGGCTGGACTGTTCCCATGAGGCACAGGGTCAAGACTGATTTGCATATGGCTGGGTTCAAACTGGAACGGCATGGGGAGCAAAAAAACGATGGATTGAGGCCCAGATCTCTGTACTGGGGTGAATGTATGACATTGTTCTGCATTCTGTCCATCTACTGTTGTTTTTGCATTTGTCACCCCGAGTGGGAAGGGTATGCCCAGACGTGGGTCCCTTGCTCTCCATGCCACTGGAATCAAGCTATCCTGGCTGAAGAGGGGTGAAACCCCGAAACCGGTCCTAGGATGCTTGTTTCCAGTCCAGGGAGGACCTGGCTTGGCAGTTCGGGCTGGACTGTTCCCATGAGGCACAGGGTCAAGACTGATTTGCATATGGCTGGGTTCAAACTTGAATGGCATGGTGAGCAAAAAAACGATGGATTTAGGCCCAGATCTCTGTACTGGGGTGAATGTATGACATCGTTCTGCATTCTGTCCATCTACTGTTGTTTTTGCATTTGTCACCCAGAGTGGGAAGGGTATGCCCAGACGTGGGCCCCTTGCTCTCCATGCCACTGAAATCAAGCTATCCTGGCTGAAGAGGGGTGAAACCCCGAAACCGGTCCCAGGATGCTTGTTTCCAGTCCAGGGAAGACCTGGCTTGGCAGTTCGGGCTGGACTGTTCCCATGAGGCACAGGGTCAAGACTGATTTGCATATGGCTGGGTTCAAACTGGAACAGCATGGTGAGCAAAAAAACGATGGATTTAGGCCCAGATCTCTGTTCTGGGGTGAATGTGTGACATTGGTCTGCATTCTGTCCATCTATTGTTGTTTTTGCATTTGTCACCCCGAGTGGGAAGGGTATGCCCAGACGTGGGTTCCTTGCTCTCCATGCCCCTGGAATCAAGCTATCCTGGCTGAAGAGGGGTGAAACCCCGAAACCGGTCCTAGGATGCTTGTTTCCAGTCCAGGGAGAACCTGGCTTGGCAGTTCGGGTTGGACTGTTCCCATGAGGCACAGGGTCAAGACTGATTTGCATTTGGCTGGGTTCAAACTGGAACGGCATGGTGAGCAAAAAAACGATGGATTTAGGCTCAGATCTCTGTACTGGGGTGAATGTATGACATTGTTCTGCATTCTGTCCATCTACTGTTGTTTTTGTATTCTGTTCTGCGCCCATGCAGCAGCTGATAAAATATTCTGATTGTAGCCCCTTAACCAAACTTTGGTGCTGGCAAGAACTTACAGTTTCTGGAATTAATGCTATTTTATTCTTAAAGTTGGACTTGACTAAATAGAGTTGTTGGAGGTTGTTCCAAGTTACATCATTACCTGAAACCACTGAGAATCTTTCCTGTGAACCAGACTCACTTCTAGGTCTAGGTATCACCAAGTGTCCCTTTCCACAAGACATTAGAGACAAGTATTTGGTCTGTGGATGAAATCATAGAATATCAGTCTAGTGCTGCAGAGTGAAAGCGAGTAAAATGAGCGGATGACAGTCACTGTGTGTGTGAGTGTGATAGAGTGAATGTGATTGAGTGAGTTAAACACATAGCAGCTATTTGGCATTGCCAGAAAGACTGCCTCCAAAACAAATTGATTTTTAAGTGATTGTATTTCTGCAGCTGGAATGCACTTATTGTAACTCTCTGTGCAGTTCACTATATTGTTGCATGGAAGAGTAAGAAATACACGGATCATCATGGGATGAATCGCTGCTCTCATTTCATATCACCTGATGCAGACCACAAGTTCAATGCGCTTCTAGCTTTTCTTTCTCGCTGAGGACACATCTATAGCATCATGTAAACAGCAGGAGGTCTACCTAGTACAAGGAATCTTCAGCTTCACCCACATCCTCCAAACATGAACCCCACCCAAACAAACCCCAGCAAAGTCCCATCCCACCGCCTGCCCTCCTTTGCTTCTTTTTGTTGCATTAAAAAACATTTCCACTCAATTGCTTTATCAAGACCATCTGTGTTCAGTGATAAGATACCCTCAAACAGCAGTGGTTCTTACCTTTGTGCTGGTGATCTTGAGTGAAATACTGCCCTTCAAGGTCTCTAGAACGCTGATGTGTCCATTCTTGGCCGCTAGATGAATCGCTGTCATGCCCTCCTAGCATCAATGAATAGACACAATATTGGAAATCTTCTCAAATTGAGAAAAATGAATCCTACAGGCCAAAGGCCAAAGCCAAGTATGCATGGATTTTTTCTATTGTTATTATCAAGGACATGCTCCGTGAAGAAACATGTAATGGGGAGTCTGTGGAGAATGATGGTCACTTGCCTAACCAAGATCACCACAGAGCCTCAGTTTTCCCACCTGCTACCAAATCTAAGCCGAGTAGCAACTCAATGAGGAAGGAGAGGCACTATGAGCTATGAATGTGCCACCAGGCAAATCCGAGTGACAAAAATATGAATTCTTTAGGATTGCACAGAAAATATGAGTCAAATTTGCTCAGAAGCACACACATAGATCCTTGATTGGATGACATTGTCACAGAGTTTATTTTCCTATCATGCATGTTTATTTTGGATGCCCATATGTTTGCAGCACTTGCCCATGGAAAACCTATTTTCAAGTGGCTAGCCAATATTGTAATGGTGTTCAGGCACCAATATCCTACTTTGTATTTACTATCACATCAAATACATCATCCATAGAGCTGATAACATTGCTAGTTATACCTATTTATAAATCCTTAATGAATGCTTAACAAGGACTGATTACTGAATCAAATTGAGTTGAACAACAAGGTCTACCTTTGGATAATCATAACCTCTGTCTGAAAGGCTAAGAAATGTATAATGTAAAGGAATGAAGATAAGTGTTATATCTTGAATACAAAGACACATATATGTGATTTGCCTTAGAGCTCGGCGTAGTGGGGTCTACCAGCCATAATGGTCGGTAAAGCTTGCTATGGAGCGTTCTAAGGCTATTAGAACATTCCGCCCCCAGAGGGCAGAATGCTCTCCTTTGTAAAACAAAGGCCTCACAGAGCCAGAGGGTGTTGAAATCCCCTCGGGCTCCGTGAGGCCTTTGTTCATGGCAACAGCTGTGAACAAACATTGATATGTTGATGCTCCAGGCTTCTAGAAGCCATTAGAAGCGCAAAGCACTCCATTGTCTTCAATGGAGCGCTCAACATTCCAGTGTTCTAATTTACAATGGGGACTGTTCCGCCCAGCTCCCAATTAGTTATCCTTAGTTTCAGTGGACCCTAGTTCATCAATATGGTTCAGGGTGACGTCTATTGAAATAAAATACCATTGATATGTTTTACTTTATGTAATTCTCAGTGATTATACGTACCCCATTCTCATCAGATGCCGAAGCACCCATTTCCAGCAAGACCTTCACAACCTCAGCATGACCTCCAGATGCAGCCAGGTGCAGTGGTGTGGAATCATTTGTCTAAAACGTAAAGAAGAGTCAAGACAGTACTGAAAAGAAGAAGTCAGAGATGATAAAACCTCACCTGAACTTCTAGCCAGAGACTACTGGCCATATAATTTACATGCATTTTGTCTTGCCTTAGGTGTAGATGAATCTAAAGGACATCGTAAATGCTGAATTTACATGAGAATTAACTATTATTTGTCAACTAACACCTCATTTTTGAAAATGTAGAATGAAAGATACGTTTCCTTGGCAATTTGCTGAGATCCATGTAAATAGTCACTATCATGAAAACGAAAACATGACAACTAGACAAGCGTCTAGATTGATGGGAACCAAACCAGCTCTAAAGTTTTGCAACTTGAAACTCTGCTTTTAGTTAGGTATATGTTCAAAAATCTACTTAATGTCAGAAAGCATTGAAATTAAGTTTATAATGTAATGTTAAATCTGTCCATTGATTGACTCTATAAATGACAGCGGGTTCTCCTCTAAATTCTGGAAGTATCTTGGCCAAACAAAAAAATACCAATTTGAGGAACCATAGACAGAAACCGGCAGACATTCCCAGTTCGTGGTTCGTGGAATCTCACCTGTGGTCCTCGTCTGTAAATTTATCGTAAGAGATGGTTGTTCCCAGGGAAGGGCAGGGATATGACCAAGGGGAATGTAGTAAGCACACCAGAAAATGACAAGTTTGTAGAATACCCATAAGCATTCCCAAGGATATTTCATGATCAATTTATTAACCAAAGGGTAGTTGGCCATTTCTTCAGGTGTGTTGGAAAACCAATCTCTTCACATTTAAAAGTACTATCCTTGTAGAGAAAACATGGAAAATAATTGGGGTGCATTTGCACTTTGACCCTTACTGTAAGAGTTTGGCATATGTAGGATATCAGCAATTTCCCAAATTTTTTTTACATGTTTATTTTTTTTCTTTGTAAATCCCCAAAAAGAGAAATTTTTTAAAGTGTTTTGCCTAAGCCTAAAATGCGGTTCATGCAGATAGTTGGTGGGGTTACTAGATGAGCTAGAAAGGATTAGGTATTGTTTATGTTGCAGTGATATGGCTTTCAAAGAAGGAGAGGTAGTGATCTCTGAAAATGATGAGTTGACAATTTGCAGAAATACATTAATAGAGATTAAAGCAAACGTGCATGTGACTTAGAGTAGGTAAAGAGGTGGCAAGTAGAGAATAGAAGGGAAGGAAAAGGCCCTTTAAAGGCAAAAGAAGGGATGTCAATCAATATTTTAAGTAAAAGTCACTTTTTCTTGTCAGGCTGTATGACTGTAGAGGATGCCTTTTGCGATTTCATGCAACTTGAGGATGCAAGACTGTAGAAAGAAGCAAAATTATTTGCATGTGAGATTGTGCTATATTAGGTACTTTGAAAGGCACTAAAACCATCTCTCCACTGCTGGGCTTCCACTAGACAACCAATCTGGAAAGGTAAGATCAACAGCTCAGGGGCTGGAAGTGTAAGGTAATTGTTAGGTGCATATATAGCAAAAATGTTGCGAGCTTAAGGTTGTGCTCAGAGGAAGCAGTAACATCAGGATCATAACAATATTAGAAAATATATGAGTAAATAATGCAAACATCAAAGAGAAGAATATGCATCCATGTCCTCCCTAAACTTTGGCTCACGGTATTAATTACAGAAGCAATTAGGGATGCATGCATTTGGATGTCTCTGGTTTGACATGACACAAGATGCAGGGTAGGAAGAATTTCCAGAGACAGCACAAGTGCATTGCCTGCAGTTTTGTGGTTGAAGGGTTTTAATCCAGACACTGAGGTGAGGAGGATCTTTACAGGGATCCGTTTAGAAATTAAATGAATACTTTGTTAGCAAGGGACTTCTGATTTGACTCCCTGAATCACTGACCGGGAACATGGTTGAAGCTAGTGTTGAGACTTTAGATTCTGTTGTACAAGGTGAAGACAACCCTTTGGGTTAGGCCCAGCTCTTGTTCTTCCTTTATCACACTTTCAGTAGGGCTGATGACAGCCAGGTGCAGAAATCTCACATCTCTTTGTGCCTCTGTTGTGAGTTCTAATCCAGAGACACTCTTGATGTGAAGACCATCACTCTACACAAAGGCTGTACTGGGAGAGCAGCTGGGTTAGGGCATTTGAAAGAAGAACCACCCCAAACCAGTTCTGTAGCATGAGATAGTGAATGCACAGATCTGTGTATATGTCCTGTCCATAGTCATGCTGTGGACATCCTCTGTACGTATGTGCCAGGAACTGGTCAGACTTCCGGATGGCAGAGATCTGCTTGTAACACAAAGTGGATACCAAAAAGCAACTCAATGAGGTAGCTTTTAATCATGTAAGTACAGGTGCACAAACCAGCCTGTTGTGTCATCACAGAGCCACACTGTGCATCGCTGGAGTGGAGCCTTCATGGAACTTGAGGCATGCTCTGTCTGGCAATGCTGAAACTGTGAGGGCAGCGGTGCTAGACATCTGCACCAAAAGCTTTATGCATACAACACGCCAGCATTTGACTCTACTATGGTATTGTGGAGTACTCGCGGTACTAACACTCACCAATTAAATCAGCAACAATATCCCCATGTGCAGTAAGAGGTGCCCTATCTAGGTGTCCTGTGTGATGCCATGCAGACATGAAGTGACACCCTGCATGCACTCAGTAGTTCCTCTGAGCCTGGTTATATTTCCTTTGGTTATATAGCCCCTTTACAGGGTCAAGCATTGTCCCCATTGCTTTGATAGCTGCATCCTCATATATAATATTATATACAGATGCTTAGCAGCACCCCCATGTCCTGATGCCCCCCTCCAATACTAATGTCCTATGCAGACGATCAGTAGCACCCCCTAGACGTAACCCCCTGGACGTACTGCCATGCAGCCAAATGGGTTTCTCACTGCCCCTTTTATGCTCACCTTCCCTGTTGTGCTGGCTGTATTCCATGTCTAGGGTCTCAGAGCTGCTCTGCTCACACTGCAGTCTGCTCTCCTCCTAGCCACAGGTCTGCAGTGCCTCATAAATGTGCAGCACCAATTAATTTTTTTGTCCTTCATTCTCAGAAACATTTCCAAGAGGTGCCTGGAAGTCTCACAGTGCCTGCAATCTGGCCTCCCGACTGGGGGGTGGACACTAGGTTGGCAGAAACTACCACCTACACCTTGTAAGGTGAAAGGCAGCCTGCCATACATAGAGATCCCCATCTATATGGTTCAGATTGTTTTTACCAAAAGTACTCTCTCTGGAATGGCAGAAGCACTTTCATCATAACTGAAAAGCTGGCTGGCCACAATGCTTGGCAGCTGTTCAGCAATTTGTTTTAGATAAAGACCGTAAGCAGGATAGTATATCTGCAAAACAAAAAATTAAGGGCCCTGACACAGAGATAGTTTATTTATTGTAGGTGAGAACTATTGTTTTCTTTTCCTGTGCACACTAGTGGTGCCTGTTATGATGGCTAGGCACAGGAAAAAGTGTGGCAGAAATTCCAGCCCAAGTATGGTAGGCCTGCCGATGCTCTGAAGCCACTAGCCTAGTGGCGTATGGTCTGTCCGAGGAGACTTTCCACTGCGTAGCCAGCTGAGGCTCTGTCTTGGGAAACCTGGCTATGCCACACCTCAGAATGAGATGGAAGAAGTGTTATTTTGGTGGGGCAGGAGAACTGTTGATCTATGGCAGTGCTTCTGTTCACCAAACTTTAAGGGCCACATGTATCAAATAACCATTTTGCGATATACAAATAGCGATTTTTACAGAACCACTATTTGGTAATCGCTAAATGCTATGCATGTAAGGAATTGTCAAAGAATTCCTTCATATTACCTAATAGCGATTCAGTAAATAGCAATTCGCTATTAGGTAATATTACTTCATTCGTTCCTATGGGCTGAAGAGCCACAGGTGCGAATGGTTTTGCATTAGCTAATTTGCGATTACCTAATTGGTAATCGCAAATTAACTAATGCAAAGCCAAGAGTGCCCAGGGGCCTAAGGCCCCCCTGTAGCACCCCCCAAAAAACTTAATGTGCACATGTAAAGCAAACACATGCCCTCGGGGTATGTGTGTGCTACATGGCGCTTTGAAAAATGAAATTTTGTGCATTTTTCAGTTTGCACTTGGTTACCATTTTCAAGTCAATGGTAATTGCATTTTCCTAAATGCACAGCTTGTATTTGGAAAATGCTTCATACATGTGCTAAGGAAATTGCAATTTGCGATTCCCTATTTGTAGTCGCCATTGCATCCTAGAACCGGTTTCGGGGTTTCACCCCTCATCAGCCAGGTTAGCTTGATCATATTAAAATTTTTGTTTACGTCACACTTCAGAATTACAAAAAAAGTGTGTCATTTGTGCTTTCCTAAATGGTGATATATTCAGAAATGTTTGTACAGTTCATGCACAGATATTTAAATGTTGTTGTATATTAGGAAAAAATGACACCCTACAGCCTTTCCTTTCACAGTCACTGTACCATCAAGATTGTCACATAGTTCACTTTAAAAAATCATCTAACTTTGCTGCCAGAGTAAGAAAACTACACACCAAACCCCATGTTAAAAAAGCCAGCAGCAATTTTTCAGAAGACACAGCATAACACCTGACCTCTTTCTTTCAAGAAGATAAAAACAAAATTTAAAGGCATCTTTATTGCTTATTCGACTTCCGACCTCCAGCACTGTTATTTTGGGGGTGTTGCCCCCTGCCTCCAAAGCTTATGCCTCTTCTCTAAAAACTGGCAAGGCCTGCTGAGTGACACTAGGGAGGAGTGGTGGGCAGAGGGCTGCCTTTGCACTGTTTAAAGTATGCATGTCTCTTTTGGCGGCCATCTTGTGAAAGTCAGCAAGACATGGGCACTTTGAACCACTCAACCTAGCTGTCTTAACACAGCTAGGTTGAAAGCAAATGCAGTGTGCTAGGGAGCGTCGACAGAGGATGCTCCCACCAATCAGGGCACTGCTCACATGGTGGTCAATAGCACGTGAGCAGGCCAGGATTGGTCGAAGGAGTTTGCTGAGACCTGCACTACACAGCAGAAGAGGTCTGAGTGAGGAGGACATCGTCCATCACAATCCAATAACTGTTTTTCTTTTTTAGTTATTTTGTTTGTGCGCACGCATGCACACACCCATTTGCCCGTACCCCCTCAGTAAATGCCAGCCACCACTACATTTACCAAGGTGTTCTGTTTGCTAAGAAACACAACATTTAAAGTACACTGAGCACTGTGCTAAGCACTGTGCCAAGAGTCAATGAGATAGTGTGAGAAAGAGAGAGTGAGAGAGAGAGAGAGAAGAGTGACAGAGGCTGTTATGAGCACCCAATGTACCCCAATATAGGCCTAGGTAGCTATGCGACCATTTACCTACATTTGTCCTACCTTGATCTACATAACAGCTCTGGCGTTGACCTTTTACCTAGTTATATGCAGAATAAATGTTGGGTGGGTTTCTTTGGAAACTAGCCTCATTTTTTATGCATGAGGATTCTTAGTAGCACACAGCAGGATTACCATCTTCTGTATAATAACTCTGTGCAAAAGTCACCGCTATTGTCATCCTTGGATGACAGGGCCACTGTATCATTACACATCTAGGTAGAACCCCTGAGGGTACCTTGTGGGTATAAAAGAACCACATCTTCGCTGGGCAAACCAGAGGAGAAGCTTTCATGCTGACACAAGAGACTGAGATTCCTGCACGCAGAAACTCCAGCACGCAGTGGTCTGGCATCCCTAGTGGGGTGTCCACCTTGAGATCAAGACCTTCATTCTCTCCCATCAGGTAATGGGATTGGGTCTTTCCTAGGGGGAGGGATTCTTGGCTTTACACCTACATACATGCTAGGTACACTTAGATAGGGCCCGCATAGTAGGAGTATGCCTGATTACTGCTATGTATATATAAATATGCCTGCATAGATTCACTGTTTTAACACCATGGTAGAATTTACCTTTTAACCTTGGCATCATATTGGACTCATCGCTCGCTATGAACCCCCAGCTCAATGCCGTATCCTTGGCCTGCTTCAACACCCTCCTCATACTATATAAAACATTCAGATGGATCTCCTCCAAATCCAGAAAAACAGTCATGCAGGCCCTCATCACCAGCAGACTGGACTACGGCAATGCCCTCTACGCCGGAATCAACAAAAAACTCCTCTGCAGTCTCCAGACCGTCCAGAATGGTGCAGCCAGACTAATCCTTGACATCCCCCGGCACAACCACATCACCCAACACCTCCCCGATCTCCACTGGCTCCCCTTCGAAAGAATAATAATTTACAAGCTGCTCACGCATGCATACAAGGCCTTCCACAACATCGTACCACAATACCTCAACAACCGTCTCTCCTTCCACGCCCCCAAGAGAAACCTCCGTTCAGCCAACTTCTACCTGGCCACTGTCCCATGCATCTACAGGAACAGACGGGGTGGAAAGTCCTTCTCCTACCTCACAGCCAAGACATGGAACCACCTCCACCTCCGGCAAAGCCCCACTCTGCTCCAGTTTAGGAAAGACCTCAAGACCTTGCTCTTCAGATGACCCAACGGAGCTGCACACTCCTGACCCATAGCACCTTGCAGGTGAGTAGTGTGCTTTACAAACCCCTGATTGATTGGTGCTCGCCATCATATACATCTGTTTCTGTCTAATGATTGTCGCAGCAAACATGTTTTATACTAGAATGACACTGGTTTAATAAATACTTTCTGAAAACGTCCCCATCATTTATTCTGTGTATCTCTCTGAGACTAAGTGAGCATGAGTGACTGAGTGACAAATGCTGTACTGCGTCCATGATCCCTGAGGGATCAGGGTTGTCATGTTCAATAGCTGCCAGAAACTATTCACTCCTTGGTAAGGTTGGGGGGCTCATAGTGGCCCTGTGAGCTAGCTGGTCTACAGGCTAAAATATCCTTTGGGGTGTCTGGAATCAGTCTGGACACAAATCCCATAGTTTATGTTGTCTAAACGCGCAAACCCTATATAGATTTATAGGAACTACACGAGAGCCAGAGAAAGAGAAGAGAGACTCGAAAGGAGTGAGCACGGCCGGACTGGGAACCAAAACTGGCCCTGTCAAACAGCTTGGCTGGCCCCTGGGGGGTGGGGTGCTAGTGGAAAGCACCACTCCCGTCTCTCCACTGCGGCTTTTGTTACAGGAGCCAGAGGTCGATATTGTAGCCCCAGGGGTCCAAAACCGGCCCCCACCCTAGAGGCCCACCGGAGAAACAATCGGCGCCCGCTATGGCTAGTCTATCCCTGGGAGTGAGTGAGATTAGTAAAAAAAACGCCAGGCGATTAAAATAGATTATGCAAAAAGGCTTACTATTAATGCACTGTGCTAAGTAAACGAATCCAATTGATATCTGCATTCTGAACTCCAGCGTGCAGCACCCCTCTGATAAGGAGACTTGTGGTATGGAAAGCAAAAGAACAACTCATGTTAATCTTCAACTGATGACATCCCAGCTCTTTGCTGCCTCTCAGTGTTGATCCTGGGCAACTAGGAAGGTTGATTTATGTCATGTTTAATCAGTCATGCAACAGATAAATTGCACCCCGAAGAATGGAACTTCTGTTTAAGGCAGCAGATAGTCAGATCTGTGTAGCCTGAGGGAAAGCTCTGCTGAGTGAGCTGGCATCTTTAAGGCCTGTGTAAGTTGATGGATGCCCTTCCTCAATGCCCCTGTGGAGGCTGGACTTTCTTAGCACACCATGAAAGTAGTGGAATGGTTCAAAGGTGCACTTTCTGTACATTTGCATTTTTAGTCAACATGAGAAAATTGTGCTGTAAATGCATCATTTCGCCCTGTTTTTTTTTCACACCTCTTGTCGATGTCAGAGTGAGAGTGCAGAGTGACGTAAGACTCCAGAAGATAGAGGACCTCATTTATGAAAAGTGTTGTATCGCTGCGTGAAAGCAGCGATGCAACACTTTTCAGTGCGCCCTCCTTGCGACACCATGGATGCGCCGTATTTATTGCACAGTGCACCATGTTGCAAGGAATGACAGATACATCAGGAATCGTGACGTATCTCTCGGTGCAAAACCCAAGCATTGCTGGAGTTGTGTCTTAAGCATGATGCAACTCCAGCAATGCATTGGGGAGGCCTATTCCCATTGCATTGCAACACCCTTACGCCTACTGTGTGGCAGGCATAAGGTTGTGATGCAGTAGCGTCCTAGAAGTGGCGCAGTGAAATCTTCCAGATTTCACTGCACCACTTCTATGAGGCTGTTTCACATGGGATCGCCCACCCTGCATACATTATACCTGACGCAGATATAATGTAGTGCAGGCATTTGCAAAGTGACACATCTGCTTAGATGCGTCACTTTGTAAATATGGTGCAACGTGGCACATTATTTACGCTGCCAATATGTCACAAAACTGACGCAACGGCGGCGTAAAAGTGTTGCAAGCCTTCATAAATAAGGCCCAGAAGGTTTTTAAGAGTTCAGAGCAAGTATTTGCATAAGAATCCTGGATAAAGCCGAACAAAGCAAGTCTTAGAAGAGAGAAGGGAGATGTAACGCCTGGCTCAGACTCCAGGATGGTGGCTGCATGTCATGCTTAGTAGAAGCACCGGTGCATGTGGAGAGTGAACTTTCCAGTTAGTTTTACAGCTAGAGAGCTATGAGGAGCAGATATTCATGGGAGCTTAGGGCATGGGTGTCAGAGGACAGGAATCTTTGTGATGCCCTTAGAAAAGTTGAGCCCTCCATGGTGAAATATAAGGCACTTTGGAGATCAGAGGGCCTCTGCACTAGGCTTGGTCAATCCCCTGATGGGCAGACTGCCCCAAGCTCCCATGTCACCAGTCTGCCTTCTTGAGGTACATACAGGCACAAAGGATGAAGAGGAACTGACAGGCGCAGACATGGGAATTCCTTGTGGGTGTAGTAAGTGGACAACATGTTGGACATCACCAGCAAGTGCTTCCAAATCTGCTGGGTGAATTCAGAGTATTGGGAAGGGCCTTTTTTCTCATCAAGTCTGGAAGGACTTTCTCACAGAGGTTTGCCCACAGCCATTACTGTAAACAACATGCCTTTCACACAGGCATTGTAAGTGTACCCTGGCACTTAGGTGGACCCAGGGGAGACTTTGGAAAACATGACTTCTCATCTGGGTGAATACATTTCTTGCCGCCTCGACATGTATTATGCTGTGCGCACCCGTGGATGGAAACCACCACTGAGGGAGGAGGTGTCCCTTCCAATACTGTTCACCCAATTAATCTGAATTGTACTTGGCTCTGTGCATGCACCTGCTTGTACATAGTTATGTTCGCCCAGCTACAACAGAGCTCTGTAAATAATCTTGCAGCATTCACTGATTTCCATGGAGAGTGTTCTGTTCTTTGCAGCAGAGAGTGGTAGTAAGTCCACTTGTTGGAAAACCAGGCTACACCTTGAATCACAAGCACTTAGAGCCGGCTTTATTAGCCATTCAACAACGAAATTCTCCAAATTCTGAAATTCATTCTAAGAAAAACATAGCATACTGAGCTGTTAAAATAAATACATGAAAAGGGCCATACAGTTGTACATCGATGGGGATAGTTGTTGTAATCACAATAATGTTCAGTCTGGCAGGGCCTTAAATCTGCTGTATTCATAAACCATCTTAACCAGCTCCTACACTTTGTTTATTTTTCAAGCTCGGGTAGTAAAATGTGTTTGTAGTGTTTGGCAGGTTATGTCTCTGAGATAAAATACTCGTACATAGGAGAACACAAAAGCTTTCTGGAGCTTCTGGCTATTGAACCGCGTGCCTGCCACACGTCTGCTACAAAGCTGTAGTCTTGTAGCAAGGCCCCCCTATGTCTTATCTGAAACAACATGAACCCCTACAGATTTTGTAGGATCCTGAAAATTCAATATTTGTAAATGTGATGTAAACGTGCTGTTGGACATGTAACGATTCTCTACTAGCGTTGTTTCCCTGCCCAGAATGTCCCTCCCATAGATGGCCATTATGTATAGGTGTGTCCCACCCCACTTCTTACAGTGCAAATACATTCTTTATTGGCAGGAGGACGCTTGTGTGCATTTAGATAGCAGGAAACTACATGCAGGAGCCATGAGGATTCCCACAAACCTCCATGTTTGTGGGTGTTGACCTACTTATGCATGGTGCACCACGCATAAATGTATTAAATCTATCCTCTTATGCTAAACTTGCTAATGTGGAAATTCCAACATAATGCCAAATTGTAGCATAGGGAAAATATACTTTATGAAAATCAGCTGCTTACTTAGCCTTCTAATGCATACCCTTGCCTGAACGAAACCTAAACTTTGAAAATGGCATTGATCACTGGTACTCTTTAAGGCCAGCCCTAATATTTAGAGAAAGGCAAAGAAGTAAGAAGTATTTTTAGGTGCTTAAATAAGAGCGGAATCAATGTGAAGAAAGCACAAAGTGAGACGCCTCAGGATGCAAAAGCACACCTGCTCCCCTACCTTTAAACAGGATCTATATGAAGATGCCAGCCATAACCTGCGTCTATCAGCATTCATGCAATTGAGCAAGGAGGCATCTACTGATAAAAAGAGCATTTTGCATGCCCGTTGCAGGCACCTAGTGTAGATTATTTGGGGTGAAATTAGTCTACAAATTATCTTTAACTGGAGATCTGTGTCCAAGAAGTACTTAATGTGGTCCTGTGTTAGCCGGTGAGCACCGCCAGCACTCATTTATGGGTCCAAGATCTTTGGCAGCTTCTTACTGCCCATCTCCTGGACTTACAGTCAGCAGGTGCTTTAATTACTGTGCCCCTGAAAACAGCAGATCAGTCCTTCTTTTATTTTCAGAAAGGTTAGTAGAAATAGAAGACAGCCACTACAGTGAACCTTCACGGGCCTGTTTATAGGTAGCTCTTCAGTGGCAATAAGAGCAAGACTATTGCCCTTCTCTCCAGACACAGTGCATGCCTCCCTCTGGCAAGGCTGATGGACGGGCAGGTGCCAGAGGTGGTCTGGGAGTCTTGGGGACATATTTACAATATTTTGGCGTTTGCCGCACTGCAAGCCTTCTAGCTGCACTGCCCTACATCAAAAGAAAAGGGCAGGAATGTGCTAGATCTTCAAGATACGGCACATTCCAGTCCTTTCGACCAGCGCCAGCGCACAAACTGCAGCCGAGTGCCAAGGCAGGCACCCTTGCACCATGGTGCAAAGGTGTCTGTTGTTGGCATGATTGTTTTGTGCAGGAAGGAACCCCTTCCTGCACATAAACAATCAAAGGATGGAATTTTCCTCGTTATGTTATGTTATGTTATAACAATTTATATAGCACACTAATACCCATAGGTGTCTAGGCGCTTACGGTTCGCATACTGTGTTAGAGAAACTAATTTGTAAAAAGCCATGCCTTGAGGTGTTTCCTAAATTCAAAGAGGGAGGAAATCTTCCTGAGAAAAAGCGGAAGAGAGTTCCATATCCTGATAGTGCTATGTCTGAAACTCCTCGCCCCCCAGTTCATCCTTTTGACTCTGGAGGTGGGCATTAGTAAACCATTGGCTGAGTGTAACAGTCTGCTCGGAGCGTACCAGCTAAAGGCATCCCAAAGAAATTGTGGACCTTCTCAGTAAAGTGCCATATGTGCAATGCAAAGTGCCTTGAATTTTATGCACTGGCCGATTGGCAGTAATCCAAGCACTAATGGACTGGTATTTGGGAACATCCAGCACTAATCTGGCGGTGGCATTCTGTACCGTTTGCAATCTTCTGAGTAGATTAGACTGTATGTTAATGTATAGGCCATTACAGTAGTCCAACAAAACCAGGGAAGTTAGAACTGGTTTTCTGGTATTTTTTGGGATGAACCGAAGAACTTTACGCCAGGTTCTAATCGTAGAAAATGAGGAAGACACCACCTTCGAAATCCGAGACTTAAAATTAAGCTTCTTGTCTATTATGACCCCCAAATTTTATGCTTTAGCTACCGGTGTAGGAGGGGGATCCAAGGACCATAGAGGAAAAAGCTTTCCACATAGCACCACCTCAATTTTACTAGAATTAAGCTTCAAGCAGTGCCTACTCATCCAGTTGCTCAAAGAGACCATACAGTCATGAAGTTTGATGGAATAGTTAACATTCTTGTCTATAGTTGAAATGACCAACTGGGTGTCGTCGGCATACGAGGTGGGAATAAGATCAAAACTTCTAATCAAAGGTGCTAATTCAGACACATAAATATTAAAAAGCATAGGGCTCAACGAGAAGCCTTGCCGCACCCCACAAGACAGGATAAAAGGTGCAAATTTAAAATCGCCTAATTGGACTGTCTGAGTTCTATCTGATAAAAATGACATTAAAAGCGATAGGGCCTTTCCTCCTAAATCTATGGTCTTCTATCAGCAAGGTGTGATCCACGGTATCAAATGCCGCGGACAGGTCGAGGAGGATAAACGTCGCCGACCCTCCACCATCTAGTGCAGTGCGGATTTCCTCAGTGGTCTTTATCAGAGCTGTCTCAGTGCTGTGACATGCCCTAAATTCAAACTGAATATGGTCTAGAATGTGTAAAATATAGGTGGAAAGTTCCACATTTACAATTTTCTCCACAATTTTCGCAGTAAGCGGGAGCCTCGCAATAGGTCGGTAATTGGCCGGGTCCATAATATCCAAACATTTTTTTTTAATAATGGCAGAATGCAGGTCTGTTTCCACATTGTTGGGAATAGTCCTTGTGAAATCATCTGATTGAATAAGCTAGATAGCTCCAGACTAATAAAATGGCTCATATTGTGGAGGATCCTCGGAGGGCAGGGATCATCCGGAGAGCCAGATTTGGTCCTTGAGAGAAGGGTGGCTATTTGCGCTGAGGAGGTAAGAGTAAAATTTAAGAGAGGTGTTAAGATCCTAGCTTCCTGTTCTGTAACATTGGTGTTTGATTTATACATGGCAAACTGATCATAAATTTGATCATCCTTTGATTTAAAAGCCTGGGCCAGTGTGTTACAGAAGTCTTGAGTACAATTAGCAGCATCGTCCTTTTTAACAGTTGTCAGATTGTTTATGATCATCGTTTTATGTGTGCTGCAGAATGCAACACACGTGGAAAGAGGAGAAAAACACCTGCCTCCCCCCCAAGATACTCAAACAGGCACCAGAGATAATTGCCACTAATTTCTCCAATATCTTTATTTTAATGTTTTTCAACGGATGTGTTTCATTCGGTTTGGAAACAAGCCTCCATCCTCCCTCTTATAATAAAGCTGAATCTTAGCTGTATCGACCCCAATAACTATTGTCCTATATCACGTCTCTCCCTCCCCTCTAAACTTGTTGAAAAAATCATGAAAATAAAACTATCTAAATTTATCCAGAATAATCAAATCTTTGACTAGAATCAGATCAGGTTCAGACCAGGACACAGTACAGAAACCGCCCTGGTCAAAGCAACGGAAGTGGTAAGGATGGCACTAGACAGAGGGGGGTCCGTGGCCCTTCTTCTTCTTGACCGCTTTTCGATACAGTAGACCACAAGACCTTGATTCACCATCCAGCGGAGATAGGGATCAAGGATAAGACTCACCTCCTTTCTTTCTGATAGGAGACAACCCCTAGCTCTAGGCAAATTTGAGTTATCACCCTTCTCTCTACCATATGGGGTCCCACAGGGATCTTCGCTGAGCCCAACACACTTTGATATATATGCATCTAATCTAGCTCCACTTATCAAAAGCTTTATTCTGGATCTCACCTCTTACGCTGATGAAACCCAATTGGTAGTCACTGCCTTCAACAGTGATCTGTCTGGACCTAAAAAATGTCAAAATTGTATTAAAGGGGACGTGGTCTGGCCAACTTGGTAGATGGCCGCCTGAGGGTGAGCTCCGTCACGGGATGAACCCCTGACGGGTTTTCTTCACTCACCGGCGGTCGAAGAGACTCCTTTTCCTGCCCAGCCGTAGTCGGAAGACATGAAGATGGACTCGGCTGGGTTTCCTGGCGTATGTTCAATGTGAAGGTGGTTTCCCTACATTGAGCGTCAGTGAGGTGCTTGCGTGGATCAGTTCTGCCCTGCGCTTCCCTGCCTGACGCGTCGCTCTAGGCCGCGCCTTTTCTCCTTCACAAGGCCATGCCCTCAGGCTGCCAAGAGCCGCCAAGAACCCCCTCCTGACCGCGCCTCCTCACATCAAATAAATTCGCCTCCTGGCAATTTCTAGCCTGACGGCAGTGGAACCTGCTCCTTTCACCGCTAACTGACAGACACACCTGAGGCCGCGCCCTCCAGTCTGACAGGGCTGTTTCTCCTCATTTGACAAGGTGAGCAGGCCTCCTCCTGTAGTTTGAGAGGCTTCTCTTTTCTTCCTGAAACTGCGCCTCCTATTGCTGCCACTATTGATGTAATGCAATATCTGTGAGAAGCTGAGGCTGTGTCCTTTTTTTTCAAATACGCCTGAGCCTTTCTTGTTACATATTGTTGTCCTTTATGAGACTTGACATTACAGCCATTATTTTCCTCTCACACTTATTATTAAGGGGAGTCTTTTGATATCCTTCAGCATAGGACAACCTCGAACTTGCCTCCCTCCTTTTGCCTTTTTGCATTTTTCTAAAGTATGCTTATATATGTCATTATGTATGAGTCTGTGATTTTAAGAGGAGACAAGCAACAATTACTTTTCCAGTGGAACTGTCTTTACCACATATTAATACCTGGTTACTAATGTAAAAGTAAATGATGTATTATTAATCTTTGCATTTATTGTCTACGCAGTTGCCAGCTGTCATATTACTGCAGGGATTTTTGTACATCTCTTCAATTGTCTTCTACAATAAGTTTTCAAATCGATTATATACAATTATCTCATACCACGAAACCACGCCTCTACACTACTTCAAAGTTTCCATCAAAAATAGTATCCAAATGTCTGCTAATAAGCAAGAAAACAAAAATCCTAAACAACCTCTCTTCGCAGAAGTTCTCAAACAATCTAACGCCATGCCAATGAAAGGAAATACATCTTCTTCATCCATTTGGCCTCAGACTTCGCCTCCCACTACTGCACATGCATCAGCGGAGACCATGCAACGTATATTACATGAGATTTCTGGGGTCAGTCGCCGATTAGAAGGCATGGATATCATAATCACATCCTTGGCTGAAGAAACCAAGTCAATTAGAGCAGACATTGCAAGCTTTCATACCAAAATTGAAGGTCTTGATTCCAGAATCCTGGTAATGGAAAATCGTCTTGACTCAATTCAAAACAAAGACCAAGATCTTCTCTTTCTTCACAGCAAAATCATTGACTTGGAAGACAGCAGCAGAAGAGACAATATCTGCTTCTTTGGGTTTCCGGAAAATTGAAGGCCAAAACACTAGAGCATTTCTTTGTGATATCCTCCCAAACCTGTCTGGCATTTCTTTCACTCCACCTCTGGAAATCCAGCGAGCTCACAGAATTGGTCCCCCACGTAAAGACCCTGCAGCGTGTCCGAGACCGATTATTGCTTGTTTTCTACGTCATGAGCAGACAAGACAATTACTGGCTGCAGCTCGCTCACAAGGCTCCTTTTCGTTCGAGGGTCATCTAATCCACATGGCAGCTGATTTTTCTGAAGAAACGAATAAACAACGGAAAGCATTTCTCTCCATGCGACCTGAATTGCGACAGCTAGACATCAAATATGGTTTGTTTGGGCCTGCATGCTTTCATATCACCAGAAACGGAGATTTTAAAGACTTCTATGATCCGGCACATCTACAGAGATTTTTACACGGTATGAAACCTCAAGACTTGGAAACTCAACCCTCACAACATGACCAACTTCAATCATCCTCTTCTTTCTCCCCACAGCTACCGGAGTACAGACGACGAAACCTTAGTGATTCAAGGCACCGTGGTAGAGATTTGGAAAGACCCAACCATTCCCAAAACGATAAAAATTCAGCTCTGCAATCTGTCTCTACCTTCACACAAGATCCGCATAGAGACAAATCCTGGTCCCCTCTTAAAACTCCCTCAGACGTGGACTGAACAACTCCCTGTTATTTAATTGGTTATTCATATGCCTAGATATAGTTGATAGTAGGCCTCATATTTATTCTTGGTCTCCATCCATTGATACTAATACTGGAGTTAATGTGTTTGCCTCTACATGTTATGATATTCAAATATTGTTAGGACTGAATAGTTTCCTGCTACTTAATTGGTTATTCACATGCTTAGCTGTAATTAATAGCAGAAATTATATTTACTTCTGGCCTTCATTCATTACTATTAATATCAGATTTAATCTGTCTACTTCTGCATGTTATGGTAAACATTGTTAGATGACTAGTAGACAGTACTTTCCTCTACTTTTTCTTTCTTCAATTTTACATTTATGATGCTCTTTTACCTAATAATGGTTACGTGTTTTTCCAGCATGCCATGGATGCGGACTGCATAACTTCCTGCTATTCAATTGGTTATTTGTCAGATTTTTAGCTGTAGTTAATAGTAGATCTTATATTTCTTCCTGGTCCTCATCCATTAATTCTAAAACTAATTTGCCTCCTTCTACATGTTATGGTATTTAAATATTGTTAAATGATATATAACCCTTTTTGTTACTTTACTTTCTCTTTATTTAATTCTATTTGTACGATATTTTCTCCCTTCATAATAGTTGCCTGCTTTTTTCAACATGTCATACTGTAATGCATTACTTTCCCATAGTATTCTATTTTACTCTATATTATCTTATTGAAACTTCTGATATTAGTTCCTAGTATGTTTTCCATCCTTTTTAGGCTTTTTTTCATTGCTAATACTTACATTACGAGTAAGTTGTATTCCATTATAAGCTAATGATATTTGTATTTTTACTGTTCTATTTTTTAAAATATCTCCACTGTCGTTATCAATATTATAAGTTATAGCATGTTATCATAGGACATATTCTCATATAACTATTTCTGATATTTAATTACTCGATTACACATTTTTAATAATTCACATATAGTGACTTAATACCATTTCATGCCTATTTATATCAATAATGAATACTTCTTTAGTTTGATATACGTAATTTTATTGATAATCTCTCTCTCCTTATTGTGAACTATTCTATGGGTCTTAAACTCTCACTTTGCTCTTACTCACTCTTATGACATATTCTACACTATTCATCTATCTTTATCAATCTGTCACTATAGGTTTTTCTACCTTATACTATTACCCGCCCTACTAATTCTTTCTTTTCCTCAGGGGGGTCCTTCCCCCTGTGGCGGTGCTCCAGTGCACCCAGGCCCGCGGTTGACAGATTAAGACTCCCAACTTTATTTGATCTTTACCCTCTTCCTTCATCTTATTCTCATTATACCCTTATTCCTTCCCTCCCTTTTAGGGTCCCTAATCCTGTTCCACTCCTACTTTCCTCTCATTTCAACTTCATTCTAGTCCCTCACATAACGTGTTGCATTGTTTCTACTTTACTATCTATCTAGGCTATTTTTCCTTCTTCTTGATTGTCTTCTAATATCAACATACTGCTGTCTTTGTGGTGAGCCAGAGTACCCCCTCTCTCCATTCTGCCCTTTATCCTCTTATTGTATTTTCAGTAATTCATCGTTCTTTTCCTTCGACAAGTATATTGATTCCTGAATTATAAATTCATTTTGACGGTATTTTCGTATGACGAGCACTCGTCCTCTTTCTATCTTATCTCCAATCAAAACATGTTGATGTGGCTCTATTGCAAGAAACACACCTAGATGTGCTAGAATCTGACAAACTCTGTAGAGATTGGGTGGAGAAGGTCATCCACAGCAGCATGCGAAAAGGTGAACCCACAGATACTAGTCCTATCCGCAAATGTGGAGTTGCAATCCTTATTCGTAAATCACTTCCAGTCCCAATTTCCAAAACATGGTCGGACCCTGACGGTCGCTATGTGTTTGCTAAATTACGTATTGGCAATTCTTACATCTGCTTAGGATCAGTCTATGCTCCGACAGGCACTAAGAAATCATTCTTCCTCCAGTTGAACCGCGTACTTACAGAGATTGCCGCCTCACAATATCCCATTGGTGGAGATTGGAATCTGGTGCAAGACCCTATCCTAGACAAAACAGGTCCGCTAGACAAAGGAAATGCAGCAGATAGAGCTATATTAAATGATATACTTTCAGGTGAGGATTGGTTGATCATTGGCGTCTTAGTAATCCAACAGACGCAGAATACACATTTTTGTCTCCCACCCACGGCACATTTTCTTGCTTAGACTACTTTATGACATCACATAAAGTGGTTCAATTGGTTACGGAGTCCCGTATCTTAGAGGCAGCATTGTCTGACCATTCTCCTGTTCTTCTGTCTTTAGATTGAGGACTTTCTTGGCCAGGGCGCAAACCATGGCGTATGAACATACAACACCATAGGACACCCAAGGGTAAACTCCAATTGCAATCACACCTCCAAGACTATCTTTCCATTAACCAGTGTTCTGTCACTTCCAGCAGGACTATTTGGACTGCAGCTGAAGTCACTATTCGGGGCCAGCTAAAGCGTGACACAGCACTTGCTAATAAGCAAAATGCTGCACCACAAACAGAATTAGAAAAAGACATTCAATCCTACTCTCGTCTGTACGCATCAACCCCAACCTTGCATAATCATAAACTACTAGACCAAGCGCGTATGTCCTTAAACACCCTTTTTACCTCTAAAGCTGAATACGCTTTGCAGAGAATGAAGGGACGGCACTACAAACAGGGGGAGAAAGCCGGGAGATTGTTAGCTGCTCAATTGCGTCAAAGGGAGGCAGCAATGGCCATCCCAGCTAGCCGATCAACACAAGGTGATTTACTCACGAGACCTCAAGAAATCGTTAATGAATTCGCCTCTTATTATCAATCCCTTTACACCCCAGGTAACCAAAAAGATCTAGATAAGATGTTGTTAGACCTGTCAGCCCTTTGGGTGGTCCCTCCTCATCATTATTTATTTTGTCCCACTTTTGCCTCAAACCCTGTTATACTTTTTCCTTTTTGGGAACCACCAGACTTTTTTAGTGTTGATGCAGGGTCAGGGAGCCATTTTCCCTACCCCTGGAACTTCTGTCTGAGGGCCTGAGACACAAAATGGTGGCCACCCATTGTCACCTGTGACATCACCAGAACTCACTGGAGGTTTCCGGAACATTCTAGAATCTTGTGACAGTGGGAGGCAGTTTAGAATGTTGGGAGGCCATCTCAGAGTGGCAGTTGGCAACTGACTGGAGAAGAGAGAGGACAGAGATAGAAGGAGGTCGGAGTAAGGCAGCAGAGGTGGAAACCAGTGCTTGGAGTGGGGTCCAGAAACCCACCCTTGATGCTAGTCTCTACTGACCAAGCCCAACCTAAAGCCCTGTGTGGGACCAAGACCAGAAGAACCATCTTAAGGGTCTGGATATTTGGAACAGGCCTTAAAGAAGAAGAACAGCAAGTTCCTGACCTGTTCAGCAGTGTCCTCCTGGAGTCCTGACGTCGAGAAGCCTAGAGACCTGGGGCCTGAGGTCGAGAAGCGGCGCTGACAGAAAGCAGACGTCGTACCCGGAGCCGCCAGAGGTCGAGTGAGGGCGCCGACGGAGGTCGTGGAGAGACACCGGAGGTCGAGTGGAGAGTCACCCGAGGTCGAGGTGAGGGCGCCGACGGAGGCCGTGGAGAGGCGCCGGAGGTCGAGTCGGGAGTCACCTGAGGTCGAGGTGAGGCGTCGACGGGGAAGTGAAGTCCGCCCACCGGATGTAGGAGAGTAGGGTCTGCTTTCTATGTTCACCCCCACTTTTTGCTTTTGCTTTACTGGTTTTCGACTTAGATGTGGCTGTGGGCCTGCTGATCAGACCCACAGCCCTGCTGTTCTCTCTCTAAATTAATACTATGTACTTTAGGTGCATAACCCATTTGGATAGGATCACCTTATTGGCCCCTGTACAGTGTACCCTAGGTACCCAGGGCATAGGTGTACCCTAGGCCTACCAGGGGCTGCAGCATGTATTATGCCACCCCTGGCCTGGCCTTCCATTTTGACACAACTGGCTGATCACTCAGCTGGGGCAAGGTCGTGTAATCACCCCTTGCTTAGGTGTAGTATTCCTATACCTAACTTACATATAGACACATGTGTACCTATCGGTCACTCCTATGGCAGGCCTTAACAATCCTGGAGGCAGAGTGCTTGGTAACATGTGAGATGGTGCTCTAGCATGAGCTGAGCCTGTCTGCAGCTTTCGGAACCAAGTCCTTATAGCTGTTCTATGATATAGCCTACCATATACTCTTAAAGTGCCTTATAATCTTAGACAGTTATGGTAACTATGGTTTGGCTTTATCGAAACATGTCGTGTAAGGTGTCTAACACTGTGGAATAATACCCCCATACCATTTATGGACATGAGGATTTTATTCCCCCCTTCTAGAGGGAAAGACATGTTAAAATCATACTTCACTGTTAGCCTCTGACCAAAGCCTCAGCATCACAAAATGGATGCTGCTGCCACGACACAAGTCTAACCTCCTGCAGCTGGGAGTGATCCCAGCCAGGGAGGCCTGGACAATAGGTTTCCTGCTTGGGGAGGTGCTAGCACCTCCCCAGACAGCCTTTAGTGTATTGGGGCAGGGTGGGCTGAAAGGAATGAGACATGCCTGGGGCACACAAGGTGTTCCTTGCATAGTCCAGTTCAAACCGGTGCTGGGGCACTCCAGCCCCAGCTCTGGCGCGAAACTGGACAAAGGGAAGTGGGTGTAACCACCCCCTCCCAGGTCCCACCCATAAGGCGTGACCTAGCAGGTATCCCAGCCCCCCAGATTAGTATAAGAGTGGGAGTTGGGCCTCAAGACTTTAGATTATCCTGAACCTGCAATCTTGAACAGAAACTCTGGACCTTCGACATTCGACGAAAGAAGAAGACTGAAGAATCTCCCTTGTGGCCAAGGAGTGGCTACCCTGTGCAAACAGGCACCATCAAGAGACTACCCTTTGCTTTGGCCACGTTCTACGAGGAACCGACTGCAGAGCCCGACCAGAGCCTTGACTTCCAGACTTCTCCGACCCTGATCCACATCCACAGCAGAGCTGAGATCCGTGGAGGCGACGAGCGACGTGGGACCGGCTACCTGGGAAAAGTGGCTAGTATCTTCAAGCGCAGCTTCTGAGGCACCCTCGAAGTTGTGCACCGGGGATTGAGAAGCCCCAACCCCAAGCACCATCTGCACCGAAGATCAGCCCCCCACACTCAACGAGTCCTGCGTGGGGCCCTTCAGCATTTTCCTGCTTGCCGCGTCTGTCCGGTTGCTTGCCCGCTGGCTAGTGGCCTTTGTGACAACGCATCCCGTAATCTTCACCGCTGGTTTGGCTCCTCCAGACTGGCTCCTGCTTCTTTGAAAAAGAGAAGCACCCCAGACCTTCCTGGTCTGCACCAGAAGCAAGTCCTTCATTCTGCGTGGGTTCCGCTTGCCAAGGCTTGGTGAGTCCTAGTCCAACTTCGACGCCGCCGACAGCAAGAGCCTTCGTGGGACAGCTCGCCTCCTGGTCCTGGTCGTCCTCGACGCTTCCTGGTCCTCCTGGCTGCAGCGACAAGCTTCACCTTCACCTGCAAATCTTCACGACATCGTCTGGTTCCTTCCTGGTTCCACGTGGTCACTGGCTAGTGACCTTGACTCTGTCCCTTCTGCTTGCAGGTATCCTCTCTTCTTGATCCCAGCCTTGGGATCCACCGGACACTCTTCACTGACTGCCTGTCAGCATCTTTCTTCAGGCATCCATAGGAGTCGACGACGAAACCCGACGCAACTTCACCCCTATGCACCCGCAGCCTGTGGGCTAGGTAACTTGGGTACTCCGGTGCTCATCAGGATAGTGACTATCCTAGTGTCTAAGTTTCAAGTCTCAACTTCCTAGCTACTCCGGAAGTGTCCTAAATCTATCTATTTCTAAACTGTACTATTGCTAGTGACTTTTACGCATTGCGCGTGAGTGTTTCCACTCTGCATACGAATCCCGTGGGCCTCCCACTTCCTAACTGTTGCTAGTGTAGTGTAGCCCCAGCGATTCCCTAGGCCTAGGCCTATCCTATTTCCGTGACAGTGGTCCTTATACCACTTCTTTAGTATATGGTTTGCGTGGCCCCTGGGGCCTAACTGTATTACTTACCTGTGTGACTTAATGTATGCATAAATAAGACTGTGTTGTACTTACCTCTAATCTCATAAACAGTGCTGAGGGTTTGCTTAGAATAAATACACTTTATTTTATATATATATCTGTTGTGGTGTCCTTTCATTTGGTATTCAAGGGATTACATATGGTATCACAGCTGGCTTCACATGCCATTCAGAGTTTAGCCTAAGACTGCTCTTGCCCATGCTACCACTAGGATAGCTGGTCTATAAGGTTGACTTTACAACCAATCTCCATAAGGGTATTTGGACTGATATAAGGTGTACACTATAACTAGTGACATCATACATCAGGCCAACTTCTCACACCGGAGTCGCCGGAAGCTGAGGTGAAGCGCGCCGAAGGTCGGGAGTGGAGATCGCACTCCGGAGACACCAGGAAGTGGGGAGTCCGAGTCCCTGTGACGCCGGAAGGCGACATCGAGCCGAGACCGCCCGGCGACATCGAGCCGAGACCGCCCAGCGACATCGAGCCGGGGCCGCCCAGCGACATCGAGTCAAGACCGCCCAGCGACATCGAGCCGAGACCGCCCAGCGACATCGAGCCGAGGCCGCCCAGCGACATTGAGTCGAGACCGCCCAGCGACATCGAGTCGAGACCGCCCAGCGACATCGAGTCGAGACCGCCCAGCGACATCGAGTCGAGGCCGCCCAACGACATCGATCTGGAGCCGCCTCACGGCGTCGACACGGCGCCGAGCGGAGCCGAACATCGTGAAAAGGACAGTAAGTGGTAGAGGGGGCATCTGAGGCCCTGTGGAGCCCTAAAAGACCATCCTAGAGGTTAAAGGGGTGTTAGAACCAGCCTGGGAGTGCCAGGGGTGAACTGGGACTGGTACAGTGACCTCCATAAAGGGTTGTGTAGTTTGGAGGGCCAGATCTTTAGACTACTCTTGTTCTGCCTCAGCCTAGGCCCCAGCCTTGACCAATCTAGGTGGGACACCCCCATGCCATCCAAGTGTCCTTAAGTTGTGTATGGGCAAAGTAAGACCAAGTGACCTCATGAAAATGATTTGAACTATAACTGTCATTGATTGTTTTACCTTATTTATTGAAGGTGCTTTATTTATTGTCATCCACTAATTTATTCCTGCACTATATTTATTGTCTGACTGTATTTATTTGCCATCTGTATTTATTGCACATCTATTTATTCTTTGCTAAATGTTGACCTGAACCTATTTATTGAAATTCCAAAGTAGTATTATTTATTTGACCTGCTCTTTTAAAGGAAAATCTTATGGTATTGTATTTATGTTGTGAAACCTGCAACTAAGAGAAAATAAGATAAAGACATATATATTTTCAACTTGACTTGCATAATTTTTACGGTGTAGTGTCGTTTTTGGAACGGATGAACGCATGGTTATTGTGTGGGTGTGACGTACGCTTAACACGGTGCCTGACCCCAACCGCTCAAGCCAAGCTACCATTGTGCTGGGAACCTGGTGACTGCTAACCCGGTTGCCCGGTTTCCAACATAAAATTGGTGTTCAGCGGTGGGATAGAGCTGTGCTTGCGTCTACTCGACAATAACTGTGGGTAGTCCATAGGCCTACACCGGGAGTTTTCTCCAAGCGGACTTCCTAATTATGAGTTTTGTTTTTTCCAAATTTACTTCTGGTGGTGGGAGGAGGTATTACAAAAGGTACCCCCCTGCATAGCTTCTGTAAGCAACTGTCTTCTATCCTGAGTGGGCAAAATGGAGTTTGTGTTGGAGCCTGGCCAGAAGGTGTGGGTGATCGAACCAGGAGAGCTTAGCGCCCTCCAGGATCGCTGGTCAGGACCCTTTGAGGTGTTGGAGAAGAAGGGTAAGGCTACCTACTTGGTGGATCTGAAGACCCCTCGCCAGCCCCTACGGGTGCTGCATGCCAACCGCCTCAAACCCCACCATGAGAGGCCCGAAGTCATATTGCTGATGGTGACTGACGGAGCAGAGGACGTGGAAAGCGAGCCTCTCCCCGACTTATTTGCGTCTCAAGAGAAGGATGGGTTTGTGGAGGGAGTGATTCTCTCCCCGTCCCTAACTCCTGAACAGCAGGAGGACTGCCGCAAGGTCCTGGGGCAGTACTCTTCGTTGTTCTCCCTTGTTCCGGGTAGGACTCACCTGTGCGTCCATGACGTGGACACAGGAGACAGCCCACCTGTGAAGTCAAAGATCTACCGGATGACAGACAAGGTGAAGGCCAGCATTCACAGTGAAGTCACTAAGATGCTGGAGCTAGGAGTGATTGAACCTTCCAGCAGCCCCTGGTCCAGTCCGGTGGTACGAGTACCAAAAGCTGCACCACCGGGGGCCCAACCGGAACTGAGGTTCTGTGTGGACTACCGGGGACTGAACTCAGTAACCAAGACTGATGCTCATCCGATACCGAGGGCGGATGAACTGATTGACCGGCTGGGAGCTGCCCAATATCTGAGTACCTTTGACCTTACTTCCGGGTACTGGCAGATCTCTTTGACTGATGGAGCTAAGGAAAGGTCAGCCTTCTCCACGCCCAAGGGCCACTACCAGTTCTGCGTGATGCCCTTTGGGCTCAAGAACGCACCTGCCACGTTTCAGCGTCTGGTGAACCAGATCCTCACTGGAATGGAGAGTTTCTCTGCTGCTTATCTGGACGACATTGCCGTCTTCAGTAACAGCTGGGAGGATCACTTGCGTCACCTGCAAGCTGTTCTCCAGGCCCTGAAACACGCTGGTTTAACGATTAAGGCCAGTAAATGCCAGATCGGGCAGGGGTCGGTAGTGTACCTTGGACACTTGGTGGGTAGGGGAGCGGTGCAACCCCTCCAGGCGAAAATCGAGGCAATCATGGCCTGGGAACCCCCCAAGACTCAGACTGAGGTCCGAGCTTTTCTGGGCCTCACCGGATATTACCGCCGCTTCGTGAAGGGGTACGGTACCATTGTGGCCCCCCTCACGGAGCTTACGTCCAAGAAGCAACCTCGACGGGTAGTCTGGACGGAGGCTTGTCAGCAGGCCTTTGTGAAACTGAAGCAAGCCATGTGCGAGGCCCCGGTCTTAAGAGCCCCAGATTTTTCCAAGGAGTTCATTGTCCAGACAGATGCATCGGAACATGGCATTGGGGCAGTGTTATCGCAACTCAATGAAGAGGGTCTGGATCAACCCGTGGTCTTCCTATCCCGGAGACTACTTCCCAGGGAACAGAAGTGGAGTGCAATAGAGCGTGAAGCCTTTGCCGTGGTATGGGCTCTGAAGAAGTTGCGGCCTTACCTGTTTGGCTCGCACTTCCTAGTTCAGACCGACCACAGACCCCTTCGGTGGCTGATGCAGATGAAGGGGGAGAATCCCAAGTTGCTAAGGTGGTCTATCTCCCTACAGGGAATGGACTTTCAGGTGGAACATCGGTCGGGAGTGGACCACGCCAATGCAGACGGTCTCTCAAGGTATTTCCGCCTTAGTGATGAGAACTCCCAAGGGGTTGGGTAGCTCTCCCCACTTTCAGCTGGGGGGGACGCGTGTTAGACCTGTCAGCCCTTTGGGTGGTCCCTCCTCATCATTATTTATTTTGTCCCACTTTTGCCTCAAACCCTGTTATAATTTTTCCTTTTTGGGAACCACCAGACTTTTTTAGTGTTGATGCAGGGTCATGGAGCCATTTTCCCTACCCCTGGAACTTCTGTCTGAGGGCCTAAGACACAAAATGGTGGCCACCCATTGTCACCTGTGACATCACCAGAACTCACTGGAGGTTTCCGGAACATTTTAGAATTTTGTGACAGTGGGAGGCAGTTTAGAATGTTGGGAGGCCATCTCAGAGTGGCAGTTGGCAACTGACTGGAGAAGAGAGAGGACAGAGATAGAAGGAGGTCGGAGTAAGGCAGCAGAGGTGGAAACCAGTGCTTGGAGTGGGGTCCAGAAACCCACCCTTGATGCTAGTCTCTACTGACCAAGCCCAACCTAAAGCCCTGTGTGGGACCAAGACCAGAAGAACCATCTTAAGGGTCTGGATATTTGGAACAGGCCTTAAAGAAGAAGAACAGCAAGTTCCTGACCTGTTCAGCAGTGTCCTCCTGGAGTCCTGACGTCGAGAAGCCTAGAGACCTGGGGCCTGAGGTCGAGAAGCGGCGCTGACAGAAAGCAGACGTTGTACCCGGAGCCGCCAGAGGTCGAGTGAGGGCGCCGACGGAGGTCGTGGAGAGACACCGGAGGTCGAGTGGAGAGTCACCCGAGGTCGAGGTGAGGGCGCCGACGGAGGCCGTGGAGAGGCGCCGGAGGTCGAGTCGGGAGTCACCTGAGGTCGAGGTGAGGCGTCGACGGGGGAGTGAAGTCTGCCCACCGGAGTCGCCGGAAGCTGAGGTGAAGCGCGCCGGAGGTCGGGAGTGGAGATCGCACTCCGGAGACACCAGGAAGTGGGGAGTCCGAGTCCCTGTGACGCCGGAAGGCGACATCGAGCCGAGACCGCCCGGCGACATCGAGCCGAGACCGCCCAGCGACATCGAGCCGGGGCCGCCCAGCGACATCGAGTCGAGACCGCCCAGCGACATCGAGCCGAGACCGCCCAGCGACATCGAGCCGAGGCCGCCCAGCGACATCGAGTCGAGACTGCACAGCGACATCGAGTCGAGACCGCCCAGCGACATCGAGTCGAGGCCGCCCAACGACATCGATCCGGAGCCGCCTCACGGCGTCGACACGGCGCCGAGCGGAGCCGAACATCGTGAAAAGGACAGTAAGTGGTAGAGGGGGCATCTGAGGCCCTGTGGAGCCCTAAAAGACCATCCTAGAGGTTAAAGGGGTGTTAGAACCAGCCTGGGAGTGCCAGGGGTGAACTGAGACTGGTACAGTGACCTCCATAAAGGGTTGTGTAGTTTGGAGGGCCAGATCTTTAGACTACTCTTGTTCTGCCTCAGCCTAGGCCCCAGCCTTGACCAATCTAGGTGGGACACCCCCATGCCATCCAAGTGTCCTTAAGTTGTGTATGGGCAAAGTAAGACCAAGTGACCTCATGAAAATGATTTGAACTATAACTGTCATTGATTGTTTTACCTTATTTATTGAAGGTGCTTTATTTATTGTCATCCACTAATTTATTCCTGCACTATATTTATTGTCTGACTGTATTTATTTGCCATCTGTATTTATTGCACATCTATTTATTCTTTGCTAAATGTTGACCTGAACCTATTTATTGAAATTCCAAAGTAGTATTATTTATTTGACCTGCTCTTTTAAAGGAAAATCTTATGGTATTGTATTTATGTTGTGAAACCTGCAACTAAGAGAAAACAGGATAAAGACATATATATTTTCAACTTGACTTGCATAATTTTTACGGTGTAGTGTCGTTTTTGGAACGGATGAACGCATGGTTATTGTGTGGGTGTGACGTACGCTTAACACGGTGCCTGACCCCAACCGCTCGAGCCAAGCTACCATTGTGCTGGGAACCTGGTGACTGCTAACCCGGTTGCCCGGTTTCCAACAGATGTCTTCCTTCCTTGCAAAGGTAGATCTTTCCCGTCTCTCTGATGATGGTAGAGCCCTACTGAAGGTGAAATTATCAAGGATGAGATCCCTAAAGTCATTGCTGCCTTACCTTATCATTAAGCCCCTGGGGAGGATGGATTTCCTGCTGAATTCAATAGATGGGCAGGACACAATATTATTGATACACTATATGCCGCATTTCAGGAAGCAGATAATACATCTTCATTCGGACCTCTTTCTAACAAAGCAGTTATTGCTGTGCTACCTAAACCTGGTAACGACCCTCTGTTATGCAGTAGCTACCGACCCATATCGTTATTAAATTGTGACATCAAAATATTAGCCAGTATCCTAGCGTCTCGCCTTCACACGATCTTACCTTCTCTAATGCACCACACTCAAGTCGGCTTTGTCTCGGGGCGTTCCTCTCGGAATTATCTTCGTACGTTAGCCCATACATTGTGGTCTGCTAAACATACTTCAGAGGATGCATTAGCCCTTTCACTTGATGCAGAAAAAGCGTTTGATCGCATTGAATGGGACTATCTTTTTACAATAATGCAATGATTTGGATTAGGTGATCAATTTATAACTAAAGTACACTTAATATACGATAATCCTTCTGCTCAGGTGAATTGTGGTGGTTTTTTATCTGATGCATTTCCGATTCGGAGAGGAAGGTGCCAGGGTTGTCCTCTATCCCCCCTTCTTTTTCTTTAACAATGGAGCCGCTGGCTGCTAAAATCCGACAATCTGATGAAATCATAGGTGTTCCCCTTCCAATTGGACATTCTGAAATCTACTTATATGCAGATGATATTTTACTTACTCTTACAAATCTTCCTCGATCTCTTCCGTCCCTCCTCCAAATCATTAATGATTTCTCTTCTTTTTCAGGCTACAAAATTAATTGGGACAAGAGTGAGGCTCTACCTATTTCTGATGGCACTAGAAAGACAGCTGCACATGGCTTTCCTTTTCACTGGCAGTCTTCACGCTTTAAGTACTTAGGAATTTTACTTAATAAGGGTTTGGAAAACATGGTTGCAGACAATTTAGCTCCTCTGCTTTCTCATATGCAGCGTGATTTTGACAAATGGAAAACTTTAGGGTTATCTCTGTGGGGTAGAGTTCAAGCTATCAAAATGGTTACTCTTCCCCGTTTCATTTATGTTTTAGGCATGCTTCCCCTTCAGATCCCTTTAGCTACGCTTCGATCAGTAGATTCTAAGATTAAGATCTTCATATGGGGTTCAGCTAGGCCACGCCTTGCAATGTCAAAATTAAAAGCCCACCAATTATATGGAGGAATTGGTTTTCCATCTATTGAACACTACTCCCTCGCATTGCACATCTCTCAATTCTCTTGCTTTTTACCAGGAGTCAAAGATATCCCGCAATGGGTTTATATTGAGCGCCATCTTTTATCCATGGACTTAGGTCTCTCTCTTTTGTATGGCAAAGATACTAGTCGTTCTGATCCCAAAAATCTGATTTTATCAGTTATGCATAAATCATGGCAAAGAGGACATCGTTTATTGGATTCACATCCACGTATTCATGTCAAGGCTCCCTTGTGGAATAATTCAGGTATACGTATTAATGGTCGTACTTTATCTTGGCCTTTGTGGCAGGCAGCTCGCATCCACTCCCCAGATCAACTTCTTCATAACGGCGACTTCAAATCCTTATAACAACTAAGGGAGGATTTTAATCTTCCAATACAACGTTCCTCTAAATCTCTTCAACTTTAACACTGTTTAGAGAAACATTTTGGGTCTCCCCCTTGGTTGCTTCAAGTTTCTCCAATACTATCCTGCTTAAACATATGGGGGAAACATAAAGGAGTGACCTCTGGCATCCATAAAACCCTTACGCTTCACTTATTTTCACAAAGCCTATCTCACAATCTTCAAACTAAATGGCAATCCCGTTTATCGAATTCTTATACAGCTACTGAATGGGAACAGATATTAGAGGGTTTACATAAAGGAGTTCGTGAAGCAAGGCTTAAATTTTGTATATTTAAAATTCTCCATGACTGGCATTGGTCACCGGTTAAACTGCATAAAGCTGGTTTACTTTCGCATGCCGATTGTTGGAGGTGTTCTACCTCTGGTTGTGATACAATGCATATTATTTGTGAATGTCCAAAAATACAGCCTTTTTGGACCTTTGTTGGTAAAACCTTACATTCCACAATGCCCTTACTTCTACCATTTACGTCTGCCAACATTATCTTACATGACTTACGTCATTCTCCAAAGCTCTCAACCACAAATCCATCTCTTCCATACTGCGTTGGCTACAGCAAAAATGTGTGTTCTGCGCCATTGGAAGTCATCATCCCCACCCTCACAAGAGGAATGGTTAGTGGCAATGATGCAGGCGACTTTACATGAAAGCACGATATATTACCTCAAGGATTAAGCTGATATGTTTCTCCAGACATGGTCTCCTTTTCTAAAAGCTGAAGTTTATGATCCCTCTAACTCCTCTGCTTCACCTAACACAAGCAGTCAAGCAGACTAATTCACTGTTTTACACCATTATATATTACGTTTTTGCCATCTCCACTTGCTTTATCTCTTCAATATTACCATATTCCTTTACCATTCTTTTCCCTTTCCTTCTTCCTTTTCCTTCCCTTTCCTTACTCTGGCCTCACCTCTCCACATTATTCTTCAAATTTACTATCTTCTTTTTATCTTCTTCTTATTCTCTTCCTTCCATACATTATTTGATTATCCTTTTTCAAACAATTATATTTTATACCTCGCACGGTGAGTATTTTCTTCCTCTTATTTCGATGATTTTATATGGAGTTACTGTCTCATAGTTATATCTGATTCATTTATATTTTATTTATTATTACTATATGCTATATCAATTTCTTATCTGTGTCTTTTTCACTACTCACTATTCATCTATTTATTTATTAAACTATTTATAAATAATATGCCTACTTTTATATTTAATATTTATTCGTCTGTATCAACCATAAATGCTATGTATTCATTGTTACTCTTTATTCCTTTAATATTCCCTAAGTATTTATTAACAATGCACTGCTCTTACCTATTTTGTTTTGACGTGTATTTCATTGTAAAACTTAATAAAAAATTTCAACACAAAAAAAGATTGTAATAAAGCAGTCAGCCTCTGGATGAGCCGGCACTGCTTAAAGCTTAACTCGGGAAAAAGAGTTGATTTTATTTGGGAACCTCTCTCCTTCCTGGTCCCCAACCTGGTGGCCAGATTTGCTGGGCTCATACCCAATCTCTCCCTCCCTCCCTCCAAAGCCAAAAACTTGGGGTTTATCATCGATGACAATCTCGGAGCACAAGTTTCATCAGTGGTATCCTCATCCTATCATACCCTCATGATGATCAGAAAAATGTTACCATGTATCCCTGACAATTCCAAGAAAAACTTGACTACTGCCTTAGTCCTCTCAAAACTGGACTATTGTAATAGTCTATATATGAGTATACAATAAAAGCATGCCAGTAATTTCAGTTAGTGCAATAACGTAACCAGAATGATTCTGAATCTCCCGAAATTCAACTCCATCTTCCCCGGGCTCCAAAAGCTACATTGGCTTCAGATCCACAGCCGGGTAAAATTCAAATGCCTCTGCCGTGCGTGCATAGGACTTTACCATACAGGGCCAGAATATCTAAGGCACGCGTTTCGATGGTACATGCCTAACAGACCTCTACGCTCTGCAAGCTCCACCACTCTAGTGATCCCCTGAATATTGAAGGCTAACTGGGGAGGTAGGAGTTTCATATTCAGCACAACTAAACTATGGAATAGCCTTCCGGCCCACATCAGAGCCATTCCATCACTGCTCACTTTTAGGAAAGAGATTAAGACCCAGCTTTTTAATAACTGTGTGCCATCTTCAGCGTGCTCAGGTTCAGTTAGCGCTAAGACACCCTTTGGTAAGCATGCACTTTATAAATCCTCTTAACATAACATGTCTGCTTGTTACGCCTGCTTTAGAAAGGCGTTAGTTTTGGCGCTGCCCCAGATTTACGTCATATTGTAAATCTGGGACAGTGTCAAAAACCATGGGTGTTGCATGGGAACGCCCACAGCAACACCCATGGAACTCCCCGTTCCACGCAGAGTAAGGCATTGCCTTACTCCATATTTACAAGGCCATGAAAACTCATGGAGGGTGGCTTTGCGTGGCCTTGTAAATATGGGCCAGCGCCCTGCGCCTCCGGAGTGTCACAAAAGTGATGCTCCAGCGGCGTAAAAGTGCCACCGTGGAATTGTAAATATGCCCCTAGGTCCATAGTGGTGATGCAGTTCCTACTGGGACATGACAGGATAAAAAAGAGGATAAGGTAAAACTTGCTGCTTTGAAGAGAGCACACAATCACAATCCTCGCATGGTGAACCTCAAAAGTCACTAAATAAACCTGGTAGCTTGGCACAAACTAGTCAGGCTTTTTTTCTTTTTTAAATTCTTTTTATTGATAATTAAAATAAAACAAATAAACACAATAATGGTGCAGTTACAAGACAAAATACAATACTGAGGAAATACCGAATACATAAATGAAACCATATAGTACATTGGGTCAAAGGAAAGAAAAAACACTCTAATGTCATCAGCCCAAGACACACAATTGATGGACGGAATGCAAAACAAATCAAAACATTCACCCCAGTCAAGAGATCTGGGTTAAATCCATCATTCTTTTGCTCACCACGCCACCCCAGTTTAGACCTGGCCATATGCAAATCAGTCTTGACCCTGTGCCTCATGGGAACAGTCCAGCCCGAACTGCCAAGCCAGGTCCTCCCTGGACCGGAAACAAGCATCCTAGGACTGGAATCAAGCTATCCTGGCTGAAGAGGGGTGAAACCCCAAAACCGGTCCTAGGATGCTTGTTTCCAGTCCAGGGAGGACCTGGCCTGGCAGTTCGGGCTGGACTGTTCCCATGGGGCACAGGGTCAAGACTGATTTGCATTTGGCTGGGTCCAAACTGAAATGGCATGGGGAGCAAAAAAACGATGGATTTAGGCCCAGATCTCTGTACTGGGGTGAATGTATGACATTGTTCTGCATTCTGTCCATCAATAGTTCTTTTTGCATAATGTCATCAGCCCAGCAACTGTCAGCCTATGGTGTCATATCATCAACAACGTCACTCGGTTCTGCAAATGGGGTACAAATAAAGCCTCTACTTCTGTTACACGGGCCCCACACCTTGGTCCATTTACCCGGGCAACCTCTACTTTCGTACACCGCCTTTTACGCCTGCAAGCACCAGTCCATGTCCGATGCCCATTCTGCATACTTAAGAACATCTCCCTCCTTCCAGGTTCTAGCGATGTTGCGCTTGGCAACCATACAGCCCAGTGTGACCCAGAGATGCTTATACCTGTTTAGCTCAGTCACCTCCCAAACATTCAAAAGGCAAAGTCATGGGGATAGAGCTATTGGTTTATGGCATAAGTGGCAAACTAGTCAGGCCAAACCTGGAATCAAAGTGCAATGTATTTATGCAACACTCAAACAGTAGTAAAGTGACAACATAACAAGAAAAATCCCAAACCAATTTAGAAAAATAGAGACTATTGTCATGAATAAACTGACACTAAAATGACAAGCATCCAATAAATTGAACTGGAGCTATGAATTTTTCAAATTTGAATTATAAATAGCACTAAAAAGTACAAAGCAACAACCACAGGTACCTGGTCGCACTAAACCGAGTCAAAGTCAAAAGTTAAGGCTGAATGCAATGGAGTCCTGGCCGGATACACGGACCAGGTGAGTCCATGCGGAAAGTTCACCTTCTAACTTAGAGACCTTTATGGAGAAAAAGTGGTCATTGATGAGTTGTTGGCGAGCCAAGCTGCAAGTGGGATCTGAAGAGAGTCTCGACAATGATGAGTTTCGGTGGTCTCAATCAGTTATCAAGACAGAAAGTTGAAAAAAAGTTACTAAGTCCTGCATACCATAGCTAAGAAGGTTACTCTGTTCCTGGGTTTCATGAATCTCACATCAGCATTTAACTGGGTAAATAGTTCGGAACTCTGGGCATTGCTGCTGTCTCTTGGCGAGGATTCAGTGTTGGTATACATCTTGGTGGACATACATCAGGATATATCTGCTTCAGTAAGAGTTGGTGTGGATGGTTCCTGTACTAATCGTTTTCCCATTTCTCGAGGGGTCAGGCAGAGGTGCATGCTGGCCCCTTTTCTATTTACTATCTATGTGAATGGTTTGGAGGCGGTGCTGATGGGCAAACAATGTGACGCCCCCCGTGTTGGAGCCGGACCCTTACCAGTCTTACTATATGCAGACGATGCTGTCCTTATGTCAAGGATGGCTTTAGAGCTTCAACTGCTACTTGACTCCTTTGCTGACTTCATGGCTGGTTTTGATCTGTCAATAAATAACACTAAATCCCTTATTTTGGTTGCTGGTGATAAACCATCCAAACCAAAAGCTCATTTTTGTGACAACACTAAGATTAGTCATGTACACACTTTTAACTACCTAGGCATTTTCCTTGTAGATAGGAACACTTAGGGGCCTTTACTGTTTTCTAAAAGACTCATGTTAGCACGCTCCTGTGGGCAGTTATGGATTTTAGTGCCAGGGTTGGCAGGATACCAGTGACGGCTCTGCTTCATATTTATAAAGCCAAATGTGTCTCGGCCACATGTTATGGTAGTGATATATGTAGATACAGGGGTTGTAGCGCCACCCAGTTTGAAGAAAACATATTTGCCAGGCGCCTGTTGGCTGTTCCGCAATCCACTTCTACTTATGCTGTGCATGAGCTGGGCCTCAAATATATCACTGACAACATAAAGTTGAGATCTTTGTTGCGCTGGATCTCGATCCGGTCTAAAAGTGAGCCTAAACTGAATAGAATGAGTATCAAGGACTGTCGCTCCCTTGATAATATGAGTGCGATCCATTGGCTGAAGTATATCAAGATCGAACTGGCAGCCTTGGGTCGCCCTAACTTGCTCTCCTGTCCTGGCATTTTCAAGGCTGACTATATCTGGGTAAACAGAACTTCTTGACCCGTAACGCTGTTGACTGAGAACGGTGCAATTACAGAAACCAGAGGTCCATGCCTATCCCACAATTGAGCCTTATCTGACCTGAGTACACAATACGTACCATCGCCAGCTCTTAACTAGGTTAAGAATGAACCTCCTTTTGCCATTAACCAGTCTTCCCAAGGGATGGACCGCACAGGGTACCCTTGGTCCCTGTGAATGTGCCAATCCCCCAGCCCAGACCATGGCCATTTTGCTTAGTTCTATGCTTTTTATACCCACCCAGGAGAAACATCTTAATACCCATTCTAACAGCTATTAATATCAATCAAGTAAATTCTGCTATGCTGTTCCTCTGTACTAAGAGAGGCCTGGCCCTAATTTAAACATAACTCTTAGTTGGGCTGATTTCACATAGTTTTGCTTGCGATTGATGCTTGTAGCTTGCTTTTGAATTGGTCTGGCTAGGCCCAATTTTTATCCTGGGCATGGGATGTATGTTAATGCTTTTGTATGATTATGCATTCTGCTCTCTGCTCCCTTTCCCGAAGAGGCTGGTTTTAACTCATGAAAACCGTAAATCCACCCTGGAAAGATATATTAACCTTTCAAGCACATTGGTAGTGGGACAATGTTTCATCTTGGCCAGGTCTAAACTGGGGTGGCATGGTGAGCAAACTAATGATGGATTTAACCCAGATCTCTTGACTGGGGGGTGAATGTTTTGATTTGTTCTGCATTCCGTCCATCACTTGTATGTCTTTTGCTCATCTTGTATTAGGGCTATGCATTTTTCATTTTTATCTCAATCTTGTTGTGTTCTATTATAACTTTGATGAGATGTTATGATTATTTGTATCTGATCTTATGTATCTTTTTTACGGTTATACATGTTTTAACCGAATAAAGAAATGTACTACTACTGTGTCCCATTTCTTGAGTTTGAGGGGAGTCGTCCAGGGTCCAGGAACTGGGAGGACCACTTGGGGGGTTAGGAGGACTCAAGCAGAGGCTAGCATCAGGGTCCAGAGCAGATCCAGTAGGAACTGGTTAAGTGGACAGTTGCAGGGAGAGATGCCTCTGGAAGCTTGTTGTGCCCCTGCTTTTCAAACAGGAGGTCAGCCAACTAACCCTTTGTGTCACTTCTGGGGTCCTGGATTCAAGGTAATCAGGTTCATTCTCCCTACAGGTTCTTCAGACAGCAGTGCAGTCCTTCTGATTCTTCACAGGTCAAGGATTACTCTAAGGAGAGGTCTGTGAGGTCCACTTTTATGCCCAGTGCCAGCCTGAGGGTAGTGGGCAAGTCTTTGTCCCCCCGTAAACCAGTCCTGGTCAGTTCCTTCCCTCCCACTGGGTTTGAAGTCAGCCTGTCTAGAGAAACATAAAGGAGGCAGGGCTAGGTGTCAGCTTTCTCTGCCAGTGAAAAGGTATGCATCTTTGAAGCTCTGGAGCTGGCTGAGCATGGCCTCTAGGCAATCCTGCCAAGGGAGGAGTCTCCCTCCCCAGTAAAAGCTCTTTGTCTATTGTCTTGGAGTAATACCCATCTCACGACAGGGGAGTCATCAGTGGTCAGATGACAGCTGGACAGTTGCAGGAAAGGCTTTTGTTATTTAGGCAGGAAAATGACAAATTTCTAAATGTGTAATTTACAAAATTGTAGCATAAAACCAGACTTGACCATTAAGTTGGAATTTAAACTACTATTAAAATGAGTTCTTGAACAATTTTTCTAGCTATTCCCAAACTGAATTTAGCACTTATTAACTGTAACAGTGTAAGCCAATGTTTACCTACGGGAGAGCCAGCCCTGCCGCAGTGAAACGCGACTTTGGAGATTTTTCACTGCCAGAACATGTAAATATTAAATATAAATGTCCTACTTTTTACATACCACCCTGCTCTATGGGCTTTTAAGTCCTACTTTGGGTGTGAATTGTACGTATTAAAAAAGAATGTTTAGTTCTGGTAAAAGGTTTATTTTTCCAGGCCTAAATGGCAGTTTAATACAACACATTCAGGCTGCTGCGGCAGCCCTAGAGATATGATTTACAGGGCTACTGATGTGGGTGGCACAAAGATTGCTGCATTTAATTTGCAGGCCCTGGGTACAGGTGTCAACATATGTTAGAGACCTACAAACAAATTAAATGCGCCAATGAGGCTAATACCGATTTGTCCATGTTTACCACTGGTTATCAAATCACAGAGTCCTATGGCCAACAAACACAGGTTGTGAAACAAAAGGCAAACATCTGGGGACTACCACACAAAAGATGGGCATTTCCAACAAGCACTGTGCCCAAGAACAAGCAGCATATGTCACTAAAGCTAGTGAAAACTATTGTATTATGTGATTTAAAGAAACCAGTTATTTAATTCCTAAAGCCCCACTGTGACATTTAAAGTGTGTTTAATAGCTCACGCATGAGGGAGAGTTGCAACTTTACCATGGAATTGAAAGAAGGCTTAACAGGGTATCTCTAAAGTGGTCATTGTTTAATTTCCTTTTTAGGTACAACATTGTCATTCAGAGAGAATATGACAGCATTTAAGGGTTATGGAACGGTAGTCCAAGACAAGAAAAACATTGCCATAAGAGACACCATATCCTAGGCCAGTCAGAAAAAACCCACTTATGCTCTCACCTTGTTTCGTGCCGTGATGACCCCAACCTTGTTAAATTTCAGTAGTTCCTTGATCACGGCCACACTGCCCTTGGCAGCCGCAATGTGGGCGCACGTTGAGCCCTCCACATTGGCTGAGGTGACCAGTTCTGGTTTGTGCTTCAGAAAGAGCTTCACCACTTCAGAGTGATCACTCTGTGCGGCCAGGTGCAGCGGTGTCTGCCCTTGCTGGGGATTAAACTGCATGTTAGTTTATCAGGAAGAGAATAAACATATTTTGTTCAACAATAATGATGAATAGAAATAGGTTACTACAATGGGTGATAAATAAATGAGATGGAATATTCATTTTCTATTTGTCTTTAGCACTTACATGATTTGGGATTACACTCTTGCCTCCACAGTTACATAATCAGATTTTAAATTCTGTTGGCATACTTGCTACACACCAACATATGGATTTCTAGAACCCTTCTTTGCAGCATGTAAAATACAAAAACTTTAGAAACTTAGCCTGCAGTTGAACAGACTACAATGAGTGCCAAAAAAAGATCACCAAACATAAATATATAAAAATGCCAGGCTGCACCTACACCCACCAGGGAATAGATTATGAGTCAGGCGGAGTGGTGTCCCCTTCTGATCACAAGTGCCCTGGGGTGCCCACAGTCAGATTTATAGAGTGTAGTATACAATTAAATTAAATTTAAATGCGAGTTGTGCAGGGGCTGCAGGCACAAACATAACCCGGTCACCGATCCCTCCTATAGCACAGGGGGAACCTGGCTGCTTTCTCTGCTGCCTACGCTTTGCTCTGCCACCTGAGATCACCAACCACCCACACACCTCTTCTCTGCAAGACTCCTACTGGCACACATCCCATGCATATACAGAACCAGATCAGGAGGACGGGTGTTCTCTTACATCCCACCGAAAGTGTGAGAAACAAGCTTCCACTCCATATCAGAGCAGGGCCAGACTGGGAACATCAACCAGCCCTGGCAGATTGATGCTCCACCAGCCCTAGGAGCAGAGGGCAGAAGGTGGGGGTGCTAGCAAGAAGCACTGCTCCCGCTTTTGCTACACAGGGCCGATATTGCAGTACTGCTACAAAACCGGCCCCTAGTGTCAAAGCTCTCACCCAGGGGCACACAACCAGCCCCCACCCAGCCGGGGAAATGCCCAGTGCCCGCTACTGCCAGTCCGGCCCTGCATCAGAGCCTCCTCCACTCTTCTTGAATTCGGCAAGAAGCTGAAGACCTAGCTTTTTAATTTATCAACATACCATAGGCAGGGCTAGGCACACACACCTGCTCACCACCAAGATACCCTCATAGGTGATAGTGAGCTTTTCAAACACACCTAACATAACGTAAAAGGCATTAGGATAATGTCCTTCCTGGAACATCCATATCACTGGAAGCCTGTTCTTTGAGACACAAATTGAGTTTGCCTCGAAATCGTACTTAAACCAACTCCTGCTCCTCTGGAGAATAGCTCCATTAGTATTGGGGTCTTTCTATTGCTACCGGGGTCTCAGCATGTTATATTGACTTTGTCTGTGGTATTCTGTCATTTGGAATTCTGCAATAGCTTGTACCTTAGCTTGCTAGAGTATGTGACTGTCTTCTGTAGAACAGTGTCAAAACAGTGCTTCTTGGCTTGCAACTGGTCCTAGTCCTAGTCATAATAATAATAATATGTATCAAGACCACTGGCGGCTTTAGCTGAGGTGGATAAGAAGTGGGCTTGTCTGCTTATCCGATAGGACACCCGACTGTATGATGTCGGGTTAAATGAAAGCACTTTAGACAGCGCAAGCGTATTAAAAGCGATGTTCTGTTTGTTATGAGCCAGAGCAGCTGTTCATGATCCGGCTCATGGTGTACTCTGAAAGCAATCTAGAAAATCATATGTCCTCTTTGTCCCTGCTTTAGTACTGAGAGATCAGTGAATGATCCAAATCAAAGCATTCAGGTCCACATGTATCATTATTGGAAATAGCGATTACCTAATTGCGATTTTCTGTGAATCGCAATTAAGTAATCACTATTCCTAACGTATGAAATTCCATGAGTTAGTGAGTCGCAAACCAACCTTAATATTAATGAGGTAGGTCGCAATTTGCGACCCATTAGAAACCGCTAAAATCACGCGGATGGTGACCTTCTGGGGTCAGCAGGCCACCATGTCCGTGATGGCTTTTAAATAAAGCAATCCTTTTTTCTAAATGCAGCCAATTTTCCTTAAAGGAAAACGGTTTGTGTTTAAAAAAGAAAAAATAAAAGTTTTCCTTTCATTTTTTAAGAGCAGGCAGTGGTCTCTGGGACCGCTGCCTGCTCAGAAAAAATCTTTTTCTACCATTCCCAAAGGGGAACGGGTCCCTTGGGGACCCCTTCCCTTTGTGAATCGGTTACCACCTACCTGGAGTAGGTGGTAAAATGTGAATGTTTTGCAATCGCAAAACATTTTTACATACCACTGTGATTCGATATTAGGAAGGGACACCCTAAACACGCCCCTTCCTAGTACAGAATCGGTATGTATTCGAAATTCAAATTGGAATTCCGTAACATGTTACCAAATCGCAAATTGGTAAAATGCTAGATACATGTGGCCCTCAGTATTTCAGTACTGAAATATCAGTGAATGGTGCACTCAGAACAGAGGTTCATTTTGTGAACTCTGCAAATGTATCAAAAGCCAGTCATGGCTGGTGAAGGTAAGAGCGGTGGGGCGAAGCAGAGGTGTGGTGGTGGATAGATGTAGTGAAGTAGAAGACGAAGAGGGAAAATAAAATGTAAAAAAAAGAAAAACACTTGCCTTTATTTTTATTTATTTTATTTTAAAAGTTTTATATAGCGCTGGTTAGACCCAAAGGTATCAGAGCGCTTTACATGAGAAGATAACATAAAGCAAACATGGCATACAAGTAGATAAAAAGATAATGAAACATCATGTGAAATATACAAATCAAAATAGATATACAGGTGCAGCCACAGCCAGTGGAGAGAGAGGTGTTGATGATTGTGGTCCAGTATGGGGGGATAATGTGCTTAAGGGCAGGGACAAGGTTAGAGGGTAAGGGGTCTTTTGTGTGGGAGGACGGTTTAAGATTATCAATTATTTTAAGGACTTCTAGCTCAGTCACGGGGAGGAAGTTGAGCAAGGAGGCATTGTTCTTAGGAATTGTGAGTTAGGGGAGTTGGTTTCCAGAGATGTGGTAGGGGATAAGTGTGGGGAGTGGTTAGGGGGGTGAGGAAGTAGGTGTTTGAGGTGAGTCGCTGGGGAGCAGAAGAATAGTGAGCGGAAGAGAGAAGGGGTCAACTGGTCAAGGGGATGTGGAGCAGGCATTAGAGGTGAGGATGGGTTTGCATTGGGAGTTGGAGGGGAGCTGTGTGGGAAGGAAGGATTGATCAATTTTGGCTATTTTTTCCGAGAAGTGGGAAATTTCTTCACATCTGGCTGAGAAGGCGATCAGATTTGGAGGTGCGGGGGAAGTTTGGTTTCAAATGATTGACCGTCTTTCGTTATTAAGCTCGGTATTAAACCAAGAGTTGGAGGGGGTGTTTCTTTGGTTTTTGAGTTTAGGCGGGGCCAATTAGTCAAGAATACCGGTGACAGTACTGTTAAACTGTTCAGTGAACTCATTAGCATTTTGTGAGGGGGGAATGAGAAGAAGTTGTGCTTGGAGTTTAGACTCAAGAATACCCGGGGGAATACGTTTTAGATTTCTGGTCAATTTCTTAGGTCTGTTAATTTTGGAGGTGGGGAAATTTGCAGTGTTAGCAATGGTGAACAGTATAAGGTGATGGTCAGACCAGTCAATGGGGACGATATTAGTCATGGAGGCCAGATCTTCATTGGAAAGAATGGCATCAAGGATGGCTCCTTTGGTGTGTGTTGGAGACAGGCATAGTTGTTTGAGTTCATTGATCTCAAGTAGATTAGTGAGGAAGGAGATATTGGGATCATCGTATCATTTCAATGGAGGTTAAGATCCCCACGAAAGATTTTTTGGGAGTTGGATAGTGAGGTTTGTGTCAGGAGCTCAGATAAGTTCTCGATGAAGGGCTGGGGGGATCCCGGGGGGGACGATAGATGTTGTGTAGATGAATTGGGTGGGAATTTTGAGTTGTCAGTTCAGCTTCCAGGTATTCGCAGGAGGAGTAGCCAGGATTATTGACAAGGGATAGCTGAAGTTCATTTTTAAAGATAATGACTAGACCACCCCCAACTCTGTCAGGTCTATCTTTTCTAAGAATAGAGTATCCCAGGGGGGAGAGTAGATCAAGTATGCTCATTGAGTGGTCATTGAGCCAGGTTTCTGTGAGGAATGCAATGTCAATGGATTCACTCAGGATAGTTTCTGAAATTTCTGTGGCATGTTGGACTGCGGAGCGACAGTTGACAAGCATACATGTAAGTAGTGTGGGGTTGCATATGGTGGGTGGTCAAGAGTGGATAGAGTGGATCAACGTGAGTTGGGGCGGTGGTCTGGGGGAAGCGGGGGAGGAGGGGATTCTATTAGTCCCTAGGATAACAGGGATGTGAGAGTAGGGGAGAGGGGGATTGGTGGTTGGTAAACTAGGAAGATCAGATTTGCATAGGTCAGATGGGGAGAGATGGTTCGAGGTGCGGCAAGGTCAATGTATACGGCAGCGGAGAGGAGTCGATCTCCAATGATTGTGTTTGGTGTTAGGGATTTTTTGGGGGTGGATGGCGATTTTATGGTGAGGGAGGGTTCTGGAGCTGAGGAAGATGCCATCTTCTAGGCTCTGGGCAATTAAGGTGAAGGGAGGTACCGAGGGGGTGTGGTCTGGGTTAATTGCGGAGGGTGGACTGATGTGTGAGGGGGGAGTTAGGGTAGTGGGTGTGGAGTGAGGGGTGATGGGGCTGTTAGGTGTGAGGGGTTTGGTAATCAAATTGGATAGGTCAGGTTCAGTGTTGTGTAGGCTCAGGGCAATTGGGGTGAAGGGGGGTACTGAAGGGGCGTGGGCGGGGGTAGGTAATGCTGTGGGTTAGTTGCAGAGGGTGGACTGATGTGTGAGGGGGGATATAGGGGAGTGGAGTGAGATGTGACTGGGCTGTTAGGTGAGATGGGATTAGTAATCAAATTAGATAGGTCAAGTTCAATGGTGTGTAGGCTCGGGGCAATTAGGGAAAAGGGAGGTACTGAAGGGGTGTGGGCTGGGGGAAGGGAATGATCTGGGTGTAGGGAATGGTCTGGGTTAGTTGCAGAGGGTGGACTGATGTGTGAGGGGGGAGATAGGGTAGTGGGTGTGGAGTCAGGGGTGCCGGGCTGTTAGGTGTTTGGGGTAGGGCTAGGTTAGACAGGAGGTTAAGAACTTCAGGAGATGTGGTCAGAGAAGATAAAAGGGCATAGAGCGAGTGGAGAGCGGCTATATTGGGGTGGAGGGGTTGTGTATTTATCGGGGGTTAGGATAAAGGATTGGGAGGTGGAGTTAGGAGGGCCTGGAGGGGTAGGATAAGGGGGTGGGGAGGAGAAGAGGGTGTTTGGGATGGGTAAAAGGAGGGGGTGAGGAGTTGTGTTGGGGATTGAAGGGAGAGGACGGAGGAGGACGTGAGTATTTGGGTAGGGGGGAGACAGGTTGGGGGGTCAGGAAGAGGGGGTCAAGGGAGGGGAATGATAAGTAGATGGCAGGGATTGGGGGCTACCGTTTTTAGTGTAGGGGTCTGAGGAGTGTGATTTCCGGAAGTTAGGGAGAGAGAGAGGGAAATTAGAGGGGGATAAGAAATAGGTAATGGTGGTTGGGGGATGTCGTTTGCTGTAGAGAGGTCCAGGGAGGGTGATGGTGAGGTCAATTGTTGGAGGATGGTGTTAGCTGGATGGTTGAGAGTGGAGGTGGAGTGAAGGGGAAGGGGGAGGGAGAGGTTGGAGGGGCGTTATTCAGTAGGGGAGAAGGAGTGTTAGGAGCAGAGTGGTCAAGGAGGAGTGAAATAAAGCTGAGGTGGTGTTTGAAGATGGAAAGGTGGGATACTGTGGCTTGTATGAGGATGTTACCTGTTTGAAGATGGAGATATCAATATCACCATGAAAGGCTGGGGAGGGAGCGGTGGATATTTTGAACCCATATGGTATTTTAGTTGATTTAGAGATTGGGAGGTGTTGTAGGAAGATGCGTTTCCATTTGGAAGGACATTTGGAGTAAAAGATGTAGTATGTCATAATGGGGGAGGTGAGGCTGAGGTAGTTACCAACAATGATTGTTTCAGGGTTACGGATAAGGAGTTTATGTTTGAAGTTTTTCTTTGCATGTTTGGAAAGATTGGGGGGTAGAGAATGGTCAATGAGTTGGGGCCATGTTTGGAGAGAGTAGGGTCATGGGGGTGATGGTCAATGCTATGAGGGGGCATGTTGGGTAGACGTGAGCGGAAGAGAGAGTGGAGAGAGGGAAGTTAAGGAAATGGGGGGTAGAGCAGGAGAGGAGGATAGGGAACCAAGGGGGGCACTGGGAGAGTTGGGGGTAGAAATATGGGAGCTAGACAAGGAATAGGGTAGACAAGCGAGGAATTATAATCGGCAAAATAGAGCAGAACAAATAGATAAACAAATTATATCGACAACATGGAACAAATCAAATAGATAAACAATCGGCACAAATGGAGCAGATCAGTATACCAGCAGCAAAGCTTCCAATCAAATAGATAAACAATTAGCAAATAAGAGCAGATCAGTAGAAGACAACAACAATGCTTGCGAGGGAATACCGGAAGAGAGAGTAATACAAGAGCATAAATATAGAAAGAGCTAGAGGGACATATGGATAAATCAATGAGCCAAGAAATTAATAAGCGGTAAAAATGTTAGAGTAAGAAGATAGAGTCAACAATCAATACAAACAATTAGAAAGGGAATACCTGAAGAGAGAGTAATACCAGAGCATAAATATAGAAGACTTATAGAGACATATGGATGAATCAATGAACAAAACAAAATAATAAGCGGTAAAAGTTATAGAAACAACAACAATACTTGCGAGGGCGAGGAAGGTCAGAATTTGAAAGGGAATGCAGGAAGAATGAGTATTACAAAGAAAAAGATTAATACAGAAAGAGTGAGAGAAAGGTATGTATAAAAAACCATGATAGTAAGTTTAGCAATAGTGCATTGGGTCACATAAGATTCACAAAACAGATACATAAGCAATGTTGAGGGGCAACATAGTGTGGGGTCAGAGGCATCTCCATTTTGTAGAGTTTAAAGAGATGTCCATTTTGGAGAATTTTTTATGAAAAGGACTCCATTTTAGGAGAAAAACGGAAATCAATAGACGACGATACGGCGAGCGCAAGGTAAGTGGTTTTCTTGTTTTTTTTAAATTTTATTTTCCCTCATCGTCATTTGTCGTCTTCACCCCCCTATCCCCTGCCCTGCCGCTCTTACGTGCACCGGCAGCAACTGTCAAAAGCCATACATCAGTACATTGTGGGAGTCAGTACAGACGCGTATTATGAAAGCTCAGAGGATGTCTTGGTTCTGAGATGTCACATCATTTTACTAGCTACTGAGGGAATGAATCATGAGAGTTCTGTGAATATCTCAGTACTGGCATCTCAGTGCATGGCAAAGCTCAGGAAGGAGGCACACAGTAGGAGACTTGCAAATGTCTCACTGCTGGAGTATCGTTGTGTAGCAGGTCAGTACATACGTGCATTGCAAGAGTCCTGCAAATGTTTTAATACTGCTCCAAGGAAAAAAACTAAATACAATGGGTATTGAAACGATCAGTGGGTACCTCAGTATTGAGATATCAGTTCAAACAGTTGTGCACTATGAGAGCTTGGGGAGCAACATTTCCCAAAGGTGTCTGGAAAGAGACAATTAACCGCTTTGTGCACATGGATGCACATTCTGTTGGTTGAAAGGACTGAACATTTTTGTTAAATGTGACCTAAAGATTGAATTGTGGATCTGGAAGACCAAAGTTCTAATCATAGCATTTTTACCAAATGATGTAAACTTAGGTATTGGTAAACCATTTTAAATAATTTTTGCGCTAAAGGTGGGCCACCTAGAAACCAGACGGCCCGAGTGTACAAGAACATGTCTAAACTGGACATTGATGCTAAATGTGACAGGGTCTACTTGCTGAAATATTCCTCTGAATTTATATCATGTTACGTTGGTGATTTATGCAGTGCACTGTGGGGGGGCAAAGCAGAATGCATTGACTATATCAAAAAAGGCTAAATGCGCTCTATTTTCATGCAACGCAGTGCAGCAAGCACAGTTGCTGTGCTGTGTTGCATGTACGGAAGAGAGCAGAGCTGCACCATACCTACTAAGATATGGTGCTGTTTCTCTGCCCCCTTGGGTGACTGCACTTTAGGCTGCCTTGCACCACTCACACACCCTTGAACCATAGTGTCTGGCAAACAGCTAGGCCTACTTATGGCAAAATGCCTCTGGAGATCAGTGAGTTCCACCAGGGGCTCTTCGAAGGGCTCTGTAGGGACACAACCTATGTTTAAGGACCGAAGGGGAGGGGGGGGGGCAGCAAAATGTCAAACATTCTAAAACCTCTTTTCTCCAGACTACCTGTGACATAGAATGTTCCATACAATAACAAATGATGCTTAACACTGTATCTCTGAGGTGGATTTTGCTGAATCATGGTTGCTTTCAGTTTCACTTTCTACTCACATTGCTGTTTGTAAGCCCTACTACCTTAAAAGCTCCACAGCTTCTCAGAGGTATGTTTGTGATTCTCCATTGTGTACATAATTCCTTATTTGATAATATATAGTTTATTATTTTAGAAAAGGACTATTTCAGTAAGGTCTCAGAGAGTGCAGCTGTGAATTAGTTGTCCATGTTTCTTTTTTTTATTATTAGTTTATTTTGTTTGATAATAGAATTGCATATTTTTCCGTTACAGAAATAGGTATCATCATCATCATTACATTACACGTTACATTATAGCAATAAGTAATATTTGTCTTCAACATGCGCCATTTTTCATTTTAATACAATCAATGGTCATGTTCCTTCGGGTAGTGATATCATATGAGTGTGCCCAAGTTCTATATTAACCAGTTTCTGAGGAATGCTATTTTAAAATATATTATGACAGGTGAGTTGTCTAGGTATGGCTTGCCATGTATGTAAGAAAGATCACAGTCATAAAGACCTAGTCTTGATGAATGTGTGGATGGGTCTTTGGGGGTCCCCGGGGGAATGTCCAGCCATGAATTATTGGCTGTCGCATATTCATTCCTCAGCTTGGAGAATGATTCAATTCTTTGCCATGTGGTGGCATGCTATGGGGCTCCGCCATCAATCTTTGAACCAAGGCAGTCGTCAAACTGTTCTAGACTGTTATGTGTCCGGTAATTTGTTTCTTTTCCTAGAGATAGTCTTGTTCTTCGTTTCACCACATTTCAGTGGTTTCTTTCCCCATGTTCCCACCTTAGGAGATTTAGCTGACTTTCAGGATAGATGCTCTTTCAGTAGAAGCATTGCCAAATCTATGAATCAGCTCCCCAATTTAACTTTTCTTGGCCTTGTCATAACCCTCAGAAGGCAAATCTTGAAATTGTTTAGACTATATCTAAATTCCAGTGCTTAATTTGAGCTGGTGGTTTCCTGTGCTCAGCACTGGCACTTAATTGTCAACATTTATGAAAGTCTGCCACATGGTTTCTCTAATTTAAAGATGAGAACAGCAAACAGCTTTTTATAAAATCAATATACATTAAAAATGATTAACACAAGCCGCCCAAGCCATTCATAGAGCTCTGGGGGCCTGAGATAGTCTGAATTGTCACACTTGTAGTGTGATGGTTAGTAGTTGTGTTGGTACCGTCATTGGAAGCACTGGCAGGGGCACTGGGTGGTGCAATCAACAGTGGCCTCCTGACAAGGGCCCTCTCACTTATTATTTTACAAAGTAAGCACTGTATCTAACCACTGTTCTATCTGTGGAGGCCTTCCAGGAGTTACCAATTTCTGGCATGGCCTGAACATTTGTTTGAAATCTGCCCCAACTCTTTTATCGCGAGGACAGACTTCAGTTATTCACAGTTTTTGAGCTTAATGTATATCCACCTGAAAGAAGCCTATATAGCATGTGTCCCCTACTCCCCCTGTTTGTTCAGTCGACTGATGGCGCTATGCACCAAAACCTGGCCCGCCGTTATCAGCTCAAGTGTCTGCAGCACTCCTTCCTTCCATTGCACAAAAATGAGTTGTTTATTTGAATTTGGATGTTTTTTGTGCAATGGAAAACGTCTCCAGTATACCCTTTTACTTTTCATTTTAAAATATCAGATGCGAGGGGCGTGGCTTGACCGCCGAAGTGTCATGGCGGATCCTGTTTGAGCTCCGCTACGTCGCGGGACTCGGAACCCTATTTCCTCCTGTATTCGAGCAGATCTTCTCTCCGTGGGGACTGTCCTGTTGTTAGGATGCTGCGGTGAGTCCGCTGGCTGCTTTTGTTTGCCGCAACCCACTGCTTCAACGGTTTTCACCGTAGCGGCGTTTCTCTCTCCTCAGAGATGCGAGCGGCCGCCATTTTGATGCGTTTCCTCACGGCGCTCGCATCCCCCTCACGAATTGTTATCAACCTAGGCTGTCCTCTGCTATGTACCTATTCTTTGTCCCTAATATGAGCTACTCCAAATACGGGGCATGATTACTGGCATGTCAGCGTTCTCTGCTACAACAATGCATTGCCTTGTCATATGTTGCGGATTATGTGCTTCTCCTCTCCTGCGCTGGACAGCTTGACCCACTATCCCTAATTTCCTCTACTTCTGTGAGGTTATTTCTACATACCGCTGCTGGGCTACTTTCAAGTTCGATATGGCTCTATTGGTTTCTATGACTGTGTCCATCCTGGGATAGATTTTATCTTGCTGGAATTGCGGACTACATCCATATTCAACTAGCTCTTCTTGATTTGACGTAATATCCCGGTTGGTGTGGTGTGTCCTCGTTGCTCCAGTACTGTGCCGTCAAGCTCTTTCATCTCCTTGGTGATTTTTATACCCTTGGGTGTCCGCCTTTCTGTTTCTAAAAGATGGCTAGTGATTCCAATGTGTCCAGGCCATCGGTCTCTGGTACGAAACCGAAAAGGCACAAAAACGATCCACCTTCACCAATCCTTTCATCACAGAACCCTGTTCTGGACTCCATTCTGGATGAGGTCCGTGGCCTTCAGCCTTTCATGTCCGCTACCAACGACAGGCTCAAACAAATTGAGGAACGATGGATGGTTATGGAAAGTAAAGTATTAGACCTTGAGCAACGGGTTAGTAACATTCAAGATGTCTCTGTAAAGATTCCTTCCCTCGAGCAAGAAATTCTCAAACTAAAACTCCACACAGAGGATCTTGAAAATCGAAATCGTAGAAATAAACTACGCCTTTTTGGCCTGCCGGAAAATGTTGAAGGGGTTGACCTTGTCTCATTCCTACAAAAATTTCTGCCTGAGCTTCTTGATCTTCAGTCCACATCCAATCCCCTCAACATTCAAAGAGCGCACCGGTTGGGTCGCCTTCAACCATCATCCAACAAACCTCGAGGGATCATAATGTTGTTCCTGGAATTCACAGAGCTTATGCAGGTTTTGAAGGCTGTGAGAATCAAGCGTCGTCTTATTTGGTCTGGCCATAACATTTATATATCTCAAGATGTCTCTACTGCTACTAACGCCAGACGCAAGGAATTCCTCGCTCTTCGACCTCAGCTTCGTCAGCTTAATATTCAATATGGAATTCTTCATCCCTGCCTTTGCAAGATAACTCATGATTGTCGCACACGTTACTTTGAGGATCCGGAGAAGCTTAAACTTTTTCTTCATAATTTCTCCTCACATGGCATGGCTACTGGTTCTTAAACTTTGGTCATAATGTTGGAATTGTTCCTTTTTTAACTGTTCTGGTTGACTTATTTGTTTCACCCCATTGAGTTTCTGTCTCTCTGTTTGCCTATTGGGCCCATCGCCCATTTATTATTCTCTGCGTCTGCTTTCTATGTATCCGCGTCCTTCGGTGTCACCTCGTTCTCCGCTCTCAGGTTTTCCTTCTCTTTATAGGTCTGGATGTCTTTCCTTGATCTGTTTACTTTTCTCTATTTCTCCCTTTTACTTTTCTCTCCTCCTTCTCTCCTTCTCTCTTTCCTTTCTTTTCCTTCCCTCTATTTCCTCTCAGTCTCACCCTTGTTTTCATGTATAGACTTGTCTCTTAAGATTTGGTCATTTTTCTTACTCATTGTAAAATGTCCTTCCTATTTTTATCTTGTCCATTCTGCAGTTTTGTGGCCCTATTACTGTTCGTTCCCCTGCATCCAGAAGTATGGTTAATGTCGTCTCGTGGAATGTTCGTGGTCTGGGTCACCCCGTCAAGCGTCAGAAGATACTGTCTCACCTTGCTAAACTTAACGCCCAAGTTGCTTTTTTACAGGAAACCCACTGCAATGATAAAGAATCACTTAAGCTTAAACGCCAATGGGTAAATCAGATTGTCTTCTCTCCTGCTATTGATCGTCATGGTGGTGTCGCTATTTTATTTCACAGGTCTATTAATGCACAGATTATATCATCTGAGTGTGACCCAAATGGTCGGTGGGTACTTGTTGAGGTTCTCATTAATAAAAGACAAGTGACTTTCTTCAATATTTACGGGCCTGTCAAGCCAGACACTGAATTTTGGCAATCTATAAAATTGAAACTACTGTCAATTTCCACTTCTGACATTGTGGTTGGGGGTGATTTTAACAATTGGTTGGACCCGTTCACTGATAGGCAATCCAAGTGCAAATTCAAACCTGACAAAACCCACAAATCATTTCAAACAGCCATCTCTTCTCGCCCACTTTTTGACACCAGGAAAATAAGTAACCCTGATTCCTCCGAATTTACTTTCTTCTCACCTGTACATCATACCAGGTCCCGTATTGATTATATTCTTGTATCCAAACCACTGTTACCATGTCTACAATCCTCTGACATTGGGTCTATCTTTATATCAGATCATGCCCCTGTCTCCACTCATATTGACTTATCTCTTACTACTTGCAAACAGGGCAGATGGCGGTTCAATAATTTCCTTTTATCAGACCCTACTTTTATTTCAGAAGCGACCTCTTTTATTAAGGAATTTTTTTCTTTCAATCATTCTTCAGATACCTCCCTACATAACAATTGGGATGCTTTTAAAGCATCTTTCAGAGCCTTTACTATTGCCTACTCCTCCAAGAAGAAGAAGCTGCTACGCATTAAATATAAAGACACTTTAGCCCACATAAAATCATTAGAACACACGTATTATTCCTCCAAATCTCCCTCATCACTTCAAGACTTAATCAATGCTAAATCCACCCTGAATAAAATAGTAACAAACGATGCTTGCAATGTTCTCCTCAAGATTAAGTCAAAATATCACGGGGGCCAAAATAAAGCTGGGAAACTGCTAGCAAATTATCTAAAAATCAAATCGGAACGTAAAGCCATTGGCCCCATTCACTCAGAAATGGATGATTCTCTCCTCTCGTCCGACGCTGATATTGCTGCCACATTTCAATCATATTACAATCTCTTATACATGGACACTACCAAGCCCTCTGAAGAAGATTTCGCCTCTTTTTTCCGAGATATACCTAAACCCAATCTTTCCCAAGATAATTTCCAATCCCTTGAAGAAGATATTTCCCTAGCAGAATTAATTGATGCTCTCAAAGCTCTGAAGAAAGCAAAAGCCCCTGGCCCTGATGGCTTTTCAATTGAACTGTTTTCTGCATTCTCTTCAATCTTTGCGCCTAAATTATTAGAACTTTTCAACTCTTTTATATCTAGCTCCCATGCTGAAGGTTCCTTTTTGGAAGCCCTTATCATTGTGATTCCCAAACCTGACAAAGATCCCTCCTATTGTAAAAACTTCCGTCCCATTTCACTCATTAATTACGATTGTAAAATTTTTGCAAAAATATTGGCCTCTCGTTTAGAAAAAATTGTCCCTTTGCTCATAAATCCAGACCAAGTTGGTTTTGTTAAAGGCCGTTTAGCCTCGGATAATGCCAGAATGTTTTCCAATGTCCTTGCTCTTAGCAAAATCTATCCTTCCCCCCTAGCTGCTGTATCCCTGGACGCTGAAAAGGCCTTTGACCGTGTCAATTGGGAATTTTTAATTCATACTTTGAGATGGTTTGGTTTTGGGCCGAAGTTTATTTCATATGTTAAATTGTTATACACCAACCCTAAAGCATGTATTTTTGTCAATGGTCTTTTTTCCCCTTATTTTTCCCTTCAAAGAGGTACTCGTCAGGGCTGCCCTCTCTCACCATTACTTTTCCTGTTTTGTTTGGAACCATTTTTGGAACGTATCAGAAATAACCCTCTCATTAATGGTTTTCATTTCAAATCTCACCAAATTAAGTTGTCTGCATATGCTGATGATGTTCTTATTTATATGTCTAACCCAGTTTCTTCCCTACCCCCCTTTCTGAAGGAAATCGCTTCATATGCTAAGGTTTCAGGCTACAAATTGAACTTCTCTAAAACGGAGATTTTACCCTTAAATCCCTCATGTTATCAATATATGTTTGAATCATCTAGTTTCACATGGTGTCCTCAAAAAATTAAGTATATCGGCATTTGGTTTTCCTCTAATATTCGTGATACATTATCTAATAATTTCTCTGCCTTAAAACTTAAAATCAGTAATTTGTTAAATCTCTGGTCCCCCTTGTTCCTTTCTTGGTGGGGTAGACTTGATAGAATTAAAATGATGATTGTCCCTCAGATACTGTTTATTCTATCTATGTTACCTTTTAAAATTCCTAAATATTATTTTTCCCAGATTAATTCGTTATGCTCCATATTTATATGGAATAACAAACATGCACGTATCTCTTTGTCTAAATTGATTCGACCTAAGAATGAAGGGGGGGTGCGATTTCCTGATTTTATTTTATACCATAATGCATTTTTGATTCGTCAATTTTTTGCCTTATCCAAAGACTATGGGGTCCTTCCTCAACCTCCGTGGGTTAAAGTTGAATGCTCATTGTTAAATGACTTTTCAATACGAGATGTTGTTCACATGTCTAACTGTACTTTTATTTCCAAATATCCTATTTTGAAAAATTCTCAAGTTTTGTTAAACTCATTGTTTTGTAAGGAATTGAATCCCTATCAATCCTTTCTAGCGTCATCAATTTGGTTTAACAAGTTCATCAAATTTCGCCACAAATCTTTCTACTACAAACAATGGAAAGAAAAGGGCATTATTTATGTACATCAACTGATTGTTAATAATGTGCTTCTCTCTTTCCCTCAATTGCAAGAATCTTTTCACCTCCCTGACTCCTGTATCCAGCAATATGATACTTTAGCTCCAATAATTCAGGGGTGCCTCCAGAAATTCCTCCCGCTTCCACTACCTTCTTCCCCTCCTCCTGTCCCCTCACTATTTCAAATTTCTCCTGATGTTACTTCTAGTGCTTCCTTTATCTACAAATCTTTATCTACGCCTATCTGTACACGGATTAAATCTAAGGTGGAACTGGAGTGGGAGCATGACCTCTCTGTGTCCCTATCAGTATCTCAATGGGATAAGTTTTGGCAGAAATTATTTAAGACCTCCAAAGCTGCTCATATCACACAGTCCTTATTTTTCATTTATAATAGAGTCGTTATCACTCCCCTTGTGTTACATAAATTTAACCACTCTGTTACATCAACTTGTTGGTCCTGTTCTAATGCTGAAGGTTCTTTAGCACATTTATTATTCTACTGTCCTAAGGTTTTTACTTTTTGGAATGATATATGGTCAAAATGTTCTTTGATTTTTTCTTACAATGTACACCTTAATATTCAGAATGTATTTTTAGGCACTGTGGCACCGGACTTTGATCTAATGCCTCCTGTTTCACCATTACTGAATTTGTTTCTTGCTGCTGCTTTTAAAGTTATACTCTCTTGTTGGAAGGACAACTCAAAATTGTCCTTTTTTCATTGGTGGAATTACATATGTGATGAACACAGAATTGCCTCTATTCCTCAATCCTCTATTCATTTACAAATTAAATCTGACCTTCTCTGGCTACCTTTTACTTCTTTTCTGTCATCAACACCATAATTTCTATCTTCTCCTAATATTTCCCTATTGTTCTTTACTTCTCTGTCTTCTCCCCTTTCCTTTCCTTTCATTTCTCTCTTTTTCCTTCCTCTTCTTGTCTCTTTTTCCTCTTCTCTTTTATATGAAAATGATTTACCTACTTTAAATATACTTTCTTTCTTTTTTCTGTTTTCTCTACCTTCCTTATTCACCTAGATTATATTCATTGCGTTAATGTATATCACCCTTGTTTTTATCTCCTGTTTTACTGATTTTTGTAAAATTCTTTATTCTTTGCAATATTGTTATTACTTGGCTCAGTTCATTCTCTGTAATTCTGTGCATTGCTATCTTCAATAAAAATTATTTAACAAAAAAAAAAAAAAAAAATCAGATGCCTTCTCTCTTTTACTGGTTTTATCTGGTTCTTAGTTTGCTATGGCTCATCATACATGTCAACATTTTCAAAGTAGGCCAGAGACTCCTCATTCTTTACGTTAAAATAATGTTTTAAAAAAAACTTTCTCCCTCTTAAAGCGTCCTCGATTTCAAAGCACCGTCCCAGAGTGAATTCTCTAAATCTCCCTCTTGAAGGATTCTAAGTAACACATGTAAGAGCTTTATTTATGTGCTGAAGATTGTACCTGCTTTGATTTGGTTTCAGCATCTTTTGGTTATTTTTAAAAAGCACAGAAACAAAATAACGTTATGGAGTACAGCCCTACTTGCCAAACATTTTCTGTGTGACGCCTTCAGCCAAACTTCTTTTTTTAGGCAAACACACTCTGCATGCCAGGAGTTCTAGTCCATGCTAACAATGTTAAAAATGTAAAAACCCTTGGTATCTACTTCCAGTTGACTTAAAACTAAAGACATGACTTGTTGCTTTGGTAGCCTAGTACTGTACTTGTCTGCAGCGTTCAGAGAAGTTTTAAGGCATGGGCAAAGTGGTCTCTAACCCAGGGCCCCCACCTTAAATGGCAGCTGCTAGCTGGATAAAACAAAGTCATGCAGGGAAATACTATTGGAATGGCTTATGGTTTATGATGCCACGTTCAAATGGGACATCCATATGTCTTAGCAAGGCTGCTGCCTTTTGTCATCCTATAAGTGGCATCAGTAAACCTTTAAACATATTTTTGCCTTGGTGGATGGAGAGCACGCCACCAGCATGACATTGTTATACCTGGAGCATCACAAGTGCAGAGGTAATAAGGGCAGCAAGAGGCCTCCTGCCTTCCTCATTTGCCTTGATGCAACCCTACTCTGTCAGGTACCACCCCTGGTGGGCCACTTCCAGGTATAGAGTCTGTTTTCTTAAAGTGGTGCCTCATAGTCACCGCTAAGATTTTCTATCACAGGCACAATCATTGTTATTGACAGCGATGCATGGTCAGGTAGGGCCAGCAGACCCAGGGCTGTCAATATCAGGGAGAGGATGTGTGTACCCTGTTGACTCCAGAAGTGAAAGGAAAGACACTGATTTTGAACTTTCCTCTTTTCCTTTTCCCTTAAAGATTACAGGTCAGGACTTGCCTGGTGGTGTTTCATACACGCTTGCGGAGGGTGTGACCTACCCAGCCCCAGCATCTTTTCATGATTTCTTCAGCAGTAGGGAGTTGGAATGTCTGCTGCCATAGGTCGTTGTTGCTGATGATGTTTGGCCAGTGGATTTGGAGGATTTTTCCCAGACAAGTGTTGATGAAGGTCTGCACTTTGTTGGTGGTGGTCACTGTTGTCCTTTAAGTTTCTGCTCCATACAGAAGGACTGATTTTACATTGGTGTTAAAACGCCTGATCTTGGTTTGTAGCGTTAGGTCCTTAGAGCTACAGATCTTCATTAGCTGAATGAAGGCAGCGCTACTTTGCTGATTGTTGCCTTGATGTCAGCATCTGGACCACCCTGCTTCTATATGATACTGCCCAGGTAGGTGCATGTACACCTCAATATTGTTTCGGGAGCAGCGACAGCTGGGGTAGGGGTACTCACACGAGTTCCTGTGTTTCTCCATGAACCTGGTGCCATGACTAAACACTGTTTTCTGCTTCCAGCCTTTAGAAAGCGAGGCTGCCCAGCTACCCTATCTGGCACACCTGTCAGCCCTTCACATCAGGTGAGTTAATTTCAGGTGTTCATTTGTTGTGCTGCACATGTTGTTGAGTAACCATGTGCTCTGGACGTGTTTACTCTTCTGACCAAAAACTCTTACCGCCATGCAATTCTTCTACCGTATAAAGTCAGGTTATTCTTGCAAATCACTCTGGTATAAAAACCTTGTGGCAGATTAATGATGGCTGATGCTATTAATATATGTGTGGGTTTAGGTGGAGGGAAAAGTTTCTTCATCATCTACGGCCTACTCGCTTGCCTCATCTCAGCAGTGTGTCTCTGCCCTCACTGTCAGGAGTTATACTTAAAAAGATAACAATTCTTTGTCAAAAATAAATACATTCTATGGCTCTCTACCATGCACACGAGTGTCTGTTCCAAACACAGTATCTTGTTCGGAAGTTGCCAACAAATGTGTTAGATTTCACTGAATCTCTTTGTTTCTCAGAGGTATGTTTACGAATAATTACATCCCCCAGGTTTCCAAGAATGTAAACTCTGTGTTTGATGTCTGTGAACCTTGTGATCGCATAGTTAGGAAATGAAGAGTATGAAAAAAAATAAATAGGCAGCAGGCATTTTCTATCTCTGCACTCAGGATTTGTATCAGCATCCCTGTATCCATCAGGAATGCCCCATAGCTGCTTCAATTTAGGGGAGTTGTAGACTTACATCTTTAAAGAACACCACATAACAATACATTAAGGATCCTCAAACTAGCTCCATCTCCCTCTTTTTCTTTGACTTTATGCGAGTGCTTTCCCATGGAAAAGATCTTTGATAGGTTCATGCTCTAGAGCTACCATACACATACATCTATACAGACATACCTTAAATAGATACACATTGCTCATGAGAAACATATTACCCTACCTGTACATTAATGCCTTAAAAAGGTTAAATGTGCACTTTTCACTTTCATGACATCAGATCGGAGGTTTGTGTTCAACCATTCTGTTTGTTTGAAGGGAGCAATGAGAAATTGTCCTCTGATGGTACTGCACATGGCACCTTCTAAAATAGTAAACCTACCTACTCCAATCACCTTGATGAATTTCATGATTAAGGGACTCAATACCAAGTCAGAGTCATGAATGAAAGGATTTGCCCTGGTAAATGGCATATCTTGTAACAGGGGTGTGTCAGCGGGGATGATGGATCCACAAGCAAAATGGCAAGCTTGTGTACATTTGCAAACCTTAGTCAAGTACTCACCCTGAGAATGATGTAGCTTTTCTCCTAGGCACATTTGTTTTCAAGGTGGGAATGGTGAGGGAACATCCCCAAAATGTCATACTTTTCAGATTTTCCAAGCACACCTTCAAGTCTCGAGTGCTCTGTGTGATTGTGACCAATATTACCCCTATAACACACTTTACCTGAAGACTTTTCTGAGATATTTCTTCGAGTATGATGCCAGCGACAATTACATGCCACATTGTATGTACACATTTCAATTTAATATGTTCTGTCAGATATCTCTAGCACCATCAATTAACACTTACAATATCTGTTGCATTAACGTCAGCTTTCATGTTGAGGAGGCTACTACATACATCGAGTTGTCCATTGAGAGCGGCCATGTGAAGGGGAGTCTGTTTGGTCTAAAAGAAGAAAGGAGACAGGTCAGTAGTAGCCTCACTCTGCTGCGGAGCACGCAAATCGGTACATTGAGCAGTTTGAGGCCGGATGATCATGTACATATCGGGTGTGTTAATATTCTGGCCATTTACACAGTTTTATTTAGATGGAAGTTTCCCTTTCTAGAATGTTCCTGTGAATTATAGGGTAGTTCACATACAACATATTTACTCAGTAACACAATAAGAGTGTCTGGTAAAGCAGGAAGCTATGCCTGAGATACATACAGCCCTAGATGTAAATGCCTCTATATTCAATACTTCTAATATGCTGTTCTAGGTTTTTCACATATGTCAATACTTGCATTTCATGATGATCAGTACTCTGCAGCTAGATTCATCCTCAAACCTAAATGGCAGGTTCACCTCCCAGCCCTTCACTGGCAACGATTAGATACATTCTTTTTTTAAGGTACCGTCCGTGATGGAAATATGTCCTTGTGATTGGGATGCTTCTCATGAATGTCTTCTTACAAGCATGTTCAACCACTTTAATCATCTTTCTGATGCAGTTGATGTTCTCCTATTGCAGTACCTCTGTGCTCCCTGGGTGTGATGATGCTAGGTCAGATAAAAGCTTGAATTTGAGCATCACATTCTAAAGGGACTCAATCTATCCATGACCTTTCCTTAGTGTGATATTGAGATGTAGTAGATGCTAAAAGAAAGACAGACATTGGCACCAAGAGTAAAAATCTGTAAACTTCTCAGTTCAGTTTTACTCATTGTTTAAATGTCACTCATTAGTGCTCACTGATAAGTGTGCTAAACAGCGATCAATTATATTCCTAAAATATTAACTATATAGCTATGACCACATGTGGGCGTCCATATTTAGGGGCAGTTTGGAAATGGCAAAATTATCTGAAATGAAGAGTTCATCTTGGTGGACAAAGAATAATCTGCATATGGTGCTACTATGGAGGGGTTTTGCAAGGCAAGTAAAGAGTCACCTAGAGATGGGCCCTCAAAGTCATGGAATGATCGCAGATGTTGATTAAGCCTTTCCAAACAATGATATTCAAACCCCTCCTTAAAAGGTGTTGGAATACCTATAATATGTGAGGGTAACAAGTGACTATGACTATACTCTTTACCTGGAAGTATGAACGTATTTAGTCAACTAGATCTGAATGCTACCCAAGTCCACTATATGACCACAAACTGGACCAATTCAGTATGAATTAGAGGGATCAGCAATTTGTAAATTGCATTAGATCCCAGCAATCCGCCAGATTGTATCACCAGTAGCTCTTCCTTGGTATCTACATGGACTAACTAACCTTTGACACACCCTTACACCCTGTCTGCTCTACTTGTACTACAAGTATCTAGTCTATCAAATCAAAAGAAACTTTCAGGAACTCTCTTTCAATCATGCTTCAACCTCTTGAAAATAATAAACATTTTATAAAGCTCATAAAACTAGAAAAAATCTTTGGAGAATGTGAACCAGTATTTTTACTAATAAGGGGACCAAATGAAATTTGAGCGCTTTCAATGTAGCCGCATACCATACTTTAAAAAAACTGCTGTTTTCACAAGATTTAAAAATGCTTCCAACAATGTGACTTGTATTTGTACTTACTACATGTCCTGCTTTATTTTGTATCCTATATCTGCATGCTTAAGCTAGTATTTCTGTTTTAAATCTCCCACTACATAATTAAATACAGACACCAATGCTAGATACATTGAGAATGAACAGCATGTGTATCTACAGACATGCTGCAAAAGTATAAATACAAGTAAATAAAGCTATGAAATCAGCAATCCAATAATATCTATCAGCTTCCATCAACAACAAAAAAATCTGGTTGATCCTAAACGTGGCCTTCTCAATTATAATAGGGTGTAAAAAACACTCTATCTGAGAATTGTATTCAGCTTTTAATATGATTATATGTAAGGTAACTTCTGACCTCAACCAAATCTATGTAAGGACAGCTAGAAGCCCCTGAGCATTCTGTCCCAAGTGAATTAACAGCACATAGTGAGTAAAAAGCAAAGCTGATTGGCATATGTAAGGTAAGTCTGTGCCTCCTGCTCAATTAATGTACAGTTAAATATATTATTCTGGTGGTAACAAAGAGATAGATCCAATGCAAACGCACCATTTAAATTGTGATATATGCGTAAGTAACTTTAGGAGTTTTGTGAAAATATCTTAAAGAAGAAAGCTTTTTTTCCAATATTATTTTGTGATCAACCTTTAATATGCTAATTCCTGGCTGAGTACTAGAATGATGCAATGTGAAAACACATACAACCTTTCTATAGCCCACTGTAGTGTACTGTTTCAGGCAGCTTCTCCTCTGCAATGCACGCTGGCTTGCATGGCCTCAGTACTTGCTAACAAGCATGCATATTTGGAGATGAGGAAGAACTGAGGACAATGCCTCCTGTGCCTTTCTCTCTGCTGGGCCAAAATATTTTATTTTTTCTATCTGATAGTGGAGAGAGACAGACAGGGACTGAAGGGTCTATCACTCACAGCTCTAGATGTCACTCCATAACAGGCATGGTAGTACCTAAAGGAGGCAGGAGAGGGAAGCCATGTTCCCTTCCCTCAATGAGAGCCGCTGCCTGGCTCGCTATTTGGTAAAACTCCACATAGTCAGAGGGGAGGGAGAAGCAAGAGAGTAGCGTGTGTCTTCCTGTACACACAAGTATGAGGCAGGCGGCAGGAATGTGTAAAAAATTTACTTTAATTAGTAAGCTCAAGACACATAGGAAAGAGTTCTAACTATCTCCTCTTTCACAGCAACTGCCATCCAACAGAATGCTGGACAGGGGAACCTATCTATGTCACAACCTACCAACTTCTAAATTGCCTGTCACCTTCAACACAACATAGCCATATAAACCATAACTCAGAGGTTGAAGATTTGAGCAACAGAACGTTCACGGCAGTGGTCCTATACAAGAGCATACAGCCTGCTGCCCGTTCATTGTTCTCAAAGAAGAGCTCAGCGTTGTCGTTTGGTATACCCCATTGCTAGCTGAGAGGTCTCTTTCATCATTGAGATGCTTGTTAGGACTGAAGAAGAGCTTCCTCAATGGGTAGGATATATTTCCATATTTGGTCACTGAGAATGGCTCTTTAGCTATGATGAAAACCCTAGGAAGGCTCTGTCTTGAAAACTGGTGTTGTTTGATGTGGACAACATGACTGGTGAGTGGATCCCCAGCTCCGATAGCTAGGAGGGCAAGAAGCTGTCAGTGTTCTTAACCATAGACCTCTGGGAAAAGACCTCTTTGAAAGTCCTTTCAAGTCCTGAGGCAGCTTTGTCAATGGTCTGCCAAGGGATCTGGGACACTAAGGCCCAATGTGCCAAGGTGTTTGTGCACCTAAGCTGAATGTAGATAAACCACCAATTTTCAAAATGTGAATTTCCATCTACAGCCAACTATTAACCTGTAAAGGAATATCATTGCAAATGTAAAGCCAAATTATTTTAATTACAGCTTATACACACAGTAGGGCTCTTTCACAAAAGCATGTGTGAGTACGGGAAGCAGTACTACAGTGCTCTTTATGTACTCTTACATGTCTTTGTAAATTGGCCTTGAAACTTCCAACTCCCTGGAACCTATTCAAAAAAGCCTTTCGGAGTACAGAACTGTATCTGGCTATTGATTGAATATTCCCATTTTAAATATTTTGGGTCTAACACACAAGGGACAGTAGGAGTATGTAAAAAAGCATTGCAGGATTACTGTTTTATGTACTCCAAAATGCCTTTGTGAATAGATGCTACTCACTCTACTTACAATTTCAAAAGCAATAATTCTGAACATTTAAAGAAAATCAAGGATCGCTCTCAAAGTGGAATACCCAAAGCATGGAAAATAGGAGGAATGGTGAAGCTGTGTTATGTTTTGATAATGTTCTTAAAATGTAATTATTTAAAATATTGAAAACATATCAATGCAATTTTCTTACCTGCTGGTATACCCTGTACAATGTATCTGGCCTATTTCCCACAAGATATTGAGACTGGTTCACAAAGCTAAGGGTCATATCAGCAACAACCAGCGATAATTATCGCTAAGCGCACTTAGCGCTAGGATAATTATCGCCGGCTAGCGTGGATTTGAGTGGTTATCTCAAAAGCGATAAAAATCCTAGAGCTAACTGCGTAAACGTGAGATTACCGCTGGAAACCCAGCGGTAATCCCACGAAGTTTGGCGATAGCTTGCTGATAGGGCCTCACATACTTAGCCATGATATCCACCTTCCATAGGATATCATGGCCAAGTCAGTTTCAAAGCAGACGTAAGGAAATTAGCGATAACAGAGGTTATCGCTACTTTTCTTGTCGCTATGCTGCTTTGCGTGAGGCTTGATGATAGGAGAATTAGAGATGTAAAGATGAATCTTTACATCTCTAATGAGATGCCAAGTGGGCGTTCGGAATTCAGGCACTAAGGCAAGGATTCACGCAATTGCGTGACCTTGCTGATATAGCGATAAAATTATCGCCGCTTTTCGGCCGAAAACGGCCGCAAAAGCGGGGATAATTTTTTATCGCCACCTTGTAGATATGCCCCTAAGGTTGCCTGTGTAGACCAACTCCTGTGTAAATCTACTCCTACAGCTATCTGCAAATCGCTATGGCCTAGATTTTAAGGATTTGCATTGTCCTTGCATGAGAGGTCGTTGCACAGGAACGCAAGTCCTTAAATGGTATTTACAAAGCCACGCAAGTGGCTATTTGTTTCCCTTGTTGACTTTGTAAATAAATGTAACACAACTCTGCGACTTATGCTGCACTCCATTTGGTAGTGGTAGGCATTCCATGGGTGGAGCATGGGTGTACCAGTGCATCCACCCATGGAAATTGGCACAATCCCAGATTTACTGAAATCTGTAAACCTAGGATTGAACCAAAATGATACGCTCCTCCAGCAGATGTGTAAAGAGAAGAAATATCTATATTTCTCCTCATTATTTCATTTTTCTGTGTGTGATGCATTCTGCATCACACATAGAAAGAGGATATGTTTCTTAGGATTGTTTTTGTGTATCAAGGTATTCCTTACTGCACAAAAACAACCATGCCCGTAACACAAGCACCTGAGCACCATGGAGCAAGGGTGCCTGCGTTATCACTAGGTGGCTTCAAGTGTTCATATGCAGGGAGAGAGCTCCCTCCTGTTCATGCATCGCAGCAACTTTGGTTGCTGTCCCGCATTGTGTGAACGTTTAACATATATGTGTTGTAAATAAGATACGTAGTCCAGGTAAGTCTCTATGTAGATTTATTGTAGGTAAGATATTTCCAGGATGAGAGCCCCACCAGGAGCAGTCTCAATGCTGCTATGCCTCAACTTTTTTGCTATTCATCATTTATGAGTCAAGATTTACGTCTAGGTGTAGAATTAAGATTCTCTAGCCCCTCACATGAGACAGTGCAGACTCCTACAACTGAACTGATGCTTGTAAAGTAAGTGCTATTAGTAACTTTTCACCTGTTTATGGAGATCTCTGCCACTGGAGTGCAAATCTCTCTATAGAAAAAAATTGGTAAGTTTCATTAAGTTAATGATTTAAATGAGTTAATAAAATTAATTTATTCGAAAAATAGAAATGTATAATATTTTTAACAAATAATATTAACCTAGGATTACTTAAAGAAAACTCTACTTCCTAAAATTAACTTTGAATTAAATTATGAATACATTTAAATATATATATATTTTTTAAATAATACCTGAAAATTAAAATCACTCACCCTCAGTAACAATATTATTTCTATTTAATTTGTAATTTGGTTACACTTTATTTTATTAATCTGGATTAATTATTATTTTAAAACCTTTTAAAATAAGTTATTTTATATATGTATATACATTAATACATATATATATATATATATATATATATATATATATATATATATATATATATATATATAGAGAGAGAGAGAGAGAGAGAGAGAGAGAGAGAGAGAGAAGAGAGAGAGAGAGAGAAAGAGAGAGAGATGCTATTTAACTCACTATAACAGGTGCTATTTGACTGATTATGACAAGTGCTAATTAATTGAAGTTATGTACATTGCTGAATACCTTTAGTTTTTTAAAAATCAAGGCCCATTTTTCTACGCCTGGTTTTGTATGGGTTTTTGCTTTGCTTGAAATGTTGATTCTTTATGGCTATGTATCAGCATGTTTTATACTCCTTTGTGGTTTGTTGCAGATTTGTATGATTTTGGTTATTTGGTGCTTGAGACACTACACGTCTATCCTGCAGTATATCCTGTTTTGTCCCTATTAGGGCTGTAGTAGAATTAGAAGTGTATTTTGTGAAGGGCAATTGTATTACTCTTACGTTTGTCTTTTGTTTTGTAATAGAATGGCCCTTCATAAGCCCTTCTTTAATGTCCCTACACACCATCCATTTTGTGTAATTATTCCCCGTTTTCCCATCACGCTCCCTTGTCCTGCCCACGTTTATTAAAACAACCTATACTTACATCTGCAGAGATCTCCACCACAGGGCGGAGATCTTTGAACAGAGATGATAGGAGGAGGCTGAGGCGGTGTTTGTGAACTACATTTTGTAGAATGTGACGTAGTACTACTGGAGTACTATTTTACATACTTTCAAAGTGCCTTTTGTGAATAGGGCTTATTATGCACAAGTCACTGAGTGAGTGGGTGATGCCATCATTTACTTTGTGGCCATTTTAGGATTAGCCATCCCATATCATCAGGATATAGTTATCTTTCCTTTCAATGATAGCCACTTAATTCTTTTTAAAGCTCTTCTTACCAGAGACATGGCATCAGTGCTGGCCAGGTGAGTCTCCACCAGAAGTTTAACCAAATGGTTGAAGCCGTTCTGAGCACTGAGGTGGAGCGGTGTCATTCCTAGCTTGGTTTTAGCGTTGACAAATGCTTTGTGCCACAGTAGGATGTCTGCAATCTGGTCATGGCCATTCTCAGAAGCCAGATGCAGGGAAGCTTTGCCATGCTAGGACACAAGCCCATCAGGAGCAATATCGGAGAACATAGAAAATAATAATGGATATAAAATAGGGAAATGATACAAAAAACATGTTATTACTATCACACTTTCATGAGCAATATCAGAACACAGGACACAATTTTAGGCATAAAACAGGAGAATCATAGACAAAGTATTTAATTAGTTTGACACTCTCCCTAGCTATTGCAAGCCATTGTATTAATATTGATATATATCTGCGGACTTGCCTATCTTTCTACTTCTATGCTTTTATAGGACCTGTTTAGAATGTGTCACAATATTTATGAGAAAACCCCTTTCATGAGAGCAATTCATATCTTGATTTCACATATGAGTATGGATTCATAGGAATGTTTCAATTAGTCATACCTGAAATGAAATTCTGAAAATATGCAAGTACTCAGCTAAAAACAGGTCTCTGTTCATGAATTTCGAAACATATCATACTTTAAATCCTTCTAGTCTATAGTGAGACAGAAAATGAAAATGATGCTATCAATGTAGACATTTATATGTGATTGAATCACTAAAAGGTACCAATTCAAGTTCTATCTATATTGAGTGAATGATAGAAGTTGAGTTGATTGGAGGTTAACGTAATGGTCATATGCAATGTAATGGTGAGGTCCTTGTAGTGGTCAGCCGATGTAATGGGATCGAGATAATGGGGTGGACTGTAAACCTTCCTCTCAATTACATACTAAAAGGGATCCACATTGCAACTACTGAAGCTTTCAAAAAGGAACTGTGTAATATATACTTTTGTACAAAAGAAAACAGAGACTGTTAAAAACATGTTGTTAGAATTTTGCTGTCACAACATAGTTCATACTAATACTACCTCGTCAAACACGTCTACCCGCGCGTGGCTTTGGAGCAAGATTTTGACAATGCCAGTGTGCCCTTGTTCTGCAGCCACCAACAGTGGAGACCAACCATTCTGTAATGAAAAAGAGAGATGAGATAGCAGTTCCCTTTTCAACTAGTGTCTTTATTTTACTAATATGGGAACCACGATTTTGGTTGAGCCTTTCAGCTTTACATTATCCTATTCAGAAAAGGTGTTGAAGTTGTTTGCTGATGGGGTAAGGCTTTTCACAGAAGTAGATTAGAATTCATGCTCATGTCTTCACAAGACATCAGAGGCAATAGGATATTTTATAGCCTGGATGTTCCCAAATTCTTACATAGTTAAATGCACAGCTAAACTACTCTACATGTTTATGGACAAAAACGCACAAAAGGCATTGAAATAAGAATAAAAAGTAAAACAGTTAAAAATTAGTTTTTCAAAAAGGACTGATAAGTAATATTAGACATAAGATTCGATAGAGAACATTTAAATATCAAAATTATCATGCTATATTAACAATTACCATTTTTTATTTTCCCCTTCTTAACAACTCTTTGAAGAGGTGTTTTGCTCTTATTTAATTGTATTGGTATATGCACTGACAGATGACAATCTTAATATCATATGCGCATTGTATAAGTAATTTAATAATATCATAATATAATGGAACATCAATTAAAAAGAAACATATATCCAGAATCATACAACTCTGTAGCAAACCACAAAGAAGGAGTATAAAACACACTGATACATAGCCATGACGAATAAACATTTCAACCAAAGCAAAAACCCAAATAAAGTTCTAAAATATTCCATAGAAAAATGGGCCTTCGGATTGTTTTAAACTGAATGTAGTCAGGAATCTGCCTAACTTTTGTTAATTATCACCTGTTATAAGCAGTTAAACAACTGTTGTTGTTGTCGTCATCATCATCATCCAGGGGTAAGAAAAGTTGGAGTTTCAAGTTGAAGAACAAAGCATCTCCTAGACATCTTGGACACACCAGATACTGAGCCTTCCTCACCCTCAGAAGCCTTGGAGATTAGCTGGCTTAGTTGGCCAAACTTGAAATATTGTCCAATTTACAGGGCAGCCTTTAGATAGGAGACACATTTTCTGACCTGTCAATGGTAACTCAGAAAGGCCCACTGTCCAGACTAAAGACAGGGTGGGAGCTGATTAGGGTTTGAAAAACCGGTGCTAAGTCTACATGTAAGTGATCTAAACGAGGCAATACCAGATCCAACACCAGTCCCTTCACTAATGTCATAACATCAGAACAAAGGATGCAACCAACAGCAGAAACACCTAAAGATTACATTCAATTACATGAAAAGGAGTAGGATTACAGTAAAGCCATGCTCTTTTCCTCTCTTTCTTACCCTCAACATCGCCACACACCTCACTCTCTGAAAGAAGTCAAGTTACTTAACATTTCCGTTTTTTAGAATGAAACCCAGAACAACCTGGCATCACAGCCAGTTGAGCATATGAGTATAAATGTGATGAAAAGGAGAGGTCTCCACTGATGTAAGACGCCCAAGGAAAAAATATATAATTTTCCAGAAAAGTGGCATAAACCTTCAGGTGTTTTCCTGAAAGGAAAGAACCTTGAACTTAACTCTATGTGGAATGGCTCCTACAGTGATATCAATTTCAACCTGTAACCATGAACGCCTGCACCATGTGATTCAGACATACATTTAGAACCCACTAAATGTGTTCATGTCTGATACCACCCTAGGATACTTAATTGAAATTATACAGCATGGTTATCATGTTTTACATCCATCCATCAATCTGGCACTTTGTGTGCATGCACCAAAAACCTTGCCTGGTCTCTCTGAAAAACGTAGAAAAGAATTACTGATTAGTTGTCAAAAACTGTCCGCCCCCCCTGTGAGAAGGCAGCCTTTTCCTGAAGACTAGAAGAAATAATCCAGTTTTTGCAAAAACTATAAAATTACGTGCTCTTTGTTGAGGAAAATGGAGATCTGGATTCATAGCATCCGTATCTATCAGAACGCCTGTCCTTAGATACAACATACGTCTTTGGAAAATCCGCACATAGGGGTCCAGTCATAACTTTACAGTTAGGGGAGGAAGATGGCTGCTCCCAGGGGAAGAGCGGTGAGTGTTCATAGGGAATGTAGTGGCCACCCACAAATCAACATCTTTGTGTCTATTCACAAAGGCAATGGTTTGTCACACCCAAATTGGGGAAATATACTTGAGGCCTAATATTGGGTTGTAACCCAAGATTCTGGGTTTTGTCAAGTAACTGATAATTAATGTGCAGGAAGTACTCTGTTGTGGAAAATATGCTTGGGAAAGGACTGCTTCCTTAGGGATAGGGTGACAGAGGAACCTCTGCCCAAAGATTTTCCAATAGTGTCAAGAACGGTTGGAGTATGGGTGTGAATTAAGTGCAAACCCAGCCAAGCACATCCATTTATCGTAGGGCTAGCAACACCTCCATTGGGAAAAATAAGTTCCAGGCGGAGAAAAAAAGATTGGGTGCATTTGCACCCTAACCCTACCCATAAATCGGAGGATAATATGCTGGAAATTTTGTAACTTCATGTAAATTGGAGGAGAGAGCCAGTGAGGTTTAAACAACTTCTTTGAGAATTTGCTATATTTGTACTATAAATGAGTAAAATCTGAAAATGAGAGTGCCAAATCAGTACCTTTGCTTGCTTGTTGATCACCTGTTGCATCCGATTTGAGCTAATGTGGTTTAGCATCTCCAGAAGAACGTCTGAATTTCCCACACGCGCACAGTAATGCAATGGGGTTTCATGCGCCTGAAGTAGAAACATATCAGAGCTATCGATCAATAACTTTTATAACATTTGCTATGCTTTTAGAGTTTTCTATAAAAACAGTATATTAGGTTTACAACTTTTGAGATAAACATTAATTTTTTTGAAAACATTTTAATAAATCAATGATAAAGCCCGGTTTAAATAAAATTATAACATTTATTTATGGTATTTTTTTTTCTTCTTTTTGACAGGCCTTCAAGACTGCAAACTTAGTAGATAAAATGTGCCTGAACTTATACATTGACTCATGGTGGAAGTAAGGATCCTCTCTGCTGTGAGAGTAGCTTACGGAGAAAGGACCATTCTACCTATGCCCAGTTTCTTCCAAACAAACACACACTTCCCAAAAACGTTAGCTACACAGCCGGGTAACTCAATGTACCATCAAACGGTAGAAGCACGGGGCAGATCCTTGGGAATTCCGTCTCCTAAACTATGGACTATCATGAACTCACTCCTGAAGCAGAGCCGAACTACACCTGCTGCAGAAAACTCTTGAAAACTCTGCTTTTCAAACTTGTCCACATACAAGAAAGGCTCATGGTGGATGAACATCGGTAAATGCATCCTCTTTCCAATCAAACTCTCACAGTCCAATTAACTGTTGGACTCACACGTGTTCAGAAGATCTTAAGCACACGAGGTACCTCTGCCCATAGATTTTCCAAGTGTAACACTTAATATCTGTTATAAAGTTTCACGAGGAATCCTTATGCCCGCTAGAAGAGGACACAAAAAGGAATTTCCAAATGGCAGTCAAGAAAGGAAGAAGTCACTATGCTGTCCCATCTGCCAGACCACGGAGCTGAGGTTTTACCATGAGACACAGAGTCTGTGGCGGAACAGTCACAAACACCTCTGAACCTAATGGCTATCAAAATAAACTAAGGCGGAGTTTGCCTCGCTGTGCATTGTGGGGTTTCAGGGAAAGTGATCAAGAGACATTTGAAACACAAACCTGAAACAGAAACTGAATTACTTTCAAACAAAACATAATTGTAATAGTATGAACCCCCAGCACCAGCTGGCAGGAGAGTGCTTAGCATGTGAATCTACAAAACACCTGCTGCTAACGTACACTTGACGCTACTCACTTGTTTATTATTAGCCCAACTCACAAAATAAATATGAAAGAAATTGGAAATACTTGTATCACAGGTTTCCTCATATTGTTCATGGTCATCAACTCGCAATTGAATTTTATTTAGTTATTTAACCTTGTTACATAATGCTATTGCATGAGAGTGTATGAGGGCATCACGTATGCAAAATATTCAAGACACACGAGAACCTGTTCCAAGAAGGAAATGGTAAGATTTCATATCCCAAAGAAGCCTTTATGTTGCCCCGCGCCCCCTTGCTCAACACAAAGGCTTAGTAAATCTGGCCCATAGTGTTTACACTTTCCATGTAGCTCTGTGTGATAATCAGGGATTCTGCATCATTTTATTGCTCTGCGCTAATATTATCCCATTGATTGTGCAGACGACATTACCAGGGAAACATCACACGTATTTGGAATCCCCAGACTCAAGACATACTGGGCATTATTACCTTGGCTAGATTTGCTGGATTTAAGTGTATCTATTTGAGAACTGGAACAAAATGTAGAGAAGAATTGTTAATACACATAAAAATATCTCCCCAACTTGCACTATATCTTCAGGCTTCAATGATATATGGATTTGGGGTTTGCACCAATACATAGCCCTGAATGTACTGAAAAACAATATAATTTGCACGAGTGCATGAAGAGACCAAAGAGGTACATGTGTTTAAAAATCTGAAGTTGTTTGTTTTTTAAAGCTCTGGCACAGAGGTGTGCAAACACCTCAGCAGTGAAAGGGTTAAGTACTACTGGTGAGAGGAAGACATCAACATATGGCTGTTGATATATTATAGAGCTTTTGGACCTGGACGGTTTTGTAGCAAAACGTACAAGGGCTGCTGAAGTCATAAAGTTTCTCCAGCTTGTTACTAAAGGAGGTGTAGGAGATGTTGTTGTCATCTCTGCTTAAAGGTGGCGGAATTGTGTTTGCATTTTATGTCTTGAGAAAGATTTAGCTCTTTCCACGTTTGATGATCTGCTCTGGATGTCTTGTTTTAGGTCAGTTGAGGTTTATAGATAGATTTGTTGTACTTGGATATGCTGCCCCCGTCATTATTGTAGTTTGAACAGTACTACTTCCATTGTGAGAAGTAGGTGGTGTGAAGTGTTAAGGAAGGGACAGATTTTTAATAGAGCATACGTGTGGAAATTAGGGAAATTCACTATTGCTTGGGTTGAAACGTAGTTAAGAGCCTGAAAGGACACCCATATCCTGTACTAGTTGCCCTGAGGCAGCTGGCTGGCAGAGTTGGAAGGAAATGAGGCAGAGCAGAGCAGCACACACTTGTTTGTGATCTGATTTTGATGTTTGCCAAGTTCAGATGCTGTTCCTTTTTAAGCACTTTGATTCACTTCTAATTATTTATAGCATTACTATGACATTCATTAACCAGAGCAGCACTCAATATCTCTGGCTCACTTTCCCAAAAATGACCTGTCCAGTTTTGATAGTTGGAGTCTAAACCTCGAAGCACTAATGCCAACATATTTCCTTTATGGACTTCTTTCAGTGCATAAATTGTATTTGTTGGCTTCATTTTCAGAGGTGTTTAAATTTCATCCACTTTTTGATTTGCAAAAAACAGTCAGCAAGGTTATCTCTATAGAGTTATTGCTCATGTGAACAGGAAAACAGGTATCATCAGCATACGTCTGACTGTACAGCCCCTATCTTTGCTCAGATGGTCTATAGGCATCCACTATTGGTTGAAGAGGAGAGGTGACAGTGTACAGAGGTTGGCTCTGCCTAGTGATGGCCTTATTTCGAGCTGCTGCTTGTACAGGAAGGCTTTAAACTAGTCCTGTGCCTTTCCCAAGATGCAGAGTCAATTAATTATGATATTCTGTAGAATTTTTTCATCCATCGTCTCAAAAGTCGCCAAGTGGTCCAATAGTATTAGCGCAACAGGCCACCCTTGGGATTAAATGGAACTGTAACTATCGTAGGATTAAATACTCTCAATGTCTATTTGACATCCCTAGGAAACCCCTTGATGACAAAGAACCCCTTTATTGACGCCCCCGGCTGTATTTCTATAGCTTTGATAGAACTAAAACTGGATGGCTGTGATTATAAGGCAGATTTCTTTTTTCTGTAGAGATAATTTTGTACAGTATACGTAATTGTGTGCCGGCAGAAAGCTGATTCTTTATCAACCATCCATTCTCTGGAGAGGAAACTGAAAATAAACAATCTGAGAGGGTCATTTTTATGGAAACTAAACATCCCCATGGAATTTCTGTAAAAGCATAAAGTGCTTAGATCTTTAAGTGCAACTTGCTGTAGGAAGGAACATCTACGTGGCCTTGATGCATCAGCTCCATCCCTGGCCCTTTTGCAGGCGTTGATTCCTAGAAACTCAAGTGGGCACATCCCAGAGACTCTTTTATTAGGTCTGGTCTTTGAAACAGATTTAGATTTCTCGCCAGACTCTTGGCTTTTGGCCAGTATGCTTCATCTATGGGTCTGCTAAATTGTCATTCAGATTTTGCTTCCATCCACCAGGGCATATACCATACCATTGCTCAATGGGTTAACCCACATTTCTTCTTTGAATGAATGCACAAAGCATGTTAACATTTGTAGGCAAGTGGAGTATTATGTGTTAATGCTGGTTAGGCCTCACTGAGTAATACTATCACAATACCCTAAAGACGGTCCTTGGATTCACAATAATAAATCCTTAGATCAGTCCTGGTGGTGTGGCAAAGAGCAGTCAGGCTTTACTAGAGGGACAAGTGTTAAGCATTTCAGAGTACCAGCATGGACGATAAGTAATTGACACGACTTATAAAATGTGAAACCAATTTATAAAAATAAAGCAGATTTTTATATTAATTTAGACACCAAAATGAAAACAATCAGATGCAAATAATTTCCGAAGAAACAACAAATCAGTGCAATACTCCACTGTAAACCTTTAACATTGTGGTCAATGGGAAAAAGAACTAGTGACAATCGGCGACTTACAGGGCGTGTTGCGTGGAACCTACAGAGGGATAAGGAGATGTGGGTCCCAGGACCAAGCCCCAACAGTCAGTTCAATTTTACTTGGCCTGAGAGGCCTGGATGTAGAGTTGTCCTGGCTGTTCTTGGTGCTGATGCGGGAGCCACAGAAGAGCTGGGTTTCCGGCTTAGACAGTAATGGGGAGAAAATGAATGCAAAAAGTCGACAATGGAGCCACTTCTGTGGTTGTTGGAAGGTGCTGCGTGGTTCCCTCTTGGTGCAGTGTGGAGTAAAGAAGTTAATAACCAGACTGCTCACCAGCAAGCCATGGTAGCGGTAAGGTCGGCAAGATCATACTTGACAACTGGAGGTCTAGGGGAAAACAGTAGCCGCCTGAAACTTGCTAGAGGTGGGGGCTACATTTCCCACAATGCAGTGGACTATCTACTTTTGGGTGATCCCTCTGAGGGCCTAATGGCCAGCGATTCTTTAGTGCCGGTATTCTGTTTTTATTTGCGGGCTGCAGAGGACTAGTGCCACTAGTCCAAAGGAGTCAGGAGTTGCTGTTGGTGTTCAAAGTGGTCCCTCTGTGATTGGTCCAGGACAAGTCACAGTTGCAGGATGGTTGCCGCAGGTACAACAAAGAATAACAGTTAGTAACTGAGGCAAAAGACAACACCGCACATTACCACTGTCCCCTCTAAGTAAAGAACATTGCAACCTGTATTGTGCCCAGGATTAGATTCTGAGTGCACGGATAATGAGAAACAGTCACCATACACCTCTTGACTTGTAATCAAATCCAGTATACAGAATGTTTAAAATATTTTTATCCAGCACTCACAAATTTAAATATATTCTAACATCAGTATAAGTTGATCATGGTGCTGGATACAAATATTTCAAATATTCTGTATACTGGTTGCCACAGGTGCAGGGTATCGAGTCTTTGCTTTGTGAAGGTCATGAAGTCGCTGAATCCAGTCTCTTTTTTGTCCTTGGCTGCAAGCCTTCGCAGATCTGAGATTCTGGTGTCAGGGTGTCTCTTAAATCCTAGATTTAGAGGCCAATGGGCTACTTGTCCCAGCGGCTAATCCGCAATTGAGGTGACCACATCCGGGGGTGTGTGTCACTTTATCTACCCAGAACCCGCTATGCCGCCACTTCTAAAAATGGCAGAAACTTTCCTCGGCTGTAGAGCCTAGATAGCCCATCCTAGGGGTGATGCTAGTCTTTTAAGGGTATACACCTCCTAACTAATTTCTCCACCTGCCTGGGTGCCAATGTGCCTGTGGGGGCAAATGGAGAGCAGCTTCCTTAGTTGGGAGTCAACCTGCAAGCATATCAGAGACTGTGTATGCTTTGAAGCATACCGCCTTGATGTGCCACTTCACTAGCCATCCTGTCAGGGAGGGAACTGTCACCTCCTTCCGAGGCACACCTTTTGTTTTGATTCCCTGGAGTGTTCACACTGCCTAGCTGGGGATCAGATTCCTGTCTTGGTGGTAGAAGCTGCAGGCTGCCAGCCAGGGCACAGGAAAGGCTGGGGCAAAAAGGCCAGCAACCTCTAAGGTAGCCACCTGGGTGCATGCCACATCAAACCAGACATTGGAATCATGGGTGATGAGGGACGTTGTTTGATACGAAACATGACCATATTCAACAGTACCATTATGGAGTTGGTGACCTTGGGGTGCGCGGGTGCCAGCCCACGTTATCCTATAGATCGCTGATCACTTATAGCAGTTCTTAATGGAAAGGTCTACTATAGGGGCTTCTAAACTTACATTTATATGTCCACGCCTTTAATATAATGCACCCTCCCTCCTGGGCTTGGGAGGCCTACTTTAGGAGTGACTGGCATATATAAAAGATAGTGTTTTGACCTTGCAACTCATGGTGAGGGCAAAGTCGAGTTGGACCAGTTTGTGCTGTTCCTGCAGTCTGCAATGACAGGCTTACTTTCATCATTTACTTGGGTCACTCATGGTGGCACAAATAGTGTTTCAGGCCCTGGTGACCCCTTTAACACTCATGCCTTGGATACCCTTAGTACCACTTTACTAGGGACTTATAAGGGGGTTAAAGTCCTTGTCAATTGGAAGCACCAATTTGCTTACATCGTGTTTACGGAGAGAGCACTGTCACTGCGGTCTGAGCAGCAGGCTCCAGTGCACTATCAGAGTCATAACCGTCACAATTGCAGTTACCTTGCAGTTAAAAGGGACTTGATTTGAATGGTACAGCAGGTGCAGTAGCACCTGGACCAAAAGCTCTAGGGATGCTACAAACCCATATTATAGCTAAATATTTCTACTAAACAAGACAGACAAAAGTGCATTTATCTAGCAGGCAATAGGGTCATGATTTGAATGGTGCAGTGTAACCCCGATAAACGCTCTAGACACCCCACTAAACAGCTATTATTGCTGTATTTTACTACTAAACAGGGGTCACAAGTGCAGTTACCTTGCAGACAACAGTGTCATGATTTAAATGGTGTAGAAAGTGCATTGGCACCGGGCCTCAAATTTGCCATGACCTCCTTGAACACCTAACATTGCTATATTTTACTACTAGACAGGCAGACAAAATTGCCGTTATTTTGCAGTTAAAAGGGGCTTGATTTGAATGATGCAGCAGGGGCAGTGGCACTGGGGCCAAAAACTCTAAGGACCCCACTAAACGAAAAGTATTGCTAAATTTCACTACTAAAGAGGCAGTCACAATTGCAGTTATCTAGCAGGCACTGGGGCCATGATTTTAATGGTGCAACAGGTGCAGTGACACTGGGGCCCAAAGCTCTAGGAACCCCGCTAAACACCAAATATTGCGATATTTCACTACTAAACAGGCAGTCACAAGTGCAGTTACCCTACAGTCAAAATGGTCATGTGCAGTTGCACCGGGGACAAAAGTTACCATAACTCCTCTAAACACCAAATATTGCTATATTTTACTACTAAACAGGCAGTCACTAATGCCAGTTATCTTGCAGGCACTAGGGGCATAATTTGAATGTTGCAGCAGATGCAGTGGCACTGGGCCCAAAAGTTTTCAGAACTCCTCTAAACACATAGGGGCAGATTTACAAGAAAGTGCCGCAGTGCGGCAACGCAAGGCCTTTGGCTGCGCCACGCTGCGGCACTTCCAAAGCACAGGAATGCAACATATATTTTACAATAATATGTTGCATTCCTGTGCTCTCCCCTGAGCTGGTGCACAAACTGCTGCCATGCGCCAGCGCAGGCACCCTTGCACCATGGTGCAAGGATGCCTGCGTCATGGGGAGATTGTTTTTGTGCAGGAAGAGGCACCTTCCTGCACGAAAACAATCACTACAGGCATGTTCCTCTTTCAATGCGTGCTGTAGAATGCAGCACGCATTGAAAGAGGAAAAAAACGAGGAGAAATGAAAAATTTCTCCTCGTTGCGCCTCGCTACGCCATCACTAGGGTGGCGTAGCATTCAGACGCATTTCCAGATTACCGATTCCTCGTAAATCTGGAAATGTGTCTTGTTCCATGGGTGTTGCATGGGAACACCCACAGCAACACCCAGGGTGGCTTTTCCTGTCCTTGTAAATATGGAGCAGTGACATGCACCACCAGTACGTCACAAAAAGTGACATACTGGTGGTGTAGGAGGCTTGCAAATCTGCCCCATAATATTTCTATTACATCAATTAATTAGAAATGTTGCTATTACTTACCCGCACTATACACCTAGTAGCAGCACAATATCTTGCCTTCTTGTACTTAAACAAGTCATAACACTTTAACAGACTTTCTGTAACTTATATTGTACAACTACTCAGCAAGCTACAACTTACAGCAAAAGCAAGCCTATTATTAATCACATAGGCACAACCTAATGCATTTTCCAGTGCATGCTTTTGTACTTTCCTCTTTCTGACTCAACAGTGTGTGCCTCCCATGTGCGCCCCCATGCTCTTCAGTTCACAGCACTGAATTCTGCTCCATCCACCAATGAAGTGACCGCAAAGGGAATAAGGACTTTTTTTTTTTTAATGAAACAACAGCAGTGGGTTGGCATGCATCAGGAACACCGGGAGATTGGAAAGGGCTGGTGCCACTTTCACTGTTTCTTGTAGTGTCTGCAAAGCAAGAGAGTAGCCAGAAAATTAAAATAACCCCCACTTTGAGCCATACATCTGGTCACAGTGAGCCTGTAAAACCAGCTAACCCAACACTCCTTCGAAGAGTGCCATTCACACTTTCTCCCTTCTTTCAACCGTCTTTTCTATCTATCCTCTCACCTTTCCATCCATCCATTCATCAACCTGTTCTGCCTTTCATCTTTCCATCCACTTACATATCCAACTAAACTTTCGTCAATCCCTATATCCTTTCATTGTTTCATATATACATTAATTCTTGCACCCATCAATATATCCCTGTATCTATCCATCTTTCCACCCATCAATCCTTTGTCTCTTCCTTTTTCATAATTTAACATACCTGTTCATTCTTCCATTCACTCAGTCCATGCTTTTCCTTTTTTCTATATTCATCTTTTCACCCTTCCATTTATCGTTTTACCTTTGGATTTTGTACATTCTTTCACCCTGCCATCAATTCATTCACCCTTGCTTCCTTTCAACCATTCATCCTACCTTTAACCATTTCTTTGTTCTTCCCTTTCATGTTTTCTTACTTTTGTTCACCCTTCTTCCCTTTCTTTATTTCCCATTTGCATCTACTCATCTTTCTTCTCCTCTTCTTTACTTTTACGTTCTTTTTTTACTCTCTCGCTTACACTTGTCATTGTTTTCTCTCTGTGGCTCTCTATTTTCATAATTTCTTTTTTTGATTTCTTCACTGTGCCTGTCAGCCCAAGGACACAGCGCTCTGACATAACATTTCCCAAGGGTGTTATTTAGGAGCATTTCCGGCGAACATGAACACACATGATGCACATAAATAATACATATTTTAGAGGGAGTGAGTTCATCAGCCCTTGGAACCCAGTGGCACCCCACTTAAAGCTGAGGGTGCTGCTAAGCATCATCAGTGGTAGAAACAGCTTAGTACTCACATAAAGCTAAGTTCAGTACACATTGTGCCAGGGTCCTGGTGGCCACTAGCTTGCTTGCTTTCATTCTCTATGTAAACCCATGGGTACAATCACCATTCTCACATCAGCCCAAGAGTGCTTATATATATATGTATCTATATATATTAATTACCTACTGGCAGTTGCCAGTAGGTAGTTATAGTTAGGACCTCGTTTCTATTAAAAAAGCGTTTTTTGTTTTCCCAATACCTTTAGCGTCGTTTGACGAATCTTTGTGAAATTTTCAGAACTAGTGGGGCGCTCCGGTCAGCTCCTGTCTTCAAAGTTTCGGGGTGATTCGTCAAGCGGCGGCCGAGAAAAAAGGCGGGTCCCAAAACGCATTTTCCCCATGTTAATTTACATAGGAAACTTTAGACAAAGCTAGAGCCCGAACTACTGAACGGAATTACACCAAATTTAGCAAAAAGGTAGGTCTTGGTTCAGAAAGAGCCCTTTTTTAAATGGTGTAAATCCGTTTAGTAGTATCTGAGAAATGAAAAAAAGAATAAATATCGATATCTGAGCACTGAGGAGGAGTCGCGAACCCTCCAAGCACGAGCTTCATTCTAATTGGCTGCCAACACTCCAAACCAGGAAGTGTTGGCAGTCATCTTGTGACTCGGTAGAACCAAGTCACAAGAAAACAGTGAAAAGAGGTTGAAAAAACAAGACAAGGGGGCAGGCTAGAAACACCCTGACCCCTAGGCCTGCTCAGGGGGTCCCACAAGGACCCCCAGGGCCAAAATAAGCATTCACGCTGGGGTCAAATTTGGGAGTCCGTAACAGACTCCCGGCCCGAGGACCACCACCTCCCAGGGGCTTTGCAAACATGGGGAGGGGGGCTGCGCGGTCCCTCTCCTGGAGCCCTTGATGGCCCTGGGGACCGCCACCCCCCAGAGCCGGCTCCTGCAATGTCCCGGGGTGCTCACCCCGTGATATTGCTGTTTGCTATGGCCACAGCAAACTCCTGCTTTCCTTCATTTAAGCGAGAGCAGGGAAACCTAATCTTGCTTCAATGAAGCAAAGCAGAATTGCTTTTGAGCAAGGGGAGCTGCATGTTAGCAGCTCCCCTTGCTCAAAAGCAATGCCGGCTTCCGCAGGCGATGGGGAGCCGGCAGGGACTGTGGGGGCATTGGGGCTCCCCCCACGGACCCCAAACGGAGAGGCCAGGCCCTGGGGGATGGGGTTCCCGGGCCACTTGAGGGGGGCCACACGGTCCCACTCCCCTATATTAAATTTTTAAAAAACACGGAAAGGTCGGCCCGGGGGATGGGGTCCCCAGGACATAATTGGCCTGAGGAGGGGGGGCCACGCGGCCCACCTCCCAAAAATAAATAAAATAAAAAGGCCCAGGTCCCGGGGGATGGGGTCCCCGGGCCATAATTGGCCTCTGGAGGGGGGCTACGCAGTCCCCCTTCCCAATTTTTATTTTTTTTTAAAAGGCTGCCAGGCCCGGGGGATGGAGTCCCCGGGCCCGAAAGTGGCCAGGGAAAGGGAGGCCATGCAGCCCCCCTCCCATAACAGACAAAAAAAAGGAACCGGCAACTCGCCGGAGGCCCTGTCCCCTCCCTGCAGCACTCTGCAAATGTGCCCCCTGGCGCGTTCTAAGTTGGGGGATGAAGTCCCCTTGAATACTGAGGGTCTCTGGGGGCCAACTAGCCTACCAGGTGCTTCAAGTAAGCGCCACAGAGCGCCACGCCTCTTTTTACACCTCTCTGCAACGGATTCAAGGGAACTTAATCCCCAACTTACAATGTGCCAGGGGGCGCGTTTGCACAGTGGTACAGGGAGGGGGCGGGCCCTAACATAACAAGTGTGCAAATGCGCCCCCTGGTGCATTGTAAATTGGGGTATTAAGACCCCCTTCAATCCTGAGAGTCCCTTGGGGTCAACTAGCCCACCAGGTACCTTCAGTAAGCACCACAGAGCTGCGTTGCAGAGAGGTGGTACGAGGCTACGCCTTTTTTAGACCTCTTTGCAATGCAGCTCTGTGGGGCTTACTGGAGGTACCTGGTGGGCTAGTTGGCCCCCAGAGACCCTCAGGATTCAAGGGGACTTAATCCCCCAACTTACAACGCACCAGTGGGCGCGTTTGCACAGTGGTGCAGGGAGGGGGCGAGGCCTGATATAAAAAGTGTGCAAACAGCCCCCTGCCACATTGTAAATTGGGGGGTTAAGTTCCCTTGAATCCTGAGTGTCCCTGGGGGCCAACTACCTCCAGTAAGTGCCACAGAGCTGCGTTGCAGAGAGGTGGTCCGAGGCCATGCCCATTTTTACACCACTCCGCAAACGCGGCTTCTGGTGCACTGTTGGTGGGGCGATGAGTTCCTCTTGTGTCCTGAGGACCTCAGGAAACAAGTGGACTTCATCCTCCGAGCAGCAGTGTGCCAGAAGCCGTGTTTGCAGCATGGTATAAAAAGGGGCATGGCCGTGAAACACTTCTCTGCAACGCAGCTCTGTGCCACTTACTGGAGGTACCTGGTGGGCTAGTTGGCCCCCAGGGACCCTCAGGATTCAAGGGGACTTAATCCCTTAACTTAAAACGCGCCAGGGGACGCGTTTGCACAGTGGTGCAGGGAGGGGGCGGGCCTGATATAACAAGTTAGCAATCTTGCTGTGTGGGACTTACTGGAGGTAATAAAAGGGGTAGTTGGCCCCCAAGGTTGACTTTGGGGGCTAACTATCCCTCCTGTTACCTCGTGGGATTGCTAAAAGGTGTTTGGAGGCCACGCTCAACTTTCTCCACCACTCTGAAAACGAGACTGCTATGTTATACTTAGAAATTAGCATTTAAAAACCTTTGAAAATTACTGAAAAAACCACAGGTTTCAGGGACGTTATAGTTAGAAATTAGCATTTAAAAAACCTTAGAAATTTGCTGAAAAAAACATAGGTTTCAGGGACGTTATAGTTAGTTGGACATTTCACTCGTACAAAACCAGAGAAATTCCCCCAGTTATAGTTAGTTTAGCTAACTATAACTCACGCCCCTGCAATGCACTGCTGATGACGTGACATATTACATCATTCATAACATGGTCAGTGACATAACTGATGACATCACTGATGACATCATGCACGTGAAAATCTGATGCACCTACTCACACCCTAATACACCCACTGTAAAATACAGACTACCATTTTCGAAACCATAGACACACCAATACCAGTTACTACATACGCACTCACTGATTCCTAGGTCTACACACACATCCACTCATTCACCCATACATTCACTCATACATGCAGTCACTCATCAATGCAACACTATCATATGTACTCATACACCTTTACAGACACTCACAAATCGTCACTCATCCATACAGTTACTCACACACCTAGTCAGTCATGCAAAGAATCCATCACACTTCCTTTTACTCACCTATACAGTTATACACACACCACATCACTTATTCATACAGATACTAACGCATACTTCCTCTCTTATACAATCACTGATACAAGTACACACTCATCCATACAGCCACTCTCACAATCACTGACTGTCACGTATAGTCATTTATATACTTAAACTCTCACATACACTGCCTTTTACATATGTAGTTATTTGGACATGTACCACTGAGACATCCATTCTCTCACCAACACACCCTTACAAACACTCACCCACCCATACAGCTGTCTCCACATGCACTCTTGAACCCATACACCCAGTGAATCAACCACTTACACATCCATGCACAGAGTCGCACACCTCCCACCCACCCACACACACTCAGGCACCCATACAAATACTCAGGCAACCAATCAATAACCCATATAGACTTTCATGTAGCTACTGACCAACCCATGCAGCAGCTTACACAACAAAAGACAGACTGATACAGACATTCACACAGTTTAGTCACTAACCCATGCATTCAGTAAGACACATTTAATCTCTCACTTATACAGTCAGTCACACACCTACTATATCCTCCATCCAGACACTTATACACCCACTCATTCTTCAATACATCTTGGCATATATAAAAAACATATATAAACTTTATAGAAACACACAGTCAATGGATGATGTCATCAGTGATGTCATCAGTGATGTCACTGTCACACATGTCATGAATGATGTAATATGTGACGTTATCAGCAGTGCATTGCGGGGGCACGAGTTATAGTTAGCTGAACTAACTATAACGGCGGAATTTCTCTGGTTTTGTATGGGTGAAATGTCCAACTAACTATAACGTCCCTGAAACCTATGTTTTTTTCAGTGAATTATATATATACATACATATATATATATATATATATATATATATATATATATATATATATATATATATATATATATATATATATATATATATATATATATATATATATATATATATATATATATATATATTACCTACTGGCGGTCGCCAGTAGGTAGTTATAGTTAGGACCCCTTTTCCATAGGAAATCCGCAACATTCTATTTTGAATAACTTTGGCGCCGGTTGACGAATCCTCGCGAATTTCTCAAAATAGGTGGGGCGCTACGCTCCGCTCCTACCCTGAAAGTCTCGGGGGGATCCGTCAAGCGGGGGCTGAGATAAAAGGGGGGTCCCAAAACGCGTTTTCCCCATGCATTTTTCCATAGGACCTTTAGAACGAGCTACAGCCCGAACGGCTGAACAGAATTACTCGAAATTTGGCAGAGAGGTAGTCCCTAGGTCAAGGAAGTGCCTTTTGTAGGTTTGGTGTAAATCTGTTCAGTAGATTCTGAGACAATAGCCTTTAAATCAATATATATATCTGAGCCCGCTTACGGTACGCTTACCGTACGCTTACCGTAAGCGTACGGTGGCATGCGCGAGCGCGATTCTGATTGGCTGTTAGATCTTAGTAAACATTCGAATCGGCCGAAACCAGGAAGCGGCGGCCGCCATTTTGTGTATTTCACTCTGAGAAAAAGAGTGAAAACAAGAAAAGGGGGCAAAGAGGAGAGTTACAGACCCCCTTACATTTGTGAGGGGGTCAAAGAAGGACTGTAAAGTACAAAAAAAACATTCATTGTTTTTTAAAAAAATCACGGGGTACGCGTACGGTGAGCTTACGGTAAGCGTACGGGAGAAAAATGGCGTGCGCGAGCGAGATTCTGATTGGCCCTTAGATCTTAGTAAACATTCGAATCGGCCGAAACCAGGAAGCGGCGAACGCCATTTTGTGTATTTCACTCTGAAAAAAAAGAGTGAAAACAAGAAAAGGGGGCAATGAGGAGAGTTACAGACCCCCTAACATTTGTAAGGGGGTCAAAGAAGGACAGAAAAGTACAAAGAAAACATTTATTGATTTTAAAAAAAATCACGGGGTACGCGTACGGTAAGCGTACGGTAAAAAAAAAATAAAAAAAAAAAAATGAAATGCAGAATTAAGAGTTTAGATATTAGGGAGCTCTAAAAAGAGCTGTTGTGTTTATGAAGTCATTTTTTTAGTGGTACCTACAAGTAAGTACCGATGCAGAGTCTAAGGTTCAAAAGGAAGACTCTGTTCCCTTCATCATTGAAGTGCACACCATCTCCTCTATAAATGTCTTGCATGTCATAACGCAAGTTGTTGTGGTAAATGGCACCCATACCATAGTCATGGAGGAAAGCAGAAACAGATTTGTTGACGTGCTTTCTTGCTTTGTCAATCTGCGGACAGAAATGATTGGACCAGTTCCATTTTTGCCTTTGGCATATGTTGGAAAACACAAAGGCAGTTTTAGGGAAAAGTGAAAACAGTTGTGCAAAGGTGTCCTTCATAAGCATTTCCAGACCTACCCCAGTCAAAGTGCCTAGGTCATTGCCACCACAGTGCACTATTATGAGGTCAGGGTGTTGGATTTGCATGAAGGATTTCACCAATGGCATCAATTGGTGCCACTTTAACCCTCTCTGACCAATCCATTTAATGTCTACATTTGGCAAAGCAAGGTCTCTCACCATATCTGTTTTCTCTGCAAACGTTTCACTCCAGAAGACATAGCTGTGCCCTACAATCCACACTGTGAACATCTTCAAAGGAGAACTGGATGCACTCAGGAGGTGTCTTTTAGTAGAATGGCAATATGAAAAGAAAGACAGTTTGGAAATGGAGGCATACATATTTTTTTCAAAACAAAAAGAACTGATTGGCTGTTTCATACCATTCTAGAATAAAAACTAGGCTGTATGTGTAAATTAATAGAAGCATGTTTTGTATTGGTACAAAAAAATGTGTAACCAAAGAACAGTACTATGGATTTGCTGTTAGGTTTGAAAAGTCAAGCACTCTTGCTCTGTGGAATTGAAACATTGTGTGGCGAACTTCTGACCTAACTCCACACAGCAGTGTTCCATGAGCTGTTGCTATGGTAGCAGGCAGAAGTCAAGTTGGGGGAAGGGTACTAGGCAGAAGTCAAGTTGGGGGCAGGGTACTTTTGGAAAAGGGTTGGTTTTCAACCAATAGAAATGTGTGATTACATTTGAAAAAAAGGGGGAAGCACTGAGATTTGAAACTTACATGTATATGTGTGGAAAAATAGAGGGAAAGTTTGCCATTATCTGGTTCTGCTGAGAGGAGAGAGGTGAACACAACAGAGATCCTGGCTCTGATAATCTGCTGTTTGAGTGCCACATTTCTTTCACAACTAACTAATTTTAAAGGTGAGTTATGAGTTTGAGAGGGGATGTATGTGGTAACTTAAGAAATGAATAATAGAAATGGAAATTCTTTTTGTTGAAGTTGCGTTTATCATTTTCTGTTTTGGGAGAAATTTAAATGTGAGGAACATGTAAAATAATATGGACTATGTTTTCACAATAAATTAAGGTGTACTGGAAAAAAAAGAATAGTTTAAGGGTTTGAGGTTGGACTCAGTAATGCAAATACATTCAGCATCACTAAGGCTCGTTGCCCTTGCTGGAATGTAGGCAGCCACCCGGGTTACACATGGTGGTGGTCTGAAAAAGCAGTTTGGACATGTGCATTTAAGAAAATCAAAAAAGTGGTTTCATAATGTGTCAGTCTGTAAAAGTGATTTTCACTTGCCAAAAAAAAAGAGCAGTAAGTGTGCTTTCAAATTGGCAAAGAAATTTCGTTTTGTGACTAATGTGAAAACATGACTCTGTGTGCAAAGAGGAATTATAGGCAGAGATTTATTGCGTATTGCTCTGGTGATTTCACAGTTGCATTAGATGGAAAGGGGGAGCGATTTTTGGGGGGAAGAAGCAGACTCTTAGCACACACCCATCTGCTTGCCATGTATAATCATGCACAGTATTTACAAGCGAGTGGGGTTTTCAGGTTTCAGTCTGTAATGCAAATACATTCAGCATCACTAAGGCTGGTTGCCCTTGCTGGAGTGTAGGCAGCCACCCAGGTTACACATGGTGGTGGTCTGAAAAAGCAGTTTGGACATGTGCATTTAAGAAAATCAAAAAAGTGGTTTTATAATGTGTCAGTCTGTAAAAGTGATTTTCACTTGCCCAAAAAAAAAGAGCAGTAAGTGTGCTTTCAAATTGGCAAAGAAATTTCGTTTTGTGACTAATGTGAAAACATGACTCTGTGTGCAAAGAGGAATTATAGGCAGAGATTTATTGCGTTTTTTTCTGGTGATTTCACAGTTGCATTAGTAGGAAAAAGGGGGAGCGATTTTTTGGGGGAAGAAGCAGACTCTTAGCACACACCCATCTGCTTGCCATGTATAATCATGCACAGTATTTACAAGCGAGTGGGGTTTTCAGGTTTCAGTCTGTAATGCAAATACATTCAGCATCACTAAGGCTGGTTGCCCTTGCTGGAATGTAGGCAGCCACCCAGGTTACACATGGTGGTGGTCTGAAAAAGAAGTTTGGACATGTGCATTTAAGAAAATCAAAAAAGTGGTTTAATAATGTGTCAGTCTGTAAAAGTGATTTTCACTTGCCAAAAAAAAAAGAGCAGTAAGTGTGCTTTCAAATTGGCAAAGAAATTTCGTTTTGGGACTAATGTGAAAACATGACTCTGTGTGCAAAGAGGAATTATAGGCAGAGATTTATTGCATTTTTTTCTGGTGATTTCACAGTTGCATTAGATGGAAAGGGGGAGCGATTTTTTGGGGGAAGAAGCAGACTCTTAGCACACACCCATCTGCTTGCCATGTATAATCATGCACAGTATTTACAAGCGAGTGGGGTTTTCAGGTTTCAGTCTGTAATGCAAATACATTCAGCATCACTAAGGCTGGTTGCCCTTGCTGGTATGTAGGCAGCCACCCAGGTTACACATGGTGGTGGTCTGAAAAAGAAGTTTGGACATGTGCATTTAAGAAAATCAAAAAAGTGGTTTAATAATGTGTCAGTCTGTAAAAGTGATTTTCACTTGCCAAAAAAAAAGAGCAGTAAGTGTGCTTTCAAATTGGCAAAGAAATTTCGTTTTGGGACTAATGTGAAAACATGACTCTGTGTGCAAAGAGGAATTATAGGCAGAGATTTATTGCGTTTTTTTCTGGTGATTTCACAGTTGCATTAGATGGAAAGGGGGAGCGATTTTTGGGGGGAAGAAGCAGACTCTTAGCACACACCCATCTGCTTGCCATGTATAATCATGCACAGTATTTACAAGCGAGTGGGATTTTCAGGTTTCAGTCTGTAATGCAAATACATTCAGCATCACTAAGGCTGGTTGCCCTTGCTGGAGTGTAGGCAGCCACCCAGGTTACACATGGTGGTGGTCTGAAAAAGAAGTTTGGACATGTGCATTTAAGAAAATCAAAAAAGTGGTTTAATAATGTGTCAGTCTGTAAAAGTGATTTTCACTTGCCCAAAAAAAAAGAGCAGTAAGTGTGCTTTCAAATTGGCAAAGAAATTTCGTTTTGGGACTAATGTGAAAACATGACTCTGTGTGCAAAGAGGAATTATAGGCAGAGATTTATTGCGTTTTTTTCTGGTGATTTCACAGTTGCATTAGTAGGAAAAAGGGGGAGCGATTTTTGGGGGGAAGAAGCAGACTCTTAGCACACACCCATCTGCTTGCCATGTATAATCATGCACAGTATTTACAAGCGAGTGGGGTTTTCAGGTTTCAGTCTGTAATGCAAATACATTCAGCATCACTAAGGCTGGTTGCCCTTGCTGGAGTGTAGGCAGCCACCCAGGTTACACATGGTGGTGGTCTGAAAAAGAAGTTTGGACATGTGCATTTAAGAAAATCAAAAAAGTGGTTTAATAATGTGTCAGTCTGTAAAAGTGATTTTCACTTGCCCAAAAAAAGAGCAGTAAGTGTGCTTTCAAATTGGCAAAGAAATTTCGTTTTGGGACTAATGTGAAAACATGACTCTGTGTGCAAAGAGGAATTATAGGCAGAGATTTATTGCGTTTTTTTCTGGTGATTTCACAGTTGCATTAGTAGGAAAAAGGGGGAGCGATTTTTTGGGGGAAGAAGCAGACTCTTAGCACACACCCATCTGCTTGCCATGTATAATCATGCACAGTATTTACAAGCGAGTGGGGTTTTCAGGTTTCAGTCTGTAATGCAAATACATTCAGCATCACTAAGGCTGGTTGCCCTTGCTGGAGTGTAGGCAGCCACCCAGGTTACACATGGTGGTGGTCTGAAAAAGCAGTTTGGACATGTGCATTTAAGAAAATCAAAAAAGTGGTTTTATAATGTGTCAGTCTGTAAAAGTGATTTTCACTTGCCAAAAAAAAAAGAGCAGTAAGTGTGCTTTCAAATTGGCAAAGAAATTTCGTTTTGTGACTAATGTGAAAACATGACTCTGTGTGCAAAGAGGAATTATAGGCAGAGATTTATTGCGTATTACTCTGGTAATTTTACAGTTGCATTAGATGGAAAGGGGGAGCGATTTTTTGGTGCAGAAGCAGACTCTTAGCACACACCCAGCTGGTTACCATGTGGAATCATGCACAGTATTTAAAAGCGAGTGGGGTTTGAGGTTTCAGCCAGTAATGCAAATACATTCAGCATCACTAAGGCTGGTTGCCCTTGCTGGAGTGTAGGCAGCCACCCAGGTTACACATGGTGGTGGTCTGAAAAAGCAGTTTGGACATGTGCATTTAAGAAAATCAAAAAAGTGGTTTCATAATGTGTCAGTCTGTAAAAGTGATTTTCACTTGCCAAAAAAAAAAGAGCAGTAAATGTGCTTTCAAATTGGCAAAGAAATTTCGTTTTAGGACTATTGAGAAAACATGACTCTGTGTGGAAAAAGGAATTACAGGCAGAGATTTATTGCGTTTTTTTCTGGTGATTTCACAGTTGCATTAGTAGGAAAAAGGGGGAGCGATTTTTTGGGGGAAGAAGCAGACTCTTAGCACACACCCATCTGCTTGCCATGTATAATCATGCACAGTATTTACAAGCGAGTGGGGTTTTCAGGTTTCAGTCTGTAATGCAAGTACATTCAGCATCACTAAGGCTGGTTGCCCTTGCTGGAGTGTAGCAGTCTGGACATGGGCTTTTTAAAAAATCTGAAAAGTGGTTTCATAATGTGTCAGTTTGTAAAAGTGATTTTCACTTGCCCAAAAAAAAGAGCAGTAAGTGTGCATTCAAATTGGCAAAGAAATTTCGTTTTGTGACTATTGTGAAAAGAAATGTAGTAATATATTTAAATAAAATAAAGGAATTTTTTTTTTAGTTTTTTTCAGGTATTGCTGAAGAGCAGTGAACAAAATTTAAGATGCCTACAAAATCCAGAGTTCAAAAAACGCTAAAAAAAAAACTATATTTGAAGACAACTAGAGGATCAAAGTTAGTAGAAGATGCTGATGTTGGGAGGAAGAAAAAATCTTCTGGTAAGCAAAAAAAAGATTTTCTAAGGAATATATTCAAAAAAAGGAAAAATGTACAAAATGTCTGTACAGGAAAAAATGATTTCAAACAAAAAGGACAAGAAAAAATTGAGAATTTAGTTAATGCAAATATTCCTTCTGCAACTAAAAAGATAAACTTAAACAGAAAAACAGCGTTTAAAGAGATACGTAGAAAAATGTTTCAGAGAAGAGTTATGTCCAATTTGATAAAGGATGTGAAGAAATATAAGAAAAAGACAAAGTTTTATAAGAGAAAAAAAGAAATTGAAGCCATTGCAGCAAAGGCATTAGAATTAAAAAGGAAACTATTCATATTAATTTTGAATAGGATGCGTACATTAGACAAAATGGTTAATGTACTGAAATCACATAGCAAAAGGAAAAGAGTAGTGAACAGAACAAACTTTTGTAAAGTGTTTTTAGGAAAGTGGATGCATAGTTCAAGTAGTGAACCTTTTTTTAATGAAGAGAGCTATTTTCAAAGTAATAGTTTGCTGCATGCAGTTGACACCAGAGGTCATTCATACGAAGTAAAAAATGGTTGCATAATGGAGAAGGAGATAATGGTTCCAAGAGATGAGGTACAAGTGATGGCAGATGAGGCAATGGGGAGACGTCCTAAAGCCCCAGTGTACACTTGGAATTGTAGTAGTATTTGCACTGTGCGTCAGGAATCTATTGACAAATTTCGAGAGTTTCTAAGAGAATATAGTAAAAAAAGTATAAAACAGAAGATTAAGGTGCTTCAAAGTCTGGATCCATGCAGAGTGAGAGAGAATACTGGTTTGCAGGGTCATTCTCTGGCTTGTCTATCTAGAAAAGTGTGCAATAGTGTTTTCCATCATTTTAGGATGCTGGCTGTTCATCATACTGAAATGAGAAAGTTTGTGAGACGGTTGTATTTTGCCAAAAGTCCAGCAATAAAGTTAAATGAATTGAATAGGGCTCTGTTCCGAGGAACGGTATCAGATGTAGAGAAGGTTGTTGATGAAATTCAGTTTTGTTACTTTCGTCCTGAACAAAACAGTGCAGAGAAGGACACAGTAAATGAGGAAGAAGTGGAAGAGAATGTAGAACCCTCTGTAAGTAACACATTTAATGATCACATAACAAAATTTGCAATAGTCTCTAATGAAAGACCACATTTTACTTGTATTTGTTGCCGCAGAACTCATTATAGAAAACAAACTAGGAATGTTGATCTCTACAGAAAGAGTGAAAATGAAGATAATTATAAGTGGAAGGATTTTGCCACATATATATTTCTAGAAAATTGTTTTGAATTGGGTGAAGATCAGCGTATTTGTAAATACTGTTACAACAAGTTAGAGGAAAATAGAATGCCGACCAGAGCTGTACATAATAATTTAGAATTGGATGCTATTCCTGCTGAACTTTCTGAATTAAATACATATGAGTCTATACTCATTCAATGTGTTCATCCGTTCCAGACCATAGTACGTATGGAGCCCAAAACTGGTAAATTACCTCCTTCAGATTTACTGAGAGGTTTAAAAGGTAGAGTGGTGTATTTGTCCTTGGATTTGAAAAAAAATATGGAAACTATTGATGCGGATACTTTGGAAACTGAACCATTAGTTATTCTGGTTAATGGTGTACCTACAAAGAATAAGAAGATTTGGCAGGAGCTGGTAGATGTGCGGAAAGTACAAAGAGCAAATTTGTATTTGAAAAAAAATAACAAATGGTATGAATCAATTTATATAGAAGAAGAAGAAGAAGAAGATTTACAAGAAGACACAGAAACACCAACTGGACAAATTGAAAAAGTGGACAAGTCAAAGGAAGAAGAAATTTATGAACATTTTAGCATACATCCTCTTCATTCAAAAGAAGTTATGGGAGACAATATTGATCTCTTTCAGATGAAGAAAGCAAAAGGAACTCCCGTGAGTGTATGGGAGGAGAGCTTGGAAGCTCGATGTTTTCCCCAGCTGTTTCCTAAAGGAAAAGGAGGACGATACGATGAACGTCCAGAACAGATTCCAGCTTCTGAGTATCGGACTACAAGACTATATGCTGAAGATCCCAGATTTCGACAAAGTATTCCTTATTTGTTCCATCTTTTATTTGAAAGCGACTTGTCTGCACTGTCTTATGCAGTAAATCACATTTTAAAAAGTGGAGTACATTTACAAAATGTGTCTGCTAAGGATTTTATGGAGAAAGTGCAGTACCGAGATGATCATTTGGAAACACAACTGATCAATCTGATGGCTTGTCAGCGTGGGACAAATGAATATTGGTACCGACGCCATGGTGAACTAAAATGCATGTTACGGAATTTAGGAACACCAACATGGTTACTTACCCTAAGCTGTGCCGAGTACGCTTGGGATGATTTACTGGATTTTCTACGAGAGGCCAATTCAAACATTAAAAACATCGAATACAAGACAGCAGGAGAACTGTGCTCATTGGATCTGGTTAATGTTTGCAGATATTTCAATCATAGATTTGAGGCTATGATGTCCTTCATCTGCAATAAAAAAAATCCACCCCTTGGAGAAGTAGTGGATTTCTTTTGGAGAAAAGAGTACCAGGCAAGAGGTGCTCCTCATATTCATATGCTGTTGTGGATCAAGGATGCCCCAAAGTTTGGAACAGATACTGATGAAGCAGTGTTGTCTTACATTGAAGAATATGCAACATGTGCTATACCAAAAAGCACAGAAGAGAACAAGTTAAAGGAGCAAGTTTTACGTTTCCAAAGTCATCGGTGTGGAAAATACTGTCGACGGAAATACAAGAGCAAAGAAAAATACTACACTAAATGTCGATTTGGATTTCCTAGACCTGTTCTGTCAAATGGAAGAGTAAACAGTTTTATGTCAGCTGTGAGACATACTATCACAAGAAAATCACCTAAGAATACCTACAACCTTAAAAGAAAAGAAGAATCAAAAAATATAAATGACTACAACCCAGTCATTTTATCCATGTGGAACGCTAACATGGATATACAGTATGTTGCTGACAATTCCATTGCTGTTGCTCGATATGTAACGTCTTACATTACGAAATCAGAAAAAACAGAATTGAAGGAAATGTGGGAAGAGATTTCTCACGAGAAGACTGTCAGTAAGAAGCTGTACAGTTTCAGTTTGAAGATGTTATCGCATCGAGAAATTGGATCCTACGAATGCTCAGATAGGTTATCTTCTGCAAGTCTCTACTCGAAGTCAAGAAGAATAATTTGGGCAAGTTTAGGCCTTGCAGCAATGAGAAATCGGGTACTGAAATCTGTAGGAGAAATTGAATATTTGGCCGAGAATGACCCAGAAAGTACAGATATTTTGAAATCAAACATGTTGGACACTTATTGTCCCAAGAGAAGTCATCATCTGGAGAACATGTGTCTCTATGAAGTGTTGCAGAACTACATTTATTCACGGAAAGCTGCAGAAGACATCAACAATGGAAAATATAAAGTCGTTGGTGAAGAAGGATGTTTGGTGAAGCAAACAAAAGGAAGTTTGATAAATCACCGGAAGCTGAGTTGTGACACTACTGACAAGAAGGAATTTTACTACTTGGCTCTTTTACAGTTGTTTAAACCATGGCGTACAGAGGATGAACTACTGGGAGAATTTCAAAGCTATGAAGATTCTTTTAATGCTTGCAAAGACAGCATACAATGCAGTACATTCTCAAATTATCTGCTAATGTTAAATGAAGAAATAGAACAGGAAACTACAATTGCAGCAGAAATAGCTAGAGATAGTTCTCAGGACAGCCAAAGTTCAGGAACACTCAGTCAAGATCCCCTAGGACAACCAATCGTTGAAAATGAAGCATCAATAGCCATGAATGAAGTGGAAACGGCTATGAATCAAGCTCAGGAAGAATTTATAGACTTAGAAAATTTGGAAAGACAACTGAATCAAGAGCAGCAACAAATTTATGAAGAGATCAAAAACAAAATTGATCACGGATTTCTACATGAAAAAAAAGAGTGCTCATGCACATCATTTCATCCAATCAGGATGTATGTAAGCGGACAAGCTGGAACTGGAAAAAGTTTCCTAATAAAAGTCATCAGAAGCTACCTAAAGCAAAAAACGGATTCTACTTTGTCTTGTGTGGTTACTGCTCCAACTGGGTTAGCAGCATATAACATAAAAGGAATCACTTTACATCGTTTGCTAATGTTACCAGTGGAGCATGAGAACAAAATACAATTCAACAAGCTAACTGGAGAAGCATCCTTGGAAGTTTCAAGAGTATTGAAGAAGATGCAAGTTCTCATTATTGATGAGGTGAGCATGGTATCAAACTTAATGCTTGCCTTTGTGCATTTAAGAATGCAGCAAATTTTGAAGACAGACTATGACATGTTATTTGGTGGAAAACACGTCATAGTTTTTGGAGATCTTTTGCAACTTACTCCAGTTAAAGGACAACCAGTGTTTAATACTGTCACACATGAAGACACGAAGAAGTCATTGGGAAGCATCGGAAATACAAATATTTGGTCCTTCTTTGAGTACAAGGAACTTACTACTAATATGAGGCAAGCAAACGATGAAGAATATGGAAGTATTCTGAAAGATATCAGGATTGGACTACTCACAGAAGTTGGCAAAAAAGCATTACAGAGTCGGCTGCTACATAATTTATTTCCAAAGGAAGAAATAGTTGCAGAGAAGATATACAAGAACATTGCAGAAAACAAAAGTGTCATCTGCTTAATGCCAACTCTACGTGAATGCTCAATATTCAATGAGGAGCTTTTGAAATTGGAAAAGGAAGAGATCAGGAAATTGGAAGCAGTGGACAAAATTGAGGATGGAAGAATTACTGTCACAGTAACAGGCAAAATGAAAAATAAATTGGACTCACTAGAGAAGAACATCTCCAAAACAGCTGGATTAGAAAAAAATCTATATGTTTGCATGAACTGTAGAGTATTTTTAAGAAGAAATTTGGATGTTGAAAAAGGTTTAGTTAATGGAGCTATGGGAAGAGTTGTGGGTTTTATTAATTATCAGAAAAAAGAAGGAATTGAATGTTTAAAAATAAAATTTGATCAGATAGAAGAAGTTAAAGATATTTGTCGTTGTACAGTTCGTTTTATGCTTGTGAAAGACTTATATGTACGTAGGAAGCAGTTTCCGTTTTCTCTAGCATATGCTGTAACTATTCACAAGTCTCAAGGATTGACTGTAGATTGTGCATTTGTGAACATTGGTTCAACTGTGTTCAAAGAAGGTATGGCATATGTTGCTTTGTCACGAGTGAAAACATTATCAGGTTTATTCATGATAGACTTTGATGACTCAAACGTTAGTGCTGATACAAACTGTGTAAAGGAGTATAATAGATTAAGAAGAAGCTATGCTCCTCATTTAGGTCAGTATCCTGTGTTAGAGAAACGTGTAGTTTCTCGTAAAAGAAAAAATGAGAATATCTATAATGAAGATGTAGAGAAGAGGAAAAAAAAGAGGAGTGATGTAATTGTAAGCAAAAAGAAAAAGGAAAATGAAGAACAGGTTGTAGGATGTCATTTTGAAAATAGCTCTGGTGTCAACTGCTACGCAAATGTAGTGCTGAATGTTGCATTTTATCTGGAAAGTTTGCAAGAGCAGATAATAGTAAATCAGGGAAAAAGATTCTGTTCAGAGCTGAGTCTCCTTTTTCAAAAGCTGAGTAAAGATAAAACTCAAATAGAAAGTGCTACTGAAATTAGAAAACTTTTAGATGTATGTTCAGGACGAACACAGTTTTCTCAAAATGTACAGCAAGACGCACAGGAATTTTTGATGTATTTTCTTCAGGTAGTGGAAGAAGAAGGAGTTCCCATTGAAATTTTTTTTGGTCTCTCTTATAAATGGGAACATAGTTGTGAAAATTGTTATAATATATGTGGCTCTAATGTTGATAATGAAAGGTTTATTTATTTGACATTGCCAGAGAGTAAAACAGTTACTTTGCAAAATTAGTTAAAGATGCTAATCATAGCATGAAATGGGGTGAGTGTAAATCTGACATGTTTTCAACATTAATTTTAAAGGAATACGGACAGTATGTAATTTTAATGATGCAACGATGTAGAGCTGATGGTTCAAAATTGGATACTTTAATAAAGAAGTTTACAGGACAGCAATTATCAATTTCAGGAAAAACTTTTGTAACTGTTGCAATAATTTTCCATGATGGACCTACTGTTACTTCTGGACATTACACAGTTTATCTTAAATGTGAAAAAGGTTGGACACTGTGTAATGATTCCCAATTGATTTTCAAACAACGTTTGCCTTTTGATTTAGCAAATTCCTATCTAATCTTCCTGAAACCTACATTTTAGACAGATTTGGCAAGATCTGGACAAAATAATTTTACCATTTTACTGGATTACCATTGCAATTTTGTAAAAAATAGATTTTTTAAATTATCATTTGGCCTAATGGAAAGATAACCAATTGTAATGTGGACTTTTTTAATTTTTAATGAAACTTTGAAAAACCAATAATGTAGAGATAATCGGTAACATCTGCACAATTTAAATTTTGGAATGTTATTGGACTGCCATTGGAAATTTTTTCAAAAATGATTTAAAAAATTACTATTTGGCCATGCGGAAAAGTAACCAATTCTATTGTGGACTTAATAAATTATTCAAAAAATTTTCGTGAACCAAAATGTTACAGAGAATCGGTGAGATCTGGACAAATTAAACTTTAGAATTTTATTGGATTACTGTTGGAAATTTATTCCTAAAAAAATTTTAAAATTACTATTTGGCCTAAAGGAAACGGAATCAGATGTATTGTGGAGTTATTTGAGATATAATATTGTGATTATACTTCTGAAACAAACATATCAGACGGTATTTTAAAGAAATAACTATTGGTATTAGATGATATTTTTTTAGAATATTATGCATTTCTATAATGTTAAGTTTAAGTAAAAAGAGATTCTGGGCTTTTTTATTACAATCTTTGTGATTGTTATTTTTTTTTGCCCGCTGTAAAATGATGAATGCAATTGCTTTCACAATTTATAGTGAAATGCAATATATTCTGAAAACAGCAAAAATAAGGCAAAAATATTTTTGGGAAAAAAATGTAAATATGTGTACTGTATTATAAAATGTTTTAAAAATATTAATACTTTTTTCTTTTTTTTCAGATTGATATAGAAAATTTTCGAAAACTAGAACCATTTTTAAAGCTATTTTTTTAAAAAACAAATGAATAAATATTTTTTTGAGTGAGTATGGTAAGTCAATAATAATAATTGTAGTCTCTCAAGGACCTTGTAATGTGATAATTGATTTTTAGTGTTTTTTTTTTTAAAAAGTACGCGTACGGTAAAAAAAAAAAAAAAAGTTTTAAAAAACATATGTAAAAAAAAGATGAAAGATAAGGTTGGCTCTTAAAAGAACCGTTGTGTTCATGCAGGGACAGAGGAAAGAAAGCATGGGAAAATTATTCAAAGCGACAAATGTGCTGATCTATTTTGTTGTTCACTAGGGAAACACTGGTCTCCCTATGGCAAATTAGATCTTGACAAAAGGTGCATCGAATATCAACCCTTCGAAATCGAGGGTTCATTTCCAGAGGGCCAGCAAAAGGAGATGCTCCCCCCACAGATGAAGGGCTCACCTGACCTGCAGAAGAAGGAATCAGCTCTGCAGATGATGGTCCAGGCTGAGCTGCTGTGGATGTACTTGCTTGTCTTTCTGAAGAGTTACCTCCAAAAAGATGACCATGTGTCCTTCTGTGTACATCCTGGAGGTGTCTCTTCATGGTGTGATTCCCAAAGGAATACTTCCTGTCAGGATTACCTCTAGAAAGTACACGCTTACACAGCTTGCAAGTTACTAAGGGTGCATTCACCTTTTGCTGGCCTTCAGGAAAAGTAAAATAATCCCATACATAAGAGGGCTTTTGTTTCCTCGCTCTCTGCCTCAAGAGCTGCTAGTGCTAGCCTCACTCTCAGAAGAGCTCTGCTGTTCTGCCATCGTATCACAAAGACAACCCAGCTCCTTCTCCTAAGGGATCACAAGCAGAAATGAGGGGAATGGGTGTGGTGTAGGAGAGTTCTAGAACTGAAAGTAGTTTCAACCAATCAAAAGTTGTGTTTCATGATCACATGACCTACCGTACGCTTACGGTACGCTTACGGTACGCTTACGGCAAAAGTGCGCATGCGCGTAAAAAAGACACGCGCTTGCGCGCATGCGCATAACAGTCACTCCCCGACACTTCCGCGTAACGTGCGCGTGTAGCGTACACGCGTACGCGTCCCACGCGGAGTACGCGCGGCTACGCAAATTGCGTAACTATACGCAAGCAGCGTAGATAAATTACGGACGTTGCGTAAACCGTACGCTTACCGTAAGCTTACGGTACGCGTACTAAAAAAATAATAAAAAAAATAGAAAAAAAGTACTGCAAATAAATTTTACATGTTTATTTTAAAAAATATATTAAAAAAAACATATTAAAAAATTTTAAAAATATGTTAGAAAAAATAGAAGAAAAAAAAAAATTTGCATTTAAAAAACCTTGCAAATTCACTGAAAAAACCATGGGTTTCACACACGTTATAGTTAGGACTTAGCATTTAAAAAACCTTAGAAATTCAGTGAAAAAACCATAGGTTTCACACACGTTATAGTTAGGAATTAGCATTTAAAAAACCTTAGAAATTCAGTGAAAAAAACCATAGGTTTCACACATGTTATAGTTAGCTGGACATTTTACTCGTAAAAAACCATTGAAATTGAGTGATGTAATATGTGACGTCATCAGCAGTGCATTGCGGGCGCGCGAGTTATAGTTAGCTGAACTAACTATAACGGGGCAATTTCAATGGTTTTTTACGAGTAAAATGTCCAGCTAACTATAACATGTGTGAAACCTATGGTTTTTTTCACTGAATTTCTAAGGTTTTTTAAATGCTAATTCCTAACTATAACGTGTGTGAAACCTATGGTTTTTTCACTGAATATATATATATATATATATATATATATATATATATATATATATATATATATATATATATATATACTTACACAATGGAAAAATGCTGCATGTCGCCCACCCCAAAGACATACCCATTGTTAGAGCTTGTTTTCTTTCAGCGTTAGGATTCCACGCAGAGCTGTGTCATGCTATTTTATGTAACTTTATTTGATGTGTAATACCTGGGGTGTTTGCTCTGCGTCCCTTTGCTCTTTGTACAACTTATAAGGGTTTGCTAGTACACAACACAGTGGCATGTAGCTCTTCACTCAAGCCAGCTTTTGGCATACAAAGCTTTTTGCACACAAAAGGTGATCAGCACTAGTGTTTGCGCTGCTTTGCATTGTGCAGCACTACTTTGTGTCACAAGAGTGCCTGCTTTTAAAGTTAGAGGGCCTCATTTATGAAAACTGTCGCATCGCTCTATGAAAACAACGATGCAACAGTTTTCACTGCTCCCTCCTTACGACAGAATGGATGCGCAGTATTTAATGTACAGTGCTTCATGTCACAAGGAGTTACAGATACATCAGTATTTCTGAAAACAGACGCCACTCCAGCAATGTGTCCTTTCGCATGGGGCTCGCCCCATGTGAAAGGACCTGCATCAGTCTTACGTCTGCTGTGAGACAGGTGTAAGTTATTGACGCAGTAGCGTCCTACAAGTGGCGCACTGAAATCTCATAGATTTCAATGCACCACTTCTATGAGGCTTTTTGCGTGGTAACGCACACCATGCATACATTATACCTGGCGCAGGTATAATGTGGTGTAGGTGATTACAAAGTGACGCATCTTCCTAGATGCACCACTTTGTAAATAGTGTGCAACATGCCGCATTTTTTACGCCGCTGGTGTGTCACAAAAAGTGACGCAACGGTGGCGCACAAGTGTCGCAAGGCCTCATAAATAAGGCCCAGAAAATGTGGGTCCAAGTGTTCTCTAGCATCAGAAATGCAAACTGCATGATAACATAACGTATATTTGTACAGTGCACATTCACCCGCAGGCATCTTGGCACTGAATAACAGATGTTTATTGTTACCCAATTCAATGGTACCGATTTCATCAACCTCAGATTGATAAAGGAGGGATTTTAACCAGTGACCATGAGGTCGAATACAGGCCCCTACAGTGGGCGAATTACTCCACTGAGCCACCAGATCCGGCTTAATATTTAACATTAGCCACCTGCACAGATGCCAAGGAAGTGATTCTGGCAAAAATGAAATGTAATTGTTGTGCCCAGGCTGGCAGTCTGAATAGAGGCCGGCTCATAATACACAGACTGTACAAGACACGTCGGAGCCAAATCCTTCACTCTACATGCCGCGTGGGGAAGTTTTTTACATAAACACAGCAAAGTGAGATGTATGGGACTGCGTCGATCCTGGTTCGAGCACAAGCACAGAAACTGAGAGGGTGGCCATTTACAACACTCTATTTATCCACAAATCAAGGGCTGCATAAACAAGAAGCGTGAACACTCCCGGCCTGCTGGCACTTCCTCTCCAAACCTAACCCGAAAGGGACACTGCCATCAGGGAAGAACTATGTCCAATCCCTTCTGAAGTGGGCCCAAGAGCAGAGTTCCACTTATGGTTTCTGGGAAAAGTGTTCAGACACTCGAAGTACTTGATTGTTTCTGGCTGATTGATTTTTCTAACACCCAGAGTGAGGTTTGTGTGTAGAGCAGAGAAATAAGCATGAAGTGCCCATCAAGGATGGCGAGTTACAAGTGGCATTAATCAGGGAAAAGACGGGTCCAGCCACCCATCTGCAAAGAGTCAGGCAAACCCAGGTCTGAACTTTGCATTAGTCCCTTTATTTTGGTTTTTATTCGATTTGAACTTAATTTAAAGTGTATTTTTCTCAGTGGAATGGTATGCAAGCCTGGTGGGTATAAACTCCAGCTAATTGAATCCTCCTGTTAAGAGCTGACAGATATAGCACAGTATGGCTTAGGCTGCCACAAAGAAAGGGTTGAAGACAGGTAAATTAAATATATTTATTTTATATTTTATTTAATTTATATTTTTCTGTTAGAAGGTTGCACTCCAGAACTCAGCTGCTAACACCTTTACGTTACCTCTCACAAAGAATATATCTTTGTCACCGAGAAGACTCAAAATTACTCCATCAATAAAAGTATATACTGGCTCTCAAGTAACCTTTAGTTTTGCTCATTAACCAATTGTACATATTTACTATGTTTCTGGTTGCAGGCACCCTGGAGAGAAGGCCCCCTCCTTCCCTTCCAGCCAGAGACACTTCAAGGTTGTCATTAACCCTTCAGGAATGGTTGTCTTGTAACAACATGTAAGAGAACTGTTGTAAAATTTAACAAACATTGCTAATGCATCGGCTTGCCTTATGTAATGAATAAAGAGCTGTTTTCATCAATCATCGTCCGGGAGAAGGAAAGAGCTTCCTGACAAATAAAACGGTAGTGGAGAGAATGTGGCGCAGTGGCTAGAGCTGCTGACTTGAGAGCTGGGGATCCCGATTTGAGTCTCGGTGGCACCGCGCAACATCCTATGATTTTATGCAAATGACTTAATCTCCCTGGGTGATGAATTGGTATATAAATATGCTGCAAGAGCAAAAGGCAAAACTTTATGAAAATATATTCAACCAAAGCGGATATTTACAGTATTTCAGCCACAGGAAACTGATAAGAGAAGCAGGCAAAGAACAAGCATTGGTAAATGCAGGAAAATATGCTACAGCCAATAGAAGTGGAGGAAAGGTAAGTGGCACAAGCAGGAACCAATGAGAAGCAAGGAAAAAGAGGAGGTGGGATGTAACCTCATATCATATATCCGTACTAGCTATCCTTCTTTTCCCACTGCTTTTCATATTCACTATATGCTCTACATAAGTGACGCCTTCACCACCATCTGATGCCCATCCTCTCTACTTTCTTCTCTCCCATTCCCCTTATCCCTCACCCCTTTACTTCTCTATCCCTCCTATATCCATCTTTCCTCCTTTTCTGATATTCTCGATTTAAACTTCCCTCCTCACTATGTAAACTCCTGATATTCTACTGGGGGTCATCCACTTCAAAGACCATGTACAATATGCTTATTGTCCCATGCTAACGGAATGCCAGCATTCTAACATGGGATGTTATGCTATGTGTATACAAGAATAACTTATATACATAACTTGTCCTACCCACCAAAGCCCGCAATGCCATACAGTTTCCTCTCTCTCTGTCTGTATGGTTTTGTATTGTTTTATAAACATCTCAATAAAAATGATCTGAAATAAGCATAACGCCAGGGATGCACATCTCCGTAGAGTGAGAAGAAATTATAGAGCTCATGTTGTTGGCCAGCCAATCTATTGAGAAAAAGTATAATTTGTTCTTTCACACTTTCAGTTAGAGCAGGTTTTCTTGCAGCAAAATTCTGAGCAACCGTTAAACAGGTTGCAAGTATCTTGCTGTTCTTAGTCACCCCTGTATTCTGAATGGGTGTGGGTGTCATGGCAACAGGTTTTCTAACTCCCTACTCATGAAGATATCATGAAAAGATGCTGACAATAGATAGGTCACACCCTCTCCTCAAGCCCGCATCAAACACTACCAAGTAAGTCCAGATCTGGAACCATCAAGGGAGAAGGAAAAGAGGAAGCCCAAAAGCCTCAACTCTGACTGCAAGGAGATGGGTTACACCTGGAGAAAGATTGAAAGAAACGCCCAGGGCAGAGATGGCTGGAAAGTCCTGGTTGTTGACCTACACCCCAGAAAGCGTAATAGGCATAAGTAAGTAGGGTGTCATCATTGTTCATTTGGGAGCCAGGATTATATTTGTTGAAGACAGACCCAGTGGTGCCGTGTAGCTTGCGGGAAGGAATGCACATGCTGACTATGCAAGGCCTCAGATTGGGCCACAGTACATTTTAGGCACCTACAAGAGAATATTTTGTTAGTGGTGGAATTGTCAACAGAATAGGGTCTTATCCTAATATTATATGGAGATATTTCATTTTCTATCTCCTCAATGGTATTTATTCTATTATAACAAGGTGAGTAGGATGTTATGTCTTGGGCCAGTGACAAACTAGGTTAGAGCTCTCTACCACAGCATTATTTACTACTAGACTTAAGAAGAACACAGAGTAGAACTGTAGAGTATTGTAAAAAGAACACTTCCACAAGCACTGCTCTAATTAGGTTCAAATCTGTGTAATGGGGATTGTAGTGGTACGACTTATTCTTGTAGTGCGATAAGTGGTTTTTGCAAAGAAATTATTTGTACCGGTATTATGAATTTATGACACAGGTTCTGCTGACAAAAATAAGTCAATGTCACCAGTTCCTGCTCAGCCAGACACTCCCCTTCCAAACACCAATAAATCAAAAGATTTTTTTTGAAATGCGGCAACCGCAACTTTGGGGACAAGGTCAGGAATGTTTGCATACAAGCAGAACATTAGACATAATTTTACAAGAAAAATATGCACATGTTTTTCATAAATGTGCGGAATGCACACACACGCACGCACACACGCACACACATACACACACATACATACACCTTAACACTGACGTGATTTAAAGCAAGTGTTTCGTTCCTTTACTGAGTTAGAGCAGCACCCAACACAATATTTCATGTGTCTGACCTAGAGATAGCTTTTCCTGCCTTGCCAACCTTTTTTTAAACAAAATCCTAATAAAAATACACATATATATGTGGATCATTCTCTATCAGATTTGAAGATTTTCCCAGTGGAACATGTTTCAAAGGAAGAACTACTGGACTCCAGGGAAAACTTCTGGATGTACCGTTTAAAATCACTGCATCCTGATGGACTAAACATTACTGACAACACAACCTGATTACTGCATACCTCAAGAGCTCTCAGGACTGCATTGATTCCACATTCCAAATGGAATCTTCACTCATGATGCTTTTTGAAAATTCAGCTGTGTCATCTGTGCAGCCACACAGCAAACCATCTTGAAATACCTGAGGAAGGCGGAAGCTGAAACGTTGTAGTGGAAATATATTTTTGTTCTTTGGTGAATCTATCTGTTTGAGTCACTTCTTTCTTGGAGATATATATATGTACGTGGGAAGTACAATTCATCTCGTACACATTAGGATACTAAAACATCTAAGGGCCATCAGCAATGATGACCCTACGTATCCTGTGGCCCGCCACATAAACACATTACATGGCGGCAAAGCGGAGGACTTAACTTACTTTGTCATTGACAGTGTGAAAAAGAACATTAGGGGAGGCAATAGACAACTAGCACTTCGGACACTAGAATCCAAATATATAATCTTGCTGGATTGCCAAATTCCGAATGGCATGAATGCTGACAAGGCAATGAGTGTACACCTCTAACTACCTGCCATTGCAAAAATTACAAATTAAAAAGCAAAAATTTAAAAGCAAAAATTAAAAAACCTAGATAACGGTAACTGCCCACTCTAGATCTTTGAACCAATCCCCCCTATTTTACATCTGACTCACTCTTTTTTTCTTCATATTTTTTACGTTTCATTATTGACACATATAATCTATTTTTGTTCTGACACCTCTTTCCATAATATACCTCCAGATCACCTATCATAGAGAGCACTACAAAACAACAGACCCATGTAACACCAATGAAACGGAATTGAGAGAGGGTATGACCTAATGATAGAGACCCCAATATTCCTGCCCACTTGGGCACAATGAACTTATGAATTCATTAGCGCGCAACATTTTATATTCATCCATATGACCATAAACCACCCTAAGCACATGTGTGTTACTTTGAGGCAATTAGTATCACCATTTCACTGTTAATAATGGTAGAGGGATTTTTTTGATGGATTTACATTTTTGTAGCCCGCCACTTATTTGATAAAGAAAATGTATTTTAATCTTTTGGAATGTTTTGGAAATTTCCGAAATTTTCGTTGTATCCCATTTCCGTATCGATGTAATTTACATTCTATATTGTTTGATATTTGCGAAAGGTGGCAAGTTGGGTCTGTTTTCCAAGGAATTATGAGTCAGAACATGCACTGTTTGTGAAACTTTTCTATGTCCTTCACTAATCCTTTGGTGCTATGGCAACCACTTTGGTTTGTGTCACAAGTGTTAAAACTTTAAATGTAACTTACCTGGGTGATGCCAGACACAGTGAGCAAGGCGGACTTGTCTGCCGAAACGCATCTGGGTTACATCGTATGGAATAAAAGATTTATTTGATTCATGGTATCCCACGGAGTCAGTGCCTGTTTTGTATTGGCGAAACTAGGATTGGAAATAATATATATTATCTACTGGCGGTCGCCAGTAGATAGTTATAGTTAGGACCGTGTTTCCATAGGAAATCTCAAAATTCTATTTTGAATAACTTTGGCGCCGGTTGACGAATCTTCGCAAAATTTTCAAAACTAATGGGGCGCTCCGCTCAGCTCCCACCCTGAAAGTCTCGGGGGGATTCGTCAAGCGGGGGCCGAGAAAAAAGGGGGTCTCAAAACACGTTTTCCCCATGCATTTTCCCATAGGACCTTTAGTCGAAGGTACAGCCCGAACGGCTGAACGGAATTACTTGAAATTTGGCAGAGAGGTAGTCCTCAGGTCAGGGAGGTGCCTTTTGCATATATGGAGTCAATCTGTTCAGTTAAAAGCACATACATATCTATAGCCGCGCACCATCCGCGCACCGTGCGCGCACCGTGCGCGCACCCTAACATGCGCGAGCGTAATTCTGATTGGTTGTTACATGTCAGTCAACGTTCGAATTGGTCGAAATCAGGAAGTGTCGGCCGCCATTTTGTTTGTTTTCAGTGCGAGAGTGGAAAAGGAAGGTGGCGAACGTGAAAAGGGGCAGGGTAGAGAGTTCCTGACCCCCTAGCCTTTGTCAGGGGGTCCCTGAAGGACCCCGAAGGCATAAAAAAACATTTATATATTTTTTTTAAAAAATCGCGGGGGTGTGCGCACCGTGCGCGCACGGTGAAAACCCATAAAAAAAAAAAAAATAATACGTAGTTGATTGAAAAATAAATATATAAAAAAAATAATAATAAATACATAACTTAGCATTTTAAAAACTATACAAATTCTCTGAAAAAACCATAGGTTTCACACACGTTATAGTTAGGAATTAGCATTTAAAAAAACCTTGCAAATTCACTTAAAAAACCATAGGTTTCACACATGTTATAGTTAGGTGGATATTTCACTCGTAAAAAACCAATAAAATTCCACCGTTATAGTTGGTTCAGATAACTATAACTCGCGCGACCGCCACTCTATCACAAGGATGATGTCATCAGTGATGTCAAGAGTGATGCCACTGACCATGTCATGAGTGATGTAATATGTGACGTCATGAGCAGAGGATTGCGGGTGCGCGAGTTATAGTTGGTGTGTGGTGCTGATCTTGCTACTGTTTCTTTTTGGCAGTGGCAAATTTGGCTCCACCCATTATTTAAGGGGGTGGAGATCTGTAAGTTTATACTTTTGAGTTACTTGGTTCTCAGATTGCATGGTGGCAGCTGCTGGGTGCTGCATGCTGCTGCCTTCCTGGACTGTGGGGTCTGGAACCTGTGGAGGATTAGGCGGTCTCAACCCTAGGCTCCCCTGCTGGCTATCTTTTCCCAATCCCTTGTCCCGTCCTTTCCTCCTGGGAGTTCCTGGAGGATCCTCCGATCACCCCCCCCGGGACCCCTCCCATAACTTCCCCATGACTCCTTCTGAGAGGGAGCGGCCGCCAAGTGGGGGAGGAATTGGCCAGCCAAATGGGGGGTGTGGAGGCTGGAGAGAGCGTGAGTGGAGAGCAGAGCTGGAGCATCGGTAGCGGATGGTGGTGTCTGCTGGATGGGCGGTCAGCGGCATCTGCTGATTGAGTGGAGCTTCCTGAGCGAGAGAGCTGAGCTGAAGCTCCGTTTGATCTCATTAGCTACGATACTCCCACAAGGTGCAAAGGGTATCATCATCATTACTTGAGCTTAGTTCCCCAGACATGCTGCCTCTGTGGGACTCTGCAAATTTAGACTTCAGACTTCAGAACGACAGATGGGAAATATTTTGTGTCCCGCCCCGTGCACCTAAATCCACGCAACTGTCTTGCACCAGCTGGGCTCGTACTGTCCCATTTCTTAACTAAGTGAAGAAATTGCAGATTCTGGAGTACAGTCACAAACTCCGCATACATCTGGCACTTAGCATCTATTTTTAGTCATGTGTCTCCCAGATTATTTTATAGCAACTTCTGAACTTTATGTCTGTTGTGAAACTCTACCAGTAACAATGAGTAAATCGTCACATTAGACTTTTATTAAGACTGTTTATTGTAATTTAAAAGATACATTTTCCTGGTGTATCTTATACAATGGTTTTTAGCAACTAAGAATAAATAAATATTTTGACTCACAAGTGGAAGTTAGCTTTGCGAATAGCCCTGTTAATGCTTAATGTATACTTTTCGAAAAAATAGAAATTCATTAAATTAATTAAAACATTTCAGGTTTACTAATGCCGGACATTTTGGCTTGGCCAATGCTTGATTCTGCTCCCACGAGTGGCCCACCACTTCACATACATGGATGGGGCAGTTCTGGCAATTGCTCATTTAGCCCAGCACTCTAAATAGATTTTTGATCTGTACCTGAGTGGTGGCAGAAGAGATGTCAGCATCATATTCCATGAGCATCCTGATGATCTTTGTGTCTTCCTCCTCTATGTGGATCAGTTCTTTCTTAACAGCTGCTGCCAAATGCAGCGGAGTTTCTCCTTCCTATGGGAAACCAAAAAAGTACATGAATAGAACAGAGAAAAGGACCTTTTAAAAATCATTCGTATTCCTTTTTAGGGGGTTTTTGAGAAATTGTCTGAGAAATCATGGAGGTTTCAATAGACCATCAAAGGGAAGCATCTCTAATCCCAAATAAACAAATGGAGGCAGAAAGCACCAATGCAGCTCTAGAGATTCCCCGAGCATGCTCTGGCGCACCCCACTGGAATCATGTGACAGGTGGCATCCATACCTCAAGTACCAGTGAGGGGGCCTCGGGACAGACCATCAAAAATGGTGGCTTTATGTACTTTGGACCTCTTAACAGGCATGATAAGCTCCACTTGTCTTTTTCTGTATATGGAAGTTGCCTATCGCTCTCATTATTTTAATGTACTTTTTAAATTCTGTTTAAATTCACCTATTGTACACATGTATGGCACACAATGACTGTTTTGGGTCAGGGAGTGCAGCATCTTATATAACTTGTTCTTTGCGTTGTGAACCTTTAAAAGCTCTATCTAACACTAAGGGGTCGATTACGATGTCGTATGGAAAGGCTCCGAAAGGCATTTGATTCGTCCGCATCCAATTTGGAACCCGCCTTTCCAACCGACTTGGACACGTTTTCCAACGACCGATTATGATGGCTGGAAATTGTTCAAACTGTTCGGTTCCAAAATGCATTGGGAGTAACCGAGTCGGTCAGAGCCGGGTTATAGCGGTCTACGGACTACGTTTCCAGCCGAGCGATTAGGATGTCAGATTTGGACAGCTTTTCCGAATCAGTTGTGCTGACACGGATCAGCTGTCGGAATCTGACTTTGGGGGTCCGTAGCAGGCCTCCCTTCACCCGGGGCCCTCCGAATCAGGCTCGTGGAGGTACCCCTGGGTCCCCCCTTCCCATGAATGCACAGTGTGGCAGGCACTATGGGGGGGATCACTGGTGTTGGCACAGCGGTCCGAGGGCCGCAATATGCTGGTAGTGCTGCTGCAGCACCGGCAAGCATATTACGAGTTTCCTCACCTCCACAGATTTTATGGCAGCGAGCCAGCCATGAAACCTGTGGCAGTGAGGAAACTAAGGGGGCCCTACAGGGTCCCCTGTTCCCTCTTAGCCTGAGGATGCATGCAGGGGGCACATGGTGTGCATCCCTGTCTGCATACACCCCCTTTCCTGCACTGCATGGACTGCACAGTCCATGCCGTAGAGTAACAGGCTTTGGCATTCCCATTGCAGTGCATTTTTAATAGGCATGGGAATGCCAAAGGATCGCCCGCTAGACCACAACAAAACTCGTAATCTGGCAGGCGCCCGTGGTGAGGTTTGGCAGTGTGGGAGCAGGGCAGTGACGTGCCACCCCGCTCTGCTCCCATACCTCCAAACTCATAATCAGGCCCTTACAGCCTGATTTGGAGTACGGTGGATGTGTGTGTCAGATATAGATATCCGACTGCCTCCGCCGCATTTTATTTCTATGACAATGAAGTGAAACTCCAAACATGACGGACGGAGTGGCAGAAAGACAATACTCCACTAAATTTAGAATATAATTTCCATCAATAGAAACGTGGCAGTTGATCAGCCACTAAACCACAAAAAAGTACTCCAATAGACCAACAAGTGGTCGTGGGGCTGAGAAACCAGACTGCAAGAAACAGAAATAATCTATGTGAGGATGTACCTAGGCTCACCAACTGGTGAGGAGGGAAGCACTTCCCTTTTGTTTAGTTACCCACACACACCATAGAAGTCGGGGTGGGCTCAACCACAGTGTTGGGAGCTCTTGTGAAAATGAAGACCAGGGGGATTAAAGATAAAAACTTCAGACAGGCCCCGGTTTCCCTTTATTCATAGGTCTGTCAGGGGTATTAAAATAATTAAAATTTGCCCACAACAACTACAAAACCTACTCAAGCAACATGTCCCTGCTACTTCAAGTCCTGGGGCTCTATCTGGCAGTGCTGGATGAACAAGAAAATCCACAGCAAAATAGAAGTGAGGTAAAACTTTCTTAAAACATTTTTAAAAGCACAATGTTAAGTCTCAATGCTACTAAATATATTTTTTGAGCACCAAAACATATCTAACAGCAGTTTACCCAGTGTACCTACCTGGCCACATCTCTCACACCGCAGGCCGATATTAAATACTCACCGAACAATATTTTACTACCTCCACACATCAAGTCAGTATAAGAATGCACATTTATTACACATCCATGCTCACACTAACATATCACTTTAACACTCTATTACATTACTAAACTATTCTCATTTTGAGTATTTATCAGAAAACACAAAAATATTCAGTCTAACCTTCATCACACTTTACCCACTTACCACACATTCTGCAATCATCTGAATTACTCATGTAGCCCAAGTGCAGATTTCCACTATCCAGTCACTGATCTGTTATGTATATAAATTGACTATATGATATCAAGGGTTGAACACACACTCATGTGCCAGACATTGCACTCATATCCTTAACCTAGGTGTAGGCATACAAAATCTGTGTCATGGACTATTTGTGAAGCACAATATCTCAACCCATTCATACATTTATTTACAAAAACTTTGGTGTGAAATGTAGCCGTACACTTACTACCACTCTGAATGCCACTTAATTTAAGCCCTCACAAGAACACTACCACTTCCTACAACACACATCAGAAAGGACTGCCTCTCACAATGCAACACACGGTAATGACCTGGAAATGGAAGGAAATGTCTAACATATTGAACATATTGAACTATGCGGTCACATATGGTAAATATATTGATAGTTTTAAAACACAATATTACTTCAAGAAAACAACAGATACAATGCTTTCAAATAATATTTTTATAATAACTAAAGAAAAATGGACAACAAAAAGCTTACTCCTTGAGGTATTAGGAAGGAGAACAAAGCATAAATGAAGACAAATCAAAGTCCAGTGGTGGGTTTCAATAAAATAGTCTCCTGTTACAGTCGGTGAAAATCGTAATGCTTCCTGCAGTGTGTAGCAATGTTCTCCTCAGGGAGCTCCCCATTCTCCTGTCATGCTGGGCACTTACTTCTTCGGATGGGGTGGGTTTTTAAGAATTTGTTTAGTGAGGGAGGGCCAGGTGGTTCTGGGGAGACAGGGTGATGGGAATAGTGAGGTTTATGTCTTTGGGATTGTTTGTTGGTATGGGATGATTTTGGTTGTGGTTAGGGCAGGAGGAATGCTGGAATGGGTTCCAAATGAGAAATTGGGATTATATGTGGGATGGAGACAGGGCTTGGGATGGGGTCAGGTGGTTAAGTGGGTTCAGAGCTTCGGATTGTGGCAGGTGATTGAATATTGTTTGGGGGCGATAAGGTCAGAAGGAGGAATAAGGGGTGGTGCACCAATAGCAATGGTGTTAGCTGAGGTGCTAGGAAACAGCAACACTCTCTGTAAGGCAGGCATGGCAGAGTGAACGCCATCCAGTATCTCTATTAATTGAGCCACTTACCAATCATTCCTCACCGGAAGAAGCCAAAGAATTAGACTTCCACCCTTTCTCTCCGACCCCACGAAAATCACCTGCGGAGTCCCACAGGGGTCGTCACTGAGCCCGACCCTCTTCAACCTCTACATGGCCCCCTCGCCGCCATCGTCTGACAACACAACCTCACCATCGTATCCTACACTGACGACACCCAGCTCATCCTCTCCCTCACCAAAGACCCCACTACCGCCAAACTCAACTTCCAGAAAGGAATGCAGGACGTCGCAGTCTGGATGACCAACAGCTGCCTAAAGCTCAATGCCAAGAAGACAGAAGCCCTCGTCCTCGGAACCACCCCTTCAGCATGGGACAACACCTGGTGGCCGACCGCCCTCGGAAGCCCACCAACCCCCTCGGACCACGCCAAAAAGCTCGGCATTGTACTTGACTCATCCCTCACCATGAACCGACAGGTCAACACCGTCACCTCTAGCTGCTTCAACACCCTCGCATCCACTGCAAGACTTTCAAGTGGATCCCCCCTGAGTCAAGGAAGACAGTCACACACGCACTGATCATCGGACTGGACTATGGAAATGCACTCTACGCGGGCATAAACAAGTCCCTACTCCGCAAACTCCAGACGATACAGAACACCGCCGCCAGATCGTCCTCGGCATCTCCCAGCAAGAACCCATCAGTCAACACCTACGGAGTCTCCACTGGCTCCCCATGGAGAAAAGTGTCACCTTCAAAATCCTCACACATGCCTACAAATGCCTCCACAGCACCGGACCCAAATACCTCAATGACAGAATCAACTTCCACGTACCCAAAAGAAACCTCCGATCTTCCAACCTCGCACTGGCCGAAACCCAACCCATCCACAGAGCCAGAGCAGGCAGAAGATCCTTCTCTCACATTGTGGCCAAGACCTGGAACGAGCTCCCCGCAGACTTCAGATGCGCCCCCTCCCTAAACACCTTAAGGAAGACTCTCAAGACCTGGCTCTTCGGCTAGACAGATCTGCGGATCCCCCCTCCCCCAGAGCGCCTTGAGACCCTCACGGATGAGTAGCGCGCTTACAATCCCCTGATTGATTGATTGATTGATTGATTTACTGCCGGACATCCTGCATGGCAATACTGTCTGCCTCACAGAGAGGTTCTTCAGAACTTCCAGAGCCTCAGATGACAATAATGCTGGTTGGATGTGGTTCAGGAGAAGAGGTTCCGGGGCAAAAGAGACCTCCAGTCCACTTTGGGACTTGTAGTTGGCTGTTTTCTAGCAGTACAGGATTGAGGGTGCTGCTGGCTATAATGGCAATGGCAGACACAGAAAATGATGGACCATTCTGAGTTGCATCGATTGCAACACAACATGGAGCTGGCCCGAGTTAGTTTCACATGTTATATTGGCCTCCTGGCCAACCCCTTCACCCATATTTCTAGTGGAGCCCTCTGTGTTGGTGCCTCAGCCTTCAAACTCCCAGTGGCTCTCCTGCAGTTCCCCCAAAGTCTGGTCAACATCAACCTTGCTAGCTCCAGAGGACGCTGAAAGCACTCATATGTACACATCCCTTCCAAACTACAGAGGTCAATTCCAAATCTACACACATCAAAGAGACTATTCAATAAAGGACACACAAATCGATATTACAAAGGGCCTGGTTATGAATTTGGCATACTGGTTGCTAATTCACAAATGTCAAGGGTATTATTTCTTCCTTATTTCAAGTGATTATATTATCTAACTCTTGTAATAAAACAGACAATATCATACAATACTGCCTCTCAGCCATGAAGCAATGCCAATGTAACTGACTTTCATTTACGGTACCTGACACATGTTGTGTGTATCTCCAAGTGTAGAACTTGTTCTTGATGAGGTCATCTGTAGCACATCTGAAGAAATTAGGTGTATTTTATGACTACACCTGCGCATAATATATGTGTAAAACATGATGACAATTCCAAAGTGTGACTGAAGACTACCATTTGTGTTGTTAATTAGGCCTGTGCGGGATTTCAATCACAGTGGAGTAATCAGTGTAATTTCGGTAATCCTGCATAACTCTTTGACGCCGAATTGCCAAGAATAACCTGATTATGCCTGCTTGCGAATTAAGAGTAATTTGGGTGGAAAAAACCTTACCACAAGAGCACATTCTAGAGGGCCAGCAGTTGTTGTTAATGTTCTGTTGCATTTAGCGCGATTTTCTTAGCACAAAATGCACCCTCACATCTATTTTGGAAGCTAGGTGCCAATTTGCACTAAGAAACTAGCACCAACTGTTGGCAATAAGTTGGGGGAAAGTCTTTACACCAAGTGACATTTAGCGAGCATGAGCAGCTGCTAACCCTTGCTGTTTATGTTATATTGCATTTAGCGCTGTTTCTTAGCGCAAGATGCATCCTCGCATCCATTTTGGACACGAGGGGGCAGTTTTGCATGAAAAATAGTGCTAAATACATACTTACTCTTATTGTGTATTTCTGTGTAATCTTCCTGAATCCTTGGGTATCTGAGTAATCCCATGTGATTATGCTTCACAGAATTAGGCGAGTTGCGCCTACCCCTTTTGCTAATTTATCTAGTGGATCATTTGTTAACAAGATGTAGCAATGACTTTATAGATAGGTGGATTTGTTACATGCATTCCATTGTCAAAATATTTTTTTATTTTTCATTATGCCTCATACTACATGCTACTATAGGCTATTTCCTAGTGTTGTGTCTTCTGTGCAATTTAATAAGTGTTTGTACACTTGGTTGGCATATACTTCCCTCCTGCCGATCAATTTTATGGTAGTAAATGTAGCATTACACAAAATAATTGAATACATCATTATAGCGGAACTTCTAACTAATGAGGTGATAGTTATTTACGGAAGGAATATGCCTCTTTTTTCATAATCATCCCAATTATTTGGACTGATGCTGCTGGTTGTGTGACTATGCACTGGGACTCCGCTAACCAGGGCCTAGTGCATGTGCTCTGACCTCTAAAACATGTCAAATTTGGCAATACTCCTAATTGGAATATTTAACTTACCTGTAAGTACCTAGTATATGGATCCGAATACATTTCCGTGCTCCGGAGGAGGCACTGACCAGACTCCTGTCAATCCCGCACCGAACGGAGGCCGAGATCCCAAGATACAACCCCCGTCTGGAGGAGGCCTTTACATCTGCCGAAGCCGGGCCCTGGAGTGCTGGAGGACGCCGCATCGGAGGTGAGGAGGGGCGGCCGATTCCTGAAGTTAGACCAGGGCCTTGACAGTCACTCCCAATAAAGGCACCCCGTAACGCGACGCCTCCCGGTGGATCCCCCCCGCATACCGGAGTGGATGCAAATCGCGGGGGGAGATGCCCCGGGGGACAAAAGCTGCCAAACAAGCCTCGGAGTGCTCTGAAACTGTGGAGGAGTCTCGGGGCCACTCTTTCACTTTGTCCTGTGAAGTAGATCTTCCTGGAACCGGCGTGGGGACGGAGAACGGTGCCCTAGATTGAGATTTCACCGGCCTGACCTCCCCCCCCACCCTGCATGTCATAACTTTGCAACTGGAGGAGCAGTGACCCCCACTCCCCCCTACCTCCTCCCCCGCAGGGGAACAACCCGGATCGAGTGCATAAGGCTCCCTTACAAGACTGGAAGCCCTGAGGCGGGCAGGACCTGGGCGAAATCTTCTGAGCTTCTCACCGGGGGCTGCAACTCCCCCCACCCCCTCCCCCCCGAGCCCCTGCAGTCCCACCTCGCCAGTCTTCTGCAGTTCTGCCTGTAGGCAGAGATAGCGGACACAGAAATCTCAGGCTTGTGTGCATTCCTAGACCTCCAGACGAGTGGGCCAGAATCAGACGCTGCCCAGTTGGCGCACAATGTGCTCCTGGGAAACTTGTAGTGGCCTGCAGCTTACCAAATGGCGACCTCGGAGAGGCTAAGAATTACTGGCCCCAAGGGCCACAAGACGGTCCAATCAAACACACTTGTCCACTACACAGTTCCCAAAGACTCGCCTCAGGACTCCCACTTGAAGAGTCGGATGCCGGGCGACGCTGAAGGAGAGAGCCAGGAACTTACCCTTAAAGATGCCTGCCTGCTATCCTGTCAAAGACCCCACCTCGCCGGCCGCAAGTTTCTTGACCCCTGGCCCGCGATCGCCACACTTTGCAGAGTTGGTCTGACGGAGTTGCGGGGTTGGTGCTGCCTCGGAGGCGACAGGGCCCGGACGCCAAGATGGCCACCTGATCTCCACAGAGATCGATCGCAACGGAGGAAGCCCGCCCGGAAGGGGGGAGTCATCCCTGTGCTGGTCAGCGGTGTCTGCTGGCCGTGACTGCGGGATATATATGAAGCCGCGTGGTTGCTGATCACGATCGCCGTAGCCTGGACCTCCTGCTGCACCTCAGTGTGTCCGGTATGATGAGGGAAGGCTGGAGATGGCAAAACCAAATGCGGATGAGCAGGATAAAAAGAGGATAATGTACCAGCAAGAAGAGATCTGTAAGAAACGGAAGCTGGACGCTGAGGCCGTGAGGTACAGAGCGGGTGGAGGATCTCGGCCTCAAGATGGCGGCCGCGGCCTGGACGAGACCGTGAGCGGGATCGCCCCCAGGAATCCCCTTGAGAAGAAACAACTGTGACACTGCATGCAGCCCCAATACATTATATGAAGATATACCGCAAGGAAAGAGACGGCAGAGGTGACTGGGGGTCGCCATAGTGAACCGAGCGTGCATCCAACTAAAGCAAAACGCTTATAAACAGTATAGTGGGGCTAACGGTGTACAACACACCGCTGATACTGGAGCGACGTGACCACATCGAACATCATCGTAAATTTTAACTCTGCATATGGTATTGATGTGTGAACCCATGATCGGCTACGGCCGAAAACGAAACCTGGATGACACGCAGACGCCGCGTAGTGACACTAACCAAGACCCGGGAGAGAACTTGCATTCTTGTTAATCACCAGAAGGACATATAAAATCTAGCAAGGACTTGAATGCGCAACCCAATCCCACCTTGCATGTCCCTGTCGTCCCCAAAAGACTTAGGCTGCCTGTGCCACTGTATGCAGACATAACGTCCTCTAACTCCCCGATTCTGGCTCACGGCTGAGAAGCCTTTGGCTATAGAACAGGAACACGTCAGCAAAGTCAGTAAGTGCACGAATTGTTGATACTATACTTAACACCAGCGCATAGCTACCAATGTTTCATAGTGCCATTTGTGACATTTCCATAATTTCACTGAAATTATGAGTAACATTTCAGCGACTATGAGTGACACTTTCTCGCGAGCAAAAATCATGCAATGAAGACGAGGGAAACTTCTTAACATCAGAAATTACAGCCATTTGAGCAATAAGTAACTCCAAGAAGTTCTTGAAACTGCTGCAGAGCACCAGAAATGGAAGGGCGCTAACCCTAGTGCTCCCTCCTGACAGATGAGGGAGAGCCCTCCTGGCAAAAGAAAACACCACCATGACCAAGGGCACCGGCACACCGTAAGTCACACCAGATCAAGCCAGCCCTAGCGGTGTGCACCCTTGGGCCCTTGCTGGCTGTCTGGTGACCCTACTGTGCTTTGGAGTGAACGTTGAGTGCTATACCTACACAGGATTGAGTTCTGATTCGGATTAAAACCTGGTTGCACCTGGTGCGCCCAGCTGTGTCTGCAGGGCCTCTGTAAGCCTGCGACATCATGATACGAAACAAGTTAAACTCACCTTTGAGCATGAAAGACTCACCCGGCACAAAGATGATGAAGTGGACACTGAATTTTCTGTCCCTACTGGTTGATGTCGCCTATCTTCAAAATGGCGTCGGTCAGGCGATTTCAGCTTGACGCCCTGTGTGGTCCACAAAAAGTGAGCAGAGGGGCTGACTGGACATCAGCCATTGTTTTCTTCCTCATCCTGTTTTTCTATGTTTATTGAATGGTTGGGCCCCGGAGTTTTGGGATCGCCATCGGCGTAAATCCTGAGTAAACCCTGGAAATCGAGCCTATCAAACCAAGCTACTTGCTTCATATTGCTAAAATATGATATAATATTATAATATAATATAATTGCTCCCCCACAGACTATTGTTTTTAGATTTTATCTTTTGCTTTTTGAGGTTTGTGTTTGTTTACCTATCTAATTTGCTCCAATTTTACGATCTGCTCTTGATTTTTAATTTGTTTATCCTACTCCCCTATTTTATCGTGTTTGTTTACCTATTTAATGTGATCCATATTAGCACTGGAATCTGCTTTTACTATCTTATCTGTGCCTGACTGTATTTCCTCGCTTATTTGCCCCCTTGCTTGATTCATCATATCTACCGTGCTTGTTTTACCTTTTCTACCCTACTGAACATCAGTGATGTAATTTGTTTTGCTATCGAATCTGCTCCTGATTTTATTCCTCTCTTGCTTAACACTACCTCCTTATCTTGCCCCCGATTTTTCAACCATACCCTCTCTAAACTCGGCCCCAACTCCTGGACCATTCTCTACCCCCCAAATCTCTCCAAACATGCAAGGAAACATTTCAAACATAAACTCCTCATCCGCAACCCTGAAACACTCATTGTTGATAACTACCTCAGCCTCACCTCCCCCATTATTACCAACTACATTTTCTACTCCAAACGCTCTTCCAAATGGAAGAGCATCTTCCTCCAACACCTCTCTATCTCTAAATCAACCAATATACCATATGGATTTAAAATATCCACCGCTCCCTCCCCAGCCTTTCAGGGTGATATTGATATCTCCATCTTCAAAACAGGTAACATCCTCATACAAGCCTCTCTATCTTTGAACACCACTTTAGCACTATGTCTCTTCTCCTTAACCACTCAGCGCCTAACACTCCTCCTCCCCAAACGAACAGAGCCCCTCAAACCTCTTCCTCTCCCCTCCCCCCCACTCTACATCCTCTCTCAACCTCCAAAAATTGTCCTCACCATCTCCCTCCCTGGACCCCCCTATTGATAACGACTACCCCATCCCCAATTACCTACTTCTCATCCCCCACTTATCTCCCTCTCTCCCCCTAACCCCCTTAACCCTTACTCCTCTGACCCCTCCTTGAATAACGGTAGCCCCAAACTCCTGTCACCTACTTATCATTCCCTTCCCATGACCCGCCCTCCCCCTGTCCCCCAAACCTCCCTCCCCCTGACCCAACCACTCACTTACCCCACTGTCTTTTCCCCACAACCACCTATCACAACTCCTCACCCCCTACTCCTACCAATACCATACACTCTCTGCTCCTCTCTACCCACCCCCCTCAGGCTCTACCTACCAAACCCCCCAACCCCCAATAAACACCCATCTTCCTCACACCCCCTCACCCCAACCCTCAATAATTACACATCCCCATCACACCAATATATTCGTTTCTCACTTGCTTCATGCCCTTTTATCCTCTCTGACCACATCACCTGAAGATTTCTGCCCCGTGTATGACCTAACCCCTCCACTCTCACTTAACAGCTCCGCCAGCCATCACTCCATACCTACTACCCTATCTCCCCCCTCACACAGTAGGCCTCCATCCGCAACTAATCACGACCACTCCCTATCCCCAGACCATTCTCCTCCCACCTCCTACGCCCCGTCATTCCTTCCCTGTACCCGGAATACCCCAAGCCTACACAACACTGTACTCGTCCTACCTACTTTAACTTCTGAACCCCTCACTCCTCCCAGCCCCATCACCGCTCACCCCACACCATCTACCACATCTCCCCCTCACACATTAGTCCACCCTCTGCAAATAATTCAGAAAACGCACTCCCGATACCTCCCCTCTCCTCAATTGGCCAGATCCTACACAACATTGAATGTGACCTATCTAATTTAACTACTGAAATTGCCCGACTCAGAAAATACTTCTTCGTACACAGCACCAGATCCCTCCCTCACCATAAAACCACCATCCTCCCTCTCTCAAACATCCCCAATAACAAACACAACCTTTGGAGATCACTCCCTCTCCGATGCCGTAAGCATAGACCTCTCCACACCTCGAACCATCTCTCCCCGTCCGACCTCGCCGCCCTTTGTAACTCCTACCTTCCTAATCTGCCAACCACCAACCCTCCACTCCCTTATGCCCCCATCCCTGTTATCATAGGGACAAATAGAACCCCCTCCTCCCCCGCTTCCCCCAGACCACCACCCCAACTTTTGCTGATCCACTTTTGCCCACCCTCCATACCCAACCCTACACCACTGAAATGCATGCTAGTTAACTGTCACTCCGCGGTCCTACACGCCATGGAAATCTCGGAAACCATCCTGAGTGAAACATGGCTAAATGACCACTCAACGAGCATACTTGACCTTCTCTCCCCCCTGGGATACTCTATCCTTAGAAAAGACAGGCCTACCAGAGTTGGGGAGGGCTAGCCATTATCTTCAAAAAGGAACTTCGATTTCCCTTATCACTAACCCAGGCTACTCCTCATGCGAATACCTGTAAGCAGAACTGTTAACTCAAAACTCCCTCCCAATTCGTCTACACAACATCTATCGCCCCCCTGGACCACCACAGCCCTTCATTGAGGACTTATCTGATCTACTGGCGCAATCAGCATTATCTAACTCAAAAAATCTCTTTCTTGGGGATCTCAACCTCCATTGGAATGATACCAATGACCCCACCATCTCCCTCCTCACTACACTTCTTGAAATCAACGAACTCAAACAACTCTGCCAATCTCCAACTCACACTAAAGGATCCATACTTGACGTCAGTATGTCCAACGATGATCTGACCTTCGTTACCAATATCATCCCCACTGGCTGGTCCGACCATCACCTTATACTGTTCACCATTGCTACCTCAGCAAACCTCCCCGCCCCTAAAACTACCAGACCTAAGATATTGACCAGAAACCTAAAAGGCATCCCCCCGGGTATTCTACAATCGAAACTCCAAGCTCAACTTCTTCTCATTCCCCCCTCCCAAAATGCGAATGAGCTCACTGAACTATTTAACAATACTGTTACAGATATTTTTGACCAACTAGCCCCGCCTAAACGCAAAAACCAAAGAAACACCCCCTCAAACTCTTGGTTTAATACAGAGATAAATAATGAGAGACAGGCACTCAGACTGTCGGAAAGAACCTGGAGATACCATCCCTCACCCTCCCATCTTGCACTTCTCAGACCTGCTAGATCCAATTACAAAAAACACATCCTCTAGGAAAAAGCATCCTTCTTCCGCACTCAACTTGACCGTGCCAAAAACAGACCCAGGGAATTCGTCAAAATCAACCTAAACCAAACTTCCCCCGCACCTCCTAATATGACAGCCTCATCAGACAGATGTGAAGAAATTGTCCACTTCTTCTCGGAAAAAATTGCCAAAATTGACCAATCCTTCCTTCCCACACAACTATCCTCCAACTTCCAATCCAATCTTGTCCTCACCTCTAATGCCTACTCCACATCCCCCCTTCCAGACGACACTCTCTCTCCTCTGCCCTCTATCCTACCACTCCCCAGCGAGCCTCCTCACCCACCCATTTCCATACCCCCCCACCACTCTACAGGCCTCTCACCTTCCACATCTCCAGTAACTCCCCTAAATCTCAACATAAGAACAATGCCTCCTTGCTCAACTTTCTCCCCGTCACTGAGCTTGAAGTCCTCAATATAATTGGCAATCTAAAACCGTCCTCCCACACAAAAGACCCAATACCCTCCAACCTTGTCCCTGCCCTTAAGCACATTATCACCCCATTCTGGACCAAAATCATCAACACCTCTCTCTCCACCGGCTGTGTCCCCTTCCTCCCTTCAGCTTGGTCAAATCGCGCCCATAATCAAAAACCCCAATGCTGACCCCAATGACCTAAATAATCTCCGCCCCATCACTAACCTCCCCCTTCTCTCAAAGGTACTTGAAAAATGTGTCCTACTACAACTAGACAAACACATAGAACATTTCAACCTTCTCGACCCCTTTCAATCTGGCTTCAGAAAAGGCTGCAGCACCGAAACGGCAATGCTCAATGTCATAGATGACATCCATCAATCACTTGACAATGGCAAGACCTGCCTTCTTATACTTCTTGATCTCTCCGCAGCATTCGATACAGTCAACCATTCAGCCCTACTTAATGTGCTTAGGACCCGTTTCGGCCTTAATGGCACCACCTACAAATGGTTCATCTCTTATCTACAACACCGTACTCAGAAAATCAAAATTCAAAACTGTCTCTCTACCCCCACTCCTGTCTCCCTTGGAGTCCCCCAAGGATCTATTCTCTCTCCCTCCCTCTTTAACCTCTTTATAGAACCCCTCACCCTCATTCTTAACCAAGCAGGCATGAATTACCACCTCTTCGCCGATGACACCCAAATATATTACAAGATTAAAACTCATGCTGACATCTTACACCTGAACAACACCCTTACCAAGATCCAAACCTGGTTCCATTCCAATCATCTCAAACTCAACCCTAACAAAACCGAAATCATTCTCTTCTCCCCCAAAAATAACCCTCTACCCATTCAATCATGGATCCCTGACCTCAATGCACTCAATTGCTCACTCACCCTGTCCAACTCCGACAAATCTCTTGGCATCACTATCAACAACACCCTAACCCTTAATGTTCACATCAAAAACTCTGCCAAAGGAACCCTCTTCACTCTCCGTCACCTCAAGAAAATCAAACCATTCATACCCACCGATGATTTCAAACTCGTATTTCAGTTGCTTGTTCTGCCACGTATTGATTATGGTAATGCCATCCTCAATGGAATCCCCAAGGTACACCTAGCTCCAATCAAAGCTGTGCTCAACCTTGCTGCCAGGCTCATCACTGACTGCAAACGCTTCGATCACATATCCCCGGCTCTCAAATCTCTTAAATGGCTCCCTATCGAAGGAAGATCTGCCTACAAAACCGCCTGCATTACTCAATTATTATTGGGGTTCCTAACCTGTGTCCTACTCATGATTTCTTATCTATCATACTATATTTGTTCAGTAATTATCTACCCTGTTCTCCTGTTTACCATTTACCTAATTACTTAAATGTGTAGCTCCTGCCCCTGTTTATTTATCTGGTTTTGTATAATGCTCATGTTGTTTGTACTTTGTATATTTCAAATTTCTGTTGCACTACCTTTCATATGCTTTTATACCCTATGTGCCTTATACTATCCTTATCTTGTAAAACGCTCTGATACCTCTGGGTCTAGCCAGCGCTATATAAAACCTTCAAAATAAAAATAAATAACAAATAAATGGTACAAAGTGTACTTAAGGCCTGTAAGTTAAATGTCCTTACTGGACTGCAAAATACATTGTGTCACCACTAGAGTGTCAGTGTAAAACATGACTGGACCCCTATAAGTATAGCCTGCCTGTGCAGTTTTAACACTACAATTTCGTCCTGTCACAATAATCCTTTTTGACAGGCCTCACCCTTCTTTTAAATATTAGCAAGTTACAGCTCCAAAGTTTATTGTTGGACTTTTTAAAAGGCTTATTACAATCTTAAGTCAGTGGGAAAGTCGGATTTGTACTAAATATTGAACAAAAGGTCTTTTAAAATAAATCACTTTTTACCTGCCTAAATTCTCATTTGCATAAGCTTCCAACTGTCCCTCAGGAGCTGAATAGTCCTTTTGATGAGGTGTGAACTTGTTCCAGAGCTGAGACAAAGGTCCAGTGCCCAAGAACGTAATTAATTTTAAAGGTCACATGCAGATGCAGCTAACGTCTGGGGCTGCTCCTTCCTTTTCCCCTCACGTCAGTGAGGCACCATCCCAGTGGAAGAGGAGTTGCCCCAGAACCAGTTTTCAGTGATCACAGAGGAGGGGGTTGCTCATTTCCCTTGCCACACCTCTGGGGTAGGCAAAGGAGCTTTGAACAGGAGAAGAAAGGTTATGCCATATGCCATGTGGGATTTAAATGGAGAGGGGCACTGTGGGATTGTTTGCTGTAGTGCATAGAGGAACTGCTGAAAAAGTGGATAGAGGTACCACTGTGAACTTTTTCTCTACTGGTTAAGGAAGGACCAGGACTCACCCCACAACACTCATAGGCTATTGCCAGGCATAAATGTGGCACCCCTCTGCTCCCTTTTCAGAATACTACTGGACTAGTGGAAGACAGAAGTAGGACTGCTATTGATTGTGAGACCTGTGAGGAGATCTGAAATGCTGGAACCTCCTCCCAAGTGTACCAAGGACAAAGAAGAAGACTCCAAGGATCAGTTGTCTGACCTCCGGTTAAGCTAAGGAGCCCTTTTCCTGAAGATCTCAGCTGACCAGCTCCAACTGAATCTGCCCTGGACACTGCTGGTGGCTTCTGCTGGAGTGTGTCTTGACCCCCAAGTGCTGTTCCTGAGGTCCTGAGACCCTTGCCTATGTCATATAGTACTGCTCCTAACAGTTAAAAAACCTAGGACTAAGAAGCTTTTGGCTCCAAAGACCTTTGGAGGACAAGGACAAGCTTTTCGGCTCCAAAGACCTTTGGAGGCGTGGGAAAAACCTGCCAAGTCAATCCAATGAAGGTGTGTTGACGCTGGGCAAAAAATTCAGGTAACTCCTGCCCCAAGTTTGTCGGCAGAAGGAAATCCATTTCAGCTGAACTTTGCAGAGCGGTTATCTAACCTTGTGGAGCCTTGTTTGGCTATAAATATTTCAGCATTGCCGGCTGGAGAAATCTGAGCTTAAAATCTTTTACTTAAGCCCCGATTACGTGTCTGGCGGTCCACAGACAACCAGATTTGCGGGGCATGACGGTGGTGGTCTTCCAACCAGCCTAAGGAGTACAGCGGTTGGACCGCCACAGTCCCCCTGCAGCCGCCGGAAACCACCGTTCCCTGGTGAGGTGTGGTGGTTTAGGACATCAAAATGCTTGGCGTAGCATATTAGGAGTTTCCTCTCCGCCAGGGTTTTCATGGCAGTTCCTCCTTTATGAAAACCCTTCAAAGAGGAAACAAGGGGGGCCATTCTGGGCCCCCTAGCGCCTCTGTGCCCTCTGGATGCACACAGGAGGGGAACAACAGTGCCCCCCACCTGCACACCAGTTCCTGCACAAAATGGACTTCTCAGTCCATGCCATGCAGGAACTGTTTTTGGCGTGCCCGTTGTGGGCCCGTTTTTAGAGGCACTGCTGTGGGAACGTCAAAAAACAGAAAACCAGATAGGAGAACACTCCTAATCAGGTAGGCAGCCCGACGACGGCTTTGAAGGTGTGGCAGCAGGGCAGACCCGATTCCACACCGTCAAAGTTGTAATAAAGCACTAAGGGGGATATTCATAAGAACGTGTGATAACTACCGCAAGAGTAGCGTAACGCAGCTTCCAATATCGCTGCCCATCGTGGCAAAATAACCCCATGTCAACGTGGAATTCACAACAAGGCGGTACCATGCGATAGTCCGCTGACGCGCAGACATTGTCTGCGATACAACCACCAAGACGGAGATAAAAACACAAACCACAACTCTAATAAACACGCGATGGGCTAAAACGCGATGAGGAAATCAGCGATAAGCAGCGCCAGGTCTGCAACACACACCTGGCAGGCCGAAAAAATCACTATAAAAGTAGAAAAAACACATACACCCAAACTGATCTACACCTAAGCACCATGGAGGCAGCCGGAGCAGACACAGAGGGCGAGCGCAACCCCACAAGCATCCCAGACGACCAGCACGGGACATCGGGGACAGGGAAGAGCAAGGACAAGAATAAGAGGAAGACGAAGTTCAGTCCGCAGGCGCACAGAATCATAGTCATGGAGGTGAGGGAACACCATCAACAACTCTTCGTCACCTCCGTGTCATTGGGCACCAAAACTGGAATATGGGGGATATCATCGACAAGGTGAATGCCGTCGGAGAGCACAAGCGGACAATGAACGAGGTCAAGAGGCGATGGAATGACATCAAGCAGAAGACCAAGGAGAAACTCTCCGCCAACCAGAAGGCAGCAACGCAGACCGGAGGTGGGGGCCCAGCACCACAGCTCGTGCTGAATGACATGGAGGAGCTGGTGTCGACAGTCATCAGTCTGGATACTGTGGCCGGAGTTTGGGGACTGGACACTGCTCGACAGGACACAACAAAACCGCAACAGGGTGAGTGACCACCAGGTACTAGGGGACGGGTGGAGATAGCCACGATGGCACACATGCACAATCAAGCAGGGCACAGTACACACCCACAATGACCCTGGCACCTCTCCCAGACTCACATTGTCACAATGTACAATGCCATGCTGTCAGAATGTCAGCCTTTACCATGCGGCTACATACATGTGGACACATTGTAATACACCATCTCCCCTTCACATCGCAGGGGCATCTTCAACAACTCCTGCAGAGCAGTCACAGCCACTCTTTAGTGATGACGAGGAGGACAACACCAGCATCGATGCACAAGCCCTCCTAGACATCATTGACCTCATCCACGACTCACCTCCAGGATCAGGGCAGCCCAGCTACATCAAGGAGACCCCACCACCACCCAAACTACCCAGCAGGAGGCACCCACAGCCCCAGCACCCTCCCAAATCCCCCAGGAACAACAAATAGCCTTCCAACGCCGTGTGCTGGGGGGCCAGAGGGAGACGGCTGAGCAGCTGCGGGTGGGGTTTGAACTCATGGCTGCCATACTGGACGCCATCCTTGAGTGTCTATGTCCGCTCCATGGTCTGCAATGAGCCCTGACTGACATCGCTGGAGTCATGAGGCGGAGAGTAGAACAGCTGTCTGCTCAGAGTGGCCCCAGGGATGCCAGCCGTGAGCTGGCACACATGCGGAGGCTCATGGAGGACATGGTGCATATGGAGGCGGAAAGGATGGCAGCCACTGCTGCACATCATTGGAATATAGCTGGGATCTATCATGCCCTGCAGACCTCCACCATGGTATTGCGGCCACAAGGTGTGGCGTTGATGAATGCTGCTGCCCCCACACCATACCCGCCCCCTGGTGTGTCAGTGCCTCACAGTGCAGCAGACGTATCCACCCAGGCCCCTGATGTGTCAGTGGCAGACAGTGCCGCAGCTGGGACTGCAACACCCACAGTGGGGGCAGGGGACACATCCGAGGACGTGGATGGGTTTGTGATCAGGAGGCACTGGCATTAATTTCCGCCACCTGGCCTGTTTCTGCTTGGTGCTGCACATGGCCTCATGACCTTCCACTGACCCCTGATACACTCCGATGCACTCACCTTGGACAGTGACATGGACTGCTACATCCTGTTTGACGTCCAATGACACGGCGCACAGACTGCGGGCTGTACCCTTCCTCTTCCGCAGTACATGACATCCCCGGATAGACTCTGGCTGGCCCTCCACGGGCCCATATTGAGTAGTGTGCTCGGCATTGCCCTGTACCACTCCAGCTGCATAACTGCAATGGATGTGCCAATAAACATCCAGTGACACACTGCTGTGTTATGTCTTACATCATTCAGGTATGGATATGTGGATGAATGTGGGGACAGTGCCTTCCCTTGCGTCATTGATTTTCATCCTGTGGGATGTGAGTCAGAGGGTGCGACATTGCATTTTATGTACCTGGTCCCGTGAACACTACAACAGGGACACATGCATCAGTCACTTCCTTGTCCAGACATGGACTGGACCATGCCCCGAGCCCACGAGTCATTGTGGCAAGCCCTGCACTGCAGGCCAGACCACTCCAATGACGCACCGAGGGGGGCCATCATTGCTACCCATCGCAGGCGTACTCGCTGGTGGTGTGCAGGTCACTGGTCTAGTCGTCAGCATGTCACAGCCACTCCCTGAGGGCAGGTTTGTACACACACCACACCCATCCGGCACAGGCGTCACTGGCCATGTGACTCCGCCAACATAAGGGGCCGACAATGTCACATTCCCCTCTTCCGGTGGTGATGGATGACAGTCGCTCCACGCTTCTCATTCATAAAGGGCCCATGAGTAGTTGCGCACAGGGTTGGCGGCATCTGAGGCCTTGCGGCCGGCACATGGCTGCCACCACGTGGCGCTGACTGGGGTTGCACAGGGTTAGTGGCACTCAGAGCATTGCAGCCGGCACAGGCACCCCGCCACTGGACGGTGACTTTGGGTGCACTGAGTCAGTGCACCTTAAGCTGCTGAGCGGGTGTGCAGCGTGCGATGATGCCCTGTCCTGGCGGTCCGGACAGCTCTGGTTTTGTGTGCCCTGCTGGCCCGCAGTGTAGGCCAGAGCCAGTGGGCAGCACGGGCCTACCGCCACATGGCTTCGCTTCAGGGATCCCAGAGTTAGTGGTACCCATTGGGCTGAGAGGGTGTGCAGCTTGCGATGGTGCCGGGTGCACTGGTATGTCCTCGGCCATGGAGTAATCAAGACCCAGCACCAAATGTGAGACCTGTTGGCCTGCGGAGCGTGGCTGCATGGTGTGGAGGATGCCATGTCCGTGGGCCTCGGGCTTGTGGCTTGCAGCGGCACGTGGTGGGACCTCCTGTCTACGCGCTGGTGGCAGAAGGTGAGCAATGAGGCCTGGCTGTGCAAGGGCGGGAATGCTCCGATGGGTGGCGGGAGGGGTTGGGGTGCCTCTGCCTGGGTGTGCATGGGCGGGCATGCTCCGATGGGCGGCAGGAGGGGTTGGGGTTTCTCTGCCTGCGTGTGCGTGGGCGGGCAGGCGATGTTGTCTTGTGCAGGTGTGTGTACTGTGTCAGTCATGTATATGGACTCTGTTTCAGCTGGTGGCTCTGACTCAGATGTGTGACCTGGTGAACTGCGATACATACCTGCCCGTGGTTGGAGACACACCGGTGGCAGCAGGTGAGCAGTGTGGCCTGGGTGCACAGGGGCGGCACTGTCTCTCTCTCCCCTTCTCTTCTTCTCTCTCTCTCTCTTCTTCCCCCTCTCTTCTTCTCTCTCTCTCTCGCTCTCTCTCTCCCCCTCTCTTCTTCTCTCTCTCTCTCTCCCCTCTCTTCTTATCTCTCTCTCCCCCTCTCTTCTCTCTCTCTCTCTCTCTCTCTCTCCCCCTCTCTTCTTCTTTCTCTCTCTCTCCCCCTCTCTTCTTCTCTCTCTCTCTCCCCCTTTCTTCTCTCTCTCTCTCCCCCTCTCTTCTTCTCTCTCTCCCCCTCTCTTCTTCTCTCTCTCTTTCTCTCTCCCCCTCTCTTCCTCTCTCTCCCCTTCGCTCTCTCTCTCTGTCCTTTGATGTGCGGAGGACACACCTTCTCATCATGAATTTTGTCTTGCAGGCTGGGACCTACGGATTGTCCTGAGACGAGCAGCCATGTGTCTTCATTTCATTTCAGTGCTCATTTTAATAAACTTTCATTTGTTGCTTCGAAAGTGAATGTGTGCTGCTCTTTTCTGGTGTCGACACAATGCATGTCACCATTTGGGATTGTGCGACGTCAGGCGGATTATTTTGTGCATGTTTAGGTGTAGCTGATGTGGCATGTCTTTAGTCGGGGGATGCCAGGGAGGGGTGTTCCTGGGGGTGGTGTCGGTGGGTGTTGTGGCCCTCTTTCGTGTCCGGGCCACATGATGGGTGGCTCCATGGCTTCTGTTGCCCTTCGGGTGTGGCCCTGGACTCCTCTCCCTTTTGTGGTGCAGGCTGCCATCTGACTTTACACCAGGTAAGAGCAGGTGTTGATTTCCTGGTGCTAACATGCCTTATCGCCTGTTTTGTGTTTTTATCGCCGATGTGGCTGGTCGTTGAGAATGTTGTGGTGTGATGTTGTTGCGGATTTTGGTACGGGAACGCCCACTCTGCATCTCATTAGCGATAGTTACGCGTGTCCTCTGTGGCGATGTTTTTTGCTTCTGCTATCGCGGGTTAACTGGTTCTGTGGGCTGTTAACACCAGCTGGTGAATGGGGCGATGGATTTATCGCAACTTTGGCTGCGATAAAGTGCCGTTGACTCAGCGGTTTCTTGTGAATATGTCCCTAAGTCTGAAGCTAGAAATCTTCACTGAGCGAAGGTGCTAAAAGTGTCCGGCCAGTGAGGAACTTTCCTTGGGAACAAATTTTTATTCTCGCCCACTCTCAGCGTTCCAGCCAACAGTCAGCACCCTCACCAGTCTGCTGCCTTGCGTCACTGAAGTTTTTCGACTTCGATTTCAGAGACCAGGGGAGAAGGTAAAACTTCAATTTAGGCCAAACCTCGTTTTTGTGTTAAACCTATGTTCTTTCGTGGTAGGCCATATGTACCAGTCAAGTGCAACCAGAAGACTGTGGTTGGTACTTAACATTTGTTGGTTCTATTTTCATCTGACATTTTAGAAATTCATATCTCTGGTTCCCCTTATTGGATGTTTGCCGTTTTAGTATCATTTTGTTCATTAAATTATTCTCTATTGGAGTGGGATTTTTATTGTGTTGTGTTGTTGACATTTTCATCTGTTTTGTACTTCTAAATGCTTTACACAGTTTCATGTGTGCTTTGTGCCATCACTACCAGGAATTGAGCTCAGGTTTAAATTATAGTAACATTTTGTGGACCTAACAAGAATAGAGGCATTATTACTTGTGGTGGACTACAATCTACTTGCACTAATAATCCATTCCTCACATTTACGTTTTAATTTTACACGAAATTTGTATTGTGTGTAGTGTGTTAAAAGTTTGGACTTTATTATTTATTTTATTTATTACGGAGTTTTATATAGCGCTGGCCTGACCCAAGGTTATCGGAGTGCTTCACAACAGTCATACAATAAAGCAGTAATCTACATATAGGTTCTGAAGTCCAAATGTGCTGAACAGCATTGAGGTAGTCCGCAAGACCTGCGTTAACCTCATAGAGTGCACGCTGTCTTGGGTTGAACCATTTGGGGGGGGAGGAGCAAATAGCAGGGAGGAGGTAAGTTTTAGAGCAGCAATGTCTGGGAGAGACGGTGAGCAGGAATTTGTGTTTAGATGGCAGCTATCCATTTGGGAGGGAGCGGTTGAGGAAGAGTACTTTTAGGTGTTTTTTTAATTTTGTGAAGGACGAGATAGTCCTGATACCAAATGGGATGGCATTCCAGATTTTGGGCGCGTTACCGGCGAAGGACCGTGTGGCAGTTTTTTGTTTGCGCGTTTTCATAGGGATGAGTAGTAAGGTGCTGGAGCTCCGGAGGTTCCTTGTCTGACCGGCCCTCTTGAGTTTAGCAGCCAAATACTCGGGTTTTCCTGTGTGCAGGGCTTTGTGCATGAGGCAGGAATTCTGAAACTGGCACGCAATTCGACTGGGAGCCATCTTAGATCTCTGAGTGCTGGTGAAATGAGATCGTATTTCCTGATTCCAGTGACCATTCTAGCTGCTGCGTTGAGAGTAGTTTTGAGGGGAGCTAGGTGAGATTTTTTTGTACCACTGACGGTGGCATTCCCATAGTCGAGTCTGGATAGCACCAGTGATTGGGTGGCTTGTTTGAGGTCTTTGGTTGGGATGAATGGTTTTATTTTGTTGAGTAGCTTCAGGTTGACGAAGGCACTCTTTGCGGAGTTCTTGATGTGTTTAGCCATGTCGAGTTTAGAGTCTAGGGTGATTCCTAATGCTTTTACAGAGCGGGTCAGAGTGTGATTGTCGTTAAGAGCATCCAAAGCTTTTAGCCATTCTGAAATATGAGGGTTTTTGTCTTTGTTGGAGATGAGGAGGACCTCGGTTTTGTCTTGGTTGAGTTTCAAGTGGTTAAGCAACAGCCAATGTTGGATTTCTTTTAGAGTGACATTTAGTCTGAGAATGTCATTTATGGAGGAGGTTTCTAGATAGATCTGGGTGTCATCTGCATATAGATGGAAAGGGATGTTGGCATTTATGAGTAGGGTGGTGAGGGGTTCCATGTATATGTTGAACAGTTGAGGTGAGAGCACTGAACCTTGGGGGATGCCCCTGTTGACAAGGGTGTAGGTCGGAGGTAAAGTTTTTTTTTTTTATCCTTTGTGAGTGGCTGTGTAAGAAGGAGGTGAACCAGTGTAGGACCACCTCATCAGCACCAACCCTTTCTTGCAAAGCCTTGATGAGAAGTTGGTGATCAACCGTGTCAAAGGCTGCCGATAAGTCTAGGAGAATGAGGAGGCAACATTGGTCAGTATCAAGGGATTTGTGGATGTCGTCTGTGATGGTAAGGATCGCGGTCTCGGTGCTATAGCCTTTTCTGAAACCCGATTGGTGAGGGTCAAGAAGGTTGATGCTGTCCATTTGTTGAGTCAGTTGTTGGAGGACGCATTTTTCAAGGATTTTGGATAGGAGGGGGAGATTGGAGACGGGACTGAAGTTATTCAGTTCCTTGGAGTCAAGGCCTGTTTTTTTTAGTAGTGGCGTGACTTAGCCAACTTTGAGGCATTTAGGTAGGATGCCAGTTCTCAGGGAGCTGTTTATGATCTTGTACCAGAACGGGGCTATGGAGAGTTTCAGTTTTTTGGTCAATTGGGTGGGTATCGGGTCAAGGACGTGAGAGGCTGGTTTGGATGTGGAGATCAGTTTGAGGATCTCAGTTTCCGGGATGGGGTTGAAGGACTTCCAGGTTTTCGTGGGGTGCTTGAGTGTGCTGTCTACTGTCACTGGGGGCAGGCTTTTGCAGACGGGGTTGACGTTGATGTCCTTTGAGAGCTCAATCTTGGTAATTTTTTCTTCGAAGAAGTTGGCGAAGTTTTCGCATAAGTCCTTGGAGGCCTGTAGAGAGGATTCCGGGGGCCTGGAGGTTTCTTGCCTGATGATTTTGAACAGTTCATTGGGCCTGTTTTTTGCCTTGTCCAGGGCAGCGCAGAAGAAGGTGTATTTTTCGCTGCTGATGTGTTTTTTGTATTTCCTTTGGGCTGCTTTGAAATGTTCGAGTAGGTTGAGGAGGGGGTTGCTTCTCCATAGTCTTTCTGTAGCTCTTATTTTGATGTCTTCTTTTGTTGTTAATGTCCGTGTTGAACCAAGATCTGGATGGGATGTTCCTGGGTTTTTTAGTTTCAGGAGGGCTACTTGATCCAGAATGGATTTCATGTTTGTGTTGTAGTGGGAGGTGAGTTCTGTTGTGGATAGATAATCCGTGGAGGCAGTGAGGAGAGAGTTAACCCTTTCCTCTAGGTCAGTCATGTTAATCTGAGTAAGGTTTCTAGTCCATTTTGGAGGGTCTTGGGTGGGGGGTTTGAGTTTGATCAGCTGAGTGAGGTGGAAAAGGATGAAGTGGTGGTCGGACCAATCCACGGGCAGGATGCGGTCTATTGTAACTGTGTCATGCTGGGCGATGATGGCATCTAGGATTGCTCCACTATTGTGGGTTTCCTCTGAGCAGTGTTGGGTAAGGTTGTTGCTGTGTAGCAGCTCCTTCAGGTTCTGGATTAGCAGGTTGTTTTCTTCATTCCAGTGTAGATTGAGGTCGCCCAGAATTAGGTTGTTCGTGTCTCGGATAAAGAGCAGTGGGCAATCAGGTCAGACAGGTGTTCAGTGAATGTGGTGGTGTTGCCTAGGGGGGTGGTAAATTAGGAGCAGATGAGTGTTTTGTTGTTGCTAGTGTTGATGTTGGCGGTAAGGCATTCAAAGGTGTTGTAGTTGAAGGAGTCTTTTTCCGTCACGGAAATATTGTTTTTGTGGATGATTGCTATGCCCCCACCTCTTTGATCTTTTCTATCTTTGTTGGTGATTAAAAATCCAGGGGGAACAAGAGTATCCATGAGTGGCAATGAGGAGTCATTTAGCCATGTCTCAGTGATGAATGCTATGTCTATGTCGTGGGTGAGGATGGATTCCGCAAGCTCTGTGGCATGCTTGGTGGCTGATCTGCAGTTTATGAGCATGCAGTTGGTGGGGAACGTCTCAGTTATGGGTTTTCTTGTTTGGGGGACCGTGGGGATGATAGTGCGGGTGGCCGGGAGTCTAGGGGATTTCGGAGGGGCCTGTTCTCTTCCCAGTCCGGTGATCACCTGTATTTTGCATTGGAGGGTGGCAGTAATAGGATTGTCGTACGAGGAAGCGAGAGCTGTCGCTTCACTCGCAGACATTTCATCTCTAGTTCTTTTTGGTCCCTGTGTCTGATTAGAGAGGGGGTAGAGATCCTTTGCGGGTGGGGAGCCTTGGAAAGCCTCTGTTGAGAAAGAGAGGGGAAGGAGGGAAAATGGTGAGGCTTTAGGTGTGCGGCGAGGTTGGTTAGGATTTCACTAAGACCCTGTATTATGGTTGTTATCTGACTTTGAAGCAGGGTGAGCCGCTGCCCAGTCTCTATGTCAGTGGGGGTGTTTTGGGTAGGTATGTTAAACCTGGGGGGGAGAGCCTATCATTGTTAAGTTGTCCTTTTGCCAGTGAGCTGTCCATTTGGGTTCTAGGTGGGGCTGAGAGTGCAGGGAGGCGGGGTCGTGTTGGGGCGTCAGTGTTAAATTGCAAGTGGGTCTGGGCAGGGGGTTTGGAGTCACGTACTGTGTGTTGAAGTCGTTCGAAGTGGGTTGGGAGGGATGGAGGGCAGGGGGCAGGTGAGGGTTGTTGCCGGAGGGGGGTAGAGGGTCTTGTTCTCTCTGGTAGTGTTGGGCTGGTGCCTTGTGGCAGGGCCAGGGGGCGGGGGCGGGGGCCGTGTTGGGGCATAGGTGTTAAAATGCATGTGGGTCTGGGGAGGGGGTTGGTAGTCACGTGCTGTGTGTTGAAGTCGATCGAAGTGGGTTGGGAGGGATGGAGGGCCCAGGTGAGGGTGGTTGCCAGAGGGGGGTAGAGGGGTCTTATTCTCTCTGGTAGTGTTGGGGGTGGTGTCTTGGGGCAGGAGGCAGGTGTTACTAGGGTGCACCGGAATGATGGATGAGTTCTGTTGGCGGGTCGGGGTCTTCAGGGAGAGGAGGATGGGCGGGCAGGGGAGGAGTGCGTGGGAGGGGGCAGTCCAGAGGGATGGGAAGAGGGCATCAAAGGACTATAGATTATCGTTGTTGGCTTGTATCAGGACTGTGCCATTGGAGTAGATGGTCGCAGTGGTGTTCCCATTTCGCCTAGTGCGGTCAGGGGCTGAGAATGTCAGTTTGCAGCTATTGGAGGTGTTGGTCATTTTGGAGATACTGAGTTGCGATCTGAGGATGGAGTTCCATATTTCGGGTCTTTCAGTGTGGAAGATGAGATGCATTTTTACCTGTCCTTTGGTGGCGCAGTGATAGATGTCCACGAATAGTGATTCAGGATGTTGTCTGATCAGTTTTTGTAGAAAGTTTTTTTTCGCTTTGGGTGAGAGGTTAGGGGGGAAACTGATCAAGAAGGAGTTTGGGCCGTGCTGTTTTAAGTGGTTCGCAGAGGCGGGGTAGGAGTAGGTTGACGTGGCGGATGGCATTGTGACTAGGTGGGACGGGGGCGGGCACCCTATTAGGAAGAGTGGGCTAGAGTTTCCAGGGTCGTCCTTTGAGGGTAAAGTGCGAGTAGTAGAGAGACTTGTGCTATAGCTCTAGAGCTCATCAGTGACTCTCCGGAGCATATGGTTGGATACCTCTCCATTCAATGGCCTCCTAGGAGGCCATTGAATGGAGAGGTATCAAGGGCCAGGCTGTAGGCAGATACGGACTTGGCATGGCAGTCATGAAGGTGAAGATTCGAGCGGCCATTTTGGGGTCAGGCGCCAGGCCCCAAGATCGCCGACTCCCGATTGTTGAGGCAGCTCGGGTGTGAAGCAGTTTCACTTACAGGGGGGTGTTGCATTATCCTGAGGGATCAGAGATCTAATGGTTAGATCTTTCCCGTTAAATGTACAGGGATTCATCTGGTGAGAGGATGATAATGCCTCCATTTTGGGTTCAGGCACCCGGAGCCATGACCTGGGATTCCTTTGGATTGGGGCAGCCTGGCTGAGAGTATTGGTTCCTTTTACCAGGGGGCTATAGTAGGAACCTAGCCTTTTGTTCAGTGTGAGGGTTAGTAGCAGTAGCAATTTGTGCAGGTATTTCCTCCCTTGGTTAGCGCGTGGCAATCCCCCATTTTAAAATTAGGCGTTTGGGCTCAAGAGCAATGACTAGCTTGTTAACGAGGGTGTGCGATCCCCAGACTTGTCACCGGGTTCTGGGTGGTTCTTTCCCGTTTTCCGTTACACCGGAGGGTAACCCATTTTCTTGGCATTAGAGAGGGTCCCCACCGATGATTGCTTCTACATGTGATCCCTGAATCTTCGCGCGGGTCAGTCTGCCATTTTGAGGTCAGGCGTCAGGAGCGTACCTGCCCCGTCAATGCGAGCGAGACCCCAAGGCCAAGAGAAAAGAAACCCAGGCTCTATGCGGCTCCTCCCCGGGATTCCGTTGCACTGGGCAATCACCGATGTTGAACTAGGAGCTCTCAGTGGGAGCGGAGTGTTGGCGGCTTTGATTAGAGGGGGTTTCACGCTGCCCGCAGTCCGCCATTTTGAGGTCAGGCGTCGGGAGCGTTCATGCCTTGTCACTGCGAGCGAGACCCGAAGGCCAAGAAATATTATTTAGTAAATATGTTTTCAAAACTTTATATGTGTCAGTTGTAAAAAAAAATATTTGAATGATGTCACAATGCCCATATTTTTTCATTTTTTATTAATACTGAAAAAAATTACAATTTGGCATTCTTTGAAAGAGTACATTGTTTGAGACAATAAAGAAGAGCATATAGGGGCACATGCATCAAGCTAATTTGTGATCACAAATAGTGCTAATCGCAAAAAACAGCTGTTTGCGATCGCAAATTAGCTGTATGCAATGCATCATTGAAAATCGCAAAATTTGTTTCAGATTCGCTAATTTTGCGATTCTCAATTTAGCGAACACAAAATTGCGAATCCTTATTTGCGAATTTGCAAAAAGGGATTTGCAAACCAATGCATCAAACAATTGCAAATTGCGATTAGTGAAGAATTCGCAATTTAGCACATGCAAAATAACACCAATTCACATCAGGTGTTAACCAACTGATAACTATTTAAACTGGCCCAGAATGCCTCAGAATGTTTCACAAGGGCCACGTTGTATATAATGGCGAGGAGGATGAGGATACAAGCAGTAGCACAGAGAAGAAGGAGGATACAGGAACACATTTTTAGATTGCGCATTATATTGTTAGGGCAGACAGTGGAAGAGATTTATGAGAAATATAGGTTGAATTCTTCCATGATATATGATCTGATAGCTGAATTGTATCCACTACTGCAGTGTCAGACTCTCAGAACACATGCCATCCCCACCCATGTGCAGTTCCTATGTTCACTGCACCTCCTAGCCTCAGGTAGCTTCCAGGGTGTAATAGCAGGAGGGATTTCCCAAAGTGCACTTTCTCGTTTCTGTAATGCGTTACTGGACGCTATGTTGCTGAGGATGCACCACCATATAAGGTTTCCAACTACCCCACAGGAATTGCTTGAAACTAAATTGGACTTTTACCAGATAGCCAACATCCCCCACAAAATTGGTTGCATAGATGGGACACTTGTAGCTATATGTCCCCCCTCAGTGAATGAGTACATTTACAGGAATAGGAAGTCATATAATTCACTGAATATACAAGTCATTTGCAATGCAAAGATCATCATCACAGACATAGCGGCAATATACCCAGGTAGTACGCATTATTCCTACATCTTTCGACACAGCGGATGCATACAAGTCGCCTTGAGGGTGAATTTGGTGAAGGATACCTGGTTGGTAAACACATATCATGCAGATTCTCTGGTGCTTGTGAGACATAGCAGTGACTAATATATTGCCTGTTACTCCATAGGTCACAGCGCATGTGCTGTGCGCTCATTTATCTTGACACCAAACCTGAATACAAGAACACCTAGTGAATGCAGCGCACAAGACAACGAATTATGTTATTGAGAGGACATTTAGCCTACTGAAAAGTCGCTTCCGCTGCCTACATAAAACAGGCGGTGCATTGCAGTACAGGCCAGACACTTGCTGTGAAATTGTTGCCATTTGTGCCATGTTGCATAACATAGCAACTGCTTAAGGCGTACCACTGGAACTATCGGGTGGTGAACCCGATGAGGACGAGGAGACATTACAACCACAACAAGCAGCAAGCGCATCAAGTGCAGCAGAAGGAAAACAGCGACGTGCAGAAATAACACAGAATTATTTCTGAGGTGGGTAATGATCAAACCCGACACTGCATTGTTACTTTGACAACTGGATTTTTTTTTTTTTAAGTCAGTTTGTGTTAACGCACACAAGCCATGCTGAAAAATTACAATGTGTAAATATAAATGTTTGCCATGGTACTTTACATCAGTCCAGACAAATATAGTTTATGGTTACCTCACCAAAAACAATCCCGTAGACATGTCCACACTATTTTCTGCGTCCGCGTTATTCCATTGCCCGGTCTGGGTGCTCAGACACATCCCTGTTAGAGCACTCTGATGCTGGAGTATTACGTGTGCTGCGCCTCCTGCATTATGTCACTGGTGCCATGCTGCTACTGCGGCTGGAGGCATCCTCAATATCCTCTCCACCCATGACACTCCTGGCAACCACATAATTTGTTTGCATCTGCTACACAGCATTGGTGACTTGGATCAGTCCCCTGGCAACATCGCTGCAGCAATGTGCCATTTCCAACTGCATGCCTACAGTACGTCGGGATAGATGTGCAGTTGTTGTGCGAAGCCAGTTGATGGCTGTTAGAAATGGGAGTCTCTAGTTGGCAATGGCTGGCCACTGTCCAAGTAGGGACCCTTCTTCCTAAGTCAGAGTAAGCAGCCTACACCCTTTGATAACCCCTGCTCAACCCTGTGGTAACGTAGCACGAGCAGTTAGGCCTATCAGAGGCAGTGTGTGAAGCATTTATGACCATACACAGTAATACAATGAGGATCACTACAAATGGACACCACTCAAGTAGTTATAAAAAATAGGTATATTTATATAGACTTAATCACAAGACCAATAACAGTAAAAATACACAATACTAGAAAAATATGGTTACTTTAAAAATGCTGCAAAAATAGTTCAAGGTGCACAAAATGATGTTCAGTTCAATGCAGTGGTCTCTGCGACCCTTTTACTCACAAGGTATCTGGATTCTGTAGCAAAGCAACAAAAATGTCGCTAAGGAGTTGTAGCGATAAACTTCCTCACGCTAACCAGCGATGCGCTGAATCCTTACCGCAAGGGAGGATGATGCGCTGGGTTGCGGGCAGGACAAAGCGACAAACTTCTTCATGCTAAGCCGGTGATGCGATAAAATCCTTGCCGCTAAGGGGGGATGATGCACCGAGCCTGTTGCGTGTGCGATCTTTGCTGCGATAGAAGAAAATGGAGCTCCGCGAGGGAGCGACAATCGTGATGTGATGCGGGGAAAATGGCGAACGCTCGGCGTCCGCCTGCGATGAGCTTGGTGCGATAATTCGGGGTTAGCGAGCGCTTTGGGGCACGCTAACAAACAATGCGACAAGCATTGGGTCTAGCGAGCGTTTTCAGGCCCGCCGTCAGGCGATTCAATAGCTGGGGTTAGCAAGCGTTTTCAGACCCGCTGACAGGCTCTGCGACGATCTTCGGGATAGCGGGTGTTTTGGGACCCGCTGACAGGCTCTGCGACAATCTTCGGGATAGCAGGCGTTTTCAGGCCCGCTGACGGAGGATGCGATAATCTTCGGGATAGTGGGCGTTTTCAGGCCCACTGACAGATGAAGCGATAATCTTCGGGATAGCGGGCGTTTTCAGGCCCGCTGACAGATGAAGCAATAATCTTCGGGATAGCGGGCGTTTTCAGGCCCGCTGACAGATGAAGCGACGATCTCCGGTAGCAAGCGCTCGACGGCAGCAGAGTGACGATTTTTCTTACACTCACCAGCTGCAGCGGCTCGCTAACGGAGGTTAGCGACGATTTTCAGCACTCTTTTCTCAGCAGTAGAACTAGAGGCCCTGGAATTCACAGGAGCCTCACCCGCAGATAGAAATACTCGCTGGGAGGATAGGACACAAGAGGCTGGTGGTGGAGTCTGGTGTGCCTGAGACTCCTGCAGGAGGCTAGCTCTCTTCTAGCCCTTGGGTGATTGCTGTAGCCACAAAATCAAAGTTCCTTCCAAGTCCTTTTCCTCTGCAGGCCAGTCCAAGAAACAGCACACAAGCACAAGGACAGTCCTTCTCCTGCAGATTCCTGTAGTCACACGGACAGAGGTTCTTCTTGTTGTCCAGGAGCAATACAAATTGTAGGGGTTTGGGCACAAATATTTATACCCCCAAAGTCTTTGTTCTTAGGAGTCACAAGTCTCTGAACCCCGCCAGAACCAGTTCTGCCCAGCCCTGGAGCACTTTGTTGACCAGGCTGCATCCTTCCTTTCAGAAAGAGGGGGTCTGCCTTCAGATGCACAGTGAGAGGTGGAGACAGCATTCACCTTGCCAGGCACAGCCCTATTCAAGTATATGGAGTTTAGGCTGTAGGGTACTTTTCTGACCCATATATATACAGCAGAGAGTGACCACGGTCCCTCCACCGCTGATTCCATTTAACCATAATTTTGGTAAGAGTGGAGCCCGTTTCTTGGTAAAAACTAAGGTCCTGATGAATGCCGAGTACCGCTGTTGACATTAGGCAGAAACATGTCGACCCATTTTCAGACCAATGATTATACGGCGAGGGGATAATAATTTTCCCAATTGCGCCGTACACTTGTTTTTATAAACCATATAGTCTCCTAAATCATTAAATAGAGAATGAGGTTACTATAATGGCTTTTAATCTCACTTATCCACTTTGGGCCCCACTTAGTTAGAAGTGCATCCCTGTCGTCAGGTGTATGCCCGCCCTCTATCAAACCAAGTTTTTAGAGGGCGAGGACTGGCCGATGATGAAGCATGACACCAGGTGGTGTGTGAGGCCAGTCCGTAATTTTTAGTGAGATGTCCACACTCACAGTCACTTAACACTACTCAGTTGTTTGTCCGGGTCATTCCAATAGGAGCGGCCCCATTTGTGTGTATCAAGTTGTGTTGGAGGCAGGCCGTCTCCTATTACCCTAACAAGCCTCTAGGTCCCTTCCCCAGCGAACCTGGGGTTAGTGTGCATTGACCTGGGCCATACTCTCAGGCTCCAGGTCTTTCTCAACTCCCTTCATGGCTGCCATGGACTGAGTGGTAGCACACGCCCACTCAGGCAGACCCAACATTTGTAAGTGAGCTCTCCTCTCCACTGTAGCCCACGGTGAGTTCTCTAAATCATTGCCCAACAGACAGTCCACAGGCATGGCGGGCCTCACAGCCACCTGAAGAGTTCCTGAGACCCCCCCACTCAAAGGGAACCTGAGCCACCTCACATTGGCTCTCTGTGTTGTCTGCAGACACTACTGGGTAGAATGCATGGGGCACAACCTGTTCTTTGGACACCAACCGGGAGCTGACATCAGTTACACTGGCGTCTGTGTCCCTCAGAGCCTCCACTCTATGGCCATTGATTGTTACCCACTGCCTGTACTTTTTAGTGTTATCAGGCAGTGCAGGCTTAGGAACCATCTCAAAGTCTCCTAGTGAGACAAAGGTCAATTCTACGGGGTCCCACCCACCTTGGGCATCCATCTCCTCCTCCCCCAGGGCTACACTAGAAAGCAGGCGGGGCGGTGCCTGGGGTCGTGCAGTAGTATCCCTTTGGGGACACTGGGGATCAAAGTACCTGTGGCCCACCTGGCCACACTTAAAACAAGTAGGGGGCCCCCTCTGAACAGGCCTACCTGTTCGGGGCATTGGCTTCTTATCCTGGGGGGGCTGGGACACCACTGACTGGTTCCCTGGGGAATTATTTTGGGGCCCTCTGTGGAACTCCCTTGGTTTACCCCTGTCCCCCCCATCTCTCTGCGAGGGACCCTGCCCACCTTTGGCGAAGTCTCCCACTTGACCCTTGCGAACCCGGGTGCTCACCCAGCGGTCCGCCTCCTCAGCAAGCTTCCTAGGGTTAGTTGGCTTGCAATCTATCAGATGCTGGCGTAGCTCAGGAAAACAATTACTAGAGAAATACTCCCATGCAATCAAATCATACAGTTGCTCAAACGTTGCTACTTTACTACCTTTTACCCAGCGCTCCATTGCTCTGGCAAAAAAAGACACATATTCAACCCACGTTGTACCCTCTAACTTCTTGCAAGTTCTAAATCTCTGCCTGTACATTTCAGGGGTCAAACCATAGCGGGTAATCAAAGCTTCCTTCATGTGGGCATAAACAATCCTACTTTCTGGGGGCAGGTCCAACAAGGTATCCCTCCCCTCACTCACAAAGCGTCCCCACAACCCCGCTCCCCAATCCTTTTCAGGGACCCGGTGGGACACCATAGCTAATTCATAAGCGGCAAACCATTGCCCAATATCTTCACGTTTATGGAAATCCTTAATAACCTCTTTAGGTATATACACTCTACTCTCAGTATGCACTACTGGTATGCTGCCACCAGAGGGGGAGATCTCTATACTCTTTGCTTTAATCTCCAATTCCCTCAAAATTCTCTCATGTTCAAATTTCACCTTCATCATCTCAAATTCTAACTTCTTATTCTCTAGGTCTTTCTGACCATCCAATTTAAGCTTAGCCATCTCCATATTATGCTGCCTATCTCTCTCCCTGTCCTCCATCTCTTCTGGAGTCAGGCCCCTTGAGGACACACTAGTGCCCGGTCTGGAAACTGCTTTATTGCCTACCAAATCTACAATTTCTTCCAGCTGCTCTCCTGCATTCTCTTCCCCCTCCACAGGCTCTTCCCTATTCCTAGGGGCATCCCTGGCCTCTAGCCAGGCCTTCAGTGCCTTGTAAAACTCTTCTCTCTTAGTGAGACTTGTGATAGGGACTGTGAAGCGTTTGCAAAAATATTTGAGCTGCTTAGAAGTGTAGGTGTCTATTTTCTCTTCTTCCCAGGAGAGATCCTCAGAGGCATTGGATATGGGCTTGCCCATTGTAGCAATAACTGGCAATAACAATCAAAAATAGAATCAAGAAATCTCAAAAAACGTACGTGGTTATGTTATGGTCTGCACTCACTAGTAGAGTACACTATAATTACTGTATGCAATCATAAATGCAAGTCCAGATCCTTACAGCTGACCACCAATGTTTGAAATGGGGGTTTCTAGTTGGAAATGGCTGGCCACTGTCCAAGTAGGGACCCTTCTTCCTAAGTCAGAGTAAGCAGCCTACACCCTTTGATAACCCCTGCTCAACCCTGTGGTAACGTAGCACGAGCAGTTAGGCCTATCTCAGAGGCAGTGTGTGAAGCATTTATGACCATACACAGTAATACAATGAGGAACACTACAAATGGACACCACTCAAGTAGTTATAAAAAATAGGTATATTTATATAGACTTAATCACAAGACCAATAACAATAAAAATCCACAATACTAGAAAAATATGGTTACTTTAAAAAGGCTGCAAAAATAGTTCAAGGTGCACAAAATGATGTTCAGTTCAATGCAGTGGTCTCTGCGACCCTTTAACTTACAAGGTATCTGAATTCTGTAGCAAAGCAACAAAAATGTCGCTAAGGAGTTGTAGCTATAAAATTTCCTCACGCTAACCAGCGATGCGTTGAATCCTTACCGCAAGGAAGGATGATGCGCTGGGTTGCGGGCAGGACAAAGCGACAAACTTCTTCACGCTAAGCCGGTGATGTGATAAAATCCTTTCCGCTAAGGGGGGATGATGCACCGAGCCTGTTGCGTGTGCGATCTTTGCTGCGATAGAAGAAAATGGCGCTCCGCGAGGGAGCGACGATCATGATGCGATGCGGGGAAAATGGCGAACGCTCGGCATCCGCGCTGCCATGAGCTTGGTGCGATAATTCGGGGTTAGCGAGCGCTTTGGGGCACGCTAACAAACAATGCGACAATCCTTGGGTCTAGCGAGCATTTTCAGGCCCGCCGTCAGGTGATTCAATAACTGGGGTTAGCGAGCGTCTTCAGATCCACTGACAGGCTCTGCGACGATCTTCGGGAAAGCGGGTGTTTTGGGACCCGCTGACAGGCTCTGCGACGATCATCGGGATAGCGGGCGTTTTCAGGCCCGCTGACGGGGGATGCGATCATCTTCGGGATAGCGGGCATTTTCAGGCCCGCTGACAGACGAAGCGATAATCTTCGGGATAGCGGGCGTTTTCAGGCCCGCTGACAGATGAAGCAATAATCTTCGGGATAGCGGGCGTTTTCAGGCCCGCTGACAGATGAAGCGACGATCTCCGGTAGCAAGCGCTCGACGGCAGCAGAGTGACGATTTTTCTTACGCTCACCAGCTGCAGCGGCTCGTTAACGGGGGTTAGCGACGATTTTCAGCACTTTTTTCTCAGCAGTAGAACTAGAGGCCCTGGAACTCACAGGAGCCTCACCTACAGATAGAAATCCTCGCTGGGAGGACACAGGAGGCTGGTGGTGGAGTCTGGTGTGCCTGAGACTCCTGCAGGAGGCTAGCGCTCTTCTAGCCCTTGGGTGATTGCTGTAGCCACAAAATCAAAGTTCCTTCCAAGTCTTTTTCCTCTGCAGGCCAGTCCAGTCCAAGAAACAGCACACAAGCACAAGGACAGTCCTTCTCCTGCAGATTCCTGTAGTCACACGGACTGAGGTTCTTCTTGTTGTCCAGGAGCAATACAAATTGTAGGGGTTTGGGCACAAATATTTATACCCCTAAAGTCTTTGTTCTTAGGAGTTACAAGTCTCTGAACCCCGCCAGAACCAGTTCTGCCCAGCCCTGGAGCACTTTGTTGACCAGGCTGCATCCCTCCTTTCAGAAAGAGGGGGTCTGCCTTCAGACGCACAGTGGGAGGTGGAGCCAGCATTCACCTTGACAGGCACAGCCCTATTCAAGTGCAGGAGCTACCCCTCCCCTCACTCCCAGGCAGATCTCTCTATTCAACCCAGGTCTGACTCAGCCTGCCCTGTCCCTCCAAAACCAGACAGCCAATACACATAAGTGCCGATTCGGATCCTGGAAAAATCTGGACTTTTTTCCGTCCGAATCGTACAAGTAGCGTACAAACTGCCAAGTACGATTCGCATGGGAAAAACTCCATACGAATCACATCCGGAAAAGTTCCCCACACGTCCTCGGGTCGGAAATTGTGTCCGACACATCCCCGGACGATTTACCGTACGAATCGGAAAAATGAAGTCCGACCGCGCAAGTACGATCACTCCCGTCCTTTCGATTTCACAACTGTATGGAAAAAACACCGTACGGACCGAACTCCCATAGCAACCATGGAGACACGGGCCCGCATACGCGCCGAACACCCCACCACAGACCCCGCATGTACGCGCAAAATGCCCCCCGGCCGCGGATGTACGCGCCGAACCCCCACCAGTGTATGCATGGAGCGTACCCCCACCTGTGTATGCATGCAGCGTACCAACTCCCCACCCGTGTATGTACGGACCGTACCCGCACCCCACCAGTGTATGTACGGACTGTACCCCCACCCCACCCGTGTATGTACGGACCGTACGCCCACCCCACCAGTGTATGTACGGACCGTACCCGCACCCGTGTATGCATGCAGCGTACCAGCTCCCCACCCGTGTATGTACGGACCGTACCCCCACCCCACCAGTGTATGTACGGACCGTACCCCCACCCGTGTATGCATGCAGCATACCAACTCCCCACCCGTGTATGTACGGACCGTACCCCCACCCCACCCGTGTATGTACGGACCGTACCCCCACCCCACCAGTGTATGTACGGACCGTACCCCCACCCGTGTATGCATGCAGCGTACCAACTCCCCACCCGTGTATGTACGGACCGTACCCCCACCCCACCCGTGTATGTACGGACCGTACCCCCACCCCACCAGTGTATGTACGGACCGTACCCCCACCCCACCAGTGTATGTACGGACCGTACCCCCACCCCACCAGTGTATGTACGGACCGTACCCCCACCCCACCAGTGTATGTACGGACCATACCCCCACCCCACCAGTGTATGTACGGACCGTACCCCCACCCGTGTATGCATGCAGCATACCAACTCCCCACCCGTGTATGTACGGACCGTACCCCCACCCCACCCGTGTATGTACGGACCGTACCCCCACCCCACCAGTGTATGTACGGACCGTACCCCCACCCCACCAGTGTATGTACGGACCGTACCCCCACCCCACCAGTGTATGTACGGACCGTACCCCCACCCCACCCGTGTATGTACGGACCGTACCCCCACCCGTGTATGCATGCAGCGTACCAACTCCCCACCCGTGTATGTACGGACCCTACACCCAGCCCTCCCTGTATGTACGGTGCAAAACACCACCACCGATGGACGGTGCGGACCAACACCCTGCCCGTGTTCGTACGCACCCTACCCCAGGCCCACACACCAGCAAACTCACCCAACATCGGGCATGTACGAGTCGTACTAAGCCATAGCATAGGACGGCACTGTACAACAACATGGCCCATGTACGCACCGTACAGACGCTTAAAACACTCCTACTGAACCAGGACTAACCAAAAAAACACAAGGACAGTCAATCCGAGGCCCACAACACCACTAAACATATCCAACAAGGCCAAATACATCCTATACACTGACCTGCAACTGACAAACAGATAAACAGAGGCCCAACCCACTACCACTCCTTATAACACACCCACCCAAAGTTCAAACACAGCCACACCCACAAATGGACCAATAAAAAGGCCCAACACACACAAACCATGATCCTTTGCAACAGATCCACTGCTGCCAGACCCCAGAGACAACGCACTGCACCATACTTCAACCATAAATACACCTTACACTTGCACTCTTTCACACAACCACCATCACAAACACACCCTCATCACATTCACACACACCCACACACCCACAACCATCCACACCCCCACCCCCACAACCATCCACACCCACACCCCACACCATGCCCACCAACAAGAATCCAAAGTTCACCAAGGTCGAGCTGGAGTCCCTTGTCGACGAAATCATCAGAGTCGAGCCACAGCTCTTTGGAACATTGGTCAGACGGACCAGCATATCAGAAAAAACTGCCATGTGGGAGAGGATAGTCAATTCCGTGAATGCTGTTGGGGCCACCAGAAGGACCAGGCATGAGTGCCAAGCCAGGTGGTACGATCTGCGGAGGACGGTCCGCCGCAAAATGATGGATGAGCACAACCAGGCCAACATCACTGGAGGAGGTCCGTCCCGCAGACCGGTACACTACCATCCCTGGGAGGAGAAGGTGATGGCCACGCTGCCGCCGTTGGGAGTAGACGGACTAGAAGGAGTCTGAGAGCCAGGTGAGTACACAAACAACTCACCTCACGTGGGGGGAACGCCATATACAACCCAAATAACAATCATGCACGCAACCCCCCCAAAGCCAGCACCGGACACAACCACACTCCAAAAACACACACATGCCACTAGCGCCTCCATGCCCCATGCCCCAAGCAAGGCCATGCCAAGTCACAGGCCACACAAAACACCAACACAAGACAGGATGTCCCCGATGCCGGGAGGGTGGGCCTCAAAACTAACATAGAGCAACTCTGAAGCACACAACAATGCCCTCAGCCCATATGGCTTAGGGCACAGCCATACCAACAGTGTGTCCCCACACAGTACTGTTTTGCCTGCTAATGGTGGCCGCGTTGCAGGACGACATGGGTATAAAGGCACAATTTGCACATAACAGCTGCCAATGAAGACTCAGCACACTGAAAGAGTGTCAGCACACACCGCCACAGCAGCAGCGCAGACTCAGACACTCCGCCCAATGGGTGCCCGCAGAGAAGAAACAAACCCACATGAACAAGCCAATGGCCTTTGCAAGACCTGCAAACTGTGTGTGCCCAGGAAGCTGGGCTGAGGTGACAGAGGGTGACACACAGAGGGAGGGAGAGGGGCAGAGAGAGGGACACATACAGAGGTGGACACAGGGAGACAGACAGAGGGAGGGAGGAGGCTGACAGAGGGAGGGAGAAGGGGAGACAGACAGAGGGAGGAGGCTGACAGAGGGAGGGAGAAAGGGAGACGGACAGAGGGAGGAGGCTGACAGAGGGAGGGAGAAAGGGAGATAGAGGGAGACGGACAGTGGGAGGAGGCTGACAGAGGGAGGGAGAAAGGGAGACGGACAGAGGGAGGAGGCTGACAGAGGGAGGGAGAAAGGGAGACGGACAGTGGGAGGAGGCTGACAGAGGGAGGGAGAAAGGGAGACAGAGGGAGACCAAATCACCCTTGGGTGGTGTGGCCATGTCCGCTCGTCAGCAGGTGGAGTGTGTGCATGTAGACAAGGTTTGGCAATGCCTTAACCCCCCCTTCAACCTTTGATAAACACTAGGCCATGTGTCAATCTGTGCACGAGTACATCCGTGCTGCAGGCACAAACAGAACCTTACACCCAGTATACTTACCCACTGTGTTCGTCAGAACCCTGTCACAAATTGTTAAGTTACCTACCTGCATTCTCAAATAGCATGGAATAAACACCATTTGGCCACGTACAGTGCAACACGTAAGGCGGCTCTGCATGGCTTGCTACGCCCGCTCACTACACTGCTGACTGCGTTTCCAAAATATACATCAACTAAGATTGTGTCACACATAGGTAAAGTGTCGAAAGCTGTGGCCAAGGGACATACCCATGCACAAGTGCACTGTGTGAGGAATGCTAGCCCAATCCAACCACCCAGAGGAACTGTGCCAAATCAAAAAAGAATGAAACATGGATGTCGCATGTAACACAATTAACACTGTCTCTCTCACACACAGGTCAACGTCATCGATCTCCCCCCAACACTGGGGGGGAAGACTCACAGGACCAGGCTCTGCGTGAAGAGGACACCACCGGCAGCGACGACGCTCACCACTCCGTGGATGACCCAGACCAACCTGGCCCCTCTGGTGTCCAACCACCTGCAGCACCTGCGTCAGGTACAACTGTGCCAACCACCACCCCAATTCCTGCCACATCCCAGGAGACACCCAGGAGCCCTGCCCGCACACAACACAGCCAGTCTGTCCACGAGGGACAAGGTTCTCCAGGCACCCAGGAGGAGGCAGGCGACACCGCAAATGCCATCCCTCAGGGGCCCCGGAGACCCGATGTGCCCACAACGGCAGGCCAGGCGCAAGTGGGCAGGGGTGGTGGGAGTGGAGGACGGCGGAGGCGCGAACCTGACCAGTTGGCTCAGGACCTGGCTATGGCACACGACAGAACCATCCTGGGCGCATACCGGCGTGACTCCAGAGGCATCGCCCAGGTAGTGGGGACCCTCAATGAGATGAAGGCCCTGCAGGTTGAGCATCATGCCAGGATGGAGGTAAGACTTGCAGAGCTCTTGGCGGTACACAGGGACGTGAGCCAATCCCTCCGTCAGATCGCCCAAAGCCTGGCAAACCCTCCCTGTGCCAGCAGGCGTAGAGCAGCACCAGACCCAGGGAGGGAGGAGGAGGAGGATTCATCTGACGGAGCGTCCCTTGCATCGACAAGACAGGCGTCTGAGGGTCCCCGCAGGAAGGTGGGTCGTCCACGAAAAAGACCGTGAGAGTCAGCGGAACATCACCATCTCCCAGGTCACCTGGCCTGGCACTTGGCCCTCTGGCCCAACAGCAGCACAGCAGCAAAGGACATTCTCTGCCACATGGCCTTGCTGGTCACTGTCTGACCAATGTTGACAAAGACTGTGGCACATACTCTGATGACTGTCAATGGCAAGGACACCAACTCCCCCTGTGAACTTTGGATTCTACACTCCCGCAAAGCACCTCTTGTCACCCCCCCAAACACGTACCCCAGCACTAATAAAATTCATCACAATCACAAGATGATGCCGTCATTTTGCATTATTCCACTACATGTGTGTGTTGTAAAGTTAAACAATGCCTGATTACTGAATTAACTCCAAACATCCATACCCTGGGGTCTGAGTCTGGCACAGGACACACATGGGTCACAACGTACCATCCAAGACAGACATGGAGCACCATACTCACCCGTGATGGACCCAACCAGCTGAGGGGGTGCCCGCACAACTGTGCCTACAGACCTATTTAGAAGAGCAACAGTCATGCGCAGAGGTCAGGGATCATGTGGAGTGTCCTGGGGTGGGAGTCCCAGGTATGTGTAGACACGTGGCAGAACCATGTCCTGCATGCTTGAGTCAGGTGGATGTGGAGAATGGTGGGCCGGCCAAGGTTGGATGCATGGAGATGGCACAATTGGGTGTTGGATCACAGTGCCACAAGGTTGTGTTGTGGTTGTGGGCTGCATCCTGAGTGTGTGCGTGGATTGCAGCTGGCAGTGATCCACTCCCCCCATCTCTGTTGGACGTTGATGTGGCCTGGTCGCCGGATGTAGTAGCAGAGCTGTGCAGATGCACCCTGGATGTGGACAAGTATCATGGGATTTCTAACGCACATGTCCGTAGAGTGCAGGGTAGGATTAGACACGGATGTCGTAGTTGACCTGGGGGATGGTCTCCCTCTTGCCTTGAGGTGGATGGAACTGGGGATCTTGTGCATAATGCAGAGTGTGCTGCCGCATGAGGCACAGATGCTGCTGATCAGCATAGCACATGTCAGCAAGCAATCCATGATGAACACCATCTTGTTTGCGTGGACACTGGGTGCCCTTGCTGCAGGGCCTGCAGCAGCATGCGCCATGTCAAGGAAACAATGCCACAATTAGCACACAAAGACAAGGATCTCAGGAAGGAACTATGTAAAAGGTGTATGTCAAGGAAGGAATGTCTGGTTCAACATGACACACACACACAATGGATTCACGTGCAGCACAGTGGCCGTCGTGGAGACTGACATGCCACAATACCTACACAGCCATGGACATCATGAACAATACAGAATCTAATCCCTGACAAACAGCTTGCATCTTGCTACTCTACACATAGACTCATATGCACCATCTCTGAGAACAATGCCAGACATGCCGCATGCACAGTGGCAACAGACCACCATTGACAGAGATGAGGCACATTGTTGGATAGAGGGACACCTTTATTACTCGTGTGTCGGAATGCTAATGCAACTCTGTCAACACATACACAGGTCATGTGGATGAACACGTGGGACCAACACTGGCACCCCCCTTACCGCCACAGATGCTGGAAATCCATGGCACTGGCACACAAGTGACGGGTTAGAGCTAAACACCCCCTGCTGCTCACGGAGAGGCTGCTATACACCATTGAGCCCCTAATGGGGAATTCACACACCATGTCAACCCGGTGCAACCCGTATGTTTCCGAGGCCAGTGTTACACACATTGATGGCTCCATCACAATCCCATTACAGATGACTGTCACCAAGTCTGACCATCAATTCAGGTGAATTCTGCTCCAGGTCATGTGCCCCATGGTGATTCTACATGTATGCAAAGTAACCAAACATGAACAGGAGCAGTGCACACACATTCAAAACAAATACCACTCCCAAAAAGCCGTGCTGCATCCCTTACCCGAAGGAGATTTTCAAACTTGTCCGTGCATGTAACGCTGATTCTGCACATGTTGCTGTGTTCATGAGGAATATCAGGAGCACAACAATGCCACCAGCAGACAGCATGCGCAAGTACCTGTGGATGGGAGACACACCAGAAGTCAGCCAAAAGAAGCACATCCGCATGCATGTACTCGACACGTATTAGGTTGTCAACATGCTAGGTGACAATGATCACTCTGGAAAAACATTCTACTATTGCACCATCACTCGAGTGACAAATCCAAACACACCTCAGAGTCACTTGGAAGACATGCAGATGGACACACACATTGCAACACATGCCACACACAGCCCAATGCGTGCACACTCAGACACTGGAACTCACCACTAAGCAAAGAAGTCACGTATGAGCCGACCCCGCATGTCCTCTACCGCCTCCTCCTCCTCCACATCACTTGCCTCGTGCCCAAGCCCTTCATCCTCCATGGGTGGATGGTCCTGCTCATCTGGATCCAGGATGAGTGGTACAGCTTTCTCCACTGCCATGTTGTGCAGCATGCAGCACACGAGGAATATCTTGCAGACCTTCACCGGTGCATATGGGAGTGAGCCACCGGTCTTGTGGAGGCAACGGAATCGGCTCTTCAGGAGGCCAAACGTCCTCTCTATCACTCGCCTGGTCCGCCCATGGGCGTTGTTGTAGCGGTGATCGGCAGCCGTGCTGGGGTTGCGGAGAGGCGTGATCAGCCATGGCATGTTGGGATAGCCAGCGTCCCCTACATGGAAACATCATGGACAAGAGTGGGTCAGGAGGAGCAGTAAGACAGGATGATGACGTTAAATACAGGACTGCCAGAGTATACCCACCAACAATACATGCTCGTTCGTTGCGCAGCTGCAGCATCATTTCAGGCACCCTGCTACGCCTCATGATGTACGCATCGTGTGCTGATCCTGGAAAACGAGCACAGACATGTGAAATCACCATGTTGGCAAGACACACCGCAAGGGCATTAATGGAGTGGTAATGCTTGTGGTTACGGAAGGCTACCTCATGTGCCTGTGGTGGTACCAAAGCCACATGTGTTCTATCTATGGACCCAATGACATGGGGCATCCCTCCCAGGGCATAGAACTCACGCTTGACAGCTGTCAACTGCTCAGGAGTTGGGAATTTAATGAACTCATCATCATTTTTTAGAGGTGGCCTCTAAAAAATCATGCAGAACACGGCTGAACATGGTTTGGGACATCCCACCGACATGGGCAATGGTATGTTGAAAGGTACCCGTGGCCAAGAAATGTAGGGCTGCCATCACCTTCATCTTGGGTGTCAGTGCACCAGGATACCTGTGTAGCGGTTGGAGGTGTGCTGCCAGCCGTGTCGTCAAGTCCTCAATCAAACGTTGGGGGAAGCGGTAGCGGCGTATACAGTCATTTTCCCGCATGTCAGCCAAGTCCGGAATTGGTCGAAGGAGAGGTGGAAACCTGCAGTGAATTAGAAGGGACAACGAAGAGTGAGTACAGTACACCACCAATGTCAATCTACAGAGCACATGCTCAACAGGCAATACACATATGCTACATACAGAGTCAGGTCTGTGCAATGTGCCCTGGACACGTATGCCAGGCATGTGACACTCCTACCAAGAGCCAGCTGCAAACGTTGATTCTCAACATCTTTATGCCATGCCATGTAACTAGCTGTGGGCCAGTGTAAGTGAGCAGTCAGACGCATTACAGGAGTTACAGACGTCCAAATATGTGCAGAAGAAGGATGTTTATTGTGCAGAAAGGTTGCGGAACACTAGAGGCACAGGTGACATGTCATAGAAAAAGGACAGACCACACACCTTGCCATGAAGGATTGCATGTCAAGACTGATCACACAGCAGTGGGCGACATTGGGGAATATTGTGGCTAAACGCGACATCGCACAGTTATGGGGTTCTCAGAGGTCACCCACGATCTCGGTATGGAAGGAGAATATGGACTGGTGCATGTTTAGAGAAAAGACGGTGTATGTGGCGAGAGGCAAGCCTAGGAAATGGACTAAGGTGTGGGGTCCGTGGAATTCTTATCGCGGAGACATCTGCGCCCCTCCTCTGGCAATAGTATTGGATGTTCCTTTGTCCCCCTAGCTGAACATTCCTAAGTTGCTATGTTATGAGTCTGTTACAGTTTGATTTTTTCTCCACTCCCGGGCCCCCCCCCCTCCTCTGTCGCAGACCATTCATGATTACTATATAAAGTGGACTTTCCTACCCCGGGGAGCACGTACTGATACTTATAATTCTTATTGCCTTGTTTGTGTGAAATGTTTATAAGTTTTAAATAAAAAAATGAAACCGTCTTTATACTGGTATTCGGATACAACCGCTGCCTTCACTCAGAGTGCGGATGGACTAACGGGATCTTTTGATTGACTTGTCTGTATAACGGTGAACTAACTCTTCTTGTACTACTTAGCGGCCAGCCCAAGTGGTTGTAGGCCCATGTCTGTAGTCAAATAAAGGTTTCTTTAAAAAAAAAAAAAAAGACTGATCACACATACATTGAGAGTATGCAGATATGTCCTTGTTTTGAAACTCCGTGTCGATGCATACATACACACCTTACGTCGGATTACACATGTGTGCTGGTGTGCGTAACAGTGTGCCATGCCCATCTACACACAGACACATGTTGGTTGCAGCAACAGCAGATGCATTTGACCAAACACCTACAGCAAACCTATGGGAAGACATGACACACACATGACATAGCTACAGCGTGCAACGCGGGCATTCACTTGTCAGGGGTAAAATTCCGTGTACCTGGCATCAGGGGACATTTGCGGGTGTCGGTGACTGTGCCATGCCAGTGACGCATAGCCCACCAAGTCAGTACTACATGCACACATGTCAAAGGAGTGAAGGGGATGTGTGGCACATAGGGCACCATCACACGTGACATGTGTACACAGCCCATCATACTGTAATTAGCTTCACACCTCAGGAGTATGGTGCCACATCACAGCCTGACCCACCTGTGCCCGACACATGTAGTACTGCACAGACGATGCCTTGATGTCCAGCCCTGGCCATGTATGACAGCTCAATTCATTCCTGTGTGCCGCCTGTCACCACTGTCAGGTGTGAATCCCACCGTACATACGCTCCGAGGGCGTGTGTGGGGTCCCTATCACTATGGTGGTGCTGGTGTACGTGTACACCATATTGATAGGGACCGTACACACGCGTGGACGGTCCCTATCACTATGGTGGTGCTGGCGAACTTGTACGCCATAGTAGTCCGGACCGTACACGCGTGTGTACGGTCCCTATCACTATGGTGGTGCTGGCGTACGTGTACGCCATAGTGATAGGGACCATACACGCGTGTGTGCGGTCCCTATCACTATGGTGGTGCTGGCGTACGTGTACGCCATAGTAGTCCGGACCGTACACACGCGTGTATGGTCCGGACTACTATGGCGTACATGTACGCCAGCACCACCATAGTGATAGGGACCGTACACGCGTGTGTACGGTCCGGACTACTATGGCGTACACTTACGCCAGCACCACCATAGTGATAGGGACCGTACACGCGTGTGTACGGTCCATTGCAATGCTTTTGGGGTGCCCTAGGGCTGTGGGATGCACCGTACCTGTGTTGTGACATAAGATTGCCATAGGGGACACATGAGGGACAAGTATAGGGGCCTAAATGCATGCTGGTTGTCATGGAGACCGAGTTTCAGGTTTGAATTTTGCATCATGTGGCCAGCAGAAGTCGGTTGGAGACAATATACTTTGTTGCAATGTGGTTGTTGACATTACATCATGCTCAATTTTAAAACCATGCATAGCCTGTCACTGGGGTAGTTTTAAATTGATTGGAGGACACGTAGGATGCTAATGTGACTGAGCCAATCACTCTGTACTCCTGTAAATGAAACAGGCCAGCAAGGAAGATATAAGGCAGCCAGGTCCCTTGAGAGAGCACTTGCCTGCACATCCCTTCATTACACAACACTGCTGCTGCTTGTCATTCCTCTGGCACCATGTCCAGGTCTGTGGAGAGGGCCCAGCCATTCACCATGGAGGAGAATATGGCATTGCTGGATGTGATCCTCCCACAGTACACCATGCTGTATGGTCGACCAGGGGAGCAGGTGAGAGCAGACCCCACTAGCTTAAACTGTGCCCCTCATTTTTACTGTGACTTCTGGCATTGTGTCCAGGTGTGACAGACATGCAGGGTTCTTCATAGTGGTTCTCAGGGGTGGGGAAGGGCTCATGTCTCCCATGCAGAGCATGCTGTAGTTCCTGTGTGCACAACGCACTAGCATGGTGCTTACTGTGACTATCACTGCATGGTGCATGCCGCTTTCGGACTGCCTAATCCTCCTGGAAATGTTGTTCCTACAGTCCTGATGTGAGTCTGTGCTCCCCACAGGGTGACAGGTGCCAGGACCCACAGATGTGTGTCTGTTCTGTGTACCTGTGGTGAGAGTGTCCAAATGATGTGTTCGTCCCCTGGACATTGGTGTGTGTGTGTGTGAGTCCCCTGTCATGTGGGTGTGTGCATATGTGGAGTGTTGCACCCCAGCTGCATGTGGGATGGATACACCCTGGCCATCTGATGTGAGCAGGGAGCTGTGCTGGATGTCTGCCGTGCTGAGACAGCCCCACATGTGTGACACCCCCAGTCTAGTGGCACATGTGCAGAGTGAGGTTTGTAGCGGCAGTTGCCAATGCCAGGTGATTGTTCAGTGCCTGTGTGTGTCTGTGTACTCTGCTGAGGTGGCGTAAGTGGGCTGGGGCATGTGACTGCTTAGGGGTACTGTTCAGATTCCTGTTGTAGCTTGGGATGCACAGTGTGAGCCTGCATCATTGATTGTGTTGCACCCCTCATGCCACCTGTGTGCTTTCAATGGCACCTACTGCATTAGCCCATTCCCAGGAGGATGATGTCACTATGACAAAGGTGCAATGAGTTGGCAGCATACTGTGGCCAGTTCAAACATGCATGATGTGTAATATGTGTGTCTCTGTGTCATTGATAAGGTGGATTGATGTATTGTCACTTTTGCATCCTCACAGGTAGGCGTCTGTGCCAAGGGGGAGATCTGGAAGCAAGCCGTCAGTGCCGTGAGGAGGACGGATGGTCGGAAGCGGCGCCTAGCCCAGGTGAGGAAACGCTGGCAGGACATCCGGTGCTGGACGCGGAGGATCGCACGGTTCCTGCTGGGGGACTCACCTGAGAGCCACAAAAACCGTGGGCGCTGCTGTCTGACCCACATCCATAAGTGTGTGCTGGCCGTGGTCTTCCCTGATCTGGATAGGCGCCTAGCGGAGAAGCAGCAGCAGGAAGGGGGTAGGTATATGTGTGTTTGTTGTGTGTCACCAGCTTTTGGAAGTGCGCAGTTGCATGGATACACTGCCAGGGTTTAAATGTGCAGTGCGTATCCTGTTCCCCAAAGTAAAGCGGTGCTGTTCTTCCTCCCTTCCCCTCCTTGCCATGTGTTCCCTGGTCTGTGTGTAGTCACTCTTGCACAAGGTCATCTAGGCGGGCAGCAACTCCAAGTGCCCAATGCTTGCAGCATCATGTGTGGGGGTGGTGTGTAACAGGTTTTTGCACGTTGCCTGTGCCCTGGCCAGTCATTGTGGGGTCCATGTTAGTTGGCACTGATGCTGAGTCCCGACATGGGAGTATGTGTTTCATGTGTACTGCCTTACTGCCTGCATGTCGAATGTTGTGCCCTCTGACATGATGTGCTTGAGTGTGAGATGTGCATAGTGCAGGGATGGTGGCTTGTGTTCCAGTCATATCCATCCAGGGCCATGGAGTAGTGTGGCCACTACAGTCCCCTGGGGCACCTTTTCCTAGGTATCATGTGTGTCATCAGACAATGTGGACATTCTCTGTGTCTTCAGCATAGTTTGGGCCCTGTGTCATAGTACCATGGCCTCATAAGAATTCACGTATACTGTGCTACATGTGTCCACTGTACAGGGTGACCTAAATTAGCTGGTGCATACTCACAGGGGCCAGTGCCTGTGTGTCTTGGTACAACTATCTGATGATGGTTGTTTGTCAGTGATATGTGTGGACAGGCGCACCAGGGGTAGTTTGTATGCGATCAGGATTAATTGCAGGCCATGTGTTTTCATCCCAGACTAAGAGGTGTAAGTACTTCCTCTGTCTCAATCACATTGTCTCAGGTGGGGGGGGGGGGGGTTGGTGCGGGCAAGGCCTACATGTCCAAACCTGAAGTCTCCTTGCTCGGTCTGGCCAGTGTGTGATGTTTGTGTGGCCAAACACTCAAGGTGCAGTGCCCCAGTCATGTTGGCCATGGTTTACTGTATTACCTTTGCAGCATGTCCCAAGAGTTGCTAGACATGGTTCCTGCTCATCCCTTTCTTGGCTACGCTGTGTTACGCTGATGCTGTGCTAGATTGTCCCCAGAGCCTGGCTCCTCTGTACAAATTGATATCAAGTTATTTGCTATTGTGTCATGCTCTCCATATTTTAACAGTGGCATGGTGGATCAACAAACTGTGTGTTGCAGGGACTACATATGTACCTTGTATTGTAGATGTTACTCTTGTAGCTTTTCAGGCTATGCACTGTGACCTATGTAGAGTTGACTCATGTGACATATGTATACAGGTGTCTGATTTCTCCTGTCTCTTCACCTTGCACACAGCATCGTCGGGGGACTACGAGGGAGACACTGGCACGGCCCGTGGGGAGGGAGCGAGCACCAGTGCCAGCAGTGCAGAGTTGTCTGGCACATCGAGTGGCACGGAGGCCGACGGGAGTGCAGCGGAGGACCTGTCCAGTCAAACCACCACCGACTATGACGCAGACGCATCCGAGGCCGAGCACTCCAAGGGGGCGGAGGCTGCTCCCACAGCTGACACCAGCACTCCATCGCTACCCGCCCCCTCCATTCCGCTCACCGGCCTCCCACTTGCTCGTGTCCCTTCCCGGCGTGCTAGGTCACCACGTGTCTTCTTCTTGCCAGGCACCGCACCCCCTGCCCCTGTCTCCACTGCTGCCACCAATGCCGAGTCTGTGGACATCCTGCGGCAGTTGCAGGTTGGTCAGACTGCGATGCTTAATGTCCTCCATGGCCACAGCCAAGTGATCAACCAGATGGAGGCATACATGGAGGGCATTTCAGCTGCGCAGTCTGACCAACGCAACTTGCTGAGGTCCATAGACTCGACACTGACTGCAGCATTGGGTCTCCTGCAGCGCTATGTCCCCCCCTACCCCTGCTGCATCCACACTTCCCACTCCCATGCCTGTCCATAGCACACCCAGACGTAGCCATGCACACACACCACCAGACACAGGCACCACACCACCAGGGAAGGCAAAGCGCACACCTCCTGGCACGCACACGCAGGGTGAAGTAGGCACACCCACTGGGTCGGGGGGGAAACGGAAGACACGCAGCCAGAGTGGGAGTCCACATTCCTCACGACCACCACCCTCCAAATCCACTCCCCTCAGCTCTCCTGGCCATGATTCCACCAAAGACTTCATGGCCGCTCTGTCCCTGAGCCCCACAGTGACACCACCCCGCAAGCGGTCAAAGGAGTCCCCGGTCAGGGTGGTTGATTCCCCCCCTTGTCCCCACCCTCCCCGGGTAGCGCTGCGACCCATCTCTGCGACCCCCCCCCCTCCTTGGGGCCTGTGGTTACTTCGGGTGCAGGGGAGACGCTGGGCGACCTGGCAGTAGTGTGCAGCGCCGTGCTCGAATCCACCTTTGGCGCTGCCCCAACCCCTGTGTTGGAGTCGTCCGTCCCTGCACCCACAACACCTACCCTTGCCCCTCCTGTCCCTGCGGTGCCTGGTCCTTCCCCCCCACATGATGCCCCCCCCCCTGTGGATGACAAGGTTGTCTGAACTGTGCAGGCAGGCTAGGGGACACGCATCCCAATGTGTCCCCCACCTGGATTGGAACTGTGGACTGCCCTATGGGACTTGTGCATTTTGAACTCTTCGTACAATTCATTTTACAACATTGCTGAATAAAGCTATTTTATTTTCCTTGGCACACTACTGCTTTTCTGGCATTGCTGTTGGTGGTGCTGCTCCATGATTTGGGGTGGCGATAATGTGTTAGGTGTCTGGGATATGTTGTAGTGTGCTGTTCGTGGGGTGGACCCTGTTATCTGTGTGCCATCACACGGTATTTACTATCAAACTTTGCTCATGTTAGCTGTTACTGCATGGTGACATTGTTCCAAGGTGTGTACCTTCCTCTGTGGACCCTGACATCTTCCCTGCAGGGTGTTGTGAAGACATTTGTGCAGTGCTGTGTCTACATTTGCTGGGTGTGTGACGGACCCCTTCAACTTTGGCCATGCATGCTGGCCAAGGTCTCCACCTGCATCATTTGTGTCATCCTTGGGGGTCACTGTACTTGTGACTGGAGTATATTGACAGGACTTCATGTGTACATGTTCCCTTTTCCGCAGTATGCATGTGTGTACTCCCAGCCTCGCACACATGTGTTTCGTGTTCTGCTGGGTCTTTGAGCACTTGACTGACAATTGTGGGCATTGTATCTGTGTGTACTCAACCCCTTTCTTTCCATGGGCACAGCTGGGGGGACTCTGCACTCACCCCTCCTGTGTCTGGGCACTGCTGGGAGGACTCTGCACCCACCCCTGCTGTGTCTGGGCACTGCTGGGAGGACTCTGCACACACCCCTCCTGTGTCTGGGCACTGCTGGGAGGACTCTGCACACACCCCTCCTGTGTCTGGGCACTGCTGGGAGTGATAGGCACACAGCCCTCCTGTGTCTGGGCACTGCTGGGAGTGATAGGCACACACCCCTCCTGTGTCTGGGCACTGCTGGGAGGACTCTGCACCCACCCCTCCTGTGTCTGGGCACTGCTGGGAGGACTCTGCACCCACCCCTCCTGTGTCTGGCCACTGCTGGGAGGACTCTGCACACACCCCTCCTGTGTCTGGGCACTGCTGGGAGGACTCTGCACACACCCCTCCTGTGTCTGGGCACAGCTGGGAGTGATAGGCACACACTCCTCCTGTGTCTGGGCACTGCTGGGAGTGATAGGCACACAACCCTCCTGTGTCTGGGCACTGCTGGGAGTGATAGGCACCCACCCCTCCTATGTCTGGGCACTGCTGGGAGGACTCTGCACCCACCCCTCCTGTGTCTGGGCACTGCTGGGAGTGATAGGCACACACCCCTCCTGTGTCTGGGCACTGCTGGGAGGACTCTGCACCCACCCCTCCTGTGTCTGGGCACTGCTGGGAGTGATAGGCACACACCCCTCCTATTTCTGGGCATGTACGGTCGGGACATACACGGGTGTGGGTACGCTCCATTCATACACGGGTGTGGGTACACTCCATTCATACACGGCTGTGGGTATGCTCCGTACATACACTGGTGGGGTGGGGGTACGGTCCGTACATACACTGGTGGGGTGGGGGTACGGTCCATACATACACGGGTGGGGTGGGGGTACGGTCCGTACATACACGGGTGGGTAGTTGGTATGCTGCATGCATACACGGGCGGGGGTACGCTCCATTCATACACGGGTGTGGGTACGCTCCGTACATACACTGGTGGGGTGGGGGTACGGTCAGTACATACACTGGTGGGGTGGGGGTACGCTCCATTCATACACGGGTGGGGGTACGCTCCATTCATACACGGGTGTGGGTACGCTCCGTACATACACTGGTGGGGTGGGGGTACGGTCCGTACATACACTGGTGGGGTGGGGGTACGGTCCGTACATACACTGGTGGGGTGGGGGTACGGTCCGTACATACACGGGTGGGGTGGGGGTACGGTCCGTACATACACGGGTGGGGAGTTGGTATGCTGCATGCATACACTGGTGGGGGTACGCTCCATTCATACACGGGTGTGGGTACGCTCCGTACATACATTGGTGGGGTGGGGGTACGGTCCGTACATACACTGGTGGGGAGGGGGTACGCTCCATTCATACACGGGTGTGGGTACGCTCCGTACATACACTGGTGGGGTGGGGGTACGGTCCGTACATACACTGGTGGGGTGTGGGTATGCTCCATTCATACACGGGTGTGGGTACGCTCCATTCATACACGGGTGTGGGTACGCTCCGTACATACACTGGTGGGGTGGGGGTGCGGTCCGTACATACACTGGTGGGGTGGGGGTATGCTCCATTCATACACGGGTGGGGGTACGCTCCGTACATACACTGGTGGGGTGGGGGTACGGTCCGTACATACACGGGTGGGGAGTTGGTACGCTACATGCATACACGGGTGGTGGTACGCTCCATTCATACACGGGTGGGGGTACGCTCCGTACATTCCTGTACCCACAGTTTGCAGGCCTGGGTACGTACCGTCCCCAGGCCTTAAGAGCGTGGGTATGGGCCGTACCACGCCCACCACTACGTCACCCCGACAATGGCGGTACGGCCCGTACCCACGTTCGAATGGCCTGGGTACGGGCCGTACCAGCATTGTTGGGGTAATGTGGGGGTACACGTGGTACGACCCGTACCAACGCTCTGAGGGCCTGGGTACGGTTCAGACCCCCAATGGGGTGCCGTAGGGGTACGCACCGTCCCCAGCCCTTCAGGGCGTGGGTACGGGTCGTACCACGCGTACCCCCACATCACCCCAACAATGCTGGTACGGCCCGTACCCAGGCCATTCGAACGTGGGTCCGGGCCGTACCGCCATTGTCGGGGTGACGTAGTGGTGGGCGTGGTACGGCCCGTACCCACGCTCTTAAGGCCTAGGGACGGTACGTACCGGTATTGTTGTGTTGCCGGTTCACGTCAACATCCACTTCCGTTGTGGGGGACGCTTGCGTTGCTGGACACGCCCCCACCCCCTCGAGGTGACCAGGTCCTGCAGGTCAGGTATGTCCAGGGCATGTGTGATTTGTGACTTGTGTGGGGGTTATGTGTCCTGCCCCTGCCCCCCCTTTGCCCCTGGGTGTTATTCTGACCTTCTGCGGTGTCTGCGTCGGTGCCTGTAGAGCAGGTGGACTGCTATGAGGGCTGGGATGACACGTAGGTTCGGGTCCATGGCTGTCCGTCGCGTACAGGTGCTCCTTGTGTGCGTTGTCCTGATTTCCCGGCAGTTTTTGGCAGCCGGAAAATATAATCCGTGCGGGGTGACGTCGGTGCGGATCGTACTTCCTGGTTCGTGAACCGCAGCCTGCATGCGTCCCGACGTCACGTCGGAGCATTCCCGGATCACATTCGTATGTATATTATCGTTGGTCGGTGTTTGGTACGATTCGTACGGAAATGGTGTTTCCATACGAATCGTACTTGCATGTTTGTAATGTTTATTTCCCGGGTACGAGTCGGATGGAGAAAACGCTCCGACCGACGGTTCGTACCCGGTTTCTCCAGGATCCGAATCGGCACCATAATAGCAGAGCATACTGGAAGGCTTAGGCAAGAAAGTACCTATACTCTAAAAGTGGTAGTTTCAAACACAGAATATAAAAATAACCTTCACTAAAAGGTGTATTTTAATATTCTGAGCTCATGCATACTAAATTCGTTTTTCTACCATGTTCTGTGGGTCAATGAGGACTATAGGATGTAATAGTCCAGACCTCCCATTCTGGCCTATGGAGAACAGGTAGCCTTACAGTAGTGAAAAACGAAATTGGGTGTAATTCACTACTAGGACATGCTACACACATCAAAGCATGTCCTACCTTACACATACAATGCACCCTATCATAAGGGTGGCTTACAGGATGCCAAGGGAAGTTTCACGGGCTGGGAAGTGGGTGCACTTCACAGCCAGTTCTGGACTGCACGCAGACACTGCAGTGGCAGGTCTGAGACACACTTTACAAGCTGCTTCTGTGGGTGGCACAAACCAGTGCTGCAGGCCCACCAGCAGCATTCGGTTTACTATCCCTGGGCACACTCAGGCCACGCTACTAGGGACTAACAGGTAAACCAAATAAGCCAATCATGGATGTACCAATTCACATGTCATCTTTACAAATCGAGCATTCGTGCTGTGGCACTGAATGGCAGTGGCACAGCGCCCAGAGCATCTATAACCAGCAAAAACAGAGGAGGCACAGCGAAAAATGGAAGGGAGACTCATGCCAATGGTGCCATGTCTAACAATGGCCCTAGTGTACCAATCCAAGAGTCCAAGAAATTGGTGGTGTCTTTTGCGATGGGACACCTGGTCTTCTTTCATGACCTTTCATAAGTCCCTGAGTGCTACTGTCATCTCACCAAAGTGTTCATTGGTTTCGCTGCGACCTTCCTGCACAGCTGTTGTGAGATGCTTGATGCTCAATGCTCTTTTATCACAAACAGAGAGGGAGAGAATAAACAACGTGGTTGCGTTCTCCCTGAGTAACTTTTTTTCACAAAAAGCAACCACTATTGAATTGGCGAAATACCAGATTCAGAGTAGTGGAAAGATGTTGTTCAACTATCTACTTGACAGGTGGAATATCAAAGATATTGAAGTAAAAGCCTCACTCACGTAATAGTGACATGCTTCATCATAGGCAATTACTCCACACCCAGAGAAGATGGTACTCTCTGGGCGGACTCAACCAAAGATATACTGGGAGTTCCTAGATAAATGAACCACTGGTTAGGCAGGGAACCAGATCAGATTAAAAATACCTATGAGTGTACCCTATTTTAAATTATTTATTATTGGGCACTCATGATATCAGTAAAAACTTATTGTCGGGGTTTCTTTGAACTCGATTTGTTCAATTGTACCCGCTACCGTATGCCAACATGTTTCGGCCCGTCTTGTAGCCCAATCGGGTCTTGGGGCCTTCGTCAGGGCGATATCTTTCTTTTCCTTATGCTATAAGGTCCCTGCGATTAAGCTGTACATGTGCTTACATGCAACTCATTCGTACGTGAGGCCTAATGCACTCACCTGTCCGTATGTGCCTTCCGACTTCAGTAGAATTTTTCTATTGGACATGGGACACAAAGTTAACATGTGTTTCTTTGACGACACAACAACATGAATCTATCTACAGCCCGTCTTGTGCTCGTAGTCGTTGGTTCTTAGTTGTAGTGATGGTGTACCACCTGACTATGTGCTCTCTATGTTAGGGCTTAGTGTAATACATTAATCATTCCAGTTTGCTCACCGCCACATCACATCCACATCTATACACCACACAACGTGATCATCATACTGCTTGTGATTGACTATGAGTGAAAAGGATTGTGGCTATAATGTATTTTCTAGTCATCAATCCTATAGCTCTCTATTCAGGCACCCATTCCCTTGTTGTGTTGTTTATTCATTTCTTAAATATATCACCATGCATAGTGATCATGTATATCTCTTTCATCCAGTCGATTATTCAGAACTTCCGGCGCTCACCTACTGCCCTGTGCCTACTGGCATCATGCAGATCTCGTGTGTTAGGTGCAGTCCTGTAGTCAAACACTGCATCAGAGATAAATAAAGGCAACTATTAGCACGTTCAAAACCGATCTAATGATAAACATCTCGTTCTCTACAAGATTCTAGTTCACGGAACCTTATTACCGCGTTACTATCTTTTTACGGTTTATGGAAATATATTCAGGGACGTATTTATTCTTATTTCGCTTCCGTGCCAGTATTCCTGCTTAGTTCTTCAAATCCTGTGTTGCAGGGTGAACTTTCCCCCTATTTGTATATGTTTTGTTTGCTGTCCCTTTTGTTATAGCTAGTCTTTTTTTGAAATTATTTAAACAGAACAATTTGGAACCATTGGTAAGCTCTACATGCGTCTCTGCTATCAACACAAATCATACGCGATAACAGGCGTCTGAATAACAAAGTGTACCCTCGCTGTCACTTACTTCATCAAGGACCCTGCACCGCCGTTGCACCTAGTCAACCACACCGTCTGCCGTCGGGGATGTGAGTACGGCGGTGTCGGCTTTTAACCGGAGGTGCACGAGCCTGATTGGAGGGCGGTTCTGACCCAATTCTCTAACGTCACGCAACGTAATCACAGCTGTTCACACTTTTACGAGGCTGAACTACAAGACTTGTGGGAAATGTAGTTTATTTATGTCTGGTGCGCCGTGTTCGATCCCCCTCACAGCGAAGGATTTGTTAGTTACAATTTTGAGGAGTATTTCGTTGATCCCTCGTGTAGTTAATTTAATGATAATCGCTTGAAGTGTGTAGAGTTGCTATTTCGCCATTATCTTTGCGGAAATAGCGTGTCTCACCTCACGACCAGTGTTAGTGGGTATGGTGTAGGCAGCCCCACTTGAGTTTCGTATATCTGCTAAACGGCAGGTCATTCTAATCAGTGGATTTATCTAGTTGACTGCACGTTTGTTACCTAATTCCGACTTTCATGGTGTTATCCCCTTGTGTTCCTAAATTATATATATCGAGGACTAATGTTACACCCCAATCTTTTGTTGTTATATATGTCGGAGGTTTTGTTGTCTTTCCAGGACTATGCCTCTTGTCTTTTGCTCCTGTTTACCATGTTTTAGGGATATGTATACTTTGTGGCCCAATCTAAATTAAACCTTCCCGCGGAATTTTCTTCTTATTTCCTGTTGTTGTTTTAAACGGGCAATAGATCTACTTGTGATTGCCATATTCAGAGATATGTAGGCTATGTGGCAAAGCTACGTCATAGAGCACCATGGAATTTCCTCGTTCAGTCCTGATGTTGTGCTTGACAAGCGATAGATCCACCTTTGCTCTAGTTTTAGCAATTGTTTTTCGTTGCAGCTGTCTGGTAGTCTCTCAATTACAGTCCAAGTAAAGTCATCTTCACTGTGTTTCTGCGTTTGAAAATGTCTCATCATTTTTGTGATGGTTTTACCGCACCTAAATGTACTGCGGTGCTCATTGATCCTGATCTTGACCTTACGTGTGGTCATCCCAATGTATATTTTATTGCAGATGCACGTCATTAGGTAAACCACATTGTGGCTGTTGCAATTGCTGAAGGACCTTTGTTCCCATGGTGTTTTAAGGCCCACGTCGATTGTTTTGCTCTGTGTTGTTAATTTGCATACACTACATGATCCGCACGGGTAGTGTCCGGTTACCTCTGGTAGATTCCAGAGTGTGCTCTGTTGGCCTGTTCTGCCTTGTTTCTTTTTTGGTCTGGTATGTACAACAGAGTCTTTGATGGATTTACCTCTCTTAAATGCAAATAGTGGTTTCTCTAGTTTAAGACCCCCAGAGTTCAGTGTTCTCCAATGTCGTAGAACTATGTTCTTTACACTGTTGGAATCTGTTCCGAATGTGGTTACGCATACCAGTTTTTTGTCATCCAGTTTCCTTTTTGGTTCCAAAAGCCCTTCTCTGTTGCAGTTTTTTGCCCTTTTATATGCTTGTTTAATCAGTTTTGTAGGGTAGCACTTTGTCTGCAATTTCTGTGTTAATTTTTTGGCGTGAATTTCCTAATTTGCTTTTTCCGTACAATTTCTCCTTAGTCGTAGGAATTGGCCTACTGGCAAGTTGTCTCGCAGCGCTTTCGGGTGGAAGCTGTCATATCTGAGGAGGTTGTTGGCATCTGTAGGTTTGTAGAACACTTCCGTTTTTAGTGTCCCCTCCGCTGGCCAGATTTTCAAATCCAAAAATGTGATGGAATCTTTTGTTAGAGTCATTGTAAACTTCAAGAATTCATCCCTGTTGTTTAGCCATGTCAGAAATTCTTTTGCTTTTTCGGCATCTCCTTTCCAGACTATAAAGATATCATCTATGAATCTTCTCCATACTCCCAAGTTGGATTGGTACGGGTTGGAGTCACTATAGATGAAACGTGTTTCGAAGTCATGCACGTACAGGCATGCTACACTGGGGGCGCAGGTCATCCCCATTGAAGTGCCATGGGTTTGTAGAAAATACTCCCCTTCAAATTCAAAGTAATTTCTTGTTAGGGCTAATCGTACACATTGAACCACAAATTTTATAGGTGTTATTGATGACCAGTTTTCCAGACCCAGCAGATTTTCTATCACCCTAAGTGAGGCCTCTTGTGGAATACTGGTATACAATGCTTCCACGTCTAATGTCATTAGGTAGTCGGTGGTAGGACTGAAGCTCAAAGTTTGAAGTTTCAATAAGATGTCTTGTGTGTCTTTAAGGTACGAGGGCATTCTCTGCACCATTGGTCGCAAGAAATGGTCGGCAAATCTTGACAGTGGTTCGAGAGCCGAACCAATGCCTGACACAATCGGTCTGCCTGGTGGTGGATGTACGTTTTTGTGCACTTTCGGGAGGATGTAAAAGTATGGAGTTTTTGGGTCAAGTTCTTGTAAAAAAATTTTCCAGTGTTTTTATTTCAATAAGGAGGGCATCTGAGAGTCTTTTAGCAGTCTTAATAATTAAGACCAGCCAGTCTCTGCTGCATTTCCATGCGATCAAGGACCAGCTGCGTCTAAATTCGGGGTCATTCAGGAAAATTCGTGGGGAGTTTGCCACAATCAAACCGTTGGGTGCTATATTACCCCTCAAGTATTCAGTCATGATGGCTCCGTGAAGTAAAGTTTTGAGTTGGGTCCTTTTCAATTCTGTTAGAGAGTCCCAATCGCCATTGTTTTGGTTGACGTGTGTGAGAGTAGTGTCGGAGATCAGTGGTGGCATTGCTAAAATGGATGATATTTCATCTTCGTCATATGCTAATCCCTCGGCCATCTTGGCGGGATGATTGCAAGTCTGTGGGGTCACCTGTCAAGTAGATAGTTGAACAACATCTTTCCACTACTCTGAATCTGGTATTTCGCCAATTCAATAGTGGTTGCTTTTTGTGAAAAAAAAAAAAAAAAAAAAAAAAAAAAATGATGCTCAATGCTGTCACTCATCTCCCCCATGTTGCTTGCAAGAGTCGAAAGGTGTGCCTGCATTTACCGCATTTGTTTGACTTGCAGGCGCTGTACCCTCAACATTGCTTACTTAAGACCAGCAAAGGATGTTGAACTGTCGCCTTCGCCAGCTCTCATCAGTGCAGCTGCCCTGCGTCTCCTGATTCTGATGTTCCTACGTTGCAGCTGGACACGTGGTCTTGATGTGGGTGTATGCATAGGCTGTGCTGTTGGAGGGTTAGGCTGTCCCTCATCCTCTGTTTCTAGAGCAGGCAATTGTGCCACTGTGATCCTGCGTCTTGTTGGAGCTGGTGTTGTGGGTGCTGGTGACACTGCAATGTCTTCTCCTGACTGTGACTCACTCTACGGGGGGCATGTCCTTCACCGTCATCTGACTCCTGCTCAGGTGCATCCGTGATGTTGAACAGTGCATTTTTTATTAGCATATGTGGACATTTGTTTACTTTTGAATATTGTATTGTTAAATAAAGTTATATTGCAACACACTGTGCAGAGATTGACTTGCTTGTCATAATTGTTCCAACTTTGATGGTTTGCTACCCACTTGCCTTCCCATTTGGATTTGCTGACTGCTATTCCCATAATGCATTTGTGTGTTACAAGTAAACAAGGTCTGGAATACTATGTTCTACACTTATCCGGATCTGACTTACGGAGTTTGTTTGGTAGTGATACTAACATTGAATAGTAATTTGCATGCATCTTACCTTGGGAGGTACTGGGCGGTGCTGAGGAATCTATTGATGTCACTCCAACAACAGCCTCCGGCAGAAGGGTGGACTCCACAAGATCCTCCAAGGCTGTGGGTGATGTCTGTTTGGATGGCCCACCTCCAGTTTTTTTTGCTTCAGAAAGCCTTGCAGCAACCCTTTTCTTGGCCCTGCTCTGCAGGTCATACCACCTTTTGCGCAAATCAGATATGGAGCGCTGTGGGACACCCACTGCGCTGATTTTGCATTTAATTCCCAGCCATAATTTCGTTTTTCAGATTCTGGGACCTGCAGTGACTGTTTACCAAACAGTTTTTCATGGCTCCTCACAACTTCTTTAATCAGTATTTCCAACTTCTTCTCCCTGAATTTCATCTTCCTTTTGCGCTCCTTCTGTGGTGTTTCTGATGCCATGCTGGTAACTGCACCGGTTCAAATGTTTTCCAAAAGCTGTTCTCACTCTACTTTGCCATTCCTTAGCTTTTATTTTGAATTGAAAAGATATTTGTTTGAACAATATGCTATAAAAATTAATACATTCACTCACCTACAATGTAGTGATATGCCATCTTCAAAACCAGACTTTGAACATCTTAGTCCTAGTTACTTGGATTCATCTGTTCTAACTTCTACTACTCCAAATGACTTAATTTACATTTTAGACTGTAAAGAAATATAGTGTGTTGTATGTGAATGAGATCATTGTAGGTAGATTTTTCATTGTTATGAGTAAATTGTTAGATGTAGGTGTTACATAGGTGTGGGTGTGACTTTTACTCAAAATATTATGTTATTTCTGTTTAAATGGGTTTCTATTATGAGTTGTGTTAGGGGAAAAGGTGCAAAGGAATGATGAAATGTTATATTTTAGTAAGGGTATGTAGTGAATTGTGGGAGATATCATTTAGTAAACTTGTGTGGAGATGATTAATTTGTTAGAGGAGAGCTAGTGTTTGTACGGACCAGTCTATACTCCACTTGGAATTCCTGTAACGACTTCAGTATGGAGTTTTGACAACACCTTCTCCTTCCAGGGCATGAGGCCTGGGAGAGCCAATACTAGTTGCTAGGGCTTCTTGGTGTGCCCTCGAACCAGGGGAACAAACTCTCCCCCGCAGGTCATTCCACCCCTTGTGAGTGTCGGGTGCTGGAGACAGAATTCACCTTCTCGACTATTTTGTCTCACGTTTGCCTTCTCTGGCTCATGGTTGTTGTCTGGACCAGTACTCCAAACAACTGAGGGGTATATTCAAAAGAACGTGTGATAACTACCGCCAGAGTAGCGTAACGCAACTTTCAATATCGCAGCCCATCGCGGGAAAATAACCCTGTGTCAATGTGGAATTCACAACAAGGCGGTACCATGCGATAGACACCAGATAACGCGTCAAATGTCAGCGTCAAAATCGACGCCACGCCGTAAAAATGTGAAACGCGAATGCGAAAAATCATGCGAAGAGGACATTTGCAGTACACAAATCAGCGAAGACTACCCACAGGCCTGCAAATCCCATGTGCCTGGCGGCAAAAAGCAACGTAAAAGCAAGAAAACAAAAAACAAAAAACATTTCAAACTGCGTAGCAACATGGATGCACCCGGACCGAGTGCAGAGGACAAGCCCGACACCACAAGCCCCACGGAGGACCAGCCAGGAAACCCGCGTTCATGGAAGGGCAAGGACAAGAAGAAGAGGAAGACGGGGTTCAGTCCTCAGGAAGACCGGATCCTCGTCACGGAGGTGACCGAACACCATCAACAACTGTTCGGCACCTCCACTGGCACCCCAAACCGAAATATGGCAGGCCATCGTAACCAACGTCAATGCAGTCAGAGTGTCCAGGAGGTCACTGGCGGAGGTCAAGAGGCGCTGGCATGATCTGAAAAGGAAGACCAAACATAAGCTTGCCGACAACAGGGAGGCAACAACTGCGACTGGAGGTGGGCCTCCTTCGACACAGGAGGAGCTGGATGAGCTGGAGCAAATGGTGGCCACAGTCAGCAGTGAGGAGATGGTAGCAGGATTGGGGGGTCTGGACACAGCATGATACGACCTGACACAACAACAACAGGGTGAGTAATGACCAGGGACGGTGGGGGATGGGGGAAGATGGGCACAATGGCACACTGCACACTCACAATGAACATGGAACATGTCCCTGATTGCATGGCACACTGCAGCACACATAGAAACGCCAAGTAGGCCCCCATCCACAACATGCAAGGAGAGGCCCCCCCTATCACCAATATCACCACCGACCCATGCACATGTGGCGAATCCAGCAAAGCTGCGGCTCTGTGTCCCACACTGACTATGCAAGTAACAATTCATGGCAGCAGCCCAAAAAAAATGACATGGCCCACGAATCGACATGGAGGTAGCCCAGTGCGGATCACATTCGTAAAGGAGCAGGTCACACCCTGACATGTCCACGTGCACCCACAATCCATGGCTTACAATACACGCAACAGATGAACAATGCACCAGGCCACAAAATCTGTCTGAGAGCACATATAACCCAAGTCAAAAGCAAATCAGGCACTGAAAAGCACACAATTCAAAGGCACTCCGCCTCAAAGGGAGAAGGCCACACGAAATCAGAGCTGCAGGGGCAAGTCCCCCCGCAATGCAGCACACACACATAGCAATCACAGGACATCAGCAACGACGGCAATGTGGTACAATGTGCAACACCACAGGACAGAGCCCACAACAGGTTCCGTTCGTGCGTAGTAACAGTCCACTCACATCTGGCATTGCCTGACTGATAATGAACGGGTACCACCACACATCCGTCATGTATTGGGAAAACACACTGACTGCCATTGAATAGCCAGCTCCCCCAAAACATTCATAATGTACATTGGCATGCAGTCTGAATGTAAACATATGCAAATCAACAACATACATGTGAAACCCTCTTAACCTGCATCTCCCCTTAATATTGCAGAGGGACAATCAACACTTACTGAAGAGCAGAACACAAACCCCATCATTGATGATGATGTAGAGGACAACCTGCACATATGTCAAGATACCCTCCAACGGATACTGGACAGCCTCTGCACCCCACCCCCAGGAACAGGGCAGGCCAGCTTGCTCAAGGTGACCCCACCACCTGCACAGACCACACAGCAGGAAACACACACCAACACGGCTGTCTCCCAAGACCCCCTCGACCAATACATGGAGCACATACAACGTGTGTGGTTATCCCAGGTGGAGTTGGCTGACCAGCTGCGGGTGGGTTTTGAGCTTGTGGCAGCCAAACTTGATGCCATACGTGGGTGTCTGAGTCCCATCATGGACCACGTACAGTCCGTATTGGACAACCCCTGTCCGCACCATGCTCCGATACAGACCTTGGCTGACCTCGCTGGTGCCATGAATCGTACACAAGAACTGTGTGGGCAGACAGGCACCAGCCATGACAGTATAGAGTTGGGACAGATGCGGAGGTCAATGGAGAACATGGAGCGGATGCAAGCTGGAAGGATGTCTGACACAGATGGACACCAGCGAGTAGCAGCTGGGGACTTCAATGCCCTGCAGTACTTCATCTTGCCATTGCTGCCACTGAGCCGGTCCTAGATGACTGCAGCGGGAACATCGACACACACAGCTCCAACCCCTGATGTGTCCGTGGCACACAGTGATGCTGCTCCATCACCTTCGCAGTCTGATGTGTCAGTGGCACACAGTGATGCAGCCATCACCCTGACACACACACTGGACACAGAACCCGTATCAGGGGAGTAAGAAGGGGATGTGAACAACTGTGTGGGGAAGGAGGCAGTTGCAGCCATCACCACCGTATGGCCTGTCCCTGCCTGGTTATGACCTATGCATCATGGCCTGGGAAACACCTCATAGTGACCCCCGGAACACTGCGACTTTCACCCGGACCCCTACACGGACTGCTATTTCTTCACCGCTGGTCAATTACACAGCTATCCTGCTGCGGACAGCACTCTCCCGCTTCCCAATCATTGTGCAATTCCCAAAAGGACTCTGGTTGGCACACCACTGGGCATCCATGTGATGTGGGCTTGGATGGCCATGTACAGCCCCAGCTCCCGCAATCACCTGAATGTGAATAAAACATTCTAAATCACATAGATGTGTCATCACTATGTTCACTCACGTGTGGAGGTATGGCTGGATGTAGGTACAATGATTGCACATGAAGGTACACCCTGGTAACTGACATCTATGCGCATGTGAATCCCTGAGACACATGGCCAATTGGATGACTGTGAAGGTGAGTACTAGCTGTGTCCTTATTGCACATCAACAACAATCTCACAACCCCCAACGTAGGCACACGTCCATGTATTGAATAGGGCTGTGTGTAGGACTGACCCAAACGAAAGCAGGCCAGGAGTGGTGTTCTAAAGCACATGTGATACCAGAAGTTCACTTTGCATACCTACTCACACACATCTGTGTGGACACATTCTGTTGTGCTATATGACATTGCTCCACATGGTCAGGGGTTGGACACCATACTCACATTGCTGAAGTCACGTAAGTGCACATGGCGTCAAGCACCTATCCAATAATAAGGTCTGGCTCACAGAGGTGGAGCTTGCCAAAGGGACACCCCCCCATTGCACATGTTTCAGTCAGTTCCTCCCTGTGTAGGGACGATGCTCATTGTGGTGCAAGAGTGGACAATCCAAACAACACACCTCCCAGTTAGACACCCGTGGAGTTGCATAGAGTTTATTGGCAAGTGCGTGTCAGTACGGACGAGGCAAGGGCCACAACAGGCAGGGACATGCTTAAGACACTCACACGCAGAATGGATACATGTCGAAGTTCAGAAAATGTTGGGGCTAAAATGGGCAACATTCATCACGGATGTCAACGTTCTCAGCCCACCTTGCCTTGCTGGATGAGTCATGTGTTGTTTGGCGTCTGCCCATTTCCCCGTGTGTAGGGGCACGACTCGCTGCCCATGAGATCTGCATAGTGCTCTGCCTCCGGAGTGTACTGATTGTCTGCTCTGCTGACAGTGATCAGGTGTGAGGGTCCGACAGGTTCACATGTCATGCTACATTGCCACATGTGTGCTCTCCCCCAGCAGTGTGTCCGAATTTGTAAAGTTGCCAAACTACGCTGTGTTGCACCGGGCATGGACCTGCATCGCCTTGAACAGGTGTGTGTACACACGCGTTGTTCCACGAACATGCATCCAGAGCCCGGATGAAGGCAGACGTATCCTCTGTTGTGGTGGGATGTGTGAGCTATCCCCACAATGCAACAAGTTGTTGGGACATGTGCTGTGGGTGCCAATCGGATGTGGCTGCAGCTTCATGTGCAATGTGTTCCAATAGTACATCGTTGTCATGTTCAAGGAACCCCAGGGGAGCCAATCCATTAAGTGGTCTGGGCAGGTGTGCTCAGCCCAAGCCGTTTCACCAATCCACAGCAAAGCCCAATAGGGGAGCGCCTTGATGTGGTCACTGCACATGAGGAATTGTGCAATCTCCCATGCACAACTACCAATACATACGCAGTATGTCAAGGCATCCCATGCACGGCTGTCTCGGTTACACTCCTGTTCGTGATCCAACAGGGGGCACAGACACAAGTCATAGCGCAATTCATCAACAGTTGTGTTGGATAGGCAGACATCCATGGGACACTCGAATATGCATGTTCGGCAGTGGAACCAGGGCTGGATGCAGGTGACGTAGGCAATGCGGAAGTTGAGCCGGTAACTGATCTGCAGCACAGCCAGTGGCACTGCGCCCAGTAAATGCAGCATACGTGCACGGTATTGTTCCACGTGACGGGGGTTGTGCATGTGCCCGGTATGGCCTGCCATTGTGTTGGTGCATCTCGTGGAACGGACACTCTTCTGTATTGCGGCAGTTTTGTGGATATGCCACAGCTCTGAGCAATGATTCGGTTGTGTGTGCAAAGTTGGGGAGAGTGGGTTGCTGTTTCCGTGAGTGTCAAGGGCATGCCATGCAGGGGTACTACAGGCAGGGGCTTCTGTGTGTAGGGTGCAGATGAGTCAGATAGTTCATTTGCGAAATGCGTGGTGTGGGAGTCGTCCCCGTCTGCCATGGCATCTCTCTCAGGGTGTTCCAGGCGCGTTCTGGACCAGGGTCAGAGGTGCAGGTGTCCTCCCGCCTTCTGCATTGGAATAATGGAGCTTTCATCCCTGATGTTTGTCTGACTACTACTTGCGTTTTCGGAATGTGATGTGGATTTGGCGCTGAGATTGGGACAGGGCCTTGGGCTCACGGTGTATGGATGGCAATACACACACACACGCTGGCATGTGGAGGCAGATGCCCGAGGGGCCTTGCGCTGCTTTTGCAATCTCACTCCCTCTCTCTTCCTCGCTCTATTCCTCCCTTTCCTTTGTTGGGCACATGGCACACCTTCTTCTCTTGGATTTGGTCTTCCAGGCTGTGTGCTACAGATTGTCCAGTGAGGTGCCGCTAGGACTCATCCTACGGGTTGTCTGGGCTTTTGTTTGTATGGTGTTTTGTGTTGGTGTTTGCATTGCTGTTTGACAGAGTCTCCATTTCCTGGCCATGCATGTCTGTTGATTCTCCTGCTTGTGCGACATCAGGCAAAATGTTTGTATTGGGATTCTTGGTGTTGATGTGCAGTTTCTTGGTCCGGGGCTGGGGGTGGTCCCGTGGGGGTGTTGCGGGCCTGGGTGGGGTGTCGGAGGGTGTTGTGGCCCTCTTGGGTGTCCGGGCCTCATGATGGGTGGCTCTATGGCTTCTGTTGCCCTTCGGGTGTGGCCCTGGGCTGATATCCCTTTTGGGGTGCAGGCTGCCGTCCGACTTTACACCAGGTCAAAGCAAGTGTAGATTTCCTGGTGCTAACGCGCCTTATCGCCTGTTTTGTGTTTTTAACGCCGAGGTCATTGAGAATGTTGTGGTGCGATGTTGTCGCGGATTTTGGCACAGGAACGCCCACTCTGCATCTCATTAGCGATAGTTGGACAGGGCTTCTGTGGTGATGTTTTTTGCGGCTGCTATCACGGGTAAACTGGTGCTGTGGGCTGTTTACACCGGCTTGTGAATGGGGAGTTATTTTTATCGCAACTTTGGCTGCGATAAAGTGCCGTTGACTCTGCGATAGTTTCTTGTGAATATGCCCTTAAGGCTCTACCATATTAACCTCTTCCACAATAACAGTTGACTCATTTTCAGAAAATCTTTGCTTCCATCTTCCAGGTATTTTGAAAAATAATGATGACGAAGGTATACTTCTTATGCTTTGTGTCGCGAGTGGTAAATGATTTGTGTGGTTTCAGCAGTGTCTTTTGAATGGTGAACTGCGGATGTTGCTGACCAGTTTATTTTGAGCAGGTGTGTGTTGACTAATGTTGTCTGTCAACTTGACCAACATGTCTGCTGTCCGAACTCCCGTCCACCATTGCTGTCCTCCATCATGAGGTTACCCCCATCCCACTCTGATGGCAGATAACTCTAAATATGGTGGACAAGTGTGTACACTTCAAAGCTAATGGAGTTGTATCTGTTGACGGTGTGCGGGGGACTCACGATGAAGGACTGAGCATTGGCAGATGGGCTGTCTTCCATCATAAAGATGGCAGTCCGTCAGGCCCAATCCTAAGTACGGCGAGTGGAAATCCATTAGCATGACTTATGGATCAGTCCCTCCATGACAGAGAAACAATAGTCCATCTGCTAAAATCTAAATCACGCCCAAAGCCTCTAATAGCCCTTGCTCATTCAATTGTTTTGCTTTGCTTTTATGATAACATGTTGTTGGATCTATATCTTTTTTATAATGTAAATATGTAAGCACATATTGACTTTCGTAAACATACAATGAAAATGCTGCTCTTTTGTCTGAAGTATCTGCTATGCAATATTTTCTGATGTTTGCCTTTTAAGTTCACAACTAACAGAACAAAATTCATCTTATGACTCTTTTGGAGCATGTGGCTTAACTCACAGGATGCATATTGTTGTAGCCCAAGATGTTATTTCATTATGGGATTTTCTTTCTTGGGCAGCTGGGCAAAACACACAAAGGGGCATATTCTCAAGGAGCTATCGCCAAGTTATTGGTACTTTATCGCAGCCAAAGTCGCGATGTATTTACCGCCCCATTCACAAGCCGGTGCTAACAGCCCATATCACCAGTTTCCCGGCGATAGCATCCTCCAAAAACATCGCCATGGAAGACCCCGGCAACTATCGCTAATGAGATGCAGAGTAGGCATTCCCGAGCAAAAAGCAGCAACAACACCACTCCACAACATGCGGGACAGTGGACATTCTGACAACATCACGGATGTGTGTTTGTACTTGTACATTGTCAACTCACATTTCCCTGCTATGCCTCATGTGATTGGCCAGTTTCTGCACACAAGCGGCACCAGTTGTGTCCTCTGTTCTGTGGTGGACGTGTTGCAGATTGTGCCACATCGTTGTCAATGTTGATGTGCTCTGCAAGTGATGTGTGTGTGCCGCATTTTGGGGGAGTCGGCCCTGCAGCTCTGATTTGGCTGCCCCTCATCCCTTACATATAGTGTGCCTCTGACTTCTGTGCTTATACAGTGCTGAGATGTTGCATACTTGGATGCATTGGGCTCTTGGTGGGAGTTGGGACTCTGGGGCATGGTTTGTCCGCAGTTGTTCTTTACTTTAATTTTGCCTGTGTGCCATTGTGGCCATCTCCCTCCCGTCCCCCTAGTCCCTGGTCGTTACTCACCCTGTTGCTGTTGTGTCCGGTCATGTTGAGCAGTGTCCTTGCCCCCAACTCCTGCCACCGTCTCCCCACTGATGACTGTGGACACCATTTCCTCCATCTCGTCCAACTCCTCCTGTGGCGCTGGGCTCCCACCTCCAGTCTGCATTGCTGCCTTCCGGTTGTTTGCGAGTTTCTGCTTGGTTTTGTACTTGACATCATTCCAGCGCCTCTTGACCTCTTCCATTGTCCTCTTCAGCACTCCGACTGCATTCACCTTGTCCACGATGGTCTGCCATATTCCATTTTTAGTTGCCAGTGACACAGTGGAGGTGACGAACAGTAGTTGATGGTGTTCTATCACCTCCGTTATCAGGATCCTGTTTTCCTGCGGACTGAACCTTTTCTTCCTACTCTTCTTCTCCTTGCCCTTCCCTGACCCCGAGGTCCCAGGCTGGTCCTCCGGGGGGCTTATGGGGTTCTGGTTGTCCTCTGCACTTGCTCCGGCTGCCTCCATTGTGCTTCGCTGTTGTATGGCTTTTGTATGTGTTTTTTTTCCAACTTTTGTGGTGCATTTTCCTGCATGTCGCGTGGGGATTGCAGGCCTGAGGCTGGTTTTCACTGATTTCTGTATCGCGATTTGCGTCATCGCCGCTTTTTCGCATTTTTGTGGCGTCGCGTTGATTTTAACGCGTTCATTTGCCGCGTTGTGGTGGGTATATCGCATGGTGCCGCTGTGTTGAGAATCCCACGTTGACACGGTGTGGTGTTATTTTCTTGTGAAAGACTGCGATGTGAAGAGTTGCGTTATGCTACTTTTGTGGTAGTTATCACACGTTCTTGAGATTATCCCCCAAAATCACCTATTATCAAACACTGCCAATTACAAAACATCCGATCCATTAGCCTCACCAATGTTTGTTTTGTTTTGTGGTTGTAAACTCCCATAAGTATATTAGTTTAGTTCAGAAGACTATTTGCCAGGTTTTGAGGAGGAAGCAAACAGAAATTGTGCTAGTTAATTTTTATGCAATTTCTACTGAAGCTCAAAGAGCCATTTTCACTGATGTAGGATGGTTTTCAATTGGGGTTAACTATGCCGTGCAAACTCAGCATTTCTGTTGCCATTACAAGCAATTATAAGCAGTGTTACGATTGTTGGAAATATACTGGCAAATTTGTTATATCTAGCTCTGAAAGTCACTGTCATAAAAAGTAGCAGAAAGGCAAAAAGGGTCAAAAACTAATAGTGCTCGAGGAGAAAAACCCTGAAGCAGGTCCGTGGGAGCGGAATGTAGGTCACCACAGTGCACCTCCTCATCAGAGGTAAACTTATAGTGCCTGCACATATTGCTTGAAATTACACCACTATGGTCAGGTGTTGCTGACAATTCCTCCAGTGGATTGGCCCAGCAAATGTAATTCCATTGGCAAAATTCGCTATTTTGGCCAAAATCTTGCTGGCGGACAAGCCAGCAAAAAACGGCAGAAATTTCTATATGTAGATGATTATCCTCCATTCACATAGAGTAGGAGAAAAATCAGCAAGTGGTGGAAAATTGTCTTTCTGCAAACTGAACTGTAAATTGTAATAATATAAAAATGAGAGAGATTTGGCATGAGATTGTAATGGACGCATCACAAGACTGGAGCATTACTATCAATGTCCTTACCTTATTTTTCTGGTTCACACATGCAATGGCTTCAGGTCTCCCCTTTTCGGTGGTCAGGTGGTTAAGGATTTCTTCCACCACAGGCAGATGGCAGTGACGTGCCGCCACATGAAGGGGATTGTCTCCAACCTGGGAAAGGAAGAGTGGGGAAGAATTTTAGGATGTGAAATGCCTTCTTCTGAACATTCTGCGCAGCAACTGAACCCAATGAATGAATGAAAGTAACTCCTCCAAAAGAGAAATGTTGTAGAGCATTTTCTGCTTAACCCTCCAGAAAAGACGAAATAATTCACCTATATTCACATATATGTTTCCTTTACAGTTTTAAATCTAGCACTACAAGTACCATAATGCGATGAATAATACAGAATTGGATGGCATATATGGTGAGGTATCTGCTATATGAGTGCACAGACAATCCACTAATCTGAGCACAGAGAGGCTTTTAGGAGTCCATGGGAGTGACATTTGTGAGTATGGTACCGAGATGAACTGTATGAACAGATCTGAGGTTCTATTAAAATCAACAAAGCCCTTAAAAATGGGCATGAATTAGACAGTACTCCATGGTGCCCAATTAGCACCCAATGAATGACATGTGACTGTAAGCTGCACTTCATATGGTATAATGTATTGCCCAGTTGTGATTTACTACCAGAATCTCAACATTAAAATATGGGCTGTAATATCGATCACCAGACCATTGTGATCGTAAATGTGTATAGCTAATTATAGGTTTACCATACTTAATTCAGCTCTACTTTGATGATATGTACATCCTCAAGGTACATAAATGTGGAGTTAAGAATAATACATCTATGTTTATCACTTACCAACGCATACTTAGCTTCCTGAAATTCTGGTAAGCGATATTTTGGCATAATAATATTTTAGTCCTTGATATTTTTGGCCATATTCTCAAAAATGCCCATCTGGCCTTACTTGGTTTTGCATCTGCGGTTTACACCGCAGGGCACTTTGGTATTACAGAAGGGGCTGCAGACGCTTGTGTGGCCCTTTTGTGATACAAATCACAACTGCACTAAATATGCACCAAAGCAAACACAAGGAGACGATGGACGGAGCGCTGAAACTTTTCAGACACTCACCCTCATTCACAGATCTGGGTTGAAGCCATCAGCGTTCTTTATCTCACTTCGCCACCTCAGCTCAGACACAGATATATGCAAATCAGTCTTGAAAATGTGCCTCATGGGAACTGTCGATCCCGAACTGCCAAGCCAAGTCTTCCCTGGACCAGAAACAAGCATCCTGGGACCGGATTCGGAGTAACACCCCATATCAGCTAGGCTAGCTTGAATTCAGTGGCAAAGTGAGCAAGGGACCCACGCCTGGGCATAGCCTGCCACATTAGGGTGAACAAAGCAAACACAAGAAGATGATGGACGGAGCGCTGGAACTTTTCAGACACTCATCCTCAGTCACAGATCTGGGTTGAACCCATCATCATTCTTTAGCTCACTTCGCCACCTCAGTTCAGACCCACCATATGCATGGGAACAGTCCAGCCCAAACTGCCAGGTCAGGTCTTCCCTGAACCGGAAACAAGCATCCTGGGACCGGTTTGCTAAATGTGCACCAACCTGCTCTCATAGAAGCATCCCTCATTTTCATCGGACAGTGACATCATGCAAATGAGGAAATCCTTTGCCTCTGCACCGGAGCCCTATTATAGACATAGGCCGAAAGGCATTGAGGCCATCAGGAAGTGCACATACTATGCACCGCATAGAGATGGCGTACAATCAGTGCGCCGCCCTAGGGTATTCCATGTAAGGGGGAGTCAAAGGGTTCTCTGCACCCCCAGAGAGGGAGGTATTGACAACGCAGGCATTCCTACACAGGTAGGAGCAGTTAGTCATTGCAATTCCCTGCAGGGGGATCTGTACTTCACTTTAAAATGCACAGTGAAAGGCAGACCTATGGTTCCAAACTGTTGGTTCTCCTTTCTGAAATGCGCTGCACCCAAGACAGGCGATCGTTTGGGTCTACACTGGGGACAGTGCAGTCAATGTAATGGGGTGCACTGATCCGGTCTACTCTCGCCTCACCCAGTTAAAACCATGCCACCACGCAGAGGAGGACACCGTGTCTGTAATATGAGTCCTGATGTACAACTTGTGTTGTCCCGGAAGCAGACAAACCCAGGCAGCAGTGATAACCATCTCTTGAAAATTAAGAGACAACTGTGTTGTAAATACCCAGAGCAACACTGCTAGTGCATAAGTCAATGCAGGGCATACACGGTCGGACTGGGGAAAGAAACCAGCCCTGTCAATTTCACTTGACCGGCCTCGGGGGTAGGGGGGTTATGGCACTGAAAAGTTGTAGCTGCGAGCACCGCTGCTGCTTTTATTTTGTTACAGGTGGCTGATATTGCAGCACTGCTGTAAAAGCGGCCCCCAGTGACAAAACTGGTCCCCACAGCCGCAATCCAGCGATAATCGCACAAGGTTTGGCGATAGCTTGTTGATAGGGCAGGGCATACTTAACCATGATCTCCACCTTCCATTGGATATCATGGTTAAGTCAAACTAAAAGCAGCCGTAAGAAAAGTAGCGGTAACCATGGTTAGCGCTACTTTTCTTATCGCTATGCTTGTTAGAGTGCCCATTGATAATTGGAGAAATGTCGGTTAGCGACATTTCTCCAGTTATATTGGGAAGGAACGCCCACTTTGCATCTCATTAGAGATGCAAAGGTGGGCATTACGGGAAAGGGTGCTAAGGAAAGGATTCACGCCATAGTGTGACCTTGCTGATAAAGCGATCAAATTATCACCGCTTTTCGTCCGAAAATGGACACTAAAGCGGCGATAATTCTATCGCGTCGCCTTGATGATATGCCCCTAAATCAGGCCCTAAGTCAGAAGGTAAAATCTTTGACCGGGATGAACCTGGTTGGCATATCGAACCCACGCTTCATTGAAATCACCCTAGGTCCCGGTCTACCAAGACTTCAGACTGTCATTGGAGCCTAGCGCTTTTTGGAGCTATTCCTACTTAAAACACTTTAAAAAATCATATGTCCTGGACTTCTTTTTGGAATTTTGCCACTTTGGTGTAATTTTGTGTATTTCATTTTACTCTATTTGTCTAGATGGTGTGGGACTTTTATTGTTTGGCATTTTTATTTTACTACTGTTTTGATGTCTCCTAAAACTTTACACATTGCCCTAAGTTAAACCTGTCTGCTGTGTGCCATTTTGGGAACTGATCTGTTAGTACAATGAATTCGGTAGATGTCCTTGCACAAATTGCAATCACTTTTTACTGACTTGATTTTAGTACATTTCGAATAAAAAACGCAAACTGTAAGGTTGTTGTTAGTAGCAATTTACAATTTCTTACTTGGAATCTTTGTACATGAGGCCCAGAGTGCCGAACTTTAATGAATAGTTGTTTGTGTTTCTTTAGTTCAATTGGAGCCTAAACCCTTCATCAAGGGACGATGAATGTCAAGAAAACAAAGGCAACCTTGTTACCACAACTAGACACCCCCTCTCACCCAAATGAAGAGCTTAGGTTTGAACTGCATATGGGTTTGTAACACAAAAATATTATTTTCCATGAATAATTAAGGAATTTAAAATCATCACTGCTGATACTTAAAGGATTCAAGGAAAATCAATGGCCAAGAATACATTTTTAACTGAAGCTACACTTACAATGAACTCTTCATGAAAGTTTGAATCAGAGCAGTGTATTTATTAGAGATACCACACGACTGAAGTGCCTAGACTATAGCCCTGCCTGCATTTCAAGCATCACGGTTTGTTCATATATATATATATATATATATATATATATATATATATGAAACAACCAACACGTATAAACGTGTAAAATGAAGAGCACTCCAGCAAAAATCCAGGGACAATGTTTTTCAAAGCATAAATGCTTTATTCGGCAAGTTCCCCCCCGTGCTACCCCCGAAACGCTGACAAAAAAAAAAAAAAATATATATATATATATATATATATATATATATATATCTATATATATATATATATATATATATATATATATATTACCTACTGGCGGTCGCCAGTAGGTAGTTATAGTTAGGACCGTGTTTCCATAGGAAATCTCAAAATTCTATTTTGAATAACTTTGGCACCGGTTGACGAATCCTCGCGAAATTTTCAAAACTAATGGGGCGCTCCGCTCAGCTCCTACCCTGAAAGTTTCGGGGGATTCGTCAAGCGGGGGCCGAGAAAAAGGGGGGGTCCCAAAAGACGTTTCCCCATGCATTTTTCCATAGGGACTTTAGTCGCAGCTACAGCCCGAACGGCTGAACAGAATTATGTGAAATTTGGCAGAGAGGTAGCCATAAGGTCCATGAAGTGCCTTTTGCAGGTTTGGTGTAAATCTGTTCAGTATTTCCTGAGAAATTAGCATTTAAATCAATATATATATCTGTACGCGCGTACCGTGCGCGCACTGAGCAAGACCTGTGCGCGCACCTTGCCGTGCGCGAGCGCACTTCTGATTGGTTGTTAGATGTCAGTAAACATTCGAATTGGTGGAAATCAGGAAGCGGCGGCCGCCATTTTGTCTCTCGCATAAAGAGGGGGTGATAAACAAAGGGGGAGAACTTGAAAAGGGGGCAGAGTGGGGAGATAATGACCCACTAGGCATTGTAAGGGGGTCACAGTAGGACCTTGTAGGGCAAAAAAAAAGATTTATATTTTGAAAAAAAATATCGCCGAGTGCGCGCACCCAGCGCGCACCCGAATTTTTTTTTTTTTTTTTTAAATAATAAAAATTTGCAATTAAGTGAAAAGATATAAGGTGGCTCTAAAAAGAGCCCTTGTGTTTATTGTGTGTTTTTTGGTACCTACAAGTAAGTACCGATGCAGAGTCTAAAGTTCAAGAGGAAGACTCTGTTGCCTTCATCATTGAAGTGTACACCATCTCCTCTATAAATGTCTTGCATGTTGTAACGCAAGTTGTTGTGGTATATAGAACCCATACCATAGTCTCTGAGGAAAGCAGAAATAGATTTGTTGACGTGCTTCCTTGCTTTGTCAATCTGCGGACAAAATTGGTTGGACCAGTTCCACTTTTGCCTTTGGCATATGTTAGAATATACGAAGGCAGTTTGTGGAAAAAGCGACATCAATTGCACAAAGGTGTCCTTAATAAGCATTTCCAGACCTACCCCAGTTAAAGTGCCTAGGTCATTTCCACCACAGTGCACAATAATAAGGTTAGGCTGTGGGAGATGTAGAAAGGTTTTCACCAAAGGCATTAATTGGTGTCACTTTAACCCTCTCTGACCAATCCATTTAATGTCTACATTTGGCAAAGCAAGGTCTCTCACCATACCTCTTTTTTCTGCAAATTTTTCACTCCAGAAGACATAGCTGTGACCTACAATCCACACTGTGAACATCTTCAAAGGAGATCTGGATGCACTCAGGAGGTGTCTTTCAGTAGAAAGGCAAAAAGAAATGAAAGACAGTTGAAAAATGGGAGCACATATAATTTTTTTAATAAAAAGAACTCATTGGCTGTTTCAAACCATTCTACACTAAAAACTAGGCTGTATGTTTAAATTTTAAAAAGCATGTTTTGTATTGGTTCAGAAAAATGTGTGAACAAAGAACATTAGTTTGGATTTGCTGTTAGGTTTGAAAAGTCAAGCACTCTTGCTCTTTGGAAATGAAACATTGTCTGCTGAACTTCTGACCTCTCTGCTCACACCTGTGTTCCATGACCTGTTGCTATGGTAGCAGGCAGAAGTCAAGTTGGGGAAAGGGTACATTTGGAAAGGGGTTGAAGTTTTCAACCAATAGAAATGTGTGATTTCATTTGAAAAAAAGTGGGAAACACTGAGATTTGTAATTAACATGTATATGTGTGAAAAAAGAGAGGGAAACTGTGCCATTAACTGGTTCTGCTGAGAGGAGAGAGGTGTTCAGCTCAGAGATTCTGGTCTGATAAACTGCTGTGTGACTGCCACATTTCTTTCCCAAATAACTAATTTTAAAGGTGAGTTATGAGTTTGAGAGGGGGTGTTTGTGGTTAATTTAGATATAAAAAAAGAATTGTGATTATTTGTTTAAAGTTGTGATTTACATTTTCTGTTTTGGGAGATATTTAACTGTCTTGAATATGTAAAATATTATGGAGTATGTTTTCACCATAAGTTAATGTGTACTGGTAACAATGAGGAATACTGTTTTGTGCCTACCATCAAACCATGAGTCTGTGTGCAGAGAAGAATTGTTGACAGAGATTTAATTTGTGTTGCTGTTGAAAAGTAAGACTTGCAGTAGAAATAAAAGGACAGCTTCTTTTAAATTGTGATGGTTAGGATTTAGCAGAAATCACTTTGAAAGAAAAGAGAGGAAAATGGCAGCACATTTGAAAAAAGCATTAGTTCTGTAAGAATTGATGACCCAGGAAAGGGGCAGCCTGTGTTTTGTGCCTACCAACACAGCATGAGTCTGTGTGCATATAGGAATTGTTGTCTGAGATTTAATTTGTGAAGTTGTTGTTCAGTAAGAAATGCAGTCCCAGGAAAGGGGCAGCCTGTGTTATGTGCTTAAAATGATGGTATGACTCTGTGTGCATACAGGAATTGTGGGCAGAGATTTAATTTGTGAAGATGTTGTTCAGTAAGAAATGCAGTCCCAGGAAAGGGGCAGCCTGTGTTATGTGCCTAAAATGATGGCATGACTCTGTGTGCACACAGGAATTGTGGGCAGAGATTTAATTTATGAAGTTGTTGTTCAGTAAGAAATGCAGTCCCAGGAAAGGGGCAGCCTGTGTTATGTGCGTAAAATGATGGCATGAGTCTGTGTGCGCACAGGAATTGTGGGCAGAGATTTAATTTGTGAAGATGTTGTTCACTAAGAAATGCAGTCCCAGGAAAGGGGCAGCCTGTTGTGTTTACACAAATTATCCCTTAGCACACATGCACTGTTACATACATCCCTGCAGTCTTCATGCAGTTCTGGAAGTCTCTTTGCTCATCTGTCTTGCACCAGACAATACACAGTCTTCAGAAACACACTCTTGGCACACACGCAGCAGCTTCTCCAACACTCTCATGTGTAGTACTCAGCTCTGTGTGCTGTTTCAGATAGCAATGTGTAATGCAAACACATTCAACGTCACCAAGGCCTCATTTAAATTGATCTAGTCTAATCACTCACCCTGTAACACATGGTCATGGTGTTAAGGAGCTGTTAGGACATGTGCTGTTTTCTGCTTCTGTAAATGATATGGGAAATGTGTCAGGCAGTAACAGTAATTTGGTACTATTCAGGGACACTGTTTTGTTCCAAAAAACATAGCATGAGTCTGTGTGCGCTCAGGAATTGTGGGCAGAGATTTAATTTGTGAAGATGTTGTTCAGTAAGAAATGCAGTCCCAGGAAAGGGGCAGCCTGTGTTATGTGCCTAAAATGATGGCATGACTCTGTGTGCACACAGGAATTGTGGGCAGAGATTTAATCTGTGAAGATGTTGTTCAGTAAGAAATGCAGTCCCAGGAAAGGGGCAGCCTGTGTTATGTGCCTAAAATGATGGCATGACTCTGTGTGCACACAGGAATTGTGGGCAGAGATTTAATTTATGAATTTGTTTTTCAGTAAGAAATGCAGTCCCAGGAAAGGGGCAGCCTGTGTTATGTGCGTAAAATGATGGCATGAGTCTGTGTGCGCACAGGAATTGTGGGCAGAGATTTAATTTGTGAAGATGTTGTTCAGTAAGAAATGCAGTCCCAGGAAAGGGGCAGCCTGTGTTATGTGCCTAAAATGATGGCATGACTCTGTGTGCACACAGGAATTGTGGGCAGAGATTTAATTTGTGAAGATGTTGTTCAGTAAGAAATGCAGTCCCAGGAAAGGGGCAGCCTGTGTTATGTGCCTAAAATGATGGCATGACTCTGTGTGCACACAGGAATTGTGGGCAGAGATTTAATTTATGAATTTGTTGTTCAGTAAGAAATGCAGTCCCAGGAAAGGGGCAGCCTGTGTTATGTGTGTAAAATGATGGCATGAGTCTGTGTGCGCACAGGAATTGTGGGCAGAGATTTAATTTGTGAAGCTGTTGTTCAGTAAGAAATGCAGTCCCAGGAAAGGGGCAGCCTGTTGTGTTTACACAAATTATCCCTTAGCACACATGCACTGTTACATATATCCCTGCAGTCTTCATGCAGTTCTGGAAGTCTCTTTGCTCATCTGTCTTGTACCAGACAATACACAGTCTTCAGAAACACACTCTTGGCACACACGCAGCAGCTTCTCCAACACTCTCATGTGTAGTACTCAGCTCTGTGTGCTGTTTCAGATAGCACTGTGTAATGCAAACACATTCAACGTCACCAAGGCCTCATTTAAATTGATCTAGTCTAATCACTCACACTGTAACACATGGTCATGGTCTTAAGGAGCTGTTAGGACATGTGCTGTTTTCTGCTTCTGTAAATGATAAGGGAAATGTGTCAGGCAGTAACAGTAATTTGGTACTATTCAGGGACACTGTTTTGTTCCAAAAAACATAGCATGAGTCTGTGTGCGCACAGGAATTGTGGGCAGAGATTTAGTTAGTGAAGTTGTTGTTCAGTAAGAATTGCAGTCCCAGGAAAGGGGCAGCCTGTTGTGTTTACACAAATTATCCCTTAGCACACATGCACTGTTACGTACATCCCTGCAGTCTTCATGCAGTTCTGGAAATCTCCTTGCTCATGTCTCTTGCAGCTGACAATACATAGTCTGCAGAAACACACTCTTGGGACACACGCAGCAGCTTCTCCAACACTCCCATGCGTACTACTCAGGACTGTGTGTAATGCAAACACATTCAACGTCACCAAGGCCTCATTTTCTTTGCTCTACTCTAAACACTCACCCAGGTTGCAGATACTTATGGTATGAAGTAGCTGTTAGGAAATGTGCTCTTTTCTGCCTCTGTGATCTACAAGGAAAATGTGTAAGGCTGTAACAGCAATTATCACTTGATCTACCAGAGTAGTAAATGTGCTTTGAATTTTCAAATCAAATTCTGTTTTCTGCTTAGAAACACACCATGAGGCTGTGTGCGCACAGGAATTGTGGCCACAGATATAATTTGTGTTGCAGTTGTTCTGTAAAACATGCACTTGCAGGAAAGGGGCAGCTTGTTTTTTTTCAACTGTGGTGGTTAGCACTGTGCACAAATTAGTAAATCACAAATGAGAGACAAATGGAAAAACATTTGAAATTAATGAAAAGTAAAAAAAAATATTTTAATGAATTATAATTACAAAAAGGATTTTTTTTTAAGTTCCTTGCAGGTATTGCTGAGCAACAGTGAAAAAAAAATGCCTTTAAGGACAAGAAAGAGGAAAGAAAAGCAACAACAAGTATATCTGGACAAAACTGGGGAAAAAAAATAGGAGGAGAAGCTGGTGATGGCAAAAAGAAAAAGTCTACTGGTAAGCAGAGCAGAGATTTCTTTAAAAAGATTTTCAAAAAACAAAAAAATGGCAAAAATAACTGTAAAACAAACAGTGTTTTATGTACAAAGCAATAACACAGTCAACAGCAAAAAAAAAAGCTAATGTACAATCAGAAGTATGTCAAACTGATTTAACACGAAAATTAGATTTTAAAAACATTCGTCGAAAAATGTTTCATAGAAGAGTGATGTTAAATTTGCTAAAGGATGTGAAAAAATATAAGAAAAAAACAAAATTTATTAAGAATTTTTTTTTATAGAAAATATTGTAAGTAAGGCTTTGGAAATAAAAAGAACACTTTTTATTCTAATTTTGAATAGGATGCGTAGATTAGATAAATTAGTGAATGCAATGAAGTCACAAAGCAAAAGGAAAAGAGAAGTGAAAAAAAGTAACTTTTGTAAAGTGTTCTTGGGAGAATGGAAACACAGTTCAAGTACTGAACCATTTTTTAATGAAGAGAGTTATCTTCAAAGTAATAGTTTGTTGCATGCAGTTGACACCAATTGTAGAGCATATGAAGTTAAGGATGGTTGTGTGATGGAAAAAGAGAAAATGGTCCCAAGAAATGAGGAAGAAGTAATGGCTGCTGAGGCTATGGGGAGACGTCCAAAAGCCCCAGTGTACACTTGGAACTGTAGAAGTATTTGTACTGTGCGTCAGGAATCTATTGATAAATTACGTGACTTTCTAAGAGAATATAGTAAAAAGAGTGTAAAACAGAAGATGAAGGTGCTTCAAACACTAGATCCATGCAGAGTGAGAGAAAATACTGGTTTGCAGGGACATTCTCTGGCTTGTCTACCTAGAAAAGTGTGTAAAAGTGTTTTTCATCATTTTAGGATGTTGGCTGTTCATCATACTGAAATGAGAAAGTTTGTGAGAACATTGTATTTTGCTAAAAGTCCAGCAGTAAAGTTGAATGAGTTGAATAATGCTCTGTTCCGTGGATCTGTATCAGATGTAGTGAAGGTTACTGATGAGATTCAGTTTTGTTACTTTGGTCCAGAACAAGAAAGTGCAGAAAAGGACACAGTAAATGAGGAAAATGAGGAACAGAATGTAGAACTCATTATTACTAAAAATTTTGAGGATGAAATGACAAAATTTACTATCACCTCTAATGAAAGACCAAATATTACTTGTATTTGTTGCCGCAGAAGTCATTATAAAATTCAAACAAGGAATGTTGATCTGTATAAAAAAAGTGAAAATGAAGATAATTATAAGTGGAAGGATTTTGCAACATATATATTTCTTGAAAATTGTTTTGAATTGGGTGAAGATCAGCGTATTTGTAAATACTGTTATAACAAGTTAGAAGAAAATAGAATGCCGACCAGAGCTGTACATAATAATTTAGAATTGGATGCTATTCCTGCCGAACTTTCTGAATTAAATACATATGAGTCTATACTCATTCAATGTGTTCATCCGTTCCAGACCATAGTACGTATGGAGCCCAAAACTGGTAAATTACCTCCTTCTGATTTACTGAGAGGTTTAAAAGGAAGAGTGGTGTATTTGCCGTTGGATTTGAAAAAAAATATGGAAACTATTGATGCAGATACTTTGGAAACTGAACCATTAGTAATTCTGGTTAATGGTGTACCTACAAAGAATAAGAAGATTTGGCAGGAGCTGGTGGATGTACGAAAAGTACAAAGAGCAAATTTGTATTTGAAAATGGTATGAATCAATTTATATAGATGAAGAAGAAGAAGATTTACAAGAAGACACAGAAACACCAACTGGTCAAATTGAAAAAGTGGACAAGTCAAAGGAAGAAGAAATTTATGAACATTTTAGCATACATCCTCTTCATTCAAAAGAAGTTATGGGAGATACTATTGATCTGTTTCAGATGAAGAAAGCAAAAGGAACTCCCGTGAGTGTATGGGAGAAGAGCTTGGAAGCTCGATGTTTTCCTCAGCTGGTTCCTACAGGAAAAGGTGGACGATACGATGAACGCCCAGAACAGATTCCTGCTTCTGAGTATCGGACTACAAGATTATATGCAGAAGATCCAAGATTTCGTCAAAGTATTCCTTATTTGTTCCATCTTTTATTTGAAAGCGACTTGTCTGCATTATCTTATGCAGTAAATCACATTTTAAAAAGTGGAGTACATTTACAAAATGTGTCTGCTAAGGATTTTATGGAGAAAGTGCAGCACCGAGATAATCATTTGGAAACACAACTGATCAATCTGATGGCTTGTCAGCGTGGGACAAATAAATATTGGTACCGACGCCATGGTGAATTAAAATGCATGTTACGGAATTTAGGAACTCCTACATGGTTTCTAACCCTAAGCTGTGCCGAGTACGCTTGGGATGATTTACTGGATTTTCTACGAGAGGCAAATTCAAACATTAAAAACATTGAATACAAGACAGCAGGAGAACTGTGCTCATTGGATCCAGTTAATGTTTGCAGATATTTCAATCATAGATTTGAGGCTATGATGTCCTTCATCTGCAATAAAAAAAATCCACCTCTTGGAGAAGTAGTGGATTTCTTTTGGAGAAAAGAGTACCAGGCAAGAGGTGCTCCTCATATTCATATGCTGTTGTGGATCAAGGATGCCCCAAAGTTTGGAACAGATACTGATGAAGCAGTGTTATCTTTCATTGAAGAATATGCAACATGTGCTATACCTAAAAGCACAGAAGAGAAAAAGTTAAAAGAACAAGTTTTACGTTTCCAAAGTCATCGGTGTGGAAAATACTGTCGACGGAAGTACAAGACCAAAGATAAATTCTACACAAAGTGTCGATTTGGATTTCCTAGACCTGTTCTTTCAAAGGGAAGAGTCAACAGTTTTATGTCAGCTGTGCGACATACTATAACCAGAAAATCTCCCAAAAATACCTACAACCTAAAAAGAAAAGAAGAGTCAAAATTTATAAATGACTTCAACCCAGTCATTTTATCCATGTGGAATGCTAACATGGATATTCAGTATGTGGCAGACAATTCTATTGCTGTTGCTCGGTATGTGACATCTTACATCACTAAATCTGAGAAAACAGAATTGAAGGAAATGTGGGAAGAGATTTCTCACGAGAAGACTGTCAGTAAGAAGCTGTACAGTTTCAGTTTAAAGATGTTATCGCATCGAGAAATTGGATCCTACGAATGCTCAGATAGGTTATCATCTGCAAGTCTTTACTCGAAATCCAGAAGAATAATTTGGGTAAGCTTAGGCCTTGCAGGAATGAGAAATCGGGTACTGAAATCTGTTGGAGAAATTGAATATTTGGCCGAGAATGACCCAGAAAGTACAGATATTTTGAAATCAAACATGTTGGACACATATTACCCAAAGAGAAGTCATCATCTTGAGAACATGTGTCTCTATGAAGTGCTGCAGAACTACATTTTTTCACGGAAAGCCACAGAAGACATCAACAATGGAAAATATAAAGTCATTGGTGAGGAAGGATGTTTGGTGAAGTAAACAAAAGGAAGTTTGATAAATCACAGGAAGCTCAGTTGCGAAACTACTGACAAAAAGGAATTTTACTACTTGGCTCTTTTACAGCTGTTTAAACCATGGCGTTCAGAGGACGAACTACTGGGAGAATTTCAAAGCTATGAAGATTCTTTTAATGCTAGCAAAGACAGCATAGAATACAGTACTTTCACAACTTATGTACAAATGTTAAATGAAGAAAATGAACAGGAAGCAAAAATTGCAGCTGAAGTAGCTAGAGACAGTTCTCAAGACAGCCAAAGTTCAGGAACACTTAGTCAAGATCCCCTAGGACAACCAATCATAGAAAATGAAGCTGCAGTAGCCATGACTGAAGTAGAAACGGCTATGAATCAAGCACAGGAAGATTCAATCGACTTACTAAATCTGGAACAACAACTGAATGAAGAACAAAAAGAAATTTATGAAGAAGTCACCAAAAAAATTGATCATGGATTACTACATGAAAAGAAAGAGTGCTCATGCACATCATTTGAACCAATCAGGATGTATGTGAGTGGACAAGCTGGAACTGGTAAAAGTTTCTTAATAAAAGTTATCAGAAGCTACCTACAGCAAAAAACAGCTTCAAATTTGTCTTGTGGGGTAACTGCTCCAACTGGGTTAGCAGCCTATAACATAAAAGGAATTACCTTACCTCGCTTGCTAATGTTACCAGTGGAGCATGAAAACAAAATAGAATACTACAAGCTAACTGGAGAAGCATGCCTCGAAGTTTCAAGAGTGTTGAAGAAGATGCAAGTTCTCATTATTGATGAGGTGAGCATGGCTTCAAATTTAATGCTTGCCTTTGTGCATTTAAGAATGCAACAAATTCTTAAGAGAGACTATGACGTGTTATTTGGAGGTAAACACGTCATAGTTTTTGGAGATCTTTTACAGCTCACTCCAGTTAAAGGACAACCTGTGTTTAATACTGTGACACATGAAGACACAAAGAAGTCATTAGGAAGCATTGGTAATGCGAATATTTGGTCATTCTTTGAGTACAAAGAACTCACTACCAATATGAGACAAGCAAATGACGAAGATTATGCAAATATTCTGAAAGATATCAGAATTGGACTACTCACAGAAGTTGGCAAAAAAGCATTACAGAGTCGGTTGCTACATAATTTATTTCCAAATGAAGAAATAGTTGCAGAGAAAATATACCAGAACATTGCAGAAAAAAATACTGTAATCTGCTTAATGCCAACACTACGTGAGTGCTCAATATTCAATGAGGAACTTTTGAAATTGGAAAAGGAAGAGATTAAGAAAATGGAAGCAGAGGACAAAATTCAGCATGAAAGAATTACTTTTACATTAACAGGCAAACTGAAAAATAAATTGGATTCACTAGAGAAGAACATTTCCAAAACAGCTGGATTAGAAAAAAATCTATATGTTTGCATGAATTGACGAGTGATTTTAAAGAGAAATTTGGATGTAGAAAAAGGTTTAGTGAATGGAGCTATGGGAAGAGTTGTGGGTTTTATTAATTATCAGAAAAAAGAAGGAATTGAATGTTTAAAAATAAAATTTGATCAGATAGAAGAAGTTAAAGACATTTGTCGTTGTTCAGTTCGTTTCATGCTTGTGAAAGACTTATATGTGCGTAGGAAGCAATTTCCGTTTTCTCTAGCATATGCTGTAACTATTCACAAGTCTCAAGGATTGACTGTAGATAGTGCATTTGTAAACATTGGTTCTACTGTGTTCAAAGAAGGTATGGCATATGTTGCTTTGTCACGAGTGAAAACATTATCTGGTTTATTTATGATAGACTTTGATGACTCAAAAGTTAGTGCTGATACAAACTGTGTAAAGGAGTATAATAGATTAAGAAGAACCTATGCTCCTCATTTAGGTCAGTATCCTGTGATTGAAAAACATGTTGTTTGTCGGAAAAGGAGATTTGCGAATATCTGTAATGTGGATGAACAGAACAAAAAAAAAAAGGACAGTGATGTGATAGCAAGGAAAAAGAAAAAGGACAGTGTTGAAGAGGTTGTTGGTTGCCATTTTGAAAATAGCTCTGGTGTCAACTGCTATGCAAATGTAGTGCTAAATGTTGTATTTTATCTTGAAAAGTTGCTAGAACAGATAATAGTAAATCATGGAAAAAGATTGTGTTCTCTGCTGAGTCTCCTTTTTGAGAAGCTGAGTACTGATAAAACTGAAATAGAAAGTGCTTCTGATGTTAGAAATCTTTTAGATGTATGTTGTGGTTCTACACAGTTTAAAGAAAATGTCCAGCAAGATGCACAGGAATTCTTAATATATATTTTGAGTGTACTAGAAGATGAAGGAGTAGAAGTAGAAAACTTATTTGGTGTCTCTTACAAATGGGAACATTGCTGTGACAACTGTATGAACACATGTAGTAGTAATGTTGATTCAGAAAAGTTCATATTTTTACCATTACCACAAAGTAAATCAGTGACTTTTAGTAAATTAGTTAAAGATGCCAATCACAACATGGAATGTTCTGAATGTAAATCAGACATGTTTTCCACATTATTTTTACAGAAATATGGTCAGTATGTAATTTTAATGATGCAACGTTGTAGAGCTGATGGTTCAAAATTGGAAACTTTAATAAAGAAGTTTACAGGACAGCAATTATCAATTTCTGGAAAAACTTTTGTTACAGTTGCAATAATTTTTCATGAAGGATCTACTGTAACTTCTGGGCATTACACAGTTTATCTTAAATGTGAAAAAGGCTGGACACTGTGTAATGATTCCCAATTGATTTTCAAGCAACGTTTGCCTTATGATTTACCCAATTCTTATTTAATTTTTCTGAAACCTAAATTTTGAAAACTAAAAACTGCATCTGAACAAAGCATTTTTTGTATTTTTAAAGGATTATAATTGAAGATATCACTTAAAAAGGATTTTAAAATTACTATTTGGCCTAAAGGAAAAGTAATAAAAACAATTGTGGACTCCTTTGACAGAAATTATTTTGGCATGTGTGCTTTTGCGACAAGGTTTAAAGACGGTTTGTCTAGAAAAATTTTATTCATCTAGAGAAGTACTTGTAATATATATGTAATATTTCTAACAAGGTATATTTTAGTGAGGAAAGTTTTAGGGCTTTTTTTAAGCAATCTTTCAGATTGTTTTTTTTTTGCCCGCTGTTAAATGATGAATACAATTGTTTTCACTATTTTAAGTGAAAAATAAAAAATTCTGAAAACAGCAAAAAAAGGGCAAAAAATGGCTTTGTAAAATATGTAAAAACATGTAATGCTTTTTGTAATGTATGATTAAATATTAATACTTTTTTTCTTTTTTTACAGAACTGGAAAGAAAAAATCCAAAAAAAAATCTGTTCCCTTGCAAAATACTTTAAAAAAAAAAATTTTCTAAAAAATTTATTTTTTTTAAAAAATAAGTGAAAAATATTAGTATTACTCAATCCTCCCTTTTCATGCTTCCATTTCTTCACCTCTTTTTGTACATTAAATTTAAAAAAAAAAAAAAAAAAAAAATTAAAAAAAAACCTTGGGTGCGCGCTGGGTGCGCGCACCCCCCAAAAAAAAAAAAAAACCCCCCCCAAAATTTTTGGGGGGTTTAGTTTATAAGTGGCTCTTAAAAGAGCCCTTGAGTTAATGGAGGGAAACAGGAAGAGAAAACCAAAAAAAAAGAAAAAACATCTATGGCCTACTGCACTCATGGGCATCAAATTTTCTCTGAATGAGATCAAGACTGGTCTCACACACAGAAATAAGTTTACCACAATCAGTGCAGCGTGTGGACAACCTCGCAAAACAAGGTGGTCCAAAACGAGGTGTGGAAGAAGGCAAAGGCACCACTGCAGAAGAAGTGCTCGGCTGAGCTGCCGAAGATGTGCTCGGCTGAGCTGCTGCAGATGTCGTCGGTAGAGCAGGTGGAGGGTTTGCTCCAGAAGCTCGACGAAAAGTCACTGGATGCATTTTGTCAACATGTCTCAACATAGTGTGAATGCTAAAAGAATATTTCTTGTTAGGATTCCCACGTGACAAGACTTTTTGACAAAGTACACATGTAACTTTAGGTGCATTTACCTTTTTTTGTCCCTCTGGAAAAGTGAAAAACTGCCATATAAAGCTGTCTTTCTGCTTCCTGTTCCTCTGCCTCTCAAGAGTGTCCTGGTCACTGTCTGAAGATGGTTGCTGTTCAGCCATTGTCTCTCAACAACAGAATAGCTCCTTCTCCAAAGGAATCAGAACTAATAATGAGGGGAGTAGGTGTGGTTTGGGAAGAATCTGGAACTGAAAGTACTTCAAACCAATCAAAAGTGATGATTCTTGATCACATGACTTGCCATGAGGGGATTGGGTGTGGTGTTGAAACAATCAGAAACTGAAAGTAATGATAACTAATAAGAAGTGCTGTTTTATTATGCATATACCCGAGGTGCGCGCACTGCGCAAGCTCCGAGCGCGCACCTCGTGATTACGTATGCGCGAACGCGTAGGAGCGCATGTGCATACGTCATATGCGCGTACGTAGCGCGCATACGTTGAACACGCGTATACGCGACCGTTATTGCGCGTAATTTTAGCGTATGCGGAAGTAAACCGCGTGGAGCGCGTAGGACGCACGCACGCATGCGTACGTACGTACTCATACATACTGGGTGCGCGCTCCCAGCGCGCACTATGACGTATATATGCGTACGTAAATAACGTACGACGGTATTCATAAAAAACGTACGAAATTGTACTAGGAGCGCGCTCAGAGCGCGCACCCCAAGAATTTATATATAAAAAAAGTGGAGAAAAATTAATTGCAAAAATTTAAAAAACTGTTCAACTTTATCCTAATTGAAATTTTTTTAAAAAAGCAAAAACAAATAAAAAGATACAGATAATATATAAATGAATACATAGGAATTTTATTTTTAATATACATTTTTTTTTTAAATTAAATAATTCAAAAATTAGCATTTAAAAAACCGTACAAATTCACTGAAAAAACCAAAGGTTTCACACATGTTATAGTTAGGAATTAGTATTTAAAAAACCTTGCAAATTCACTGAAAAAACCATAGGTTTCACACATGTTATAGTTAGCTGGACATTTCACTCGTGAAAAACCAATGAAATTCCCCCGTTATAGTTAGTTCAGCTAACTATAACTCGCGCCCCCGCAATGCACTGCTGATGACGTCACATATTACATCACTCATGACATGGTCAGTGACATCACTCATGACATCACTGATGACATCTCAAATGACATCACTGATGACATCATCCTTGTGACAGAGTGTCAGACCTCCTCTCACCCTAATATAACCTTTGATAGAAACATTCAAAAATAGAGACTAAAATTTTCAAAAAAATGGACATACCAATACCAGTTACAACAACCTCTTCAGTAATTCTAAGATCCACATACACATCCACTCATTCACCAACAGTCCTGTACAGTCACTCATACATGTACTCACTCATCATATGTACTCATACACCTATACATCCTGTTACACAATGCCTCACATCCACAGAGTTACTGACACACATAGTCACTCATGAAAATAAAGAAAGAAACATACATTTACTTGCATATACATTTATACACACACCACCACACTTACTTCTACGGGAACTTACACATACTTAGTCTTTTAAACAATCACTTATAGAAACACATACTTATTCATACAGGAACTCTTTCAATCTCTCACTCTCACATATACTCACTTATATACACCAATAGTCACATATACTAGTTTAAAACATATGTAGTTACTCATAGAGACCCTATTGAGACAGTCATTCACTCACTAACACACCCATGCACACACTCATCCACCAATACAGTCCTGCACACATGCTGTCTTCAACACATACAAACAGTGAGTCACTCATTCATGCACTTATGCACTACGTAATACCCCCACCGAACCATACAGACACTCAGACACTCATTCTGATACTCAAATAACCAACTAATAACCTATATAAACACCATGTAGCTACTCACCAACCCATGCAGCCACTTATACACAAAGTGAGAGACTGATAAAGATATTTACATATTTAAACATTACTCACTAAGCCATGTATTCACTAAGATACACTTAATCAGTCAGTTATACAATCAATTTTTCAAAAACAAATCATCCATTTAGACACTTATATACCCATTTATTCTTCCATCGTCCTTGAGATATACATATATAAAACATATTTAATTTAAAAAAAAAAAAACACATTCACTGGATGATGTCATCAGTGATGTCATGAGTGATGTCACAGACCATGTCATGAGTGATGTAATATGTGACGTCATCAGCAGTGCATTGCGGGGGCGCGAGTTATAGTTAGCTGAACTAACTATAACGGGGGAATTTCATTGGTTTTTCACGAGTGAAATGTCCAGCTAACTATAACATGTGTGAAACCTATGGTTTTTTCAGTGAATTTGCAAGGTTTTTTAAATGCTAATTCCTAACTATAACGTGTGTGAAACCTTTGGTTTTTTCAGTGAATATATATATACATATACATATACATATATATATATGTGTGTGTATATATATATATATATATATATATATATATATATTATCTACTGGCGGTCGCCAGTAGATAGTTATAGTTAGGACCGTGTTTCCATAGGAAATCCGCAACATTCTATTTGGAATAACTTTGGCGCCGATTGATGAATCCTCGCGAAATTTTCAAAATAGGTGGGGCGCTCCGCTCCGCTCCTACCCTGAAAGTCTCGGGGGGATTCGTCAAGCGGGGGCTGAGAAAAAAGGGGGGTCCCAAAATGCGTTTTTCCCATGCAATTTTCCATAGGGACCTTTAGTCCAAGGTACAGCCCAAACGGCTGAACAGAATTACTTTAAATTTGGCAAAGAGGTAGTCCTCAGGTCAGGGATGTGCCTTTTGCATATCTGGAGTCAATCTGTTCATTAGTTCCTGAGAAAATTGCAGTTAAAAGTACATACATATCTATAGGCGGGCACCGTGCGCGCACGGTGCGCGCACAGTGACGTGCGCGAGCGCAATTCTGATTGGTTGTTAGATGTCAGTAAACATTCGAATCGGTCGAAATCAGGAAGTGTCGGCCGCCATTTTGTCTCTCGCAGTCTGAGGCAGTGAAAAACAAAGGTGGAGAATGTGAAAAGGGGGCAGGGTGGACAGTTCCTGACCCCCTAGCCTTTGTCAGGGGGTCACTGAAGGACCCCCAAGGATGAAAAAAACATTTTTTTTTTTCGAAAAAGCGTGGGGTGCACGCACTGTGCGCGCACGGCACGCACAACGCATCGTGGGTGCTCGGTGCGCTAAGCGCACCGAGTGCCCACAGCGCGCGCACGGTGCGCGAAGCGCCCACAGCGCGCGCACGGTGCGCGCACGGTGCGCGCACGGTGAAGAACCTGAAAAAAAATATATTAATAAATACAGAACTTAGCATTTAAAAAACCGTACAAATTCACTTAAAAAACCATAGGTTTCACACACGTTATAGTTAGGAATTAGCATTTAAAAAACCTTGCAAATTCACTTAAAAAACCATAGGTTTCACACATGTTATAGTTAGCTGGACATTTCCCTCGTAAAAAACCAATGAAATTCCCCTGTTATAGTTAGTGCAGGCAACTATAACTCACGCGACCGCAATCCTCTGCTGATGATGTCAGATATCACTGATTACATATGTGTCTTTCTGAAAAATAAATATTTGGAATATATGTATAGCTAAAGATTAATGGAAGAAGACATGGGTAAATAGGTGTCTAAATACAGTGATGTAATATCTGACATCATCAGCAGAGGATTGCGGTCGCGTGAGTTATAGTTGCCTGAACTAACTATAACGGGGGAATTTCATTGGTTTTTTTCGAGTGAAATGTCCAGCTAACTATAATATGTGTGAAACCTATGGTTTTTTAAGGGAATATATATATATATATATATATATATATATATATATATATATATATATATATATATATTCACAGAAAAAAACATAGGTTTCAGGGGTGTTATAGTTAGCTCATACAAAACCATAGAAATTCCTCCGTTATAGTTAGTTCTGCTAACTATAACTCACGCGCCCGGAATGCACTGCTGATGATGTCACATATTGCATCATTCATGACATGGTCAGTGACATCACTGATGACATCTCAAATGACATCACTGATGACATCACTGATGACATCATCCACTGAATGTGGTTTAGTTTTAAATTTAAATATGTATTATATATATACCAATCTGTATTGAAGATTGAGTGGATATATAACTGTCTGGATGGAGGATTTAGTAGCTGTCTGACTGTCTTTTTAAGTGAGTAATTAAAAGTGTCTCACTTAATACATGGATTAGTAACTAAACTATGTGAATGTGTGCAGCACTGTCTCTGTTGTTGTATAACATGCTGCATCAGTTGGTCACTAACTACATGAGTGTGTATATTAGTTATTGATTAGTTGGGTGAGTATTAGTATGGGACACTGAGTTTGTGTGTGGTTTGATGGGGTGTGTGTAACTCTATGCATAGATGTGTGAATGGTTGATTTACTAGGTGTATGGGTTTAAGAGTGCATGTGGAAACAGTTGTTTGGGTGACTGAGTGTATTTATTTGTGTGTTGGTGAGTGAATATATGTTTTAGTTGTACATCTTCAACAAAGTAAAAAAATAAAAGGCATTTTATGTGAGAGTTGTTGTATATAAATAAGTATGTTCTCCAATTCTCTCCTCCCGGAAAGCAAGAAGCCGCACTCCAACAAATAAGTATGTGTAAGAGTCAGTGATTGTGAGAGTAACTATATGAATGAGTGTATAATTGCAATGGTGCTTTTTTAACATATTAACGATGAGTTACTATGTGTTTGAAGAAATGAGATGTTGTTGGAAAATTGTGTAGGTGAGTACATTTAAGTGCGATACATTTTTTTCATGAGTGAGTAGGATGACTGCATAACCGACTAAGATGACTGCTGATGTGTCAATGTCTATATATGTGTAAAAGTGCATTTGATAGTGTTCTATTAATTAATTACTGCATGTATAGATGATTCTGTTGTTGAATGGGTAGTTGTGTGTGTAGACTTAGGAATCAGTGAGTGGGTATGTAGTAACTGGTATTGGTGTGTCCATGGTTTCAAATATGGTACTCTGTATTTTACAGTGAGTGATGAAAGGTTATACTAGTGTATGATGAGGTGTATCAGATTGTCAAGTGGATGATGTCATCAGTGATGTCATTTGAGATGTTTTCAGTGATGTCATCAGTGATATCACTGACCATGTCGTGAATGATGCAATATGTGACATCATCAGCAGTACATTGCGGGCGCGTGAGTTATAGTTAGTAGAACTAACTATAACGGAGGAATTTCTATGGTTTTATATGAGTGAAATGGGCAGCTAACTATAACACCCCTGAAACCTATGGTTTTTTTCTGTGAATATATATATATACACATATACACATATATATATATATATATATATATATATATATATATATATATATATATATATATGAACAAACCGTGATGCTTGAAATGCAGGCAGGGCTATAGTATACATGTTGGGTTGCCTTTGTGGACTTTCTAATTGACTGTATCCCTGTGTCCAGACGAGGAGGTAACCGAGAGGCCAAACTTCGTCTCTTGGAAACCAAATATATATTAGAGTTAGATTCGAAGACTCCAGATGGACACAACTCCAGTGAAGATTTCCATACCTGCCTATAAATAATTCCAAGTGAGCAGTATGAAGAACCCAAAAAGAAAAACAAGTGTGTATATATATTACAAATATTAATATATATACAAAATTGTTCAAACTGTCTTTTCGCTGTCATGACATTAGGTCACAATGACATTTTTTAACAGCACACGTCACCCATAAATTTTATAATCTAGCACTATTTATATATTTAGTTTTTTGCACTTTCACTTTATCCTAAGACATCTAAAACATATAATGACTTAAAAACACGCTGAGAAAGCAACAAATTAGAAACAGCGGTGTACATTTTCATGGATCTGCTATTGTAACTCATATAGCAATGTCCAACATAATAGATCCAAATATATTGGTCTATGTGAAAGCAAGAGATGAGGCATATATAGTCAAAAATCTCAAACTGCATGAAGACGGTTTTGCACACGCATAATTAAATTGCTTTTAGATAAGGAGGTTTTAGAATAATTAAAAATTATATTTCATCTAAATTATTCTATTTATTCAAAACTTGGTATTTAAAGACAATTTTTAAACAAGTTTTATCCTTATTCATGAAAGCAAATTTGCACACTGTCAATGCGAAAGTATATGCATAGTATGTCGTTGATGTCTATGATGAAATCACGTGTGGTAACAATGTCACTTTAAATACAACATGGCAACCCCGTAGCGCGTTATCTGAACAAGGCCGCAAGGCCGAAACACGTCATGGTGGACAAGGTGGCTGAATTAATAACAATTGAAGCACGAAGCTGTGGTCTCGCCGTCCGTTTTTCCCGGAGGAAGGGAAGCATACAAGCGGCGCTTTGCGATATATATATATATATATATTAGAACTCCAATATATTTTTACCGTTAATACGGGTTGGCCTGATGGTGAAAACCCGAGGGATTTCAAGCCTCTGGATAATTTGTGGTCTGTAAGGCAAATATTTTGTTCCAACTGCAGAGAGAGTTGGGAATGGTGGTCAATCAATACAAAGATCTATCTCAGAACATGAAGGTAGGTTCCTGCAGGTCTCCTGGTTTTCTAAAATAGGCCATGGTCCGTTTGTGCTTTAGATATGAGCCAATGATAGTAATGCCTTAATATCCAAGGGAAAGACAGGGCAGCATGTGTTTAAATGTACATTGAGCTACACTAAGATACGAGGAATGACATTTTCGATGTTTCCAAGAAGGGTCAGAAAATCCCATTGAACACAGTGTCAAGTGTTAAAGTGGCCTTGCTCACGTAAAAATGGAAGGAATCAAAATATCCAGTACTAATCAACAGTTATCTCGAAACAGGAGGCTTTGATTTAGTTTGGGCATTTATGATTCATATTATATGCTATATTTGTAATAAGTATAATGGATACTTTTGGTTTGCTGATGAATCTTGGCTCAGTGTCTTCAAGCTGCACCAAGGTGACTTTATTAACACATAAACAAATTATCGCAAACGTTGCTCACTCGCAAGCTATTGTTTTTAAATCTATTAACATAATTCATCTTCAGTTTATTACTAAACATGACAAAAAATATTGTGTTTGCTTCAAAACCATTATCATTGGTTAAAAAAAAAATCTTTAAAAATGTATAATTTCAAATTGGAAAATGTAAAGAAAAAAACCTCTATATAATTTTCTTTCGACATGAGTAAAAGAGCAGGCTATACAGCGTTCTTGGAAGGCACATCATAATGCATTGCCAGGTTTTAATGGTCCATTAATGTGCGTGAAGGAAAGACGCGGTCTCTTTCCGTATGCAATCCTGCCACCTAGTGGTCATCAACCATACTTGCAATTACAGAAATAAATCCTGACTAAATTAGCGGATCCACTTTTTAAGGGAGATGACATTCACCATAATAAAAACCAGTACATGACTCAATATAGCAACTTAAAATGATATTACGTGATATATTTAAGAAACAGTCGCGCTGGAGAAAATATAATTATCGAAAAAAATGCATCCGCATCGTTCTCTGTATTTGCGTTCTGACAAAACATCATAAATCATTAGTCAAAAAAGCAGACCTCTGCCTTAAAAACGAAAGTATTGTATGCAATTTTAAATTTTATATCACCTTCGAAAAGTGATTTGCTTGTGCTGGTAAAAATGACTAACCTATGACATGAGCAGCATAATGCAAATTTATACGGATTGTTCTTCTGATTTTCCTCTTCTATTTAAAATCAATACACTGTTTACCAGATAGCTTTCACCAAGCTCTGAGTAAAAGCGTTTCGTCAGACATAAAGGTGAAAAGCATCGCACTGACAATGTCCGAATACTGACTGAACAGAATACTGAGAGCCAGGTAAAGTAATTGGGATGTCACTCAGGAATATATATGTGTGGCACACAAGGCCTATATCTTGCAAAGGAGGCTGGATGTTACTGCAATCAAAGGTTAATGTCAACAAAACCATTTCTATATAAAGAGTTTACACGTTTGAAGTTGTTAGGTCGAGCATTCGAGACCTCTTGTATACTTTAGTATTCTTCTTTAGGGGCTTACAGCCATCCCCTCCTTTTTAGGTCTCGCCTGACCCAGCGCATGTGCTGGTCTGGCGAGACTTATTGAGAGGGCTCCAAAAAGTGCTACCAGGCCAGCCTAGAGCTACAGTGCATGTGCACGGGGGCGCGCACCGCGCTTTACCGCGATTACTTTCACTTTCGCTTTGATGTTTGATCGTGATCGCGATCACTTTCGCGGCCGCACGACCGCTTTGCATAGCCAATAGGTCTCGCTTTTGGGACCTTATAAGTATTTAGTTATGCAACTGTTGCATGGCTAAACACTTATAAGGTCCCAAAGGCGAGACCTATTGGCCAGCCGCGGCCCGTGGAGGGAGTTCCGTGGGGCGGTAAGGCGGGGCAGGGGAGGGGCAGGGTGGGGGGTTCTAAAATCTGGAATATGGATAATTACAGGTAAGTGAACAATTAAATATATAAAACGAATTTCGTAGCGCGCGCTGCAGCGCGCGCTACGAAATGCGTTTTATTTATTTATTTAGTATGTTTGTGCTTGATGAGTGCCTTTTAATAGCATTACAGGCACCTTAAAGTTCCCCATTTAAACCATTCTCCTGCTGAATGTACGAGTATAAAATAGTCGCTTATTTGTTCTACTATCAATGGAGCGTGCACCATTCCAATAGTTGTGAGACAGAGATGCATATCAGCAGTGTTTTCTCGAAGGGGAAACAGAACCCTTTCAAGGTGACCTTTGCTAGATTTTTTGTTGACTTCTCCTTTTAGCCACCAGCAGCCTTCCTTTGCTTACATTTGAATGGCAGTGCCACAGAAGCCACGCTATTGTGCTTAAGCTTTACTTTTGTATCAGCAGCACAGCCAATATGGCATATGAAGGGTCCACACATTGAACAATTAGTATGTTGCATTTAAATGCAGATTTATTCTGAGTCCATTGCTTCTATTTTATACAGTACTTTTTTGGGTTCAAAATAATTAAAAAAGTATGCAACCTCACCTATCGTGGATAGCGTGTGCTGCTGTATAAATAGAATAATTACGTGTTACAGGATTTTGCCAGTCACAATAAATTGTTGCTTTATCCTAAAACTGTCTTCCAGTGGGACATTTTAAAATTCAACTAGTTGTGTTTCTGACCACCCTCCCTATTCTTTCTCTTGAAGTCTCAGCAGGACGGGCTTTGAACACACGGAATTTAGTTGGCCAGAGACTGTCAATTGTGAGTTTGATCCATCCATTCTTTGAAATCACTGTCAGTACTTCATTTGTGCTTGTGATTGTCGGTGTCAGTACTTCATTGTTGCTGGTGCCAGTACTTCATTTGTGCTGGTAGTTGCTGGTGCCAGTACTTCATTTGTGCTAGTGGTTACCACTGCCAGTACTTCATTTCTGCTGGTGATCACCGGTGCCAGTACTTCATTTTTGCTGGTGGTTGCGGGTACCTCATTTCTGCTGGTGGTTGCCGGTGGGCACACCACCCCTTACTTTGGGGGACCAGGGCTCTTTTCACTTCTTACCACACTGCTGCCCCTGCCCAGACACTAGCCAAAGTGTGCCTTGGGTGCCTCTGCTTCCTTTCCCTTATGCCCACCACCAACCCAAACTCAAACATTTCTGGTCAGCTCAGCAGGACTCACACTGTACATCGCTAGCTTTGCACTTCAAGAAACTGTGGTCTCGATTACTTTGTTGTGCCGCCAGCAAATGCACATGGCCTGCCCTCAATGCTGCTACCTACCTCATTCTACAGCCTGAACGTGAGCCCAGATCCAAGTCCCCATGACTTTCTAGCTGGTGATCTTTTGGGCAACGATGCTTGCACCTGCCACCCAACAAACTCACAAGTAGCTATTAAGCAAAGTTGTGACGTTGGGCACCAGCACCTATTTTGATTTTAAAAATAAAATATGCACCGACTAGAGCATCTAGCCATCTACCTGCACTCAATCTATCATCTATTTATCCATGCATCAATATCCATATGCAAATCTATCCATTCATATAATGGTTTCCATCATCCAGGGCATTTGTCTGGTCATGCGTGCATCCATACATCCATCCATTCATCCTTAGACAGAAAAGAATTCCAAGAGTGATCTAATAACATGACATCACCACACTATACCATTCACTCATCCACTTATCCATGTACACATTCACAAGAACACCATTCATTTATCCACATGCAATCTTCCATCCTTCCTTCTATCCATCTACCCACCAACTCATCCATCCATCTGTCCATCATGCAGAGCATCCACCCTTACAGACACACTTTCCTGGACACTGTTCCAACGCAGCACCAGTACAGTATCACCTCAGCACCACCTGATTACCACCAAAGCATCACTCACCATCATCTCAGCACCACCTCAGTATCACTCAGCACCATCTGAGTGCCACCTCTGCACAAGCACACAACCACCTCAGCACCACCTCCATATCACTCAGAACCAGCGCAGCATCACCTCAGCACCAGCACATCAGCTCAGCATCAGTGCAGCAGCACCTGAGCACCACCACAGCACCACCTCCGCATCAGCACAGCACCATCTCAGCATAAGCACAGCACCAGCTCTGCGTCAGTGCACCACCACCAGTGCAGCACCAACTAAGCATCAGCACAGCACCACCTGAGCACCAGCACAGGACCGCTTCATCAGCACTGCACCACGTCTGCATCAGTGCATAACCCCCACCGCAGTCCCACCTCAGCCCCACCTGTGCACCAGGGCAAGCCCACCTCAGCAGCAATTCAACACCAACGCAGAACCACTTAAACATCAGCACAGCACCACCTTAGCATCAGTGCAGCACCACCTCGGCATCAGCACAGCATCACCTCAGCACAGAACCAACTCAACATCACTCAGCATCACCTGAGCACCAGTTCAGCACCACCTGAGCACCAGCGCAACATCAACACCTCAGCATGACTCAGCACCATCTCAGCATGACTAGCACCACCTCAGTAACACTCAGCACCATCTGAGCACCACCACAGCATCAGCACAGTGCCATCTCAGCATCACCACAGCACCACCTCCTATTCAGTGCACCACCAGTGCAGCACCACATCAGCACCAGCGCAGCACCAGCAGAGTAACATCTCAGCACCAGTGCAGTACCACCTCAACATCAGCACCATCTCATCATCAGCACAGCAAAACCCCAGCAAAGCACCAAAGCATCACAACTTCAGCATCAGCACAGCACCACCTAAGAATCAGCGCTGCATCACCTCAGCATAGTACCAACTCATTATCACTCAGCACCACTTGAGCAGCAGCTCAGCACCGCCTGAGCATCATTGCAGCACCACCACCTCAACATGACTGTTGGACCCGGCCTCGTGGCGTGGTCCCGAACCCTCCTACCCGACCCGACGGGGGCAGCCCCCACCCTTCGGGGTCCCGCCAGATTGTACTTTGCCGCCCGCGCCAGCCTACGCGACCCGGCTCGCCCCGACATCAGCCCCAGCGAAGCCCCGACATCGAGGCACCAAGATCCGGCCAGGGGGGACCAAGTGGCCACTCCACCGATCCCGGAGGAGGGGAGTTTCGATGGGACCCCCAACCGTCCCTCAACGCCTGGGTTCAATCGCCCTCCGGCCCTCCTGGGCGCGGGCGCCTCTCCCGCTGGGTGTCTGGCCTCTCCCATCTCGGCTCCTCCGCCCCCCAGGCACAAGGGTCCGGACATCAAAGGGGTCCAGACCTATATCTGGGGCAGCCTTCCGCCAGGACGTTAGTTGTATCCTGGAGTCAAGAGCCCTGCTGATCGGATCGCGGCTGACCCTACGGAGAAAGACTCATTACTTGGAACTTGGACCTCTGAGCCCTGCTGACTGTGTCGCGGCTCCCCCCTCTTGCTGAGAAGAAGACACTCCCGAACCATCGGAGCCCTGCTGACCTCGTCGCGGCTCGACCTCGCAGAAGTAAACCATCGGAGCCCTGCTGACATCGTCGCGGCTCGACCTCGCAGAAAGAAACCATCGGAGCCCTGCTGACCTCGTCGCGACTCGACCTCGCCGCAGCAATCCCCCTGAACTGTACGGAACCCCCCCGGCTCGAGGATTGAGAGCTAGGCGCAGGGTGTCCAGTACCAGGCTAAGACTGAGACTGTCCCGCTACCCCATCCCAACCAGACTTTGAGACTCTTTGGGATCTCTCGATCCACCTGTAAATATTGCCACAGAAATCTGCCTTGCTTACCGATAAAAACGTATAAGAATTGATACCCTGGTTGTGTTCCTTTGTGGTGTTGGGGTTACTTGGCTGTTACGAAACTAGGAGAAGGACCTCGCCTAGGAGGCTTCTCAGCGGCGCTCGGCTACTCGCCTATGGAACGGTGACCCTCGGGGTGGTCAGTCCGATACCATCGGGCACCCGGCGGGCGCCCTTCTAACATTGGTGGCCAGCGGTGCGATCCGAGCCCGACGCAGTTCGTACAGCGAGTAACTCACCCACTACCTACCTAGACACAGGGTAACCATGAACGACCACCCCAACCGCGGAGTTCCGACAAGAACGGTTGGAGGAATATACACATAAGGAACTAAAACAGTTTTGTAAAGACAAAGGCATCGCGACCACCGGATTAAACACAAAAGAGGACCTGCAGAAAGCCCTAAAGACCTAGGTAGAGTCCGAAGCGGCCTCCCCCCAAACCGAAGAAAACCCGGTGCCAAACGTACCCCGGCAACCAACCGCAGCCCCGGCAGAGGGGAGAACAACCAGCACGGAGACCGGCCTCTCCCCGGAGGAGATACGAGAACGGGAGAGGGCCAGGACCCACGAGTTAGAGCTCGCCCGGCTCCGCCTGGACGGCGAACTCCTACTAGCCGAAAAGAAGTTGGCCCTAGAGCAACTGCGGTTGCAAGAAGAAATAGAGGAGAAAAAGCGGCACCGAGAACTGGAGGAGAGGAGGCTAACCCTCGAGCATGATCGGGGGCTTAAGGAACTCGAAATCAAGTCCAGAAATGGAGAGACCGGCACCCCCGGAAACCGAGACACCCCCTCGCCGGTCGAGGCGAAAGTACATATCCCCAAGGATGTCGTCAAAGAGTACTACAAGAACGACGACATCCAACAATGGTTTAAGGCCTACGAGGTAGCCATGACCGCCCATCGGGTGCCCCGGAAGGATTGGGGTGCCGGCCTATGGGGACGGTTCCTCAGCGAAGGCAGAGACACCCTGCTACAGCTCCCCGACGCAGTGATGACCTCCTACGACCATATGAAGGAGGCCCTGCTCACCCGCTATGGGCTCACCCCAGAGATGTACCGCCAACGCTTCCGGGACTGCAAGAAGCTCCCCGGTACCACCTGGGTGGAATACGTAGACTTTTTTAGCAGAGCCCTGGAAGGTTGGATCAAGGGCAGCAAGGTCACCTCCTACGAACAACTGTTCGACCTCATTGTATGGGAGCACCTCTCCAACAACTGCTTCATCGAGCTGAGACAGCACCTCCTCGACAGCAAGCTGACCGAGCCGCGGAAGCTCGCCGCCGAGGCCGATCGATGGGTAAACACCCGGGTCCCAAGAAACTCGATGGGGGAGTACCAACGGAACCCCACGGGCCCCCCCGCCAGCGGGGTGGAGGAGGAGGAGGATCGAACAGGAACAGAGACTTTCCAGCGGGGCCACCCCGGAGTCCTCCCCGGGGACCGCCCCCCCAACCGCACTTCCCCATCCCTCGCTCGAAGAGGGCCACCTCCAGCCGGACCAGGGCCTCGACCAACGGTAACGTGCTACAACTGCCAACAACCCGGGCACTATGCCAGTGACCCTACCTGCCCCGTGAACCGACGGGCGGGGACCACCGGGCCACCCCCCCGCCAGTTGGCGGCCGCTGCCCTGGGGGAAGGGGGAGAAGAGGAAGAAAACTACGACGCCGGACCAACCGAGTGGGAACCCGCCGCCATGACATTAGTCTGCCTGGGCAGTCGGGAGATGGTACCCCTGGCTCCCATTCCGAGCAACACCCAGAAGTACCAACAGTGGGTCACCATTAATGGACGCCAGGCCGAAGCCCTCCGAGACACCGGAGCCAGCGTGACAGCCGTCCGCTGCCACTTGGTGACCCCCGAACAGATCTTGCCTAACGTACTGTGCCCCCTCCGGTCGGCAGACAACACTGAGAGCTTGTGCCAGATGGCCCGGATTCACTTCGAGTGGGGGGGAGTGTCGGGCATGCTGAAGGTCACCGTCCGCGACTACACCCCCGTGGACTGCCTCCTCGGGAACGACCTGGAAAGTTCCCCCTGGGTCCACGTTGAGCGCCGAGAGCATCTGGGGATGCTGGGACTGCCCGAATGGGTCTGCGCAACCACCAGGTCCACAACCGCCCGGGCCATCCAACCGAGCGTCAAGGCTCCCCTCGAAGAGCAGGAATGGCCCGAACCACCAGCCCCCTCCGTCGAAGAAGAAGCCGACACCGAGGCCGGGCCGCCAGAACTCGCCCCGGACGAGGTCGCCGCGCTCGGCGACCTCCCCGAACTCGCCCAATGGCGCCAAGAAGGTGGCCCCACAGGGGAGCAGTTCCGCCAAGAACAAAAGACCTGCCCCTCCCTCGAAGGAACCCGACAGCAAGCAGTCGCCCAGGCCGCCAGAGACCAGGCGGGGACCCACTGGGTCTATTGGGACAACGACCTCCTCTACAGCGAGCAGAAGACCGCGGAATTGGGGGCCAGCCGCGTGCTGGTGGTCCCCCTCAGGTTCCGGGACTTCCTACTCAATCTGGCGCATGATGTGCCCCTCGCCGGGCACCTGGGGCAGGACAAAACATACAGCCGCCTGGTGACCCACTTCTACTGGCCCCGAATGCGGAAGGACGTGGACAATCATAGCCGGACCTGCCCGACCTGCCAAGCCAGCGGGAAGAGCGGGGGAAGGGTCAAAGCCCCTCTCCAGCCCTTCCCCGTAGTCAACACCCCGTTCGAGCGAGTGGGGATCGACATAGTGGGGCTCCTGGACCCCCGAACCTCCCAGGGGCATCGCTTCATCCTCGTCCTGGTCGACCATGCCACCCGATACCCCGAGGCCATCCCTCTCCGGACAGTGACGGCCCCCGTGGTGGGCCGGGCCTTGATGGGAATCTTCTCCCGAGTAGGATTCCCCCGGGAGGTTGTGAGCGACCGAGGCACCAACTTTATCTTGAAGTATATGCGGTCCCTGTGGCAACAATGCGGGGTCACCTACAAATTCACCACCCCATACCACCCCCAGGGGAACGGTCTAGTTGAACGATTCAACCGAACATTGAAAGGGATGATCAAAGGCCTGGAGGAGCCCCTGAGACACAAGTGGGACGTCCTGCTGCCCTGCCTCCTGTTTGCCTATCGGGAGGTCCCGCAAAAATCTCTGGGGTTCAGCCCCTTCGAACTCTTGTACGGACACCCTGTCCGAGGCCCTCTCAGCCTGGTCAAAGAAGGCTGGGAGACCACCATCCAAGATGCTCCCCCGGACGTCTACCGGTACCTCTTGACCCTGCGAAACCAGACCCGGAAATTCAGGGAACTGGCCGAAGCCAACCTCGAGGCCAGCCAGGAAGAGATGAAACGCTGGTATGACCAGAACGCCTCCTCCATCGAGTTCGAGCCCGGCCAGCAGGTCTGGGTCATGTCGCCCGTCGACCCCTGTGCCCTCCAAGACAAGTGGACCGGGCCCTTCAAGGTGGTCGAGAAGAAAAGCCCCGTCACTTACCTGGTCGACCTGGAATCCCCCAGGAACCCTCTCCGGGTCCTCCACGCCAACAGACTCAAACCCCACTTTGCCCGAACCGAACTTAGTCTGTTGATGGCTACGGACGATGGGGCCAAGGACGACTCCGAGCCCCTACCCGACCTCCTGAAAACCTCCGAAAAGGACGGCTCCGTGGAAGGAGTCATCCTCTCTGCTACCCTGACTCCCGATCAGCGCAGAGACTGTCAAGGACTGCTGCACCGCTTCGCTGCTCTCTTCTCCCTCACTCCCGGAGTCACCCGATGGTGCGTCCACGACGTCGACACCGGGGACAGCCCCCCTGTGCGACACCGAGCCTACCGTGTCCCCAAGCGAGTGCGGGCCTGCATCCACGCCGAGGTCACCAAAATGTTGGCCCTGGGGGTCATCGAGCCCTCCGACAGCCCCTGGGCCAGCCCGGTGGTCCTGGTGCCGAAAGCTGCCGCCCCCGGCGCCACCCCAGAGCTCCGGTTTTGTGTGGACTATCGGGGATTGAATGCTGTCACCAAAACCGATGCCCATCCCATTCCTCGGGCAGATGAACTGATCGAACGCCTAGGGGCCGCCCGCTACCTTAGCACCTTCGACCTCACCGCCGGATACTGGCAGATCGGGCTCACCCCCAGCGCCCAGGAGCGTTCCGCTTTCTCCACACCCGATGGCCATTACCACTTCTGCGTGATGCCCTTCGGCATGAAAAATGCCCCGGCGACCTTCCAGAGGCTAGTAAATAAGGTACTGGCCAGCCTAGAAGCGTTCAGCGCCGCCTACCTGGACGATATTGCGGTGTTCAGCAGCCACTGGGCCGAGCACCTGAGGCACCTCGGGGAGGTCCTGACCGCCCTCCAAAGGGCCGGAATTACCATAAAAGCCAGCAAGTGTCAGATAGGCCAAGGGTCCGTAACCTGTCTGGGACATCAAGTGGGGAGCGGCCATGTGGCTCCCCTCAAGCCAAAGATCGACGCCATCGTGGCCTGGGAGCCCCCAACCACTCAAACAGCCGTGAGGGCCTTCCTGGGACTCACGGGCTATTACCGGCGGTTCATCCAAAACTATGGAAGCATTGTGGGCCCCCTCACGGAGCTCACATCAAAGAAGCAGCCCAAGAAGGTGCACTGGACGCCCCGCTGTCAGGCGGCCTTCAAGACCCTCAAGACAGCAATGTGTACCCCTCCCGTGCTGCAGGCCCCCGACTACAGCAAGGAGTTTGTAGTGCAGATGGATGCCTCAGAGTACGGAATCGGGGCCGTCTTGTCCCAGGTAAACCCTGAGGGGGTTGACCAGCCGTTGGCCTTCATCAGCCGGCTCCTGCTGCCCAGGGAGCAGAGATGGAGCACCATCGAACGGGAGGCCTTCGCCGTGGTGTGGGCCCTCAAGAAGCTCCGGCCCTACCTCTTTGGCACCCACTTTCGGGTCCAAACCGACCACCGTCCCTTGCGGTGGTTGATGCAGATGAGAGGCGAGAACCCGAAATTGTTGCGATGGTCTATCTCTCTGCAGGGGATGGACTTCACTGTAGATCATCGGCCCGGCAACGACCACGCCAACGCAGACGGCCTGTCCCGCTTCTTCCGCCTCGGCGAGGAGAACCCCCAAGACGATGGGTGACTCTCCCTGCCTTCAGCTGGGGGGGACGCCTGTTGGACCCGGCCTCGTGGCGTGGTCCCGAACCCTCCTACCCGACCCGACGGGGGCATCCCCCACCCTTCGGGGTCCCGCCAGATTGTACTTTGCCGCCCGCGCCAGCCTACGCGACCCGGCTCGCCCGGACATCAGCCCCAGCGAAGCCCCGACATCGAGGCACCAAGATCCGGCCAGGGGGGACCAAGTGGCCACTCCACCGATCCCGGAGGAGGGGAGTTTCGATGGGACCCCCAACCGTCCCTCAACGCCTGGGTTCAATCGCCCTCCGGCCCTCCTGGGCGCGGGCGCCTCTCCCGCTGGGTGTCTGGCCTCTCCCATCTCGGCTCCTCCGCCCCCCAGGCGCAAGGGTCCGGACATCAAAGGGGTCCAGACCTATATCTGGGGCAGCCTTCCGCCAGGACGGCAGTTGTATCCTGGAGTCAAGAGCCCTGCTGATCGGATCGCGGCTGACCCTATGGAGAAAGACTCATTACTTGGAACTTGGACCTCTGAGCCCTGCTGACTGCGTCGCGGCTCCCCCCTCTTGCTGAGAAGAAGACACTCCCGAACCATCGGAGCCCTGCTGACCTCGTCGAGGCTCGACCTCGCAGAAGTAAACCATCGGAGCCCTGCTGACGTCGTCGCGGCTCGACCTCGCAGAAAGAAACCATCGGAGCCCTGCTGACCTCGTCGCGGCTCGACCTCGCCGCAGCAATCCCCCTGAACCGTACGGAACCCCCCCGGCTCGAGGATTGAGAGCTAGGCGCAGGGTGTCCAGTACCAGGCTAAGACTGAGACTGTCCTGCTACCCCATCCCAACCAGACTTTGAGACTCTTTGGGATCTCTCGATCCACCTGTAAATATTGCCACAGAAATCTGCCTTGCTTACCGATAAAAACGTATAAGAATTGATACCCTGGTTGTGTCCCTTTGTGGTGGTGGGGTTACTTGGCTGTTACGAAACTAGGAGAAGGACCTCGCTCAGGAGGCTTCTCAGCGGCGCTCGGCTACTCGCCTACGGAACGGTGACCCTCGGGGTGGTCAGTCCGATACCATCGGGCACCCGGCGGGCGCCCTTCTAACAATGACTCAACACCACAGCATCACTCAGCACCACCTTTGAATCACTCAGCATCACCTGAGCATTACCTCCGCACCAGCACACAATCACCTTAACATCCCTCAGCTCCACCTGAGTATCATACAACATCACCTGAGAATCACTTCCACACCAGCACCCCACCACCTCGGCACCACATCAGTCTTCCCTCTGGCATCTGTTGATTCTCCCCTAGTGTCCGTTCACTGCTTGTGTTGTAATTCAGGTACTATTTCCCAACCTCCACCCTCTCGTTCTTTATGCCATTAAAACAGGCAGGAAGATGTCACCAGCATTGCGAGGACAAAAAACTAGAAGACATTTTTTTATGTTAATTCTTTTTTTAATAGGGCCGTCCGGTTGTATATAACGTCTTCTTGGTTATATATACGTTAACAAAAATGTTTCTAACACTTTTTATTATAATTTTTCAACATTCTACACAGCAGCCACACTGCTCTACAACATAGCATAAATACATTGGCAAAGACAATAGCCCTGGCTAAACTCTTATAAGGTCCAAAATGCCAGACCTATTGGCTATGCCAATGCTTGTTTTTAGTACAGCTAGATTACACCCAGGTCTGTCTCTGCTCATGCGTGTCCATAAGATGTCGATACTAATTTGGTTCCCCTTCCTTTTATCTTATATTTTTTAGTTATTACACAATGGGTAGAACGAAAACTGCTGTGGCCATTACGGAAGATAAGAATCTTCCATTATGAACTTTTTGACCACTGCAGTGAATGCACTAAATAAAGAAACTGCTTTGGGGAGAGAACGTGGCATTGCGGTCAGAGTTGCAGACTTTGAAATTGAGGAACCGGATCCGAGTCCCGGCTTCGCCTCAACATCCTGTGATTCCTGGCAAATCATGTAATCTGCTCTTGCTTAGCATGACGCTAGTGCGATCAGATGGACTGACGATGATGATGCGCTGATGCCCGCCTTACTATTCCGGACCTTGGTAACTCGTTTGGGTCTTTACCAAGGACAATATAGAAGATACTACCACCTTTTCTGCAACCCTGGCTAGGTAAAAAATATTGGAATTTATAATGCCAATAACTACAACTTTGCAGGGTGCAGCACCATATGTGTATTGCACCCTGCAACATCGCTAGGTAAACAAGCATTTGCAATGCAATAGATCTCACATTTGTTAACGTTAGTGGTGTTGGCATTAAAAATGACAATGTGTTTTACTTTAGCTTTTTTATACAAATGGCAAAAGCACTATGCAAATATAATTACTTCACTGCACATAAAAAAAGTAAAAAACATTGTCATTTTAAATGCCAACAGCTCTAACTTTAACAAATGCGAGACCTATTGCATTGCAAATGCTAGTTGTTAACCCCTTCGGTGCTCATGACGGAACGGTTCCGTCATGAGCCACGGTTGAGCTGTGCTCATGACGGAACCGTTCCGTCATGACCACGCCCGCGCAAGATTCCGTCAGCACAGCGGCGGAATCTGCGCAGCATGGAAGGGGTTATTTGGTGCAAATCCGTTCAGTAGTTCTAGAGAAATGTAAGTTGAAAATTATACTGATATCTCTGGCCACAGGTATATTGCTACAATTTTGCGATTACTCACGAATGCGTGCCCCAACAGGAATGCTCCGATTGGCTGGACACAACCTGAACAGAAAGTTACGGCTGCCATTTTATCAATCACGAATGGTTCCCAGGGATAAAAAATCTGTGAGAGCTGACATAAAGAGTCAGGGTAGAGGTACTCTGGCCCCATGTTTGAGGAATGGGGGTGTTAGTGAGTGACATACGTTATGTGTCCAAAATTGTTTTTTTTACATCGCTCGCGATATTCGCAATTACACCGCCGCCGCCAGAGCAGCCCCACCCATGTGCCATCACAGGGACGTTGTGACTATCGCAATGTCTTTGTGACGATTGGTGGAAATATAAAACAAAAAGTATCAATATCTATATACACACCCTCGCTGGTCATAGTCAAAGACACATGTACTTACTCACATATCCACTTAGACACTCATGCACCCACTCACATACCCACTCAGTCACTAAGGCACCCACTTACAAACTCACTCAGGGACCCAAGTGTGCACTCACATAAGCATTCAGAAGCTCATGCATGTACTCACAAACCTACTCAGAAGCTCATACACCCACTCACAAACCCATTCAGACACTCACGCACTCACTCACAGACCCACTGAGAGACTTATACTTACATTCACACACCCACTGAGAGATTGATGCATCCACTCACTGACCCAGTCAGAGACTCATGCACCCAATCACAGACCGACTGACACTCACGCACCGGCTCACAGACCCACTGAGACTTATGCTTCCACTCACACACCCACTGATTGACAGACCCACTCAGACACTTATACACCCACTGATAGATCCAGTCACAGACTTAGGTACCAATTCACTTACCCATTCAGACCCTCACACACCCACTCACATACCAGTCAGAGACTTATACACCCAATCACCAAACTCACTCAAAGACTCATCCGCCCATTTATATACCCACTCAGAGACTCATGCACCCACTTATAGACCTACTGAAGGACTTATGCAGCCAGTCACAGACCCACTCAGAGACATATGCACCCACTTACATATCCACGCAAAGACACATGCTCTGACTTCCTAACCCCCACAAAAAAACTCATGCAATCACTCGTATCCCCACTAAGAGACTCATGCACCCACTCACATACCTTATGCTCCTAGTCAAAGACCCACTCAGTCACTAATGCACCCACTGAGAGCGTTACTCTGAGAGTTTTATACATCCAGTGAAAAAGACTCATGCAACCACTCACAGACCCACTCAAACACTTCTGCACCCACTCATAGATCCAGTAACAAACTGACATATCCACTCATATACCCACTCAGTTGTACATCCATTTACATTCCAACTCAGACACTCACACACCCACTCACACACCTTTGCGCCCAGTCAGAGACTCACTGAAATAATTATCTAAATACTCACAAGAGTGCTCAGAGACTCATATACGCACTCACAGACCTACTCAAAAACTCGTGCCCACTCACAAACCCACTTAAGGACTCATGCATCCACTCACATGCAAACTCAGACACTCATAAACCCACTCTCTTACCTACTCAGACACTGTTGCACCCACTCATAGACTTAGGGGTCGATTACGATGTCGTTCGTAAAGGTTCCGAATCAGATTCGGGTCTGCCGAATCAGATTCAGAACCCGTCTTTCCGACCAATTTGGAAAGCTTTCCAAACGACTGATTACGATGTTTGGACAGCGGTCGGACTGTCCAAGTTGGTTCAGGGTGACGATTGCGATGTTGGATTCGGACAGCCTTCCTGATTCAGTTGTTCTGACATGGATCGGCTGTCGGAATATGACTTTGGGGGCCCGTAGCAGGCGCCCCTTCACTTGTACCCCCTTTTCAGACCATGCACAGTGTGGTAGGCACCAAGGGGTGCCTCCCACAGGGTGTATAATTTTCCCCAGCCACCCCATTCTTCAATGGGAGCCTGTGTATTCGGTCGGAACACAGTCTGCCATTGTAGTCAATGGGAGTCCGACCGAATTGTATCCGGAATCATCGTAATCGGTAGGTGCGACTACCCGTATCCGATTCGGTCGGAAACCATTCTGAGACCAACTCGGTTGGAATGCTTTCTGAATGACATCGTAAATGACCCCTTAGTAAAAGACTTATGTGCCTACTCATATACCCAGTCAAAGACTTATACACCCAGTGAGAGACTCACTCAGAGACTCGTGCACCCACTCACATACCCACTAAACGACTCTCTCGTATATCCATACAGAAAATCATGCACTCACTTGTATAGCCACTCAGACAGTGATGCACCTACTCACATACTCACTCAGAGACTTATGCACCCAGTTACAGACACACTCAGAGACTGTTGCAGCCACTCAAAGACCCACTCAAACACTTATGCACCCATTCACACACCCACTCACAGACTAATGCACCCGCTGACAGACCCAGTTAAATACTCATACATCCACTCACAGACCAACTCAGATACTTATGTACCCATTCAGCCACACACTCATGTACTCACTGACATACCCACTCAGATACTTATACACCCATTCAGATACCCACTCAGACACTCATACACCCACTCAGATACCCACTCAAACAGTCTAACAGACTCGCTAAAAGACTCATGAGTCTACTCACATACCTCACTCACATACCTACTCACAGATTTAAATACCCACTCAGAGACTTATGCACCCATTCGCATAACCCAGTGAAGCATGAATACACACTGTTATAGCGATATTGAGAGAGTGATACATGTTTTATAGTTATTTAGATAGTGATTTATCTGGTTTGATTGTTAGAATAAATTATATAGTTATAATTTTTGAATGAGGTGGTGGCTATTGAGTTCCTGCTTTGTGTTTTCGTGACATATCTGCAATTGTCACGACTACAAACGTCATCGCACCTCCGGTGTTGCCGTGAACAAGGAAAATGCATTTTTGATGTCGTTTTTTCAACAAATGACTACAAAGGGGAAAGTTTAATTAATTAAACTGCTAGGCTCCAACTTTATGTAAAATATGTCTATATATGTGTTTTACACTTTGAAATAAGATGGTTAATGTACTTTTTAAACAAATAGATGACTAATACAACAAGTGTGCATCATGCAGTTGTAATGTTCAATATCTAGTTATAGAAAAAAATTTAAAGTTGTACAAATACACCTAAAAACACAAATGTAATATGGACATTAAAGTTAATTAATACAAATCCTAAAAACCTTAGAAAATCAATTAAAAAACAAATGTTATAGAGACGTTATAGTTAGGAATAAGAATTTTAAAAAACTTACAAATTCACCAAAGAAAACAAAGGTTACAGAGGCGCAATTATTTCGAAATAGAATTTTTAAAAAACTCACAAATTCACTGGAAAAAAACAAAGGTTACAGAGATGTTATAGTTAGGAAATAGAATTGAAAAAACCTTAGAAATTCACTGAAAAAAACAAAGGTTACAGGGATATTATAGTTAGGCTGACATTTCACTAGTATAAAACAAGAGAAATTCAGCAGTTATAGTTACCTGAGCTAACTATAATTTACGCCACCGCAATGCACTGCTTATGACCTCACATATTACATCACTCATGACATGGTCAGTGACTTGGCTGATGACATCACTGATGACATCTTAAATATGACATCACTGATGACATCACTGATAATGCTGGAGCAGGTCTTTCATGGCTGGTGTGGCCCACTACAGAGGGCTTTAAGACGATATTCTTTACTCTACTCAGAGCAGAAACTCACCTGGAACAATTCAAGGATGCCATTTGTTTCTACATGATGCTGTAGCAGTATAAGCACCACTTTTCTAGCACTTTACCAAGTAAGGCCAGTAGCGAAATTGGATGAAAGTTATTTGTGTTATCTGAGCTAAATGTGGCATTTCTTTTTAGAAGAGGCTTCACTACTTCTTAATTCAACTCCTTTAGGGAAATACCTTGAGTTAGCAGGTTGTTAGAGATGGACAGAAGCTCATTTTTGCAAATACAAAGTAGAGACCTCATGACCTTTGCTGGACATAGGTCTTTCAGAGACCCAGAAGATCAGCAAGATACAGCAGTGGTCATCAGTTCATTGGCTATTAGTTATAATGTCTCTAATAAAGGAAGTCAGTGGTTGGCTTACAGGCTCAGGGCAATAGATAGAGCAGGAACATTGTTAAGGGTGGTAGACATCCATGGGTTACTGATTTTATCAGAGAAGAAAGCTGCAGTTTCTTCACAGGGTTGCTAAGATGACTGAATTGATTTTACATGACTGTAGAACGATCAGTTCAGAAATCCTGTGGGATACTGTTTTACTTATATTCGGGGATTGTCTAATACCCTATAAAAAATGCAGTTGTTACATCTTTGACTCTGTGTGTAGATTCAGAGGGCCTTACAATGTATTCTGTTGTCAGATTCAATCCACAGCTCTCTATTTCCACTTTTGTCAACCGGTGGCTGGTTATAGATCTTTTTGTTTGGACTGGACGCGGTGAGTCTAGTGAGATTGGTGACATGGATGAGCTGTTTGCAGAGAGGTACAGCAGTATAAAGAGCTGAAGAGATTCGACAAGCAGTTACCTTTGATTGCCAGGTGGGCTCTCCTCCATCTTCGATCAAAGCAATAATCATCTTTAGGTTGCCGTGTCGCGCTGCGATGTGCATAGCTGTCTCCCCATTCTGCCAGAAAGAAACAATCAAAGCTTCAATGTTAGTCAGGTTGTTAAATTAATATCATTTTCTTAACTTGATGTCACTATCACCGAGCAACATTTTGATTAATCAATGGAGGCTATAAATGGGCTATTGTATACATATAGCACATGCAGTTAAATGTAACCCTGGGCGTAGGACTACGCTACGCTCGCGTAGTTTGTGTAGTTTGCGTAGCACAGTGCAAAAAACGCGTAGCGTAGCAGGCATTTTTTAATTGCTCACGGTCTTCAACATCAAGTTGGCGACCGTAAGCGAGCAAAATAACATCCCGGTGAGACTTTTTCATTGTTCGCGATCAGCAACATCAAGTTGCCAATCGTGAGCGTGGAAAACAAATCTTCCGGAGAGATTCTCAACGCGGGGAGATCAGGTTTCTCATTGCGAGTGGTCGCGTATTCTCGCGACCGCTTGCGATGAGAAACTACCAGTCCGCGTTGAGAAAGCTGCCGCTCGAGTACAAATCTACCCGAGCAGCAGAAAACGACCGCTTGCACTGTGCAAGATGCGGTTTGCAACAATTGAACAGTGCGGACATGCATCCGGCACTGTGCAATCAGTGCAAACAGCATTTTGCACAGTGCACCACACAGTTTGCGTAGCTACGCATAGCTCGCGTAGTGCGAAGTGCACTTCGCATAGCTACGCGTAGCGCTACTACTCAAACTACGCCCAGGGTTAGTTAAATGTAATTAAATTGCTAAATTATTGGAGATCAATTGTCAATTTTGTAAACATCTTTTTAGGCTTCTGATGGAGTTAAATATGTTTACTGTGGGGCTGGCCATTTTACATTCAGGCACCAGGACTGGCAGTAATTCTGTAATCATTTTAGAATTAGGGCCCGAATACGACTGAACCGCCAGGCCGCCACGGCTGCAGTTCTTAAAAACGTTACTGAGTCGGCAGCATTCTGCCCGCCATATTAGGAGTTTCCCACAGGGTTGGCAGTTGCATGGCGGTGGAGTCAAGCAGGATTACACTGCTGGACATGACCAGAACGTCATCCCAGCCAGTTGGGGGTAAGTGCGTTTTTTATACGCTAACCCGACTTGAAGGTATTGTCGCGCTTTGCGTGTACAATAGTGACATACCCTAAGTGCACAATCATCCTGGGGTCATGTTTTCAGCAATTTACTTGCCTTTCTGTTGACTTGCGCAAGGTGGTGTATCTGCCAGGAAAAGGTTGGCTGAAAGGCATGTCGTAATTTGGATGGTGGTCCACATATTGCACCTCTACCATTCACCGCACAGTAGCGGCAAATGTCGGTGGTGCCGGCGGTCTTGAGGCTGTCTTCCGCTGTGTTCGTAATCGGGCAGTCGGACCACCAGGGAAGCGGGTGGTCGGACCCCCAAAAAGCAACAGTGGTTCTTTAATTGCCAAAGTCGTAATCGGGTCCTAAGTCTATAACTATAACCCTCACGGGGCTAGTACAATGGACATCGAATGAAAGCTTACAGAACTTCCGGCCACACCCTGTTGCCACAATGCCCACTTGTCTTTAGTTTTCTTCATCTTCCTCCCTGCATCTGCATGAACTGTCCCTTCATGGGAAATAGTCAGTGTTCTCTCTGCGGCTATTCTCAAAGATACCCAAAGTATCAGTCTCTGCATAGAACCTCTCCATATATCTAATCCATCAGGGCACGCTACCATGTTTAGAACTTTCCGATGCTACATTTACTCAATCAACACATATATGAGATGGACACTTAGTGCTAAAATATATGGGAAATGGAGCATCTGAGATGCGTTTGTTATCTTGATAGCAAGAAGCATAGCTATTTACTTATGTACAGGTTCAAAAATCAGACAGAGAAACACAGGCTTAGTAGGAGAAGAGTTAACTCTGTTGGGTCACAAGCGGGGATGCTTTTACAGCAGATGTGAGATGGTGAGAAAGAGTATACAGCTCAGGGTGTAGCATGTTCTAGTACAGCAGGCCAAGTAAATATAATGTATGGGAAACAACCTTTACAACGCAGTCATTACATCGCACTACATTTACAACGCAGTCATTACATCGCAACATCCTTGACAATGAATGTCACTACAACGCAGCCATTACATTGCATGTCACTACAACGCATGACACTACACCGCATATCAGTACAACGCAGGCATTACATTTCATGTCATTATAACGCATACCATTACAACGCATAGTGCCCCTACACTATACAACACTTACCCTACTGTTGCACCCCCTGGAGTTAGAATGGTAATTTTTACCCCTACACTATCCTACACTTACCCTACTGTTGCACCCTCTGGAGTTAGAATAGTAATTTTTACCCCTACACTATCCAACACTTACCTTAAATACAATGTTATGGCATGCGTTGTAAAGGTATGATGCGATGAAATGGAATGCGTTGTAAGTGTAGTTTAAAAAAAATTGTTTTAGTGGCATGCGATGTAAATGTGTGCGTTGCAAAGGATGTTGCGATTTAAAAACTGCGTTGTAAAGGCATGCGTTGTAAATGTATGCTTTGTAACATCATACATTCATAATGTATAGAACTGGGATGTAGAACCGGGTGCATAAAGGGACAGGCGGGATATGATTGGACTTAGCATAAATGCATCAACTACACTGAGAGATCCAGAGCTGGGTGGACCCTGACAGGGTCTACGTAACTACAGATGTTGGGGAGCAGGTTTGGGTGACTATACTTCTGTGCAGAAATACTCTGTCACTCGGGCCACAGAGATCTTTAAAGAGAATAGTTCTACAAAGTACTGTATGCCAGGATCCAGAGCATGGAATCAGAGGGAGTGGAGGAGTGCAGGACCCGAAGGCCTTGATTAGAAATTTTAGATTTCCCAAGAGGCAATCAAAGTTTTGCAAGACATTCAGATTTGACACAAGACCTGTGAGAAGTTGGCCTGGTATATGATGTTCACTAGTTAAAGTGACCACCTTGTACCATGCCAAGCAACCCTTATGGTGTGGTTGTAAGTCAACCTTTTCGGACTAGCTGCCCTAGTGGTAGCGTAGGCTAAGCAGTCTTTGAGGCTAAACTCGTTTGAGCGTGTGAAGCAAGCTGTTTTACCATATGTAACCCCCCTTTATACCAATGAAAGGACACCACACAGATATATATTCAAAATATATGTGTATTTATTACTCAAAGTATCCCCTAGACTCTTTATGAGCACAGGAGCACAAATCGTTAAACAAGAAAGTATTATAATATACTTTAAATGGATGGGCCCTGGTGGCCACTCAAACCATATACTAAAATAGTGGTATAAGTACCACGAACAGGAAAGGGAAAAGGCCTAGGGCCTCTAGAATCACTGGGCCTACAAGGAGCTAACGTTAGTTAGTGACCAGGAGGTCCTCGGGTCGCGTGTGCAGTGAGGAAAGTTACACGCGGGCTCCCATAGGTTTTCAATGGGTGCGTAAAAGTTTAAAAGTTACTGCAGAAGGGTCTTCTGGATGGACTACGAACTTAAGATTTAAAACACAGACACTAGAGATGTTTCTCTACACTTGGGCACCGGAGTGCCAGCTTTACCTCACCCACAGGAAGCGGGTGCATAGGTCTCGAAGTGCGCCGGGTTTCGTCTATCTGGTCAATGGAGCCTGATGACAAAGATGCTGCAGGCGACCGGCCCAGAAGAGATGCGGTGGATCCAAGAGTGGATCGGAGTTGTAGAAGACCTGAAAGCAGAGGGAACAGTGTTCACAGTCACTAGCCAGTGACCAGCGTGGCACCAGGTAGGTACCAGGCGATGTTGGGTGCAAACAGGTGATGAGGGGTAGCTTGTCTCCGCAGCCACGTGGTCCCTGAAGGTCTACGACGTCCAGGAGTCGGTTCACGAGCTGTTCCACGCAGGCTCTCGCTGTCGGCTGTGTCGGCGACTCGAAGGAAGCAAACAAGCCTTGGCAAAGGCAGGAGTCGTGGAAAGTAAAGAAAGCTGATTGTTCTGACCAGCAAGGTCAGAGGGGCTGCTCCTTTGGAGAGCAGCAGGGGCCAGTCTGGAGCAACCAGACCAGCATCGTAGTTTTCAAGGTTCGTCGCCAAAATGGCCACTAGCCAACGGACCAGGGACCGGGCAGGCTGGTCGAGATGCAAAGTGCAGAGGGGCCCCACGCAGATCGTGGAGATGCTGGAGGGCTCACCTTTGATGCAGATGCTGCTTGGATATTGGGCTTCTCAGGACCCAAAGCACAACTTGGAGGGAGCCTCTGTTGTTGCGCTTGCAGCTTGTCGTGGGTCTTTCAAGATGTCTGGCTCCACGTGTCTCGGTGCCTCCACGGGTTTCTTCTTTTCAGGGACTGTGGATCGGGCGGTGAGAGGTCTGGAGGTCCAGGTCTTGTCGGGCTCTGGGCTCAGGCTCCGGCAGGAGGCGGCGGCAAAGCAGACGTCGAGTAGCTGGTTGGTGCTTGCGTTAGCAAGATGGTCACTCCCTGACCATAGGGGAGATTTCCTTCTGTCCTCTGTGCAGCAGAGCGTCGAAGTTCCCGTCTTCTTCTTTGTAGTAAGTTGATTCCAGGATGTCTGAAGTATTAGGACACAGCTCCTACCTTTAAGCGGATTCTAGGGGCCGGACTACCTGCTAGGTCCCTCCCTAAGGGTGGGACCAGGAAGGGGGGTGGTTACACCCCCAATCCTTTGTCCAGCTCGCCCCAGGTCCGGGGCTGGTGTGCCCCAGGACCGGTTTGAACTGGCATATGCACCGAGGCTCCTTGTGAGCCTCAGGCTTGTCTGATTCCATTCAAGCCCTACCTGACCAATACACAAAATCCTGTCTGGGGTGGTGCTCGCACCTCCCCTGGCAGGAAACCCTTTGTCCACGTCTCCCAAGCTGGAAGGACTCCCAGCAGCAGGAGGGCAGACTTGTGTCTGTGGTGGCAGCGTCAATTTGTGGAGCTGAGGCTATGTCTGATTTTACCCGGGTTTCAGGTACTGTACATGTCATGTCCCTCTAGAAGGGTGGAATGCTAACCCCGTCGCCAGAATTGGCGAGGGGTTAGTATTCCAATTCGTATGACACCTTACTCGACATGTTTTGATAAAGCCAAACCAAAGATAGCATTTAACCGCGAGGTTCATAATGCACTTAAGAGTATATGGTATGGCGATATCTGGAAACGGTAGAAGGAAGTTGTTCCGACCACTGCAGACAGGCTCAGCTCATGCCAGAGCACCATCTCACATGGAACCAAGCACTCTGCCTTCAGGATTGTTAAGGCCTGCCATAGGAGTGACTTATAGGTTAACATGTGTTCCATTTAAGGTTAGGTATAGGTATACTACACCTAAGTAAGAGGTGGTTACACCAACTTACCCCAGCTGAGTGATCAGCCAGTTGTGTCAAATTGTTAGGCCAGGGGTGGCACAATACATGCTTCAGCCCCTGGTAGGCCTTAGATACACCAATGCCCTGGGTACCTAGTGTACACTGGTACAGGGGCTCACAGGGTGATCCAATTCCAATTGGTTATGCACCTATAGTGCATAGTGTCAATTTAGTAGAGAGAACAGCAGGCTGGGGGTCTGATTAGCAGGCCCACAGCCTCAATATGTCAAAAACCAGTGAAGCAAAAAGCAAAAATTTGGGGTGACCATAGGATAGCAGACCCTACTCTCCTACACAACCCCCCCCCCCCAAACGCAGGGACATTAAACTAGCCTTGACCAGTCTCGTCTTCATGTCCTAAGTGGAAGTACCTGGAGAGACCATCTGCATTCCCATGGTCTGTACCTGGCCGGTGCTCCACTGTAATGTCCATCCCCTGTAGGGAAATGGACCACCTAAGCAGTTTGGGGTTTTCACCCTTCATCTGATTTAGCCACAAGAGGGGATTATGGTCGGTCTGAATCTTGAAGTGAGTGCCAAACAAGTATGGCCTCAGCTTCTTCAGGGCCCACACCACAGCAAAGGCCTCCCTCTCAATAGCTGACCAATTCTTCTCTCTGGGGGTCAACCTTCTGCTAATAAAAGCAATGGGTTGGTCTTGACCATCTACATTAAGTTGTGACAGCACAGCTCCCACACCCAACTCAGAAGCATCTGTTTGGACAATAAACTCTTTGGAGTAGTCAGGACTTTTCAGGATAGGTGCAGAGCACATGGCCTTCTTCAGGTCATCAAATGCCTTTTGACAGCTTACTGTCCACTGAACCTTTTTGGGCATCTTCTTGGATGTCAGATCATTAAGAGGAGTCACAATGGACCCATAGTTCTTAACAAACTTCCTGTAGTACCCAGTCAAGCCCAAGAAAGCTCGAACTTGAGTCTGGGTGGTTGGAGGAGACCAGTCCTTGATGGATTGTATCTTACTCTCCAGTGGTTGAACTTGGCCTCCACCTACAAGGTGGCCCAAATACACAACCTTACTCTGCCCTATCTGCCACTTAGTAGCCTTGATAGTGAGGCCTACCTTTTGCAGAGCCCCAAGTACCTTCTTCAGGTGGATCAGGTGATCCTCCCAGGTGGAGCTAAAGACATCAATGTCATCAAGATATGATGCACAAAAGTCATCCAACCCAGTAAGGACTTGATTCACCAACCTTTGGAAGGTGGCAGGTGCATTCTTCAGACCAAAGGGCATCACCAAAAATTGATAATGTCCTCCTGGGGTTGAGAATGCTGTTTTGGCCTTAGACTCCTCAGCTAACCTGATTTGCCAATAGCCAGCTGTCAAATCAAATGTGCTCAAAAACTTAGCAGAAGCCAGTTTATCTATGAGCTCATCTGCCCTTGGAATAGGATGTGCATCTGTCCTAGTGACAGCATTGTGTCCTCTGTAATCCACACAGAACCTCATCTCTCTCTTGCCATCTTTGGTGTGAGGTTTGGGGACCAGAACCACTGGGCTAGCCCAAGGGCTCTCTGAGGGTTCAATGACACCCAATTCCAGCATTTTGTGTACCTCAGCCTATATACAGTCCCTGACGTGGTCAGGTTGTCTGTAAAGTTTGTTCTTTACAGGAAGACTGTCACCAGTGTCCACCACATGGGTACACCAGTCAGTTTGACTAGGTATCAATGAAAACATATGCTGAAATGATTGTAGAACCTGTCTACATTCAATCTGCTGATGATCAGTGAGGTTGCCTCCAAGGGTCACTCCTTCAACTGAACCATCTTCAGGGTTCTGAGACAACAGGTCTGGGAGAGGGTCACTCTCTTCCTCCTGTCCCTCATCTGTAGCCATGAGCAAGCCCATGTCTGCCCTGTCAACATATGCTTTTAACCTGTTAACATGGAGTACCCTGTGGGGACTCCTGGGAGTTCCTAGGTCCACCAAGTAGGTAACCTCTCCCTTCTTTTCCAGGATTGTATGGGGTCCAGACCATTTGTCTTGGAGTGCTGCTGGGGCCACTGGCTCCAACACCCATACCTTCTGTCCTGGCTGAAACTCAACCAAGACAGCCTTTTGGTCATGCCAAGCTTTCTGTAAGGCCCGGCTTGCCTCAAGGATTTTGGATGCCTTCTCCATATACTCAGCCATCCTGGAGCGGAGACCAAGTACATAGTCCACTATGTCTTGTTTAGGCTTTTTGAGAGGTAACTCCCATCCTTCCTTCACTAAACACAGTGGGCCTCTCACAGGGTGCCCAAACAACAATTCAAAGGGGCTGTAGCCAACTCCTTTTTGTGGGACCTCTCTGTAAGCAAACAGAAGGCATGGTAGAAGGATGTCCCATCTTCGCCTGAGCTTTTCAGGTAATTCTTTGATCATACCCTTTAGGGTCTTGTTGAATCTCTCAACAAGCCCTTTGCATTGTGGGTGATAAGGGGTGGTGAACTTGTAGTTGACACCACATTCCTTCCACATAGCTGTCAAGTATCCTGACATGAAGTTGGTACCTCTGTCAGAAACCACCTCCTTAGGAAACCCCACTCTGGAGAATACTCCCAGTAGGGCCCTGGCCACAACAGGAGCTGTAGTGGTCCTAAGGGGAATTGCCTCTGGATACCTGGTGTCATGATCCACTACCACCAGTATAAATCTGTGCCCAGATGCAGTGGGGGGATCCATGGGACCCACTATATCTATACCCACTCTTTCAAAGGGGACCCCCACCACAGGTAGTGGTATTAGGGGGGCCTTTGTTGTGCCACCTGATTTGCTACTGGCTTGGCAGGTCACACAGGAGCGACAAAACTCCTTGGTATCTTCATTCATGTGAGGCCAGTGAAAGTGAGGGACAAGCCTGTCCCAGGTCTTGTTCTGGCCTAAGTGTCCTGCTAGAGGAATATCATGGGCCAAGGTAAGAAGGAAGCCCCTAAATTGCAGAGGTATAACCAACCTCCTGGTTGCACCAGGTTTTGGGTCTCTAGCCTCTGAATAAAGGAGCCCATCATCCCAATATACTTTATGGGTACCTTGAGCATTCCCAGCAGCCTCAGCAGCAGCCAGCTGTCTGAGGGGTTCAAGAGATGGACAGGATAACTGCGCCTGCCCCAAGTCAGCCCTGGAAGGTCCCCCTGTCCCCAGAAACTCAACCTGATCAGGTTCAAGCTCTTCAGGGACAGTTCCTTCAGGGTCCTCTAGATCATACTCCTGGGAAGACTGATCATCACTTGGAGGCAGGGGGGAAGGCACAGCCTTAACCCTCCTGTTCTTCTTCTTGGTAGGTGCTTGGTCCATTGTTCCAGGATCCAAGACCTGAGGTTCAGTAAGGCACTTTTTGGCCTGTGACCTGGTCACAGCAAGGACATATGGTGATATACCTAACATCTCTGCATGTGTCCTGTACTCCACTTCTGACCATAGAGAACTCTCTAGGTCATTGCCCAACAAACATTCTACTGGGAGGTCTGCACTAACCACAACCCTTTTGAGGCCAGTTACCCCTCCCCATGAGAAGTTAACAATAGCCACACTATGAGAAGTAGTGGCATTGCTGGCATTGGTCACCAGGTAATTCTCACCTGGTATGTACTGTCCAGGATCCACAAAGCCTGGTGTCACCATAGTGACACTGGCACATGTGTCCCTGTAGGCTTGAGCCACTTTTGCATTTATTAAAGGAGTCTGTCTGTACTTGCCCAGATTACTGGGGCTCACAGTCAGGGACAAATCCATGTCCCCATCACAGATCAAGACTGCCTATGTCAGGGTTCTGTCTAAGTCAGAATCTCCTTCAGTTCCCATAGTGATTTCCACTACACCCTTTGTCTGGGGACCAACACTGCTAACAGTAGTACTGGGAGCAGGTGCCTTAGGGGCAACAGTGTTGGGGGCTCCACCCTTCTTACAATCACTAGTCCAGTGAGTTGTATTCTTGCAAGATTTGCACCAGGGTTTCTTTGGACCTTCTTTCTTCTTCCCTTTAGGCTGGGACCCACCCTCGTTAGTACTAGTTTGGGGCCCTGTTGAAGACTTCTGGTCTTTGGATTTCTGATCTCCACCCTTTTGGTCTGTTTTCTTCTGATCACCCCCTTGGCCCTGGTTCTGGTTCTTTTGCTTAACCCTGGTTCTGACCCATTTGTCTGCCTTCTTTCCCAATTCTTGGGGAGAGGTCAGATCTGAGTCAACCAAGTGTTGATGCAGTTGCTGGTTTTGACAGTTATTTAAAATCTGTTCTCTCATCATCAAATTGTACAATCCTGTATAATCAGATACCTTACTTCCCAGCAACCAACCCTCCAAAGCCTTAGTGGCACATTCAATGTATTCAGACCAGTCCTGAGTCTGTGTCTTCTGGGTATCTCTGAACATTAACCTGTACTGTTCAGTGGTTAAGCCTAACCCATCAACTAGGACACTCTTCAAGGCTCTATAGTTTCTGACATCCTCCTCTCTAACAGTGAGGAGTCTATCTCTGCCTCTACCTTCAAAGGAGAGCCATAAGATTGCTGCCCACTGGTCGTCAGGAACCTGCTGCACTTTGCAGGCTCTCTCAAGAGCAGTCATCCACTTGTGGATATCATCCCCACTTTTGTAGGGGGGCACAACCTTGGACAGGTTCCTATTGTCAAAGACCCTATCTTTGTCCTTAGGGACAATGCTGCCACCAGTGGGTATAGACCCACTCTCTCTAGGTTGCCTAGCCTTGTTCAGTTTTTCTTCCATCAGGGCTACTTCTAGCTCCTGTCTCCTGATCCTCAGCTGAGCTGCCTTCATTCTGGCCTCATGTTCCCTCCTCTGAGGGCTGGTCATCCTTCTTCTGGAGTGACCCTGAGAGCCTCTAGAGGCATGAGAAGCATTAGAGTCACCTGAGTGATTCCTCTGCCTCCCAAGCCCCTGGTTAAGTCCACTAGGGAGATCCAATGGGGTGAACCCATTATCAGTCCCCTGCAGCCTTAAGTTAGCTGAGGCAGGTCTGGCACCTGGAACTGGGCTATCTCTCCCATCTGAACTGCTACTACTGTCAGATTCACCCCCTTTGTCATCCCTGTCCCTATGCTGATTCTCATCATCTGTAGTCAGATGCTCAACTAAGGGGTGACTGTGGGAAAGGGGTACTTCAGTGGCATCTTCAGAAGGAGGGCCTCCTGTTCCTGTCCCTAAGGGGTCTAACTGGGAGGCTTTCTTGAGAGCTCTCTGATCTTCATCAGCTTGTAAGAGTTCTCTGAGTTCAGCAGAGGTAGGGTTCCTGGGCTGTTTAAGGCCCCTGATATTTGCCAACTGCCTGAGCTCATTTTGGTTTAGGGGAGCAAAGATGGCTGGTGCCCTCTGGGTGTCACTCTCGACAGAGATGGGTACATTGGACCCCTCTGCCCCAGCCATTGCTCTTAAGTGTGGGTGGATGTGTTGCAACTACCTACACTTGGGTTTTCCAACTAAACCTATCTAGTAGTTGTAGTCAGGGTGTGCTACTCCCTTTTCTCTACAACAACTAAGTTCAGTAGAACTTAAGTATATCTAATCTTGTTTTATATGTACCTACAGGTACCTATGTGATCTTTCAATTGGTAACAAAGAGATTACAATGGTAAAACACAGCAAGCTCAAATCCAACCGCTGCTCACCAATGTGAGAAGTTGGCCTGGTATATGATGTTCACTAGTTAAAGTGACCACCTTGTACCATGCCAAGCAACCCTTATGGTGTGGTTGTAAGTCAACCTTTTCGGACTAGCTGCCCTAGTGGTAGCGTAGGCTAAGCAGCCTTTGAGGCTAAACTCGTTAAAGCGTGTTAAGCAGGCTGTTTTACCATATGTAACCCCCCTTTATACCAATGAAAGGACACCACACAGATATATATTCAAAATATATGTGTATTTGTTACTCAAAGTATCCCCTAGACTCTTTATGAGCACAGGAGCACAAATCGTTAAACAAGAAAGTATTACAATATACAGAAGTTGCACCTTATATGGATGGGCCCTGGTGGCCACTCAAACCATATACTAAAATAGTGGTATAAGTACCACGAACAGGAAAGGGAAAAGGCCTAGGGCCTCTAGAATCGCTGGGCCTACAAGGAGCTAACGTTAGTTAGTGACCAGGAGGTCCACGGGTCGCGTGTGCAGTGAGGAAAGTTACACGCGGGCTCCCATAGGTTTTCAATGGGTGCGTAAAAGTTTAAAAGTTACTGCAGAAGGGTCTTCTGGATGGACTACGAACTTAAGATTTAAAACACAGACACTAGAGATGTTTCTCTACACTTGGGCACCGGAGTGCCAGCTTTACCTCACCCACAGGAAGCGGGTGCATAGGTCTCGAAGTGCGCCGGGTTTCGTCTATCTGTTCAATGGAGCCTGATGACAAAGATGCTGCAGGCGACCGGCCCAGAAGAGATGCGGTGGATCCAAGAGTGGATCGGAGTTGTAGAAGACCTGAAAGCAGAGGGGACAGTGTTCACAGTCACTAGCCAGTGACCAGCGTGGCACCAGGTAGGTACCAGGCGATGTCGGGTGCAAACAGGTGATGAGGGGTAGCTTGTCTCCGCAGCCACGTGGTCCCTGAAGGTCGACGACGTCCAGGAGTCGGTTCACGAGCTGTTCCACGCAGGCTCTCGCTGTCGGCGGTATCGGCTACTCGAAGGAAGCAAACAAGCCTTGGCAAAGGCAGGAGTCGTGGAAAGTAAAGAAAGCTGATTGTTCTGACCAGCAAGGTCAGAGGGGCTGCTCCTTTGGAGAGCAGCAGGGGCCAGTCTGGAGCAACCAGACCAGCATCGTAGTTTTCAAGGTTCATTGCCAAAATGGCCACTAGCCAACGGGCCAGGGACCGGGCAGGCGCGTCGAGATGCAAAGTGCAGAGGGGGCCCACGCAGATCGTGGAGATGCTGGAGGGCTCACCTTTGGTGCAGACGCTGCTCGGATGTTGGGCTTCTCAGGACCCAAAGCAAAACTTGGAGGGAGCCTCTGTTGTCGCGCTTGCAGCTTGTCGTGGTCTTTCAAGACGGCTGGCTCCACGTGTCTCGGTGCCTCCACGGGTTCCTTCTTTTCAGGGACTGTGGATCGGGCGGTGAGAGGTCTGGAGGTCCAGGTCTTGTCAGGCTCTGGGCTCAGGCTCCGGCAGGAGGCGGCGGCAAAGCAGACGTCGAGTAGCTGGTTGGTGCTTGCGTTAGCAAGATGGTCACTCCCTGACCATAGGGGAGATTTCCTTCTGTCCTCTGTGCAGCAGAGCGTCGAAGTTCCCGTCTTCTTCTTTGTAGTAAGTTGATTCCAGGATGTCTGAAGTCTTAGGACACAGCTCCTACCTTTAAGCGGATTCTAGGGGCCGGACTACCTGCTAGGTCCTTCCCTAAGGGTGGGACCAGGAAGGGGGGTGATTACACCCCCAATCCTTTGTCCAGCTCGCCCCAGGTCCGGGGCTGGTGTGCCCCAGGACCGGTTTGAACTGGCATATGCACCGAGGCTCCTTGTGAGCCTCAGGCATGTCTGATTCCATTCAAGCCCTACCTGACCAATACACAAAATCCTGTCTGGGGTGGTGCTCGCACCTCCCCTGGCAGGAAACCCTTTGTCCACGTCTCCCAAGCTGGAAGGACTCCCAGCAGCAGGAGGGCAGACTTGTGTCTGTGGTGGCAGCGTCCATTTTGTGGAGCTGAGGCTATGTCTGATTTTACCCGGGTTTCAGGTACTGTACATGTCGTGTCCCTCTAGAAGGGTGGAATGCTAACCCCGTCACCAGAATGGGCGAGGTACTGTACATGTCGTGTCCCTCTAGAAGGGTGGAATGCTAACCCCGTCACCAGAATTGGCGAGGTACTGTACATGTCGTGTCCCTCTAGAAGGGTGGAATGCTAACCCCGTCACCAGAATTGGCGAGTATTCCAATTCGTATGACACCTTACTCGACATGTTTTGATAAAGCCAAACCAAAGATAGCATTTAACTGCGAGGTTCATAATGCACTTAAGAGTATATGGTATGGCGATATCTGGAAACGGTAGAAGGAAGTTGTTCCGACCACTGCAGACAGGCTCAGCTCATGCCAGAGCACCATCTCACATGGAACCAAGCACTATGCCTTCAGGATTGTTAAGGCCAGCCATAGGAGTGACTTATAGGTTAACATGTGTTCCATTTAAGATTAGGTATAGGTATACTACACCTAAGTAAGAGGTGGTTACACCAACTTACCCCAGCTGAGTGATCAGCCAGTTGTGTCAAATTGTTAGGCCAGGCCAGGGGTGGCACAATACATGCTTCAGCCCCTGGTAGGCCTTAGATACACCAATGCCCTGGGTACCTAGTGTACACTGGTACAGGGGCTCACAGGGTGATCCAATTCCAATTGGTTATGCACCTATAGTGCATAGTGTCAATTTAGTAGAGAGAACAGCAGGCTGGGGTTCTGATTAGCAGGCCCACAGCCTCAATATGTCATAAAACCAGTGAAACAAAAAGCAAAAATTTGGGGTGACCATAGGATAGCAGACCCTACTCTCCTACAAGACCTCTTTAAAACCATTGCAAAAGAACACTTCTAATATACTGGGCATGTATGCTGTCAATGTTGTTGTGTGTCATGGCGTTGATTTGCAGACAATTGGGTTTGTTCTCTGAAGAGGGCGCGCTTGCTATAGATTAATTCTTAAGGGGACATCAAAGTCCATCCTGATGAAGTAAAATACAGGTGAATGCTAGCAGCAACACAAGGATGTGGAAGAATCTTGTCCCCCCACCGCACATACTAGTGCTTCAAAAAACATCACTAGGGAGCCCTTTTAACAGGCCAGGCTGTCTCTGCCACAGCCCTGCTAGTCTTTCAGAAGCCATGACCCACTACAGAGACAAGATTGTGATACACCATGTGATTGTTAGAGAGCAGTGGTTTTGAAGAGCTAAAGGAGGGATTCGTTTAAGTTCTGGCTTGGCAGCTTTAGTTGTCTACACAACCAAGCGTTCCCAATATATAATAGAATAACATTTATAAAGCGCACGGCTGCCTCCGGAGAGGCGTCCCGGCGCTAGATGTACTGGGGGATTAAACCACGCCGTAACAGGGAGCCTGCTTATCAAACGGCAGGTAAGTTCAGAGGGTGCGATGCGAGGGGGAAGAAAAGGAGCGTCCACCTGTCCTTGTCTTGTGTGCAGGCTTCGGATAAGCTCCCTTCTGCCATTAGCTTTTTTAGGGGCATATCAACAACAACCGGCGATGATTATCGCTAAGCGCACTTAGCGCTAGGATAATTATCGCCGGCTAGCGTTGATTTTTATCGCTGAGATAGGGTGCTATTAGCAACGCTTATCTCAATAGCGATAAAAATCCTCACGCTAAGTGGCTAACGTGAGATTATCGCTGGAAACCCAGCAATAATCTCACGTTACCTTGTTGATAGGGACAGGCAAACTTAGCCATGATATCCTCCTCCCATAGGATATCATGGCTAAGTCAGAAAAATACCAGACGTAAAAAAGCAGCGTTAACCGCGGTTAGCGCTGCTTTTTTTGTCTCTAACAGGGTTAGCGATATTCTTGATAATAGGAGAAATGTCGCTTAGCGACATTTCTCCTATTATTTTACTCTGGAACGCCCCCTTTGCATCTCATTAGAGATGCAAGGGGAAGCGTAGAGTAAAAGGGTGCTAACATGCAAATTTGCATGTTAGCAACCTGTTGTTGATAGGGCGCTAGTTTTATCTCTGCTTTTTTGGCTTTAAAAGCCAAAAAAGCAGAGATAAAGCCCTTGTTGATATGCCCCCAAGTGTCTCCCCACTCCCTCAAGCAATGCTTTCACATTTTGTCAATCCCATCTTGGATCAGCCCAGAGGAGTAGTTGTCTCTTCTGTTTAAGTTATTGGGCATCTGGTGTTTCATACCCTCTCCCCGGGACTGCTACCCTTGCAGTATACAAGGCTGTGTTCAGCAGCACAAGCCTCTGGCAGGGAGTATTTGCTGATGGAGAAGCTTTTCTTACTAAAAGGAACCTATTCTACATAATAAGCAGATGCGCATTCGAAGTATGATGTAATTGCATTCAATTATTATCAGATGCTATTTTTTGATAAAATCAATGTTTTTACTGTGTGAAAATGGTAATTCAAAAAAGAAAAAAAATAATTGTGTTAAAAAATAAAATCTGGCAAATATAATACTGTTTCATATTTATTTACAATCTATATGAAGCAAGCACATGGTTAAATATGAACATAATGACCACTTTAAGGTCCCCTACTTCTTCCTATGATATCACACCTTCACCTGTCCATCCCTTCTTCTATTTTGGTTTCCTGCTGCCTAATCTTCTACCTGCTTTGTTGCCCTGACATGAGTGTTTGAAAAGTACCTTTGATAGACCTTGATGGCTGCCAGAAAGAGTCAGCAGAGTAGAGGCTTTGAGAGATGCTGTGCAGGATATATTCGCAGCATCACGGGACAAAATAAGCCAACCTGAACCTTTCAACAATGCAGCCACTCCCAGGGCACAGGCCCCTGCAGCGCATAGGAGAAACCCAGGCTTTCCGGGGCCCCTTAACCTATCAGGGGGCCCCAATTCAGGTGAAGGTCAATGAAAATCTGTAGGAAATAGGAGACTCATGGGGTCTCTTCGCATTGCGTTACGTCACTGGTGAATCCAACACATTGCTATGGCTTTCATATGCTTAATTTGTTAATAAATAAGTGCCAGGGCCCTTGTCAGGAGGCCACTGCAGCTGGCACCAGCCAATGCCCCAGCCAATGACTGTACCAACGCAACGACTAACTGTTGCACTCCGATTCAGACTATTCCAGGCCCTCAAAGCTATGAGAATGGCCTGGACAGCAGGTATCAGTCATTTTAATCTATATTGAATTAATAAACTACTGTTCTGGTGCTCATCTCCGAATAAGACAAACAGCTGCAGACTGGCATAAGTGCCTGCATGGACAATTCGGTGCTGGTGCAGAGTACCGGAAACCACCTGCTCAAATTAAGCACTGCAGATGTTCTCTAGCATTGTGAACTATGCCATGGCTCTGCAGGCACACCGTTCACCTTCAGTGTTTGGCTGAGCTATGTGTTTGACATTTGGGGGTCTCATTTCAACATTCATCCATTCTTCGAGGTACACATAGTACAACTATTTCATAAGATGTATCCTGCTTGGTATTCATATAGTACAACTATTTCATAAGATGTATCCTGCTTAGTATTCATATTTTAGTTTACCTACACTGTTTTACTTTTCACAGCATGTATATGTAACCTGCCTATGGGCATTCAGACCAAGTTGTACCTCACTGAAGTTATATGTCGGATTGACAGTCGTTCTATGTCTTAGCCCTCTAAGTAAACTACTTGAGAATTGTACTGAACTTTAAGTTTTAGTTTGTTCCTGCAATGCAATCTTTACTCAGCTTCATTAATTGTTTTACTTGGGCTGCTTCACGTCTGCTTGGTTACAGACAGTAGTATTATTGAGTGTTTTTTTTCTTTTATTTGTGTCATAGTTTTTTTATGAAGTAAAAGCGTACAACAGGATTTCAATGCAAGAAATGCAGCAGTGAACATTGAATGCCACAGTAAGAAAGAAATGTGAGGAGGGAAAAAGGGCGGGATGGGGAGGGGTAGGGAGTGGCGGGAGTGCAAGAGGGAGGGTGCAGTTCACTAGCGGAGACAGAATTTCCAACCTTTCGCCCTGTCGCTATGTGCCGGACCCTTGGCGATGGCCGCAGTGTAGTGGGCAAAGGCATTTCTCCCATTACAATCACCATTAAGGCCCACTGGTGGGGGGGCAGGCTGGGGAGGGGGAAGGCCAGAGGCTTGTGGCACCCGGGGCTATCCCTCAGATTGCCGCCCCCCGCGGTGCTGACGAAAAAGGACGGCGAGCACTTGAAAGAGGTCCGAGAGACACGTAGTATCGCCGCTAATAGTTACCTCGATCATGCAAGTTACATGCACATACATGACTTTTGACTTTGTTAGGCCCCTTTATGTAAGTGCATGAACTGTAAGTATCTCAGATGTGTTGGTCGGTCCCAGTATTTACACACAATTTAAATAGCACTATTTAACTTTTTTTTATAACGCTACACATCCCAATGCAGGGTGTCAGAGCGATTTACGTAACATACAGATTGAAAATAAATCATGCAAGCGTGTAAATCAGTGTACAAGATGTGTTGCTTGAGTCACTGAGGGTTAAAAGTTGTAGCAGTAACATATCCCACATAGCTCACTGTGCTATATTAAAAGGTTTACTATTTATGAACTGCAAGTAACAAAAGGATAGGTGTTCAAAGCAGTAACCTTACCTAGCTACATTAAAACAAATCTGTCATCTGCATATTACATGACGTGCTTTGCAGGCACATTAACCTTCTATACTACTTTTAGTCAGATCTGGGACTACAAAAAACAGAAATTTCTCCAAGAAATACTTTAACCTCCAGGGTTATCTCACCATTTATTATTACGATAGTTACTGGGCACCTCTGCAGCAGATGCCTTAACCCTACAAAAATATTAGAAAATGCAGACTTTGTAACCAATTAAGATTAAAAGATCTACTAACATGCTTCTCCTTGTTGCCAATTTCTTTGTGGCAGGGTTTTAATTTTTTTTTTTAATTAGTTGAGGCCCAGATTTTGCATTGGGATTGCACCACTTTTTTAGCACAACCCCAAAGCAACATCTAATTTGTTAAATCTCATAATGGGCTTAAATGCACTATACCTAATAAAAACAAATGTGTGTGATCATAATAGCTGACTGGCGGGCATTAAATTACCAAACAAGCACACAAGGGGCCATGAGAGCCTGCTACAGAAAGGCAACAAATCAAGAAGATGTCAGGAGTTTAGAGCCTTGGCACAGGCGGTCCGTTTTTGCAGTCCGGAAAGAAGTGCCAGGGCGCCAAACAGCCCGATAGAGACCCATTTCGAGACAGCAAGCACATCGATGTGCGCTGTTTACACTGCTCACTTCTCACTAGTGGAGAAGTGACGGCATGACGTCATGCCAGATGAGCGTTGTGGGGGAAGGGAAATCCTTTAAAGAGTCATTTTCTCTCTGGATTTCCCTTCTCTTTTTGAAACGCAAGAGCAGCAACATTGTGGTATTGTCACCAGGGCTTTAAGTGGAAGCTTTATCAATATTATATGTAACAAGCCATAGTTACAGCTTATTTATCATATGCAACTAATAACCATTGACAAAGCCAATAGTCCTGACTTGGTGTAGGCAGGCCCGGCTCTAGGATTTTTTCTTTGAATAGGCCATAAAGAAGCATGGGTGGGCCATGAAGACGAATGGGTTCCAGAAAGTATTTCAGAGATTCGATATTTTAGGTGTTGGCATCTGTCCTCTTTTGACATTTTTAAGACCATAACTACCACCCAAAGAGCTACTGACTACGCTTTCTCTGTTGCCCTTCTAGCTTTGGGAAAGGGGAAGGATTTTGCTTGTCAGAACTTTAAAATGTAGATGCGGAAAATTCAGGCTGAAGCATGGGTCAAATTATGCAGCAGTGTTGACTAAATTGTGCAACAAGAAAAAGCAAACTATGCAGCATAATGCGGCACATTATGTGATAGTATTAGTTCATTATTTTGATATTTTTACGCTTGCTAACACTAGACATAGATTGCACTTCATTGAGACCAGTTTAACACCTGAATATAGCAATAAGCAATCAGAAAGTGACCAGTCAACCTTAGGAAAGAACCTTCCACTCAGCGCCACCACATGTCTATGCAATTTTATAACTTTTGAGCCATTTGAGCCAAAAATAACCTCTTCAAAAATCTGCAGATTATGCAGAAGATAATGGATTATGTGGCAAATGCGCCAAATCCATAGCTATGAGAAAAATGCCACGCCTGCACAATCACATAGTTCCAGTGCCCCTGCCCATAGGTCCCTGCTCAAGGAATCCTTCTACCACTTGTAACAATCGACATACAAATTATTGTGGTGTGAATTAATGATGAGTAGAATGTTTTTTCATTTAGCCAATGGAAAGATAAAACATATTTTAGTTTTACTTTTTCCATTCATTTATTTTTTATGTAATACTGCAAGTTAGTAATGGCCTCAGAGTAGGAAGAAATTTAAAAAAACACCTGAGTAAATCTATATGCTAATTCTAAACACATTTTCACGAACTTTTTGGGGAAAAGGAAATCCTTTGCAAAGCGTTTCTGTCATATCACTTTTTGCAACTCCTAGGTAGCTTGTGATGGGAGCCTGCAGCCTCTTTAGTGCGAGTGAGTGAAAGTGTTCAGGATGTCTGTGCGGTTCATTTGCACATCATAGCAGCTACTATCCCTGCTGATTTCACACCCGTCCCCAGGCCTGAAACTAGAGCATGTCAATGGTTAATAATTAAATAAAACTACGCGGCAGGGCACAATGGAGCTTCAAGCCACTGTGAGACATTAGGATGAAAAACGCTCATTTTCCAGTTTACAATGGCCTAGGGTGGGCCACGCTCTAGAACCGGGCCTGGTTGTAGGTATGATGTTAATTGTTGTATCACATATCTGGATGCAATGACAGAAACAGCAAAATACAAGTCGGGCAGCACACTATGCTAAACAGATGTTTAGCGTAAGTGTTTTATAGCCACGCCCTTAAGTAAACCGGCCACCCCCCTTTGAGAGACCCCCCAGTTTTTTCATCCCACTTAAAGCCCTGTTGGCAGCTATGCTGCCACTCTGCCACTCACTAAATAGCCCCTTTGAAAACTAACTCTCCACTTACCTCACTTGAGACTTGCTCCAGGGTCTCTATGGCAGGCAGGGGTGGTTGGTTCGAACTTCGTTCACGGTTCACTTATTCAGCAGTCTCCAGAGCCAGCAAATCACCCAGAGAGCAGCATTGCCACTGATTGCCTCAGGCCAGAATGAGCGCAAGAGCGCGTAGCGGTGAAGCGCGTGACGCGTCACTGCTACGTCGTTCTCATCGCGAGGGCAGGGCTGGCCAAAATAAATCCTTTTTTTAATGTTGCCCAGGGCCGTCATTGGTAGCGCTCGCGCGTTACAAGATTGATTGACGGGAATGACGGCCCTGGAGGTTGGGACGGACCAACAGGCAAGAGGGAATCATTGTGACTGCCGCTGGCGCATTAGCAGCAGTTATAATAATAGCTGAGCAGGTCAGTGCGTGCAGCGCACACTTTCAAACTGGGCCGCGTGCGCGGCACTGGTGGCCCGTTGCGGCCGTGGCGGCCTTTATAATTTATTTGGGTACACAGTGTCCCCAAATAAATAATAAAGGCTGTGACGGCCGCAACGGGCCACCAGTGCCGCGCGGCTGCCCCCGAAATTGTGCTGCCTGGGTCGGACCGCCCCCCCTAGCTACGCCACTGGGGAAGGCTGTCACCTATGACACAAGGTGGGGTGGACCGCAGGCTCAGGGGCTCCGGGGAGCGGCTGGGGAGGGGGGTCCTAGGCCACTGGTACATATGTTTTATTAGACCCATCTCTTCTTTCTGTTGCTTCTCAGTTCATTTACATTCTGTTACCTTATCATTCCCTCGAAATGAAATGTACACAACAGCCACAGACATCTTTCACCGTCTTGTTAAATATGCTTCCACTTCAGGAAAGGGGCTGATGCAGTGAAGAGCACCATTGTTGGAGCCTTTCACAAATGTGAACTTACATATAAGTAACTCTACATATGTAAGTTCCCTCTTACACTTTTGAGTAACTTTGCTTCTTTTGGCTATTCAACATTTATGAGTGTAAAGTTCCTTAGAAATGTAGAATTACATATCTACCCCCTAAAACAGGGGATAGAGCCAAGTTTACTTCAAACGCCTGTTTTATGACATCTGCACTCACTCATGCCAATTATCCAGATCCTCCCAATCATCAAAAGTCCCTCACATATCATAGGCTCACTCATCCATCTTCTCCAAGTCCTTATGGCCCAAGACTTCTCAAATCACTTAAGGTTAAATATAAAACCATCAGGCCATCCGTTACTTTAAGGTAATACTCCCAGATGTTCCCATATTCTCTCCTTGCTGTTCTAACCCTCAATATATCTTTGGCCCCTTCCCTAACAGCTATGTCTGAAACCGACTTCACCCTGCATACCACAAACATCTCTTATCCATTGTCATTCTTGCCTTGCCTTGGAGTACAGTCAGGTATAGAATCCCACCTGACCATGTCCTATCTGATTGCAAAGAGAACCATCTCCTGGTCACCTCAAGCTAACCAATTCTGAGCAGAGTCAGCAACCAACCCTCAATCAGGTGACATCCAACAAAGCTTAGCCCTTCCCTGATTCCTTCTCTTTTTCTTTTTTTAAGGACTGCCACTGACTCAAATTCTTCAAGTCTTGTTTCCATTCCTATCCTTGCCCCCCTCTTTTACCATGAATAGGATAATACCTCTTTCATTGTAACTGGACAGCCATTTGCTAATACAAAAACATAAATCACATGCCTCAGCACACATAGTAAGCTCACGGAGTATGAAAACATTTGAATTATTAGGCGCAGTGTTAGTCTATACACATACTTGATCCAAGCACGCCTTTATTGTACCAGTCTCCTTTTCAACCCAGAGGTCGGCACCCAGTGGAATACTTCATATTAAAAAGCTCTGAGGTATGACCTCCTCCAATCCAAACATAATATGCCCAGCACACTTTCAGGCGTTGGGCAAAGAGGAGTCTGCGTCATAATCAATATTCTGTGCTTGCACTAATTACACCAGCAGGTTTTTGCACACACAATGTTTGGCAAGTAAAACCAGGTTCGTGCAAGAAGAAAACACAACATTCTGAGTTTGTGCGCCTCATTGTGAGGAAACATGCTGTATTTCTCAGCTGTCCGCCATTCCACGTTACGGAAATTGCAATAAGGTGGAAATACTACACCTAGAAAATACAAAAAGCCGAGGAGTTGGTAATTTCGAGTTCCACTATTGCCAACCAGGAGAATGGATATGGCAGGAGTTGTAATGAGGAACTATGGGCATATTTACATAAAAATGGTGCAGTGCTGTGCCTCAAGCAATGATGCTGCGCCGAGCTGCATCATTTTCAAAACGCAGGGATGCGCCGTATTAACAAGAATATGATGCATCCCTGTGCGCACCACTGCGCCGGGGCTAAAAAAGCTGCCTAATGTCAACGCAGGCACCCTTGCACCATGGTGCAAGGGTGCCTGCGTTGCAAAGATAATTGTGTTTAAGCAGGAAGAGACACACTTCCCTGCACAAACACAATCATTAATGCCGTTTTGCTCCTCCTAAGTGTGCGCATAATGCAGCGCGCATAGAAGGAGCAAAAAATGAGGAGAAATAAAAGTATTTCTTCTCGTCGCGCCTCCTTTTGAAAGGCCTTAGTTTTGGGCGCTGGCTCAGATTTACAGATCCTTGTAAATCTGGAACAGTGTCAAAAAGCCATTGCTGAGAACGCCCACAGCAATATCCCTTGCACGCCCCTTTGACGCAGAAAACTGAGTTGCAGAGGGCCATATTTATAAGGCTCTGTTAAGCCACTGAAAGTGGCTGAGCGCAGCCTTGTAAATATGGGCTCGCATAGAGCACCACCGGAGCATCAAAAAAAGCGACGCTCCGGTGGCGCTAGGGGCTTGGAAATATACCCCTTTGTTTTGCTTGTTTGTTAAACCCTTCATGCATAATTAATCCTGTAGCTAAGGATGTCCAACTCTTTATGTACTAATGATACCTATAATTTTAAATGGATTGTATGCAATTCTGTGCATTGTGAGATAATTTTAGCATAGAAAAATAATTTTTGTCTAATCAAATTCAGTCAAGCTGGAAAATATATGAACATCTTCACTCAGCAAGTTTAACTTTTGAGTAGCTTTTCTGTGCACAATGGCAATGGTTTCCAACATTTTTCTATTTAAATCACCTTTTGTGGACCTATAATATGTACAATGGCAATGCAGAGAAAAACATTAACTATTTTTTTTTAAGTATATATTTTGTAGAACCATTTTTAAGTATTATATGAGTACGAGGGACATAAGTTGTCACAAAAGTCATGAATTTCACATGAAAGTGGAAAAGCGAAAAACATTTCAAAGTTTATGAAAATTGCAACGTTTTCTATAGACCGTCACATAGGTTCCAAAAGAAACCCACCCATTTCAGGTAAGTAAAACCTGTCCACTTCCTTCGACATGGATCTTCTCTTGTTACATCAACTTTTTCATTCGTCATTCTCCCTAAATTACCTCTTGCTCTACGTTGACATCGGCTCCACATTTCAACAGCATCTCTGCTACCTTCTCGCCGTCTGGGATGCGGGCTGCAATGTGTAGGGGAGTTTCCTGAGCCTGTTACATGAGAAATCATAAACGTCAGAACACAAAGCCTGCTGGGATGTTGATAAAGTAGTGTTTCAGAGCACTAGGGGATGACACACTATAAAATTCAATGTAAAACACCCACTGCTTATTTTGTAATATACGTGCAGGATTATAGCAATGAGTATCAGTGAGAAAGTGAATTATTAGTTGAGTGCAGTCCACCACAAGGTATAAAATCACTATTCTTGTAATGTCCAGTCAGGTTTCAGTAAACTAAACATGAGCTCAACACCTGGTAGCTATGGCACAGGGCAGACAAGTTAAACTTAAGAAAATGCATACAGCATTTAGGAGCACCAAACAAGTTGCAAAATTGAAAGCACGACACAGTAAAAATTAGACTCCAGTTTATAAAAATAGAATGTAATTTAATGGACAAAATGGCAAAAAATCCAATAGGGGGAACACAGGATACGAATTAAATAAAAATAGCGGCAAAAAGCAAACTCATTTGATTGAGCCTGACTGGGACAAGGGTAAGGTTTATGGCTGGCCACAATGGAGCGCGAGTCAGATACGACGACCAGGTTCGTTCCTGTGGTAAAGTTACCTTGTGAAGTCAATAATCTTCAGTGGAAGCAGGCAGTGGAATGCAGCCAAGAGAAGGAGGATCAGCAGCAATGAATTTCAGCATCAAGAGAAAAACACTGTCAGGAGTTATGGTGAAGGCAGACCCAGGAGTGATCAGCTGCCCAGGTTGGTCCCAATCTCCTGATGATTCTTCAGGTAAAAAGCTAGCAAGTGCCCAGTTTTAGGGTTAGGCAGGAGGAGTAATTTTTGACACCAGCCTGGGGTTCCAGGACCTCAGGAACCATATTTTGGGGTCAAGACTCACTCCAACAGAAGCCACCAGCTGGGTTCAGGGCAGGACCAGTGGGAAACGTCCGGGAGAGTGGGCTTTTTGTAGCCCTTAGGGTTCTCCCCACTTGCCTCAACAGAAGGTGGAGATCTTGTTCTATTTTCAACAGGTCCAGTAGTGTTCCGAGAGGGTATCCAGGGGTGGAACATTTCTGCTTGGCATTGGCCTGTGGGTTGGGGTGACTCTTGACCCCTTCCTAACCACTAAGGAAAAGCTTCCCATACCCACGTCTGCAGCACTTCCTGTGTGGTGTGCCATTTTGCAAACAAACCCATAATGCCCCTCTCTACCTAAACTAACAGAACCTTTCCTACCCTGTGCAGAGCATCTGTGCCCAAACTAGAGATGTGGCCAGGGAAATGAGCAACCCCCATCAGTCAATCAAATCCTAAGCATGCACTTAATTATACAATATGTTAGTAAGTAATAACAACATGCAAAAATGTCCCTGGTCTATGTCTTTAATTTTCATTACTTCCTGTGCTCAGCCAACATGTGTTTCTTCGTCAGGGGAGTACCCCACGACTTCTTCTGGGCTGTAAGGCTGACAGACCTTAAATACTTGTCACACCTCTACGCCGGTTCTACTTCCATCTTGGCCTTGTAAAAAGTATCCTCTGCCACGTACAATATCACACAATTATCGAATTCACCCATTATCAGGGTTGTTGATCCATAAATCTCCGTATTAAGTCCTCTTAGAAATATTTGCCTCCTGGGTGTAATGTATGTTCACAAAATTCTCCTGTTAGCCAGTATGCTGACAGTCCGACTCACCGCAGCCGTGTTTCTGTGTATGCTGACCCGGGGTACTCCCCTGACGACGAAACACGTGTTGGATGGGTACAGAAAGTAACGAAAATTAAAGAAAAAGACCAGGAATTTTTTTTGTGTTGTTATTACTTTCTAAAATATTGTCTAATTAAGCGTGTGTGCAGGATCTGATTGATGTTTAAAAGACCTGAGGGTCTTGATTTTAGAGAGGTTAGGGTGACTCCCCTCACCTTGAGCACCGCATGAAGATAAATCTTTAAAACCTGACTACTACTTCTATTTTGAGCGCCATCATTCACCTAGAGTTGATTAACCCCAATTTTGTGTCAACACCCATCTGTGGTCACTCAAAACCAGTTCTGGGGACAGCCTTTCTCCTAATGGAATTGGTGCCTGGCCGGCTAGAGGTGCAAAGGAAAGGGCAGGCCAAGGTGTTAGCTACATCTGCCTCTGACAGGGTAGGCCTCTTTGAAGGTTAATTAATTTCCTAGGCACTGCCCATACTGTCAAAGGATAGAACACCTCCCCGTACCAAGGCCTTTGCCTCAGCTTTGGGATAAAGTTCACACCTCTTCAAGGAGCTATTCATAACTGGATGGCAGTTGGAAACTCAGGAAAATGTTTTTCTAGAGCCTTTAGCCAAGTAAAAGATTACTTTTTAAAACTACCTTTTGTAAAATAAATAGTAAAAATCCAACTTTACCCATGAGTTGGGTTTGTGAGAACTATTTTAAAAGGTCCAAGGATGAACCTTTTAGGTGGTTCCTAGGCAGAGATAACATTGTTAAATTAAAATTGTATATTTGTAATTTTATATTCCATTGCTTTCCTGTGTGTACAGCCATTCCTGAAACAGTGAAAATAGCTTTTGAGGAATTTTTTACATTGAACTTTAACATGTGATACTTTTAAATACCATGCACCCTCCCTCTTTGCGCATTAAGGCCAACTTAGGTGTGCCTTATTAATAATAAAAAAGGAGGGTTTAGGGCTGTCAAATGATAATATTTAGACAGATCTATTTGCAGTTTTAAGAAGGGGGCATTTTCCTACAGTAAAGGTGTGCTCTTCTGCATGTAATGATAAACTCACTGGGATTTAAAGGACCAGAAGTAAGAATAATTATCAAAGTATTGGTGTTCTTTCTGTTCTAGCTTCCCATCTGTCAATGCCTACAGTCTCTGGTGCAATGCAAATCTATTGTATGCATAGACACTAATATGCACACTTACTGAAATTATAGCAAGCTTCCTGAAAATACACTTTCCCCAAATATTCAATGACTAGAATAGTAATGTATCCTGTCTACAAGTATGTGGTAGTTTTTCTATGTATCTCTTGATTTTGAAGGGAAGCATAGAAATAAAGTTACTTCCAGTAGGCATGGAGGTTGATGCTCTACAGGCCTACAAAACACCTGTTCAAAAAGGAATTAGGCCATGCTGTAACATTTCCTCTCTGTCCACAATGTGAGAAAAATACTAGGCCAATATTAGAGAGAATATGTTGACAGAGTTCCTGGAATTTAGTATGTATGGAAACTGTCTTTCAGCTCTTACCCCTTTTGTGCCATGTGCCACACTTTGCCAGATGAACGCTTTCTGGCCCACATAGAAAGCCTCATCATATACCATGGAGCAGAGTGGCATTCACGCCCTACATTTATACTTCATTTACTCCTAATAATAGAAAACATGGCCTTATCTACACAGCGTTTGGGTATTTAGTGTGAGGGCAAACTAGTCCAAGTATGTAGCATTCTATTTTTCCTATATAAAGCTACCAGCCATATGAGGTTATAAGGCACAATTTAGACACACTTTATGGTGAGGTATTTATTATATAAAATATATGGCAAAGGCACTTTTCCTTGTTACAGAGGTTCTTTTATACTGCAGCTCAGCGAGAACACAGTAGTGCTAATGGCAGCCCTATGTTTTTGTCATATTGCAGCCCGTGGATGACGTATTTGTAGACAAAATAATGAGGCCCTACATAGCGCCCTCTCTCCTGGGCCATCTCTTTGATACTGTCCTTGTATTTCACTTCTGGACTCACCATTTTACAAAGATGAAAGGGCATTGAACTGTTTGTGCTAACTTTGAGGTGCCTCTGCCTGCAAGCGAGGGAAAGGGCAGGTGCTGTGATGCCAAGGAAGGGACAAAAGAAGGAACAAGCCTTCTCACCAGGATGCCCACTACCTGATGGAACTATGGGGCATATTTACAAGGACTTTATCTCCGCTTTTTTGGCTAAAAAGACAAAAAAGCGGAGATAAAAATATCGCCCTATTTACAAGAGGGTGCTAACATGCATAATCGCATGTTAGCACCCTTTTTCCCAACGCCTCCCTTTGCATCTCTAATGAGATGCAAAGTGGGCGTCACTGGGCGTTCCCCGGATGGACTACTTTGCAAATATCGCTGATGTTCACATCGCGATATTTCCAAGGCAGCCCACAGGATTTTAGCACACGTTAGATTTTCTCGAAAACGGCCATTTTCGCCAAAAACTAACGTCTGCTAAAATCCAGACTTACCTATGCTTTACATAGGGGGTGAATTATGCTAATACAACCACAGGGTCGTATCAGCAAGGTTATCGCCGTTTTGCAGGGAACATTGCTGGAAAACCAGCGATGTTCCCTGCAAAACAGAGATAACCTTGCTATCTCTGGAATTTTTATCGCCCTGGAGAAACGCGTTGTTAATAACTCGCTACCAGGGCGATACATTCCAGAGATAGCCTGCGATAAAAAAGTTATCGCTAAGCACGGCCAGCGATAATTATCGCTGGTCGTTGCTAATATGCCCCTGAATATGTTGTCAATCAATGTTTGTTGTACAAATATCACGCCAGTAGCAAGGGGTCAAATTCTCCTCGATCAGACATAAATGCACATTGTGACCATGTGGCACACCACCGTGCAATAGAGCTCCAGGTCTATTGCATACTTGCAGGATTCTAATTCCTTACCTTGCCTCCCTTGAGCTGCACCTGGGCGCCAAAGCCCAGTAAGGTCTGTACGACCAGGGGCTTGCAGAACTGTGCCGCGATGTGCAGGGCTGTGTAGTGGTCCTTAGTGCGTGCATCCACCTGAGCCCCTTTCTGCAGCAGAGCCTTCACCACAGCACTGTGCCCCCTCTTGGCGGCCGCATGCAGGCACAGGGCACCAGACTAGAACAAGCAATCAGAACATCAAAACATAACAGTAATAACTGCAGTCATCCAAAACACATTTCATGAGCGCATTAAAAAAAAAGTTTTTACCATATATATCATGTGGGTGACCTTACTCCATTTTGTTGACTTTGATCGTGTCAATTTCTGCACTTTTTCTTTCATATTAATGGTGCTTTTTCCTTTGCCAGTAAGGCTGTGTCTACATAACTTTTAAAGTTCTATTCTGTGTAATAGCCGGAGATAAACTGCTTTTTTGAAGTAATCGTACTGGTCCTTTGTAAAACCCTAGTCCACAAAAAGATGTCTTCCTCGGCTGTTGATGCTACTATTAAACATCTCAATATGTCTCATTTATAGACCTCTGAATAATAACCCATATAGCCGCAAGGAATTAGACTCACGTTGACCACGCACCAGTTGCCACCACACACTTAATACTCTCTATGCATGAGAACCAATAGGGGTTTCTAGCCCTTTTGCCCCTTCCCCGTGACTAGCCATATTTCTAGAACTTCCCAATCCTGATCCACAGAATTAAGATTGACAGGATTTTTCATATGCAAAGTGCTTTTGCGAATGCAGAATTTCCTCTCGTACATAGAGTTCGAGGGGCAGTCTGTTAGACGTCCTGTATAGGTTTTCCTGCTAAGGTCGGTAAAAACCAACACGTACATTTTCAGTTTTTCCCCAATAATTTGTAGGTAGTTTTCCATTCTAACAAAAGTACTCCTGTCCAGGAAAGGAGTAAGTGCGTTTCTACTGGAAAAAGGGAGGGAGCACCCACATATTCCATGGGGTGACAGGGTGGGCTGCTCCATGAGAAAAAAATATTCTCTGGGGAGGAACGAAAAAAAAGTTCCACGTGCTAATGCATGTTTGCATTGTATTTCCGTAGGTGGCAGGTTCAGGCTCTGTGTGTGTACATATTAGACGTGTGGGTACTCCTGGAGAAACATGACCGTTGCAGTATTCCAGGAGACTAATGGAGTCCTTAATAATATTCCAAAAAGTCAAAACTCTCTCTGTTTGTGAAAGCTGAGCACTCACATCCACTGCAGAAACCGTGCAGAGTGTCTTCAAGACACACAGCTGAAAGCTGCATTCTGTGCATCTCTTAATGCGCTCATTGTGAGTGTCAACAACAAAGATGGGGGGAGACAGGATCAGGAATTCCAGCATTCTCTATCAGTCTCCCCTTCTTCATATCCTTGCTTTCTTCAGTTTAACCCTTTCATCCTATTTTCCACACACATAAAGGTCAACAAAATACAATGACCAAACCACAACTTCAAGCAATCTCATAAGCACATGCCGTTAGCGCAAACCATAATCACAGGGTCACAATGGGTTGTCCTTATGGCTTAGCCCAAGCCCTTTCGTTAGCCTCTGTGCTACAGCAAAGCGTATGCCACCTTTGCATACTAAACCACAATGGCTGGCTGCACTGGATCCGTACACCCATGAGGCATATCTACGTCTGTGACACTATGGTTGAACCATAATGGTTGGAAGCTAAGCCTAATCACACAACGCGCCTGCTAGGCTTTGCTACATGTGCCTAGTCAGACCATGGGTATGAGTAAATGTGAACAACCAGCATACACAGGTCCCTGGGGCAAACAATCACATAGCTGGGCCTATGGCTCAGTGGACCAGGCAGGGTTCTCCAAAGTCTGTCCTGGAGGGACGAATCCATACCAGATATTTAGTCTATCCCCATTTAGATAAATGTAGTTATCTTAAAAATATGGCATGGATCCGGCCGTCCAGGAGAACCCTGGACTAGAGCACCCACAGCAGGGATCTGTGTTTGTGCGATGGTCCTGGTGAGTCCATTCTGCCTTTCATCTGCCTGAGATTAATGCAATAAATTCCATTGAGTTAGGCAACAATAAACAAATGCTATGCTGGCTGGAGGTGGGCTTTACAAATACATGTTACATCACGTTGAGGAATTGATCCAAGGCGTGCTACTGGATTGTACACAGGCAGAAGTCTTTTGGGTGATTCAAATCACTGGAAGTGAAGGGAATTATGATGCACCAAAAACGAAGTTTACCTTGTTGGGCATATGCAGAAGCACCCCTTTCTTCAGAAAAGCCAGGGCAGTGTCAGGGTGCCCACACTGGGCAGCGATGTGCATGAGGGTACTTCCGTCCTACATCGAACAAGTCGAAAAGTAATAAAAAGGTTAGGGATCTACCTAGCATGACCTTCTGCAATGTAAAGAAAAGGAGTTAAGTGTGTACAATTTACCCTACTCAACCGGTAGGACTGAAGAAACTGACTATTCCACTACATGCTGGTTTCAGCTGCAAACCCCCGAGTCATTGTGTGCATTTTTCCTGTGGCAAATCCTAGCTACGACTGTGAAAATCAGAAATGTAGGTGGATTTTCTGCAGTTGTACATTTAGGGACTGTGATGAGAAACAAGAGGGTGGAGAAGGGTAGACCTGGGCAAAATATTTGTTACACCAATGTTATCTCACGTAATTTCAGGTTTTTTACATTATGCTTGCTATGTGAAATTCCCGAAATTATGCTATTATGCCACGTCATGTAATTTCAAGCCCATTAGGTAAAAATCTTATCACTGGAGCCCTGGACCAAAGCAAACAACCAGAACGCCAGCAATTATTTCTCACAGCACTTTCGTTTTTTCTCAATTTTCATAGTGCGAAATGCCCCCTCGCAGTCAAATGGCCATGAGGATGGCTTTTGCTCGAAGACATATCGCTTTTCTTTTGCCAGACTTGTATTTTGCATAATTTTATAGAATGCTTCCGAAATCTGGTGTAATTACGCCAAAGGAAATTACACAAATTTTGCACAGCACTAGGAGGATGAGAGAGTGGGGATGTATGACGTTACAACGCATGCTTTTACACCGCATGCCGTTACAACGCATTTTTTACACCGCAAGATCTGTTACAACGCCAGCCTTTACAACGCATGCTTTTACAACGACGTACACTAGATGGAGTGCTGACATTAGAAATGTATAATTTACTATTCTAACTCCAGTCCACGTTGCAGTAGGGAAGGTGTTTGGATAGTAAAACTACACTATTTCTAATGTTAGCACGCCATCTAGTGCATTTCATTGTAATGGCATGCGTTGTAATGGCACGCGTTGTAACAGATTTGGCGTTGTAATAGTTTCGTTGTAATGGTAGTGCGGTGTAAAAGTTGCGTTGTAAAGGTTGTTCACCAGAGAGTGGCCATGACGATACTAACACCCTGGGAAAAAAACACAAATCTATTCTTCCAAAAGATAGCAGTAATTGTGATTCCTACTATTTTTTTAACCAGCTCTTAGTTGTCTGTTTGTGAAAGACCTCTTGACGACCACACAAAAAACCTGCAGGCTTAGAGCGTGCCCATTGTTTATCATTGGTTGGCTTTCCTGCCACTCACTTATTCAATGGATCATCATCTTGTTTTTGACCCTCCCCTGGAACATCGCCTTTTTATCAATCGTTTGATTGGAAGACTTGTATCCTTCCACTGCACACATTCAGTGAACAATTTTTTTTCTTTCAGTGCTCATTAAGAGTATGTGTTTTCTTGCTCTCGCCCTCATCTGCTGCTAATCTTCCAAATAACCTGCACATATACGCTCTGTGTTGCTCACTCTTCCCCTCCTTGCTCCCTCCGTGGTGTACTGCCTATACCTTTTAAAACATGTCCCTCACCTCACAAGCTCTGTGTTGCTTCTTCCACCACCCAACCCAGGTTTTTTTTCATTTCCTTTAATTCTTTTTTTATTTTCCCTGTCCACTCCCCGTTTTTGCTTCCTCTCCCACATGCTCTCCCACCCCTTGATGTCAACAAAACTACAATAAGTTATGTTTAATCTTTCTGGGAGACTCAGCAGCTGCCATTTGATGGTGGGCCCCTCCCCTTTCAGAAAAATGCTTTCTCTGACATGTACGGTGTAGCATGTACGTGCATATGCCATCACGCATGCGGACACATCACACATGTTAGCGTATATCTTATTACACATGTATGCGCATACAGACTGACTTGCCAAGACCATCATGACATGTACTCACACATGCATGCATCGCGTCATTTTGCGTTCTTTTTATGTTTCTTTCTAATGATGCTGAATAGCATTGGCAAAAATCATTGACAAAGCCAATAGGTTAACAAGGTGAGACGTATTGGCTTTGCTGCTGCATGCTCTAATATTTGCTAATGCACACCTCCTGTACTCGAGCATATGGATTGTCTTCCCTACAAACAATTTGCAGGGGTAAGAACTAGAGAGTAGGATTATGCATGGAACTACATGACTAGCATAGATGCCATCTGTACTCCTGGTGGTTTTTATGAATTATTTGAAAGCTGTAAATCTTTGGATATCTGACTTTTTTGTGGCTGTTCTAAGCATACAAGTCTTTTTTTTAAAGCATTGGCAAGGCAGTAGCATTATCAGTAATTTTATGATTATTAGAGGATATGGTTCAATTTCCAATACCTGTATGAATACAACCGTTATTTGCAAGCATATGACACGGCTCATTTTTTTAAATATGCAGGGTTACATCAGGTGTTACATTGTAGTGAGTTACACTGTGTGGTATGCCTTTAGCTGCCTTGGTGATCAAACTACTTCATGCAAAGGTCCCTTATAGGTCTGGCAACTCAGTCAATCAATCAATCAGTACTTATGAAGTGAGTCTTATCACCTGTAAGGCTATCCAGGCGCTGGGATGCTGGGCTTAGTTGAAAAGCCAGGTCTTGAGTTTGTTCCTGAAGTATATCAGCGAGGGTTATGTTCAGAGGTGAGGGGGGGGTTCACGTTCCAGGACTTATTGGCAAGGTAGAAGAAGAAGCCACGGTGTCTGTGCCAGGACAAGGGAGGCAGAACACATGTTTCTGGATGGTTAGTGGAAGTTCAGGCAGTGGTTCATATATATTGGCCCTTGGTCATGGAGGGCTTTTCAGGTGTGTGTCAGTAGTTTGAATTGGCATCTTTTCTGGATGGGGAGCCAGTGGAGGTTTCTTAAGTGCTGGGAGAAGTGGGTCCTTTTGAGCAGGTTGAGGATCAGTCTGGCCGCTGAGTACTGAATCGTCTGGAGCCTTCTCATGAGTTTACTGGCGGCACATTGCCGTAGTCCAGACCGCTGGTAATAAGGGCTTGCATGACTGTTTTCCTGGTGCTTCAGGGGAGCTACTTGAAGATTCTTCGGAGCTTGTGGAGAGTGTGGAAGCAGGCAGTGTTGATCTATTGTTTCATGGTTTGTTTGCTGTCCAAGATGGTGGTGAGGTTGCGGGTGTGATCTTTTGGTGTAGGGGTGAGTCTGAGTTCCGAGGGCCACCAGGTGGTGTCAAACTAAGTGTGTAATGGGGGCACAGTGTGTAATGAGGGGCACAAACTATGAGGCATTGTAGGAACACTCATTGCAGGAACACTCTTCTGAATTCCTAAAATGCAATAGCTAACCATAATGTGCAATGATCAAAAGATGCCCCTTCTGTCACTCATGTTGAAATTAATCAAAAAAGTAGAACCTCACAGCACATTTAAAGCATAAGCTAAAATGTCCTGCTGGTGCACATCTGACCTATCTACCTGCGATTAATGTAGGGACCTCTCCCACATCCGACTGATCTTTTTGTCACCATTGAATAGATTTGTCAAAATTATTCTTATAGCCTCTACCTAGCAATCCTACGGCCCTCACAGAATGGCTAAATCTATTTTTTAGGTGCAAATCAGTATGCAATTCTGGAAGACATCCACGCTAATTCAACATTTAAAATAGATTTAAATATGATGAAACTGTTAAAAATTGTACTTTTCCCAATGTTTGTTACCATTAGCAAGGGCTCTATCATTCTCCTGGGTTCAGTCTCATAAATTCCTGCACTTCATTGTATTCAATCAATATTGATCTATAATGAATGATGCAAACATGCCTACAGTTTCAGAAGTAGTGTGCAGTCTTGGGCAGCAGTAAAGCAGGATCCCAGCCCATGCGTTAAGATTTGATTATCTCTGAGATTATAGGAAGGTATCCTAATTATTGATAAATCAGACCAGTCTTTGGGTGATCCTTAAGTGTGCCCATCATCACTAGGCTGCTTCTGGGAGGTTTCCCTTGAAATAACTAGAACCCAAGCCCATCTCCCACTCAGTCTCCAAACCCAAGTTTCATTGGATATTATTCCAAGTATGGAGACAGTGAGCCAAGCAGGTCATATATTATGTTATATATTCCACTTACCTTAGTACGCGCCAAAACATTGGCACGGAACTTCTCAGTTAAAAACTCCACAACATTTGTGTGCCCTCTTTCAGCAGCGATGTGCAAAGGAGACCGGTCAAACTGAAAACCAAAGAAACAAATCATCAAACAGAATTTTTAGTGTTCTCCTATGATTTACTTATTAACTAAATTACAAAAGTCAGAGCTCTTGGGATGTTATAAAAATTCCAAACTCTCTTTGTCTTGTTAATACATTTTCTAATTGGATTTCAATTTACCACCCTCTCAAATTTTAAATCACTCCAACTGTCTATTTAAGGAAACTATACATTTCCCCCTCACTTCCAACTGTGGGTTAGATTTCAGTGTGATCACATTTCTAAAACATTCAGAGGCTGATGAGCCATTTAGATCATTTTTCACAATATATTTTATTTCTTTAGAAATTTTGCAAAGGATTGCTTACCACCTTATAGTGGCCTCAGTGTGCTTTAAAATGTATAAGCTTCAGGTAGCCGGGTAGTGATTTGCAGAAAGCTAGTGATGGAGGACCAGTGGTCCATGCTGGAAGAGTGGGGTGTGCTAAAGACCAGCACCGTTGAGTATGATCCATGATATGACAAAGCCTCAGACAATATGAAGAGTCTTGAGAGCCAAGGATGAGAGGGCTCATGCAAGGCAACCGTAATTTACTCTCATGCTACTTAGCAGCGAGGCTTAGAGTAATGGTTAAGCTTCATGACTGTTAACATTAATGATAATTAATTAATTTATCCTCCTGTATCCTTGAGAACACAATTGTTGAATATTACATTGGATGTTTTCTTGTTGAATACAGTTGTGTATCTCCCTCTATTGTGCACTCGACAAGTAATACGGCCAAGTGGATATGGTTGTTCTCAAGGTGATGAACAAATTGGACGACATTGTGATGGCTAAACCCTTTCACAAAATATAGAGTTGTAGATGGGTTGGTATCAATGATGGGGAACATTTCAATGAGGGGTTCCAAATGCCTTCGTAGACACAGAGAGCAAAACTCAGTTATAGCAAATCAGAATGCGAGGTGGAAAGCTAGTTAATGATTCATGCAACACCTACAGTGCGCACCACTGCTTTTACCATCCTCCAGCACATCCACGTGGCCCATTCTGCCCAAGTCATGAAAATATATACCTGCATTCTGCAACCCCATGTACCCCCTTTGTCATATGTTCAAATGCCATCTGGTATTCGGAAACTCTCCAGGCCCTCTTCTCTCTGGTCTTCCCTCTTTCAGGATTGCTCTCTCTGCTCTCTATGAGAAAGCAGAGAGCAGATGACATGCTGGCAGGGGTACAACTATCAACGGTGATGTTGGTGCAGTGGTACCAGGGCCCAGAGACTACAGGCGCCTACTGAACCCTAATTATTACTACTCAAACAGCAGTCAGAATGGCCATTTTCTTTGCTTGCACCTGCATTATCATGTATATCTGTAGAGCACATATTCACCCCTCCTCTTTGGTTATCTTAGTGCTGAATAACATGTATATTGTCACCCAATTAAATGGCATTAATTTTACCAACCGCGAAAGGATGAAAGGGTGTGAGGACCCTGAAAGGATTTGAACCTGTGACCATAAGTTCAAACACAGACTCTTGGCATAAAAGCCTTAGCCCACTGAGCCACCAGGCACACACAGATAGGACAATTGAGGTCCTTGCCCCTCTTGCTACGCCAGTGCAGGCGGGAAGAAGCTGTGACAGATCTGATCTCTCTGTCCTATAGACCTGTAGGAGTCAGGGGATGTGGAGGGGCAGGGGCATAATGCCACTCACCAGCCCACCGATTTATTCCTAGCTGTGGAGACCCACAAAAAGGTAAAGGAAGGCTGAAGATGCAGCTGCTTACACATGCTAAAGTCACAGCAGTGGAAACCAAACTGTTTATCATATTCTTGATTTACAGTAACAACTTCCACCCAAACTCATACACAAAAATCCAATCAATCAAAAAGGTGAACATGCTTGAAAGAAAAGTAAAATTGGTCAGTATTAGGGGTGGGAGTAACTGGCGTAATTCTCTCTCACGTAATTACTTGTAATTACCTCATAATTTACTCACAATTCTGCGTAATTATATGGGAAGCATAATCCAGTATTAAGCGCTATTTTCTTGGTGCAAAATGTACCCCTGTGTCCAAAATGTACCTGAGGATGCATTCTTTGCCAAGAAAATATCACTAAATGCCACAGGAAACTAACAGTAGTAACCACTTACACTTGCGCTCTGTTAGGGGCATATCATCAAGGACCGGCGATAATTATCGCTAAGCGCACTTAGCACTAGGATAATTATCGCCGGGTAACGTGGATTTTATCGCTGAGATAGCGTGCTATCAGCAACGCTTATCTCAAAAGCGATAAAATTCCAAGCACTAACTGCCAAATGTGAGATAATCGCTGGAAATCCAGCGATAATCTCACAAAGTTTGGCGATAGCTTGTTGATAGGGCAGGGCAGATTTAGCCATGATATCCACCTTACATAGGGTATCATGGCTAAATCAAACTAAAAGCAGGCGTAAGGAAAGTAGCGTTAACCAAGGTTAGCTCTACTTTTCTTATCGCTATGCTTGTTAACGTGCCCATTGATAATTGGAGAAATGTCGGTTAGCGACATTTCTCCAGTTATTTTGGGACGGAACGCCCACTTTGCATCTCATTAGAGATGCAAAGGTGGGCGTTACGGGAAAGGGAGCTAAGGCAAGGATTCACACGATAGCGTGACCTTGCTGATAAGGTGATAAAATTATCGCCGCATTTCGTCCGAAAGCGGACGCAAAAGCGCCAATAATTTTATATTGCCTACTTGATGATATGCCCCTTAGTTTGTTGTTCTGTGCTCCTGCGATCGAATGTTTGCCCCAAATTACTCTTAAATACTCAAACTAGCGTAATAGCATAATTTCAGTAATTTAATCCCAATTCAACCCTGCTGAACATTGTATCATTGTAGCCGAGAACGAGTCTTTAAGCACTTTACTTTCCTGCTATGCAGGAGACTCTATGCTGATAAATATTCTACTCCACTGTGCATGTACCATAGCAGCCAATACATCAGCCCAGCCGAGAGAATATTGGACTACCACAGCGAGTACCCCGCTCGCCACTAAGCACCTTACGTTTCTGTTTTCACTTAACTCACTGCTGCTTTATCCATTCTTTCTTCTTTTCTGGCTACAGATTTTAACCACCACATCTAAGCACTGTGATTGGGTGATAGGCAGTGTTGCAAATTATAGGGTGGCTGGCAGTGTTGGGATAGGGCGCTACACAGTGTTTAGAGTAACAGGGGCCTGGCCCTGTTAAAAAACATAGAGTGCTGGGCAGATTGTCCAGAAATAGGGTGCTAGGCTGAGTTCCGATAGGGTGCGAGGCAGTGTTCTGAGATATAGGGTGCCAGGCAAAGTTTGCAAAAACACTGGTGCAACGCTATGTTCTGATAAGGTATCAAACAGTGCTCTGATGGGGTCTATGCAGTGTTCTGAAAGAAAGAATGCTAGGCAGTGTCCTGAACGGTTCTAGGCAGTGCTCTGACAGGGTGCTAGGCATTGTGCTGAAAGATGGGGTGCAACACAGTACCCTCTTAGGGTGCTCGGCAGTACTCTCAGGGTGCTCAGCAGTGTTCTTTGAGGGTGCTAGGCAGTGCTCTCTTAGGGTGCTTGGCAGTGTTCTCTTAGGGTGCTCAGCAGTGCTGTCTTAAGCTGCTCAGCAGTAATCTCTTAGGGTGCTTGGCAGTGTTCTTTGAGGGTGCACGGCAGTGTTCTCTTAGGGTGCTCAGCAGTGCTGTCTTAAGCTGCTCAGCAGTAATCTCTTAGGGTGCTTGGCAGTGTTCTTTGAGGGTGCACGGCAGTGTTCTCTTAGGGTGCTTGGCAGTGTTCTCTTAGGGTGCTCGGCAGTGCTGTCTTAAGGTGCTCAGCAGTAATCTCTTAGGGTGCTTGGCAGTGTTCTTTGAGGGTGCACGGCAGTGTTCTCTTAGGGTGCTCGGCAGTACTCTCTTAGGGTGCTCGGCAGTACTCTCTTAGGGTGCTCAGCAGTGCTCTCAGGGTGCTCAGCAGTGTTCTTTGAGGGTGCTAGGCAGTGCTCTCTTAGGGTGCTTGGCAGTGTTCTCTTAGGGTGCTCAGCAGTGCTGTCTTAAGGTGCTCAGCAGTAATCTCTTAGGGTGCTTGGCAGTGTTCTTTGAGGGTGCACGGCAGTGTTCTCCTAGGGTGCTCGGCATTACTCTCTTAGGGTGCTCGGCAGTGCTCTCTTAGGGTGCTCAGCAGTGTTCTTTGAGGGTGCTCAGCAGTGTTCTTTTAGGGTGCTTGGTAGTATTCTCTTAAGGTGCTCAGCTATCTCCCTCTTAGGGTGCTCGGTAGTGTTGTCTTAGGGTGCTCAGCAGTGTTCTCTTAGGGTGCTCGGAAGTGCTCTCTTAGGGTGCTTGGCAGCACTCTCTTAGGGTGCTCTGCAGTGCTCTCTTAGGGTACTCGGCAGTATTGCGAAGGATAGAGTGGCATGGTGCTAGGCAGTGTTCTTACAGTGTGCTCACCAGTTTTTTGAAACTAGGGTGCCAGGCAAGTATTGCAAGGGAATGTGCACAATGCAAAGCAATGACATTATAAAAGTAAGAAAAGTGTTAAATGTGTCAGGACCAGCTGCAAGAGCGCCTTTAAAACTCACAGAACAAAGGCAGCCTCCGAAGTCAATAAAAATAAATGACCTTCACAGATGGCATGGGAAAGGGACTGAACTGAGAGTCTGGGACAGACTAAGTGTGGGGGCAAAAACAGCACTGGAGAAGAGAAAGGGTCCATACTATGAACGCAAGGTGGAGGAAGGGCTATGCTATCAAAGCAGGGGAGGCCCATGGTATCAAAAGCGGTTATCCTGAAACATTTTCCCCTCCCCGTTCTTGCATTGGAAAAACGTTGGGCACCCCTCCTGTAAATAATTGTATTTATGTTAGTGCTTGTTGGCTAGACTAAAAATATGACATGGATGCCTGCCACCCTGGACCTACACTGGACACCCCTAAAAACTGAAAACGGACTGGTGGTTAGCTTGGTAATAGCCACCAGGTTCCAAAGATAATCAGGTGTGGATATAGCTGAATGCATACTCACTCACACTGCTAGATACAATTGTCTGATTACTTCGTAATAATAGTGGGAGATTGTAATTATTGCCCCAAAGACTTACTATTTTATGGTACACGTAGGAGGCAATGGACGGTCAATTTGTCAGAGTCTTAGCCGATTGCGCTAGGCTGATGTATTTGCCAAATTTAGCCAATTCCATCGGCTCCTGAGGGGGAACACCAGCTTCGTAGCCTCGTTGCAGGTTCGTATGCCATAGGCAAGAAAAAGTGCTTTTAGCGATGTGCGGAGAGGGAGTGAAAGTGCCGGACAACAGCATAATACATTTATAAAAGTCTCAAACTTGTAGGCACAGAGGGGCAGATTTACAAGCCCCTTGCGCTTCATTTACGCCGCCGTTGCGTCACTTTTGTGACGCAGCGGCGGCGCAAATCCTGCGCCATGGTGCGGGGTACTTACAACGTGACGCATCTGGGAGATGTGTCACGTTGTAAATCCCTGCGCCACATGTAGGCGTTCCTGTGCCGGGGGGGCGTTCCGTCGCAGGAACGCCTCCTAAAAGTGGCTGAGTGAAATCTACAAGATTTCACTCAGTCACTTTTAGGCCCGTGCTGCATCAAAACCCTGCGCCTGCTTGAAGCAGGCATCAGGATTGACGCAGCATTAACAAGATAGGGCCCCCCAGACCATTGCTGGAGCTGCGTCGCGCTTGCGACGCAACTCCAGCAATGCGCCACTTTTACGGCACAGATGCGTCACGCATCTGTGCCGTTTTTGCCCCATGGTGCACCGCATTTTAAATGCGGCGCATCCATGGTGGCGGAGCTGTGGCGCACAATAACTGGCGCATCCCTGCTGATATGCAGGGATGCGCCAGTTATTGTAAAAATGCCCCAGAGTCTACAGTTGACTGTTTTGGTTAGTGACTGCAACCTGGGGTTTACGTCTTTGGATTTCAGCCCCAGTAGCCCTGCAAACATTATTTGTTTAGGGCAGCCTTTAATAAGCACGCAGCGGTGATAAGGTTGAGGTCTAAAGCAATCCCGCTGGACATACGATAGCCCCATCACCTGTAGTAGTTTTGATTTCCTGAGATTTCTCATATCGTTTGCCTGTAACAGTGTTTTTATTTGTTTGTTCAGTGGGGCTTTAATAGTGGCACACGAAAGCTGCAGGTTGTTCAATACTGTCTGATTAATTTGGAGAGTGGTGATTGATCTTTGGAGGTATTGCGACCATGGACTCCCTTCGAGGGCGGAGATGTTCTGGAGGACTGCTTTCAAGGTGTTGGGTGGAGCTTTTTCAATTCTGCAGTAGTAGTTTAGAAAGAAAGCCATGCTTGCCCATGGTTGGCCCTCCAGACCGAATTCCAGCCTTATTAGGGTGTTCCAGAGGTATGTTGGCAATCTGAAAACCATTTTATAAGCCTTGAGCTGGTATTTGTCCATGATGTTATGGCCGTGGTCGTACGTACTCATTGGTAGAAGGGTTGATGCTAGTACAAGTCTTATTGAGATAGTAGATGGGCTTTCCAGGTCGTTATGTAGTTTGCAGGATTCAATTATGATTGATTTGGCCTTTGCCACAGTGCGCCTCAAGCGCTTTTTTGCTGGTACTTTTACTATTATCCAAACAGCCAGGTAGTTATAGGCATCAGCAGTTTTGATTTTCAGTAGACCCAGGCTCCAGGTAAAGTTTGATTTTTTTGTTGGATTAGCAAATACTAACACTTTAGTCTTAGAGTCGTTTGTGACCAAGGTGTGTTGCAGCTGGGACAAAGACTCAGGCTGTTGCCATTCTGAGCTTTTCTGCAGCAGCAAATCCATTTCAGCGGGACGTCGCGGAGGAGGTATTCGGCCTCATGGAGCCCTATTCAGCTACAGATTTCAGTCTTGCCCCACTGGTGGAAATCAAAGGTAGAAATTATTATTATTTTTTTTTTTTTGAAAACCTTTATTTTCAAAAGTCTGGACACAGCTATTCAGCCGACAACCCGGAGGTTCGGCAGCTTCGATAAAGAGGAGCAGAAACGTGTCCACTGTACAGTGAAGGAGGAGTGCAAAGATTCCATTTTTAAATAAACACAAAACACACAACAACCCCCAGCAAGGCAAGAACACCGAATGCCCATGGTGAAAGCCCCCCAGGGGAGGCAGGACCCCAATCATCTACCAGTTACAGTACTATGAAAAGAGGAAGAAGGGGGACAGCAGAGGCCAAAGAAGTCCATTAACCATACTGAGCTGGAAAGAAGGTTAGGAGGAAAGCTGTTCCTCGGGGGGATCCAAATCAGGGGCAAGACATATTCCCCCCTGTATTGATTCCACCGCCCCCAGATGGCGTGCCACTTCCGAGGGCGGCCTCTAGCGCAATATACCGTCTTCTCCCTTAGCATACTCCAGTCCATATTTTCTTTCCACGCGGTCAATGTGGGGGGCCCCGCGGAGCCCCACAATCGCGCGATATCTCTCTTAGCGAACATGTTACCCAGAGTCACCCATTGGGTCTGTGCCTCATCGTGGTTAGTGGGCCCCCAGACATTCAGGAGGCAACACCGCGCTTCCAGCTGCATAGCAATGCCCGTCACCTCCCCCATCACTGCATGGACTCTCCTCCAGAATTCCGTAATGACACCACATTCCCAAATGATATGCAGGAAAGTACCCACCATACCACATCCCCTCCTGCATAGGCCGTCCTCCGAGAATCCCATGTGGACCAGCCTTGGCCCCGTCACATAAACTCGATGCAGTATTTTAAGCTGCACCAGCCTCAGACGCGACGGGATCGCAACCTCCTTAGGAGAGGAAACAGCAGACTGCCAATCCTCGTCATCCAACTCGAGGCCATCCCTAGTCCACTGGTCCCTCAGCCCCAGAAGCATATCCGCCCGGACGTTGATCAGTTTCTTATAGATGAGCGAGATCGTGCTCTCGGGCATATGGCCATCAAGGACCCGGTCCTCCAAAGGAGAGGACTCAGGCACCTTCTCACCCTCTATGAGGACTGATCGGAGGGCGTGACGCACCTGAATATAGCGGAAAAACTCGGATGGCCCCAGCTCATACTCCTTCTGCAACTCTTCAAAGGACTTCACCCTCCCCTTAATCAGCACATCTCCGACCCTGGAGATGCCGATCAAGTCCCATTTGTCAAAGCCTTTTGTATGCCAAAGCCTACCCAGTCTCTCAGATTCAAACAGCGGGGTAGCGAGGGTGAGCCTATCCTTCCAGCCCAGCGAGTCAGTTGCCATCTTCCACACACGCACCGCCACTCCAGTGGGCCCCGTGAGGGACGAGTCCAGGGACCGCGAGTACAATGCCCTGTAATAGTTACCACCACGCAGCAACCACCTGTCCATGGCATACCCAGGGCTGAGGGCAGGGCCATAAAGCCCATGATTAATCGCACTCAGCTGGGTGGCCCAATAGTACCGTCGGATGTCTGGAAGCGCAATACCCCCGTCGTACCATGGAAGCGTCAACTTTGCAATAGCTATTCGCGGCCGCCCATCCCACAGCAACGTTCGTTGGAGGCCTTAGACCTCCCGAAAGTAGTTGGCCGGTACCCAATCCAAAGTATTCTGCAGTGCGTAGAGGAACCGGGGAAGAGACATCATTTTGAACAGGGCCGCGCGCCCAACGAGGGAGAGCGGCAGCCTCCGCCAGCCCTCCACATCCCGCCTCAGGCGCGCTAGGGGGGGGAGCAGGTTCCTCTCATATCGCACAGCAGAGTCCATGGAGATAAAGATCCCCAGATACACGAAGCCCTGCTGAGCGACCTGGATCGAACACGTTCGAGGGATCGGTGGAACCTCGCCACTAAGAACATATAAATACGATTTACTCCAGTTGATAACGAGACCCGAGTTCCTACCGAAAGATGTGAGTACGTCACAGACCACTATGAGTGATTTCTTGGGTGAGGCAAGATACAACAGGATGTCATCAGCATAAAGCGAAATACGGTCCTCGTGTTCAGGCGACCATCTAAGTCCCCGTATATCCGGGTGCCAGCGTATCCACGCAGCCAGCGGCTCAAGGGCGAGGGCGAACAACAATGGCGACAGGGGACAACCTTGCCGAGTATCCCTCCCTAGCTGAAACGGAGTCGGCGCCCGGCCATTTACCACCACACTCGCAAGAGGTCCCTCATACAGCAACCTCACCCAGCTCACAAAACCGTGGCCAAAGCCGAACTTGGTCAACACGGCCCACAAATATGCCCATTCCACCGTGTCAAAGGCCATCGTGGCGTCAAGAGACGCCACAATAGCTGGTTCACGCAGCGTGCCCGCCCTGGCGATTACACCATGAAGGCGCCGAAGATTTAACGCAGTGTTACGGTGCGGGATGAATCCGGATTGATCCGGGTGGACCAAGTCACCGAGTACCCGAATCAATCGGGCCGCCAGGATTTTAGCCAGAATTTTCGGCTCTGCGTTAAGGAGTGAGATAGGCCTATTTGAGGCGCACTTATCTCGGGGTTTGCCCTCTTTGTGTATAACCACAATTGTCGCCAGTCGCTGATCCAACGGGAGGGCCCCACTCCCCCGCGCCTCCACGAACATGGCGCGCAGGTGAGGGGCGACCCTATCCGGAAACAGCTTGTACAGGTCGACCGGCAAGCCGTTCGGACCCGAGGCCTTGCCCGAGTTCAACGCGCGGATAGCCCCCGCCACCTCATCGACCGTTATGTCTCCATCTAGATCGTCCCTATCTATATCGGAGAGACAGGGCAATGCGATATCACGCAGGAGGTCACGCGAGTCCTCGGGCGGCCTGTCCGACACTGAGGGATAAACCATACGGAAATAGTCCGAAAAACACTGTACAATCCTCTCAGGTTCCACAATCACCTCTCCCCCCTCTCCCGTCAGCTCCGGCACTACTCTATTAACCCGTTCTTTTTTATCCAGCCAAGCCAGGAGTTTCCCGGCCTTGTCACCAACATCATACAGACGGCCCTGCTGTTCCCTACTGAGGGTCTTAGCGGCATTAGTCACCAGGTCCTTATACTCGGATTGCTTCAAGCACAGCTCATGCAGTGAGGCCTCTGTAACCTCCTCCTCCAGCGCTCCCTCCAAAGCCGCGATCTCCTCCTCAACCTGCAAAACCTCGCCATCTCTCCGCCGCTTGGCAGCCACTACAAGGGAGAGGGCTTCCCCTCGCAGCACGGTCTTAAATGCTTCCCACAGCGACACTGCCGAGTCCACGGATCCCTGATTGTCCTTGAAAAAATTATCTACTGTCTTTACCAGCGCGCTGCGCATCTTGGGGTCTCGGAAGTACCAAGGGTTGATAGGGGCCACCCTTCCCCCTCCCTCCCGACCTAGATCCAGCCTGACCCACACTGGCGAATGGTCAGATATACCACGCGCCATGTGCCTGGCCTCGGACACCAATGAGGCATGCGCAGCCAGAGTGAGTAGGTAATCAATCCTAGAAAGGCTACCATGCGCCCCGGAGTGGAAAGTGTATTGGCTCTGTGTGGGGTGCCGGAGCCTCCAGCAGTCTATGAGGCCAAGCGTGTCTAGAAAGTCTGGAAGCCACTTCTGAGCCCCCCCTGTTTCTCTGGGCGGGTATCTATCCAGCAGACCGGAGCCAACCGCGTTGAAATCACCTCCCACCACAAGCATACCCCCCGGGAGATCCAGCAAGGCCCTACCCAGATCTGTAAACGTGGAGGCCTGCAGGGCCGGCGGGACATAAACCGAAACTAAAACCAAAGTTCTTCCTTCCCACCGCCCCGCCACCGCCACAAACCTCCCCCTATCATCAACAATGGTGGAGTCCACCTCAAATGGTAGCGAGGCTCTGACTAGGATGCCCACACCCCTGGACCCAGAGGAGAATCCCGAATGAGCTATGAATTTATAACCCTTCCTATTCAGAGCATAGCACGTATTACCTATAAGTAGGGCTCCCGGTTTTATGGTATTTATCTTTTTGACATTTCCGTCTGTATTTATCCATATTTATTTTTTCCTAATTTTATCTGTATTTATCCATATTTATTTTGATCTTTGTGAAAAAAATGAAGCTGAAATTAGTATATTTCTACATTTATTTAACTGATAAAAATGCACTCATGCTTGAATGTCTGCCAGGTTTCAGTGCTGTGAGCACCAGCTGAAGTTAAATCTATGCACTTCTATGAAAATATGCATATTTCAATATCAGCCTCTCTGTTAAAGCCTCTTTACTAAAATCCCTTTCTTTTTTAGCTCCCTTTCCTATCAACCCACAAAACTATTGGCTTGGCAGTCATGGCAGACAGACTTTAGAATTACTTAAAAAACAACCCAATTTCGGTTTTTATCCACATTTAAAAATAAATACGGATACGAAAATAAAGGTTTTCTGTCAGTATTTATCTGTAAAAATCAGTAAAAACGGAAAACAGGGAGCCCTACCTATAAGATGCGTCTCCTGCAGCAGGGCGACATCCGGCAATGACCGTTTCAAGAATTGCAAAACAATCCCACGCTTAATGCGATCCCCCAAACCATTAACATTCCAGCTTATAACACTTAAACCCCTACCCCCCATCCCCAAACGTAAAGAGGCCCACCCCACACCCGAAGAGCCACCATGGAACAGTCCTGGAAATAATCACTATGCCTTGCGGAAACAAACCCCCCAACAACAAACCCAAAATCCCGGAACCCCCCCCCACCCTGCACCCCTGCTGCAGCTTACAAAGCCCCCCCAACTTGCAGTGTGCCTGTCGCCCTACCAAACCCAAAATCTACAAAAAGTACCCTAAGGGAGGAAAGAGCTCCCCTCGTCCTCCCACAACCTCCGTATTTACTGCAAGTCATTATCTAGAGTCAGTCCGAGTCAGTCCGGTTCCGAAGACATCAACCTTGTTCATACCGGCCACTGTCCCCGTCTACGGCAGTGTCCTCTTCCGTGCGTCGTCGAGGCAGAGCGTCCAGCCATTCATCCGCCATGGCAGGCGATTCAAAGAAGAACGTTCGGTCTTCATACACCACACGTAGTCTGGCAGGGAAGAGCATGGCGTATTTCAGTTCCCTCTCCCGAAGCCTCCTCTTCACCCCCAGAAAGCCCTGCCACTGCCTCTGCACCTGCTGGGTGAAGTCAGGATAGAAATTCACCGACGCGTTCTGGAAGGGGACCGGGCCCGTTACCCTCGAGGCCTGCAGGATAGCGTCCCGGTCTCGAAAATGAAAGAGCCGGGCGACAATCGGCCTCGGTGGGGCTCCCACCTTGGGCCTCCCACCCGGCACTCTATGGGCCCTCTCAACTGCGAAGAACTTCCCAAGACCCTTAGGCTGCAGATGGTTGAGCACCAAGTCCTCCACGAGCAGGTCCACGGAAGTCTCGTCCGATGACTCCGGGACCCCGATAACGCGCACGTTGTTGCGCCTGGCCCGGCTCTCAAAGTCCTCCAGCCGGCGGGCGGCGAGATCACTCTCGGTCCGCAACTTACGGACCTCGGTCTGCAGGTCCGAGACATCATCAGCAAGGCCCGTGGTCTTGATGTCCAGGGATTTGACCCGTTCATTTGTTTTGCCCAAATCCGCGCGGATCAGATTAACATCCACCAAGATGGTATCCACTTTGTGCGCCAGGGCATCAAACTGTCTCCCAATCGAAGTCTGCAGCCCGTCGAGCGCACCCATGACATCCTGCAGTGAGAGCTCCGGGGCCAAGGGTGAGGCAGTCTTCTGTGTGTCCGGGGACTGGCTCGGTGCACCCGGTGACCCCCTCTGCTGGGCATAGCGGTCCATGTTATTGGCTTGAATATAGGCTCCCCGCCTGGTGGCCTTAGGCTTAGGCCGGTCCACCTCTGCTTTGCCCGACATGGTGGGCTCAAGCAAGTCGGTTCAATCAGGAATGCCCTCTCTCAGCAAAAAGAGATCAGGAGTGCTTCGTCTTGCGATGGGTCGCCAGTGTGGCATGCAGAGCGTCCAAATGATAATAAGGCAGCCGTGAGCACTCCCTGGGCTGGGCAGACAAAGGGCGAGAAAGTGAAAGTGAAAGGATAGGGACCTCCGTCCGGCAGTTCACACCTCGCCTGGCCGCTGTTGTTCAATTAGAGGTCGGGCATCCTGCCAACTCGAGCCCCTGGCATCCCTCGGAGTGAGGAAATATGAATTTTTATGATCAGTTATGTCCCCTATCTTAGACCCCAACGGCTCCATGTACATGCTACAAGTACATGTATGTTCCCTCCAGTTCCAGCTATGAAGACGCAAATACATGTGCGTCCAACGTCAACATGTCCTCTTTCAGATCCGCCATGAATGGGTCGGATATTCCATTCCTAAGTATGATTGGCCACCGACTTTATATGGTGTACTTTTCACGTTTTACAGTTCAGGCGAGTAGGCCCTGAATTCTGCCATCAAGCCTTTTCCTGCCTTCTGCCTCTGAAAGCTCCAGCCTGAGCTCGCATCTGTATCCATGAACTTTGTCCTACTCCCTGCGCGGCTAACGGTGCCTGACGCGGCCTGTTGCCTGCCAAAAATTGTATTTCACCTTCAAGTTATCTGCTCCGCTCCTCATCCAATGCATTCCTGTCTAGTAGTTTAGGTAAACATCCTTCCAGCTACCGAGCAAAGGGCCCGGCCTCACTGCCTTCATGCAAGTAATTCATGCAAGTAATTCATAGCCCCTGTTACCATGCCCCTCGCATCTCATGTAGACACTTAGACGCTTGTACACGCACTAACAGTCAGTATAGAATAGATTCTGTCCGAGAGACCTTTCCTTTTGGATAATACAGTTCCTTAAACATAAGATATTAGATATGATTTGGGATTAGGTTGACCTGACCCCCCAGACTTCTGTCTCCTCACGTAGGGCTAAATGTCACGTTCCCTTCACCCCCTAGTTACACGTCAATCACACGTCATGCGGCTGCGCGCGCATCTCTGCCAAGTATTTCTGCTGACACTGCAGGATTCTTTTATGGATCCACCCACTTGTGACATCATTTTTTATGACGTTTCTAGTATACGCCTTTATGTACGCCTATTATTACGCCTTTTTCATTACGTATGTGTATTCTTATCTGTATTATCAGCTGTTACGCCTCCTGCATCTGTCTTAATGTAATGCATTTCATATATATATCATTACTTGTCAATAATGTATTGCCTATCCCTTCCTGAACCTTCGTGGTGATGGAATTCGATTGCCTGGTTCGAACCATAATTCCTTTGTAAGGAATAAAGTCCTTTTTAGAACCTCTAATACCACGGATTCTGCCTCTTATTTTACTGAGTTATTCTTCCTGAATTTTACCGCATAAAAATAGTACAGGTAATTTAAATATTTACCACATAAATTGGCGCCCGAACAGGGACACTTTCCCATCTCACGCGCCGGAGGTGCGTTGCAGGCCCGGTCTCCTGCCACAGCTGGACGGACAACTACGCGTACCCGCAGGATTTCCTGTATCTCCCTCCGACTAAGCGGGGGTGACTGAGGCTGCGATCAACACCCAGACGAGGCGGTGAGAAGTGCGAAGTATCCCGACCAGAGCCTAGCTGAGAGAGCAAGATCCGAGGTATACAGAGGCCCGCCAGGTTCCGAAGTTCCGAGTCGTGTCGAGTCCAGTCCGGTCCAGTCCAGTTCAGTTCCGAGGCCTTCCGTTCCGTGTGTCCCGGTGAGTACCGTTGCTGGGAAGGCATTTAGACGTGCACATTAGTTTGTGCCGGTCAAGACGGGTTTGGGTACACAGATCCGGTCTGCACTGTTTCAGCAGTGTATCTGTACTGTTTAGCAGTATATCTAGTATATCTTGTGTATAATTTAGTATTATCTAGTATTAGTATTATGTCAGTAACTAGTTTTCTTCTGATTATCATTGTTCGTTAAATGTTAAATGTTTTAATATGTTTTAAAAATTGTGGTATGAATGATTGTTCATTATTGTGTTTATTGTATTAATTGTGTCCGAGTCCAGGTATTAAGAGTTTGAGTAAGAATCAAGTAGCAAGGTTTAAAGATGCCACTCTTTTCAAAATTAAGACAGATCAAAACTAGAAAAGGGGTACTCGAAGAAGCTGTTCCCATTCCACCTAGGGACACTCCAGGGTACTTTATGTACCATAAGCATGGCCTAGATGCCGTATTATATCTTGATTTATGGGTGGACTACACCAAGGATTTACCAGAAAGTCAGAGATGGCCCGCAGCTGGGACGTGGGATGCAGATTGCATCATGAGAGTAGAAGAAGAATTATGGAAAAAGAAAGCCAGACAGTCACAGAAAGATGCCATTGAGTTATGGCGTAAAGAATCGCATAGACGCACAGAGAAGGCGCTCAGACAAGAAGAGAAAAGTAGGGAGAATTCAAATAAAGCCCGAGAAAATATATTAATTGAGGAAGGTATCCGAGTAAAAACAGAACAAGTAGACAGACAACGTAACACTCTTATGAATGGTATGTATCCTCTTCTGGCCGAAGGTTTACCTAAGGCCACCCCGGAAATACCGAAAGATCTGCCACCTCCATTACTCCCGATTAAAGCACATCCCAAGACCGCAAAAGATATTTTCCTTTCTTCCTATTTAGACGACGTAGCTCCCGAATATGTTAATGTTCCACCACACACACCACCTGTCGATGGTGCTCAACGCCAAGATCATCCGCCTCCACCTCCGCAACAACAAACTCCTCCTTACATTCCAATAGGTCCATCTGTTTCTACCGCTTTTCCTGCATCTACAGTTTCTACCTTACATCCAACAAATCCTTTCGTGCCTAGCACCTCAGAAGGTGCGACAGGAGGTGCGACAGCAATTTTTGCCACGCCACCGCCACGAAGTAAATTGTCTCTTAGAGATTTAGCATACCAACGTACACCCCAAATAGCAACGTCCGACATGTTTAAGGAACATCTTGTGGATTGTAGATATGATCCAGTGCCCGGTAAAAATGACAGAATGCTGCTGTCATCACTACGTATACGACGAGCTTCAATATATTTAACGACACTACCAGGAATGGTTGATCATCTAGACAATATATATCGCTTTGTCCAAACAGGGCGAGGCCCTGAAAGTATTGACGAAGCCATGGAATACCAGAAAGTGGATATACAGCGACTACTGTTACGCTTCTTCATAAACTGCTTGATCAGAAACAGAGATAGGCCTGAGGTAGATCAGGATGAAATGCAAGTACTTACCAGATGGGGTCAGAATATATCAGAGGGAAAACATGATAAACAGACGTGTATAGTAGCTATGTGCCGAAAGATCCGCAAAGAAGTAGAACGAATACATAAAGCCAGATTAGAGGCAGACGAAACTGAATCAGAGGGAGAGGAGGAGGAAGAATCAGAAATGCCCACAGGACAATTAGAAACGATAGCTTATGTAGGTAGGGGAAGATCTTTTAATAATACCAGATGCTTTAATGATCCGATACGTCCGATACGTCCAGAATGTAACAGAAATTTTCAAGCCCCTATGTTAAATACGAAGTCCTCCGAACACCTATTCCAGGCTGTTGATAAATTACTCCGAGACCGAAGGGGGTATCATATGCTCGATTCTATGGATGAACAAGAATTAGCCAGGTCAGCAGTACAATGGGCTGACAGTCCTGGAAAATACAGTGATGATGCGCTAGCACACACGTTTTTGAATCTTACCCCAGACGAACAGCGTTTAGCTGGTATATACATGATACAACACCTCCTTATATTGTATAAAAGCCAACACTCCGATCCTGGTCCCCTACCTGATATACTGATGGAATTACTCACAAATAAATGGAGAGGTTCAGGCACTGATTTAATCAAAGAAATTCTAGAATATCGGAACCAGTACATTGTCTTCGTATGCCCAGAACATGTTTCAGTTCCCATCAAGGAAAGAAAAACGTATCACATAGATAGACAGAATCCCTTACGCGAAGTGCACCCAGTCAAAGGTGACGACAATATCTTTAAACGCGTGTTTGTGTACACGCCCATAACTAAAATTGAACTATTGGAAATGAAAAAAGTAGTACCCAGCCATGACAAAGATCCAGCAGGTTTCCACCGTGAGATAAAAGACATGTTACTCATGGGAGATTATACCTACCCTGACATTATGAAAATATTAAAAGTATTATTGCCTGCCGGTATTTACGAGAAACTCAAAGAAAAGGAATGGGAGGTGGGAGACCAAAATATAGATTGGACAGCATTAGAAAATGAAGAAAAGGCCCGAGCTGCAGGATCAGGGCTTGGGGAAAAGACTACAGCATTACCAGGATTATTAGTGCAGGTACTGCCACGTCTATTAACTACGAAAAAGGAGGACTGGGGTGCAATTTCAGCCTGTAAACAAAAACAAGATGAAGACACTAGTGATTTTTATTCCCGATTTGAAAAATGTTTTGGTATTAATAGTGGCATAAAAGCAAATAGCGAGTCATATCCACATCTGTTTGTGACAAAACTAGTTGAAAATTCCCTGCCCCAAGTTAAGAATAGAGTATTGAAATTCGAGAGTACTTGGCAAGGTAACACCCCGTCACAGATGTTACAAATGTTACAATATCACCACAATAGAATTAGAGAAGAACACGAAAATGAAAATGCTTGTTGCTCAGTCAGTTCCAGCTGACGGTCATAAAAAGGGTACGACACAGTCCAGTGATTCAGCGGGTCCTGTAAAAGGGACATGCAACTATTGTAAACAGCCAGGTCATTATATACACGATTGTGCAGTTCTGAAACATAATATCTCTACGGGTAAAACGAAGGAGAGACCACGTCCACCTAGACAGGATCAGATCCAACAACAAGTACCTCAGCATGTGCAACCTATGCCAGTTCCACAACAACAGGCCGTAGCAGTATCACAATCGCAGCCTATTGCTGCAACACAAACAACGACACAACAGATGTACCAGTATGCACAAGCTGACTATCCCGATTATCAGCGATACACATGAAATAGCCTAGAGAAGGAAGTTGGCTTACCCCTTATTGAGGTTCCTGTAGACCAAGAGGGACCTTATGTACATAGTCAAGTATTAGGGAAAGACCGAAAATTTCTAGTTGATACAGGGGCAAGCAGAACAACTATACGTCGCAGCGAAGTTCCAGGGGCACCCCTCTCAGGCTCACAGAATATTTCCCTTGGATTCTCAGGAAAGCCTATTATTAATGAAGTATCGCTACCTCTTCCACTTACGGTTGGTCCATTGACACGAACTACAGATTTATTGCTTACTAAATCATGTCCAGAAAACTTGTTAGGCATAAAAACACTGAAAGCTCTAGGAGCTATAATATGTTGTTCTCCGGAAGGAGTACGATTATTTTTGCGTGACTTTAAAGGTCACTACGTGTCCAGAGACATGGATCACCGGATACAGAATTTACCTACACATTTATGGGCACAAGGCCCTACTGATGTTGGTTGCATGCACATTACACCATATCGAGTCACACTCAAAGCAGGAGTGGTACTACCACGAATGCGACAATACAAGTTACCACAAGATGCTGTAGTGGCCTTGCTGCAAATCATTGACGAGCTCATTGCACAAGGAGTGGTTGTGGAAACTGACTCCAATGTATGTAATTCCCCGATAATTCCGATTCTTAAACGAACTGATCCAAAAGCACCGCCAGTATATCGATTAGTTATTGATCTGCGCGAATTGAATAAATGCATTGTACCACAATACCCCGTGGTCCCAGATATCTCTTCATTACTAACAGCCATTGATTCAGAAGCAACGTTCTTTACTGTAATTGATCTCAAAAACGCCTTTTTTAGCGTCCCAATCGATCCGGAAAGTCAATATTTGTTCGGATTCAGTTTAAATGGACGAAGTTTTAAATTCGCACGCGCACCTCAAGGATTCACAGAAAGCCCCAGCATCTATAGCCAAGCACTGAAAAGACAACTTGACAGTATCCACATGCCAGTTAACACTTCCTTGCTTCAGTATGTCGATGATCTGCTGATCACCGCCCGAAGCGAACCTGAATGTGAAAAAGCATCACTGACGGTTTTACAATTCCTAGCCGACAAGGGGCACAAGGTGTCCCCTTCAAAGCTGCAATTCTGTGTCCAGCAAGTTGTGTACCTTGGGCACTTGCTGTCCAAGGGGGGAAGACAGCTTACACCTGATCGCATCCAGTTAATTGTTAACATGCCGAAACCCAAGACACAAAAGGAGGTGCGGGCATTCATAGGCCTCACTTCGTACTGTAGGCAGTGGATCCCTCAATATGCATTTCTAGCAAAACCACTCATTCAGTTGACAACCCAGGAGGCAGCGACATCGACTGTCCTCCCTTGGACTCAGGAACATACACAAGCTTTTGAGAGCTTAAAGAAAGCTTTATGTCAAGCACCTGTTTTAGCAACACCATGTTACAGTAAACGTTTTACACTTTTTGTTACAGAACGCGAAGGTACTGCCTTGTCAGTACTCACTCAGGAACAAGCAGGATCACACAAACCATGTGCTTATTTTTCTAGTACATTAGATCCCGTAGCCCAGGCTCTTCCTGCGTGCCTGAAATCAGTCGCAGCAACAGCTTTAGCAATCAGACAAAGCGATGCCATAGTATTAGGGCATCAATTGACAGTACAAGTACCACACGCAGTAGAGGTTCTCTTGAACCGGACACAAACACAACACTTGACTATAGCAAGATTGACGGGTTATGAATTGACATTGTTTCAGCCACACATAGAAATCAGACGTTGTAGTACATTAAATCCTGCCACACTTTTGCCATTAAGTGGAACAGACCCATTGGCACATGATTGTATTGAAGTCATTACTGTTACGACGAAACCCAGACAAGACTTGACAGATATTCCATTACCAGATCCAGACCTGACATTGTATGTAGATGGTTCATGCATGAGAACAAGTACAGGAGAGTTAGTGGCCGCTTATGCAGTCACAACAGACACTGAAGTTATTGAAACAAATTGTATTAACACCTTGTCAGCTCAAGCAGCAGAGCTCATCGCTCTGACACAAGCCTGTATTCAAGCCAAAAATAAGAAAGTCAACATATACACAGATTCACGTTATGCATTCGGAGTCGTCCATGACTTCGGCGTTCTTTGGCGCGAAAGAGGTTATTTAACTTCTCACGGTGCCCACATTCAACACGGACCCCTCATTCAAGCTCTATTAGACGCAATTCATCTACCTACTGCAATATCGATTATGAAGTGCAAGGCCCATACGAAAGTGACTGACATTATTTCTCAGGGTAACGACCTAGCTGACCGAACAGCTAAACAGACTGCTCAGAATCAGACTCATACAACTGACACGACAAAGACAATAGTTCCGACGCCAACACAGTGCATGACAGTTAAGGATCCCGCCCTTGATGTAATTGACATACAGACACATGCTACACCAGAGGAAATAAAGAAATGGACTGAACTAGGAGGGATCCAAACGGATCAAGGATGGATGACGAAGGGAAAATCTATATGGTTTCTCCCCGACTCCATGGTTCAAGTCATCATTAACACAATACACAGCCCAGCGCACCTAGGAGAGAAAGCTATGCTAGATAGTATCCAACACATTTGGTTCAACAAACACTTGCGAGCAGCAGCCAAACAGAAAGTACGTACCTGCATGATATGTTGTCAGTTCAACCCAGGTAAAAGCATTCCCGTAGAGCAAGGTGGATTTCAACCTCCCGATCACCCTTTTGAAGTCCTCCAGATGGATTATATCCAGATGGAACGATGTCGAGGATTCAAATATGTCCTCGTAGTTGTATGTGCTCTTTCCCGTTGGACAGAGGCTTATCCCGTCTCAGATTACACTGCCCCGACTACTGCCAAACAGTTAGTTCGAGAATTCTTCCCACGGTACGGTTTGCCCCGTGTCGTGTACTTAGATAACGGCCAGCCGTTCTCATCCGAGCTAATGAAACACGTTTCACTTCTGTTAGGCTATCAATGGAAATTTCACTGTGTCCGACATCCCGAGGCAGCAGGTCTCGTGGAACGCCATAATCAAACTCTGAAAATAAGACTCTCCAAAGTATGTAGAGAAAAAGGATGTCGACTGGATAGTAGCCTTACCAGTTGCGCTCTTTTACATGAGAATGGTAGCACATTCTCGAACAGGGCTATCCCCGTATGAGGTGATCTTCGGTAGACCACCAAATATGTGGGGGACGCCTATACCTCGTAAAATCACTGATGTCGATTGTAATATGCTGACAGATTACCTGGCTTCCTTGATGTCTGCACTACAATCTTGTCGTTCACAGGTAGCTGCAGCTTTTCCCGATAACACTGAGGTGAAGCCCCATGACGTGGTTCCGGGGGACCTCGTGCTTGTGAGGAACTTCGACAGGAGGAGCCCGCTGGAGCCTCGTTGGCAGTCGCCCAAGCTCGTTTTACTGACCACAAGGACAGCCGTGAAGATTGAGGGACGCAAAGGGTGGTTGCACTCGAGCCATATCAAAAAATTTCATGGACTACCATCTGACGTGAACTCTCAGCCCTGCATTCCCTCACAGACTGATTCAAAACTCCCCCTGGTTGAAAAAACTGAGCGCGAGAATTATAAACTGAAACTAAGGTCTAGCAAGTCAGACAATTTGATTGTTTAAGTCCTCTCCAAGGTGAATCGGTTGAATTTGTCTCTGACATGTATCCTCTAGACCGAAATAGAGAGAGAAATAGACAGAAACAGCTCAAGAAACATGCGTACTGTAAATCACTTCGTAGTCACTGTATAATGACATTATTAATTATGTTTTTTCTAAGCCTTCTAATTATTGTCGCGAGTATACTGCTACATATGTATTACCCTATTTCCAAGCGTGCTTTCAATGCTACTGCCGAACATTCTTTTAGCGAATTACCTCCGCATGAGTTGTCCTATAGATTTGCGCTGCGCAACAACACTTTCATCAGTATGTTACATCATTCCCATCAGACCAGCAATGCTACAAATTGTTGGATATGTGGCCGACTCCCTCCCTATCAGAACTACAAGGGAGTTCTGCCTCTCTTTCCGTATCCATTCACACACAATGGCTCCTGTGGAGCATGGTTTAGTTTGATTAATTCCCTAGATTCAAATTCAGTAGTTTACCAAGACAACTGGGTATGGGGAAACCTGAACCTAGTTTTACTTAAAGTCTGCTACCCTAACAAGGAGGGACTTCCCAAAAGAACAGGAACTGATCTAGAAAATGAAGTATATGGATTAGGTAACTTTACACTTAACCTCATGATTCTGAATGTTGAATCCGAAGCTGTACCAGTCTTGCCCGCTATGTCAGTATTTCCAGTTAAAGGTGAATTATGTGTAAGAAAGAATGGTTCAATACACATGGGCCATAGTAAATGTACCACTGTAATAGAATTCAGTGATCAAGGCAAGTCTACATTTAAAGCTTCTCGTCATTCCTACTTCATATGTGGCCAGACCGCATATATACGTTTACCTCTAGATTGGGATGGTACCTGTTACATTGCATTCCTTCTGCCACCTGTTTTCCTAGCTCCTCCTGATTATCACAGAAATACCCATTTAGTACACAATAGACAGCAGAGAGATCTCCCGATTGTCGACTACACTGAAACGGCATGGGAGCAATACACAGATTTCAATAAAGGTTTCTTTCCCTACATAGGTACTGTCACTAATAGTAAGCTGATACGTAGATTAACTAGAACACTTGAAGCAGTAGTGAATGAAACTACTTCCGCCCTAGGCAACTTAACAGAGGAGCAGTCTGCGATGCGGATTGTTGTTCTTCAAAATCGTCTTGTCCTTGACGTCATCCTGGCCGATAGGGGCGGAGCTTGTAGGGTCATCGGATCAAGTTGCTGTGTTTTCATTCCAGAAAACGCGCCGTCAGTATATAAAGCCATAACTCGCCTTCATAAGATTGTAAGCCAGATACACCAGAGTCCAGGCACCTGGACTTGGTCCGGTTGGTTCTGGAGCGTGTTGTCAGCCTGGGGATGGAGGGTCCTATCCTTCCTAGGTATTGGCTTTCTCATACTATTCAGTTGCTGCTTGTGTCTACAATGTGGGCCAGCGATTTGTGGTCTGTGTGCCACATCGTGTATTCCACATTCAAGTTTTCATTCAAGATCCCGGAAGAAGAAAGAAGAACAAATGATGCTATATGAACAGATTGATGGATTGATGAAGATCGATATTTCATGAAGGGTCCGTAGGGGACAAGGAGGGAATGAGGAAATATGAATTTTTATGATCAGTTATGTCCCCTATCTTAGACCCCAACGGCTCCATGTACATGCTACAAGTACATGTATGTTCCCTCCAGTTCCAGCTATGAAGACGCAAATACATGTGCGTCCAACGTCAACATGTCCTCTTTCAGATCCGCCATGAATGGGTCGGATATTCCATTCCTAAGTATGATTGGCCACCGACTTTATATGGTGTACTTTTCACGTTTTACAGTTCAGGCGAGTAGGCCCTGAATTCTGCCATCAAGCCTTTTCCTGCCTTCTGCCTCTGAAAGCTCCAGCCTGAGCTCGCATCTGTATCCATGAACTTTGTCCTACTCCCTGCGCGGCTAACGGGGCCTGACGCGGCCTGTTGCCTGCCAAAAACTGTATTTCACCTTCAAGTTATCTGCTCCGCTCCTCATCCAATGCATTCCTGTCTAGTAGTTTAGGTAAACATCCTTCCAGCTACCGAGCAAAGGGCCCGGCCTCACTGCCTTCATGCAAGTAATTCATGCAAGTAATTCATAGCCCCTGTTACCATGCCCCTCGCATCTCATGTAGACACTTAGACGCTTGTACACGCACTAACAGTCAGTATAGAATAGATTGTGTCCGAGAGACCTTTCCTTTTGGATAATACAGTTCCTTAAACATAAGATATTAGATATGATTTGGGATTAGGTTGACCTGACCCCCCAGACTTCTGTCTCCTCACGTAGGGCTAAATGTCACGTTCCCTTCACCCCCTAGTTACACGTCAATCACACGTCATGCGGCTGCGCGCGCATCTCTGCCAAGTATTTCTGCTGACACTGCAGGATTCTCTTATGGATCCACCCACTTGTGACATCATTTTTTATGACGTTTCTAGTATACGCCTTTATGTACGCCTATTATTACGCCTTTTTCATTACGTATGTGTATTCTTATCTGTATTATCAGCTGTTACGCCTCCTGCATCTGTCTTAATGTAATGCATTTCATATATATATCATTACTTGTCAATAATGTATTGCCTATCCCTTCCTGAACCTTCGTGGTGATGGAATTCGATTGCCTGGTTCGAACCATAATTCCTTTGTAAGGAATAAAGTCCTTTTTAGAACCTCTAATACCACGGATTCTGCCTCTTATTTTACTGAGTTATTCTTCCTGAATTTTACCGCATAAAAATAGTACAGGTAATTTAAATATTTACCACATAAAATAGGCCTCAATCTTCCGCCATGCATAACTCCGGTTCCCGGTGGGCGATTCGACCTCGGGTGGCATCAATCGCCTCCCTGACAGGTCATCTACACGATGCCATGCATACAAACAGGATTAGATACAGGATAGACGACGGAGGGCACGAGGGTCTCGGGAGCTCAGAGCTCACGCGGCCATCTTGGTCAAGCGCTAGGCTCCTCCCCAAAGGTAGAAATCTTTAATGGGTGAAGGAGCCAAAAGTATCCAGCCAGTGATGGACCTTCCTTGGGTGAGAATTTAGAATTTCCCCTAACCCGAGCTTTCCCGCAAAAGTCTATGACTTCACCAGGACTTCGTCCGATGGCTATCTGGCCTTGTGGACTCAGCTTCCGCAACCCATTGCCTTGCACCACTGAGGATTTTTGAGTTCCATTACAGTGACTAAGTCAGAATTTAAAACTACTGAAAGGGACACAGCTGGTCACTGTATCAGACCCCTACCCCATCACAGTTGGCCTTAAACCTTACCCTTGTCCGGTCTAATGTGACCAGTTGCCCACAGTTGATGCTTTGCGCTTTTTGTTGCTATTTTCATATAAAAGTTAAAAAACTCATATCACCAATTCCCCTTATTGGATTTTTTAAAAACATTATGTATAACCCATTCATTGTTTTACATAAGATACAATATAATCCTGTAGTAAGAAATTGTGTCGTAACAGACAAAACAGCAAGGTGCCCAAGCTCCATAAGGTGCCTGGATAGCCTAAAATTCCATTCCCCCCAATTCCCTCCCTTGTGATTTCCCCAGTCTTCCTCCGCACGGGGTTTCAACATTCATATGCCCATGTATAGTGCCCAGGGTCTTCCTTTACACAGATCAAGGTGGATCCCCCTGTACTGAGTCAATTCTCTCCAAAGTTCGTTACAGTTTTGAGAGCAGCCCTGGGCCATGAAAATGGGCCGTTGTGAGCTCAGGGAGCAGTCCAACCCACGTTTCCACCCTTCCAACGAGTGTGCTGTTGAGTCACTTCTTGCCTTAGGAATGTCACATTCCGCGACAACCAAGCCCACCCACAGTCAAGTCCTCTTGTATCTATTCCAATCAATGTCATCAGGATGAGTCCCTGTGTGGAAGAATTTTTCCAAATCTACATTTTCATGCAATAAATAAATAATAGTGAATAGTAATTATGTTTATGTTGGCTGCAATGCACAAATTATAAATTAACATGATTACAGTTGAAACTAGTTTAACATATTTGGAGTAAGCCCCCTCTGCAGGGCAACCCCCAAACATTTTAACTTCCGCCCTCTTGTTTTACTGAATTCATTTTTGTTGACTTTAGGACTCTGTGTACTTTACCACTGCTAACCAGTGCTAAAGTGCCTGTACTCTCTCCTCAAACATGGTAAAACTGGCTTACATCTAATGGGTCCATTTAATTTACTTGTACGTTCATAGAAAATGGTACCACATATACCCAGGACCTGTAAATTAAATGCTACTACTGGGCCTGCAGTAACCTGAAGGTCCAGCAATGACAGCCCATAATGACCAACCAGCTTTTTGCGCTACAGCAACCACATCCCCAAACGCCCAGCCTGCTCTTTGCACTATAGTGACGACCTTTCACAAAGCACACCCTGCTCCTCGCAACCTTCTCCACTACAAACGTAACTCTTTGTGCCAGAGTTTGAGAAGGTAACTTTTTCATCTGGAGTAACCTGGTGCCTGTATCCGGCCCATGCTCCATTGCTGATGGCCTGAACTTGTGACTTTCCCCAGTTTAGCATGACCAGATGACTGCAAGTGGTGCTTTGTGCTTTTATGCGCTATATCTATTTAAAACATTCAAACTTTAAAATTGAATTTCTCCGGTTCTACTTATTGGATGTTTGTCCTTTTGGTATTATTTTATTTATTAAAATTGACTCTATTTTTCTTTTCTAAATTGGTTTGAGATTTTTCTTCTGTTGTGCTTTCACTTTATAACTGTTTGTGAGCAGCATAAATACTGTACACTTTGCCTCTAAGATGAGCCTGAATGCTTTGTGCTTAGCTACTAGAGTGTTAAACACTTTTGTGGTTCACCCTAACAGGGATTGTGGGCGTTCCTTTCATGGCCTCCACCAGTAACCCAGTTTCTTGCAGTAGGTGTAAGAAAGGGTATTATTATTTGGGGTGGTCAATTGCCCATTTAAAGTAAAATAACACTTCTTGTCAAGATGAAACCTCAAAGTCACAACATCTAAACTGGACTAAAACCCGAATCCCCTAGTAACTTTGTGTAAAATATTTATGCAGTGTCAAAACAGTAATAAATTCAAAACACCAAGCAACAAAAATACCAAACCAAATTTTTCAAAACTGAGTAAAATGTAATAAACAAAATGACACCGAAACAACAAAAAATCCAATAACAGGAACCAGAGATATGAATTTTTAAAGATTTAAAGTAAAAAATCCTCCCTGCTCAGTACCCTCTGAAATGTTATCCGATGCTGATGAACCAAAAGCTGTATACCTGAAGCAGATTGGTCTTGATGGCATTCTGGAGCTTCGGAGATTCCTCACAGAAAGTTGTCTAAGTCCCAAAGCAGAAGGGGATTTAGCAGCTTTTTCTGAGATGCGGGAACCCTTGAGCAGGACGAAGCTGAAATTCAGTCTGATGCTGTGGGATTGTTAGAGTCAGATACTTTTTCTGGAAGGTCCTGTGGGGCTCTGGAGGAAGAGTTCTCAAATGTTCCCAAACTTTTTTCTGGTACCCAAACAACCATAGGAGCACACTTATAAAACCTCTAGGACCTCAGGGGGAGGCACTTAGAGAGTGTTAGGCAGAGTCCAGTTCAGGCCCAGCTGCCACTGGTCAGCTGGGCACTTGAGGGAAGAGGCCTCTTGCAGCTTGTTGGATTCCTGTAATCACACAGGAGGGCAGTCATCTGACGCTTGGAGTCTACTTCTTTGTCCTGGGTACAAGTTCAAGCAGGTCCTTGAGGGGTCATCGTAGGTCAGAAACAGAATTTCCAGTCTTCTACTGGTCTTCAGCAGGTCCAGTAAGTGAGGAGGGTGCCTGGGGATGCCTCATTTGTGCCTGGCACCAGCAAGTGGGTGGGGGTGACTCCTAGCTCTTCCCTTCCAAATGGGGTATAAGATCCCAGGAACAACCCTACCCATATTTTCAGCAGTTTGTGTTTTCCCTACTGAAAGCAATCCAAAAGTGCCCCTCAGTCTCAAAATACAAGATGGGGAAACCCGTTTGTTCTTGTGCGGAGTCTGTGTGCCTACTCAGAGGTGTGGCCAATGTAATGAGCAGCCCTCTCCTCTGTGGTGACTAAAACTGGTTCTGGCAGTAGCTTTCCTCCCACTGGGTTTGGTGCCAGCCTGACTATGGTGACAAATGCACAGCCTTTCTAGGTTTCACCTAAGATTTGCTTGTGACAGGCAGGCCACTTTGAAGATAATTAAGTTCTTGGGTACATCCTAACTAGTCTCCTGCAAGGGGACAAAAACACCTACCCACACCCAGGCCATCGTCTCTGCTCTGGGAGCAGTTTTAACACCTCCTCTACAGCTTACTTAGGCCAAGTACAGGCTGGGCAATCATTGGAGAGCTAATGAAAATAACCCCCAGCAGCTTCAGGCAAGGTATTAAATATATTTTAAAAAGTCTTTGAATGGAGTCTGTAGCTGGTACATGCCAAAAGTTATGAATTAAAGTATAGAATCTATACTTTGACTTCTTCTATGTGCCATTTACCGCCTGACCAGTGACAATGTTGTTTTGGGTCTAGTTAATGGGGGAATGTGCCAATTCTAATGTCACACATGTTCCTCTCCAACATATGCACACTACCTTGTGGGCAGCATAGTGTGCTTAGGGGTGACTTGTGTAATATTTACAATCAGATTTTCCTACCTGTCAAAAGGGTGATTGACAGGTCAATGCAGCATGGTACAAGCTGCTGCTGTCAGGCTACACAGGGTAGGCCAGAAGCCATGTTTTCACTGCCACTGTAGTGCATGGCGCAATAGGTGCCACAGTCCACAGGTGGCATTTAACTTTCCATGCCAGGGGTGTATTTCCCACCTATACTATGGCCTTACAGGAAAATTAATTGCACCAATCAGGTTTAAGCTAGTTTTGACAAGTTTAAATGGTGAGCACAAGCACTTTACTCTTGTTTAGCAGGGGGTAAAGTGTACAGAACTCTAATGGCAGCAAAACAGATAGGGTAAACATTGCCGGGAAACCATACAAAAAAAGATGGTAATTTCCTACAGTTGGCATCAATTGAGCTGTCACATAGCTCATGTTAAGTCTCAACCTACAAACCGCTTGCCGGTTACAAAATACAGCTTCATTTGGGCTTATACATATATATTTGTATCATCATCATCAAAACTTTTATTACAATCACCAGGATCCAAAAATGTACACAGCACATGAATAAAAACAAGGGTATAAACATTTGGAAATAAATATGTGAAAAAAAAATCATAAAATAGATGTGCAAAGAGCAAAATGGGTAGGAGCAGACACGAGGAAGGTTTGTAACTTTCACAGGTGATCAGCAACAAGTTATATTTATGAATTGTGATTTGTCGGAGAATGATCTTCAATGCAATTATGTATATATAATTTCTTGTAAGAGATTATTTTGCTAAAAGTGTAAATATCAAAATACAGCAACTCCTAGAAGAATAAAGTGCTTCATGCAGGTAGCTTCCCACACCTGATCCACAGTGCGCACCAGAATCTTGTTCTCATGACCTCAAGATAATGGCCCAGACCAGCAAGTCTACACAATGGTAATATCCATTTTTTCCTCAGAGATAAATAATGTGGGCAGAAGAAAAGTAAATGGACAAATGACTCTGGACAGGCTTTGCACGCAGGGCACAGATCATCAATCATATTTGTATCACATCCAGCCGCGGCCTGTGCAGGTAAGAGCGGTGGGGCTGTGGGGCCTAGTTTTGTTGGAGGGGGATTCGACAGACAACCTTGGGGGGGAAATTAAATAAATAATAATTTTTCCCTCGTCGTCGTCTGTCGAAATCCCCTCTCACCTGGCCCCATCGCACCACCGCTCTTACCTGCACGGCTCACGGCTGATCACATCATGCAAATATCAGACTCTATGAGAAGATATTAAATCTATACTAGATACATAGATTCTCTTTCTTTGAAAACACATGTTGTTAACACAGCATTACTCTTTAGGCTGCCCTGGTTGAATTATTCAGTCCTGGCTCGCCACCTAATCATCAGTCAGATTTCTCTACATGATGAAGCATTAATGTTGGCATCTTTGACCTATGTTTTCTGCATTCATGTCAAGTGCTAGTGGATCAAAGGACCCCCGATGACCCTGAAAGAGTCTATCCTGATGAAATGGAGGCTGGTCAGATCACTTTTGTAAGGAAGATACAGTCACGAGTTTTGGATTTCAAGCAATAATACACTATGGTCTGTGTGTGCAAATCATATATCAATGCAGTTGCATTATATGTGAAAACTATAAAGTATCTTTTTAGACTATCTGTCTATCTCAGTTTTGCAGAAAACCATTTTAAATTTATTAAAGGAGCAATCACAATGCTAAAATCACACCAGGCTTTATTGAAGGATGTAGCTTTACCTTGTCCACTATGTTAGCGTTGGCTTTGCACTGGTAGAGGAACTTCAGAAGAATTTCATCACCTTCCCAAGCGACAATGTGCAGAGGAGTCTGACCTTCATCCTGTAACAGAAAGATTTAAAGCTGGGTTGATTCAAATGACAGGAAACCACCCTGAGCAGCCATAAACTGGTTTTGGGCAGAGCCGAATGAGCATAAGGGAGAATGGGAAAACCTTTTGGTGGTACAGAGGGGCGGGATCTAGTGATATAAACATTTTAGTCCTAAAAACATCCCAGAGAGGGGTGTGCAAATGTCTTACGCCCCCCCCCCCTTTCTTATTGGTATTGCCCCGGTGGATGGGATACCCGGACCTAAAAATAACCCCTCCTCCTTTTTCTTGTATTTGGCCCTGGGGCCCAAAGACCTAAATATCATTTTTTCCATCAAAAAATCTTAGAAACTCACTGAAAAAACCAAAGGTTAAAGTAACATAGTTACGTGAATATATCGGTGACAATATTAAGGTTTTGAACAAGAAAAACACAGAAATTCACCAGTTATAGTTAGCAAGGCTAACTATAACTTGCGCCCCCGCCATGCACTGCTTATGACCTCACAAATTACATCTGTCATGGCATGTTCTATGAAATCATTTATGACATCACCGATGACATGTCAAATTACATCACTGATGGCATAACTGATGACATCATCCAAGCTTCTTATTTTTCTACGTATTGCTCTATAGACTAGTATGGAATTAGAGGCCTGAAAGTAAGTACAAAATAGCTCAAAATAATATGAAGCATCATTAATGTCATCATAGATACAACTTCCTTGGGTTATGTGCAGCATTAAGCCTATGCCATACACTTCATGGGTAGCCTAGTTCACATTAACAAGCAGCCACAGATATATGGGAAACCCTTATTGCACACGGTGTTCAATTGGTATTCAAGTGTTCAGAGAAAGCCAAGTCACTCAAGATACTTGATGTCTCTCCTAAAATGAATAATCTGCTACGTACAGCCTTTATCTGCATCAAACGTCTCATAGTCACCAAACCTACATTGAGAAATGAAGTGGATATGAGTAGAAAAGTGGGTACTGGAAACAATGTTTACTCTATGGAGAGAGTTTACTCTGTACCACACTGTTTGTAGATAGTGAAACTCTCATGAGAAATACATCACAGAGCATTAAAAAGTATCTATTAAGAAGAGTGTACACTCTATGCAAAACTTGCACCAAGAGACATTATTTGATAAAGAATAACCAAGGTCTGAAGGTGCTAAATTTCATACTACTTGCAGCCTTTATATTGTGCTGAAAACTTTACAGATACACAATCTTCTAAAACTAAACCAGCACAAGTTCATAGGTTGGTATCTGGTGCACACAGTCTTCTACGTTATGTAGAAATTGTCATGCTGAAACAATTCTGTCAAATAACTCATGGTTGCTTGCAATACTTAGTATCTACGACGTAGAATATTTGCCCTGTTGAAAACTTTTTCAGCAGAGCCAAAAGACTTGTGTGTAACATACTTGACAGAAGTAGGCAACTGTCACCTGCACCCAGAGTTACCCTTCAATACAAAGATATATAATGTATTCAATACCTCTGCATGTCTATGATGCATTATAAGCACATCCGTTTTGTAACCACTAACACCGAGTACCTGGGCAAAGGCTGTACATAATTAGGTACAAAAGTAATAAGATAGCTCCGCTCCGCTATGTAAACTATAAAACAGACGAGCACACTCATTTGATGGTGTCATCAGTGATGTCATCAATGATGTCATCAGTGATGTCATAAAAGATGTCATAGATTATGCCACGAGTAATGTAATATGTGAGGTCATAAGCAGTGAACTATGGGGGTGCTAGTTATAATTAGCTCTGCGGTGCAGCGAGTGGCAGCCAGGGTTTAGGGTATCGAGGATCACAGAGGGGTAATGATGGGTCATGAGAGGACTAGGGTTTCTAGTTCTGGGTGCAGTCCGAGGGTAGATGGACTTGTCTTTGGCACGCATGTTGCGTGTCTGTGCTGTGGCCCTCATTAAGTAGGTCCTGGGAGAGGGGTGGAAAAGTGCAGGGTGTGGTGGACAGGGCTAAATTAAATTCTGCAGTGCTGCATTGAACAAAGCTTAAAAGATTGTGCTGTACCATATTTACAAGTCACGGGTCAATGATGTTTTCATCTGCATTCGCACAAAAAATGAATTTTTGTGTGATGCTTAACTTTACAGTATAGTGCTAAAGCAAGCCAGCAGTGTCTTGCTTAAGATTTGTATTCAAAATGCACCTTCCAGTACAAATTTCTATGCGATGGCAAGCGGCAAAGTATAAACCGTGCAAAATATGTATTGCTGTGGAAATTAATCATGTGGCATATAGGAATATAAAGCGATAATTTGCTTGTCCTTTGTTTATGTCTAGTTTTATTTGAAGTGTGATTTCAAGCAAAGCCAGGCCATGTTAGTTTAATAGATGTGGCTCAGCCATTTAGATATTTGCACTGAAACGTTTTTTCAGTAATATTATGAAGAGGAGAAAGAATGCTGCAACTGAACTCACCTGAACTGGGAGGACATTCCAGCACAACAAGTGCAGTTCAATGGGTTACTTAGGAATAGGTTAATTAAAGTAAGTTATCAATATATCACTTACATTCTGTTCATCCACCATTGCTCCATATTCAACTAGCAGCTTAACCAGTTCCAGTTCTTTCTTCCGACAGCAGGCGTGCAGTACAGTGTCTCCATATTTCTGTGAAGACAATAAAGCATTAATAACAATAGTCATGTGGACATTTTGCTGAAAGTGTGTTATATCAAAGTTCATCTTGCTCAAAAAGTGCATGCACCATAATAAATGATAAAGACTTGACTGTAAGTGTGGACTGCATGAAAACATGTGTAACTGGAATTAAGTAACATTTAGGCCCTCAGCGGTACCCAGGAAGGCAATTACAAGTGGTCCAGTGTTTCCGTACCCAGAATTGCCAGGTCAGGAAACACCATTTCCCGTTTCGCTGGGAGTGGATCCATGGCCATAGTAAAGCACCAGCTGGATAGGGCCAGGAGCTGTGGAAAGAAGCACAGCCTCACCCCTGCCTGCCCCATCTATCCCAATGGGACTAGCAGGTGACTTGAGATATACTCTGTTCAAATAATAGATTTTAAAAAAGAGGCCCAAATGGTGCATTGTACAGCACAGTTTTCCAAAATAATTAACTAAAACTATATGTATTTCATAAGATATTCTTAATGGGAAGCCATGAAATATTGTACTACTGGAGGGTCTGAAACAGAACCCCGCCTTTAAGTATGTCTGGTCAATATTCAACTTGTTCTAGTCACAATAGGCATCAATCTAGATGTCATTGTTGATCAAGATTGAAACTGTCTTTAAATAAAGAAGATAAGATTCCTTCACCTATGGACCATCAAGAGAGTGCCCTTCACCACCGAGTGTGCGCAGCCTGATTCTGTCTAGAATACACTTTGGGAAGTCAATTGTACAACTGTACTACTCTCAAGAAAGCCAACAGAAATGGCAATGCTTTCTATCAACCCACGAAGGAACCAGTTCTAGTTCTAGATATTGTGCACTTTATGAAAAAAACATTTTAAGTCTGGATGTATAGTCTTCCACAAAGAAGCGACATCAATCCTTTCTAGTAGACTGACTACATATGTATCGAGAAGTGGTCTACACTCCGCCTTATGGAGCTCATCCAGAAAGGTACATTTATAGCAGACAATTTACTCACATAAAGTCTACACTTGCACTTAGGTGTAAACTACACTTTTGTGAAATTCGCCATTTCTGAATGTAGACATATATGTGTGCACCCCCTCAGTTCAGGGACCGGAGACATCTAATTTTGAATTTACTAGTGTAAAGTTACTAGGAGAATCCTCTATGAGAAAGTATAGGAAACATTTAAAGGGCAACAAAAGACCATCCCAGCAATCCAGAATGATGAAAGCGGCACACCAAGGGCCTCATGTAGGTAAATAAATTTTACCGGTTCTTAAATACCGAGCCGTACCGAATCGGTAAATAAGAATCGGTAAGTTACATGTAGGTAAAAATTCGGTAACAGTTACCGATTCGGTAACATTCGGTAAATACGAATCGGAATTCACCGAATCGGTAAATACCGAGGTGGTATTTACCGATTCGGTTAATACCGAGGCGGTATTTACCGATTCGGAAAATACCGAGGTGGTATTTAGCGATTCGGAAAATACCGAGGATACTACCACCTTCCCTTAACTAAGTAGCCAACATCAGAATCATGTCATCATAGAAGGCCTCTCAGGCTTGAATAGGGGACCCCATACCTCACAAATCAGCTCAGTGAAATAACATCACAGGAGCATCAGGAGCCGTCTCGCAGGAAGGCTCGTCTTCGGTCTGACCAATAAACATGATGTCTGTGATATGAAAAGCACCAACTCACAGGTATGTGCAGCTGCGCGTGTGTCATGGCTAAATAGTGGGTCGAACAACCTAGAGTGGAAAACATGCATTGTGTAAAATTCCAGACTGTGTGTCACAGCATGTACAGACCAAGGTCGCTGCGCAGAGCTTTGGATGGGAACAACAGAATGCACTCGTCTGAAGGAAGTCTCGAGTCAGCAGTTTATTCAAGAAAGAACATGTAAACGCAGTGTCGTGTGCAAAGACAAAAATATGGCTACAGAACATTCAACGTGGTCATGCTAACTGAACAATGTATGTACGTATTCAGGGAGAACTCACTACACGCCCCCTTGAGCGAAGCAACATGTAATAGGCAAGAAAAGAGAGAACGCAGAGTTCAGTTACGTCAGAGCAGAACAAGGCGTAACCAATGCAGCGCCAAAGTCTGAAAGTCCAATTAATCGCAGCATGAAATCCCAAAAAACACAATGCAAGTATAGTTAAAAACTCAAGGCGACCATCAGGAAGAGTAAAACGATGAATAACAGAAATGAATGTTGCGCCAGGGTGCTGTCCAGTAGCACAGGCGCAATGGACGACAATCCAGTTAATCCATGAATGTATAGGCAGCAAATGTGGCCACGGCTTCCAACAACAAATCGTTTTCAGGGCCACTAAAAGTCTCAGCCATCCAATTAAGTAAAGAAAAGGAACATACGTGTTCTCCAACCAACGGAGCCTCTAGTACAATCAGAGGGCACCCAGAATGTTCCTCAAAATAGCTCATGGACAAGAAGTCGTAGGCTGCCGCTGAGATGTCCCAATTACCCAGGATACCATGCGCCGCACCACACGCCATGATCCGGACACCAGAACAGGCCAACTCGTGAGACACCAAGGGCCTCATCAGTCGATCGAAATCCGGCACCGGAGACACCATGTTGGTCAAGCACAAATCCAGAGGCCATTCAAAGGGACAATCCAGGCAGTGCAATACAGGTTGTACGCAGGTGAAGTAGGAATACCTGAAGGATAATCCATAAGCCAGGCTCAAAGTCGCCAATGGCAAAGTACCATAGAAGTCAAGCATCCTATCACGAAGAAGATGCAGACGGGACAGGTGCTCGTGTGGCACAGCAGGAGCAGCCATTCCGGAGTATGAAAAGGAAAAGCAGCACACCTGCCACTAGCGCCAGAAGCAGCGGGACACCTCCAAAGATGCACGGGAAAAGTGAATGTACAAATGCCGGAATTACACCTAAAATAGTTTGGAAAGAGGTCACGATATCTGAGCCCACATGTTTAAAAAAATGAGCCAGGCCGGTGGCGGACGAGGCATTGATAATAGTTCGGATCAAAGAGCCGAAATGCAGGGGGAGGTCAGTATTCAGAGGCGCCTGTACATCACTGCGCGTATTAGCAACGTGAAGGTCAACTTTTTCACGAGAGGAAGTCAAAGGCACCTCTTTGTGGGACAATGGCGCTCTATTCAGCTCCACTTGTTGAACTCTGCTTTCAAGGTTGGAATCGAAGGCCAGATGGGAACATCCCGCCGCACATGCGGGGGTGGAATAAGAACAGTATTGCAGCAGCCAACTTCATGCGAGACAGTAATGTACGGGATTCTCAATCACATCCCGCAGCACGCTTCATCAATCATAATGTAATAAATACCGTTTGCAAGCAGAGTGTAAGAAGGTGTCATCACAGGCACTGGGATACCTCGTAGGACGCACGCCACAATCGGGGCTTGTACATTGCATGCGCCGTGTACTTGCATGTGCCTATTGTCTCATGTATGAATCCTAGAAGTGAGAGTGCTGGAGCTATTATTTATGACGGCTGAAGCCTTCTCCATGTTTGCTTGGTCAGTAGCTCTCAAACTGGAAGCCGCCTCACTGTGCGACAACTTGCAGACTTCGTTGTGAATAGCATACGCCCACCTTTTGGTTCTGCCACCCACAGGACCATTCCCAAATTCATTCAATTCGGTATTCACATTGATGGAGTGGGTGGAGTTCCTGATCCTGTAGATGTGCTCTGTGTCAGCTGGTGGACAGATTGGGATGTGTGTACCATCAATGCAGCCAATGGAATGGGGGAACTGTGCCATGTGAGAAATGTCTGTTTTTGTTTTCTGCAGTGCAGCCTGTGTGTTGTGTAAGCTGATGTAGTGGTGCATTCTCTGCATCATGGCATCCAGGGACTTCCTGAAGGAAGGGGACGGCCAACTCTGGGATACCCCACCCACCGCAGCTGTCACCACCTGATTACTGCCGGATGCCAACAGATGTGGGCTGCAGAGCACCTGCACATGTGGGGGTATGGCGTGCGCCCTTCTGATTGGCTGGTCCAGGAGTGGGTGCAGGTCCCTGATTAAGTCCATGATGGTTTCGGGGTGTAGCCTGTACCTGTCATGTGTCTCTGCATCAGTCAGCTGGAATTGTGTGATGCGCTGTCTGTAGATGCGTTCCTCCCGTCGCCATACCCTCAGTCCTGCTGCCTGTAGATGTAGGCGCCTTGCAATGACGTACATAGCGGGCATGTTGTCCACGCTGTTGCATTTTGGGATTGCTCATCTGCACTGTTGATGGTTACCACCTGCTTTCAATCCGTGTTATTTACCGACTCTTATATACCGATTTTACTGGATTTCTTAATTACCGAGTGCTCCTACATGTCATTTTACAATTTTACCACTTCATATTTACCACTTCATGTTTACCGATTCGTTAATTATGTATTCGGTAAATATGAATCGGTATTTTAGAAATCGGAAGATATGAATCGGTATTTACCGCCTCATATTTACCGAAAATTGGTTTTTGGACTCCTACATCTCACTTGTCTGAATACCGGTCGGTAACGGCATATTTACCGAAAATCGGCCGTTACCGACCGGTATTTGGCTACCTACATGAGGCCCCAAGTGAAGTAGCACAGATATTTAATGTGCGAAACCGGCACATATCTGTGCTGCTTCACTTGGTGTGCTGCTTTCATCATTCTGGATCGCTGGGATGGTCTTTTGTTGCATATAATTGATGGTTGCTGCCACCATTACCAGCACCGGCCCTGCGAGGCGAGTCATGGCGTCCAAGCAGCTTTATGGTTAGTGAATATATAAATATAATTGTTTTCATTGTGAAATATAATTTTAACATAATTATTTTAAATTATTAAACAATACAATAATTATTTTCAACAGTATTATTTAAACTAAAATAAAATGTTATAGTACATTAACTCATTAAATTAAATGTGCAAATGATTAATTAATTGAAAAATATTTATTTAATTTGTAAATATTTCCTATATAATAATTTTAATACAATTGCTCACCATCTCTAACAGTATACTTTCTATTTAATGAGTATTAATTGTTGTTTAGAGTGATGAGCTCAATTAATTTAGATTACTTGTTTAATATTTAACAAAAGTTTACTTGTTTACATTAATGTCAGACTTAAATGATGTTTATTATTACATTGTGAAATTGTCAACTAATTAAATACAATACATATTTATACATATATATTTTAAATGTCAAAATCATTTGATTAGTTTTACATTAGTTCTTATGGGGTGTAATTTTAAGTCCTTATCTCCATTGTTTTCTATGGGAGTGTGTTGCAGTACCTGTGAGTGGCAATGTGAGGTGCTTGACTTACTGTAAGGCTGTGCTGGAGTACATTTATTACTGTTCTGACACCTTGAGGTTGCAGCAGCTTTAGAGGTGTAGTTTGTGAATAACAACGGGCTTACACTTTTGTGTTTGGGTGTTAGCCTGTCCCTCCTTCAGCCCCTCCTTACATTTTCCAAAAGCGCTCCCATTTTGTTGTAGTAGTATGTAGAGGTATTCCCCATTTTCAAGACACTCAGTCTTGTCCTTGTCATATTTACTACTGAAACATAGGTGTGCTTGTGCAGAGATCTCTGCCACTGTGGTGGAGCTATTCTCATAGAAATGTTGAGGAGAGGTGGGGGTGTTCACCGTAGGTTAGTGAATAGCATTTTATAATATGTGAGTAGTACTACTGTAGTACTACTTTATGTTCTACAAAATGCAGTTGATGAATAGGGCTCTAAGTATCCCAATCATGCAAATGCAAACAGGTGAAGAGGTTTTGATTAATAGGAATAACTAAATATAGAAATATAGAGAGAGCTTGAAAACTTTGTTGTCCAACCTTTAAGTGGCCAATTGTCAACAGACTCTAGCATTCTCCATCAGTGTTGTGAGGTCACAGTATGCAAAGGTGTACTTGCTACAAATACACTAGCGTGAAAGGAGCATTACTTCTTTGTAGCTGGAAATCACTTATGAGCATGTTACAAAGTTGAGGGCACGAACAGGACGCATCTCAAATATTCGCACCACAACACTGAAGCAGGTCCACCTTGAAATACTGTGACTTCTAGAAGCTATTATGCCTTTTGACAAATGATGCCTTTGTACCATTGTATCTGTGTAGGGAAACTATCATCCATTGCTGGACCATTAACCTTCCTGTGAATCGCTGCATTGGGTTAAGCAGCATAGGTTTATGTCATGAATTGTCATATAAAGTAGGACTGGAAAGCTTGTAAATAAAAAATGCTGAACTGGTGTGACACACTAAACCAATAGGAGATGACACATAGCCACCATCAATGGTTATCCACACTGACGTTCACAATGATGCATACAACCATTTACTGACACATGCAGCAGTACATCATAGAAGTTAAAGACCTTCAAAGTTCAAGGGTTAGCCTGTAAACCATATACCAGAGCACCCTTGAAATTTATCACTTTGGCACATCCTCCATATCTGAATCACACTCATGGCATATTGGTTCTGTATAACATATAAATATAACATGTCACGTGCCATGACAATAGATTATCTCAGATATGACCTATGAAATATTCATAAGGAAACGTAGGCATGCAAAATAGAATCAGCCCACAAGCTACCAGCCCCTGTTTAGATTAAAAGAAACTCAAAAGCCACTGAAGGGTCTGGCCGACCCAGGTGCAGGTAAACCTGCAAGGCAGAGATTGAAAGATCATTATGCAGTGAATTTACCTGAACTAAGGAATAGGTGTGTGTTTGTGTTCGATAAGGGTGAGAGTGAAATCATAAGTGTATGTTTGAGGTCAATCCAAAGGCCTCAAATTATGTTTTTTCTGAATGAAAAATTGCTTATTTCTCTTGGTTGATTTTCAAAATTAGAAATAATTATCCTTTTCTCTTTGAGGCAGTCAACAGCACCCAATGCTGGATGGGAAGTATGTTTCAGGTGAAGCAAGATATCAATTGAAATTGGGTTTCCTGCACATTGAACCAAAGAGGAAAGTATCTTCCAAAAGCTTCCTATCAATCAAGTGTGCAAGAATAAAGAAAATTGTTTAATGGTCTGTTGATCTATGAGATACCAACCACAAGAAAGAAACATTTTTGGGAAGAAATCAAGCATTACATCTCTTTTTTCACTGACATCCAAAACTTCCAGTGTTACTGCCTGCTACAATTTGAAGGTGTTTTCTTAAAGGGATTGCTGCATCTCTAATGAACATTCTATTACTTTGACCCATGCAGATCTTTGCACATTGAGATCAATGCTAGGAATGGATGAGTCTGGATCAACCTATTTCTCACCGCATCATCTTTGTCTGGACCATTAGACTGGTGTGACCAGGACCTTGAAATTGTACCTTTATAATATATACACAATGTTACAAATTCCATCAATTCAGAAAAATCCTCAGTAATCAGAATCATGATAGCCAACAATGGGGGTAAATGGTCTGAATGTTTTTTTCATCTTTCTGTTAGACCAGATATCTTTGAGAGATCTGAGAATTGACAGCACCTTGAAATAGATAAGTTCCTTTAAATGCTAGCACCCAGAACCCCTGACAATCAAGAGTTGTTGTTTTTAAGTTAAAAGCACTCATTCTCTCCATCACAAACCTTGGATAAAAACAATATAATAGCAATAATAGAAATGTACATGATCAATGAAAATAAAAATAATTTTCATTTATGCTGTATGAAGTGAAATCTCACAAATTCAAAGGATGGCACTGCAGGACCCATTACTCCAAAACAAGAGGCTTGACTGAAACAACGAAATGTGCCTATAGTCAATCACAAGAGTCCACAATGTATGTCAGCACTTCCAATCTCTTTAACAGAATACAAGCAAACATGGCAGACTAGATAATGATTTATGACAGAAAGGTATTAGTGAATGAATAGTGCCAAGAGGGCAGAGACATAGAAACAAAGAAGTAATGCCCAGGAACTGAAACTATGGCTCATACCAAGGCTGTTCACATAAAGGTTTCTAAATATTGACTGCCCAGCTTCCTTAATAACCAGAAAAAGACACTATAGATGAGACCTTCTATTCTTTAAAAACTTTAAAGTGAGTTTGTTGGAAAATGAGTTTGTGCTGCATATGTATTTTTATTTTCGGTCTGCATTTTATTTATCTTCTGGTCAGAGTGGAACAAGTAATGATCCACATTAACCTCCAAAATGTAATTGCAGACCCTAGACATCTCAACTACAAGCTCTAAATGTATCACTTATTACTGAAAGGGGGACCAGGATTGGAACTATTCATACCCCTGTCACATTTCTGAAGTCACCAGGTCCTCTCATGGCCTTGTCTGATTCTTAATCCTTGTTGCTCTAAAAAGTACATTGACATCCTTAGAAGATTTTGAAACATGTTAACGACCAAGATTTGCTGCCATGTTCTCATAACACCCACCACTCTTCCTTCTTAGTGGGGAATCCCCCTTGCCCAGGAGGCCAATGGGGCACCTTCCTCAACCTTGCTAATGGCCTGAGTGTAAAATACGGTCTCTCCAGATCATTGTCCCACACTTAGGGCAACCATGTTGTAATGGCCTGCCCTGGCATTCCAAAGAGCCATACTGAACAGTCTTCCCCTTATTTGCAAGTAGAATCATTACAGGAATTCCTCATTTGCCATCACACCTACAAATGCTCTCATGGGGTCAAGGTCCAGTTCTACAGCTCAATGGGTACACCACTGCTCTCTAGTTGTGGCTGTTGCAGCTTGCATTAATGCAATAGCAAAATATATTAATTTGAAAGATTTACCTTCGAGTGTGAACCTCCTTATTGTCTTGACCACAACCTTGACCTTAATATTAGGTATGTGTTATTTTCTCTGACTGACAGTAGAATAGGAACACATACTCCCCACTGACTTCTGCCTCAAGATCCTCAAAATATTTTTATAGGTAATCTGCCACTATCACACTCCTGCTTCCCTCCAATCACTCTTCAACATTGAGAAGATGTGAATCAATATCGTCCTCAGATCAACCTCTATTTTGCAAGCTCTCCAGGACCTCCACTACTGAAGGAGTCACAAAGCTGCAAGTGCCTTCTTCTCTAGCAGCCTCACCACTGGATCCAATCAACATAATAACTCTTTGTTCTAGAGAAATTATTTATTTGTGGCAATTCATATTTCTTTCAAAAACAAGGCACTCGTTAAAGGTGGTAGAAAAGAATAGGTGAACGAAAGAGTATGAGGAGGTGCATAGTAAGAGAACACAAAGTAGACTTGAACAAGACATTAATGAAATCAATATCCAGGGAAGTGTTGCTGTTTTTTTGGAGTGAGGTGGAAGGGGGTTATTTGTGGCTCCCAGAAGCTTATGTGGGTACTGGCTGGTCTTTGCCATTGGCCCTACAGGGCCAAAATATGGGTTGATGGTGTTCACACCTATGCGGGGCGAGAGCTTCTCTATGTGGAGGGGCTAGTAGTGAGAAACGAGAAAGAAGCACTGCTAATGCGGTTTAGAGCTAGCTAGACTGGGAAGGCTGTGGAACGTACAGTCCTGGTGAGGATATACAAATGTATGTTCTTAGTGAAGTAGGGAAGTGTTGCAATGTTCATTGCCTTAGATACCAGAGTGAGGACACTAATTATGAATCTTTTTATAGTCAGCAATAGCCAGAGTTGGAGGATGAACCTGGGGAGTTAAATACTGAGCGTGCTGCCCAGTTAAGAACTTTTTCTAAGGGGCATTGGGTATACTTGAAGCTGCCAATGAGGAGGCCATTGCATTATTATGAATGTACGACGTTATTCCGCTGCCTTTTTCCCCGCTTGGAATCACAACGCGGTCGTTACAATGACCGCGTTGTGATTCCGCATTCCATTACTCCGCAAGTCGGAACAACAACTTGCGGAGGGGGGATGCTGGATATTGGAATAGTATAATTTACTATTCCAACTCCAGTGTGTGAGGACACTAGGGAAGGTTTTGGGTTTTAAATCCAGCACCCCCCCCCCCCCCACTCCGCAAGCCGTTCTTCTGACTTGAGGAGTAATGGTATGCGGAATCACAATGCGGTCGTTGTAACGACCGCTTTGTGATTCCAAGCGGTGAAAAAGTTTTGGGGTAAACGTTGTTTACCCATTAATATAGTTTTATAGCAAGAAAACTTTGGTCAAGGCTTTGGCTGATTGGAAGGAGAGGTGTTGTTGACCCTGCTAATGTGCTGGAACTGATTGTAGGTGGTTGACCCAATGGCCACAGTGGTGGTCGGCCTCATATGCATCTCTCAGACACTCGCCAATCCCTTTGGAGTTCTTCAGCACCATCACGGCATGCAACCTTAGCCTCTTCTCCTCTGTTTGCATAACAATAGCCACTGCCTAAACCTCATCCTCCGTTGAAGCATTAAAACCCAACTCCTAGAACGCTTCTCCAAACCCTGAACTTACAGCTTCCTCATCTTCTCTTTCTTATCACGGTGACCACCCATCTGGGGTCCATGCAATAGGGTGAGAAGGTGCATTATAACTCCCCTTTTCCCAGGGAGTCTGTCGTAAGACTATTTGCCAAGAAATATTTGCTTAAAAGGGGAAGATAAACATTAAAATCAGACCACACACATAAAGGGGCTTTGAAAACAGGCAAGTGGTTTCTTTGTGCATCCAATTACTAGTCTAGTGAATTATGGAAACTTTTGGGAACTATGCAAACAGGTTTAATATACAATGACGTGTATTGATACATTATGAAAATCACATTTTACTTCTGCTTTTATGACCTGAGCCCTATTTGTATCCATTCCAGTAAAGACAAAAAATAAACACATACATATTAAGCATATACTTTGCACACTGACCTAATTGTGTAAATATATGTGTGTTGTTTGCATGTATTGCAGGACAGTACCTTACTCTTTGCTCTCAGCTGGCTGTCAGCATTGGAGGACAACAGCTCCTTGCAGATTCCAACATTTCCTGCTTCCACAGCTAAAAAGAGAGGGATACAGCCATCCTAGAAATTGGATTAAGAGAGACGAAGAACAGGGAAGTAGAAGTGATGACTTTCAGGAATGTAAACCTCTTACACACCTTCTTTCAAAGAAAAGGAAGCTATTCTATCTTCCCATTTGTATACACTTGCATCCCAATATATGTGACCCAGCCACCAAACCCATCCATTGTCCCCAAAGACCCAACTACTTTTAAATTCTTCAACTACTGGCCATCTAGCACCGCATAAAGTATTGTGGTAAATGTGGGTTCAAAGGTGCCCTGGTGTAAACCACTTTTACTCCAGCTACACCAAAAATGTTTGTGCACGATTCAGAGAGTGTGGCACCAAAACTGGGACTAACATGCACACATAGGTAGACAGCAGTACTGCTGCATTGCTGGCATTTTTTCCCTCTGCTGAAAGTGAATGGTGAGTGCGAGCACAGAATGCAAGTGAGTGTCTTTTAGTGATAGCATCAATGTAGTTATATTTGGGTCTAGGTTTCTAAAGGAAAGGCATTTTTTGTTTTCTGAATTACTTTGACACTATTCGATGAATTTGCACCACACTTTCCAAATGTTCATCCAGTTTGGGTCCCTCAAGGTTTTCAAAGATCTGTCAAGCGGTGGCAAGAAAAAAGGGGATCCCAAAAGTGTGATTTCCTTTTTTAATCCCCATAGTTGTCCTTGCTCTTCGATACAGAAAGGACAGCTAATTGGAATTGCACAAAACCTGCCACAAAGTTAGAACTTTACGCAAGGATTGTGCTTTTTTGGTTTGTTGTAAATTCATGCAGCAGTTTTCGAGACATTAGCATTTGAAGAGGTGCTTGGGTTGGGCATGGATTTTTGCGGACTAATCTGTTGCCAGCACTACTGCCCATAATTAAATAGCGCTCTATTTGTAGGTGTCAAAATGCCTGTCAGCTGGTGGGGAAGGCAAGCAGGGGTAAAAAAGATAAAAGAAAGCTGCAATCACTGTGGGGCAAACATAGACGTTAAGAGAGAGTCGGTGTTATGCAGTGAACTGAAATATCCGCAAATCGGGCTGCAGAGGTTACATTTACAGATAGAAAGTTGGATTTTTTATATATCCAAAACTTTAGCACGGTTTGTCACATTTGCACAAGATTTGTCAGATGCTTGGCATGTTTAGATTGCTCTTTGTGCTTTTTAACTTAGTGCATATTCGTTAAGGTGGGGTACTTTTAAAAGGGGGGGTAAAAAAGTGCTAATGTGCTAATCTCTATGGAACAATTTGACAAAACCAAATGAAATATGAGAACTATTTAGTATGTTTAACCTTCTGTGGCTTAGGCAAGTTTTGTGCAGATTCATCATGGGGGGGGGGGGAATTAAATGTAGGGTGTCAAAAACAACTTCATCTGCTAATAAGTGTACTATAATCAATCTGCATGAAATTTGGCAGGCTCTTAGTATGTTATCCCCAGTGCAGGAATTTTAGGTTACATGCAGGTCCGGGAAGTGGAGCAAAAATAAATAAGGGTGTCAAAATGAATTTATTGGCTAATAGCCTAGGCCCAATTTTACAGATCTGTGCAAGACTTGGCAGACACCATGTTTAGCTTACGTGTGATATTTTGATTTTCAAGCAAACTGTAATGGATTGTAAACTTAAAGGGGGGATAAAAAACAGTATTCCCCATTTGAACCCTGATAGGAATGATTGCTCTCTGCTAGGGAAAGATGCCCTCTAGGGAATTATAGCAAACTTGGCATACAACTGAAAATCAAGGAAGTGCTGTTACTTGGTTTGGAGTTAATCCATTGGGAAGTTTTCAATGAATTAGCATTAAATTAATATGTCTGTGGGTTTGAAAGAGTTAGAAGTTAAAGATATATTGACTGCTCATATGCAGATGGTATTCAAACTCAATTATAGTTAAAGTAAGCTTGCACCGCACTGTAACACTATGGTAGGAAAGCTAGCTCTAAGAACTGCACATCGAACATTTATAAGCTTCCAGATTCGAACATGCACAGTAGGGGATCGCCGCCTGCTAAAGGCTTGCTGCTCACGGAGGGGTGGGTGCTTAAGGCGGTGCTCAGTGGGGGTTAGCTGCCCATGGAGGGTTGAGTGCAGGGCTTGACTGGCGGCCAAGACCTGCACCAATCTCCACTGGACACGACTGAAAATTATATTCAGTGGGGGCTGGCTGAACATGGAGGTTCGGGTGAAGGGCCTGGTTGAAGGTCAAGCCCAGAGGACTACCTCTGCTGCTCAAGGCCTAAGGCCATGCACAGTGTAGATTGGTTGGATGTAGAGGGTGGGTGAAAGGCTGGAGGTAGCCATAAAGAGGTGAGGTCCAGAAAAAATTCTATTTAGAATATGGACAAATTGGACATTTGAGAGGTAACCAGTGTTGTTATCAATGATGCCATTTAACATGTCACGAGTGATGTAGTATGTGAGGAAATAAGAAGTGCACGATGGGACATGAGTTATAGTAGTTCACTGAACTATAGTTGATTAATTTAATTGGTTTTTAGGTTTTGCTTTGTAACCATAACTGCCTTTTAACTGTGTTTTTTCAGTGAATTGTTGGAGATCTTATTAGCAAACCTAATGATAATGTCACTTTAACCGTTATTATTGACAGAAAAATAGTATAGATTAAAGGGACATTATAGTTAGGCGAAAAAAGACACTTAAAACAAACTATTTTAACCTAACAAACCCACTGAAATTGACAAGTTATAGTTATCTCAAATAACTATAACTTGTGCACTAAAGTAACTGTAACTCACGTCCCCACCATGCAGTGTAGTCATCAATGATGTCATTTCAGATGTTACCATGTAATGTATTGTAATGTAATGAGGTGCTTATATAGCGCTCTATCACCCGACGGGTATCCTGGCGCTTAAAAAGGAGAGTCCCCACCAGAAGTTAATAGGGCAGCCGAGGTGTGAAACAGGAAGGGAGGAAGAGAGAGATAATATCAGAAGGAAAAATTACTCCAGCCTGGGGAATAAAAACGTTTTCAACCATGATGTTATCAGTGATGCAGTAGATCACAATGAGGGTGATAATTAGCCGTTCATGGCTACGGTGTGAGTTATAGTTACTACAGGGCACAAGTTAAAGTTCCTTGAGATAACTGTAACTTGTGAATTTCAGTGGTTTTGTTTGATTGAAACGCCATGTTTTAACTATGATTTTCACCTAATTATAACGTCCATTTAACCTTTGGTTTTTTCAGTGAATTTTTAAGAGGTTTTTTTAATGCAAAGTACGATATAATTAAAATCCAAAACTTTAACCATTGCTTTTTTTAGGAAAATGTCTAGTTTAAAAAAATATATAAAGTAATATTTCATTATCAAACTTAAAGCCAACCCCACACAGTGCATGGACTTTGGCCGTGCAAGGTGTGGGGTTGGCCACAGGGACTGGCCTGCAGCCAAGCCCTAAATCCAACCCTCCACAAGAAAGCAACCCCTCTCCATGGATGGCCCTAGCCATGTGCCGCTTGGGCTTGGAGTTAGGGGTAGGCACTGCCCTGAAGCCAGGCCCTGTCCCCAACCCCCTGCATGCGCCAAAACCCCTTTTTTATTTATTTTTTGTGGGGGCTCAATAGATCTGCAGATCCACCACAACACCCAATGTGACACCCCTGGATCTGTGGATCCGAAGAGATACCCAGGTGTGTTATGTTATGTTAAAAGTTTTTATAAAGCGCACGTACACCCAACGGTTTCATAGCGCTGTAGGACAGAGAACAACAATGTACTGGCCCAGGTGTTATGGGTAGGCCTGAGTGAAGAGGAGAGTTTTGAGGAGAGTTCGGAAGCGAGGAAGAGAAGTTTCCAGTCTGAGCTCTAGAGGAAAGGAATTCCATATCTGAGGAGCGAGAAATGAGAAGCTTAGACCGCCGTGTTTTTTCCGCTTGTAGGGAGGAACGACAAGAGAGTTAGAATGGGAAGAGCGAAGAACACGGGAAGGAGTGTAACGAAGGATCAAAGAGGAGATGAAGGCCGGACCGAGACCGGCTAGGGCTTTAAAGATGGTGCAGCCCAATTTGAAGATACAGCGCTTGGCCACCGGGAGCCAATGGAGGCTTTTCAAAAGGGGACGGACATGTTGATTGCGTGGTTGCTGAAAGATGAGACGGGCGGCCTGATTCTGCACCATTTGGAGGCGATGAAGTTGGTGTTAGGCTGAGTGTTGCAGTGGATACGCAGATGCACAGAACTAAAAAAAAACATTTTTAAAAACATTAAACCCTAGGTGTGGTCCCTCTCTACCCCTACTGCAAAAGGCCAAGGGCTTCAGGGTAACCCTACGCTGCCCCCTTATATCTTTTTGTTGTTGTTGTACGTTTTAGGACTTTTTGGACCAAATCCACAGAGTCCTAAAATGGCAGTCACAACTTTTCCTTCAGGTTGCGGCCAATCAATCACATTATTAAGTACGCAGAATCACAAATCCATTGTGGATGAAATATACAATTGTTTAGCTTAATTACTCACAATGGAGTGCTGTTTCTTCTGATTCTTGATGCCTTCCAAATATATATATATATATATATATTACCTACTGGCAGTTGCCAGTAGGTCGTTATAGGAAAAACATTTTTTGTTTTCCAAATAACTTTGGCATCGTTTGACGAATCTTCGTGAAATTTTCAAAAATAGTGGGGAGCTCCGGTCAGCTCCATTCTTGAAATTTTCGGGGTGATTTGTCAAGCGGGGGCCGAGAAAAAAGGGGGGTCCGAAACGCATTTTCCCCATGTAATTTTCCATAAGAAATTTTAGACAAAGCTACAGCCTGAACTGCTGAACGGAATTACACCAAATTTGGCAAAAAGGTAGGGCTTGATTCAGAAAGATCCCTTTTTGTTAAATGGTGTAAATCTGTTCAGTAGTTGATGTAGTAGTAGGGACCACCACAGCCCCAGGTTTTTAAATGTTGGGAGGGGGGCCGTGCGGTCCCCCTCCTGGAGCCCTTGATGGCCTTGGGGACCGCCACCTCCCAGGGCCGGCTCCTACAGTGTCCCGGGGTTCCCAGCCCGGGACACTGCTGTTTGCTATGGCAGGGCAGGAGCCGTGTGGCTCCCACCCTGCCATAGCAAACGCTGCTTTGCTTCCTTGAAGCGAGAGCAGGGAAACCTGCTCTCGCTTCAAGGAAGCAAGGAAGTTTGCTATGGCAGGGCGGGGGCCACATGGGGCCCCCTCCTTAAAAAATATATTTTTTAAATAAAAAAAATTGTGGCTATTCCCGGGTGGATGGGGTCCCTGGGGCCGAAATTGGCCTTGGTAGGGGGCCCATTCCCATCTTTTTTTTTTAAACGTAAAAAACAGGTCAGGCCCTGGGGGATGGGGTCCCCAGGGCCCCAAATATTGTAAAAGAAGGTGGGCTACACAGCCCCCCTTTTAAAACATGGCCAGAGGCCCCGCCCCTTCCCTGCAGCACTCAGCAAACGTGACCCTGGTGCGTTGTAAGTTGGGGAATTAATTCCCCTTGAATACGGAGGGTCCCTGGGGGCCAACTAGCCCACCAGGTACCTCCAGTATGCACCACAGAGCTGCGTTGCAGAGAGGTGTTCAGAGACCATGCCCCTTTTTACACCTCTCTGCAACGCAGCTGGCAGAACAAAAAAACAGCTTTATCACTATCTTGTTTGACTAAGGGATGCCAGGGAGGGCTTCTCTTATTCATTACCGGGACCCTCCCAGATAGCCTGTCTCAAGTCAGAGTAGAAGGGAAAACCATTTCTGCGACCTGCCACACCTCAGAGCAGGAATACACATCCTTGGATGGGAGAATTAACAATTCTGGCTCAGAGGGCAATAGTTTACTCTAGACTTAGGAAAGGGCAATGGGTGTTAACAGCTGTCACTTAGCAGGGATTAGCTATCTGGGAATGGACAAGAACAGTTATAAGAACACATAGCAGCTTTAGCACTACCGCTTTTGACTTGAAGATGTCAGGGAGGCATTCTCTTATTAATCCCCAGAACCATCCAAGCAGTCCGGCTCCAGCCACAGTTTGATTGAAAACCAGTTTTGTTCTTGTCAAATAAGGGAGTAGCCAAAAAGCTCAGGAAAGGCTAGACTGTTGGCAGCTGGGACCTGCCACATTGAAATAGGGCAATTTAACAGTAAAACATAGATGAAGTGATGTAAAAGAAGATGAAGGAATGCAAGAAAAAAGTTAAGAGTGGGATGGTCATTTTCTCCAATGACGGGCTAGTGAACAGGATCAATTTGGCCCATCAAGCACCAGAACATTCTTCAAACTGGGAAGACTCCATAAGAAGAAGGTTGCCCAGCTGGAAGAAGAATTCTCACTTCTGACTCCTGCTAGAAGAAGAGGACACACAGGTCCTTAATGACTCAAGGACCCTGAATTCTCCTGGCACCTGGGGACTGGATTGCTCTCCCAGGGTTAATTGGTCGTCCTCCTGTTTACCTGCTGTGGGGATACAAAAAGCAGGAGGACTCCTGACTCCAAGAGGGCCCAGCTAACTAAAGAGGACTAGACCCTGCAGTAGACCTGGTGGGAGAGAGACCGGGTGTCCAGAAGCCTGGCCTGAGGTCACAGAGGATACATGTATCATGGATATAAAAAAAAACATATCAAGCATAACATTCAATAAATACAACAGTCTTGTGCAGTATCATGTCATCCCATAAATGGAGACAGTACACACAGAATATCCTGTTCCCCACACTATAGATGCTAAGATACAAATGAGTCTTCATGTATAAATTAGATTACATCATACAAAAAGAAAGTATACATTGTGCGCTTAATGCTCGTGATATTATAATGAATGCTGGTCCCGTAGGCAAGGGCAGGAAACTATACTCCGACTATAGGGTCATTTCGGTTATGATTAGAGTATATGGGCCATCACAAAGCATTCTGATTGGGCGGGGTTCCCAATCACCGAAATTCAGGGATGTCATCCGCAGTATCTGAGATCTACATTAGAAGATACATTTCCAAAAGTTATCTCTGGGTCTCTAACCGGGGGTGGGGGGGTAATAATTCAGCATAAGTAGTAAGCTGATCTTTGCAATATATCAAGTCTTGCAACCAGTCCTTAAATTTCGGTGCCCTTCCCCATTTACAAGCAATCCGCCGCTTAGCTAGAAGAAGGCAAAGAGAGACATATTTCCGATATCTCACCTAAATGTCTCCCGTAAACCCCAAAATTGCCATCATTGGCGTGATGTTTAGTGCCTGCTCAATCATAAATGAAGGGTGCTTTGCTCACTGTGCCACTGGATTCAAGCTAGCCTGGCTGAAGAAGGGTGACATACCCTGAAACCGGTCCCAGGATGCTTGTTTCCGGTCCAGGGAGGACCTGGCCTGGCAGTTCGGTCTGGACTGTTCCCATGGGGCACAGGGTCAAGACTGATTTGCATATGGCTGGGTCCAAACTGGGGTGGCATAGTGGGCAAAAGAACAATGGATTTAACCCAGATCTTTTGACTGGGGGAGAATGTATGCATTGTCAGCATTCCGTCTATCATTTGTTTGCTGTAACACTTTTCGCCCTTAGTGGGATGGGTATGCCCAGACGTGGGTCCCTTGCTCACTGTGCTACTGGATTCAAGCTAGCCTGGCTGGAGAAGGGTGACATACCCTGAAACCGGTCCCAGGATGCTTGTTTCAGGTCCAGGGAGGACCTGGCCTGGCAGTTCGGTCTAGACGGTTCCCATGGGGCACAGGGTCAAGACTGATTTGCATATGGCTGGGTCAAAACTGGAGTGGCTTAGTGGGCAGAAGAATGATGGATTTAACACAGATTTTTTGACTGGGGGAGAATGTTTGCATTGTCAGCATTACATCCATCATTTGTTTGCTGTAGCAATCATAAATGATAGCACCTCTTCAATCTCTCTCCAATAAGATTGAAGCTGTGGACATGACCAGGCCAGGTGGAGGAAGTCCGTACCCTTCATGCCACACCGGGAACATCTGTCATCGGAGCGAAGTTTATATCTGTAGAGTCTAGCAGGAGTATAATATATCCTATGGAGGAATTTAAACTGTATAATACATAGCCTACTGCTTGATGCAATACGCCCTGTCTGTTGGGAGCCATAAAGCCACTGTGCATCAGTGAGGGGAGTGCTGAGCTCCATGTCCCAGCCCTCCCGCACTCCCACATCTGTGCTCAGCATCTGCTGAATGGTAGAGGTGGAAAACGTGCAGCATAATAAGTGTGGGGGTTCACTGGGAAAGTCAGGGGTAACAGCTCTTATTTCATGTAATAATCTGAGACATATGAATGCATCTAGAGGTTTTGGATGGCCACCATCAAACATTTCATCTTGAGTGAGGAGAAAAATCTTCTCTATAAAGGTCTCCCCAAGTGCTAATGCCAGTCTGATGCAGCATGTTTCAGCAGGTACCCTCCTGAGTAACCGGAAGCAATGCTTGACGATGGAGTGGAAGAAGAGGTGAGTATACAGTGGTTTTTGTAATGTTCCTCGCTAGTTTGCTCCACGCTGCATTGGTGTAGTCAACAGTGGAGTGAGATGGGGCAGCGGTAGATGCTCGCGGGACCAGATATGGGGTGGAAGGGATAGGGGGCATGTAACCATGTTCAATAGCTAGGTGCGGGATATGAGAAGCAGATTTTACCAGTATATTGCATGATGTGCCTGTGCACACGGAAAATAAAGATCCAAGTCCGGGGCTTCAAAGCCTCCCCTTCCAAAGGGATGAGTGAGTAGTTCCTATTTCAAGCATGCCTGTTTGCTCACCCAGGCTAAGCAATTTAATTGTGTTTTGAGCCTAGTGTATAAGGAATATTAAGAAATATAAAAATTTCGGTAGTATGATCATTTTCATTAGGGAAATCCTTCCCGCCAAGGACAAGGGTATTGAAAGCTAGTGGGTAATGCTGTCCATTACATTGGTCAGAACCTTGCCATAGTTTGCACGCTTAAGTTTGTCTTTATCTCTGGACACTTCAATGCCCAGATATCGAAGAGTTGAGTTGCACCATCTTATTGGAAAGTCGGGCTGAAACTCCTTGGTTGCGTCAGTTAGAGGAAAAATATTGGACGTCTCCCAGTTTATTTGAGTTCCTGATACCCCTCCAAAGTGAATGAATATGCATAGTAAATTACTCAAACATTCTTGGGGGTCAGGTAGGTATAGTGTGATGTCGTCCATGTAGAGCGACACTAAGATATGTTGCGTGAGGTACCTAATTGCATATTGGCGGTGGTGTTGTCAAAGCTCAACAGCCAGCAATTCCACCACGAAGGCAAACAGCATGGGCGACAGTGGACACCCCTGACGCGTGCTCCTAGTGATAAAGAACGTTGCCGAATGCAAGCCATTGATCTGGACTCTGGCCGCGGGGTGGTAATACAGTCTCACTCCAGCGACATTTAGGTCTTGGTTGACCGCAAACTGCTCTTTTTCCTTAGTGCTTGATTTTCTCTAGGGGCTTTTTACTTTAAAATTTTAATAATTTATATTTATTGTGGTGACTTTTAGTGTATGTTTGCTTATTACATTTCTCTCTATTGTTCTAAATTGTTTTCGGACTTTTATTGTGTATTGTCCTTTACTTTCAAATTGTTGATATTGCTCGATCTTAATACGCACTTCTCTGGGGATTACCTGTTTCATTGCTGCCAGGGATTACGAGCTCTTAGAATTGTGTTTTAACCTAACCTTATTGAATTTGTAGGAAGGCCCCCTCCCCAAATTATAACCCTATTTCTGATAGTTGTATCGCCATTGTGTAGTTATAGTTAGGTGAGAGTTTCCATTGGAATGGAGATTTTTTCTTTTGCTAATAACGTTAATAGTACGGCTTGATGAATCTTCACATAACTTTCCAATAAGAAAGCTCATCCACCTCAGTTCTTTCCTGGAAAGTTTTGAGATGATATGTCAAGTGAGGGTTGAGATAAAGAGGGTCCCAAAACATCTTTTCCTCATGTTAATTCCCATAAAATATGTTGAGAAGGGTTACTGAAAAAACACAGTAGAACTAATTTACACCAAATTTGGCAGAAAGTTAGAACCAAAGGTAAAGTAAAGTTATATAGCTAAGTATGGTAGTAAGATTTTACTTTATGTTAAAAAAAAAAGTACAAATTCACTGGAAAAAACCTATTTTAATAATATTTTGGATTACATTAAACAAAATCTAGAAATGGACTGAAAAAACAAAGGTAACAATTAGGTTATACTTAGGTGCAGAAATATTCCAAAAACCCATGTTTAAAACCAAAAAAACTCTGAAATCCACCAGTCATAGCTTATTCAGCAAACTATAACTTGTGCCAGCATCATGGCCTGCTTATGACCTTGCATATCACTTCACTCATGACATGTTAAATGACATCACTGATCACATTTCAAATAACATCATTGATAACATCACTGATGACAACATCCCAGCTACTGCTCCTCAGATTACTAAATATGCACTAGATCATTTTAGAAAATAGGTAGAAAAGGGCCCACAAACATATGCAGCATAGATTGAATACATGTAGAAAAAGGAAATACTGTAGTACAGGAAACAACTCTGATTCACTACGGTGAATAGTATAAGGTGTACAGTTTAATTACCAGTATACCTTTAAGTGCAAGCCGTACTTAATTTAAAGAAGGTAGAAGCTGAGCGCAACTAGTGTGAGTTGCAGACGTATTTTTTAAATTGGTTGTGAATTATTTAGAAGGCCTGTTGCCAAAACATGGCCAAAAAACTGAAGTTTCTCTTTTTAATCCGTTATCCATTTGTGGATTTCTGCGAACATACGAACGTTAAAGATTTTTCACACAGTGCTATGAACAATTTCTATATAATATGGAGATTTTTAAACAACAGATTTTTATTTTGATATGTTCAATGAAAATTATGAGATATTATACATTGTTGTAGAATGTATCAAGTGAGATTGACTCACTTACAGATGGTTCAGGGCGTTGTATGATTGTAAGCATTGTGAAAATGGTGTAGAATATTCTGGTCATTTCAAGAATAAATGTAAAGAACTTTTACATACTACAGAAGGGTGTCCATAGGGCCATTGTGCATGTCTTATCATTGGATAATGTGTAGATGTGAAGCCGTACACTTAACATTATAAGTCACATGAGGAATTTAACAGGCACATCTCAATAATTTGTCACTCAAGTCGACAGAACAAAGATTCCACTATTGCTTAATACTGAGCATTCCATTGTGGCTTACATACAAAATGCCCTGCACCACACGTTATTGAACTGGATAAATACCACATCAAAACCAGGCTTAAGGACAAGCTATAAACTCAAGGACCATGAATTATGGCCTGACTCGTAATAATCAAACCACTTATAATGGGAGAATGGCCCGTTGCCATCTTAAAATCGGTATAGTGGACAAGGTTTACCATGTCAGGCAGCTTGAGCTGGAAAATCATTTGGAAACAATATGCATGAGAGCAGAGGGAGTCTCCAAAGGTACTCTCCAATTCTCAGAGAACAAGGAAATATCACCCTTAAGTTTGTAGACCAAATTTCTCAAGCTAAAGTCAGAGGGTTCCTTTCACATGGTGCAAAAACCCATGATGCAAACATTGACTGCACTTGAATAAGATGACTATTACTGAGTCATAAATGTTTACCTTCTTGACATTAAAGGTATGGTCGAAACACTTAGTGCAAATTAAATTGAATTGACTAAACACAAATCACCTGAAAAGTTAAGAAGAAACTGCTCCTGCCTTTCTCCTCTTCCTGCTTCAAGACATAACCTTTTAAAATTGTACAGCACAGCTTGAGTCCCTGATTTAACTGCCAATCAATAGCAGTGCAGCTTCACAACAGATCACACTTCAGTGTCAATGTTCTTCTTACCTTGTCAGGAGTATATTTTACTTCCTTGTTGGAAGCCTTTATCAATGTTTGGACCACACTGACTGCCCCAGTGACACGGAGGGATGCGTAGTGGAGAGGAAGCTGATCCTTTGGCTGTGAATTGAAGGAGACACATGCTCTGTGTTATTGCGGTTGTGCAGAACATCACAAGTTTCCGTATTAAATGTCATATCATAATCCTGGCTATCAGTATAATACTAAATAATGGAAATAACACAAAGGTAAATCATTGTAATCTAAAGAACAGAACACAGTATGTGAAGTCCTATCAAACAGTCCTACATATAGCAGAACATTGTTATGTCTCACTCCCACCCCATAAGTGATTGGCCCTAGCCCCATATCAAGCCTAAGGGGAAGTAAAGGTGTACTGATTGGTAATCCACTCAGTTGGCGTAAAAATCGGTTTTCCACGATTACCAATTGTGATGATCCACTTCCGTGTATTTCACAGGTCTCTCAGAGCACTCCTGGGAAACTGAAGCGGTCACAACTCATTCAAATATTACAGCATTCTTTATGCAGTCCTGAAAATGTGCAAAATATTGCTAAATTGGGTACGGTAAGGAAATAGAGACAGAGGAAGTGTTAGGGGGTTAGGGCATTGGTTACGGTTTAGGTTAAGAGTAAGTGTCTGGGTCATATTTTTGAAATCATAGCAATGTAGATTGTACTTTGCTCATTATGTTAAAACAATGCAAAGTGGAATAATTATGGTTACGGATTCTTAATGACATGGTGGTTGTAATGGTTTCCTTCATTATGGACTTTTTCATTTACAAGGAGGTCCAGATAACACTGAACTGAATGGGTAAATCAACATTCACTGGGTGAGCCGACTCTTGCCACTTACTGAACAGGCAAAATAAACAGATCAGCCCACCAGTAGAACAAGCATCGGCATAGCCAATAGGTCTCGCCTTTGGGACCTTATGAGTGTTTAGCTATTGAACAGTTGCATAACCAAATACTTATAAGGTCCCAAAAGCGAGACCTATTGGCTATGCCAAGCGGCCGTGGGGCCCCGAAAGTGATCGCGATCAAACATCAAAGCGGCCGTGCGGCCGCGAAAGTGAAAGTAATCTCGGTCAAGCGCCCGCGCACATGCCCTGTAGCTCTAGGCTGGCCTGGTAGCACTTTTTGGAGCCCTCTCAAAAAGTCTCGCCAGTCCAGCGCATGCGCTAGGTCAGGCGAGACCTAAAAATGAACCAATGATCCATGTTAGAAAGCCTTTATAAATGTGGTCAACTAGGGATCAATCCATTGCCCATTGGAACAGGAATTTAGTGATTTCTGTTGGGGAAAACATTGTATGGTGTTGATTATTTGACCGACCATATAAGTACTAAGATGTAAGATGGGATTATCTTTCAAGACCACCTGAGTGTGTTGTAATTTAAGACACATGTTTTAGGAAAAATCGAACCTCGGCTGTATCACCAAGGCCTGACGTGACTCTCCAAGACAGAATGCATATCACACAGAGACTTTCTCACTTTAATTTCTTCTTGAAATGCCAGAGATTGTAGATGGTTTGGGGACTTTTGCAAAATAGAATATCCCTCGGTGTGAGAGGGGCATGTGATACACTCATCATATCACAGTACCTCAGTGCTCCAAGACCCCTTGGGGGCTGGTCAATGCTTTCCAAAAATAAAGGAATAAGACTGCCTCATTTCTGGTGATAGTTTGTATACAACAGTAAGTTGACATTAAGTCAAGCTTTTCATATCTCTCAACCTTTTAGAGTTTTAATGCAGCTTTAAATCAACTTTTGTCCATCGTTTTAAATCAGATTAGGCTTATAATAAGGGCGAGAGCTTTTAAAATGGTATAACTCGAGACAGAAAGGCCACAATGGTATTAGAACACTCCACCCACCCTGGTTAGAATGTTTTGAAATAAACAGAGGGAACATAGAAATAGGTTTTTTGCCGTGCCATTGTCAATATAATGGTCTTATAATGGCCCAGCGACAATACAAATCTTGACCAACTGAGGCTGCGGTAGAAATGCATAGACCAGAAAAAATCCTCCGGAGACTTTAAACAAGATAATGTTATGTTTTCACTATACAAGAGTGTAAAATGATAGGTCAACATTCCAAAGTAGGGTCACTTCAGTACTATGCCTTCACCTCTGTACAACAATACCATACCTTACTCGGGATTTATTGAACAACTCTTGCCGCATTAGTGAAAGAACGAAATGAAAGAATTTTATTTTGCTAAAAAACGTTTTATTCCTGTTGAAAACGCTCTTTATGGTGCAGGAGGTAGCATATTATAAAACGCACACCTACCCCTCCAGTGACATTAGGGTCGGCCTTTTTAGTGACGAGTAGACGGACTATCTCCTCTTTGGAGTGGGCAGCGGCCACGTGCAGAGCCGTGCGTCCTTCCTGGAAGGAAACAAAAGAAACGTGTCTAAAATCTTGCAAACAGAGATACTCTTTGTAATTGAACCGCAATTAATTCTGAAATGAACTGTCAGTAACATTGACGTGCACTTTCTGCAATGCCTGACACAGCACACAACCTGTGTCTTTGTCTGATAATGCATACAGGCGCCAGGGGATAAAGGGGCATATTTACAAGTAGGTGCTAAAAACTTATCGCCGCTTTTGCGGCCGTTTCCGGGCGAAAAGCGGCGATAATTTTATCGCCTAATTAGCAAGGCCACGCTAACGCGTGAAACCTTGCTTTAGCGTCAGGATTCCTAACGCCCAGCTTTGCATCTCTAATGAGATGCAAAGTGGGCGTTCCTGACCTGACATTAAAGGAGAAATGTCGCTAAGCGACATTTCTCCTATGATCAAGGCCCACGCTATTAAGCATTGCGTCAGGAAAAGTAGCAATAACCCCTGTTATCGCTACTTTCCTTACGCCTGCTTCAGGACTGACTTAGCCATGATATCCTATGGAAGGTGGATATTATGGCTAAGTTTGTGAGTCCCTATCAGCAAGCTAACGCCACATTGCGTGAGATTATAGCTGGGTTTCTAGCGATAATCTCACGTTAGGCAGTTAGCGTGAGGATTTTTATCGCTGAGGAGATAAGCGTTGCTAATAGCACGCTATCTCAGCAATAACAATCCACGTTACCCGGCGATAATTATCCTCACGCTAAGAGCGCTGAGCGATAATTATCGCCGGGTGTTGCTGATATGCCCCAAAGTGACTGGGCCAGGCTCTCAAAATGTGCTAAATCGTGATGCTGGGGTACATTTTATGTAGTTATGTTAGTTTTATTTGGAAAGAAGCTTTATGCAGAGCGTCTTTTTACTCTATTGGGCTCTGCAGTTGCAAAAACAGCCAAGCATTGTCAAAGTGTCACCTTTTAAGTGGGACCCACAATGCAACGTTGGCCTCCCGTGGCTCATTGACTCTCCAGGTAGGAGTCCAAGCACTATAATCCATACTGAAATAAAGCTGTGAATGTCGAGCCAGGGATGTGGGGTTTTAAATGCACACTTTAATAGTATTTCAGTCTATATAAATGTTTTAAAGTATAAAAGAAGTTGTAACGGCAAAAAGCACACACATCACAACATACAATAGAAACATTAATGCAACACAAAACTCTGATTAAAGTAGCCCTTGGCAGTAACCACTTTACTGTGTTAGTGGTCACTAATTGATGGTAAACACATAAACACTGCTGAAAACAAGAAACACAACATAATACATTGCAGTTACTATAGCAATGGAATGGTCAAACATGTAATGTTTGCGATCACAAAAAAAAATCGCACTATAAAATCACACAGACATGATCCACCGATCAAAGGGTGCCATTTTGCACTCAGTTCATAAACAAAACACACAGAGGCAATCGAGATACAACGCAAGAGTGAACTCCAAGTGAAATGGGAAGTGTCTGGGAGTGCTTGAAAGTGAGTGACATTATCCTGAAAGATAAGTGTATCTCCCGACGTGGGATTCAGGTGGCGTTGGCTCCCTAAAAAGGGGTAAGCTTGTGACGTGGGGTCCTCGAGGTCCTGGGTCTGTTGTTTCACACTTCTACAGTCTGGAAGTGTGTTCTACCTTTAGATGAAGAACAAGGTTGGACCTACAGGCCCAAAGGGCTTGCAGTTGATTATGGAGGTCCCTCTCTGGCTGGCTAGCCCCCAGGCCACCTGGATCTCAGGCATCTGCAGCAAGGCAAAGAAAACTGGTCTATGGTAATTGTTGAAAGCGTTTACTGCCATTATGTCCACAACCGTGGGCTCTTTGGGCTGGCTGGGGGCCTTCAAGCATGCAAAGTCAGCAACAGCATGTGGGGGCTGTAGTAGAGCATCTTGAGAGCCTTCAGGCATGTTCCCAGTCAGAAGGAAATGGTCATCACCCAATTGGCCTTCTAGAGCTGCTACAGCAGCAGGGTCCAAGGAGGTCTTCAAGCAGCTGGAGGGGAGCTGTATTCTGTGGGAGCACGGGTACTGGACCTTCCCCCTTTCTCTAACTACGCTCCCGGTCCCCTATTCTCCTTGTATTACGAGCTGGAGGGGAGCGCCAGATTGTATTTTCAAATCGTGGTATCTGGGCAGCACCTATTGCCAATCAGAGTTTCTACATATTTAAAGTTCAAAAGTCCTACACAACAAGGTGAAATAGGATATTCTATCTTGGAGTGGGTTCTCTTCCTTCCCTCAAAATACATTTTGGCAGGCACTGCCTAAATGCATCTGGTCATGTACAACCTACAGTGGCCTGCTCTGGTGGGAACCTGTATTATGCCCTCAGAGGTGTCCTGGAGACGTAGGAGCAGGAGAGGAATAGTAAGTACCCATAGGCTGTTCTTGATCACTATTGCCAAAAATATGCATCATTGCAAAACCTATGCATATAATGTTTGAGAACAATAAAAAACATAAACCTTAACATCCAGTATTTAAATAGCTGTTTTGCGCGCCACCGCAGTGGGTGCGCTAGTGGCACCAAAGACGAGCCCATCAGTCAATCAGTCAGTATTTGTAGAGTGCACATTGTCACCCCTGGGAACATCTGGATGCTGATTTGCCATGTCTCAGTCGAAAAGCCAGGTCTTGAGCCTCTTTTTGACCTCAGCCAGGGAGGAAGCTGTACAGAGGAGAAGGGGTAGGGTGGTCCAGGTCTTGGCGGCGATGTAGGAGAAGGAGCGGCCCCCACTGCAGCTGTGATGGATGCGGGGTGTGTGTGTGTGTGAGTGAGGTGGAGCGCAAGTGTCTTGCGGGCAGCTGGAAGTTCAGTTGATGGTTGATGGAGGATGGTCCCTGGCTGTGTGGCACCTTGTAGGTGTGCATGAGGATCTTGAACTGACATCTCTTCTGGATGGGGAGCCAGTGGAGGCCTGTGAGGTGAGGGATAAAGTAGGTCCATTTGGAGAAGTCCAGGATGAGTCTCGCTGCTGTGTTCTGTATGGTCTGGAGTCTTTTGAGGAGTTGTTTGGAGATTCCGGCATCCCATCTGCTCCCCAGACGCCTCCGTCCTCTACCCCACATCCCCCAAATTATTTACTCGCGATCTCAGCTTCTGGAAATTAAGCCAATCATAGTTTATCCACTATGAGTACACTACCTTTGATATAAAGGGAAAACTCTCCATCAGACAGCGGCCATGTCACCCCCTCGGGTAACACGATGTTTAATGGGGTTTTTACTAAAAATGTTGGTACACATGCCCTGTGCTGATTTCTCCTTAAAGCACAATATATGCCAGCACATATGGAAATAATAGAGCAGTTTATCACTGCTCATGAAGTAAATGTGTGGTGTGTAACAGATATTTAGCTACATAAGGCTTCTAAGCAAGAGCGGATCGTATTGGGGAAAAGAGGTGAGCCTGTGGAGGGGGTTGGGAAGGAAGGGGATGAGGACAACGTAGACAAACATTATTTATACAAAAGAGGCGGGGCGAAGGGTTACAACGAAGACACCAAAAATTAAAAATTACATTTACCTGCTGCCCTCCAGCATCGTGTCGTGCTCGTCCGCTCCTATCCACCGCTGCAGGCAGGCACATGCTCCCAGCCTGCCATATGGCCAATCCTGAAGCTGCTCTCACATAAGAACTGCTTCAAGATTGGCCTGAGCGCCAATGATGTGCACTCCAGGACAGACTGGGAGTCTGTGCTGGCTCTCTACAGCCCCGGCAATGCAGCTGGGGTTGGAGAGGGGTCACTGCGCATGTGGGTTTTGGCTGGCCTGAGACGACCGGCCAAAAACCACATGCGCAGTGCAGGTAGAGCCCGCCACTCCCCCTCCGGCATATCAAAACCCTGGCCACCCCAAGCTAAAAAAAACAATATTAAAACGTATTTTAAACCCGTTTTATTATCGTTTTATTTTTACATTTTTTTAAAGTTCTGTCAGGGGGGTGACGCTTCTCTGTCATAGCGGAGGAGCTGCCCTTGCTTCTAACCCTGCCCTTGATGTGGCCATTCCACCAGGTTATTTGAATGTTCGTCACAACCATCTTGTAAAAAGAGGGTGGGGTCTTTCCACTATTTATAAAAACATTCTTAACAGTCTCTACTTCAATAGATGCAAGACTGAGCTCAGCAGACTCTTTATTCATCAAGATTGTGATTGACAATTCTGTTATTACCTCTGGGCTCACCATCCGCCATGCTCAGATATTTATTTTGAGCAATTGCCCAACATTTCTCATATTGGGGCATATTTACTTATGGATCGATGATGTATCCAGCCCTGAAGTTGCTGCGTGCCTGAATTATATAGCTATCATAGGACTCTCTCAAAAGATCACTCAAGCTACACGTACCACAGGTTATATACTTGATGCTGTCTTTGCTGCAAAAAAAGCTACTTAAAAGGATGGTCGTATCAACATGCCATTAATTTTCTTTTCTGTGCTAACTGCACATTTATTTGCCAGACTTTGAATCAGCCCTCCTTTATTTACTGTCTACCATATTAACCTAAGGTATTACTTTTCAATTTATGGCTTGGAAAAGATATTGAGGCTAAATTGAATAAATATTAATAGCAGTTAACATCAACACTAAGGGCCCGATTATGATGGCGGATGGACTGGAGTCCGTCCGCCATTGTGGTGGTGAATGGAACCGTCTGCAATGCATGCGGCGGTTACGCACACCAAATTAGGATGCAACTGCCACCATGGCGGTCGCATCTTGCATTTTAACATTGCGGCGGGTGCTGCTGACAGCAGCACCTGCCGCAATGTTGAAAATGCATGTTGTGCATTTCACTGCACTACGTGGCAGGCACCACACAGTGTCTGCCACTTAGTACACTGGAAAGGCTGGATCTAGCCTGCATCGTAATATAGTGGACAGTGCCCGATGCTCCGCGTGGTGCAGTTCGCAGTGATTTTGTATTGTGGAACTAGCTCCCAGTGCTAAAAATCACCAAGGCGCTATGATTTCCGCCCATTCATGGAACTCCACGGAATCTCACAGAGTTTTCATGTAACGCTACATAATTCTGCAGAGTGAAACTTCACGTGTCCTGCCCACCCCTTTAAACACTGCCACTATACTTCCTTTAGGTTTATCACAGCAAATTTCAATTTCACCCCACCTACGCAGTATATATTGACTCCCAGCTGACAGAAGAGTAGTCTTTAAGGCATTGTGTATTTGCCATAAGGTCTGTTCAGGGCCCAATAGAACTCAGAGTCATTACTCTTCACTATTACCCATCACAGACTCTTCATTCACCTTCCGGTTCACCCCTGCTTCACCACTGTTGGTTGCTGGCATTAGGAAAACTTGCAGTGGAGGGAGGTCGCACTAAACTCTGGCATGAGCTTCCTCTTGATATAATCATATAATGCCAGAATCTAAAATATGCCTTCTGGGAGAAAAATCTAAATTTGTTTGTTTTACTAAATTGTTATTTAGGCTTTCTTTTCCAGGTAGCGCCGGACACCCTAGAGAGTAATTCTTGTGTTCTACAACTTGTATTAAAATTCAAATTTCAAATTAAAAATTCTAATTCAATTCAAACAAAAACAAAAAAAATCACCCTTCAGCCAGAAGCCGGTGGACTTAGTTTATATGGGAGGCTAGTAGGTATCAACCCTAAGTGCGAATACTGCACCCCAAAACCTCTATATCCTGTACCACCCCTAGAGCTTGTGAAAATAAGGGGGGTTACCCTCTAAAATACAAAGGCCAATGGATGTATGGGCTTCACCATCTCAGTGCGCATCAAACTGTGTCCCTGAAAAGCACAAAATATGCATTTTGAGGGGTCCCTTGGCACCAGTGGCCTTAGACACTGTTGGCAAAAAGGAAAAAATGCAAAAGGAGGGATGGTAGTGCTGCAGAGTATGAAATAATAACAGATTATGTATTCTATGAAGTCTGAACCCTGATAAAGGATAAACCAGATTATTTGGGGATTTGAAAGAGACAGAAAGATGACTGGCTAGAATGACTTCCAGAATCTTTGCAATAAGAGAGACAAAAAATGAAAGGTAATTAAGGTTTAGAGAAAGACCAAGGAGGCTGTCTTCAAAAGTGGGAGAACAGTGGCAGCCTTAAAGGAGGCCGAGACTTCAACAAAGAGATCACTGATGACATCATCCCACAAAAGGACAGCTTCCTGTAGGCTTTTCTTACTGGAAGGTATTCAGCAAGGTGCATGTAAGCCCAATTTTCTATAACATGTGCAGAACTTATGGACATTCTTTTTCACAAAAACCAGAACAAGCAGAACATGAAACTAAGGAGATGTGTCTGTCAAATACCTCGTCTAACATTGAATTATAGAATAATGTAAGCCTCAAAATTTTCAGTGAACTTTTGAAACTAGAGATCTCTACTTTAAAATTCTCCATTGTTTTTAAAAATTGTCTTTTGAACTACATGACAACTGCTTCACGTCAGAATGTACACAGACTTGCACAGGACAATAATGTTGCCTTTGTTCTTCTGACATATTTTTTATAAGAGGCCTTTGACACAACCTATTTGAAACATCCATTTGCAACTCACACGTTACGAGCAGCTTGCTTTAATGAAGTACTATTTGCACTCAAAAACTCACTTGATGCTAATATATGGACAATGTAAGTTTTGCAGTACTACAAAAGATTAGACTCTAATACTACACTCTTTCAATTTGAGGAGCAGTAGCTTGAATAATATGATCAGTCCTGTCATCAATGATCTCATTTGAGATGTCATCAGTGATGTCATTAATGATGTAATTGAATATGTCATGCATGATGTAATATATGAGGTCATAATAAGTGCATGGCGGGGTGCAAGTTATAGTTAGCTCAATACACTTTAACTAGTGAATATCAATGTTTTTTTGCTGTTTAAACATTTGTTTTTATTTTATTTTAGCACCTAAATATAATGTCACTTTACCCTTTGGGTTGTTCATTGAGGGGCAGATTTACAAGCCCCTTGCGCCACTTTTGCGTCACTTTTCCCATGGTAAAAGTGTCGCAAAAGTGGAGCAAGGGGCTTGTAAATCAGCCCCTGAATTTCTAGGGCTTTTTTATGTAAAGTAAGATCTCATTACCTTACCTAACTATAACATCGCTTTGACCTTTGTTTTTTTCAGAAATGTATGGGGTTTTTTGATCATATTCACCCAGCTCCCTCCCTGAGAATAGGTGTTTACCCTGTGCAGTAGGGGGCTGGATGAAGGGCTTGGTATGGTAAGAACCGACAGTAGCAAGCTGGTCTTTAGGATGGGCGAGCTGGGTCCAGGGCGCCAATTTTCTGAGGGGCGCATGGAGCTGTGTGGATTATGGTTATGCCAACAGCAGCACCCTTCTCATCTTGCTACAACTACAAACCATATTCAGAGGCTATATTACTTTTTAAGTAAACACCAAAGATACTGCAAACTCAATTCACCCCGCCCCCTTTAAGCCCGGCGCAGAAATGTTTTGCAATATGGCGGCATATTATCAAGGACGGCGTTAAAATTATCGCCGCTTTAGCGGCGGGAAACTGCCGCTAAAGCGGCGATAATGGGCTTGATAATATGCTGCAGAGAATTCCAGTAGAAGCCCAGGTTCACACCAGAACATGGGCTTCAATTGGAATTCCATAGGGCATATTATCAAGCCCATTATCGCAGTTTTCTGCCGCTAAAGCGGCGATAATTTTAACGCCGTCCTTGATAATATGCCCCATGGTCCCTCGAACACCTCATTTTGGTCGCTTTCTATCTACGACACAAGCAACAAAAAGGACACACAACGGGTTTGCTCACACTTTGGCCACTGCGCAAAGCTGTAGTCAATTTCGTCACTGTAATAAGTCACAAGTGTGAAACACCAGTGAGCAGACAGACAGAAAAAACCCATCCCAATATTATTTTTATTGAACCCTTCAACTCTACTGTTGCGATTTGTTAAGGTCACGTTTGTGAACACATTCGATTTGTTTCACAGACATTTACAGCAAATATGGCATTCTTTAGAAGCAGTGAGGTTATTGGCATTCCAGCTGGCAGAACCGTAACCATTAACTAAAAGAGTCAGGTAAATGCCAGGCTAGGACGGTATCCCGGGAGCATGGATCAATAGATCATGTTAGCTTTACCCCACGCAGTCCACCTTGGTACCCCACCTCCGGATGAGGAGGCCGCGTCTGCCATCCTTTGCGTAGATGTCTGAAACGAGCTCAGCGCAAAGCACTTCGACATGACCCCCCAAATGATACTTTCTAGGCTCTTGCCTCCTCTCTCCCTCCCTTATGGTATTCAATCAAACTAACAGGCTCACATGTCCACCGCTCACGAAAACAACTCATATTTCCCTCTACTAATCCACCATGAATCCTTTGGGTTCGGAGTAGCAGCTACTCGCCGAGCAGCGCTTCAACGCTTCGTCAGGGGTAGTAAGTGCTATATACATCTAATTACAATGACCACAATTCCAGTCACCTTCTATTGAATCTGTTATTTTTCTTGCTCTCTTTTCTTTCCACTACTTATTAGGCGGTATTTTTGCAAAAAGTCACAATCTGCCCACTTCATACATATTATTGTGACAGGAATCGGATTGAGATTTCTTGAGAGAAGTGGGAAATGTCAGGATGGAAGCCTCCACCTCAGCATTCGCATTGTTCTCCATTGTGCCAGTGCATTGTGACCCGGTCCCTACAAGTGATGGCCTCACAATCCCATAAATAGTGCCCCATTGCGACAGTGGCGTAACGATAGCCGCGGCCAGTGCAGGTAAGAGCGGTGGGACGGGTGGGGGAGGGGCGATTTCGACGGACGATGGAGAGGGAAAATTAAATAAATCATTAATCATTATATTTCCCTCGTCGTTGTCTGTCGGAATCCCCCGCCACCCGGCCCCACTGCCCACCGCTCTAACCTGCACAGGGGGGCCCCTGAGTGCCAGGAGGACCGCTCTGGCACTGTGCGTGGGCCCCTGGCCTGAGAGCTCCTAACTGGGTCTGGAGCCTGGAAGGCCCCCTCCATGTACTTTGCAGGGGGGGCCTCAAGTTTCGTTACGCTACTGCATTGTGAATGTAAGCTCGAAGAGAGCATGCACCAATCTGTCGCCCGCCACCTGCTCCTTCTCATGTCTTGAATGTGTCCAACCAGAGTACAGGCCGGCGAATGTTTGCATCTTCCATTTTTAGGTCTCGTCTGAGACAGCGCTTTAGCGCTGCTCTGGCGAGACTTATAGTAAGCGAGTTTTGGAAGTGCAAACAGTGGCTTTTCAGGCCTCCAAATACAGTGCATGTGCCCCGGGCGCGCGCACCATTTGGCAGCCTGAAAAGCACTGCCTGATCACTTGCTTTGATGTCCTCAGTGAGCCGCGCGGCCACTGAGGACATCAAAGTGCACACCATTTGCCACCCCCTTCTTGTTTCCTTTGATCCCTATCTTTCCCTTTCTCAGTCTCACCCTCTCCCTGCCTTTTACAACTGCGGCCCGCATCACTGTGCCACTCCCTGCCTTGATATCTTTTTTTTTACCATAGTCCTGTTTTCGGGTTACGTAAAATGCAGCCACATCATTTTAAAAACGCATCACGCCTACACATTTACCCCCAACACGCCGCCCTCTGCACTGTTAAAGTCTCTCATCTCATTGACCAGCCCCTGCCAGTCGCTCTCTGTCCTATTAGAATTCATGGCTGAATAAAGCATCGGAGCTCTTGTTCGTAATTAGGTTTGGGTTGAGGAGGGCTTGTTGTCGTCACCGGAGAGCAGCGCGCGCAGCACTTGGAGCAGAGGGCCGGCTCTCCGGACTGTGCAGGGCATTACCTCATTCCCTATGAGTAATGCATATGTGCAACGCTGAGATCAAGAGCCGCCGAGTCCGCTGCTTATTGGACCTGCCGTGGGCTCCCATCCCCCTGATGAACTAGTTATTTCTAACCGCTGTAAAGAAGAGGAGTTATTATTACCCAACGTGACAGTACTCACTCTGTCCGCCTTAGAAGGATGAACGTCTGAGCTGACCTGTCGGTATTCAAAATCATGGTATAGACTGCACCAGAAGTCAGCAGCAAGTACTGAACCTCCTGCGCTATCTTGCTATGCCAGGAGTACACCCATGAGACAGGTGGTGAGGTGAGTAAATGGAACAAAAAGCTACATGCCACCCTACAGCCCACCGCAAACACATTTCACTCTCTTTGTAATGCTTACAACATTAAAAGAAACTCCCGGTTTTTGCACAGCTCATGCAGTTGAGGGGGAGGGGTGGTGGGGTCCCAAGCCTGGGTTAGTGGGCTGCCTTCTCATCAGAGTCAACATTACGTTTTCAGGTTATCCGCTGTCCCGAGCCCCGAAGGAGGAACCAGGGCAGTGGTGTCAAATTTAATTCACCCGTGTGCTTGGCTAAGAGCTAAGACCCTAGCGAGAACCACTTTGAAGTGTTCGTAAATCTCAGTTACAGACAGGCGCGCAACACCCATTGGACTCAAAGGGCTTCAGCACCCCCCGCCCCCCCCCCCCCTCGTGTGTGGCAGCCCGGGATGAGACAGTGTCCAGGGCACGCACACAGCCGCGCCCAAGCATTTCACAGGTCTTTAAAAGACCATTTGTATGTTAATGAGGCCTTGCTGTTGTTTCACCCCTTCTAAGAGCCCCTGCAGTTCCACTTTGCCTATGGCTTAAAAGATTCAGCCGCCCCCGAAATTTTTTCTTAGTACCCCGAAATTTGGCTCTAGTTGCGCCTCTGGTTACAGATAATGGGCTCTGCATGCTTTGATCTGCCCCACTCCACATGAGTTATCCACTATGTGACAGCAAGCGGTTTTACCCCACGCTGTACCACTGTGAAAAATCATCAGCCGCCACTGCCTGTGGGATGATAGCATCCTATTGGGGGATATCTATTCCACTTTGTCTCTCATGCTTGAACAACCTCTTCTACCCGACCCCCTGATTGCTTTGCTAGGGTACGTTAGGCCATTACCATTAGGATTACATTGTTTTACACCTATTGCCTTACTCCTAGTGAAACGGCAGATCTCGCTTCACAGCCTAGCCGAAAGATCTGTCCTATTGTGATATTATCTCTGAATTGTGCGCTTCCCTGCAGCTAGTTCCTTCCAGGCCCAAAGATATCTGGCAACCCCTGTAGGACGACTTGTTGTCCATTGATAATTCGGCAGATGATAAAATGGCAAGTTAAACACTCGTTATCTGTCACCTGCTGTATAAGGCACTCTCCTGTTGCGCTCCGAAGTGCCCCGATGCGCTATGTCTGCTTTTGAAGTGTAACCTGTGTATCATTTGTTCGCCTTGCCCTTGTATTTACCTGCATCATTTTCTTGCCTAGTAAATTTGTGGTGCCACACATGCATTATTGTTTTATATTTGAGTTCTGGATTCATTGAATGTATTTGTTGTATAAAACGATACATAAAGTTGAAAAAGAAAACAATAAAAGTATTAGAAAAGGGATGAAAGCTCATGTCAGCTATTTCATTCTTAGCAGCTAAGCAGATGTATTTTTTATTCAAACAAATTAATCTCTGCAGTCTATCATTAAGAAGTAGAAGTTACATAATCGAAAGTATCTGTTTATGAAGTGAACTTTATTTTTTCAGTCGATTAATCTTCATGGCAATATGCAAAGCAACTAGATTGTATATCAGTTTTTAATTAATTCACAAATCGGGCTCTATTTGGCACTGGAAATTTCAAGCAAACCCTAAAGTAACATACTGACGTCTACAGTTCCTAGTGCTCCTATCCAACGTTCCATAAAGCGATGTATAAGCCTGCTTTGCCAGACACAGACATACATTTCCACATTGGAATGTTGGGTGCCGCACTGAAGGTACAACGGTAGAGGGTCAATAATTACTGGTATTGGCCTCCTTAATCATTTCAATATTTGCCTTCCTGTTACATTGCCGCATTCTACCCCATTGCCTGTAATATTACCCTTTGTCTCGGGCTATGCCAGTCTTAAAAGTGCCCTAGATGGAGGCGCTTGCCTGCAGCTCAAGTCAGAAACTCTGGGCCTTTAAGTTCCTTGGAGCCCTCGGCAGCAAACTATAATGCTACCGAAGAGCCCAGTTATCCCACCTCCAGACAGAACACAAAACACCAAGCATCTCTCAGCTGGGGTAGTAATGTTCCTGCCTTTACATATAAATCCACTGTGCCCCTATGTGCGCAGACTATTTCGCTACTCCCATACTGATAGGCAATGAACTTTCCAGTGCCAACAATTCAAGGGTCGGCAAAGTGCTTGGCAAGGATAGCAGCAAGCCGTGTCAAGGTCTCATCATAGCCTGCGTAGAGAAACCATACAGGACATTTTACAAGACTTTTTAAAAAGGGAGATCACACAATGCAGCTGCAATGTAGGCATAAAATTAAGACTCTGAAAGAAAGAAGGGCAACTACATTAGGCACAGACTATAAACATTCTGGCTCCTCTTAGTAATGTTAAAGATCACTATAAACTTCCGTATCACACAGCTCTTATGCCCATGTATCTTCTTACCCATTTCTTAATCATAACATATAACTTGAACTCCATACCTTTTCTTGACTTTCCTTCACAACATTTTTTTTGTAATCCAGGCCTTCCATATGCATCTTTACACACTGGGTGCTAGGAATGCTAGCCTCACTCTTACCAGTGGGGGACAGGATGTGGTCTAACGGCCAGAGTTGCCGCATTTGGAGCTGTGGAACCAGGCTCGAGTCTAGGTATGGGCTCAAAATCCAGTGAGTCTGGGCAAATCCCTTAATCTCTCCATGCCTACCAAAAAACAAGCATTTGCAATGCAACAGGTCAAGCATTTACGCAAGTTTGAGCTATTGGCATTGTAAATGACAATGCCTTTTATTTATGTTTTTGTTTTTGAAACATAAATAAAAAGCATTGTCATTTACAATGCCAATAGCTTAAACTCGCATAAATACGAGACCTATTGCATTGCAAATGCTTGTTGTGAATGGCAACTGGTTGTCCTCAGTAGGCACTAACCATTCCATGATTTGCAACCACAAACAAGGATGCAAAGCATTTGTGCATATCCTTGTAAGTTATAAAAGGAGAGAAATGCCTTTTGGGTGTCCCTTTTCCAGTTGTGATTCACAAGGGATTGCAGTGCTTGAATAGCGAGTGTGAATTGCGGCTCACTTTTGTGGTTTGTGAATTCACACTTTGTATTCATAATGTCAATTGCACTGAATTAGCAAATGCAATGTATTTTGAGCTTCAGGCCCAAAGCATTTCCACTGCTTTGACGTCATAAGGAAGCACTCACTTTCCTGCTCACCCCGTCCAATGCTTCAGCTTGCCTGGATCTCCGCAGGTCCCAGTAAAATGGCGGGAGGACAGAAGATGGCTGCCCTCCCTATCGCCTCTCTAACACATCCACAGATCCGAGGGCCCCGGGTGCTCTGGCTTCCATTTCCTCAGTCGGGTCTCCACAGACCCGCAACTGAAGAAACTTATGACTAGAGACAAATTTCAGTGAAAGCAGCGGTCAGGAAGGAGCCGGCTCTGCACCCTAGGCAGAAGGATCAGTCCTCTGTAGGGTGGCGAGGGAAGGCGGTAAGATTGGGTTTCGGAAATAGCAGCGCTATACAAATACTACTTGATTGATTGATTGAAGATGCCCCTGAGGCTCGCGACGAGGGCTGCTGAAGGCAAGGTATTGCTTTTTTGGAGAGGGAGGGTTCTAACGTGATAGGGAATGAATTCATAATGACGGGTATTCTTTTTTCTACATGTTGATACTTGGGGAGGGAGTTGGAAGGGGCTGAGGGTGAAGGTCAGGGAGTGATAGGCAGGGGGAAGTATGGTATATGGCTTCCCATTGACTTCTGTCTGACAAACCATTTCCTCCATGTTGCAGGTCATCGGCTCTGCTGGGGGTCATACACAACACAGAATTGCAGATGGGTAATTATCAGAAACTGGGAGTTTTCCAAGTCAGAGTTCCAAGTAACGTCATAGACCTCTTGAGTTTTGCCCTTGATGTCTATGTGATGACATTTGGAACTCCTGTTAATCACAGTTACCCAACTATAAATCTATAGGTTTTACTACATACACCTATGCTCACCTCTCAGACGCTCTTGCCTTCAATAGCGATCACGTTTCGGTGCAGCTCAGCTAATCAGAAGACTTAGCTTGCAGTCAATCCCAATGCCTTATGCCCCCCACTAAGCTTGCATACTCGCGGATTTTGTTGCAATAAGAATATTAGCATTCTAGCACCAAAAGCTCACCACCCCCAAACAATCCGGGGTTCTGTGAATATGACTCACTCAGCTTTCCCGCACACCATGCACTGCTTCAGCATCTAAACACGCAGACCATCCACTCCACCCGCAATGACCACAGCCGTCACATGTCATACCTGCAAACCAACTTGATCTGCACCAAAACTTCACTTTGAATGTTGGGCTTTTCAGGTATTTATTTACAATGTTAAAATTGAAAATATAGGTCCCACAGTATATAGTGATGTTAGTTCAAATGCATGACTGGCTAAGGTATTACACTGAATGGAGTCACTTGGCAGCCGTACTATCAATTAGCAATAACGCCATTCCTTTCTCTTCTAGTACAACATGGTTTCAACATTTGACACTGAGATGAGACCTCAAGGGAAAGGTCAGTTGTAACATAATTGTTGAGTTTGTGAACCTTAACAACAATGAATTGCGGCCACTAATCATGAGCACATCGTGCAGGTAAGGTTGGTATAAAAATAATTCTGGTTCTAATACATCTAGCCTTTGGCTTTCTTTAACACATTAGTGCATTTTGGTAGTTATTGTCTTTGCTTCAATTGAAGGAATGTGCCTGCGGTGCCACAAAGAAAGTAGCAGGAGGCCTTAAGAGTATGATGGCCATAGTCATCTCCACTTGGGAGCCTCTTCCATGCCCGCCTTGAGGTCTTTTTGCTTTGTTTCATAGGTGTTGTCGGGCGTGGCTAGCTCTCGACATAGAGGGTGGCCTCCATTCTGGGCAGCCTCAATGGAAGGTGCTAGAGATATTAGCGGCCTTATGCTCAGAGTTTTGCCTCTTAATGCCTAATCTGGTGCCTCAAATCATCTGAAAGTATCCTGAAGCACACCCATGTTTGTTTTTTAATTCTCTTTACTCTTTATGTTCCTCAAATTTGGCGTGCATGCACTCTTATGTGCCCCGTCCCAGGTGCACATGTGTAAATACTCAGAAAAGATGTGGCTCGCGATGTGCGAGTCACCTAAGAGTTGCACAACCTTATGCACATTTGTGATCCACATTATACATGTACTCAGAAGTATTCAAAAAAGTTCAATCTGTTTATTTCTACTCATTTTTAAATGTTTGTCCGTCACATCAAAGGTACGAGGTTCCCTAATTTCATGCATTTTATTTGCTCAGGAATTGCCCATCCGGGCCTAATCGCAGGCATGTTAAGAAACTCGAATCCTCCATTTACATTTGAATTCACCCAATGCATTTCGGTCATGTTTGGCCTTCGTCAGGGGTATCTACAATAGTCAATAAAAATATATGTCAGCCAAACGAAATGGTTGTTGTGCAGCAACAATAAACTAACAATAAATTAACAAACATTCCTTGTTCAACCCCTTCCCCCTAAAAGAAAAATTCAGTGCTACTGGAACTACTATTTTATACCCCTGCCCTCCATTAGTTACCAACCACAACCCACTAAGCAGTGCTCCATAACCTTAAGTGTAAACATAACTATCATGTACAGCTTGCGATGATTTCGCTAGTGAAACTAAATATGAAACTGATTATAAACCACTAATGCCACCTATAAGAATCCTCCCCGGTTTACAGCTGACCGAGTCTGCTTTCTAAAAGGGTTCAGTCGCTGGTTCCCACCTGCGGTAACCCTGCCAAGACATTCTTACCAGTGTACAATCTTCCGGGGACCACGAGGCAGCTTCCGGGCAGTACCACAAATATAATGGAAAAAGAATGGTAGTAGAATTAGATGGAAATGGTGTTCAGCCAATTTTTTGGGTGCAGAAAACATGTGCCCTATCATAAAAGTGGTGGTGCCCTTTGGACAGAGGGCAGTAATGTCCTAAGTAAGCACTGGCTGGTGCTATTACTGGTGACACAGTGTCACTATTTTTCAATTGCATTTAATGACATGTATAACCATTGCTTACAAATATGCACCTGAAATGTATATTTATCTTAACTAAAATGAGGGAATTTTACCTTAACTATAGTTAGAGTGTCTTCACATTAACTTAGCCGGAGTAGGCCTGAGATGACAGACTCTATATTAAATGGAATGTTGTATTTCTGCTTGCAGTGCATATTTCAGAGTTTTTGCGAAGGTCGTTGCGGTTGTATTTTATGGTTTGGACGGTGAATCCCGGCACCTGCCTGAGAAGGGAGCTTGGGAACAAGAACCACTCTTGTGTGATAACTAGGAAGGCCACGGTGATGAAAAGTTTTGTATTGTATTACTCATGAGAAGTTGGCAGACACCAGGAACATTGTGAACATTAATTGCCATTGTTTTTTTCTTTTGTTGTAACCATAGGAGTTGTATTTGTCTCCTGAATTTCATGATGTACCTGCACATTCTGGTATTAGACAGTTAGACTTGCTTCTGTGCACCCTTTATGGCGGACGTCCCTTTCCTACTTTTGCGACCCAATGCTCCTTTTATATCTGCTCAAAGAGATACTTTCTTGAGCAAGCTCATTTCTCCTTGTTCTTTTTGTGTTCAAAATATTTTATTGAAATTTTATAATGAACAGCAACAACAGAGACATACAAAAAAGAGTAATAATAGACTAAAATATCTAATACAATTCGTACAAAATCATTATCAAATTCATTTCAATAGAAAAGAAAATAGTCATATTCTTATAAACTTAAAAGGAGGGGGGGAGGGAAACATCTAATAACAAATTATTGTGTAAGCAATAAATAGAGCTACTATGACATATTGATTAATATAAAAATCGTAAAAAGCAGTACAATACATAAATATACCCTTAAGATGCAAAATAGATATCAACAGGAATCCAAAAAGAGTGATAGGAAATAGGATTATGATTAACCCCAGACAAAGATAACTGAGCACCTCTTCTTGTAAAGATAACCCAAGACCACCAAGCATGAACTGATAACTTAGAAACATCTTTCCAACAAAAGGTAATAGATTTTAACGCAGCAGAAATCAAAAAATCAAAAAGCCTACATTCAAGATTACTTAGAGATTGTGATAATGTAACTGATTTGCAAATTAACATTTTATATGATAAGTCTTCATGTATATTTAACAACTTCTTAATAAAATCCCAAACTTCTGTCCAGAATTTTGAAATTAAAGGACAATCAAAAAGCATATGTCGTAGCGAACCAGGATGTAATTTACAATGCCAACAAGTGTCAGATTGAAGGAGTTTAGCCTGGAATAAACGTAATGGAGTCCATAAAGAATTAAATAAAATATAGGAATTGGTTTGATAAAGTGAGACAGGTAACCAACCAGAAATATTTCTAATCCATATAATTTCCCATGCATCATTAGACAATGTAAGTGAAAGTTCATTATTCCAGAAGGTTGCAATCATCGTTATGTTACTTCCTAAAGTGTTAGATAATTTTTTATATAAAATGGAAACACCATTAGCTGTCAACGATATAGTTTGAATATACACGGATAGGTCAGCTGTAACATTAGTCGTATAGCTTGCGGAAAGGAATCTAAAATTGAATTAATTAAATATTCATATTTAATAAGATCAGATTGAGTTAAACCAAACCTTGTTTGTAGATCCTCAAACGGTATAAAAGTATTGTTGGAATAAATGTCTTTAAGATAAAAAATACCCGCCTTAATCCACGAAAACCAAAATCTAATGTTCCTATTTAATTTAATGATATTGCTATACCATAATGATAATTCAACAGTGTTATACATGGGGTATAGAAAAATGGAATCTAGATCATTAAAAACCATTTTAGTGGATTTGAGAATGATAGATTTATGAAAAAATGAGGAGTTGTTAGACATAGTTAACAGAGTTGGTAATGGAAACGGCTTCACAATAGATTTTTCAATTCGGAGCCAAGAAGGTGGATTATGTAAAGGGGAATGAATAAACCATATGGCACTTTGTTTTAAAATAAAAGCTTTGCGATATAGTAAAAAATCTGGGATACCAAATCCAGCATTACATTTAGACATTTTTAATTTTTTATAACTAATGCGAGGTGATTTGTTATTCCAAAGAAATTTGGAGAGAAGTTTATCAATATCTTTATAAAATTTTAATGGAAACTGAGTAGGAATCATGGAAAGAGTATAAAATATTTTTGGAGCAATATTCATTTTAATAGATTCCATTCTACCCCACCATGAAAGATGCAGTGATGCCCATTTAGACGTTTTATCTTTAATATAATCTAAGACAAAATTACAGTTTAAAGTCATTGTAGATTTTATGGATGAGGAAAATAAAATACCAAGATATTTTAATTTATTCTTTTGCCAAACAATTTCATTCATAGGTATCATATCAGGAGTACAATAAATGTTTAAAGGGAAAAATTCAGTTTTATTAGTGTTTAATTTGTAGCCAGACACCATAGAATATTTTGTTATAATCTCTAATAAAGAAGGAAATGAGGATAAGGGGTCACTAATAAATAAAAGTACATCATCAGCATACGCTAAAGTTTTAATAATAATCTCATATTATCACATTTTCTTATAGAAGTAAGGAAAGGTTCAATGCCAATTAAAAACAATAGCGGGGAAAGGGGACATCCTTGTCTAGTACCTCTAAAGAGGGAAAATTGATTTGAAACTTGGCCATTAATAAATAGACGAGCAGTAGGAGCACAATATAGAGCTGAAATCATACGAATAAAATTATCACCAAAGTTAAATGATGATAAAGCATGGAATAAAAATTGCCAATGCAATTTATCAAAGGCTTTTTCAGCATCCAGAGCCATAATTCCTGAAGGAGTAGTTAACGTATGACCCTGTTCAATGACATGTAATAAAGTTCTTGTATTATTTGCAGAGCGTCTATTTTTCATAAAACCAGATTGATCTGAATGTATAATAGAATCTAGTACAGGGGATAATCGTGTGGCTAATATTTTGGCATATAATTTACAATCTTGATTAATTAAAGAGATAGGGCGATAATTAGATACAAGGGTGGGGTCTTTATCAGGTTTGGGAAGAACGATAATTAAAGCTTCAGTAAAGGATCCTGAAGTAATTCTCATAGAGCCAAACGTTGTGAAAAGTTGAAATAATAAGGGTAAAAGATGGGATTGAAACTCTTTATAAAACTCCGCCGGGATACCATCAGGACTCGGAGATTTATTTTTTTTAAGAGATTTTATAGCAGCTAAAATTTCATCCTTAGTAATCGGAGAGTCAAGCCCCATTTTATCTGATGGAGAAATTTTAGGTAGACCACATGAAGTTAAAAAAGAATCAACTAAAGATTCATTATGAAAATCAGGTTTATCATATAACTTAGAGTAAAAATCCAAAAATTCATTCACAATATCTTTATGAGATAAAGCAATTTTACCATTGGTTCCGTGAATAGAAGTGATTTGAGTTTTATCTTTTTTAATACGCAAGTAATTCGCTAACAATCTTCCAGATCTGTTTGCATTAAAACTAAATTTAGCTTTGGCCTTAGAAATCTGAACGCCAGCTCTTTTACTAAGAAATGTATTAAATTCATATCGAAGCTTTTGCAACTTAATTCTATATTGAGGATCATTAGACGAAATAAAAAGTCATTCATTTTCCGCTATTTGCTTTTCTAGCTTTTTAATATTGGCATTAAAAATCTTATTTTCGTGAGCCATAATAGAAATAGTAACCCCTCTAATATAAGCTTTAAAAGCATACCATCTATTAACCATTGAAGTAGTACCTTCAGGGTTAAATTGAAAAAAATCATGAATGGCAGAGAGGAGCTTTGGTTTATTAAGTTCATTGAGAGCTATACCAGAATTCATTCTCCATCTAGGCTGGTTAGTAAAGGTTGAATTTAAATTTAGAATACAAGAAACCATAGCATGGTCAGAGACGTCAGTGTTGCCAATCTTAGGGGTACTAACACAGTTGATCAGCTGTTTCGAAACTAATATGTAATCGATCCTGGAATGAGAACTATGTGGGTTAGAAAAAAAAGTAAAACATTTTTCTGTAGGGAAGTGTAAACGCCAAATATCAACTAACTTAGTGGTTTGAAGAAATAATTTAAAAGCAAAATAAACCTTAGGGGGGGGAATTTAGTACGAGATAATCTATCTAATAAAGGATCAGATATGACATTAAAATCACCTGCAACAATTAAAGGTACATTACCAATTTTTACAACCTCTGTTGAAAGAGTAGACCAAAAAACAGGGTCATCTGCAGTAGGGCCATAAACATTTAATAAAAATAAGATAGAATCATGAACTTTAACCTTAACAATTAAATATCTCCCATCCGTATCTGTAATTTTGCTCAAAATTTGGCAATGCGCTTTTTTCGCAAATAATATAGCTACACCATTTTTCTTGCCATTAGCAGGAGAAGACACAATATTGTCAACCCATTTTTTCTTCATATAGTCTAAAATGTTATCATCTATATGAGTTTCTTGTAAAAAACAAAAATCAGCTTTGCAACTACCCAAATAATCCAACATTTTTGTACGTTTCACAGGATGGCGTAAACCTTTAACATTCAGTGACACTACTTTAATATTAGCCATGACAAAATAAAAAGAGAGAAGGGTTAGAAAGAAGAAGGTCAGAAAAAGACACAAATGTTAAGAAGAAAGTAGCTCCAGAACACACAAAAGGGAATGGAAGAAATAAAACATAGCAAAAAAGACAAACAAAATACATAAAGATGAACATTGACGCACACACGCTCTACAAGCATGGCCAGAACCGCTGGAGCCCAAAATAATATGAGTTATATAAATCTGTCAAAGAAGATCATACAGGAAAGAATCAAGTGGTAGGACCCTGAGTGTCCATAGTTTGCTGTAATTGTTGATCCAGAAATTGTTGCAGATCTTCAGGACGCTGAAAGGATTTTGAAAAATTATCTTTCCAAATGCGCATAGTTGAAGGGTCAAAAAGGCCATATTGGTATCCAAGGCTTCTTAATTGTGGGCGAAGATCAGTAAATCCCTTACGTATTGCAACAGTTTCCTTGGCAAAATCTTGATGAATAAAGATTTTGTGACCATTGACCATCAATGTAGGAATTTCTCTAGCTGCTTTTCTGATCATAACCAAATGATGGTGACTAAGAACTTTAAATATCATTTGTCTAGGCTTGGTATGCTGAGGATTGCGACGCGAAGGAATTCTATGAGCCTTATCAATTTCAAATTTTTCTGGAAATTTGACATTTAAAAGTCCAGGAATTAAGTTCTCTAAGTATAGTCGACAGTTAGTTCCCTCAACCTCTTCTGGTAAATTAAATATGCGAAGGTTGTATTGTCTATTGCGATTTTCCATGTCCAAAAGATGTGAGCACAGAGGTGATATTTTCACCACAAGTGGAGTAAAAGCGTCGACTTTAACTTTATTGTCCTGTATTTTAATTGAGTTGTCTGAGATTTTCATCGACATACTCGCCATTTCTTTTCGTACATTTTTTATTTCAGTCGCAATAGTTTCTGTATTAGCACGAAGAGCCTGAATTTCCTCCAAAATTAAAGAAAGCGAAGGTTCAGATGACTCCACCACTTTTGATTTTATTGGGGGCGGTGAAATCTGCTGTTTTCTTTTATTGTTGAGAGGATTTTTATTATCCATTTTTGAGAAAAAAATAATGAGATTTGAATAAAAATGAACAGTTTATGAGTAAAAAGAGCAAAAAGATGCAAAGCAATCCTCAAAAATACTGGTGCAGCAGCTAAACTGGACTAGGGGTGTGGCTAGGCCCAAGCCAGGCCCTTTCCTGAAGTATGCTCCGCCCCCCTGACAGACTAACCAGGCAGAAACGCAGTGCAGAGCCCGGAGCAGGAACCAGGGAGCCAGAAACACCATTTCCCACAACCAGATAGGCTTGAAATCGCTTCCCAGTACAGGTAAGCCTATTAACACTGCAGCGACCTCTTTTTAAATAAAATTTTGACAGATTTTCGTCGTAATATGCTCAAAAACGGGCGAAAACGCGGAGGAGCTCACCGGGTGGCGGCCATCTCGCGCGTCTCCTCCATTTCTCCTTGTTCTGACTGAAACCTTCATTTGGTTTATTTGAGATGCTATTTTTGCTGACACCTGCTGCTTATGAATTTCCTGACTTTACCCCAGCTTCATTTTAGCGTTAGGGAGTTTCCCTTTAATGGAATTGTATCTTTATATTTGCCTATTCCGACTTTAAATAACTTGACTTCGCATTTTCTTTTTGACCTGTCTGAATTATATTCGATATATGCTTTAAAAAGGTGACTATTGATTTATGATTGAACTGATTGATTTGAGATCCCATGCTAAACATTCAGTATATTACATTGTAAATTGTTTGTAAAGTTTTGTGGTGTCGGTCCGTGAAGCACTATCAGCTGCACAAATGATAGGGACTTATTACCTTCTACTGTAATAGTGTATTAACTTAGATTGATGTTTGGTTAATCATTTTATGCAGAGGATCACACCACAGTAGTCACTGTGATTTCCCACTAGCCGAGATTTCACTTTGTATTTGTGATAGCGCCAGTAGGACGTCATCCCCCTGTCCATTTGGAGCGACTGTTTACTTTGACAAGAGTTATTGTTTTGTTTAATAGCCGTTCTTGCAAAGCTGATGGAGGGAGAGCTGCTGTGAGGTGCTGCAAGGTGCATCATTGAGTGCCGCAGTGGTATTGGTCGGTTGGTTGGTGTGTGTGCCACACTGGGATTGGTTACTACGTCAGAAAGTGCAGAGATGGGAGTGGACCGTTCCATGGTGTCATACTGAGAATGGAAGTGTTATTGCTTTTTACTTTGTGATTTGCTGAGAACCACTTTTAGTTCAACTGAAGTTTATTGGGGTTTTGTTGCACCGCATTCAGAGAAAAGATGACCTTTTTCAAGAATTTGAGAGCTTTGCTTAGCGACAATGTGAGAATGCATTTTCATGAGAGCAATGGGACCCATCCCAAGGGCATTACATGACAACCAATGTCAGTTTACATACAAGTATTTGGCTAAAACAATGGAATAAGATCACTGAGAACGGAGGGTCCTCGTAGTATCTCCCATATGGTACCTTTAACCTGAGATTAATTGAGAATTTGAGGAGATTGTTGTATGAGATGAAACCCCCACCTAGACCATTCCAATATGAAGCTTTGAACACATGGAAGAGTGCAGCACATGCAAAGGAGAAAGAAAATTATCACAATAGAGCTAAAACGGCTAATCAGGGCTGGTTGGAGTTGGAGTGGAATGCAGAACAGAAAGGATGGAGGAAAGACATGTGTGAGGGGTTCAGAATGTACCCCGTGCAGTCCAGTGGAAAAGTAGGGAGGAAGAAAGCTCATGCGTGGGGTGAAATTAAAACAAAGATGAGAATAGCGACAATGACTCTAGTGATGATTTCCTAGATGACTTATTGGCCCCCATACAATGTAGTTCAATCAGCTTGAGGAAATCAATTGCCGATAGGGCTCCTGATACTTGCATTGATCAGACTCTTCTTGACGGGGGAGCCTGCTACACTTCCACCTCCCCAAAACAGCCCCTGTTACTCTTCCAGTCCCACAGTTAGCGCCTATTCTGCTTCCAGACCCATAGATATTACTGCCAATCCTACTGCCCGCTCCACAGATAGTGATCCCAAATACTATCACAGTTGCTACAACACGTTTCCCACCAGTGGTCACGACAACCACTGCTATCCTAGGAGTTGACAACTTTGCATAGATGTAAGCGAGACCCCTAATAGGGGCAGCACCTGTTGTGAGTGTACCAATTGTAGAAACTGATAGTCCTGAGTTACAGCCATTGGAGAGTGAAGCATCTATAAGAGTGATAGATGTTGTGAGGGTGAAAGATTTGGAGGAAATCATCAAAAGAAAGCTTGAGATGTTGGTTAATGGATGGGTGCAATGAAAAGGAACTCTTGTTTTTTTGAAAGGAAGCCGCTAGGCGTGCTAGTGAGATGCACAAAACCCACGAAGGAATGGCTACAGAATTTGGGATTGACCTCTCAAAAAGTTTGATTTTAAGAAAGCATTTCAGAATGTTTATGACTGAAGATGCTCTTTACATGCAAAGTCCTGGACTAAAATTGCAATAGAATTAGTTACTTATATTCAAATGTGGCGCAATACACAGACTTTTAGAAATAGATGGGCTCAGAGAACAAAGAAAAAGAAAGATGATGAAAACATTCCAGAAGCAGATGGTAGTAGGAATGACCCTGAGAATAAGGCTTATCCAGTGAGAGAGGTGCATGGAGGAGCATATATACATATATCTTGGAATCATGGTGATCTTTTCACATTTACCAATGATTTTCCAAAATTTATAAAGAACCCTGATTATTGGTATACCCAGGTTGATTGATTTGTGAAGATTTCAAATGTACTTTGGGAAGACTCGAACACTTTCTTTGGCATTGTGAATCCTAAAGATTTGAGGGGGGAATGTGGAGCCACCGAGGGATGCCCAGACACATGCTCTGTCTGCTGTAGTCATGTAAAAAGTGAACAACTTTTTGAAAACTAAGGTTCCCCAGAAAGAGATGATTGATTGGTCGGAAATCTCAAGAACCACTTAAGAGTTCAAAGAGTCAGTGCATGGTCACTATAAAAGACTGATGCAGGTCTTTTGTCTGCATAGTGGCATTGAAAACCCTGAGCAAGGAAATCTCAGTCATTTTTTCTCAATTCAGCCTTGAAATGCATCCTGAGATCAGCTCGTTCATCCAGTAAAATGTGCTTTGTTGGCAGTCACAGTCCTTACATGAGATCTTGCAATGTGTAAAGTATTGCAGTGATGATTTAGAAGCGAGGCAGAAGAAAATCAAACAGAAATTCATGTTGGCTCGAATAATTTTAGCTCAGAAAGGATTTCAGAATAGCCCTTACATGGCGAATCCTGATGTTGGTTCTGGTATTGGTAATGGAATGCAGGGAATTATCATAGAGGTGGTCAGATGATGCAGGGTGGAAATGGTATCCTACAAGGTAGAGGGTGAGGAAGGCCAGTTGATTCGAACTCGGAAATGGATACAGCTATGTTGAAGAAGACCATGCCATGCCATTTTTTAAATAAGTTGGGCCATAGGAAGGAAGAGTGCAGGTCTACTCCAATTCAAATACAACCTGTTGGTGAGATGTCTAATGTGAAGGTTGTGGCAGCTCCAAATATGCAAATGCCAAGACCCCAGAACCTTAATATGTCTCAATGCAGCATATTCCGAATACCCCAAGGTTTAGCATGAACTCAAATCCCAGTATTCAACAGAACCTCTTTCCCGAATGCTGATAGAGTTTAGCAATTCCAAGTCTTCAATAAAGTCAGAGATTCAGGGTCTGACCACTCATAATGGCTGTGCTTGAGGGGGAGGGAGACCAGAGTGGCCAATAGGTGGATGGAGAGATGACTGGTCACCCATGTCATTTTTGATTGACACTGGTGCTATCCATTCTACTGTAAGGACAGTGAAAGTCCAGCTCTGGAAAACAAGTCCAAGTTGTAGGTATTTCTGATAAACAAATTGTGAATCTTGTTTCAGTAAAAGTCCCTGTGAAGATAGGTTCCCTTCGGAAGGATCATCAGTTAGTGATCTGCGATTCTAGCCCAGTTAATTTGTTAGGTAGGGACCTTTTGTGCAAGTTAAACTGTGTGATTTATTGTGCACTGGATGGTGGCGAGCTCCAAACTCATAACAAGATCTTAATTTAAGCACTCAAAAGCCAACAGGAAAGGTGGATTAGAGCAGATCATGCAAAGAACAAGGATGAGGGTTGGGTCTTCGTAGATGGAAGACCAGTCATGCCTGATTCCATGTAGTTCCCTATGGCATGACATTTTCACAGTGCAACGCATATAGGGAGATACTTAATGGTTTGTCTATTTAGCACCTACTGGTTTAATCCTGAGTTCCATGTAGTTGCAGCAGAATTATGCCACAGATGTGCCACATGTCAACATTTAAATGCAGGTAGGAGAACATTAGTCCTTACAAGCCATATAGGGATATCAGGTCGTCCTTTCAAGCACATGCAGCTTGATTTCGTTGAGATGCCCAACTGAAATGGATTCTGCTACATTCTGGCAGTGGTTTGTTTCTTTTTCCTATGGGTAAAGGCATACCCAACTAGGAGGAATGACAGTCTCAATGGGGTCAAACCATTGTTGAGAGAATTGATCCTTTGTTTTGGAACCCTGGGTTTCTCTGGAATATGATTGTGGCAGTCACTTCAAGAATGAGGTGATGAAACGTTTGTGTGCCGTTTTGCAAATAGATCAGAGGTTCCATTGTAGTTACAGACCTGAGGCCTCAGGCATAGTGGAGCAGATCAATGGCAAGCTGAATTTCCACCTTGCTAAAGTGTGTTTATTTACATCTTTGAAATGTCCCGATGCCCTTCCATTGGTGCTGATGAGTCTGAGAAGCATCCCAGTTTGCAGGGCAGGATTTTCCCCCAATGAAATCCTCATGGCCAGAGCCATGACACTTCCCGCTGTGCCTGTGACTGAGCTTGTAAATGTTACGGATGATATGGTTCTTGACTACTGCAAAGGCCTGGTTGATGTGGTGAGTGTTCTGCCTGTCACCAGGTTGAATTGGCGACTCCCCTTCCAAGGCAATAACAATGTGATGACCTCAGTCCTGGTTCTGGTGGAGAAGTACATAACGCAGTTGTGCTTGGATCCCTGATAGCATGGCCCCTATCAAGTGATTGTGGTCACGATCACTGCTGCTAAATGTGGAGGCCTTCAAAATCTGGATTCATGTCACACATACCCAAATAAAAATTAATAAGCATTGATAAATGTTGATTCCCTTTCATATATAGATATTCATAATAGAGAAAGAATATATATTGCCTTTAAGCAATTGAAATAAAAAATGTTACTTGTGGAAAAAACGTAGATTTATGGTAATGTGTATAGATGATGTTCAGTGCACTTGAAATTATGCTTTTTTATGTGAAAAAGTAACCTGAAATGTTGACTCTAATTGAATCTTAAACCTGTAACTAGCCTTAGCCTTTACCCCTTGTGTAATTTTCCCTACTAGCTAGGAGGTCCATTGTGCTTTGTAGGGGTCCCCTTCTTCTCAACCCATAAGTCTCGCAGCCTGTCTGTGAGGGGATAGCCTTTCATCCATCCGCTCTAAGTCTAACCCTGTGTCAGTGCTTCTGCAACTAAGAGATCAAAAGAATTAATAAGCATTGAAAAATGTTGATTCCCTTTCATATATAGATATTCATAATAGAGAAAAATATATATATTGCCTTTAAGCAATTGAAATTAAAAAAAGTTACTTGTGGAAACAATGTAGATTTATGGTCATGTGTATATATGATGTTCAGTGCACTTGAAATTATGTTTTTTATGTGAATAAGTAACGTGAAATGTTGACTCTAATTGAATCTTAAACCTGTAACTAGCCCTAGCCTTTACCCCTTGTGTCACATACCCAAAGAGTCAGACAAGCTGGAGAAGATGAGCTGATGGCCACTACTGATACACAAAACCGAAAGTCAGTGCAACTTCAGAGTTCAGAGGGAGAAGAAAAGTGTTAACAATTGTCTCCAAGACAACCCGATATCAAGTGCAGGGCCTGTGAAAAATTAACCAAGAGTAGCCACTTTGACCCGAGCTGAGGAAGCTGTAAGAGCAGACTCTGTGCCTGGAGAAGTTGTAAGCAGTACAATCAGATGGAGGCCAAGAATTGAGAGGTGGCCTAGGAGGAGTAAGAGACTGAGAATGGCAGTGTCTGAAAAATGCATCCCGGACACCATCCATGAGGACACCGAGACAAGTGAGCATATTGACAGTGACATCGATCAGGAGATGAAGAAGAACTCGGGTACCTAGTCAGATGTGGCTCTTCCTGTCCTTGTAAATACGGCCCCTTTACACTCAGCACTTTGCGTGAAAGGGGCTTTCCATGGGTGTTGCTGTGGGTGTTCCCATGCAACACCCATGGAACCAGACACATTCCCAGATTTACAAGAAATCATAAATCTGGAAATGTATCTGAATGCTATGCCTCCCAAGGGGTGGTGTAGGGAGGCGCAACGAGGAAAAATGTATTCATTTGTCCTCATTTTTTTTCCTCTTTCCTTGCTGGCTGCATTCTGCAGCACACATAGAACGAGGAAATGACCTCTAATGATTGTTTTACAAGTTCTATGTGTGCTAATGCAGCACATATAGAAGTTGTAAAATGCCATTTCTCATTGTTTATATGCAGGAAGGGAAGCCTTTCTGCGCATAAACAATCATCCCCTTGTTGCAGGCATCCTTGCACCATGGTGTAAGGATGCCTGCGTTAGCGCATGGAAGCAGTTTGTGCACCAGCGCAGGGGGAAACACAGAGATGCGACATATTGTGTAAATATGTTGCATCCCTGTACTTCAAAACTAACGCAGTGCAGCAAAATGACTTGCTGCACCGTGCTGCGTTATTTTATTGTAAATCTGTCCCTCAGTTCCTAAATGGACGTACTTTGCTGAGAGTGAGGCAGACTTGAGAACATATGGGACTGGAAGTCAATATTTTGGAAGAGCCTCCATGAATAAAGCTCCCACACTTTGACAGTTTTTTCCTATTCTAGTTGATCTAAAATCAACTGACATTTCTAAACGATTGAACATTTGGACTGAGCTGTGTGAGGAAACCTAGGGCCGAAGCTCCAGTAGAAGTGTAGGGGTGTGATTTTAGAGCTAGGGACTGTCATTGAACAATGGAACTTGAAATTCATCCCAAATTAATTAACAGATGTACAAGAAAAAAAAATACTAGTGACATTTTTCATTGTATTTTATTTTTGAGTCTTGCATTTTTCCTTTCTGATTCATGGGACACAATGGTGATCCTTTCATTAAATCAACCTACTGCAATAGTGGTTACTGAATAAATGAGTTATATTATTTTAATGATCTGCTTATTATTAAGTGTAAGTTCTCTCGCGGAGCAAGTTATTCTAAGGATAAACTTAACACTCCTAATGTTGCTCATGTAAATGAGAAGCCTAGAGTTGATCTGACTGAGATAGTTCTGAGGGAAAATTCTTGTCAAATGTTTTCTTCAATCTTTTGCATGGCGCATGAAAACCACTGGCATGTATGCACCCCCCTGCCGGCATCTATCGCTGTGGGTATCAGGAACATTCTGAAATGTATTTCTCAAATTATGATTTAGACCTTTCAGAGGTTCCCAAATATAAAAAATGTAACCCCCACTCTAATGCTAAGTATATGGATACTGTGTGGCACTTCTTTAGGTCACAAGTTAAACTTGACACTGCCTGAGCCCGCAGTCAGAATTTAAGCTGTAAGTTGGGTAAGGTTGGAAAGGACTTTATTGATTTTATTGATGACCTGGAAGACAGGAGGGGAGAGCTTGCCCAAAGAGCACAGGGCAGAACGGATGAATAGAAAGGTGTGTGGAGAGAGGAAGAAGAGAAAGATAAACTAGCTCGAGTATAACTGAAATTGAGCTTAGATCTGGAGCAGTAAAGAAAGTTGTGTTGCATGAGGAGAAAACAAAATATTTGGAATTCTTAGATGATGGGAGTGATGGAGTGAATGTAAGCATAGATTTGAGGTTTTAGGGTACATCCATCGGATATTTGATGGAAATTACACTGTCATTCCTGGGTCTACTGTATGTGTGGAAAGAATGTATACTTCAGTCTTCCTGCAAATTGGGCTGGGAGTTTCTATTTAGCCTAGGTGTTCAACAAGGTAAATCATGTAGATAAGTTAGGTGACCAGGGAATCAGGTTCCTCAGACAGCTAAAGGTAGTGCTTCACAAATAGTCTGTGACATTTTATGGGGCTATAATCCTCTCTTCTAGAGTAGTTCTAAATGTTTTGAAGATTAGAAGATTGTTTACCTTAGTTGATAGATTTGCGGCCAATGCTGCTGGTGCGCTTTTAACCATTAATACAGAATTATTAGCTATTAGAGCCAGAATAGACTTGCTTTAGACATATTGCTCATGAAAGAAGGCAGAGTTTGCAAAATGTTACTTGTCCAAGAATGCTGCACGTACGTGCCAGATAAGAGCCGGGAGATTAACAATCATTTAAAGAATATAACAAGTCTATCAAAAGACTTGACCGAGTTGTAAGAAACAGGCGCCTGGGAAGCAATTCGAAAATGATTTTCTGCTGTAGGCAAATGGCTTGTTGTTTTACTGCCTGCTTTGTCTGGCTGTTGGTTTCTCAATGCTGACAATCTGGTGGATTCATTAACCTCCGGATCCAAATACTGCTAACTTGAACTTACTAAATATTGCTGGACTCAAAGTTGTATGGAAAGGTGTAAAAACCTAATCGTAAAAAACTGACAAAAGCAGAAGACTCGGTCCCAGACTTATTATTAATTACTGAGAACTTGTGCAACACTAATTTCTTTGTGATGTAAAGTTTCTGGTACGTCACGCTAATCCCCTACCTGATCATTGCAAAGGGGCGTAACAGGGTAGGATCTGGGCAAGCACTAATATTCTTTCAAAGCCAGATCTACCAAAATAATATGGCCTGACTTTGCATCAAATCCTAGCGCCAAATGAAATCAGGAGGACACAAGAGGCAAGCAGAATGTCACATGCTATTTCAATGCATGAGAGGTATCATTAAAACATAAATATACATTCTAGACAGCTTAATATTTGCTGGCTGTCAATACATATAATGGTATGCTGGAGGGTTTGCCTCACGTACACATCTCACTGTCCACAATGCTGTCTCATCTTTGGACAGTAGCTCAACAGCCAGCTTTGAGCTAAATAGGGTAATTTAGTGGGACTTCTAATAAATCCGCACTGCACAGTTTTATACGGAAGATTTTCACACAGCACTGCGATGCATGACTGTCAGTCAATCTTGGCCTGAGTCTACATCTGCTCACTCATGCCCTTTTTAAGAGGGACCTCTTAATTCCAATGTTACTGAACATATCAGAATTATGAGACCCGCAGTGTTTCAGCCGAACTCTTGATTTCCACCTGGATATTAATCTCTGTGTGAAAATCTGGATGAAAATTAAGAATGACTGGATAATGGGTCCCAGAATGACAGAATCCCTTGGCAATTCCTCATTTCTAAGAGAAGCCGGTCGGTCCAACTTGTTACGCATCTTTCATACATTATGTCAAAGTTATTCTTTCATGAGGACACAAACTTTCTCCTCTTTTTGTGGATTTAGAATGCAACAATGTATGGGTTCTTTCCCTACTGTTCTGATCATGTACAGCTAGAGGGTAAGATGGTAGTATCAGTGGAATATAATGCGCAACAAATGTACCAATTCCCCACAAATGAGCGACAAGACGTTTATTTTCTATCACCACTATCTTTTATTGAATGCATGACAGTAACTGTGGATCCAAGAGCACAGACCTGAAGTACCACAGACTGCTACTAGATGGCCCAAGAGTGAGTAGGACAAACCTGCAGCAGCACAAGCTGTTATTAGCTGGCCCGAGGGTGAGCAATGCAAGATGTAAGCCTGCCGTACCAAAGGTTTGACCAGGTGTGTGAGGAGGGAGCAGTGCAGGTCTGCAGCACCTCAAAGCTGTTCATCTGTTAGAGGTAAGAGGGTACCGTCAGTAATGTGAGACTGCTAGGGTGTGAGGGCTGAGACTGCTGCCAGTCCTTAGTGCTTGTTGCTTTTGGGCCTAAACCACTGATCCTGTGTTTTCATGGAGGTTAGGGCTGGAAAACATGCTGTGTAATTGTATAGTCTTACTCCTGAAACAATGCAGCAAATGTTTTTCAATCAATCAATCAGGATTTATAAAGCGGGGCTAATCACCGGATAGGGTATCCAGGCACTTATCCAGGGTTATGCTCTACTTTTGAGACATGGCAGCCTACGTCCCCCATTGATCCTGCATGAAGGTAGGGTAGCATCCATTGTTCAGGCTGTCCAGTTATTTACTTTTGAGAACCATTGCCCAGTGATAGGCCAGCTCCACCCTCCTACCTCAGAACAGATCACTGACTCCTTCCCAGCCGGATGTGCTTTAAGACATCAGTAAGCACCAGTTATACCAGTGGATGGAGTCTCGAACCACTACACCCTGGATCCCTTGGCACGTGCAGACATTCACTCTCTGCTCTAGGACTCTGCTTCAAGCCTTCATGAACAGCTCCACAACATTTTCTAGCAGCTGCTCGCCCTGGCTGAAGCCAGTCCCATGACACCAATCATGGAACCATTCACCTACACTGCAGGCACACATAAAGAGTGCTCATGTGCAGAAAAGTGCCATTCATGCTCAGGGTGCACATTGTCAGGAAGTCAGTCTGGAGGTACTGCCTTCTACCTAATGTGGTTCATGTGTATGGAAGCAATAGTATAACCTTCTCACGTTGAATGCCTTTTGTTACATGAAAGGCTAGCAGTCAGTACAGAGTGCCAGCACTGGGATTCACGCTCAAAGGATGTGCTGTGGGACAGCACTGTGGCAATGAAATACGATTCCCATGGCCCACAAACCCTCAGGTGTCTAGAACAGACAGCGGTCATCTTGGCTCTTCGAGTATAGAGTCACCATGGTTCTCATCATCATAAGCAAGGCAAGACTGCTACAATGCTGCCTCAGCTAGGAACTCGCGACATGAATCGTGGCTTTCCCTAGCCACTAACCTTTGCATTCCAAAGGATTGTTATTATGGACATTTGGGTTACAGACGAATATCCTGAAAGTCATTTGTTGATTAAGAGAATGTTTGAACTTATTCCCTGAACTCTCATCTGAACCCCTAAATAATGGGTTATTCATATTGGAACTCTCAATACTGAGTGTGTGTGTTCTACTCAGGATTCCCTGTGAACTGACAGGAAGGATTCTCAAAGAGGACAATAGTATGCATATATGCATCTATAGGTCTCAATGACTGAGTGTATGATGATGATGTTTGAGGTCATTATTCAAAACACAGAGAGCGGTGTTAGTGCACATGTATTGTTGAGATACTTATTTTAACATGTTTAGCTTTTAGTAATTCCCAGTCTCATATCAAAGTACAGAGATGTTGCTGAGGTGTATCTATTCACATTTACAGCTACGCTCAGCATTCTTCATGTCAAGTTTCTTTAGCTGTCTCTGTATCTAGCAGTGGGATCCATCGCAGCGTAGAGACCTCCTTGAGAAAGTGATGAGGCAAAGTGGTGGAATCCTGTGTCTCTGTTTTCTCTCGTCACATTGTCCTTTTCCCACTTCTACCACTGCCCTTCATATTTTTGGGTATGAGGACATCAATGGGGGCCACCAGAGACAAAAAAGAGCATTGCTTCTACTGGATCCTGATCACACGGTAAGTGCAAGGACAGTGAACCTAACGAGAACTGCTGGCTTGCCACCAGCCAGGGTCACTATGCTGTCAATGTGCAAAAAACGACCTAATCTTTGCATGCACTGGAAAATACCATCATCACACAGTAGATCAATCGGCGCAGCGCAGCAGAGAGCGCACCCACCACTGTCATCGCTCACTGAACTGGAATGGATCTGGGAGAATCTTAACAGTGGACTATCACCCAGCCCACTCCATACTGCCCTGAATCATGATCTTTGGATGCAGCAGAGATTCTACGGAAATGGAATCCACAGCAGAAGCCACAAAACACCTTGCCCAGACTTGTTGCTGCTGGTGCTAACGCGCTCCTGATGGTTTATCCGCAGCACGGATCACTGCCGCTGTTGGAGCTTGCACAGACATGGCAGAAGCAGTAGCAAGTTCATGTGGGAAGATGGGAACTAGTTTGGAGGGTCCCAGGACAATCTGAGGTCAATGTTCTCTAACTGTGAAAAAAAACAGTCTTTTCTCTCTGGTGTTCTGGGGCATGTTAATTGTTCGACACAAACTGAGCACCATGTACACCTGATTAGTACTTGGCCATCAGGGTAGAAGGCAGGGCAGTCCATGGCTTACTCAGGGAGGGACTGTTGCTTAGAAACTCAGAACTCTGCAAAGCACCTTACACTGACTGAATACATCACTGTGCAAACTGTGCTTTTCCTTGGAAAAGAAGCTATAATTTATTTAACACATCTAAAAACTGAACAGAAAATTATAATCAATTCATAGACAGGCTTCTGGTGCAACTCCTGGACTTGAATTGTGCGTCAAAAGGTCTCTCTGTATTAAACAATGTAAAGCCCATTCCAATGTGTTTGCTATGGAGTTAACACAGTAAAACACCTTTGTATTGAATTGATAAGAAACTTCACAATGTAAAGTCTTTTCCTATTGCAATCATACAAGAGATCACAATGCAAAATACATTTCTATTCTTGGGGTTACACCAGGCCAAGAAACTTGCTACTGCAAATCAAATCAAATCAAAAACTAGCTTTATTCGATTTTGGACATTAAAATCATAAAAGCAAACATATTAAAAAATACATCGTCATATTTTACATTTATAATTTATCAGTGCACTACTTTCGTGAATAGATTCCTATAAATTCATAATATGCGTGTAAACATTCTGTGATTCCCTGGGCGGTCTTACTCATACTAATTAATTCCAACCCAATTACGTCTCTCGAGATTCAGTTATTGAGACCTTTCCTGGTCCTCAAAACGCTCTTTAAAAACCCACCATAGAGCCAGTACAGTAACAATTACCCAACATCTGTAAGTACACAAAGGCAGGGCGACATTGCCTCCATCCTCTCTGTCTTAAAAGTGGTACTAGCCATCTATGCCTTTCACTAGTGTAAAACTTACAGAATAGAACCACGTGCATGTGTACTGTATTTGTTGATAGGTCTGCAATAAAAATGTTTATTATTACTAGTAGTAGTAGTACTAGTAGTATTATTATTAATGACAATAACAATAATCATATTTATGGGGCTTTATATGGTGCATGCGTTCACCCACTAGGGTATTTATTACACAAAATGCAATCCTATCAATTATGAGCATTGGAACGACTTTATGGGTGGACTAACACAACTGTTGGCAATCAAAGTCTCATAAAGTGGTTTTACTGGATTACATGTGCCCTGGCAAACAATTACAACTGCCGCTAGCTAGACTTATATAGCTGAAGAAAATATGAGCCGATCCCCTCGTTTTAGTCGAAACAAGCAATGGCAAAGTCAGTAGGTCTGGCTTACAACTGAAAATGCACTTGGTGGCCTTAGCAATACTTGTTTTATTAGCTCCTTCACTTCCCTACTGACATGTACATATGCAGAGGTGCCAAGCTGCAGAGGCAAAAGTTCCCTGATCCCCTTGAGAAAATCAATGGCAGACAGGGCCACCTCGGGAAAAAAAGAACATGTGATCATGTCTGGATTCTTGGAAAAAAGAAAAGAGCTAAGACATACAATGCACCGTGCATAAAGCACTGATACCAATACAATGAGTACCTCACGTGTGGGTAAGCCTATTGTAATGGACAGCAACTGGCAAAATTAAGACTGTGTGGAGCCAATACAATATCAATGGTAATAGTTTTGACTTGTTCCTGTCCTCTGCATTAGGCCCACCCACATATATGGGGTACCATTTTTATTGAAAGATGGGTGGAACACTGGATGGTAGGATATTTGTCATTAGTCAGAAATGCTGGGGTTTTCTGTCACAAAAAAGGAAGAACTGTGATTTTTGTACCCATACTTTACATTTGCAAGGGATTCTGGGTAATGCAATGTGTTGGGATCATGCTTGGCGCATCACTATGGATACCGCGGGGTCCAGGGTTAATCGTTTGCCCTGGCTGCCAGCTAACTATGCGCCTAAATACTGCAGCATATTTAGGCGCATATGTCCATTCGAGAAATGAAACAAAACATCATACACATTTGTTGAAAAAGAAATGAAAACATCCACATTTTCCATTATATATTCAGGCAACAATGAGGTATTGATTGATGCACGTTTGTACCAATACATAGCCCTAAATGCGCCCAAAAATGATATCTATTTCGGTGGACAAAGACTGGAAGAGAAACATGTGCGTAAACAACTAAATGCCGTTATTGTTTTATTTTTTTTAGGACAAAAAGCTCGGCACCAAGGTGTTCAAACACCCGGCAGTGAAAGGGTTAAGTTCACTGAAATACATGTTAGCAGCTGCTGTTGTTTTTATAGCAGTGGGATGGATGACATGGTGTTAATAAATGTGCCCACTTGCTTCACCTGAGCATCCTCACAGAGATGGCCAATAAAAACACAGCTTTTGTTGCATTGATTTACAGCCCCCATCCCGTCAATGGCGGCCATTAACTATTGACGGTGAGGGGATGCTTTGCACCCCGAATGTTATTTGCATTGTTTCTCTGCAGAAATAGCAGACCAGCGGCTGAAAAGAAGGGGCCCCGGGGGCAATAACTCCACTGAAAGGTCACCGCCAAAAGCAGGCCGCTCTGTCCTGATAAAAAGAACTCCCACCTCTCCTGGTGACCTTTTTGCGGGCTGGGGACCTTTAATTTGCATTCCCATCACTCCTCAGGCAGGAGAGTGGAGACCGACCTCTCTATGGTAACCGTCCCTGCAACCAACGGTTTTATCGTTCAGGAGACCTCGCTGCGTTTTTTTTTATTTTATTTTTTTGTGCAAAACCTAATTTTAATGTTAGACTCGGGCAATTTATTAAATAATTCAAGAGTGGAGGCTGATGGTTTCTTATTCTGCTTCTAACTGTGCGTACACTTTCTTGTTGTGTCTCAGCTCAAAGCACTTAGGGTGCATCGCAGATAAACCGCAGAAGAAAAGCCTCACACAATAAAAATGCAATAGTTTCTTTGTACAAATTGTACAGATATATATATATATATTTAAATTAAATTGTACAGCTTTAAAAGAAAATATCACTGTGGAAACTCTAGGCAACCAGTTACAAGTGGGTTTTACAACCGGATGCTGCGTTTACGTTTATTAGCAATGAACTCTGTATGGGTAATTCTCATGGCTGCCAGGGTTTGAGAATGCATATGTGTGAAATTTCCATGATTTCAGTGTACCCAGGAGTGGCATTCAGGGCCTTATTTATGAGCCCTTGCGACACATTTACACCGCCGTTGCGTCTAGGCAGATGTGTCACTTCGTAAACTCCTGCGCTACATTATACCTGCGTCAGGTATTATGTATGCAAGGTGGGCGTTACCCCACAAGAAAGGGTCGTAGGAGTGGCGCAGTGAAATCTATGAGATTTCGCTGCGCCACTTCTAAGACGCCAATGCATCACAACCTTACGCCTGCCTCAAGGCAGGTGTAAGTGTGACGCAAGCCCTATCACATGGGGCGCATCCATGGTGTCACAGGAAGGGCACACTGAAAAGTGTTGCAACGATGCAACACACTTCTCATAAATAAGGCCCTCAAAGACCGAATGTGCGACACTTAGGCTCAGATTTTCCCAAAAGTCATGAAATGCAGCGCAGCAGCAAAAAAAGCTGCGCTGCCTGATGGGGAGGGAGCAGGAGAGCGCCATATCTCCTCTTCCTAGCGTCAACGCAGATTTCAGCTGCCATGCGCCAGGCACACACCTTAGCGCTAGGGTGCGTGATCGAGTCTAGCATGGATTTTGCACTGGAAGGCTACCCTTCCAGTACTAAATACCATACATAGACACACTTTAAAACTTTTCCTACTTTGCATGTGTGCTGCACAGTGCAGCACGCATGCAAAGTCGGAAAAGAAAGGAGAAATAAAAACATTTCTCCTTTTAACACCTCCTTTTAAATGGTGTTATCTTTTGGCACTAAACCCTGTCTACTATTGTGTGTAGATAGGGTTTCACTTCAAAAGGCATGGCTGGTAGCATGGGAACGCCCATGTACCACCCATGTAACGCCCTCATGGCGCTAAGAAATGCAAAGTAGTGCTGCACTGGAAAGTAAATTAGCAAAAAACATTTTGTGCTGGTTTGTGTCTCTTTTGTGACGCTAACCCAGCACAAAATGTTAGTAAATCCACCGCTTAGAGTAACACTTTCTTGTGAACAAAACTAAGCAGTGAAGTCCATTGCACATCCTCCTCACATCATCACACATAAATTGACACCTCCTTTGACCACTACAGCTGAGCTGCTTGCGGTACCAATTCCTAACATTCATCGGTCTCTCCGAACAGACAGTATAAAATTACCAGGCCATTGCAACGTGGCGACTTAAACACCTTTTATCACAACTTGTAAGTTAGAAATCCAACTCCTGTCCTCTGCCTATACAGTACTACCACATTAGTATGCAATCACTCTCAAACAGCACAATGACAGACACCACTGACTCCCTCTCTCAGGGCGGCCATTAGCACTGGTGGTGCCTGGTGCTACAATGACCAACTTGTCCACAGATTCCCTCACTATCATGGTCCACCAGTGCCCCTCATCTCTCCACAGCCCCTCTCTCACATCCATTTTATTTGCTTTATAGTGACACTCATACCACTGTAGGGTGTCCGAGCACTTTACCTCACACACACATTACGCACATTATGCTGAGACAATTAATCATACATGTGTAAATCAGTCTAGGAAATGCTACATAACTCAAAAGAGGATTACACGGTGTAAGAATCACACGTCATCCATACTAGTAGGCGATCATTATGAGCGTTTGACTGGAGAAGCACGAACGCAGAATTTAATACCAACCACAGTGGTTGGGGTTGGCTTTGCTAATAGGAATGCATTTCTACCCAAACAAACCCCTTTTAGCAACATAAGCATAATGAAAGACTGAGGAAAAACATAACATTCTAATCTATACCATGCAGTTTACATGCAGCTGAGCTCTTTGAAGACAGTTTTTAGGTCACTGTTTTATGGGGTGATTGCAACTAATGAACTGCAAGTATCAAAAGGATCTCTGTGACAAAAGCAGTCACCCACTGCACTTTCCACATAAAATACAGTTCCATCTGCATGGTACACATTTTGCAGCCCTCCTGGCCCGCGCCGGAAGCCTAAATTCCTTCCCTGGCAAAGCGGCAGTGCTGCATACAAGGCTGTTTTTAGAACGCCTCATGATCCCTAAGAATATATGTCTTTGTCCCGCAGTCTTTTTTCCAGCAGGGATTCACAACGCGGTCGTTACAACGACTGCGTTGTGATTCCGCATACCATTACTCCGCAAGTCGGAACAACGACATGCGGAGGGGGGGCGCTGGATGTTGGAATAGTATAATTTACTATTCCAACTCCAGTCTGTGCGGACACTAGGGATGGTGTTGGATTTTAAATCCAACGCCTCCCCCCCTCCGCAAGTATGGAGGAATGACTGCGGAATCACAACGCAGTTGTTGTAACGACCGTGTTGTGAATCCCTGCGGGGAAAAAGTTTAGTCATAAACGTTGTTTACCGATCCCCAAAGGGTTTCAGGGAGCTACATATTTATGACGAATGCATTTTAATGCGGTGATGTGAACACCGGTTTTAAAATGCAATGGTCTAACTCCTGTTTCATGATACTTTGCAGGGCTGAATTCTTCAAAAGCGATCGCAGTTTGCAACATGTCCTCATGATGGTCACACACCTTATCTCAGTAATAGAGGTGGGCGAGCCACTGAAAGCTCAAGCCTGGCTGTGGCTCAGCTCAAAGTACTTTTGCAACATCGAGCCCACAGCAGGCCCAGCTTTCATGTGGCTTCTGCCTGCCACCCTCCCGCTACTCAGGATGTGGCGTTGCCGCCAGAGCTGCTGACTTTGGAACTGGGAAACCAGGTTCAAGTCTCTGTGTTGGCTCACCTTCCTGTGTTAAATCACTTTATCTCTCCCTCACTACAACAACATGCATGGGACCTTTTGTAATGTAACTGGTGCTCATGTAAAGCGTTCCAATACCTTTAGCTGCAGTTCATGCTATAGAAAATCTGAAGGAAACTGCATAGAGGTTAAAACATCGTTAACATAACCAAACAAAGACAAAAATATACCCATGTGGTGTCTGATTTGTATCAAAGGAAACCAGAAAACCTGGCAAAATCACAACTTCCCAGCTTAAACTGTGTGATCTTAGGCACATACTTTATTTCACCAAAACTCCTTTTTCGTCATTTTCATGTATGAAAGCACTTTCAAATATGTGAGTTTACAATACTAGCTGTACAAAACTCAATATGTTTTATTTAATAGACTATAATGTTGGCCTATAATAATCTGGGGGCAAGTATAGGGTTTCCATGTCTTGGCTCTCAGTCCACAATTGGCTCATGTTTAAAAACTGTTACTTTTAATACTTCTTAGTGCTTTCTACTAAGGTCAAAGCTTCCACATGTTAAAGAAATACACTTTCTTAAAAAGGCTTTATCATATTTTCATGATGCTTGTTGTATGATTTACATAGCAAACATATTCAGGGCTCGGCTCGTGTACAGGCTCTAGGAGCCAAGCTAGACACTAGGCTCGACTCTGTCTCTTCCTGTTAATTTGTTGGCTCACCCGCCTCTACTCAAGGAGTGGGTGTGCAAACTACGGGAGGACGGCTAGTGAGTGCAACAATCAACTCCTGTCATCCCTGTATAAATTATTTATTTATTTATTTATGCGTTTTTATATAGCACGTATTTTACACGAAGGTGTCAGAGCGCTTTACAATAGAACCAGTTACATTACACAAGGACTTCAGAGTACATGAATTACTCACAAGATACAAAACAAAAACATGAGTCTAAACACAAAAGGAAAACGCTACAATGGTGTTTACGAAAGATGCAATTTAAACTAAGAGTGTAGATATAATCTGCCAGTATTGGCAGGAATTGAGCGCAGAGAATTTAGACATATCATAATGATATTAATTAGCAAAACATTATGGTCTTGGTTGGTTGGTTAGTTCGAAGATAAGTCTAAACAAGCATTGGCATAGCCCATAGGTCTCGCCTTTGGGACCTTATAAGTGTTTAGTTATCCAGCACAATATCCTTGGTGCAACAACATCAAGTGTTGCATGGCTAAACACTTATAAGGTCCCGAAGGCGAGACCTATTGGCTATGCCAATGCTTGTTTTGAAACGCCTTTGGGTGTTTCTGCATGGGGCAGGGCCTAGCAAAATGCTTGTGAATACACAGAGTAACAGGTTGTGACGTTTCCACGCATTTTTCTTTTCAGTCTCATCCTGTGCTGCCCTTTACCCAAAAATATTAATGTGCAATTCCGACATACTGGAATATTATGCACCACATAGAGTGCACGTCACGATTCTACAAAAAGTCATTTATCGTGATTCTTGGAGTCAGTATGTAAACTTTACAGTCAAAGATGCTTTTGTGTTTGCCTCAGTTATGTTTAGTTGCGCCAAAACTTTTAGGCAAGGGGCTTTCAGGCGCTTGAAGGGTTGTACGAAGATGAAAAGGTCGCTTGGCGAAGAGCGAAGCAGTGGGCGCAGACTGTTAGGTAAAATGAAATTATTTTTGTTTTTTGTTTTTTAAAGCGCGAAATAGACCCGAAGATATCAGGTATTGGAGCGCTTTACATGAGCACCAGTTTCGTTACACAAGGACACATACATTTTTTGTTAGACACGGGGAGGCGAATGCTAAAATTGCGTCTCTTTATGGGTCGTGACTAACATTGTTGATTTATGTTTGACAACTCCCTGCGTCGTCCGAGGTCGCCACTGTTCTGTACACAAGTTTGCATCGCATAACAAAAATACAACGTAGGAAGTCCGCTGAAAATACAGCTAGGACTTAAGTGAATTGATCATTTTGAGGGGGTTTCCAAGCGTCTTTACTGACATTTAAGGAGAAAGATGTTTAGTTTCAGTCTGGTGGAATTGATATAAGTATATTATTGGGGTTTAAGTCCCAGCTGGGGACTGGTAGTGGTAGGTCGAACTGCAGGGTCTGCTCTTTAGTAGAGGTGGTGACGTTGAGTGCCCAGTGCGAGTTCCCGGCTGTTTGCCTTCCCAGAGCTGCTGTTTTTTTGTTTCTTTACTTGTGGATGCATCATAACTCATTGGAGGAATAGATCCTCTGTTCGTCTTGTGGGCCAGCCCCAGGCAGATTTCCATCTGGTCATGTGGCGGCCACCAGCAGGAATATTGCAGTTCACTGCGCCCGCCCGATGACCCTTCCTAGGCTGTGTGTATTTTGTGATTATTACTACATAAACATAAGTCTGCAAGAACACGCTCACTCCCAGTGCAACAGCTTGGCGCTGATAAGAGGTCTATTGTTACTCAACTCGGTGTCGCGCATTTTATCAACCTTAGATGGATGAATGGCTGAGTGGACCACTTTGAGTTTGCAATCTGTGACCACTCGGCCAAACAGATACGCCTAGAAGAGAAGCATTATTAGTCTGTGGATCTACACAGTGTCGTATGCAATATAAGTGGACGCTGAGAACGTTTGTGGCCTTAAAGTCCGCAAGGCTTAGTACTTAGCCAAGGTATATTAGCGTGAATAAAATTCAACCAATACACTAGAAGCCGGAGGTCAACCAAGGGAGGACGGGAAGGGAGGGGGTAAACAAAGGCAAGAGCGAGTGAGAGGATATAATACACCCGCCTCTGAAATAGAATAATATACATCTGCAATAAATAAATAAATACCTGCTTGTTTCTTAGAAGTACCGGTACTGTCCAATTAGAAGTATCACGTTTTTCTCTAGAAGAGCCGGTACTCTCCCTCTCCGTGCGGCCGCGAAAGTGAAAGTGATCACGATCGTCTTCAAACATCAAAGCGGTGCACATGCACTGTAGCTCTAAGCTGGCCATGATAGCACTTTTTTGAGCCCTCACAAAAAGTCTTGCCAGACCAGCGCACGCGCTGGGTCAGGCGAGACCTAAAAACATCCAAGGTCACCAGCCGCTAGTCCTGTCCCCACGGTCGCGCTACACAGGGGGGAGCAAACCAGGCTGTAGTCAACTTGTCCCAGGCAGTTGAGTGTTGCAGGCTGGGGGAAGCTGAATCGAAGAGGTGGAGAGTCAGCAGCAGCCCGTCTCCGAAGTTGGTCCCAGCTCAAGTTCATCCCTTTCCTGTGGGATGGGGACTCGCCTCTCCCCAGTGGGAAACGGGAAGAACAGGGGAAACAGTGCCGGTGGCCGCCTGCAGGCACTCAGCAGGCAGCAGAGGAGGGTGTCAGCAGGCTCTCCCACTCCATCTAAATACAGCTTAGGTGTGAGTCTGAAAGCCATGCATTGCCTTCTGTCACTCACCTGAGTTGAAGGACAACCTCTCACCGTCCAAGGACATAGATGTTATGGATCTGGGAAAGCAGAGCAGATGACGACAGACACAGGTATACTACTGAACTATTCTTGACTATCCTACCTGCATTTCTTTGACACATCTTTCTCTCCTTCTAGTGTTGTATTGCATTGGCATGTGACAGTCCTCATCCCTACACTTCCTGTTCTATCCTTGGGGCAGGAAGTGGTGTGCTGTGTCCCAGCTTTGGACCAGGCAGGATGGCTGATGGGCTTTAATGTCCTTATCTCTGAGGCCGGATATTCAAGCACTACTGAGTTATAGCGACAATATTATATGTATGTGTTGTAATTTCTTCTGTCCTTTCCTCTGTGTCTTCAGCTCTTCGTCAGGATGGGGATCCCAGCCTGCTGTCAACATCAACTGCCTCTCCAAGAATGCTGCATCCCTTTAGAATCTCAAGAGAGAATTCCACAGCAAACAATCCATCCCCACGAGACACAGAGGAAAGTACAGAAGAACTTACAACATATCCCCTATCATTATAACAAAAATAAAAATAATTCATACAATAATGTACATAACAACAATGCTGAAATAGAAGAGATGAGAAAATAACATGACACTAACCACAAACCTAAAGGCTAAGCAGAAAAACAAATAAAGCATAACAAAATCAATAAAACAATGAGGTACCAGACATAACTTCCAAGTCATAACAAAATCTATAGACTTTTCTGGTACGTGACAAAACTTAAGGTACAAGGCATACCTCCTTTCAAGTCATAACAAAATCTTTAAATCTTTCTGGTACATGACGTAACCTTGGTTGTCTAAGAACAGAAGAACTAAGACCACCACCCGCACCCTTTTCCTTAACAACAGATGGTTAGACATGCTTTAGATCCAAATTATCACAGAAGATATCATTTATTTTATTATACAAAGCTAATCTCCTGTAATTCCATTTTTGTCCATTCTCTAAAAGAACATGCCATTTATGAACTTCTTTCACCTCCATGGGGTCAGAAAACTGGTTTGGACCATGCTCTGTCCTACCCCATTTCACTTTGATTAAATTGCCAACCTCAATGTTACCAAAACGTTCTGTCTTAGCAGCGCTTGTACTACATTCATACATCCAATGAGGTGTCAATTTAGTGTTAGGTGACCTTCCTCTCATCCTTTTAAATGGTGACACTATGCACTGTAGTGTTGTGAGCCCAAACTATGTCCTGTACACACTTTTGAACATTCTGCCCTCCCTGCATAGCCATTTGAATAGCACCCTTGATAACCCTGTTCATACGTTCTACCATACAATTTCCCTGAGGGCTGCACAAGGAAGTACACATATGCCTTATGCCATTATTCATGAGAAAGCTACGCATGATGTGAGAAGTTAATTGTGTACCATTGTCTGTGACCAAAGTGTGTGGAAAACCTTCTCTCTTAAAAATAGAACATAACCTCTCAATAACTGTGGTGGTGGTAATGTTTCGTAAAAATTCCACTTCAAGCCACCTAGAGAAACATTCACTATCACCATGGCAAAATGTTTATCACCAGGAATAAAATCCAAAGGTCCAATAAAATCATGACACACCTTTTGCCAAGGTGTGCCACCACTGTTACTAGAAATAGAACCCATGCTTTGCAAACCAACCTTCAATCGCTTTTCACTCTCTCTACAAAGAGAACAACTTTCCACCCAAACCCTGACATCTTCGTCAAGACCTGGCCACCAAAAATTGTGCTTAAACCATTTCACAGTGATAGTTTGACCTAAATGCCCTTCATGAGCCAGCATGAACAATTTCTTTCTAAGTGTCCTAGGAGGAATAAACCTCTCACCTCTCAAAACCAAATCATCCAAAACACCAATATTCAGTTCCTCTTGCAATTCAACATAGGTACATAAAGAAGGTTTAACAAGCCCCTCACGCTTCCAACCTGACTGATGGAGTTGACTAATTCCAAGTAGTCAGAATCATCAATGGCAGCTTGATGCCAATCATCTGTGGAATTGGATTAAAACTCGTCCACACAAGCATCTTCAATACTAGCTACCATGCAGACCATTTCTTCATCAGAATCCATATGCTCATTCCCTACCAAAGGAAGTCTCGATAAACAGTCCGCTTGGACATTTTTCTAGCCAGATATACATCTGAGTTTATACGTAAATTCCTGTAATTTAGCTGCAAATCTCATCAAACGAGGTGAACCCTTACTAGCACCCCCTGGACTGAGAATTCTAATCAGCGGTTTGTGGTCAGTCCTAGTGTGAAGTGATTTCCCCATGCATACGTACGAAAATAGTGTACACCCCATGCTGCAGCTAAAGCCTCACGCTCAATAACAGCATAATTACCCTCAGAGCTGCTGAGTGTACGTGAAGCAAAAGCTACAGGTTTTTCCACACCATATTTAGTTTGCGACAAAATACCCTCAACACCATGACCACTGGCATCTACTGGGATAAAGGTATCCCTGCCAGGTTTGAATGGGGTGAGAATACCAGCACCAATAATTTAATCTTTTATGTTCTGAAAAGCATCAGCTTGCGGAGTGTCCCATGAAAACGGTGCACCTTTCCTTAACAACTGCCTCAGCGCCTCTGTCTTATGTGCAAAATTATTAACAAACTTAGAATAGTATTCTATCAGTCCCATAAAGGATTTCAATTGCTCCTTTGTAGACGGTGTGGCTGCACCTCTGATAGCTTTCAACAGATCTTCCTTAGGTTGTACACCCCCTTCAGAAATAGTGTATCCTAAGTAATCCACCTCTTTCATAAGAAATAAACACTTATCTTTTCTGAACGTGAGACCAGCATTCTGTAACAAACCTAAAACCTTGTCTAATGTGACATTGTGTTCAGCTTCATTTTTACCAGTGATGAGAATGTCATCTTGAAAATAATGAATATTCGTGATACCTTTAAGTTATTGATGCATCATGCGTTGGAACACGCTGGCGGCTGAAGCAAGGCCGAACGGAAGCCTCTTAAATTGAAACACTCCCTCCATGGTGAGAAAAGCTATTAAACTCCTAGTGTTGGGATGCAAGACAACCTGATGATAAGCTGATCTTCGTTCGAGCTTGGTATAAAACGTAGCTTTATCCATTAGGGGGACCATTTCCGAAATATTTGGAAGGGGAAAACTATCGACAACAATGTTCTGATTTAGTGACCTGAGGTCCACACAGAAACGAAGTTTGCCATCCTTTTTTTTTGTGACCACTATCGGAGAAATGCAAAAAGAACTATTGTGTGTTTCACTATCGGAGAAAGCCACTCCAAGACCTCAACTTGTTCAATAATGTCTTGCTTTTGCATATCATTTAACATCTCTTTAACCTCATCACGGACAGAAATAGGTATTTTCCATAGAGGATGTCTGACAGGATTGGCATCCTTCTTAAGTTTGATTTCATGTGTGTACCCCACCAACTTTCCTTAATTAAGACGAAAAATGTCATCATATTTAGACAAGACAGAGTCAAGACTAGGATAATCCTCAACTACTAATACATGTTCTGGAGACCTAGGATCAATGATGACATGTAGATCATGTTGTTGCACCCAACCAAGAATAGCAGGGCCATCAATGGAAACATACACTTTGCCAATGGCAGTTCTACCCTTAAATTCAAATTTTGTTTCCATGACTCCTTTTATATCCATAGCTTCACCACTGTATCCCTTTGGAGAAATGCCACTGTTAGTCAAAGTAACATTAGGCCAACATTCTTTGAAAATGTGAAACTGAATAATAATAAGCATGGAGCCTGGGTCAACCATAAGAGATATAGAGACTCAATTCAAAATAAAAATAGCTTTAGGTCTCTTTAAGATACCAGGATGATTATCTTCAATACAAAGAGACATTTCAGGTGAAACACACTCATCATCTATAAAAGCAACTCTATTCCTACTAGGAATTTTACAGACAGTGCTCAAATGACCTCTCCTACCACATTTTCTGCAAGACTTAGCTCTAGCATAGCAACCAGCAAAGTCTGCAGCATGATTCATACTGCCACACCTATAGCAACCTGTAAATTTGCTTTTGTTGTCAGTAGGTCCCTTTGGTTTGAATTTCGTGAGTTGCTTATTCTTGCTATCACTGCCTGAAGAAGCATCTTTCTTCATTACCACATTTACTGTATCGTCTTTCTTTAGTTTCAAAGAATGCATTTCTTGCATACATTTGCCAGATTCTTCAACTACCTTGGCAATGGTAATAGCTTCAAGAAAACGTAGGATGGCTGCCCATAGTTTTTCCTGCATTCTTTTATTTTTGCATTGCACAATTAATTGATCTCTGATTAATTGATCAGTCATGGTGCCAAAGTCACATTTCAGAGCAAGTTCCCTTAGACGGGTAACCATTTGATCCACAGTTTCTTTTTCCTTTTGCGGTATTGTATAACATTTGTGGCGTTGCATGATGATATTAATCTGTTTACCAAAATATTTAGCAAGCCTTTGTTTGGCCTCAACATAAGGATTGTCAATAGGCTCACCATCAGCACCAATGATCTCAGGAAGAAATTTAAAAGCATGTTGACCAGCTTTTCCTAAAGAACCTGACTGAATGGAGTTGACTAATTCCAAGTAGTCAGAATCATCAATGGCAGCTTGATTCCAACCATCTGTGGAATTGGATTAAAACTCGTCCACACAAGCATCTTCAATACTAGCTACCATGCAGACCATTTCTTCATCAGACTCCATATGCTCATTCCCTACCAAAGGAAGTCTCGATAAACAGTCCGCTTGGACATTTTTCTAGCCAGATATACATCTGAGTTTATACGTAAATTCCTGTAATTTAGCTGCAAATCTCATCAAACGAGGTGAACCCTTACTAGCACCCCCTGGACTGAGAATTCTAATCAGCGGTTTGTGGTCAGTCCTAGTGTGAAGTGATTTCCCCATGCATACGTACGAAAATAGTGTACACCCCATGCTGCAGCTAAAGCCTCACGCTCAATAACAGCATAATTTCGCTCAGAGCTGCTGAGTGTACGTGAAGCAAAAGCTACAGGTTTTTCCACACCATATTTAGTTTGCGACAAGATACCCTCAACACCATGACCACTGGCATCTACTGGGATAAAGGTATTCCTGCCAGGTTTGAATGGGGTGAGAATACCAGCACCAATAATTTAATCTTTTATGTTCTGAAAAGCATCAGCTTGCGGAGTGTCCCATGAAAACGGTGCACCTTTCCTTAACAACTGCCTCAGCGCCTCTGTCTTATGTGCAAAATTATTAACAAACTTAGAATAGTATTCTATCAGTCCCATAAAGGATTTCAATTGCTCCTTTGTAGACGGTGTGGCTGCACCTCTGATAGCTTTCAACAGATCTTCCTTAGGTTGTACACCCCCTTCAGAAATAGTGTATCCTAAGTAATCCACCTCTTTCATAAGAAATAAACACTTATCTTTTCCTAACGTGAGACCAGCATTCTGTAACAAACCTAACACCTTATCTAATGTGACATTGTGTTCAGCTTCATTTTTACCAGTGATGAGAATGTCATCTTGAAAATAATGAATATTCGTGATACCTTTAAGTTGTTGATGCATCATTCGTTGGAACACGCTGGCGGCTGAAGCAAGGCCGAACGGAAGCCTCTTAAATTGAAACACTCCCTCCATGGTGAGAAAAGCTATTAAACTCCTAGTGTTGAGATGCAAGACAACCTGATGATAAGCTGATCTTCGTTCGAGCTTGGTATAAAACGTAGCTTTATCCATTAGGGGGACCATTTCCGAAATATTTGGAAGGGGAAAACTATCGACAACAATGTTCTGATTTAGTGACCTGAGGTCCACACAGAAACGAAGTTTGCCATCCTTTTTTTTTGTGACCACTATCGGAGAAATGCAAAAAGAACTATTGTGTGTTTCACTATCGGAGAAAGCCACTCCAAGACCTCAACTTGTTCAATAATGTCTTGCTTTTGCATATCATTTAACATCTCTATAACCTCATCACGGACAGAAATAGGTATTTTCCATAGAGGATGTCTGACAGGATTGGCATCCTTCTTAAGTTTGATTTCATGTGTGTACCCCACCAACTTTCCTTAATTAAGACGAAAAATGTCATCATATTTAGACAAGACAGAGTCAAGACTAGGATAATCCTCAACTACTAATACATGTTCTGGAGACCTAGGATCAATGATGACATGTAGATCATGTTGTTGCACCCAACCAAGAATAGCAGGGCCATCAATGGAAACATACACTTTGCCAATGGCACTTCTACCCTTAAATTCAAATTTTGTTTCCATGACTCCTTTTATATCCATAGCTTCACCACTGTATCCCTTTGGAGAAATGCCACTGTTAGTCAAAGTAACATTAGGCCAACATTCTTTGAAAATGTGAAACTGAATAATAATAAGCATGGAGCCTGGGTCAACCATAAGAGATATAGAGACTCAATTCAAAATAAAAATAGCTTTAGGTCTCTTTAAGATACCAGGATGATTATCTTCAATACAAAGAGACATTTCAGGTGAAACACACTAATCATCTATAAAAGCAACTCTATTCCTACTAGGAATTTTACAGACAGTGCTCAAATGACCTCTTCTACCACATTTTCTGCAAGACTTATCTCTAGCATAGCAACCAGCAAAGTCTGCAGCATGATTCATACTGCCACACCTATAGCAACCTGTAAATTTGCTTTTGTTGTCAGTAGGTCCCTTTGGTTTGAATTTCGTGAGTTGCTTATTCTTGCTATCACTGCCTGAAGAAGCATCTTTCTCTCGGGCGTGGCCAAGCCGCGAGCTAAGATGGCCGCCCGGCGCTGAAGCTCCGCCGTCAGCCCGGCGCTAAAGCTCTTTTCCTCGCCCTCCTGATGCGGGCGCAGGACTCCTGACGCCGCCGCTGGTTCTCCTGTGGCCCCGGAGCGAGCCAGGATGTGGACCGGGCCGATCGCAGCGTTGGAGCGACCGGAGGAGGACGCATCACCATAGGGCCCAAGATGGCGGGCTGACTCAGACTTCGCAGCCGCGAGTGCGTGGACGGCGGCTGACCGGGAGACAGGTACCCGGGGGGGCGGAGGGAGGGGCGTTGAGCGCCAGGGTGCGGGTTGGCGGGTGTCTGCGGTTCTCCCTGCGCCGCTGCGGGCCGGGGGGCGACCGGGCGCCCGGCTCTTGCCCGGCGCGCCGGGCGCTACCTCGATCGTTTTCTCCTCCCTTGGTCCCCGGGCTGCTGGGTCGGGGGGCCGGTGACGGGTGGCGGGTTGGCCCGCTGGCGGTGGGGGGGGGCGGGTTGGACGCTTCACTGGGCCGGTGCTCGGGCTGTCTCCGCCTCTGTCTTTGGGCCCTCTCTGAGGGTGTCCTGTGCTCTGCGGCCTGGTCGGGCTGTCCTCCCTCGCACTTCCTTGTTACTCCGGAGCTCGGCTGCTGGTTGCCTCTCTATGGTCCCCCCTCCTCCCATTCTGGACCCCACTTGCTGCATCTGGTGATGGCCTTGGCCTGCTACACAGTATAGTCGGGTCGGCTCCGGCGTCCGGTGGGCGCTGCAACTCCTGGGGACCTGAGCGGCTTGGCGACAGATTGAACTAACCTGCCGGACTGTTGCTGCAGCATAACTGGGCCAACTCTGCGCTACAGGCAGCGGACTGGTGGCCGCCCGACGGTCGGGGTCATGGGTCGCAGGGACCCCAAGCAGAAAACATTGCCTTTCGAGAAACTACCTGAGCAGCCGGCGGAGAATCGCCCTGATATGCCGGGTCCAGCCGATGGAGTGTCCGGTGGCCTGGCGGCCCGTGCCCCATCCCCGGACTGGCTGCAGGAGATGCGTGCCGGCTTCAGGGCCTTGGATGGCCGCTTCGATGCCCTGGATAGGACGCTTGAAACCATGGGGGCTAAGATCCAGGCTCACGACAAGCGTTTGGGGGAGGCCGAGGTCCGGATCTCTGCCGTTGAGGACAGATCAGTGCATGAGTCCAAGCGGGTAGACAAGTTGGAGCGCATATTGAAAGAAGTGGCCATCAAGAACGAGGATTTGGAATCGCGCAGTCGGCGCAACAACGTGCGGATCACTGGGGTGCCGGAATCCACGGCCACGGGCCGACTTGACGTTTTTGTGGAACAACTGTTGGCTGACATTTTTGGGAGAGAATCCTTCACTCCGGGCTTTGTGGTAGAAAGAGCTCATCGCTCCCTGGGGCCGCGACCTAACCCGGGGCTCCCGCCTCGCCCGCTTAATGCCCGTGTCATGAACTTTCGGGACCGTGATACTGCCCTGCGGCTTGCCAGAGAGAGTTGGGAACTGCCGCACGTTTGCGTGGTTTCGCTGGGTGGGGGGAGGGGGGTGGGGATATGCAAGTTTGATCTTCATGACTTGGCTGTGTGTGAGCTGTTTTCATTGATACACGGGGATGCTGCGTCTTTCTTGCTCCCACTACGAACAGCTTGGCATCGATGGCCCAGATAGGTTTGAATGAAGCTCCTGTCAATCTATCATTAATGACTTGGAATGTCCGTGGCCTAAACAATCAGCGTAAATGCAAACAGATACTACATTACCTAAATCGGCATAGGATTGACATTGCTTTTCTTCAAGAGACGCACCTACACTCCTCGGGGGATGCCCGCTTTGCGGCTTCCTGGGGCGCTCACCGCTATTTTTCCAATTTCAGCAACTATGCTAGAGGCACAGCGGTGCTGATTCATAAGAGGATCCCGTTTCACTGCCAGACATTCCTGGGGACAGGGAGGGGCGCTACTGCATAGTGAGAGGGGTGCTGATGGGCCATGTGGTTGCTCTGGTATGTGTATATGCTCCTAACACTGATTCCCCGGATTTTTTCCATGCGCTTGCGGCCCAGCTAGCATCCCTTGCGCCCGCGGATATCCTGCTTGGCGGCGACCTCAACTTGCTACTGAATGTGGGGCTCGACAGCACCTCTGGGGCCACTGATTCCAAGCCTAGGGCGAGGCGCGCACTCCTGGACCTCTGCAGTCGTTTCTCTGTGACTGACATTTGGCGCAGGCGCAACCCGGGCACCACTGACTACACGCACTTCTCTGGACAACACAACACTTGGACCAGGATTGACTACTGGCTCCTATCCCCGGCCCTGTCCCTCTGGTTCAGCGCATTGAAAACCTTCCCTAGAACATACTCTGACCATTCTCCTGTTGCACTAGGTTTAGACGTTCCTCGCCCGGAGGGATTTGAGCGGCAGTGGCGTTTCCCCGGAAGGGCGCTTTTGGATGACCTCTTTGTCCATGAGGTGTCTGCAGCGATAGAAGACTACTTTACAATAAATACTGGCTCGGTGGACTCGTGGGCAGTACTCTGGGAGGGGTTCAAGGCCTATATCAGAGGGGTCTGCATTGCAAAACAGGCTGGGGTCCTGAGGGCACTGCGCACAACAATCACACACTTAGAGACGCAGCTGGACGCTATTGATGTTGAGGCGCGACGGTCGCCCACCGACGAGGTGTTTGCCAGGCGCTTGCGCCTACTGTCGGACTTTCGGGAGGCCGCGGACAAGGAGATCCTCTATCTGGGAAAATACTGTGTGGCTCGGCGGTATGGGGAGGGGGATCGGCCGGGGCGGACGCTCGCGCAAGCTCTGAGACCGCCGTATAGTAAGTCCCTAATAGCCGAAGTGAAGGGTGTGGACGGTGCGCTCCGCACAACGCCCGCTGAGATTCGGGACAAATTTCTGGCCTACTTCACTGAGTTATATACCTCCAGGTTGGGTGACTCCACGGCCTCTCGTGATGCCTACCTATCAGAAATTGCTCTTGTGTTCCTGGATAGGGGCATGCAGGAGTTTATGGCGGAGCCCATAACGGTGACGGAGGTGCGGGGGGCGATTAAAGTGCTTCGGAGCTCTTCTGCCCCGGGCCTTGATGGCTTCTCCGGGGATTTCTACAAGGCCTTCTCGGATCTGCTGGCGCCTAAGCTCATAGAGGTCTATGCGGAGGCGTTGGAGCGTGGTTCCCTCCGGCTACTCTTGGAGAGGCGGTCGTGGTGTTGCTCCCGAAACCAAACAAGGACCCGTTCTTGTGTGGGTCGTATAGACCCCTCTCCCTCTTAAACACCGACTATAAGATTTTGGCCAAAATAGTGGCCAACAGACTCTCCCAACTGATGGAATTCATTATATCGCCCGTGCAATCGGGCTTTGTCCCCCGCCGCTCGAAGTCGCTGAATTTGCAGACGTTGTTCACTGTTCTGCACAGAATTAACCCGGCCACACCTGCTGCTGCGATCCTCCTTGATACCGAAAAGGCATTTGATTCCTTAGAATGGCCTTTCTTTCTTGCCGTTATGGAGCGCATGGGCATGCCGGCGAATTTCCTGGCTACTACTCGGCTCCTCTATAGCCGCCCCACGGCCCGCCTGCGTATCAACGGTACGTTATCATGCCCATTCTCTCTAACACGCGGCACGCGGCAGGGTTGTCCGCTTTCCCCGCTCTTGTTCATTTTAGCTATGGACCCCCTGATTCGGCATTTCCAGGAATGGCACCTCCACAGAGGTCTCCAGTTCCGGACGGGCCCATTGCTTGCCTCCCTTTATGCAGATGACACTATCCTGTATGTGAGAGAGCCGCATATTATTCTTGCCCCCCTGATTCGGGAGATTCTGCACTTCGGTGGCCACTCGGGACTGGGCATAAACTGGCATAAGTCCATCATATTCCCTTTGACTAGCGGCACCTCCCCATGGCAGTGTGAGTTCCCATTGGAGTGGTGCTCGGACTCGGTACGTTACTTGGGCATTCAGATACATTTGAGCACGGACGAAATCATACGCCTCAATGATGGCCGCGCGATTGCGAGGCTGGAGACGCAGGTGGAGGGGTGGTTGCGCCTCCCGCTCTCCATGTCGGCCAGAATAGCCATCATAAAAATGGTAGTGCTCCCCAAATTATTATATCTCTTTAATAACATCCCTGTTCCTCTCACCCGGTCCTTTTTTTCCACCCTGAGGTCCCTCCTGATCCGACTGGTCTGGGGAGGGAGGCACCCCCGGATCCGCTGGAGGACTCTTACACTTCCGCAGGATAGGGGAGGCCTTGGTGTACCTGATTTGTATTTATACTACCTGGTCACGCAGTGCTCTCATGCCTATGCCTGGTATCATCCGGACGCTCGGATCCCGTTTCTTCGCCCAGAGGCGGACTTTGTTCTCCCGAGTCAGTTGGCGGCCATTTTGCCCAAGGGTGTCCCCAGAAGCCCAGTGGATATTCAAACGGTATCCACTACCAGCTGGGCCTGGAAGAAACTTTTGAGCTACTTAGCCCACCCTCGCCTATATTCCTCTTCTCTCCCTATTCGCAACCCTGGGTTGCTACCGGGCACGGATGAGGCTATTGTGCAGCGCACGTTAAGTAAATTTAACCTCACCAAGATGGGGGATTTATCCTCTGGAGGGCACATATTCTCGACATCGGAGGAGGCGCGGTTCAGCGAGGCTACATTCATGGATAGGTTTGTTCTTCGCCGACTCTATTGCGCGGCCAGGGCGGTAATTGAGGGTTTCTCCCTTGAGCCCGCTTCCTTTGAACCCCTTACCATCCTTATTGATAACGATACGGGGGCCCATATTGTCTCGAGGCTGTACAAGGCGTGTGCGGCTTTGCTCCCTAGTACGGATGACCGGGCGCGGGCGGAGTGGGAGACGGACTTGGGTAGGCCTATCACGGACGAACAGTGGACGGCTTGCTGTAAGGTTACTGCTACGGTGTCACTGAACAGTCGCCACAAACTCCTTCACTATAAATTCCTGCCCCGTTGGTACATGACCCCAGATAGACTCCATTCGATTGACCCAGCACGGCCACACCTCTGCTGGAAGTGCTCGGCACCACATGCTGACTTTGCGCACTTGTCCTGGACTTGTCCGAGACTGCAATCGTTCTGGACACAGGTTTACAAGGTCCTGGAGGACATGTTAGGGCTTACGCTTGTTCCTACTCCTGAGGTTGCGTTGTTGGGCTACACGGCAAATTTCCCTAAGAAGGTTTGTAGGCTGGCCTCTATGGGTCTACTGCTTGCCAAGCGTGAAGTCGCCAGGCGCTGGGGGGATAGACTGGCTCCTACGGCCAAGTCGTGGCTCACTGCCATGGCTTTCTGCAGCACGAACAGCGAACTCTACTCTGTTCTCCTCCCCACGGTGGCGCGCCCTAGGGACATCTGGGGCCCTTATAAAACATACATCGCAGGTCTGCCCAATTCCCCCCCCATCGCACTTACATTCCGGTATAGTCCCAACGGGAGTGGGGTAGGCGGTACGGCGCGGGCGTTGCGTGGGTGGTGTAGCCATGAGATGGATGGGATGGTGTGGTCCGCAGCGCGTTTGGTTTGGGAGGGTGGATGGCACGGACGTCGAGCGGGGTTGAGGTGTGCACGGAGAGATGGGGTGGTTATGGGCCCTGGGTGTGGATTATTGGTATCAGCTTCCCCTGTTTCAAGTCGGGCAAATGTTGATGATGGGTTGATAGATGGGGTCCTGATGTCTAATGCCATAATTACTTTGTACGTTTTGTCTGAGAGCTGGAATTGTCGTGGTGTATCTACACACTTTGTCACTGTGGAACGCACAGCCATCATTTCTGTACTGTTTCCTTTTGCAAATTTAAATAAAGTTTAAGAAAAAAAAAAAAAAAGAAGCATCTTTCTTCATTACCACATTTACTGTATCGTCTTTCTTTAGTTTCAAATAATGCATTTCTTGCATACATTTGCCAGATTCTTCAACTACCTTGGCAATGGTAATAGCTTCAAGAAAACGTAGGATGGCTGCCCATAGTTTTTCCTGCATTCTTTTATTTTTGCATTGCACAATTAATTGATCTCTGATTAATTGATCAGTCATGGTGCCAAAGTCACATTTCAGAGCAAGTTCCCTTAGACGGGTAACCATTTGATCCACAGTTTCTTTTTCCTTTTGAGGTAATGTATAATATTTGTGGCGTTGCATGATGATATTAATCTGTTTACCAAAATATTTAGCAAGCCTTTGTTTGGCCTCAACATAAGGATTGTCAATAGGCTCACCATCAGCACCAATGATCTCAGGAAGAAATTTAAAAGCATGTTGACCAGCTTTTCCTAAAGAATTTAATAAAATAGCTCTCTTCCTGGATGCTCGAAACCTAAGACCATCAATGGCTTCTAAATAATTTTCAAAAATACCAATCCATTCTTCCCATTCTATGGGAGGTGCATCTCCTTCAGATAAAAACGGTGGTGGGGGAGAAATCGTCTGGTTGGCAGCCATAGTGAGTGAGCAAACAAAACAATTCACATAAACAAAAGAAAATGAGAAAAGAAGTAGAAAGCACTGTGTAAATATTGTACAAATGTGGTGAAAATTATAATGCAACTTGAAGTGTGATCGACCAATAAGGTGTGCAGATCACCGTAAATAAATGCTAGAATTGTAAACTTCTAGCGAAGAACAGGTGTAATCAACCCAAAACGTGATCTGCGAATCAGGTGTGCAGATGACCGTGTAAATATTGTAAAACAAAATGTAATTCACAAATCAAAGTAGTTTGAAATATTATCTGCCAATAAGGTGTGCAGATCACCGTATATGAATTGTAGGAAACCAAAATTGTAAAGATTCCTGCGAAAAACCAACAGTGCTGTCAGGACGTGATCTGCCAAGAAGGTGTGCAGATCACCGTGTAATAATGTATTCAGCTATGAGAACAATGCGTACAATTCAAGGCGTGCCAGCTGACTGTCCAACCAAAGAGACGATGTGTTGAAAATGCCATGTAAAATCACAACGTTGCCGCTCGTGTTGACACTGGCCAAAGCACAGCATGTAATCCCAATCCTAATTTTGCACATAAGACAGAGGCGCTGAGGCAGTTGTTAAGGAAAGGTGCACCGTTTTCATGGGACACTCCGCAAGCTGCTTTTCAGAACATAAAAGATGAAATTATTGGTGCTGGTATTCTCACCCCATTCGAACCTGGCAGGGATACCTTTATCACAGTAGATGCCAGTGGTCATGGTGTTGGGGCTGTCTTGTCACAAACTAAATATGGTGTGGAAAAACTTGTCGTTTTTGCTTCACGTACTCAGCAGCTCTGAGCGAAATTATGTTGTTATTGAGCGTGAGGCTTTAGCTGCAGCATGGGGTGTACACTATTTTCGTACGTATGTATGGGGAAATCACTTCACACTTAGGACTGACCACAAACCGCTGATTAGAATTCTCAGTCCAGGGGGTGCTAGTAAGCGTTCACCTCATTTGATGAGATTTGCAGCTAAATTACAGGAATTTACGTATAAACTCAAATATATATCTGGCTGGAAAAATGTCCAAGTGGACCGTTTATCGAGACTTCCTTTGGTAGTGAAAGAGCATATGGATTCTGATGGGGAAATGGTCTGCATGGTAGCTAGTATTGAAGATGCTTGTGTGGACAAGTTTAAATCCATTTCCAAAGATGAGTGGCATCAAGCTGCCATTAATGATTTTGACTACTTGGACTTATTCAACTCCATTCGGTCAGGTTGGAAGCATGAGGGGCTTTTTAAACCTTATTTACGTACCTATGTTAAATTGCAAGAAGAACTGAACATTAGTGTGTTGGACGATTTGGTTTTGAGAGGTGAGAGGTTTATTCCTCCTAGGACACTTAGAAAGAAATTGTTCATGCTGGCTCATGAAGGGCATTTAGGTCAGACTATCACTGTGAAACGGCTTTAGCACAATTTTTGGTGGCCAGGTCTTGACGAAGATGTCAGGGTTTGGATGGAAAGTTGTTCTCTTTGTAGAGAGAGTGAAAAGCGATTGAAGGTTGGTTTGCAAAGCATGGGTTCTATTTCTATTAACAGTGATGGCACACCTTGGGAAAAGGTGTGTCTTGATTTTAATGGACCTTTGGATTTCATTCCTGGTGATAAATATTTTGCCATGGTGATAGTGGATGTTTTCTCTAGGTGGCTTGAAGTGGAATTTTTACGGAACATTACCACCACCATAGTTATTGAGAGTGTATGTTCTATTTTTAAGAGAGAAGGTTTTCCACACACTTTGGTCACAGACAATGGTAAACAAAGCGGTACAAAAGGGGGTGGTGATGGACGGAGCATCAGAACCAATCAAACACTCACACCCAGTCAACAGATCTGGGTTTGATCCATCACCGTTCTTTAGCCCACTCTGCCACCCCAGTTCAGACATGGCCATATGCAAATCAGTCTGACCCTGTGCCTCATGGGAACAGTCCAGCCCGAACTGCCAAGCCATGTCTTCCCTGGACCGGAAACAAGCTTCCTAGGACCGGTTTCTGGCATTTCAGCCGTCTTCAGCCAGGCTTGCTTGAATCCAGTGGCAAAGTGAGCAAGGGACTCACGTCTGAGCATACCCTGACAACTCATGCTCTCCATGCCACTGGAATCAAGCTATCCTGGCTGAAGAGGGGTGAAACCCCGAAACCGGTCCTAGGATGCTTGGTTCCAGTCCAGGGAGGACCTGGCTTGGCAGTTCGGGCTGGACTGTTCCCATGAGGCACAGGGTCAAGACTGATTTGCATATGGCCATGTCTGAACTGGGGAGGCGTGGTGAGCAAAATAAGGATGGATTAAACCCGGATCTGTGAGTGGGGGTGAATGTTTTGCCAATGTTCAACATTCCGTCCATCATCTTGTGTGTTTTGCTGTTCGCCCTATGTGGGACGGGTATGCCCAGATGTGGGTCCCGTGCTCACTACGCCACTGGAGTCAAGCTTTCCTGGCTGAAGTGTGGTAAATAATTTAATTACCGGGACTTAATTTGATACAGAAACATAATAAATTAGCTCAGTAAATAAGAGGCAGAATCCGTGGTATTAGAGGTTCGGAATGGGCTTTATTCCAATGGTCGATTATAATCGGTTGCTCCAAGTTCCATCACCACGAAGGTTCAGGAAGTGAAGTACATACGTTATTGACAATCAATTACTTTTATACAATAGGCATTACAGTGAAGCAAATACAAGAGGCGTAACAATTGATAGTGGTGATAATATATTCGTGCGTAGCAAAAATAGGCGTAACTGGGAGTGATGAAAGAACGTCATCAGATGTGATGTCATAAGAGGGTGGTTACATGAAAGAATTTCGCAATGTCAGCAGAAATACTTGGCAGAAATGCGCACGCAGCAGCATGACGTGTAATTGACGTGCAACTAGGGGGTGAAGGGGACTTGACATTTAGCTCTACATGTGGCGACAGAAGTCTGGAGGGTCAAGTCAACCTAATCCCAAATCATATCTAACATCCTATGTTTAAAGAACTAAGTTATCCAAAAGAGAGGTCTCTTCGAGTAGAATCTTATTCTATACTGACTATACTGACTGTTAGTGCGTGTACAAGCGTCTAAGTGTCTACACTAGATGCGAGGGCGGAAATCTTCCATAGTAATAGGGCTATGAATTACTTGCGTAAAGACAGAGAAGCCGAGCCTTTGCTCGGTAGCTGGAAGAATGTTTACTTAAACTGCTAGACAGGAATGCATCGGGCAGGGAACGGAGCAGATAACTTCGAAGGTGAAATACAGTTTTTTGGCAGACAGCAGGCTGATGTCAGGCTTCGTGAGCCGCGCAGAGAATGAGACAAAGTTCATGGTCGCAGATGCAGGCTCAGACTGGAGCTTTCAGAGGCAGAAGGCAAGAAGAGTTTGATGACAGAATCAGGGCCTACTTGCCTGGACTGTAAAATGGCATAAGTGAACCATATAAAGCCGGTGGCCTTTCATACTTAGGAATGGAATATCCGGCCTATTCATGGCGGATCTGACAGAGGACATGTTGACGGTGGACGCACATGTGTTTGCGTCTTTATAACTGGAACTGGAGGGAACATACATGTACTTGTGATTCATACATGAAACCGTTGGGGTCCAAGATAGGGGACATAACTGATCAGAAAAATCCATATTTCCACATTCCCTCCTTGTCCCCTACTTGCCCGTTAAGAGATATCAATCTTCATCAATCCATTGATCTGTTCATATAGCATCATTTGTTCTCCTTTCTTCTTCCGTGATGGATGAAATCCTGGCGGTGGAATACACGATGTGGCACACAGACCACAGATCGCTGGTCCACATTGTAGACATAGACAGCAACTGAATAGTATGAGAAGGCCAATACCTAGGAAAGATAGGACCTTCCATCCAAAGGTAGATAATACACTCCAAAACCAACCGGACCAAGTCCAGGTGCCTGGATTCTGGTGTATCTGGCTTACAATCTTATGAAGGCGAGTTATGGCTTTATATACAGATGGCGAATTTTCTGGTATGAAAATGCAACAGCTTGATCCGATGACCCTACAAGCTCCGCCCCTATCGGCCAGGATGACGTCAAGGACAAGACGATTTTGAAGCACAACAATCCGCATAGCAGACTGCTCTTCTGTTAAATTGCCTAAGGCGGAAATAGTTTCGTTCACTACTGCTTCAAGGGTTCTAGTTAATCTACGTATCAGCTTACTATTAGTAACGGTACCTATATAGGGAAAGAGACCTTTATTGAAATCTGTGTATTTTTCCCATGCTGTTTCAGTGTAATCGACTATTGGGAGATCTCTCCTTACTCTATTATATACTAAATGAGTATTTCTGTGATAATCAGGAGGAGCTAGAAAAACAGGTGGCAAAAGGAATCCAATATAGCAAGTACCATCCCAATCTAGAGGCAAACGTACATATGCCGTCTGACCACATATGAAATAGGAATGGCGAGAAGCTCTAAATGTAGACTTGCCTTGATCACTAAATTCTACTACAGTGGTGCATCTACTATGGCCCATATGTATGGAACCATTTTTTCTTACACATAGTTCACCCTTTACTGGAAATATTGACATAGCGAGCAAAATTGGAGTAGCTTCTGATTCGACATTTAGGATCATAAGATTAAGCGTAAAATTACCTAATCCATACACTTCATTTTCTAGATCAGTTCCTGTTCTCTGGGGAAGTCCCTCCTTGTTAGGGTGGCAGACTTTAAGCAAAACTAAGTTCAAATTTCCCCATACCCAGTTATCTTGATAAACTGCAGAATTCGAATCTAGAGAATTAATTAAACTAAACCATGCTCCACAGGAGCCGTTGTGTGTGAACGGGTATGGAAAGAGAGGTAGAATTCCTTTATAATTCTGATAGGGAGGGAGTCGGCCACATATCCAACAATTTGTAGCATTGCTAACCTGATGGGAATGATGTAACATACTGATAAACGTGTTATTGCGCAGCGCAAATCTATAAGACAACTCAAGCGGAGGTAATTCACTAAAAGAATGTTCAGCAGTAACATTGTAAACATGTCTAGAAATAGGATAATATATGTGCAACAATATACTTGCAGTAATTATTAAAAGACTTAAGAAAAACAAAATTATTAATGTCACTATGCAATGACTACGCAGTGATTTACAGTACGCCTGTCGTTTCAACATTTTTTGGGTGTTTTCTCTATTCAGGTCCAAGGGATACATGTCGGAGACAATTCAACCGCTTCACCTTGGAGAGGACTTAAACAATCAAATTGCTCGACTGATTGGACCTGAGTTTCAGTTTATAATGTTCGGAATTACTCCTTTCAACAAGAGGAAGTTTTGAGTCAATGGGTGAAGACACACGAGGTGTGGTATTCACATCTGCTGGTAGTCCATGAAATTTCTTGATATGACTTGAATGAATCCAGCCTTTCCTGCCTTCGATCTTCACGGCTGTCCTTGTGGTGAGCAACACCAGCTGAGGCAACTTCCACCTAGGTTCCAGCTGAGTCTTTCGATCAAAGTTCCTCACGAGGACCAAGTCTCCCGGAACTACGTCATGGGGTTTCACCTCAGTGTTGTCAGGAAAAGCTGCAGCTACCTGTGAACGACAAGATTGTAGTGCAGACATCAAGGAAGCCAAGTAATCTGTCAGCATGTTACAGTCAATATCCGTTATTTTGCGTGGTATAGGCGTCCCCCACATATTTGGTGGTCTGCCGAAGATCACTTCATACGGCGATAGCCCTGTTCGAGAGTGTGCTACCATTCTTGTGTAAAAGAGTGCAACTGGTAATGCTACTACCCAGTCGACACCTTTCTCTCTGCATATTTTGGACAATCTTATTTTCAGAGTCTGATTATGTCTTTCTACGAGACCTGCTGCTTCGGGGTGTCGGACACAGTGGAATTTCCACTGATAGCCTAACAAAAGTGAAACGTGTTTCATTAATTCGGATGAGAACGGCTGGCCATTATCTGAGTGAACAACACGTGGTAAACCGTATCGTGGGAAGAATTCTCGAACCAACTGTTTGGCAGTAGTCGGGGCAGTGTAATCTGAAACCGGGTATGCCTCCGTCCAACGGGAAAGAGCACACACAACTACGAGAACATATTTGAATCCTCTACATCGTTCCATCTGGATATAATCCATCTGGAGGACTTCAAAAGGGTGATCAGGAGGCTGAAATCCACCCTGTTCTACGGGAACGCTTTTTCCTGGGTTGAACTGGCAACAGATCATACAGGTACGAACTTTTTGTTTGGCTGCTGCTCGTAAATGTTTATTGAACCAAATGTGTTGAATGCTATCTAGCATAGCTTTTTCTCCTAGATGTGCTGGACTATGTACAGTGTTAATTATAACTTGGACCATTGAATCAGGAAGGAACCACACAGACTTTTCCTTCATCATCCATCCTTGATCGGTTTGGATCCCTCCTAATTCAGTCCATTTCTTTATTTCGTCTGGTGTAGCATGTGTCTGTATGTCAATTACGTCAAGAGTAGGATCTTTAACCGTCATACAATGTGTTGGCGTCGGGACTATTGTCTTTGTCATGTCGGATGTTTGAGTTTGAGCAGTCTGTTTAGCTGTTCTGTCGGCTAGATCATTACCTTGAGAAATGATATCAGTAACTTTCGTATGAGCTTTACATTTCATAATTGATATTGCAGTGGGTAGATGTATTGCCTCTAATAAGGCATGAATGAGGGGTCCGTGCTGAATGTGGGTACCGTGAGAAGTTAAATAACCTCTCTCTCGCCACAGCACGCCGAAGTCATGTACGACTCCGAATGCATAACGTGAATCAGTGTATATGTTGACTTTTTTATTTGTGGCTTGAATACAGGCTTGTGTCAGAGCGATGAGCTCTGCGGCTTGAGCTGACAAGGTATTTATGCAATTTGTTTCAATGGTTTCAGTATCTGTTGTGACTGCGTAAGCGGCCACTAATTCCCCTGTACTTGTTCTCATACATGAACCATCTACATACAACGTCAGGTCTGGGTCTGACAACGGGACATCGGTTAAGTCTTGTCTGGGTTTCGTTGTGATTGTAGTAACTTCAATACAGTCATGGGCTAGTGGGTCTGTTCCGATTACAGGTAAAAGTGTGGCAGGATTCAATGTGTTACAGCGTCTTATTTCTATATGTGGCTGAAACAAGGTTAACTCGTACCCTGTAAGTCGCGCTATAGTCAAGTGTTGTGTTTGCGTTCTATTCACAAGAACCTCTACTGCATGTGGTACTTGAACTGTCAATGGATGTCCTAACACTATGGCATCGCTTTGTCTGATTGCTAAAGCTGTCGCTGCCACTGATTTCAGACACGCAGGCAAAGCCTGAGCTACGGGATCTAATGTACTAGAAAAATAAGCACATGGTTTGTGTGCTCCTGCTTGTTCCTGTGTGAGTACTGACAAGGCAGTACCTTCGCGTTCTGTAACAAAGAGTGTAAACTGTTTACTGTAACATGGTGTTGCTAAAACCGGTGCTTGACATAAGGCTGTCTTTAAGCTTTCAAAAGCTTGTGTATGTTCCTGAGTCCAAGGGAGAACAGTCGATGTGGCTGCCTCCTGTGTTGTCAACTGAATGAGTGGTTTTGCTCGAAATGCATACTGAGGGATCCACTGTCTACAATATGAAGTGAGGCCTATGAAAGCCCGTACCTCCTTTTGTGTCTTGGGTATTGGCATGTTAGCTATTAACTGAATGCGGTCGGGTGTAAGCTGCCTTCCCTCCTTGGACAGCGAGTGTCCAAGATAAACAACTCGCTGGACACAGAATTGCAGCTTAGAAGGGGACACCTTGTGCCCCTTTTCGGCTAGAAATTGTAAAACTGTCAGTGATGCTTTCTCACATTCGGGTTCGCTTCTAGCGGTGATCAGCAGATCATCGACATATTGAAGCAGAGCAGTGTTAACTGGCATGCGGATACTGTCGAGTTCTCGTTTTAGTGCTTGGCTATAGATGCTGGGGCTTTCTGTAAATCCTTGAGGTGCGCGGGAGAATTTAAAGCTACGTCCATTTAAACTAAATCCGAACAAATATTGGCTTTCCGGATCTATTGGGACGCTGAAAAAAGCATTCTTGAGATCAATTACAGTAAAGAATGTTGCTTCGGAATCAATAGCTGTCAGTAATGATGAGATATCGGGGACCACAGGGAATTGTGGCACAATGCACTTGTTTAATTCGCGCAGATCAATAACCAATCGATATACTGGCGGGGCCTTCGGATCTGTTCGTTTGAGAATCGGAATTATCGGTGAATTACATACATTGGAGTCTGTTTCCACAACCACTCCTTGGGCAATGAGTTCGTCAATGATTTGCAGTAAAGCCACTACAGCATCTGGTGGTAACTTGTATTGTCGCATTCGTGGTAGTACCACTCCTGCCTTTAGTGTGACTCGATATGGTGTAATATTCATGCAACCAACATCAGTAGGGCCTTGTGCCCATAGATGTGTAGGTAAAGTCTGCAATCGGGGATCCATGTCTCTAGACACATAATGACCTTTAAAATCACGTAAAAACAATCTTACTCCTTCCGGAGAACAACATATTATAGCTCCTAGAGCTTTCAGTGTTTTTATTCCTAACAGGTTTTCTGGACATGATTTAGTAAGCAATAAATCTGTAGTTCGGGTCAAAGGTCCTATCGTAAGTGGAAGAGGTTGTGACACTTCATTAACAATAGGTTTTCCTGAAAAACCAAGGGAAATATTCTGTGAGCCTGAGAGGGGTGCCCCTGGAACTTCACTACGTTTTATAGTTGTTCGACTTGCCCCTGTATCGAGTAAAAATTTTCTGTCTTGGCCTAATAATTCACTATGTACATAAGGTCCTTCTTGATCTACAGGGATCTCGATAAGGGGTAAGTCAACTTCCCTCTCTAGGCTTGTTCATGCGTATCGTTGATAATCAGGATAGTCATACTGTGCGGTCTGGTACAGTTGTCTTGTCGTCGTTTGTGTGGCAGCAACAGGCAGCGCTGGTGCAGCAGGCACAAACTGTATAGACTGTGGTGGAGCTGGCATGGACTGCGCATGCTGTGGGGCTCCTTGTTCATTCTGATCCTGTCTAGGTGGCCGTGGTCTTTCTTTTGTATTACCTATGGCGATATTATGTTTCAAAACTGGACAATCGTGTACGTAATGACCTGGCTTTTTACAATAGTTGCATATCCCTTTTATAGGTCCTGTTGAATCACCGGAATGTGTCGTACCCTTTTTATGTCCTTCAGCTGGAACTGTCTGGGAGACTAGCATTTTCATTTTCGTGTCTTTCATGCGTCTTTGTTCATGTTCTTGTTCCTCTCTAATTCTATTGTGATGGTACTGTAACATTTGTAACATTTGTGATGGAGTGTTACCTTGCCAGGTACTCTCGAATTTTAATACTCTGTTCTTTACTTGAGGCAAGGCATTTTCTACTAATTTTGTCACAAACAGATGTGGGTATGATTCACTACTTGCTTTTATGCCACTATTTATACCAAAACATTTTTCAAATCGGGCATAGAAATCACTAGTGTCTTCATCTTGCTTCTGTTTACAGGCTGAAATTGTACCCCAATCTTCCTTTTTCGTAGTCAATAAACGTGGCAGTACCTGTACTAGTAAACCTGGTAGTGCTTTAGTTTTATCCCCAAGTCCTGCTCCTGCAGTTCGGGCCTTTTCTTCTGCTTCTAATGCTGACCATTCTATCTTTTGGTCGCCTACCTCCCACTCTTTTTCCCTGAGTTTTTCATAAATGCCAGCGGGCATTAATACCTTTAATATTGTCATAATGTCGGGATAGGTATACTCTCCCATGAGTAACATGTCTTTAATTTCTCGGTGGAAACCCGCTGGGTCTTTGTCATGACTGGGTACCACTTTCTTCATTTCCAATAATTCTATTTTTGATATGGGCGTATATACAAATACGCGTTTAAACTCATTGTCCTCGCCTTTTATTGGGTGCACTTCTCGTAAGGGATTCTGTCTGTCCATGTAATACGTAGTTCTTTCCTTGATGGGCAATGAGACATGTTCTGAGCATACAAAAAGAATGTACTGCTTTCTTAATTCTAGTATTTCTTTAATTAATTTAGTACCTGAACCTCTCCATCTTTTCATGAGTAATTCAGTCAATATGTCAGGTAAGGGACCAGGATCCGAATGCTGACTCTGATATAGTATAAGGAGTTGTTGAATCATATAAATCCCAGCTAAACGCTGTTCATCTGGGGTGAGATTCAAAAATGTGCGTGCTACTGTATCATCACTATACTTCCCGGGACTGTCAACCCAATGGACAGCTGACCTGGCTAATTCTTGTTCATCCATAGAATCGAGAAAATGATAACCCCTTCGTTCTCGGAGTAATTTGTCAGCTGCTTGGAATGAATGCTCGTTAGACCTTATATTTATTATTGGTGTTTGGAAATTCCTGTTATTATCTGGACATATCGGACGTATCGGGTCAATAAGACATCTAGTACTATTACAAGATCTTCCTCTACCTACATAGGCTATGGTGTCTGACTGTCCTGTGGGCAGTCCTAATCCTTCTTCCTCGCTTTGTTCGAACTGGTCTACCGCTAATCTTTCTTCGTGTAGGCGTTCTATTTCTTTACGGATCTTTCGGCACATGGCTATTATACAATTTTGCTTATCATGTCTCCCTTCTGATATATTCTGGCTCCATCTGGTAAGAATTTGCATTGCTTCCGGGTCTACCCCCGGTCGGTCTTGATTTCGGATCACACAATTTATAAGGAAACGTAACAGTTCCCCCTGTATCTCCACTTTCTGGTATTCCATAGCTCTGTTAATACATTCAGAATCTCGCCCTGTTTGGACAAAATGGTATATATTATCTAGATGCGCAGTCATTCCTGGTAACTTCCCTAAATACACCGCGGCTCGTCTGATACGTAATGATGCCATGATCATTTCGTCCTCTTTGCCGGGCACAGGGTCATATCTACAATCTACAAGAAGTTCCTTAAGCGTACGGGCATTTATGAGTTTGGGGGTACGTGAATGTGCTGACTCTTGAAAAGTAAGTTTATTTATTCTAGGTGGCGTAGAAAAGATATTGGTAGCACCTCCGGTAGCCCCGTCTGGGGTATCGGGTGTGAAAGGATTCGTTGAACGTGATACAGCAACTATAGGTGTGGATACAGCTATAGAAGTAGCTGTAGGAACAGATGCAGAAACAGATGTGCTTGCCGGAACTTGTGTCAGAACTTGTTGCTGTAGGGATACGGGTACTGGATCTTGGCGTTGAACCTCCCTGGCAGGCGGTCTATGTGGGGCGGGATTAGCATACTCGGGAGCTGCGTCATCTAAATATGAGGAAAGAAAAACATCTTCTGCGGTTCTAGGATGCCCCTTAGGATGTACCTTTATTGGAAATAATGGGGTTGGCAAGTCTTTTGGTATCTCTGGAGTAGCCTTAGGTAATCCTTCGGCCAGAAGGGGATACATACCATTCATAAGGGCATTTCTTTGTCTGTCTACTTGTTCTGATTTCACTCGTGTACCTTCTTCAATCAATATATTCTCTCGGATTTTATTTGAATTCTCTCTATTTCTCTCTTCCTGTCGGAGTGCTTTTTCTGTACGTCTATGAGATTCTTTACGCCATAACTCAATGGCGTCCTTCTGTGACTGTCTGACTTTCCTTTTCCATAACTCTTCTTCTACTTTCATGATGCACTCTGCATCCCAGGTCCCCGCTGCGGGCCACCTCTGACTTTCTGGTAATTCCTTGGTGTAGTCTACCCATAAATCAAGAAATAATATAGCGTCTAAGCCATATTTATGATACATGAAGTACCCTGGAGTGTCCCTAGGAGGAATAGGAACGGCTTCTTCGAGTACCCCTTTTCTTGTTGTGATCTGTCTTAATTTCGAAAAGAGCGGCATATTGAAAACTGATCTGATACTTGATTTTGAACAAACTTAATACATTAAACACAATAATGAACAGTCATTCACACCACAATATGCAGAACGTTATTAAAACATTTAACATTTAACATTTAACTGAGCAACGATGATAATGACGATCTAAGGAAAACTTAATCACTAAACATAATACTCGACTTTAACTGGATTATTCTGAATGTATATACTTGATATACTAGATATACTGCTAAACAGTACAGATACACTGCTGAAACAGTGCAGACCGGATTTGTGTACCCAAACCCGTCTTGACCGGCACAACCTATGTGCACGTCAGAACGCCTCCCCAGTAATGGTACTCACCGGGTAGCTCGGAAACGGAAGGCCTCGGAAACTGAACTGAACTTGAACCGGACTGGACTCGACTCGAACACTTCGGACACTGGACTCGACTTGGGACTTCGGAAACTGGTGGGCCTCTGTATACCTCGGATCTTGCTCTCTCAGCTAGGCTCTGGTCGGGATACTTCGCACTTCTCACCGCCTCGTCTGGGTGTTGATCGCAGCCTCAGTCGCCCCCGCTTGACCGGAGGGAGATACAGGAAATCCTGCTGGTACGCGTTATTGTCCGTCCAGCTGTGGCAGGAGACCGGGCCTGCAACGCACCGCCGGCGCGTGAGATGAGAAAGTGTCCCTGTTCGGGCGCCATTCATGTGGTAAATAATTTAATTACCGGGACTTAATTTGATACAGAAACATAATAAATTAGCTCAGTAAATAAGAGGCAGAATCCGTGGTATTAGAGGTTCGGAATGGGCTTTATTCCAATGGTCGATTATAATCGGTTGCTCCAAGTTCCATCACCACGAAGGTTCAGGAAGTGAAGTACATACGTTATTGACAATCAATTACTTTTATACAATAGGCATTACAGTGAAGCAAATACAAGAGGCGTAACAATTGATAGTGGTGATAATATATTCGTGCGTAGCAAAAATAGGCGTAACTGGGAGTGATGAAAGAACGTCATCAGATGTGATGTCATAAGAGGGTGGTTACATGAAAGAATTTCGCAATGTCAGCAGAAATACTTGGCAGAAATGCGCGCGCAGCAGCATGACGTGTAATTGACGTGCAACTAGGGGGTGAAGGGGACTTGACATTTAGCTCTACATGTGGCGACAGAAGTCTGGAGGGTCAAGTCAACCTAATCCCAAATCATATCTAACATCCTATGTTTAAAGAACTAAGTTATCCAAAAGAGAGGTCTCTTCGAGTAGAATCTTATTCTATACTGACTATACTGACTGTTAGTGCGTGTACAAGCGTCTAAGTGTCTACACTAGATGCGAGGGCGGAAATCTTCCATAGTAATAGGGCTATGAATTACTTGCGTAAAGACAGAGAAGCCGAGCCTTTGCTCGGTAGCTGGAAGAATGTTTACTTAAACTGCTAGACAGGAATGCATCGGGCAGGGAACGGAGCAGATAACTTCGAAGGTGAAATACAGTTTTTTGGCAGACAGCAGGCTGATGTCAGGCTTCGTGAGCCGCGCAGAGAATGAGACAAAGTTCATGGTCGCAGATGCAGGCTCAGACTGGAGCTTTCAGAGGCAGAAGGCAAGAAGAGTTTGATGACAGAATCAGGGCCTACTTGCCTGGACTGTAAAATGGCATAAGTGAACCATATAAAGCCGGTGGCCTTTCATACTTAGGAATGGAATATCCGGCCTATTCATGGCGGATCTGACAGAGGACATGTTGACGGTGGACGCACATGTGTTTGCGTCTTTATAACTGGAACTGGAGGGAACATACATGTACTTGTGATTCATACATGAAACCGTTGGGGTCCAAGATAGGGGACATAACTGATCAGAAAAATCCATATTTCCACAGAAGAGGGGTCAAACTGGAATGGCATGGTGAGCAAAAAAACGATGGATTTAGGCCCAGATCTCTGTACTGGGGTGAATGTATGACATTGTTCTGCATTCTGTCCATCAATTGTTGTTTTTGCACAGACAATGGTACACAGTTAAGTTCTCACGTCTTGCGTAGCTTTCTCATGAATAATGGCATAAGGCATTTGTGTACTTCCTTGTACAACCCTCAGGTAAATGGTATGGTAGAATGTATGAACAGGGTTGTCAAGGGTGCTATTCAAATGGCTATACAAGGAGGGCAGAATGTTCAAAGTGTGTACAGGACATGGTTTGGGCTTACAACACTGCAGTGCATAGCGTCACCAATGAGATACCATTGACAAGGATGAGAGGAAGGTCACCTAAAACTAAATTGACACCTCATTGGATGCATGAATGCAGTACAAGCGCTGCTAAGACAGAATGTTTTGGTAACATTGAGGTTGGCGATTTAATCAAAGTGAAGTGGGGTAGGAGAGAGCATGGTCCGAACAAGTTTTCTGACCCCATGGAGGTGAAAGAAGTTCATAAATGGCATGTTCTTTTAGAGAATGGACAAAAATGGAATTACAGGAGATTAGCTTTGTATAAGAAAATAAATGATATCTTCTGTGATAATTTGGATCTAAAGCATGTCTCACCATCTGTTATTAAGGAAAAGGGTGGGGGTGGTGGTCTTAGTTCTTCTGTTCTTAGACAACCAAGGTTACGTCATGTACCAGAAAGATTTAAAGATTTTGTTATGACTTGAAAGGTATGCCTTGTACCTTAAGTTTTGTCATGTACCAGAAAAGTCTATAGATTTTGTTATGACTTGGAAGTTATGTCTGGTACCTCATTGATTTTGTTATGCTTTATTTGTTTTTCTGCTTAGCCTTTAGGTTTGTGGTTAGTGTCATGTTCTTTTCTCATCTCTTCTATTTCAGTATTGTTGTTATGTACATTATTGTATGAATTATTTCTTTTTTTTTTATAACGAAAGGGGATATGTTGTCAGTTCTTCTGTCCTTTCCTCTGTGTCTCGTGGGGATGGAGTGTTTGCTGTGGAATTCTCTCTTGAGATTCTACGGGGACGTGTCATTCTTGGAGAGGCAGTTGATGCGGACAGCAATTATTGGACTTACCTGTGTGCCTCCTCCATATTTACTTCAACAGTATGCATTCAACTTTGTGTTAGATCGAGAATGGAAGAGTAAGTCACACATTTAGTGTTTGGCAGGGGGCCTGCAATCCGCTTGGGTGGCAGAGCTCATTTTTCCACCACTGTGGCAGACTATCGAATGCCATAGATCTCCACTAGCCTAGTGGGGATTTCTGTGCCTTCACAGGAACTGCCACCACAGCATCTCCTCTGAAGGCACTCTGGGGCATATCAGCAAGGGCCTGCGATAATTATCGCTCAGCGCTTTCAGCGCAAGGATAATTATCGCAGGCTAACGCTGGATTCTATCACGGAGATAGCGTGCTATCAACAACACTTATCTCGCAAGCGATAGGAATCCATGCGTTAGCTGGAAAACAGTGAGAATATCGCTGGAAACCCAGCGATAATCACACTGTGACCAGCGATACCTTGCTGATAGGGCAGGGTGGTCTTAGCCATGTAATCCACCTCCCATTGGATTACATGGCTAAGTCAGATCACAAGCAGGCATAGGGAAAGTAGCGATAACTGTGGTTAGCGCTACTTTTCTTATCGCTCTGCTTGTTTGCGTGCAGCTTGATAATTGGAGAAATGTTGGTTAGCGACATTTCTCCAGTTATTCTGGCACGGAACACCCACTTTGCATCTCATTAGAGATGTAAAGCTGGGCGTTGTTGTAAGGGGCGATAAATCAGCCAAACACGCAATAGCGTGTCTTTGCTGATAAGGCGATAAAATTATCGCTGCTTTTCGGCCGAAAACAGCCACAAAAGCGGCAATAATTTTTTATCGCCGCCTTGTTAATATGCCCCTAAAAGTTTGCTTAGCTGCCACCATTTTTATGCAGGTGCTCAGCAAGCTGTTTCATGTTTTAGTGAGTTTGTTTTTGTAAAATTACACAGATGACCACAAGTCAGTCAGGCCATTGGTGTAATGTTTCATCCGGTGGAATGAGCGGGGCACATTGCTGACGAAACATGGTGGTCCACCTGACTCCAAATACAGCAGGGGGATTGTCACTAAAATCATTCAGCCCAATTCACAAAACTAATCTGATACAAAATCCTAACTTTACGACTTTCGGTATTCACAAAGGGCATTTAGGAGTAGTAAAGTTAGGATTTTGTCTCAGTTAAACTCAAGTTTTACTTAAGTTAAACTTAAGACCAAAACTTTAGTTTAACTGAGACAAAATCCTAACTTTACGGATCTCGGTATTCACAAAGGGCATTTAAGAGTAGTAAAGTTATGATTTTGTCTCAGTTAAACTTAAGTTTTGGTCTTAAGTTTAACTTAAGTAAAACTTAAATTTAACTGCCACAAAATCCTAACTTTTCTACTCCTAAATGCCCTTTGTGAATACCGAAAGCCGTAAAGTTAGGATTTTGTCTCAGATTACTTTTGTGAATCAGGCCCATTTTCGTTGGTACACTAAGCTATTTTGACCACATCCGCGTCATGCACAACATATAATACTGTTTTAGTTTTCCATTTGACATGTACTAGAATCCGCAATGCAGCAGCCGCATTCCGCATCCTGTGCTGATGCTGTTGGGGGAAGCAATAGCAAGCCTATATCTCTGAGGTTTGATGTGCCTGTTGTGCACTGAGCACAAGAACTGTGTTTCTTTGTGGAGACATTTATTAAGAGCCTAGAATATGTCCCTTGCAAAAAAAGTAATATGTTCACCACAAGGCTACAGTACCAGGCTACCAGAAATTGAGTCAATGCCGCCTACAAGATATTCACAAACCCCAAAATAGGGCGGAGTATTTTCTTATCTCAGGTACCGAAGGTGACACAAACTGCGCTAGTATTGAGAACAGAAACCTTTGCTTACTGCACATACAAAAGAAATTCATAAAAATCCTGCAATATCACAAGTCAAAATACAATAGTTAAGTTGTGTTTCCATTCTGTAGTGGCTGTTCTGTCTAGCGTTGCTCAAGATAGCTATGTAGTATTTATTCTGCGATGGTGTGTCCTCTTACAGTGACCAACTACACTGTCTTGGTTCCTGCTGTACTCGTATTCCCCCTTAAAACCGATTACAATGCAATACGCATTGGGATTGTGGTACCCTATTGTTAAAAATGGGATTTCTGGTTGGCTAAGGCTTGCGCCAAAGCCAGGCAGAAACCACCACTCTAGTGGTGGCAAGGGAGTTACACGCCAAAGATAACCCCTGCTCACCCCCTTGGTAGCTTTGCACGAGCACTCAGGCTTATCCCGGAGGCGATGTGTAAAGTGTTTGCGCACGCACACAGCAACAACACCCCAGGCACACCACAAAAGGAACTCCACACAAGGTTAGATATAAAAATAGCCTTTGTATTGTAATAAACACATTAGATCATAATCACATAATATACACTGTGCCAACTGGCACTGGGCAGTATCTACAGGGAACTATTTACACACGACAGGGCCAATGGAGCCACTGTCACAACCATCACAAATCACCAATTGTAAATGTAGAACAAATAATAAATCTAGCTCACAACCAGTAACTAGTTGTGAAATACTGAAATAGGGCCTAGATCATGCAACGTAAATTACACTATGCAATAGTCCTCACATTAGGCCTAAGAGATATTCTGCATAAACCTCAGGGATTAAATACATTATGCATAAACACCATAGCATCAAATTAGGCATCACAAGCGTAAACACCCTAGGCAACAGATTAGCCTAAAAAAAAAAACAGTGTGCCCCAATCGGGGCACAACACACTGAACCGGGCCCAAGGCCAACTGGCCTCTCACAGGGGCTCAAATGCCCGATGTCCAGAATGTCCGGGCTGGCTGCGCACACAGCAGAAGCAGCAAAGCAAAAGATCAGGCCTAAACGTGGCAGCTGCCCACTACTTGCTGGGCAGCTTTGCAAAGGAGCCCTGGCACCAGCGTGCCTCCTGAGCCCCTCCTTGTCACCACGTCCAGCGCAGTAGGAATTCAGCTGCCAATGCAGCGGTCACCCAAGGGCGCAATGCGCTGGGGGGCCTCTTGCCCCTTTCAGGCTAGAACCACTAATGCCCCCAAGTCCCACATCGGGACTTCTAGAGAAGATCTGGCCCCCAAACATGAAAGGACACTGGCACCATGGTCCCCGCTGCAGCACCACTCTGGGACTCTAAGTAACAAATTCCCCAACGTTGCAGCTGCCCTCTGTCTAGCGGGGCAGCTGTGAAGGACTCTCAGGACCTTCAAGGGGCGGGCACCGACAATGTGCCCCGACATACACCCCCTACCGGATTCCTGGTTAGGTGCAAGAGGGTCCAAGAACGTTGCAGCTGCCCACTGTTGCGGGGCAGCGGAGGATGCCCAAAATACACAAGCACTGGCCCCACAGGCCTCAGGTACCACACCCTCGGACCAGGAATCAGCCCCACTCACTGGGCTGTTACGGGGACTCCTACGGTCTCCTCTGATGCTGCCCCTTTCACATGCAACCCTCGGTGGAGTCCTCCTCACCTGGATTCTCTGGCGGCGTGTCCGGTCTCCGGGCACAGCGTGGGACACCAGCTGGGAGCCCTTGAGGCTCCGGTCCTCTTCAGGCCCGGTCTGGCTCCTCTCTGTTGCTCTCACAGGCACCGGAGCCCGCAAGGCTCCAGACGGCTTCCCCAGCAGCGGGCGGCACTTCCTCTCCCTGCTTCCTGGGTATACGCGGCCGGCCCCGCCTCCAGTCAGGCAGTGTCCCTAACTTCCGGGCCGGCCGTCCTGCTTTCCCCGGGCCGCGGTGGTGATCGTCCCATCAGCAAAGAGTGATTGCGGGGTGGGCTCCCGCAGTTGAAGGCACGCCGGAAGCGGGGTGGGCACCCGCGGTAATTAGCATAAAGCGAGGTGGGCTCCCGCTAGAAGGTACCGAAGGCGGCAATAATGCGGGGTGGGCTCCCGCTTTTCTTACGAAAAAAGGTCCCTGGCGGGGTGGGTACCCGCTAGGGGTATCACGATGCCACAAGGTCCATGGCGGGGTGGGCACCCACTAGGGGTATCAAAACGGCAGGCAATGCGGGGTGGGCTCCCGCACCGTAAATGATTAGAGTTGCAAGAAAATCTCCACGCTGGGGATTCCCTTTTTGAAAAGGATCGCAGCTCCGTGCGGCCACCGAAATTAGAAGCGCTGCTCCTTGGGACAGTAAAGCGCTTTTCAGAAATAAAAATAAAAGCGCTTCTCAGGAAAACAATGCGCCTCTTCAGCAGTGGAAAGCCAAGCACTCCTCAGGAAAAATAGAGCGCTTCTTTTTAGGAATGAAAATAAAGCGCTTCCCAGGCGCTTGAATGCAAAATCCAGAGAAAGTCTTTCAGAATTCAGGGGTGGGGGGCAAAGGCTGGGCCCAAGGGCCAGCTCACATGGCCTTCCGGCAGGGAGGCAGTCCCCAGTGGCGGTACCTCCTTGCACCCAGCAGCAGGCCCCCCTCAAGTTAGGAACACAGAGAGAGAACCACTTTCATGGGGTCACAGCCTCTTCTTATACACACATTTCCTTTGTCACAAACTGTAGGGCAAGGGGAGAACCAGTTACAACTGGTTCTGGAGCACCTTGTTTTGCTCAGCCCCTCTCCCTATTCACAGGACAGGCTAGGGACATCAGACGCATCACAGGAGGTGGAGCCAGCATTGTGTAGGGAAGGCACAGCCCTATTCAGGTCCCAGGTGCAACTCCTCCCTCCCATCTGCATGCAGATCTCTCTATTCACCACTGGGCTGACTCACCCTGACTCCTGGACTTCCCCACACCATCCAGCACCTGTCAATCACAAGCCAGACATGCACTCCACATCAGGCAGGCAGACACACAGCACACAGAAGAGCCAACTTCTAGAAGTGGCACTTCCCCTAAAGTTATAATAAATCCGCGCACATCATTGCGCAGCATTTATTCTTACGAGTTCGCACATACTAAACTTGACCCTGCACTCCGTTCACACCAGGAACTACCATGGACACACATATCCCCCATGCATTCCTATGGGAGGGCAGGCCAGTCTCAGTAAATGTAACACAGAGCGCACGCACTTTACACTGGGACACAGTGCTAAAGTGCCTAGAGGCCTAAAACAACTAACATCAGGTCACATAAAAAGGCAAAAAGTTTAGGGGTGAACCTGCCAAAAGGGCCAAGTCCAACATAACCCCCTTCCAGCCAAAAGGCAGGGCAGACCAATCACCACCGTGATGGGCTTCCCTGCTTTGGGCGATAGAACACGGACGCGGGCACGCAACGGCAGGGACACCCTCCGGTTCTACGCCACCCTGAACCCATGTTGTTCCTTCTGTAAAAGCTCTGCGGACCAACTGGGCTACCCCACTGGTACTCATAGGCCATCCAGATACCACTGGTCCTTGCCTATCCATAGAGTGGGGGGTAGTAACCCCTGGCATATAGTAACCGTTCTCCACTCTACCCCTCATCAGGGCAGTTCTAAACTGCCACTGATCCTCCAGCCTAGGGTCTGTACCCTCAAGCTGACCAACAGTCACGGGCGAGGTTCTCCTCCCCCTACCTCTTCTTCTAGGGTTCCACCCTCTCTTCGTCTGAGAGGCACCCTCATAACACAACTTTCCCACCAGTTCAGGACCTCTTTCTAAGAACTTGTCTCCCAACCTAGGGTTTAACCCCTCAGGTTGCATTGGGGTCAGGGGCGAGGACTCCCTCCCTCTGCACCCCCTTCCAGAGTCCGGCACCCTCCCAACTGGAGTGGTGCCCCTAGCAGCTACATCGGTCAGGACACTGCTTACAGTTGTCCTTCCCTCCAGGTCAAGCAGACCCTGAACCTGGCTTCCCAACCTTGGGTCTAAACCCTTTGGCAGAGTACTTGCCTGGCACGCCAGGACTTCTGGAGACTCACACAGTATCCCCCCGAGGGTAACACCTGACTCATATATTGCGTGACCGTCTGCCTGGTACAGATCTCCCGCCCCCTGTCCACCTGACAGTGCGCGAAGATTCCCCAGAACAGAAGTGGTGTCACCATGGTCACTCCAAGGGAACTCAGCCGTACTGGCCGGTCCCTGACCCACTGGTTCTTCCACTGGGGAACACGTCCCCCTTTCACCCCTCAATTCGAACTTCTCTACCCTCCCTACTGGAGCGGCACCGCCAGACACTAGAACCACTGGAGCTCTATTTAGAGACGCTCCAGTTACCCTAGACACTAGGTGATCCTCCTCAAATGGACTAACAGGACAGCATAGGCCCCCAACCTGGTGTTCCCTGAAGAAACCATCCAGGTTCTGAGACAGGGTTTCGGGCACTTGGGCACACTCAGTCTCACACTCACTCCTACTTCCCTGAGACAGGACGTGAACCCCTACACCCCTCTCGCTACATTGGGACCTAGCTGGGCTACTCTGAACCGCTTCCACCACTCTGGGCTGGAAGATACCTGAGCCACTACTTTTGGAATCGCTTTCCCATGTCTCATCAGAACCTTGGGCACTTTCCCAGCGGTCTACTTCCTCTGCAAGGGCCCATGGACTAGCGAACCCACACTCCAACAGGTGTTGGCACAACCCGGGAAAACAACAACTGAGCATCTGCTCTTTGATAACCAGATTGAACATTCCGTCCAAATCTTCTAGCGTATTAACCATCACCCAATCAGCCAGTGCATCATGACATTCATCTACAAAATCCCCCCAATCCTGGTGAGACAGCTTCTTACTGCCCCTGAACTTCAACCTGTACTCCTCCTCTTGGGAACAAGGTATCATACCCTGGGAACTGGGAATGGGACTTTCTGCACTGGACTCCATATTGCTGCCACCACTGGATCCCACCCTCACTGGGGAATCCAGAAAACTACAACGGCACTCAGGGGATAATCTACCCTCCAAAGCTAATTTCTCCCTGGCGAAGGCCCTCTCAGCCTCCGCCATCCTCTCCTGTACTAAGACCATCTCGGTCTCAAACTTTTTCTCCTCCACACCAAACTGCGCTATCTCCTTGGCATGCTCTCACCTGAGCTTCTCCAACGCCAGCTGATAATCCCTTTCTTCCCTCCCATCTACCCACTCCTCTGGGGACATGGAAAGGGATGGGACGCTGCCCCTGACACTGGACCCAGCAAAGGACTCCCTATCTATGGGGTCCTCACTATCTACTGGCGTCCCTGTCCTGTCACTTTCTTCCTCCTCTTCAGACTCCTCAGGGCACCTCTCAGACCCACTACCCTCTTGGCGTGCGGCCCAGGCCCTCTCCTCTTCCCTGTGCTCACGTTCCCATTCATCCTTCTGCCATTGGATCAGGTTTTCCCTAAGTTTTGACTGGGAGTCAGAACCACTCACTGCTATATCTCTCTCCTCACAAAACTCAACCAACTCTCCCATACTGTATCTAAACAGACCACAGAAATTAAAAGCAGACTCCATTTTGGCAGGACGCTCAGGGACACGTGCAACACAAGGGACCTAGGTGTCTGAGCTGAAGCAAAAGTACACAATTCAAAAATGACACTTTTAGGAGAAGAATTAAAATGAAACACAGAACGATAATCCCCAAACACGTGATTATCTAAATGCAGAGTTTTGTAGTGCAGCCAGTTGTCGCTGTGGTACTGCGCAAACGCAAGTCCTAATCCCACCGCTGATCACCAATGTTAGAAATGGGATTTCTGGTTGGCTAAGGCTTGCGCCAAAGCCAGGCAGAAACCACCACTCTAGTCAGGGCAAGGAAGTTACACGCCAAAGATAACCCCTGCTCACCTCCTTGGTAGCTTGGCACGAGCAGTCAGGCTTATCCCGGAGGCGATGTGTAAAGCGTTTGCGCACGCACACAGCAACAACACCCCAGGCACGCCGCAAAAGGAACTCCACACAAGGTTATATATAAAAATAGCCTTTGTATTATAATAAACACATTAGATCATAATCACATAATATACACTGTGCCAACTGGCACTGGGCAGTATCTACAGGGAACTATTTACACACGACAGGGCCAATGGAGCCACTGTCACAACCATCACAAATCACCAATTGTAAATGTAGAACAAAATAGTAAATGTAGCGCACAACCAGTAACTACTAGTGAAATACTGAACTAGGGCCTAGATCATGCAACGTAAATTACAATGTGCAATGTGCAATAGTCTTCACATTAGGCCTAAGACATATTCTGCATAAACCTCAGGGATTAAATACATTATGCATAAACACCATAGCATCAAATTAGGCATCATAAGCGTAAACACCCTAGGCAACAGATTAGCTTAAAAAAAAAACAGTGTGCCCCAATCGGGGGCACAACACACTGAACCAGGCCCCAGGCCAACTGGCCTCTCACAGGGGCTCAAATGCCCGATGTCCAGAATGTCCAGGCTGGCTGCGCACGCAGCAGAAGCAGCAAAGCAAAAGATCAGGCCTAAACGTGGCAGCTGCCCACTACTTGCTGGGCAGCTGTGCAAAGGAGCCCTGTCACCAGCGTGCCTCCTGAGCCCCTCCTTGTCACCCAAGCAAATGCCCCACGTCCAGCGCAGTAGGAATTCAGCTGCCAATGCAGCGGTCACCCAAGGGCGCAATGCGCTGGGGGGCCTCTAGCCCCTTTCAGGCTAGAACCACTAATGCCCCCAAGTCCCACTTCGGGACTTCTAGAGAAGATCTGGCCCCCAAACATGAAAGGACACTGGCACCATGGTCCCTGCTGCAGCCCCACTCTGGGGGCCCGATCCACAGAACTAACTTAAGACAAAATCCTAAACCTACTACCATTTTCGTATTCACAGAAGGCACTTACAGGCACATGCATCAAACCTTTTTGCGATCGCAAACGGTGCGAATCGCAAAAATAGGCCGTTTGCGATCGCAAAAGTCAGTGTTGAAATGCATCAACTGTATATTTGCGAAAATCCATTTTTTCGCAAATATAAGGAATCGCAAAACATTCTGCGAATCAAATAGCGAATCGGTATTAGCGTGTCCCAATTAGCGAATCGCAAACAACGATTCGCTAAATGTATGCATGACAAATCGCAAATAGCGATTTCCATGAAAATCGCAAATTAGCGATCGCTAAATAAGAAGGATCACAACCAGGTGGTAATCATGAGTGCAAATCACAGACAGGTGAAAACCAACTGAAACCCATTTAAACACACCCAGAATGAGCCAGCACTGTTCACAATGGCAGGGATTTACCTGATGGCGAGGAGGATGAGGCTGCAGGCTGCCGCACAGAGACGGAGGCGAATGAATGAGCGCATCTTCAGAGTCCGCATAACTTTGCTAGGCCAGCAAGAGGATGAGATATACGACAAGTATAGGCTCAATGCAGCAATGATCCATGATCTAATCAATGAATTGGACCCCATAATGCAACGACAGACACGTAGGACCAATGCCATCCCAACGCATGTGCAGGTCCTATGTTGCCTACACCTTCTGGCGTCAGGCAGTTTTCAGGGGGTCATTGCTGTTGCGGGAGGTGTGTCACAAAGCGCACTTTCAAGAATATTGAAAGCATTCCTTGATGCCATGATGGCCGTGATCGGGTCTCATATCAAGTTCCCTACCACCGCGCTTGACCTTGCAAAAACCAAACAGGAGTTCTACCAGATAGCTCGTTTCCCACATGTTTTGGGTTGTATTGATTGCACCCACGTTGCAATATGTCCCCCTGCAACACAGGAATATATATATAGAAATAGGAAATGTTACCATTCCCTCAATATTCAGGTCGTTTGCAATGCCAAAAACATTATCACTGACATTGTTGCGCAATTTCCAGGGAGTGCACATGACTCTTATATCTTCAGGCAAAGTGGCATACACACCCGTCTTGTCAGGGGAGAATTTGGAGAGGGACATCTGCTTGGTAAATATGTGTTATAGTTTATCACTGTCATTGTACGTATGTCAATGTGAAGCTGCCACTGACTCTTTGCTCCATTACATGTAGGTGACAGCGCATACGCCTTGCGTAATTACCTAATGACGCCTTACCTCAATCCCACAACTGCCAATCAACAGAGGTACAATGCAGCACATATTTCGACAAGGAACATCATAGAGCGCACATTTGGGCTGTTGAAGAGCCGATTCAGATGTCTACATAAGACCGGTGGAGCACTGAAGTACAACCCTGAACAATGCTGCAAGATAGTAGCGGCATGTGCCATGCTGCACAACATAGCGACAAGGGGAGGAATGGACATCGAGGTGTCTGACGGCGATTCGGAGGATGGGAACCAGCAAGTGCCACAACACCATGCAGCACAAGGGGCAGGCGCAGCAGAAGGGCGTAGGAGAAGATTTGACATCACACAAAATTATTTCTGAGGTGAGTAATGATGACACAGAAACTGACTATTGCTATCAAAGTATTCTTTAATTAAATAAAATTGCCATGAGTGTTCAAGCACACTTGTAATCTGACCAGTGCAATGGACATAAGTGGTTTGCAAATGTCAATTCACTTGTCAGTCTGTGAAAAGTCAAATCCAAATAAATGGTTACGTCACCATAGTGGAATGCACTTGTACATGCCAGTCTAGCGCTTTTTCCCACGAACACCCAGACGCCTGTCAGACCCAGCATTGTCATCCGTTATGTTGGAAGCGGTGGGGGTACTGCTGCGTGTGTTGCGTCTTCCTGCAGTGCGGACTGGAACTGCCACACTACTTAGGCTTGAGCCACCCTCACTACCCTCTTCGGGCGTCGAATTGTTGGCCGCAATTGTGGAAGCATTTAGCAAATCAACTGCATTGGTGACCTGGTCCAGTGCTTTAGCCACATCGCCGCTCCAATGGCACATTTCAGTTTGCATGGTCACAGACCTACGCGCCAGCAGTGCAGTTGTCGTGGCCAATCTATTGTTTGATTTAGCAAACATTTTCAATTGCAGCATTAGTTGACGATGCTGTCTCTTCTGGGATACATTTCCCTCATGCATCACCTTGCTCAGTTGCTGCACACTTTCTGACAGTACTGCTATGTTGCTAGCCATCTTGCCAACTTGCAATTGTACTAATCGTGTGTTTTTTGTCTGCAGGCGCTGCATACGGAGCATCTGTCCCTCAAGACCACCCCAGACATCACTTGGTTGCTCCTCCTGCTGTGTCCTGAGTGCTCTTCCTCTCCTACGCCGGGCTCTGTGATTAGTTCTGGGGACCTGTGGTTGTGTTTTTGTGATGGAAGTTGTCTGGCCATGGCTGCCACCTGGTGTTGCATCAGCCTCATCATCTTCACACTCCATGGTGACTAGGGATGGAACAGTAGCCCTGCGTGACTTTGTTGGACGTGAGGGATTTATTTGCACCACAGGTGTGTCCATCTGTTCACCTGCGCTGGTGTCCTGCATGTCTGGGGAATCGCTATCCACATCTTCTACACGTTGCGCATCTGTGAGGTGAAACAGTGCAACACTGTATTATTTCATGTCTGTGATATTAATTGCACAGTAATAAATATCTGCCTTTGTAAATGATTTTATACTCTATTAAGCTTTTTTGGGTTGTTACTCTGAGATTTGACATTTTAACTGCTTGACCTGACTACATCTCCCATAATGCCCCTCACCTACTGAACGCATTGTGTACTGGATGTTCAGGGTCTGCACTTGGGCTGTACTGTGGTCGAGTTCTACCTTTACATTTTGTAACACTAAGAAAACATACATTCATCTTACCTTCAGATGTGTTTGCTGCTCCGGACGTGTCCAGCTGGGTCACACCAACAACAGCTTCTGGCTGGATGGTGGATTCAATCAAGTCCTCCATGGGAGTGTTCCCAGTGTCTGTTGGTGTTCCCCCTCCTGTCTTCTTTGCCTCCTTCAGGCGGTCAGCTATGCGCACCTTAGCCCGACTGCGCAAGTCGTACCATCGTTTTTTGAGTTCTTCAATGGTGCGGTGTGTCACCCCAATGGCATTGACCCTGTTTTGGATCCGGAGCCAGATTTTCCTTTTCTCCTGCTCTGCCACTTTCAATGATGCCTTTCCAAACAGCTTGTCATGGCTGTGGACTACTCCCTCAATGAGGGTGTCAATTTCTTTTTCTGCAAATTTAATTTTGCGTTTCCTGCCTGTTTGGCTCTCCTCTGCTGTTTGTGAGGCTTCCATTTGATATCACAAGTTTCTCTTCTGTCTCTGTCACACTCCTGTTCTGCTCCCAGAGCCAGCTCCCTCCTCTCCCTGACACTGTGCACTGGAAATGAGGCTGGTGCTGCTCACTTCCTGGTTGTGATGTCATCAGGATGCATCAAAAAGCGACTTCGGTATTAGCGATTTCGCTAATTGCGAAATCGCTAATAGCGAGTTCGCAAATGCCGAAATCGCAATTTATTTAGCGATTTTTAGCGATTCGCAATATTCTCGCAATGTTTTTGTTGCATCGTGTTTTGCGAGTCTTTATTTGCGATTCCTTAAAATTCGCAAATAAGGACTCGCAAACTCTCTTTTTGATGCATGTGCCTGTTACTCATTTTGGTATTCACAGAAGACACTTATTCACTTCGGTATTCACAGAAGTTAGGAGTCCTAACTTTAGGACTCCTAAATGCCTTCTGTGAATACCGAAAGTCTTAAAATTAGGATTTTTCTCACTTTAGGGGTCCTAAAGTTAGGACTCCTAACTTTACTACTACTAAACAGAGAAAAATCCTAATTTTAAGGCTTTCGGTATTCACAGAAGGCATTTAGGAGTCCTAAAGTTAGGAGTCCTAACTTTACTACTACTAAATTGAGAAAAATCTTAATTTTAAGGCTTTCGGTATTCACAGAAGGCATTTAAGAGTCCAAAAGTTAGGAGTCCTAACTATACTACTACTAAACTGAGAAAAATCCTAATTTTAAGACTTTCGGTATTCACAGAAGGCATTTAGGAGTCCTAAAGTTAGGACTCTGTGAATACCGAAAGGAGTAAGTGCCTTCTGTGAATACCAAAATGAGAAAGTGCCTTCTGTGAATACGAAAATGGTAGTAAGTTAAGGATTTTGTCTTAAGTTAGTTCTGTGAATCGGGCCCAGGGACTCTAAGTAACAAATTCCTCAACGTTGCAGCTTCCCTCTGTCTAGCGGGGCAGCTGTGAAGGACTCTCAGGGCCTGGCACCACCCGTGCCATAGGAGCGACCTCAGAGGGCGGGCACCGACAATGTGCCCCGACATACACCCCCTACCGGACTCCTGGTTAGGGGCAAGAGTGCCCAAGAACGTTGCAGCTGTCCACTGTTGCGGGGCAGCTGAGGATGCCCAAAATACACAAGCACTGGCCCCACAGGCCTCAGGTAGCACATCCCGGACCAGGAACTCCTCCAGTCTCCTCTGACGCTGCCTGTTTCACATGCAACCCTCGGTGGAGTCCTCCTCACCTGGATTCTCTGGCGGCGTGTTCGGTCTCCGGGCACAGCGTGGGACACCAGCTGGGAGCCCTCGAGGCTCCGGTCCTCTTCAGGCCCGGTCTGGCTCCTCTCTGTTGCTCTCACAGCCACCGGAGCCCGCGAGGCTCCAGACGGCTTCCCCAGCAGCGGGCGGCACTTCCTCTTCCTGCTTCCTGGGTACACGCGGCCAGCCCCGCCTCCAGTCAGGCAGTGTCCCTGACTTCCGGGCCAGCCGTCCTGCTTTCCCCGGGCCGCGGTGGTGATCATCCCATCAGCAACGAGTGATTGCGGGGTGGGCTCCCGCGGTTGAAGGCATGCCGGAAGCGGGGTGGGCACCCGCGGTAATTAGCATAAAGCGGGGTGGGCTCCCGCTAGAAGGTACCGAAGGCGGCAATAACGCGGGGTGGGCTCCTGCTTTTCTTACACAAAAAGGTCCCTGGTGGGGTGTGTACCCGCTAGGGGTATCACGATGCCACAAGGTCCATGGCGGGGTGGGCACCCGCTAGGAGTATTAAAACGGCAGGCAATGCGGGGTGGGCTCCCGCACCATAAATGATTAGAGTTGCGAGAAAATCTCCACGCTGGGGATTCCCTTTTTGGAAAGGATCGCAGCTCCGTGCTGCCACCGAAATTAGAAGCGCTGCTCCTTGGGACAGTAAAGCGCTTTTCAGAAATAAAAATAAAAGCACTTCTCAGGAAAACAATGCGCCTCTTTGTGGAAATTTAGCTTGCAAACTGAACATTATCTGCGCCATCTTGCCTCTCCCCAGCGCCACGCACAGTGAATGCACGGCCGCCATTTTAGGCACCCCACTCTCTCCCCGCTCATTCTCGATCGCCAGCGCTTTCCCCTGGCGCTGCGAACATCCCCCGCGCGCCGGCCGCCCCCGCTCTCTCATACACGGGCCATAAACCCTCTCCTTCTGCGCGACCCTGCTACGGAACCACATCCGACCGACATCCCATACATGGTCATGCCTCTCCTTTGATAACCCCCTTCCTCTGCGCCCCATTGTCCGAACTGGTCCCAGGCCATCACCTAGCCCTGCGGATGCAGTTTATTGCCCCTACTGTGAGGGAAACACCCCACATCAAAGGGATTACAGTGGATCAAAGCCCCTACCCCCTGAGACCCGGCCGGTCGCACACACCCCCGGGAATTGGCAGAATTCCCTGCTGCGCGATAGCCATCTCCTACTTCGGGTAAGGTGGGAACTTCTACTGTAGCTATGTGGGGGATCGGATCTGAGCCGGGGCTTCAGGGGATGTTCTCTCATGCATCAAGGGAATCTCAAGAATGAACTATGTGTAAAATAAACCGGTGTATAAGAGACCAGGTCTCAGAGATGCAGTTAGAGCACCTCGTGACGATACCTTGCTGTCTGATCTGATGTGTTCTGCTCCGACGGAATAAAACTTTGTTTCCTGCCTTCCAGTCTCCGGCGCCTGCCTCTTTCATTGGTAAATTATCGAGTGGTATGAGAGGTGATTACCGCCGGGCAAATACTTGAAAGGTTATCGACTGAAACTGCCGCTACCATTTAACAATTGGCGTCCCAAACGTGGGGCCCATCAGCGACACGTGGATCCAGTGGGAGAGGTCCCGACGACAGAGTGAACGACTGCAACGATCGGGAGAGCTCCTGCCCAATAGACCCTCGTCTGGCAGCCGATCATCCGAACTTCACTGGTTCCGAACCGACCTCTCTCGAGTGATCTACGGTCCTGACTGGGAACCATCAGGAGTGCCGCGGCAAATACGGAGAGTAGAGGACGATCGGGCGCTGGAGGCGGAAGACGAGAAACTGTCCACGCGGTCCGGGTAAGGTCGTGATACACGACAAATTGCGAAATAATTGATTGATTGTTTGAAGCTCTGGAATACTAGTATTGCTCATTGATTGTGCTCATTGATTGTTCTCTTTGAGATATTCGCTGTCTACAAACGGGGAGGAGTAGAAATACTCTCTCTCTCTCCCTTTGCAGATAGTGAAGGGTAGGTAACGCAGACTTTTGTCCCCGTTGTAACCCGTCGTGCCTATCTTTATCTCCCCACTGATTGATTGTCCGAACATTGATTGTTTTGAAGAATAGTGCTCTTTGAGATATTCTCTGTTTGCAAATAACGTAGAATAGAAATATTCTGTCTAGTCTTTGCAAATAGTGAAGGGTAGGTAACGCAGACTTTTGTCCCCGTTGAAACCCGTCATGCCTATCTTTATCTCCCCATTGATTGATTGATTGATTGTCCGAACACTAGTTGTTCGATATTGGTTCTTTTGGAGGTATTCTCTGCTTACAAATAACGAGGAATAGAGATATTCTGTCTAGTCTTTGCAAGCAGTGAAAAGATAGGTAGTGCTGACTTTTGTCCCCGTTGAAACCCGTCATGCCTATCTTCTCCCCACTGATTGGTAGTTGGTTCTGCCCGGACCGCTTATTAGAGGTGAACCATCCGGCTCCACTGGAAGGCACCCCTAATAAGGACATGTTCACTAAATATGGACTAGTCGCCGTAGCTTATACCAAGCTATGGTATAAATATACAAAGAAGGACCCCGAGAGTCAGTGGCCACTGATGGGATCCTTCAACGACCATAAGATAGAAGTGCTAGAAATAGCTCTGCGTAGCAATAAGACGACGCCTACTATGCTTGACAGTATCGGCATGTGGCGCAAAGAAGCAACGCAACGGAAAAAGAGGGAAGAAGTAAAAGCAGAAAAGGAATTACGAAAGGCAGCCCACCTTGCCGCTAGAAAGTTAGAAGAAGAAATAAAGGAGAGAAGGGAAACTAAACTAAGACAGGAGCCCGAAACATCAGGCCAGTACGCTGTTAGGACCCCTTCTTTGCTCTACCCTGAGTTATCCTCTAAGCAGCGAACGAATGACGAATTACTGTTAGATCCCCCGATCATTTACATGCCCCCTCCATATGCACCCTCCCAGTCAGTAGTGCAACACCCACCACCCCCAAACACGAGCGAAAGCAGTACAGGGGCCTCGGTCCTCACGGCCTACGCGCCGGCTGAGCCTCTTGTACTGAACCCAACGTCGGCTATAACGTTAGACGACCCAGAGATGAGAAAGAAAGAGTCCACCAGAATGAATCGACTAACGAAGGATGAACGAACAGGAATCGACAAAATAGTAAAGGCACTGGTAGGATCCTTTTTGACCTTACAAAAACTAAAGTAACGCTAGGAGTTAGCCCTTTGTGGGACATATGAAACCAAGGGAAGGAGCCAAGCTCACGGTCGAGACGGCCACGAGGTAGCCCGACTCCATTACTCTCGCCTACCTAAACATGTCTGCCCTACTGCCCACCTCGCCCAATAAGCATGACAAAATCCTGCACAAACGGAAGCCTGCTGGCACCCACCATCGACGTCACCAAACTAGGGCTAGATCGCGCGCAATTGGTCTATGCTATTTTTCCGATTTGCACAACAACCTCCTTGTGCTCGTCATCAGATTGCAAATATGTACAAACACTCCAACGAAGTAGTATAGTTATAACATTTTAATAACTTATAAGATATAACGAACACACCAACAGGGTAAACAGGTTAAAACACGTTCTAAAACAACTATTTACATGACAGTCTGCTGCAACCTCCATCCCAAAGCCTTAACGTCCACGTGACACCGTCCTCGCCTCTCCTTCCTCGAAATTGCAACATTGGCCTGTTTTGGGCGGTTCTTTTAGTTGACTTTGGGCTATAAAAGCCATGCAAAAATCCATTGACATCAGTGGCGGACGACTGTGCGAATAGGCCGGAGGCTATACGAAGCGCCGAAGTTCTGGCAACACCAAGGCGGAGTCCGCCACGCTGTGCGGGCCTTCCCGTTTTCTTTCTTCTTTCTTCAATAAGGGCTGATGCCCTGGCGGGGGGAGGCGACGCGGACGGGCCTCCCCCGCCTCCCCAGGTGGAGGCTCACCAGCAGATGAGGACGCCCCAACCGTCTTTTTCATCGATCTGCTGGATCGCACCCTGCCACGTCGTGTGGATCCTCCCATTCTTTTCTTCTTCCTTCAATAACGGAGGGGTGCCCTGGCCGGGGGAAGCGACGCGGACGGGCCTCCCCCACCTCCCCAGGTGGAGGCTCGCCAGCAGATGAGGGCACCCCAACCGTCTTTTGACTCGCCGGCCAGCTAAGCTGCACCCAACCGTCTTTGACTCACCGGCCAGCTGAGCTGCACCCTGCCGCTGCACGCGACCACCGGACAACCGCCCAGGCACGGGTTCACCAGGATCACCACTAGCGCCCGACGCGGGGAGTGGGCCCCCGCAGCCAAATAATCGGGGACCCACCCCGGTGGTGATACCATCCAAACTGCTGTCGTCACTGCTACTGGAATCACCCCGGTGGCAGTACCATCCGAACTGCCGCTGTTTCAGCTGCTGGCTCCTCTCCGGTGGCTGTACCGAAGAGCTGCTGCTACTGCTGCCCTTGAACTCCGGCGGTCGACTCCTCCGGATCCAGGCCTAAAGCCCACCGTGAGACAATTCTGGACTCGAAAGCTTGTCTGCTTGGGCATGGGCCCCACCCTTGACAAAATGCTCCCCTCAGCCTTGCAGAATCGGCTGGAGTCATTTGACACTCGACTCCCGCGGACTTCCGGTAAGGACAAAACCGCCGCCATTGCTCTTTGCCCCGGACGGCAGCCACCTTGCCTCCGCTTGGTGCAGTGAGAAAGACTGGTTCGAAGCGTCGGCGGAAGAACCCGCCTGCTGCCCCGCCCCAAGAACGAACCATGACATTTCTACGGGGTCGCAGTGACGCCATGCTGACGCAAAGTTGACGCTAACGAAAGTTCTCGAACTACTGAAAGGGATTCTGGTCCAACAGCTAATTCATGGAAAGACTTAGACTGTACTCCGGCCCGACCTCGCCCCAAGATGGCGCCGATGTAGGAGAGGCCTACAAACCCTTGTGGCGTCCCAGTCACGTGACATTTGTGTTAAAAAGAGATATATATATATATATGCGATGCTTTCACACATGATGGTCGGGGAGGGGCGGGGAGGGAACCGATTATGTGCCGTAGTAGCGTTGCTCATGACACTCGACGCCTCTCACGCCGTGGCCGGCCTGAACGGTTGTAGGCCCGTATCTTGTATACTGACATTGTTTTAAATAAAGGGCCTCTTGAAGGAATTACGGAATCAGTGTCATGACTAATCACATAGGTTGATAAAGATTTCTACTTTTGAATAAATGATTGTTACTCCCAAGCAATAGAAAACAGGTAATGCAGTCCCCATTTGCCTGAATTTTTTTTGATTAACGGAATTTGTACCCATCACACCTATCTTTTTCCAAGAGTTGTTAAACAATGGCCAACCATAGCTCAGGGTATATGCCGAACGCAAGGTATGGTATCTTGCACCTTAATACACGACCGATTGAGAAATGCATGTACGACAAGGGAACCCGAATTTAGGAAATGAAATAAATTAGAGCATCTTTGTCTCGGACAAAAAGAATAATAGGTCTGCGGTATCATCCATTCCTGCGACTAGCCTGGTACGTGGTAAGTAGAACTTTTTCGTGTCTGCGCGCGCTAGGGTACTTTGAATGCTGCACATCCCCTCCCCTCTTTGTCCCCTCTATAGGTCACGACGAAGCCCCGACTGAAGAATGAAGTGGACATGGACCGTACCGAGTTCAATATCAGGGAAAATTTAGACAAACGTTGTGAGATAGTGCGTGAAGTGCAGACCACCATTGAGAACATGAGAAACTGTATGGCATGATTGTGCGCGTGTGCTATGATTACACGGTATGAATGTGTGTGCATCTCATGCTTGGGTCACTTGAAGAGAGCGTCACTGTATGATTGAAATGCTCGCCATCGATCAAAGGGAGGAGAATAAAGGGTCCGACACCCCCTAGGATAAACTACAAAATACTGAAAGTACGCAGCATGCATAGGAAAGGAGGACAGGAAAGGAGAGGTCCCGATGCTCAACGTAGCCCTGAGTCTCCATCTTAAGTTTCTGCGCTTGATGCATGTACTGTCACACCCTATCCGGCTTTCGTGTATACGTGATCACCGAATTTATGTCTTTTCCCCGCTTGTGTTTTCTTACATAGAACAGACCCATGCTACTCCATGCTGTGTGTGCACCAAGTGGCCTATTATCTTACCCATGTCTCTCTCTCTCGTTTTGTGTCGTATGTATGCCAAATAGCCTACTTGATGCACACCACTCTCTCTCTCTCTCTCTCTCTCTCTCTCTCTCTCTCTTTCTTTCTCTCTCTCTCTCTCTCTCTCTCTCTCTCTCTCTCACTCCCTCCCTCACTAAAAAGCCTTCTTACCCTCTTTTCTGTTTGAATAAATTAACGACACATACCTCCTCGGTAAGTGTATAATTGGCCTGGAGCACGGTGGTGTTCGAACAAATTGACTGAAACAAAACGACCGTACTTTGCCACGTTACTACCTCTCCTTTCTACAAATATTGAACTTAATTGGCTGAGAAAAGAAAGGACAGGTAAGACGACTGATGTCTCCCAATTTGGCCCTCATCACGGGGACTATATGTCAGTGGTTTCCATTTTTTCAGAGCTTTAACAACACCATCCCCACCGCCCAGAATTACCCCCGCCCAATTACCCCGAAATAGAATGTCTGAAGCACCCCGTTCTCCCAAGATAACCCCAGCCCTATAGCCGCCTCAGAGTATTTCGAACGAAACAGCTGATGACCTTATTCACTAATAATACATCGCCTAAAGTGATAAAGGGTTACCTATTGTCGCCAGCAAAAATAATGCTTAGCTTATGGATACTCGTGAGCCCGTGACAGTAGCACCTCGCTCTTTCTTTTCATAAACTTAGCAGTCCTCGGAAGGAAATATGTAGTAACAAAACTTGTGTTGAGACGAACGAGCCTCAGCCGGAGAAGCCGGTTCGAATTTTTAATAGGCTAGAAGGTTGACAGATGTCAGGCTTCCTGCAACCAGTATCGGACGCAGGAATCGGCACCTAGAGGGCCAGACGATGGACAGGGACACCCACAGAAACTTGCACCACAGCAATGATTAATAGATTAGTAACGCACACACTAACATCAGAGTTAAAAGACACCAATCATACAGCAACCGATAAAAACATGTCCGCAACTACTCGGTGGTTGGGAGAGAGGATGAAGTATGTAAATGTCTTCCCTGCCAACTCTCTAAGATTTTTGTTTCTTGTACCCATTTAAAGATAACGTGCTGCCATCGGAAGGGAGGGGTCGGACGTGACGCACAGCCTGGCTGCAGACCATGGAACATCTATGACATCGACCAAGGGGGAAGCTACGAAGCAAAAAGGGCGTGAGACGAGACACCATTTTCAGGATGATAAGCGCGAAGGGCTACATCGAGGCCCCCCTGCTCACTGACCAGCGTGCCTGAAGTCTCAACCCGTCGGGCCCGATTGATGGGCCCAGTGCTGGAAGATTCTGCTCCCCTTGGTCCACATTTTTTGATCCGATCCCACTCCACCCCCTCTTCCCTCGGCATCCCGAAGCACGTCACACCCTTCTCTCTCTCACCCAGGGGCCAGCTCACAGGGCCTCCGGCAGGGAGGCAGTCCCCAGTGGCAGTACCTCCTGGCACCCAGCAGCAGCAGCAGGCTCCCCTCAAGTTAGGAACACAGAGAGAGAACCACTTTCATGGGGTCACAGCCCCTTCTTACACACACATTTCCTTTGTCACAAACTGTAGGGCAAGGGGAGAACCAGTTACAACTGGTTCTGGTGCACTTTGTTTTGCTCAGCCCCTCTCCCTAGTCACAGGACAGGCTAGGGACATCAGACGCACCACAGGAGGTGGAGCCAGCATTGTGTAGGGAAGGCGCAGCCCTATTCAGGTCCCAGGTGCAACTCCTCCCTCTTATCTGCATGCAGATCTCTCTATTCACCACTGGGCTGACACACCCTGACTCCTGGACTTCCCCACACCATCCAGCACCTGTCAATCACAAGCCAGACATGTACTCCACATCAGGCAGGCAGACGCACAGCACACAGAAGTGCCAACTTCTAGAAGTGGCACTTCCCCTATAGTTATAATAAATTCGCGCACATCATTGCGCAGCATTTATTCTTACGAGTTTGCACATACTAAACTTGACCCTGCACTCCGTTCACACCAGGAACTACCATGGACACACATATCCCCCATGCATTCCTATGGGAGGGCCGGCCAGTCTCAGTAAATGTAACACAGAGCGCACGCACTTTACACTGGGACACAGTGGGACACAGTGCTAAAGTGCCTAGAGGCCTAAAACAAATAACATCAGGTCACATAAAAAGGCAAAAAGTTTAGGGGTAAACCTGCCAAGAGGGCCAAGTCCAACACCTATAAACACCCATGCTTACTTACTAACTCATTCACACCCTGACTTAACCCCTTCCATGCGGGGCGGATTCCCCCGCTGTGCTGAGCGCTGCTTGCGCGGGCGTGGTCATGACGGAACGGTTCCGTCATGAGCACAGCTCAACCGACGCTCATGACGGAACCGTTCCGTCATGAGCGCCGAAGGGGTTAAGGAATCACTTACATGTTTACTAACTTGCTCATTCATTTGTATGTGTTCACCCATATAATCAATCACTCATATATTCACTAATGTATTTATACACTGACTATGCACTTAAATTGTTCATATATACTAAGTCCTACCCATCGTCTGGAATATTCACTCTTATTCAATCAGATGTTCATGAAATCCTACTAATTCACATACTAATTTGTTGATGATGTATACTTACCTATGGAGTCATTGTTTCAAGACTGCCCTACTCGGCCACTCGCTCGTTTAGTAACTCACTCATTTAATTATTCACTTATTCACTTACTTATATATTCATTCTTTCAGCTACTTATTCACTCAAATGTAATGAAACCCTTTCCTTACTAGTTCTCTCCCTATTTTACTAATCATATATAATTACTTATTTGGCAGTTTACTCACTTACTGTTTAATTCATTCGGAGAGTGAATTACATTCCATGTAGTTACTCACAGACATATTAATTTACCCACCAGCTCACACATTGGCTCACTCATTTACATCATCAACCACCTACTTCTACATTTGCGTATTCTCTCCCTCATTCCAACACATTTACATGCTTATTAACTCACTTCCTGTTCACTTAAACACCCATGAACTAATGCTGTCAATGAATCATTGACCCACTAACATATTCACTCTTTCAATCACAAAGACAATCCCCCTCATTTTGGGAAGCCCAACATCCGCCAAAGTACAAGGGGTAATAACCCCCGCCTGAAATATCTGGAGATCACTGCCAGCCTGGCAGAGATCTCTATGGCTTCAGAGGAGTCACCCCAAAGCGGCTCCTCTGAAGGCATTGCTAGTGTGCTTAGTGTCCGATGAGCGGCTGCCATGTTTCATGCGGCCGCCCAGCAAACATTTTGATTTAAAGAAACAATCACCCAAAGTGGGAGTTTATATTTGTAAAAAGAAAAACTAGTGGCCCCAACACCCTAGGAGTTTTCTATCATTTCTACTATTTTTTTCTGTGTGGGACCTTAGGCTTTTCCTGCCAGCCCGTAAAAAGGAAACAAGCATTGGCATAGTCAATAGGTCTCGCCTTTGGGACCTTATAAGCATTTAGCCATGCAGCAATTTATCCTGGGTGCTACAACATCTACTGTTCTTTAATGTGGAAGCTTTGATACTAATAGACGAATATACTATGCGAGTCATTACATCGCGTGGCATTACAACGCGGTCCTCACAACGACCGCGTTGTTACCACGCAATGCCATTACTACGCAAGTCATTACATCGACTTGCAGTAGATGGCGCACTGACATTAGAAATATATAATTTAACTATTCCAACTCCAGCCTACGCAACAGTAGGGAAGGTGTTGTAATAGTAAACTATACTTTTCCTAATGTTAGCGCGCCATCTACTGCAATTTGATGTAATGACTTGCGTAGTAATGGCATCGCGGTGTATTCACCGCGATGTAAAGGTCGTTTCCCTAATAGGCACATTATAGCACAGCATTGAGTAGTACTTATTTAAAGAGTGATTTTTGTACAACTGGTAGTCTGAACTTGTGATTGATTGACCGATGCTTGTGAATTTTGTAATGTTATTATTGGAACACCTTCCTTAATCTTTATTTATTGATCCACTGAACTCCACAGGGTAACGCATTCAACTTGAAACCATACTTTTGCTGGGGGTACTGGTATTCTACTTGTGATAATGTATTGTTTTAAATGAACATCACCGCTAACTAGTCTTAATTAATACAAATGAAAGCCTGGTAGTGACAGGGTACACATTAAATGAATAATTCACTGTTAACCTCCGATGTCTAAACCGAATTCTTCTACAACACAATGCAGAATACACAATTTGTTCGTAAAATGGGATACTTCTTCAGCTACTGTAGAAATCCATTGTAAGAAACTGAGACATTTCACACTGTGCTGGGTTACAGGATGCATGTTTTTTCTGCCTTGTTTCTGTGATGGGACATCATGCTGCATCATTTTTTCAGAACTTTCTCAAGCAGCATATTGTGTATCCCTAGTAAGTGACAAAGTTTGAGACTGGGCATCCATCTGCACAATCATCTTACAGCCATACACAATGCCCTGTACGTGAAACACCGTTTGCAACTCTCAAGTAATGCATTCAAGCAACACATTTTTAAAGTGCTCCAATGCCTTATAAGGGTAGTATATAAAAGCAATAATTAAATCCCACGTTCCAAGCGGCACAGGCCATTCATTATATGTACATGCAAAGGTGCAGGAAGTTTGCTCACGGTATGAAAGACTGGAGTCCCCTATCCCCTTTTCTGTTTTGCAATTTGATATACAGTAATCTCGACCCAAAGTTATTGGAGCGCTTTACCTGAGCACCAGTTATATATTACTCAAGGTCAGATGCCTCTTTTAGGTATGGTGAGATTTAGTAGTTTGCCCAGAATCACAGGATAATGACCTGTTGCCGAGACTCAAACCTGGTTCCAAAGTCTGTAGTTCTGATTATGCACTAGCTCCAAAGCTACACCAACAATATTGCGTACATGAGGATCTCCTAGTGTTCGCATGAGAGATCCTTCCTCTCTTCGGAGTCACAGTATCATAGTGCTGGAAGGGTTGACCAGCTCCCATTGACACCCAAATCCTAGTAGCAACACTACCCTCATTCAGGGGCAGCTCCTCCACTACGGCAGAGGAGTATCGCCCCACTAATATCTCACAGTACGAGATGCAGAAACATAAAAACTGTAATATCTTTTAGTTATTGCCATTTTATGTTTGCTTTGCGCATTGCGGCTGGGCAGGGCTGCTTTGCTCTTTGAGCAGGACTGGAGAGGAGTGGTTAGTCCACTCCTGAGTGAGCAAAGACTGTTTGGTCGGCCGTCTTGGGCCGCCCAAACCAGTCATGTGCACACTGCCCTTCTACATGCAGGCTGCATTGCAGCCTGCATGGAGAACATGCCCACCCCACTAGCCCCTGGCTGAGCGTCATCCGGACCAATCACAATGCTGCAAGTGTAGCGTTGTGATTGGCTTAGGGGAGGGAGCCTGGCTACCTGCTTCCTGTTCCTGTCGTAGGCAGGACAGCAGGAGCAGAGAAGACGTGGGACCCAGAGGAGAGGTAAGTTTAATTAAAACATTTTTTTTTTATTTCACCGCTACACCCCCTGTGATCCCCTACTTCCCCCCTCGACGAATCCCATGCCTCCCTCTCGACCCATCACCCCCACCCCCGAGCCATGCTGGCCGCCACAGCCCTCATTGCTAGCATAAGGCCCAATAAGGAGAAATACCCAACTATCCAAAGAAAAAGAATAAAAACAGGTGCAGCCTACAAAATGAGGACTCACAGCAAAAAAGACACAGCCTACTATTTGGTGATCAAACTATCTACTGTTTTTATGTGGCCCGGATGTACTGACATTACAGACTAATGACATCCGTTAAAAGATCACAGCATGAAAAACAGGCATACGGCAAAATTCATGGGCGCTGGCACTGTCAGTTGTCAGCTTATTGAATAGTATGGTGAAATCCAGCAAATATGAGGCCATTCAACATGGTGGTGGTGTGTTATGCCTCTGACTGAAAGTTTTCTTTGTGCTTTGCCTAAGAGAACTCCTGGCATGTTAATATGGTGCGGTGGTTTTGTGGTGCACTGAGGCTCACGGGGGAAGATTGGTGGGGTGCTGAAATGAGGCACCCCACACGCTCCATAGATGTGACAGCATGAACCCACGTCCTAACAGGACATTTTTAAAACATTTTCCCAGACACAGAGCGACACGCTCCAAAGTGGAACAATAGCAGCAGTATGGCGCTGCTCCTGGCTGTTAACAAACAACTAAAAGGAGGGACGAAGAAGAAGGATTACACACCAGAAAGTAAGTCTTTCTAAAGGACAATCCAAATTACCCCAAAAATCCAAAAGGCAATGAGCATGTCTCAAGAGACTGCGCATGCGCGCTGCCTAGGCTCGACCTAAAAAAGGGTTGTTGGACCCTCCCCTCTAAATGGCACATGATCAGAGGTACTTAGAGTGAAGGCTCTGTCAGGCTATTTGTCTAAGGTAGAGGCTCATGTCTGCCCTAGGGACCCCATCTGTGAAAACATGGCAGTCTGCCGGACACTGAATAGACCGTGTAGACCGTCGGTTCTGCAGGAAAGGTACCCCGCTACATTCTTACATTTTTGGCAGAGTACCCTGTCTACCAAACACTAAAGGAGGCCCTATATTTCCTTTAAGTTTCAGGCTGTACACTAAATATCATCTCTTTGAAGCATCTGGTCTTGCAATCACAGTTCCTCTATAGTCAACAGCACACACTCCATGTTCGTTCATTACCTTGGTGCGGTCACAGAGACTGGCCCCCAACTCGAGCAGCTTTTCCACAATAGACAGCCGGTTCTCTCTCACTGCAATCATCAAGGGGGTCAAACCTGACTCCTGAGGGCGAAATGGAACACGTTAAAAATCAGCAGGCCATATGACAATTTACAAAACCTGGTTGTTGGATGGCAATGTTAATTGTAAGTAGAACTACCATCGAATGACTGTCATTATTGCTGTCATTGGATGGGCTCTATTGTAAACATGCAAGACGGTAAACAGGTGCAACATTCACCGAGCTGGTACTTTGAGTCTCTTCATGAATCCAGTTAGAATTATGAACTGAGCTAAACTTGACTAATCGAGGTTTTGCTAAAGATGTATGTTCCCAAACTGCAACATGTCTGCTAGACACTCACAGGTCAACATTAGCACTGGGTAAGGCTGGAGATCGGGAAACATCCATTACAACGCAGTCATTACATCGCACTGCTTTTACAACGCAAATGTTATAGAGCAACTGCCCTTACATCGTAGGCCATTACAACGCATGCCATTAAAACACATGCCATTACAATGTATTACAAGGTAAGTAAGGGAGATTTTTTTGTTTTAGTGTGGCATGGGTTTTGGGGTAGATGAGAATAGTAATTATTACCCCTACAGTATCCAACACTTTCCCTACTGTTGTACTCACTGGAGTGGGAATAGTAATTTGTACCCCTACACTATCCAACACTTACCCTACTGTTGCCCTAAAAGTATTATGCATTGTAATGGTATGCAAAGTAATGGTATGCGTTGTAATGGAATGTGTTGTAATGGTAGTATTTAAAAATGCGTTGTAATGGCATGCGTTGTAAAATCATGCGATGTAATGGTAGTTGCAATGTAAAAACTGTTTTGCAAAAACATGCGTTGTAATTGTTTGCATTGTACAGTCATATCTTCCTGGAGATCACACAAATTCTATGCTAAAAAGGTGTTATCAAGAAGCATGAAGTTCTATGATTCCATAATCATATTCTTGTATTTAACAAAAGGCCATTATCTTTCCAGTGCATCAGCCCTGATATCAAACTGCTCTGGGTTATGTATGGTCCTGATCTGATAATTATACATGTAGGATGGCCGCTACGACTGGGATTCATTATTAATTTAGTACAGTTAACACAAACACTGTTTCCAAGGTGCGTTTGGGCCATGCAATTGCTCTTGTACAATATAATATGTACATAACAGTGGAATAGATATGCACACAAAGGGGTCTATTAGGATGGTGGGCGGATCGCCCCCGCCGGGTCAGCGGTAACCACCGCTGGCCCAGTGGTGGCGATCCGCCCGCCATCCTTGCATGATTGATCCCCCGCCATATTAGTATGGCTGGGGGGTCCGTGGCGGATGGGAAGACCGTCCGCCGCTTTCCGCCAGTCGACTCGTCGACCGGGCGGAAGAAGGTCATAATATGGTGGCGGTGTCTGCAAGACACCGCCATCTATATTGACATGCAGGCCGTGACTCGCGCCGCCATGGAAAGGCTTGTGGTCTTTGCTGTTGGGGGCCCTTAGTAGGCCCCCAGGGTTATGGGGGTGCACATTGGCATGGACAAGCTGGCAGGCACCGCACCGTGCCTGTCACCTTGTGCATGCCAATGCACAACGTGCATCCACAGCGTTGTGGCGGGCGGTGCTGTCAACACCGCCCGCCACAATGTTGTGGATGGGGGATGCCACAGTGGCAGTGGCATCCTAATGGCACAGCGGGACCGCCGCACCTCTGGCGGATAGTCCTGCATACAGTTACGGCCATCGTATTAGACCCCAAAGTAGTTACATACGAATGTACTGACTCTATTATGCTGGCAAAAGTGTTAAATGAGAAAAACCTTTAAAAATATATATATGTATATATATATATATATATATATATATATCACTGAAAAAACCATAGGTTTCACACATGTTATAGTTAGCTGGACATTTTACTGATAAAAAACCAATGAAATTCCCCCGTTATAGTTACTGTAGGCAACTATAACTCACGCGACCGTAATCCTCTGCTGATGCTAATACTGTATTTAGACACTTATTTGCCCATATCTTCTTCCATTAAATTTTAGCTATACATATATTACAAATATTTTTTTTTCATAAAGACACATATGTCATCAGCAGAGGATTACGGTCGCGTGAGTTATAGTTGCCTACAGTAACTATAACGGGGGAATTTCATTGGTTTTTTATCAGTAAAATGTCCAGCTAACTATAACATGTGTGAAACCTATGGTTTTTTCAGTGAATTAGCAAGGTTTTTTAAATGCTATTTCCTAACTATAACGTGTGTGAAACCTATGGTTTTTTCAGTGAATTTGTACGGTTTTTTAAATGCTAAGTTACTTTACGCCATTTGTGGCGTGCGCGCCCACTTAACGCAGTTCGTTCCGTGCACGGTTTTTATCAACTTTAATAAGCCCTGTACATTTGGTGGCCTTCGGCCACCAAAAGCACAGGGGGTGAGGTCAATGTGGATAGTGTTTTTTTTATTTCGATTTTATAATTTCATGTTGCCAAAATTACGTTTTTTTTCTCTATTAATAAGCCCTGCACATTTGGTGGCCTGCGGCCACCAAAAGCACAGGGGGTGGGGTAAGTGTGGATAGTGTTTTTTTTATTTTTATTTTTTTACCGTAAGCGTACGGTAAGCTTACAGTAAGCGTACGGTAAGCGTACGGTAAGCTTACCCCGCGAAATTGCCGAAAAAAAAATAAAACCGTTTTTGCTCTTGGGGGATGTTTGGGGACTCCCTCAACATGACTATGTGGGAGGGAGTTGTCAAAACAGCCCCGTAACATGTTTTTGGCCATCATGTTTGATAAACAACACTCAGTGCGAGAGACAAAATGGCGGACGCCACTTCCTGGTTTCGGCCGATTCGAATGTTTACTAATAACTAAGAGCCAATCAGAATCGCGCTCGCGCACGCCACCGTAAGCTTACGGTAAGCGTACGGTAAGCGTACGGTAAGCGTACCGTAAGCGGGCTCAGATATATATATTGATTTAAAGGCTATTTTCTCAGAATCTACTGAACAGATTTACACCAAACCTACAAAAGGCACTTCCTTGACCTAGGGACTACCTCTCTGCCAAATTTCTAGTAATTCTGTTCAGCCGTTCGGGCTGTAGCTCGTTCTAAAGGTCCTATGGAAAAATGCATGGGAAAAACGCGTTTTGGGACCCCCCTTTTATCTCAGCCCCCGCTTGACGAATCCCCCCGAGACTTTCAGGGTAGGAGCGGAGCGTAGCGCCCCACCTATTTTGAGAAATTCGCGAGGATTCGTCGACCGGCGCCAAAGTTATTCAAAATAGAATGTTGAGGTTTTCCTATGGAAACGTGGTCCTAACTATAACTACCTACTGGCGACCGCCAGTAGGTAATATATATATATATATATATATATATATATATATATGGCCTGTTTTGAGCCTTGGATTTTATAATTTTGCTCAAATTGTTAGTTTTGCACCAATTGGTGTTCATTCATATTACAAATTATTGCTTCTTTGTGCTTTATTTTCTTTCAATTTTCATTCAGAATGATTACATGCAAGGATGGCTTGTGTATTTATGTGGTGGCATCTATTGCTTCTGCTTGCACAGTATTGATTGGCTAGGATTGAAAGCATAACATTGAGTCATGGAATTCACAATAACATGCTAGGACGCACGTACACACTAAGGGGCCGATTCCGATTCGGGTCGGAAGGGCACCGAATGCGATCCGTCCGGAAAAACTATGAGCCGTACGCGTGTTTTCCGTCTGATTCGTACAGCTGTACGAGCGAGCAAGTACGATGAGAGCTACGTGAAAATCACCGACCGAGTCATTTCCGGCTCCAAACCGCTTAGTACGTCTCGGCCGTAAGCTAACCGTGGCGTGCAATGGATGCGATTTATGACCGAGCCAGTACGATGTACGCGTCAGACAGCTGGTGCGAGCCGGAGTGTCCGGCTCGCAAAACGTCCGGGAAGTTGCCTTTGGGGGTCTGCGTCGGACTCCCTGTCATCCGCAGCCCTACGACTTGGACACAGGGTGAGACTCAAGGGTCTCCCCAACACAGGCATGTACGGTACGATGCATACCCACTGTAGGGGCACCCTTGCACTAGACGCACCCATTCAGTCAATGGGAGCCCATGTATGCGTCGTACGACCAGCTCCCATTGACTTTTATGGGAGGCCAACCGAACCGAGTCCGGCAGCATACGGCTGCATCGTACTTGCTCGGCTGGACTGCAGGACTCCGGCTCGGTTGAAAAACACTCCAGGTACGGCTCGGTCGGAGAGCTTTCCGACCCGGATCGGAATCGGGCCCTAACTATGATCATCTAACATGTGAATAACAGGATGCACTTCACTAATTGTAACACAGTACAAGGTGGTGCTTATTTTCTGCAGAATGTTGTTTGGATCACTACACGTTGTGTATATATGGAGTAGTCTTGTAGTATTGATTCAGTCACTAACCGTGATCAAGGCCTGTTCAGCAAAGACACGTAGGGAACAATTACAATGCATGCTTTTACAACGCGTTTTTTACATCGCAACTACCATTACATCGCATGATTTTACAACGCTTGCCATTACAACGCATTTTTAAAAACTACCATTACAACACATTCCACTGCAATGCATACAATTACAACGAATACCATTACAATGCATAATACTTTTAGGGCAACAGTAGGGTAAGTGTTGGATAGTGTAGGGATAAAAATTACTATTCCCAATCCAGTGAGTGCAACATTAGGATAAGTGTTGGATAGTGTGGGGGTAAAAAATACTATTCCCACTCCAGTGAGTGCAAAAGTAGGAAAAGTGTTGGATAGTGTAGGGGTAAAAATTACTATTCCCAAATAGCCCATAATCCACACCTATCCTAAAACAAAAAAATCTCCATTACTTACCTTATAATGCGTTGTAATGGCATGCGTTGTAATGGTATGCGTTGTAGTGTCATGCGTTTTGGTGACATGCGTTGTAATGGTATGCGTTGTAATGGCATGCGATGTAAAGGCAGTTGCGTTGTAACAGTTGCGTTGTAAAAGCAGTGCGATGTAATGACTGCGTTGTAATGGATGTTTCCCTGCGTAGGGTGTTGTTTCCTTGTTAATAAATTTGGATTGTGAACTGGCAATTCTGGAGTAAGCAACAGAGTTCCCTACCCGCCAACATTATGGTCTGCCCACCCAATTTAAAATTGGGTGGACCATATATTTGATGCCAGCCAAGACTCTATGTCATGGTCAAATCCTCCGATGGATTAAGGGCCATAAAAGGATTGGCTGTATATCTGCTCATCTAATTTAAATGGGTGGACATATAGATAATTTTCAATACCCGTCACTACCAGGAAATAAATGACGGTAAAGGGCATTGAAAAGTGCTCAATGCCCCCCTCACAATTGGAGAAAATTCCCATGGAACACCTAACCCCCTGAAGTTAGAATGAATCTCTCAACTGTTTCCTTCAAGAAAGAAGTCAAAGTACTCCTCATGCACACATTTCTTCCCTAGATCCTAAGATACCCATCCCGATTCCTCAATTATTATCATGACTACGGCTTACCGACTACTTTACTATTTTTGACTATTCAGTCCTGACATTACCCTCCCTTTTCCGTCACTGCCTGATCCTGCAGTTTTCTAGACTATGATACTTTTGTTTTTATTGGATTATCTCCTCCGCTCTCTGAACATTGTAAAGCCTCCCCTCCCTTTTCTGGGTACTACCTTATCCTGTATTTTGTCTCGAATATGATATTATTGTTATTATTGCACTGCTCTCTGTAAATTTGTTTAGCGCTGTGATACCCCCAAGAGTCATGTTCGCGAAATAAAAAAATTATTAAAATGGAGTGGGCATTGTTCTTTTTATTTTCAAAAGCAAAAAAAAAATTCACGTTGGGATTTTCTTTACAAAAATAAAATGGTAAGTAGTCTAAATATCGATTTTTATATATTGATATACAAAAATATCGAGTTTTATATATCGTTGGTAATAAATCTCGATGTTTTGTATATCGATGTTAAAAATATCGATTTTTAAGTGTGTGCAAAAATATCGAAGTGAATAATATCGAATGACAAAATATCGTAAATGTCAAACTATCGTTATAGCATTGTATTTTAAATATGTTTGTGTTATGAAGAAATTAATTGTATGTTATAATTTTTAGTAGAGTTTAGTTGTTTTTATAGGACATAAGGGTGGGTAGTGTTTGAAAATGTGTTGTGAAATATTTTGAAATTGTATTATTTATATATATAATTATGAATAAAAATGTACTATTTTGAAACATAATTTTAGGAGCAGGATTTTGGGTTTCTAGGTGATAAGGGTGGGGAGTGTGTGTTTTAAAAATATATTTGTGAAATTTTATTAACATTTAATAAAAATTAATTTACAATTTAAATTTTAGAATTTAGATTTATATTTTTTTATGTGGGATGTTGGGGTTATAGGGGATAAGGGTGGGGAGTGTTTTTAAAAATTGTGAAAAATGTCAAGTTTATTACAAAATTAAAATATTAAGGGGTCTATTAGGATGGAGGATGGATGGCTGCCGCTGGTCCGGCGGTGAAACCACTGGACCGGTGGCCACCTGCCATCGAAATCCGGAAAACCGCCAGTCCAGTTAGCATCGCGGTCGTGACCGCCACGGTGTGATTTTCTGCCCGCCACTTTTCCGCCGGTTGCAGTCCGCCCGCTTGCCTGGCGGGCAGAGCTGGACCACTACTATTGTTGTGGATCAGGGCCGAGCCCCGCCCGCACGATTATGATGCCGGCAGTAGCCAGCCTTTCCGCTGCTGTGGAACTGCCATGGAAAGGCATGCGTAGACATGTTCCAGGGGCCCATTGCGGACCCCCAATGTGTTGGGGGGAGTGTGGGTGCACTGGGGGGAGTGTGGGTGCACTGGGGGAGACCCCCCTACATGTCCCTGTAGCCTGATATGCAGTGCAGTGACATGCATAACATGCTCCTTTTCACACCACGGCGGTGCTGCTGGCAGCAGCAACCGCCGCAATGTTAATCGCCAGAATCCGACCACCGCGGTTGGATTTTGACTGCGGAGCATCCTAATTGGACCGGCAGTTATGCCGCGGTCGTTGCAGGCGGTCTTTTCCCGCTACCATGGCGGTCGGGGAGATTTTCTGACCGCCATCTTAATAGACCCCTAAATTTCTGAAGTTTAAATTTGAATTCAGAAATTTTATTTTAGGAGCAGGATATTGGGTTTATAGGGGATAAGGGTGGGCAGTGTTTTAAAAATTTTTACAAATTGTAATTTATTCAAAATTTTAAATATTTAATTTAGAATTTTAAATGTGAATTTAGAAATTAATTTTTAGGAGCGGGATGTTGAGTTTATAGGGGATAAGGGTGGGGTGTGTTTTTAAAAAAACATCTAGAAATGTATCATTTATTCAAAGTTTTAAATATTTAAGTTAGAATTTAAAATTTGAAATTAAAAATGTATTTTTAGGAGGGGGATGTTGGGTTTATAGGGTGTAAGGGTGGGGAATGTTTTAAAACAAAATTAAATTTTGTTAAATTTAAAAAAAAGTTAAATTCTTTATTTTAAATGTTTATAATTGAATTTAGAAAAAATATGTGTATGAGCGGGATGTTGCGTTTATAGGGGATAAGGGTGGGGAGTGTTTAAAAAAATAGTTTAGAATATGTTAATATTGTAATAATTTTTAATTACATTTGGAAACAAATATATTTATTTCTATGTTTATTTTGAGAACTAAGGGGTCTATTGCGATGGTGGGTGGACGGCGGTCCCGCGATTGAAATTAGGACGCATCCCACATTTTTTACATTGCGGCGGGCAGTGCTGTCAGCAGCACCCGCCGCAATGTAAAAAAGGCATGTTGTGAATTTGCATGCACAACGTGGCAGGCACCGCGTGGTGCCTGCCACCTTGTGAATGTAAATGCAGGGGAGTACCATACGTATCCCCCATGTGCACCCCCTCCCCCAACACCCTAGGGGCCCGCTACTTGCCCCCAACAGCAAAGTCCACAAGCCTTTCCATGGCGGCAATGCTGCCATGGAAAGGCGAGTGACCGCCTGCATCTTAATATGGATGGCGGTGTCTTGCAGACACCGCCACCATGTTAAGCCCCTTTCCCGCCCGGTCGACTCGTCAACCGGCGGAAAACCGACGGACGGTCTTCCCATCCACCGGAGTCCCCCCCGCCATCGTAATGTGGCCGGGGGGAAAGGTAGGCGGGCGGTGAATGTTGGCGGGCGGATCGCCACCGCCATGCGGGAGGTGGCAATCCGCCCGCCAACATAATCGGCCCCTATGATGTTGTGTTTATAGGGTGTAATGGTGGGAAATGTAAAAAAAAATGTAGGTCGATTAAAAATGTAAAAATTAAAAAACTTACATTTAAAATTTTACATTTTAGTTTATGAGTATATGTTTTAGTATTCTGATGTGTTTTTAGGGGATAATGGTGGGTAGTTGTTTTTAATTTTTGTTGATATTGTTTATATTAAAAAAGAAACAATTTTTTTAATTTATATTATATATTTCTTTGCAGAAATATACATTAATAAGTGAGATGTTGTATTTAATAGTGGATAATGTAGTTATTTTATAAAAAAATTTTATAAATATTTTTACATTTAAATTTTATGTAAATTTATTTGTGACTGGAGTTGGAATAGTAAATTAATTAGGTTTAGTGTCCAGCACTTTCCTCAATTTATTTTAGACTGGATAGGGAATAGTAAATTGTTGGAACGTGGGTTATTGGTAGGGGAAAATGTAGGTCTGCCACTGGAAATAAGGCCACTAACATATGATAGGACTCAGCATAGGTCTTAGAAAATTATTACTATGCTCAACACTTGGTAACGTGGCTGCGAGCAGACAGGCTTAACTTCAAAGACAGGTATGTAAAGCATTTAAAAATACCATTTCAGTAAATAATTAAGACACAACACATATTAAAAGTCCACTTTATAATAATAGGAAATATTTTTATCTTCAAAATGACACCTATACGACGAAAATCCATTGTAGGGAACCGGAGATATGAATTTTCAAAGATGTAATAAAATATAGCACTTAGAAGATTATACCACCATTTGTGATACCTGCTCGCAATAGACCGGGCCAAAGTAAAAGTTTCAGGCCGGGCGCGATGGACACCTGAGTGCAAATGCAGGGGGGTACCTATGTGTCCCCTACCCCCAACACCCTGGGGGCCCGCAACGGGTCCCCAACTGAGAAGCCCGCATGCCTTTCCATGGCAGCAACGCCGCCACGGAAAGGCTGCTTCCCGCTGCCATTATAGTATGGATGGCGGTGTCTAGCAGACACTGCCACCATATGCAACACTTTTCCGCCCGGTCGACAAGTCGACCGGGCGGAAAAGCGGCAGATGGTCTTCCCGTCCACCGCGGTACCCCCTGCCAACATAATATGGCAGGGGGAAATGAGAGACGGGCCGAGAATAATGTTCGGCGGATCGCCACCGCCATGTGGGCGGTGGCGATCCGCCCGACATACTAATAGACCCCTTACAAACTTTTCTGGAGCTTTTCTTCCCGAGGGTCCTCAAAGCTCCCAGCCAGTCCAGATCCGGAGAGGGTTCGCTGGCTTGGCTTGTGACGAGGTCCCGGTCAACTTCCCTGGAGCGGACTTAGAACATTTCTCAAGATCGCTTCAGTGGGGCAACCCAGGAATCCAGGCCGGCATGCGATGGAAGATAGGCGGCTTGGCTCTCGCGGTAGCTGCCGGTCACCTTTTCGACGAGCGGACTTAGAAACTTTTCTGGATCTTTTTCTCGCGGGGTCTCTCGATGATCCTCATGTAGCCGGATCCGGTGACAACATTATGGTCTGCCCACCCAATTTAAAATTGGGTGGACCATATATTTGATGCCAGCCAAGACTCTATGTCATGGTCAAACCCTCCGATGGATTAAGGGCCATCAAAGGATTGGCTGTATATCTGCTCATCTAATTTAAATGGGTGGACATATAGATAATTTTCAATACCCGTCACTACCAGGAAATAAATGACGGTAAAGGGCATTGAAAAGTGCTCAATGCCCCCCTCACAATTGGAGAAAATTCCCATGGAACACCTAACCCCCTGAAGTTAGAATGAATCTCTCAACTGTTTCCTTCAAGAAAGAAGTCAAAGTACTCCTCATGCACACATTTCTTCCCTAGATCCTAAGATACCCATCCCGATTCCTCAATTATTATCATGACTACGGCTTACCGACTACTTTACTATTTTTGACTATTCAGTCCTGACATTACCCTCCCTTTTCCGTCACTGCCTGATCCTGCAGTTTTCTAGACTATGATACTTTTGTTTTTATTGGATTATCTCCTCCGCTCTCTGAACATTGTAAAGCCTCCCCTCCCTTTTCTGGGTACTACCTTATCCTGTATTTTGTCTCGAATATGATATTATTGTTATTATTGCACTGCTCTCTGTAAATTTGTTTAGCGCTGTGATACCCCCAAGAGTCATGTTCGCGAAATAAAAAAATTATTAAAATGGAGTGGGCATTGTTCTTTTTATTTTCAAAAGCAAAAAAAAAATTCACGTTGGGATTTTCTTTACAAAAATAAAATGGTAAGTAGTCTAAATATCGATTTTTATATATTGATATACACAAATATCGAGTTTTATATATCGTTGGTAATAAATCTCGATGTTTTGTATATCGATGTTAAAAATATCGATATTTAAGTGTGTGCAAAAATATCGAAGTGAATAATATCGAATGACAAAATATCGTAAATGTCAAACTATCGTTATAGCATTGTATTTTAAATATGTTTGTGTTATGAAGAAATTAATTGTATGTTATAATTTTTAGTAGAGTTTAGTTGTTTTTATAGGATATAAGGGTGGGTAGTGTTTGAAAATGTGTTGTGAAATATTTTGAAATTGTATTATTTATATATATAATTATGAATAAAAATGTACTATTTTGAAACATAATTTTAGGAGCTGGATTTTGGGTTTCTAGGTGATAAGGGTGGGGAGTGTTTTAAAAATATATTTGTGAAATTTTATTAACATTTAATAAAAATTAATTTACAATTTAAATTTTAGAATTTTGATTTATATTTTTTTATGTGGGATGTTGGGGTTATAGGGGATAAGGGTGGGGAGTGTTTTTAAAAATTGTGAAAAATGTCAAGTTTATTATAAAATTAAAATATTAAGGGGTCTATTAGGATGGAGGATGGATGGCTGCCGCTGGTCCGGCGGTGCAACCACTGGACCGGCGGCCACCTGCCATCGAAATCCGGAAAACCGCCAGTCCAGTTAGCATCGCGGTCGTGACCGCCACGGTGTGATTTTCTGCCCGCCACTTTTCCGCCGGTTGCAGTCCGCCCGCTTGCCTGGCGGGCAGAGCTGGACCACTACTATTGTTGTGGATCAGGGCCGAGCCCCGCCGGCACGATTATGATGCCGGCGGTAGCCAGCCTTTCCGCTGCTGTGGAACTGCCATGGAAAGGCATGCGTAGACATGTTCCAGGGGCCCATTGCGGACCCCCAATGTGTTGGGGGGAGTGTGGGTGCACTGGGGGGAGTGTGGGTGCACTGGGGGAGACCCCCCCTACATGTCCCTGTAGCCTGATATGCAGTGCAGTGACATGCATAACATGCTCCTTTTCACACCACGGCGGTGCTGCTGGCAGCAGCAACCGCCGCAATGTTAATCGCCAGAATCCGACCACCGCGGTTGGATTTCGACTGCGGAGCATCCTAATTGGACCGGCAGTTATGCCGCGGTCGTTGCAGGCGGTCTTTTCCCGCTACCATGGCGGTCGGGGAGATTTTCTGACCGCCATCTTAATAGACCCCTAAATTTCTGAAGTTTAAATTTGAATTCAGAAATTTTATTTTAGGAGCAGGATATTGGGTTTATAGGGGATAAGGGTGGGCAGTGTTTTAAAAACAAATTTTACAAATTGTAATTTATTCAAAATTTTAAATATTTAATTTAGAATTTTAAATGTGAATTTAGAAATTAATTTTTAGGAGCGGGATGTTGAGTTTATAGGGGATAAGGGTGGGGTGTGTTTTTAAAAAAACATCTAGAAATGTATCATTTATTCAAAGTTTTAAATATTTAAGTTCGAATTTAAAATTTGAAATTAAAAATGTATTTTTAGGAGGGGGATGTTGGGTTTATAGGGTGTAAGGGTGGGGAATGTTTTAAAACAAAATTAAATTTTGTTAAATTTAAAAAAAAGTTAAATTCTTTATTTTAAATTTTTATAATTGAATTTAGAAAAAATATGTGTATGAGCGGGATGTTGCGTTTATAGGGGATAAGGGTGGGGAGTGTTTAAAAAAATAGTTTAGAATATGTTAATATTGTAATAATTTTTAATTACATTTGGAAACAAATATATTTATTTCTATGTTTATTTTGAGAACTAAGGGGTCTATTGCGATGGTGGGTGGACGGCGGTCCCGCGATTGAAATTAGGACGCATCCCACATTTTTTACATTGCGGCGGGCAGTGCTGTCAGCAGCACCCGCCGCAATGTAAAAAAGGCATGTTGTGAATTTGCATGCACAACGTGGCAGGCACCGCGTGGTGCCTGCCACCTTGTGAATGTAAATGCAGGGGAGTACCATACGTATCCCCCATGTGCACCCCCTCCCCCAACACCCTAGGGGCCCGCTACTTGCCCCCAACAGCAAAGTCCACAAGCCTTTCCATGGCGGCAATGCTGCCATGGAAAGGCGAGTGACCGCCTGCATCTTAATATGGATGGCGGTGTCTTGCAGACACCGCCACCATGTTAAGCCCCTTTCCCGCCCGGTCGACTCGTCAACCGGCGGAAAACCGACGGACGGTCTTCCCATCCACCGGAGTCCCCCCCGCCATCGTAATGTGGCCGGGGGGAAAGGTAGGCGGGCGGTGAATGTTGGCGGGCGGATCACCACCGCCATGCGGGAGGTGGCAATCCGCCCGCCAACATAATCGGCCCCTATGATGTTGTGTTTATAGGGTGTAATGGTGGGAAATGTAAAAAAAAATGTAGGTCGATTAAAAATGTAAAAATTAAAAAAATTACATTTAAAATTTTACATTTTAGTTTATGAGTATATGTTTTAGTATTCTGATGTGTTTTTAGGGGATAATGGTGGGTAGTTGTTTTTAATTTTTGTTGATATTGTTCATATTAAAAAAGAAACAATTTTTTTAATTTATATTATATATTTGTTTGCAGAAATATACATTAATAAGTGAGATGTTGTATTTAATAGTGGATAATGTAGTTATTTTATAAAAAAATGTTTAAATATTTTTACATTTAAATTTTATGTAAATTTATTTGTGACTGGAGTTGGAATAGTAAATTAATTAGGTTTAGTGTCCAGCACTTTCCTCAATTTATTTTAGACTGGATAGGGAATAGTAAATTGTTGGAACGTGGGTTATTGGTAGGGGAAAATGTAGGTCTGCCACTAGAAATAAGGCCACTAACATATGATAGGACTCAGCATAGGTCTTAGAAAATTATTACTATGCTCAACACTTGGTAACGTGGCTGCGAGCAGACAGGCTTAACTTCAAAGACAGGTATGTAAAGCATTTAAAAATACTATTTCAGTAAATAATTAAGACACAACACATATTAAAAGTCCAATTTATAATAATAGGAAATATTTTTATCTTCAAAATGACACCTATACGACGAAAATCCATTGTAGGGAACCGGAGATATGAATTTTCAAAGATGTAATAAAATATAGCACTTAGAAGATTATAGCACCATTTGTGATACCTGCTCGCAATAGACCGGGCCAAAGTAAAAGTTTCAGGCCGGGCGCGATGGACACCTGAGTGCAAATGCAGGGGGGTACCTATGTGTCCCCTACCCCCAACACCCTGGGGGCCCGCAACGGGTCCCCAACTGAGAAGCCCGCATGCCTTTCCATGGCAGCAACGCCGCCACGGAAAGGCTGCTTCCCGCTGCCATTATAATATGGATGGCGGTGTCTAGCAGACACTGCCACCATATGCAACCGTTTTCCGCCCGGTCGACAAGCGGCAGATGGTCTTCCCGTCCACCGCGGTACCCCCTGCCAACATAATATGGCAGGGGGAAATGAGAGACGGGCCGAGAATAATGTTCGGCGGCTCGCCACCGCCATGTGGGCGGTGGCGATCCGCCCGACATACTAATAGACCCCTTACAAACTTTTCTGGAGCTTTTCTTCCCGAGGGTCCTCAAAGCTCCCAGCCAGTCCAGATCCGGAGAGGGTTCGCCGGCTTGGCTTGTGACGAGGTCCCGGTCAACTTCCCTGGAGCGGACTTAGAACATTTCTCAAGATCGCTTCAGTGGGGCAACCCACGAATCCAGGCCGGCATGCGATGGAAGATAGGCGGCTTGGCTCTCGCGGTAGCTGCCGGTCACCTTTTCGACGAGCGGACTTAGAAACTTTTCTGGATCTTTTTCTCGCGGGGTCTCTCGATGCTCCTCATGTAGCCGGATCCGGTGATGGTTCACCGGCTTCAGATTTCTTCTAGTCTTTGGAAGTTGGAGCGATGGAGCTTTTAGCGGGACGAACCAGGTTAGCTTGGCCGGCTCGCGGTTGAAGGCAGGCGGCCTGGCTGGCCAGGTTGAGTCGGTCCCTCAATGGAGCTTTTTTTCAAAGTTGCTTCAAAGTTCTCCAAACTTCTTCCTAAAGTTCCTCAAGGGGTCCCAAAGTGTCTCAAACTTACTCCAAGAGTCTGGAAGCTCCAAGATGGTCTTTGAAAGTTGAGGACGTCAGTTCCCACAATCCACTTGTACAAAACCCTCACAAATCCACTGATGGTTCTCCAAGGTGTAGATTTAGTTGGTGATGTTCCAGTGGAGCTCTTTTAACCTGTAGCTTTCAAGGAGTCCACAAAGCGGCAGACGGTCTTCCCATCCGCCGCGGTACCCCCTGCCATCATAATATGGCAGGGGGAAATGGGAGGCAGGCTGAGGATAATGTTCGGCGGATCGCCACCGCCATGTGGGTGGTGACGATCCGCCCGACATACTAATAGACCCCTTAGAAACTTTTCTGAAGCTTTTTTTCCCGAGGGTCCTCAAAGCTCCCAGCCAGTCCGGATCCGGTGAGGGTTCGCCGGCTTGACTTATGACGAGGTTCCGGTCAACTTGCCTGGAGCGGACTTAGAAAATTTCTCAAGATCGCTTCAGTGGGGCAACCCAGGAATCCAGGCTGGCATGCAATAGTAGACAGGCGGCTTGGCTCTCGCGGTAGCTCCCAGTCACCTTTTCTACGAGTGGACTTAGAAACTTTTCTGGAGCTTTTTCTCGCGGGGTCTCTCGATGCTCCTCATGTAGCCGGATCCGGTGAGGGTTCGCCGGCTTCAGATTTCTTCTCGTCCTGGTCAATGTCTGGAAGTTGGATCGATGGAGCTTTTAGCGGGACGAACCAGGTTGGCTTGGCCGGCTCGCGGTTGAAGGCAGGCGGCCTGGCTGGCCAGGTTGAGTAGGTCCCTCAATGGAGCTTTTTAGGTCTCGCCTAGCGTTGCAGCGCCACTGGAGTCAAGCTATCCTGGCTGATGACGGCTGATAGCCAGAAACCGGTCCTAGGATGCTTGATTCCGGTCCAGGGAAGACATGGCTTGGCAGTTCGGGCTGGACTGTTCCCATGAGGCACAGGGTCAAGACTGATTTGCATATGGCCATGTCTAAACTGGGGTGGCGTAGTGGGCAAAAGAACAATGGATTTAACCCAGATCTCTTGACTGGGGGCGAATGTCTGCATTGTCAGCATTCCGTCCATCATCTGTTTGTTGTAACGCTTTTCACCCTAAGTGGGATGGGTATTCCCAGACGTGGGACCCGTGCTCACTACGCCACTGGAGTCAAGCTATCCTGGCTGATGACGGCTGATAGACAGAAACCGGTCCTAGGATGCTTGATTCCGGTCCAGGGATGACATGGCTTGGCAGTTCGGGCTGGACTGTTCCCATGAGGCACAGGGTCAAGACTGATTTGCATATGGCCATGTCTAAACTGGGGTGGCGTAGTGGGCAAAAGAACGATGGATTTAATCCAGATCTCTTGACTGGGGGAGAATGTCTGCATTGTCAGCATTCCGTCCATCATCTGTTTGTTGTAACTCTTTTCGCCCTAAGTGGGATGGGTATTCCCAGACGTGGGACCCGTGCTCACTACGCCACTGGAGTCAAGCTATCCTGGCTGATGACGGCTGATAGCCAGAAACCGGTCCTAGGATGCTTGATTCCGGTCCAGGGAAGACATGGCTTGGCAGTTCGGGCTGGACTGTTCCCATGAGGCACAGGGTCAAGACTGATTTGCATATGGCCATGTCTAAACTGGGGTGGCGTAGTGGGCAAAAGAACGATGGATTTAACCCAGATCTCTTGACTGGGGGAGAATGTCTGCATTGTCAGCATTCTGTCCATCATCTGTTTGTTGTAACGCTTTTCGCCCTAAGTGGGATGGGTATTCCCAGACGTGGGACCCGTGCTCACTACGCCACTGGAGTCAAGCTATCCTGGCTGATGACGGCTGATAGCCAGAAACCGGTCCTAGGATGCTTGATTCCGGTCCAGGGAAGACATGGCTTGGCAGTTCGGGCTGGACTGTTCCCATGAGGCACAGGGTCAAGACTGATTTGCATATGGCCATGTCTAAACTGGGGTGGCGTAGTGGGCAAAAGAACAATGGATTTAACCCAGATCCCTTGCCTGGGGGAGAATGTCTGCATTGTCAGCATTCTGTCCATCATCTGTTTGTTGTAACGCTTTTTGCCCTAAGTGGGATGGGTATTCCCAGACGTGGGACCCGTGCTCACTACGCCACTGGAGTCAAGCTATCCTGGCTGATGACGGCTGATAGCCAGAAACCAGTCCTAGGATGCTTGATTCCGGTCCAGGGAAGACATGGCTTGGCAGTTCGGGCTGGACTGTTCCCATGAGGCACAGGGTCAAGACTGATTTGCATATGGCCATGTCTAAACTGGGGTGGCGTAGTGGGCAAAAGAACGATGGATTTTACCCAGATCTCTTGACTGGGGGAGAATGTCTGCATTGTCAGCATTCCGTCCATCATCTGTTTGTTGTAACGCTTTTCGCCCTAAGTGGGATGGGTATTCCCAGACGTGGGACCCGTGCTCACTACGCCACTGGAGTCAAGCTATCCTGGCTGATGACGGCTGATAGCCAGAAACCGGTCCTAGGATGCTTGATTCCGGTCCAGGGAAGACATGGCTTGGCAGGTCGGGCTGGACTGTTCCCATGAGGCACAGGGTCAAGACTGATTTGCATATGGCCATGTCTAAACTGGGGTGGCGTAGTGGGCAAAAGAACGATGGATTTAACCCAGATCTCTTGACTGGGGGAGAATGTCTGCATTGTCAGCATTCTGTCCATCATCTGTTTGTTGTAACGCATTTCGCCCTAAGTGGGATGGGTATTCCCAGACGTGGGACCCGTGCTCACTACGCCACTGGAGTCAAGCTATCCTGGCTGATGACGGCTGATAGCCAGAAACCGGTCCTAGGATGCTTGATTCCGGTCCAGGGAAGACATGGCTTGGCAGTTCGGGCTGGACTGTTCCCATGAGGCACAGGGTCAAGACTGATTTGCATATGGCCATGTCTAAACTGGGGTGGCGTAGTGGGCAAAAGAGCGATGGATTTAACCCAGATCTCTTGACTGGGGGAGAATGTCTGCATTGTCAGCATTCCGTCCATCATCTGTTTGTTGTAACGCCATCGCTTTGCGAGGCATGCAGTATATACTGTAGTGTGGAAGCTTCGTGGAAGCTCCTCCCACTCTCTTCCCATTGGGTTTTGTCTTAAATGCTGCCTTCCGATTGGTTTGAGGCTTGTTAGTCAATCCTCATTCTTCATTTGTATCCTTCCATGGCTATTGGCCCCTTTACTCCTAACACTATTTTCTTCCCTGTCTCCCCACCCCATCGCCCCCTCCCTCAGTCTGTGACTTTTCAACCTCCCCTGCCCCTCTCCCCACACTCTCGTTTGTGTTTTCTTGCCTGCCGGCACTTCCGTTTTCATCTTTATTATTGCCACCTTGAAATATGCGCTTTCAAGATGCATGCTGTACAAAAACTTCTCGTGTTTAATGAACTAGATTTTAATGTTACTCTAAATATAATAAGACTCTAGGCAACATTCGGGGTATGCATGGCAACTGACGCCTCTTAGTTCACAAATGGCATTGTTGTTGGGCAGGAGGAGCAGCAGTGTTTTAACTCATGCTTAAAACAAGCACTTTTAATAACTTCCTCTCAATTCAGTGCTATAATCTTGTGTACTGAGGTGACGCGCTAAAGAAATGCACTTTTTTGAATTCTGAAGAGACAGTATCGCTCATTTACATCATGTTTACTGTAGGATTAACATGCCGATCCTTTTCACGTCTCGCCCACTGGCTCGTATACGCTTGACTCTTCTCCGGCTGGCTCTACCTGCTAATTAATATATTGGTGTGCGCACCTCTAACAAAGAGAGGTGAATGAATACATGACAGTGAGCCCGGTAGATGGTAGAAAAATAGACTGGTGCAGAAAAACAGACAAAGTCAGTCTCCATTGCCTCACGTCAGAATCATCACTTTCAATAACCTGGAAATCTGCCGGCAACTCCCGCATGCCCCAACCTCATCCCCCTCACCTATTCTTAGCAGAAGCGGCAGATTCTGAGCTGTGCCCTGCTGGTGCAGAGGAGCATGACAGAGTCTGTAGAAGCGCTAGGATCCCTAGCCTCTACTGACGGGCACCTAAGCCTTCCGGGTGCCTTCACACTCAGGATAAATGAATACATTTTGTTCTGTGCTTTAGTCGACCCTCTGTGAGCACTGTCTGGTAGATGAACCTCTGTGTTAATAAACACATTCAACGAGGTGGTTGGGTACAAACAAACAACAGCCACAAAACCGTACGTTTTGAACGTGTAGTTAAAGAACTGTTCATCGAGTACCTCATTGGCTGATCATTCCATGGCGCTACCAAAACTACATTTGGACACATTTGCTCAACTGTAAAAGACTCCCTTCTATGGGTCATTTAACAACTCGGGGCTTTGGGATTAGGTAACCTACTTTGGATGCTATGTAAAAGAGTAAAGACAAAAATTAATGCAATGAAACTAAGCAACCAGTACTGTCTAAAACACTGTGAAAACTGACACGCATTCTGGCATTTTGTTTAGTTAATGTCGATTTCCTCATAGATGTGAGTAAAGTACTCTTAATATCTTAATGAAATCTGCACTCTTTTAACTAATAGCACCGGGCGACCTTTGACAACTAGGTAATGAATACATTTTCATGTACCCCCAAAGCCCCCCTGCCCCCGCCCCATTGGCAAAGTTCTTTGCCGCCCAGTGTTTTGGCGATAACCAAGACGCAGGATAGTGAGTCAAATAGTCCAGAAAATGAAAGAGAAGCCGGGATTCAGATTCACATGCTCCGATCCCGATCGCATTGTTTAGTCTGTAAGCACTACTTTTATTAAAGAGTTTCGCATTATTAAAGCACCACGGTGTGCATGTGTGGCGACACTTCACACATGAGGTACGTACCAAGCAATTGTTGACACAATCCACACTGCGTCTTTTTCAATATATTTATTACGAAGTGCAGGACCTTTCCAGGGGATTTTGCACACTACATACATAAATAAAACGTGTAGGTAAAAAAGAAATTGCCATTTACAACGTCAATAGCTCTAACTCACAAATGCGAGACCTATTTGCATTGCAAATGCTTGTTTTCAAAGTTGCTTCAAAGTTCTCCAAACTTATTGAACTTCTTCCTAAAGTTCCTCAAGGGGTCCCAAAATGTCTCAAACTTACTCCAAGGGTCTGGAATCTCCAAGGTGGTCCTTGAAAGTTGAGGACATCAGTTCCCACAATCCACTGGTACAAACCCCTTACAAATCCACTGATGGTTCTCCAAGGTGTAGATCAAGTTGGTGATGTTCCAGTGGAGCTCTTTTAACCTGTAGCTTTCAGGGAGTCCACTCTTTAGTTCCTTTTTCAGCAAGATAATCAACAGGGCTGTAGTTTTCAGATGGTGCAGTTTTCAGAGGTCAGGCCTTAGAAATCTTCGCACAGCAAAACTTCTCAACAGGGCACTTCTTGCTTCAGTAAGCTTCAAGCAGCAGATCTGGAGGGTTCTGCCACCCTGAGATACTTATTCCAAGTTCTCTGGGTCATGCAGGAGGTCACTTCTGACCAATGGGAGCAGGGTAACTCCTCAAAGTTATGACCACATCCTGTAGAGTGTGGCATTATTTTGTCCAAGAGTGCATCAAATCTTCCAAATCCATAATGGCTGATTTTCCAGCAAGGAGGTAAGAGCTGGCTAAACACACCCCTAAAATGGCTAATTTACTTAGACTCTCCCCCCTGCATCTGCTCATACCTTCCTTAATCCTACCATCTGCCTGAGGTGGTAAGTTCAGAACTGGCCTCTGCTTTCCTCTTTGAATACCATGGTTTATGACTCCTCCCCCTGGCCTGGCATTCCTATGGAACAGCACACTGCCCTCCCAGCAGAGCGGTGTAACTCCAGGGGCTCTTTATCACCGCTACAAGGCAGCCTGGCTAATCCATTTAAATCTGACCAATCAGGGCAGACCACTGGAAGGCTGAATTTGGACTTACAAACAAGAAAGTCTTATAACTTCTTGTGTGTACACTTTAGGAGAAACTCAACAATATGATATTGTTGGATTTATTAATACCATTCTGGAAAGTCTTTGAATGGCATTTCTATCCCTCTCCTATCCATAGTTATTAATCAATAACTGCCTACCATGTTAACCTATGTAACATGGGATTTGCAATGGGAAAAACGACTTGGGCCATTTTTCCAGCACCAGGACTTACAAAAACATATTGTAGAAGTACTTGCCTTATATCTTCAGGAACCCCACCCCATGTGCAAGTAGGGGAGATTTTAGGGGTTCTGAACCTGTAGAAAGTTTGCAGATTCTCCCTCTACAGTGCTCCTAGCATCAAAGTTGAATTTGAGTAGCACTGTACCACAATGTGGGGAGTGAAATGTGAAATTTCACTTTACCCAGGCATATAAAAACTCCTTTTATAAGGGTGTACCTTATAAATACCTGTCCCCCCACCCCTGGGATACCTATGGGAGTCCCTGGGGTCCCTAATATGCCAAAACATTGTAGGTTATCCTTTTTTAAGTGCCCCAAACACCAAAGTCGAGTTTGGGCACAGTTTACTTTTTAAAAGCAGTCCTTGCACCCAGTGCTGCTTTTAAACTGACCTCAGGCTTCAGCAGTGCACACATGCAAGTGCAAAAAGAGCTGCTGGCCTTTAAACTGCCATGCCCCAGGGTACTAAGGACTTGTAGGTAGTTTCAATCCCCCTGACCTATTATATGAGACTGATAGGGTAGGTCATGCCAATCACAGGGGTACCCCACCATACCATTGTGTACCCTAGTGTATGTAAGTGTTTTAACTGTATTCTAATGTGTTTCTTTCAGCATAGCACTGGCCCTGGTTAGGCAGAGCCCAGAGTCAGTCAGAGTCAGTTATCACCAGCATCAGTCAGCAAAACATTGCGGGGGGGGACTTTGCCACATAAATTAATTAGGTTTAGTGTCCAACACCTATCCCAATATTTTTTAGACTGGAGTTGGAATAGTAAATTAATTAGGTTTAGTGTCCAGCACCTGCCCCAATTTATTTTAGAGTAGAGTTGGAAAGGTAAATAATTATGTTTTAGTGTCCAGCACCTACCCCAATTTATTTTAGACTGGAGTTGGAATAGTAAATTAATTAGGTTTAGTGTCCAGCACCTACCCCAATTTATTTTAGACTGGAGTTGGAATAGTACATTAATTATGTTTAGTGTCCAGCACCTACCCCAATTTATTTTAGACTGGAGTTGGAATAGTAAATTAATTAGGTTTAGTGTCCAGCACCTGCCCCAATTTATTTGAGACTGGAGCTGGAATAGTAAATTGATTAGGTTTAGTGTCCAGAACCTACTCCAATACTTTTTAGACTAGACTGGAATAGTAAATTAATGAGTTTTAATGTCCAGCACCTACTCTAATTTATGTTAGACTGGAGTTGGAATAGTAAATTAATTAGGTTTAGTGTCCAGCACCTACCCCAATTTATTTTAGACTGAGTTGGAATAGTAAATTAATTAGGTTTAGTGTCCAGCACCTATTCCAATACTTTTTAGACTGGAGTTGGAATAGTGCATTCATTAGGTTTAATGTCCAGCACCTACTCCAATTTATGTTAGACTGGAGGTGGAATAGTAATTTAATTACGTTTAATGTCCAGCACCTACCCCGATTATGTTAGACTGGAGTTGGAATAGTAATTTAATTATGTTTAATGTCCAGCACCTACCCCAATTTATTTTAGACTGGAGTTGGAATAGTACATTAATTAGGTTTAGGTGCCGATTCCGATCCGTTAAAAATATTCCCCGTACGAATCGTATCCGGATTTTTTTACGTACGAATCGTACAAGTCCCGTACAAACTGGCAAGTATGATTCGTATGTTAAAAAATCCATACGAATCGCATTGGGAAAATTCCCCCACACGTCCTCGGGTCGGAAAAAGTGTCCGACACGTCCCCGGACAGTTTTACCTACGAATCGGGAAACTGAAGTCCGAGCACGCAAGTACGATCCGTCCCGTCCGTCCGAATGCACAACCGTATGGAAAAAACACCGTACGGAGCGAACTCCCATAGCAACCATGGAGACGTCCAAACATGTGCCCGCATACGTGCCGAACACCCCCCAGCCCACCCCCGAGTACGTGCCGTACCCCCAGCACCCCCATCTACGCACCGTACCCCCACCCCGTAGGTATGGAGCGTACCTCCACCCCACCCCGTAGGTACGGAGCGTACCCCCACCACACCCCGTATGTACGGAGCGTACCCCCACCCCCGTATGTACGGTGCGTACCCCCACCCCCATATGTACGGTGCGTACCCCCAGCACGTAGCACTGGGGGTAAGCACCGTACATACGGGGGTGGGGGTGCGCTCCGTACATACGGGGGTGGGGGTACACTCCGTACATACAGGGGTGGGGGTACGCTCCGTACATATGGGGGTGGGGGGTACACTCCGTACATATGGGGGTGGGGGTACGCACCGTACATACGGGGGTGGGGGTACGCTCCGTACATACAGGGGTGGCGGTACGCTCTGTACATACGGGGGTGGGGGTACGGCACGGACATGGGGGGGTGCTGGGGTACGGCGCGGACATGGGGGGGCTGGGGGTATGGTGCGGACATGTAGGGATGGGGGTACGGTGCGTACCGGGCCCCCTTTTCGCCGTGCATTGTGGCGTACTTAGCTTTTCCAGCACTTTTTGGGTCCCATAAAAATATTGCCGTGCGAAGTGCTGTGGGTACGAATCGTACTTGCTGGTCAGTAAAACGCTGCCTGACTCCGTCCGAATGTCGCGTACGCAGTGTCCCGGATCGGAATTGTGGGTATATTTTAGCCGGTCGGTGTTTTTTACGATTCGTACGGAAATGGTGTTTCCGTACGAATCGTACTTGCATGTTTGTAAGGTATTTTTCCCGGGTACGAGTCGGACGGAGAAAACGGTCCGTCCGACGATTCGTACTCGGTTTTTCCAGGATCGGAATCCGCCCCTTAGTGTCCAGCACCTACTCCAATATTTTTTAGACTGGAGTTAGAATAGTAAATGAATTAGGTTTAATATCCAGCACCTACCCCAATCTATTTTAGACTGGAGTTGGAATAGTAAATTAATTAGGTTTAGTGTCCAGCACCTTCCCCAATTTATTTTAGACTGGAGTGGGAATAATAATTTAATTACGTTTAATGTCCAGCACCTACCCCAATTTATTTTAGACTGGAGTGGGAATAGTAATTTAGTTACGTTTAATGTCCAGCACCTACCCCAATTTATTTTAGACTGGAGTGGGAATAGTAAATTAATTAGGTTTAGTGTCCAGCACCTACCCCAATATTTTTGAGACTGGAGTTGGAATAGTAAATCAATTAGGTTTAGTGTGCAGCACCTACCCCAATTTATTTTAGACTGGAGTTGGAATAGTAAATTAATTATGTTTAGTGTCCAGCACCTACCCCAATTTATTTTAGACTGGAGTGGGAATAGTAATTTACTTAGGTTTAGTGTTCAGCACCTACCCCAATTTATTTGAGACTGGAGTTGGAATAGTAAATTAATTAGGTTTAGTGTCCAGCACCTACCTAAATTTATTTTAGACTGGAGTGAGAATAGTAACTTAATTAGGTTTAATGTCCAGCACCTACCCTAATTTATTTTAGACAGGAGTGGGAATAGTAATTTAATTACGTTTAGTGTCCAGCACCTACCCCAATTTATTTTAGACTGGAGTGGGAATAGTAAATTAATTGTTTAGTGTAGGAAATTAATAAGGTTTAAGTATAAATTATAATATGTGTATTAATATAGTTTAATTTATAAATATAAAATAACAACAACAAAAAAGCTTTGGAGTTGAAAAATATGTAATGGTAGACAATAAATTGGGAATATTCATTTGTTACAATATTTATTAGACATAAAGTGTAGTTTGTAAATGTAACAAAAAATATATAATAAATACAAAAATAATTAGAACAGTATAACAGTTGTTTTTTTTATTGTGGAAGTAATAAACCATTTATTGGGTAATTTGGGTAGGATAATGAAATAAAAATTTGAATACATCAAAATAATTTGAAACATATTTGTGCATACATTTCAGAAATTAGATAATGTATATTTACAATAGCTTGTATATTTTTCATATAGAATACTTATTTACAAAATATTAGGCATAATTGTTAACAGATGTGTTGGACATATTTATACAAATAAAAGTGTAAACAGTTTTGATATAATATAAAAGTAATCATCTTTATATTTTGTAATAAACATATATTACTTTTTATTTAATAATATTAATATTTAAAATATTAATATTAATAATTCTTACATATGTTTTTCGATTTTTACAAATTTTTTCCAATGTTTATTTTTATAATATACCAAAAAAATAAGAAATTTTTTTTTGTACCTTGTTTTATGATAGTTTTCATTTTATGGAATTATAATATTCAATATGATATATATATATAATATGTATTATTATTGTTTTACAACAGTTGAAAATAATGTAATGTTTATCAAAAATTGTAAGATATTTGTAATATTTTAATTAAATAATTTTACAATTTTAACATTTTTATAAAACATTTTTACAAAATAAAGGGGTCTATTATGATGGCGGGCGGACTTTGCCCGCCCGCCATCACCCCGGTTAATAGGACCGCCCGCTATTTTTGCATTGCGGCAGGCGGTGCTGTCAGCAGCACCCGCCACAATACAAAAAAGGCATGTGCACATTTGCATGCACAACGTGGCAGGCACCACACGGTGCCTGCCACATCGTCCATGCAAATGCAGGTACCCCCCATGTGCCCCCCATTCCCCCAACATCCTGGGGGCCCGCAACGGGCCCCCAACTGAGGAAACCGCATGCGTTGCCGCCACGGAAAGGCTGCATCCCGCTGCCATCATAATATGGATGGCCGTGTCTAGCAGACACCGCCACCATATCAGGCCCCTTTTCAGCCCGGTCACCTGTGTGACCAGCAGAAAACCGGCAGGCAGTCTTTCCGTCCGCCAGGGTCCCCCTGCCATACTAATATGGCGGGGCAAATGGCAAGCGGGCGGAAGAGAATGTCGGCCAGATCGCCACGCCATGCGGGCGGTGGCGATCCTCCCGACATTCCAATAGACCCCTAAATGTTTTAAATTCTTTATGTTTAAACTTGATATATTTATTTGGGCCTTGTATTTTGTAACCGCTTGCTGTTGTTTTGGGTAATTTTGTTGGAGAGAAGCTTGCGGTTGGGAGCTGGTTCACGTCGAAGAAGGTAAGGTTTAATTTCTTTCTTTTAAATAACTTTTAAACGTATTTTGAACATAGATAGTGTTTAGTGTATTTAGACATTTAGGGGGCGATTCCGGTCGCAATTCGTACCGACCGACACGGACCCGGACCGGATACCAACTAACACGGACCAGCGCCGTACAACCCGTGCAGTACAATGCAACGCGTGCGAATTACAACTGACACGGACGGAATACAAGCCGAGCCATAGGGAAAATAGTAAACCGGCCTGAAAACCGACGCGATTTTCACCGACCGACACGAACCCGGAATGAACCCGACCGACCCGTCCCTGCGATGTCCGATCCGCGCAGTACGATGCAATGTGTGTAAACCCAGACCGACTCGCACGGAGACCAAGCCGCACGACCGACACGCACAGAAAACCTGGCCCACAGGTAATAGAAATCTCCGCGACCTATGCGTATGAAACACAGAAGATAGGCAGCGTGAACGAGACGGAGAAGCCCGCATGAGACAACATCAGCGTCCGTTTCTGTCAGATGAACGTCTCCTCCATGCCTACAAAACCCAAAGGAAAAAAGACAAAAAAGGACCAAACAAGCAATGACAAAGCCAATAAATATCAAAATAAAAAAAACCTGGGACAAAGACACACCCACAACTCCAAATATATAAAGGACTACAATCACTACCATGATCCCTTGCAAACAGGAGACACAGCCAGCAGCAAACACTATTACACAGCAACCACAGACACACTCACAACTCACACATCACACAATTCACACACCATCAGCACCTCATCCAAAATCACACACACATACAGCCAGCAAAACCAACACCAACCCACCCTCACTTGCACCCTCACACCCACATCCCTCACCACCACCCCGCATCACCATGCCCCCAAAGAAGAATCCAAAGTTCACAGATAGTGAGTTAGAAGTACTGGTAGAGCCACATTTGTTTGGTACATTGGTCAAAAGGACCCCCATGTCACAGAAAACCAAGATGTGGGCGAGGATTGTGGACAAGGTGAACGCTCAATCACCAGCAAGGCGCACAAAGGACGATATCCAGAACAGGTGGTATGACGTGCGCAGGAGGGTCAAGAAACTGATCTAAAAAGATCACGCCCTGAGTCAGTGCACCAGCGGTGGCCCTCCTGCCAAACCAGTCTACTTCAGGACCTGGGAAGAGAAGGTGCGGGACATCCTACCACCAGAGAGCATCCATGGGCTAACAGACATACCAGAGCCTGGTGAGTACACAAACAACATACCCAAGAATGTGTGGCAAGGGTACAGTGAAACCATGCACCACAAGCAAAGCCACAGTAACCAATAGATAATCATCCCAAGATGTGTATGCCAGTCAGGCAAACTCAATACCTGCCATCTCATAGTGACTTGGAACTATGTCATGACATGCACCAACCTACAAACAATAGAGCAAGGCAGTGGCACAAAGCTAAATAGACACTGCCAGACAGTTTGCCACCACAAACACACTACCTCACAGTGCAGTTGACTGACAGGAAGGAATAGTGGGGATGCAGGTGAAGTGAGTGTATCCAAAAGCATGATGGGGTTTGTAGTCACAGATAATGCTCCCCCTCCAAATTGGCCCATCAAGACCTCTCTGAAACATGCCCACATCACAAAGAGTGGAAAATGACTGACAAGATGGCTGACACTGGGTACTGCTGTGGGGAGCATAAGGCCCTGGTAGGGCATGTGCGCAAATCAGAAGCAGGACACCACTGACTGACATCCTGAAAGACAACTTGCACGCTCTCCAATGGAAGCACATTTCATGGTGGGATGTATGGCCGGGTGGGAAGGAGGACTGACAGCTCTGACCATACTTACCAGCATGTGGAGACACCCCCCCTCAACACAAACTCCACACAACTCACCGGGTAGAATGCATTGACCCACATCTCTGTAAAATATCAGCAAAATATGCCTCATACTGGGTGCAGCTGTGTGAAGCTCAGGGGCTCTCTTTGGACTTGTAGACAAACAAACACCCGGATTTCACAGTCAGCCATCTTGCCATTGCTGTCACACCCCCTCGCAGGGAAGCAGTGTCAAGAGGGAGGAAGTATGGGCATGCTGGGAAGGGGGGTGTAGCCAAGAGTATGATGGGAGTTGCAGTCACAGACAATCCACACCCACCCACATGGCCCAGCAAGTTCAAACTGAACCACACTCGCCTCACAGGGAGTGGGAAGGGACTGATAGGATGTCTGACACTGGGCTCTGTTGTGGGGAGCACAAGGCCCTGCTGGGACATGGCCAACAACAATATCAAACTCTGTCAGTGACAAGCTGGAAAAAAAGCAGTGTACAGGCAGGCATCTGTTCGTACAGTAGAAAATGTCATGTTTGTGAACCATTGATGCATGTAGAAACTTAACTCACATTGTGTGTCTCTTCCACAGATGGTGCTGGGGACCCAGCACCAAATGAAGAGTATTCCCAGTCCCAGACTCTGGTGGACACTGAGCTCTCTGGTTTGACTCTGTCTCTGTCCTCTTCGGATGACGACGACCAACCTGGCCCCTCCGGTGTGAGTCATCATGCAGCACCAGCAGCATCAACATCTGCACCCCCTGTACCCACGCCTCCAGCATCTGGAAACCGACAGGGCACCCTCGCCAACACGGACAGACCAAGGCCACTGAACACCCACAGCACACGGGACCCCCCGGAAGCTACAGCAAACACCACCAGCAACATCACCCAAGGGGTCCCAGTGTCACCTGTGTGTCCCGCCGCTGGTTCTGCCCGTGTGGATAGGGGTGCTGGGAGGGGTGGGAGGCAGAGGGCGCGCCTTGCAGAGGGGTTTGGATGCATGATGACCCCCAACTGGCACGCATTATAGATGCGTACCAGGATAGCACCGGAGGATTTGGCCAGGTAGTGGGGATCCTCAAGGACATGCAACAGGAGCAGGCTGCCCACCATGCCCACATGGAGGCCAAGTGGGATGCCCTTACTGCGGTGCATCGGGACATACTCCAATGCCTCCTCCAGATCAACACAAACCTGTCCACACCTCCCTGTGTGGCCACAACATCTGTTGCAACACCATCTGCCAGAGCCACAGGGAGGGAGGAGGACTCTGGCAGAGAGTCCCCTGCACCGCAGAGGCCTGCACCTGAGGATCCCCCCCCCAGGAAGAAGAGGGGTTGTCCGAAGAAGGACATGTGAGAGGCAGATGTCCCAGCACATCCCCCAGGGCCTCTAAACCTGTTCTGGACAATGTTCTTTGTGCGCAACCCGTTCACCTTTTTCAATCGCACACAACTCGCCCACATGACATGGAGGGTTCATTTTGGGCCAATGTAGCAGATGACTGTGGACTTTACTCTGGACATTACCAGCACTTCCAACTCTAGTGTGAACTTTGGATTCCAAAACCAATGTACAGCACCCACCATACTGTGCACTTTCCTCACGCATGTTCGAAAATAAACTCACTAGTACACCATACTTGCCTCTGTTGTGAATACAAATTGTCATGTGTCATGGAGATGTCGATCTGCTACACAACACAGTGCATGCCAAATACTGCAACAATGTGACCAACGTTAGGTGAGTCATGGTGATGTGACACATGTGAGGGAGACACACCACTATGGCAACACAACACATACTCACCATTGCCATGTTACTCATCACACACAATGATGTTGACCTGAAACACATAGGTATGCACAACCACAACACCTATCCACAGTCAGTGGTAACAAGTCCACAGGTGAGGTAAGCAAATGTCAGTCAGATGTGGGAAGACAGACAACACGCCTTACAAAGCATAGCACAGGTTCATTACACATCAACAACATGTTTATTCAAAAATAGTTGCAAGGCAATTGTACGTTACGGTGGACATGCGGTCACAGAGTGTCTGAGAATTGTAGTCCAGGGGTGTGTGGCACATCACTTGATGTCAATTGACTACTCCCACACTGGTGTTGGATTCTGGGTGTTGGGGGGTCAGTGTTGAACAAACAACAGGCAAATTACCCTGTGAAGGACAGACACAAGACACAGTCAAAAGCACAGCAGAACAGGAGACAAATGCAATACACTTGCACAAAACATGTCACAAGAAACCTACAGAAAAACAAGTTAGCAGTACTACCCTATTGTGGAGTACACACCACCTGAATGGACACATCACTGCACGCATCCAGTCAAGTGGCACACAGACACACTCAGACAGCAACAGAGCAGCCACGACACATTCCAGGCAAACTCCATACATTGACATAACAACCCTGGAAACTCACATTCAGGTGAAGAAGTTGTTGATGAGCTGTGAGCGGACGTCACCCTCATCCTCATCATCACTGGCATCTTGGCCCAGGCCGGGATCCTCCACAGGTGCCGGAGGTTGGTCATCGTCATCGTCATCCTGGATGGGAGGCACCTTCTTCCGCACTGCCATGTTGTGTAGCATGCAGCATACAAGGATTATTTTGCACACCTTTGCAGGCTCATATGGGAGGGCCCCTCCGGTCTTGTCCAGGCAGCGAAAGCGGCTTTTCAGGAGGCCGAATGTCCACTCATTCACCCTCCTGCTCATGTGCCTCATTGTAGCGCATCGCGGCTGGTGTCACAGGGTTCCTGAGGGGTGTCAGCAGCCACGGCATGTTGGGGTATCCTGATTCACCTACACACACAAAAATGAACAAGTAGCTGAGTTTTGTAGGAGTGCAGAATACAACATTGACAAACACACACAATGATAAACAGTCAGTACACACCGACAAGCCAGGCATGCTGAGCTGGCATCTGTGACATCAGCGTTGCAATGCGACTACTCCTCATTATGTAGGCATTGTGCGCAGAACCAGGGAACCGTGCACACACATGTGTGATACACATGTCTGCAAGACATACCACCAGAGCATTGATCGAGTGGAAATGTTTCCTGTTACGGTATGCCTGCTCATGTGCCTGTGGTGGTATCAGGGCCACATGTGTCTCATCAATAGATCCAACGACGTTCGGCATCCTCCCCAAGTATAAAAGGCATCCTTTATTTCAGGGAGTTCAGCTGGGCTAGGGAACTTGATGTACAGGTCAAGTAAATGCAACATCCCCTCCAAGACATCGCGTAGCACATGACTAAACATAGTTTGCGACATCCCACCTGCTGTAGCCACAGTGTACTGGAAGGTACCAGTAGCAAAGAAGTGCAGGGCTGCCATCACCTTCACCTCTGGGGTCAATGCTGTAGGGTATGTCCGGCCAGGTAGCAGATGTGGCTCCAACTGCTCCGCCAACTCCTCAATCAGTGGCCTGGTGAAGCGGTACCGTCGGATGCAGTCGCGTTCCTGCATGGTTGCAAGGTCTAGGAACGGTCGATGGATAGCTGGTGCCCTGCAGAACAGAGATGAACAAAGGAAGATTGTCGGTTCATCCACCCATGTGGCCATGACCAGGCTCAATATAACATGATAGATCATGACATTACACAATGTACTGAGGTGTGTGCTGTTGGGCATGGACACATATGTCACCTACATGACCATCACCTCACATCTCAATTCCACATGTCCACATGAGTCCCATGTAGTGCAATGGCCAATCATCTGGCTGTGTCACCCAACCTAGGTACTGCTGTGACGTTACAAACACACACCACAGTGACAAGTGAGGCCTGATGTCTCCCAGGCATCACAGATCTTTGCCATGCAGAAACCCAGGGTCCCTGTATTGCCACATCGACACTGGCATGGACATGGCGTATCACGTACACACCACAAGTCAAGCGTAATTCCCACAGGTAGTGGCCACTGTTATCCCTGCAGGCCCTACATGTACGTCTCTTAGACACACACTGACACCTTCAAGGTTGATGCATATACCAGATGGATGTTGAGACTTTCTCCCATTGGGCACATTTGATCAGACACATCTGAGACACAACATGCACACAGACTGTGGGTGCACATCAGAATTGTGGCTACAGGTCTCACTGTGACGTACATGCGATCACCCCCAGGACTCAGGGTGTATGTGACATGTCCTAAACCTATCCAACAGTGACGGCCCGTGTAGGGCGTTTTACCGGGGCGGTGACGTGGCGCAGAGGAGGGGCAGGGTGGGGGGTTGCAAAATGCGGCAAACGGCCGATTTCAGGTAAGTTACAAAAAAATGTAATAAAACGAATTTCGTTGCGCGCGCTGCATCGCATTTGGCGATGCAGCGCACGCAACGAAATTCGTTTTATTAATTTTTTTCGTAACGTACCTGAACTCGGCCGTATGCCGCATTTTGCAACCCCCCACCCTGCCCCTCGTCTGCGCCACGTCACTGCCCCGGTAAAATGCCCTACACGGGCCGTCACTGATATCCAACATGAAACTGTGTCTGTGACTCATGCCCATTACTGTACATTTGCACATCACAGTGGTAATGTGCACGACACACAAAGGATTCTGCCCCCATGTACACGTGTACAGCCTGGGAGTGGCTGAACAAAAGTGCCACCCAACAAACCAAATGTGGCCTCCCCAACACCCAGGGAATGCAGCCTTACTTGCCATGGGACACTGTGTGGCCAATGCTGTAGTGTGGTAGGTGTGCACAGGTGTCCCTGGCAAGTAATTGTGTGTTGAATCCGTTGAATAGTCACACCAATGAGGTCCGACGCGGCTGACAATGCATACGCATTGCACGGTTCATGACCGAGCCGTGCGTACGCTTTGCCATTGACTGCAATGAGGTTCGACGCGGCTGACAATGCGTACGCATTGCACGGTTCATGACCGAGCTGTGCGTACGCTTTGCCATTGACTGCAATGAGGTCCGACGCGTGTGATAATGCGTACGCATTGCACGGTTCATGACCGAGCCGTGTTTACGCTTTGCCATTGACTGCAATGAGGTCCGACGCGGGTGACTATCATGCATACGCATCAGGCAGGCATGGTCCGAGACAGGTGTATGCCTTGGCCATTGAATCGTATGGAGACGGGTGCATGTGTATTTTCAAAATACGCGTTTACAGTCAGTTGACCGAGCCGGACGCACCCATTGGCTCTGGACTGTCATGGAGACGGATGCGGATTCAAAACTTGTACAAGTTGTACGCTGGAAATTCAGTTGGATGCCTACAACAATGTTGCAATTACTAGTGTTTCATGAAGGTGATGATTTGAACGATGCGGAAGGTGTGTACGAGTCGTACATTTCCATGGATTGGCCAGATTCATGGAATGCAACCGTGTTGGACCTATCACTTGAGACACATGGCACAGATTCTGCCTCTGCAGCACAGATATAAGGTTGGCTGGCCCCCAGGGAGCTCACTTGCCTGCACTACATGCTCCTGGACCACATCACTGCTACCACGGCTGCTGTCTCTGCATCCTCTGGCTCCTGCTATGGCACGTACTCTGGAGAGGGCCCCAGCCTTCACTGAGGAGGAGAACCAGGCCCTGCTGGACGGGCTCCTTCCACAGTACAGCAAGCTGTATGGGAAACCAAAGGAGCAGGTGAGTGTGCAGTCCACTGCCTTCCTGATTGTGCATGTTGTCTGGCTAGCAGTTCTAGCAGTGTGTACACCAGTGGCAAGCATTCTCACTGACTACTTTCATCACCTAAAGTGCCAGGCATTGTTAACATGTCAGACATGCAGGTGATTTGTCCCTCCCCATGGTTGCACTACCTGTGTAACTCATTTCCCTTTGTGATGATGACATGTATATCCAAATGTGTGCAGCACAAATATGGGGCATGTGTGTTAATGTACTTTTAACTTTGTCATCCTCACAGGTTGATGCCTACCAGAAGCATTAGATATGGCTGACCATCGCCCGGGCAGTTCGTTCGATGGGGGTCTACAAGCGCCGGATCCGCAACTGCCAGAAGAGGTGGCAGGACCTTCGGGCTGGACTCGGAGGATAGCTAGAGTCCAGCTGAAGCTGTCACCTCCACGCAGGAGGGCCGGACACCCGACCCTGACCCCCACATGCTCCGGATCCTGGTGGTGGTCTTCCCGGACCTGGATAGGCAGCTGAAGGCCAGACAGCAGCAAGAAGGGGGTAAATTCATGCCTAATCTGTGTACTATGTCTGACATGCTAATTGCAGTCTTTTGGCCTGGTCACACTTCCACATTACGTAGTTCTTGTAGTCCAATACACAATTCCCTCACATGTGTGATGCACCCTACTCATCTGTTCCACAGGTGTGGCCCCTACAGTCTGTTGCTTGTGTCACTAGGGCACTGTGTCCCTGCAGCCAGCTATGCTTCAGCTACCGGACAGCATCTGTTCCCGTGACTCTGTTGTGTGTTTCATGGGGGGTTCAATTGTTTGCACAATGCCTGTTATCTGACATGTGATCTGTGTGTGCCCTTGATATGTGTTCCAATTTCTGGTCTGACTCGCCAAATGTGGCTGGGGTATTTCAAACAAACCCATGCAGCAGGGGACTCCAATTTGGGGGCCTCAGGAGTATGTATATCAAGTATGTCACACTTGCTTAGCCACCTGACTACTGTCCAGGGCCAAACACTGTTTCACGTAGACCTGGGCAGTCATACCTCCTCAAGGGCATTTAGAAACACTCTGTAATCCCACTCCTGTGTATCAACTTACAGGTTGTGCTTCGTGACATGTGCCTTCAGGTGTCTGCCTCTGTGTCATTATGGTGTGGCTTCCTGTTACTTACAACTGGGTGTCCATGATTTTGAGGGTCAGCACGACATCTGAGATGTGACTGTGAGAGACAAGACCTGTGTGACATATAGGTGTGTGATCATCTGACAGCGCACAATGGTGAAGGCAGCTGGGTTACATGCACGGCAGACTGTGATGTGCTAATGTACATGGAGTTGTGGTTGCAGAGACTCATATGTCTGATTTGCATGATGTGGGGTCTTCTGGGTCAGGAGTATGTTGGTTGCAGGGAATGGGCAAGTGCACTTGTCAGCTGCAGAGTTAGCTTTACCACTGAGCTATGATTGTGAAACAGTGCATACTGTTGTTGTCTGGATGCCCTGCCCCTGTGACAGGAGACAGTGTTGACTGACTTTCCAGGCATCCCAGTGCCATGGCATTTAATTTGCTATGAGTGATCCTGCATTGTGTTCAAGTGTGCACCATGCACCCCATTGTGGCATTGACTATCAGGACATGAGAACATCACAGTGTGTGTTGCTGGCATGCATCACAAGCATGTGAAAGGAGTCTCTGCCCATCCCTTCATCCGGACACCTGTGCTGAGTCAGTGGCAAGAGATGTGCTGTGTGTATAGTGACATACATGTTCACTTGCATGTCCAACTGATGTGTGGGTGGTGCATGTCGGAACATTGGGGTATTGACATCCAACATGAAACAGACATATGGGTGCAAGTCAAGGAGAGATATGTTTTCCATGGTTGATGTTGAGAATGACAATTGGCTTATTCTGAACAGTGTTGGCACTTTGAGCAGTGTTCAGCTGATGATGCCAGGGTTTGCCTTGTGATGTGATGTACTCACTGTGGTGTGTGCAGTCAGTGCAGGTGACTGATGTTGTTCTCTTTCTTCCTATTCCTTTCCAGATACATCCACAGGAGGAGCCACAGAGCCTGACAGGGACAGAAGGAGAGGAGTCGGGGGGACCCAGTGGCATGGAGGGCGAGTGGAGCCACACCGAGGAGTCGTCAGCACCACCCCCCCAGCTGAGGGCCACAGCAGCTCTGAGGATGACTCCCTTGTGGAGGCGGGTGTCAGCAGCCACCAAACCCCAGCTAGTGAGGTTGTCCCCGCCACTGCCCCCACCGCCACCATCACCACCCTCCCATCGGCTCCCATCCCAGAGGTCCGTGGAGGTTCCCGTGTTCGTGAGCATGCCTCCTTTGTGCCAGGCACCGCACCCCCTGCCCCTGTGTCCCCTGCTGCCCTGAGTGAGGAGTCGACAGATCGATGTAGGGCAGACATCAATGCTGAGTGTCCTCCATGCACACACCACTCTGTTGACGCAACTGGTGTCATTCATGGAGGGCATTTTATCGGGCATGTCTGCCCTACAGAGGACCAATCAGTCTGTGGCCTCCTCCCTGACGGCAGTAGTGTCCCTCCTTCAACAGTCCCGCACCCCTCCTACCCCTGCACCACCCACGATTCCTAGCAGCCTACCTGTCCCGAGCACACACACACCTGCACATTCTCACAAAGCCACAGACACGGGCAACACACAAACACCCAAACCAAGGGCTAGATGTGCACACAAGCAAGTGCAGGGGACTGATACCACACTCACAGGGGATGGTTTGCAGACACACACACAGTCATCCCCGACCACTCCACAGTTCTCCAAAACCTCTCCCTCCCAGCCCCCTTCCCTTGCCTCACCTGCAACCCCATCTCCACAGAAGCTCTTCCTCTGTGACCTTGACCTCTTCCCCACCGACCCAGCAGATCCAGATTACAAGGGGAAGAGGAAGTCCCCACACACAGAGGGGAGTGCCCCTCACACCCGGACACCCTCCTCTAGGCGCAGTCAGACTGAGCCCCCCACCCGCAAGTTCCCCCTGAGACGGAAGAGCAAGACCCCACCACCGCCACGCAGCTCCAAGGCAAAATCTCTGCCCTCCATCCCCCAGGCCACCACTCCAGAGGTTCCCCCACCCACAGATACACCATCCCCAAAATGCTGAGGCCCTCCCCCCTACCACTTACTCCTCCACACCCGGTCAGACGGTTTATGCCACTGATGTGTGGACCGTGTCCCCCCTCTGTCCTGCCGACCTCACCTGCACCCTATTCCGCTCACATGGATTTAGGCACTGCAGTGGAGTCCACGACCACCCTGTCTGACTTAGGTACTGCATCTGACCTGCCCACTGAAGTTGTGCCAGCACCCACCCCATCTGACTTGTGCCCCACAGTTGTGACTGCACCCACCACTTCAGTCAGCTCCACTGCAGTTGCAAGTGACTCTCCTGCATCCACCACCCATTCACTGCCTCCTTCTGCTGCGCCCTGATCCTGTTCCTGCGGTGCCTGGCCTGCCCCCATGTATGCCCCTCTGAGGTGATGTCCCCTGTCCTTCTAGTGCAGGCAAGCAACGTGTGACAGTTGTCACTCAAGTTCACTCCTTGTAATTTGATGATGGGCTGGCCATTGGCCTTTTGTTTGAACGGACGTTTCAAATTTCATATGCTGAATAAATCTTTTCTCTTTATACTTGTGAACTTGATTTAGCTGTACATTAGGTTGATGATGTTTAGCATGCCCTTGCACCTGTAATGCTTGGTTTCCAATGTTGAATACTGAGGTGTTGATGTGAGGTACTCCATGTGGTCCATGAGATATGTATCCAATTCTGGTCGGTATCCATGTCATCCTCTGCAGGTAACTGGGTGTGTCATGATCAACAATTTGTGGACATCTCTGTGAACATTTCATTTGCATGGTCACATCTGTGGCTTGCACCCATGCACATATGATGTGCTTCCCATTGCCTAATATGTCTATTTCCCTGACTTTGGGTGCATCTCCACTGGACCTACAGGTGCGGGCATAATTGTTATAGGAGCAACTGGGTCCTCTGTGCAACTTGCTGTACATATGTGTTGAGTATGTGCATATGACTTAGGGGAGACTCACGTACCCAGGCTGTTGTGACCAGAGCCTTCATTGTGTGGTAACTGATGGCTGACTGACCAAGTGTTCTGCTGACATGAGTGGGACGTGCTGTGACTATGTTTGGCACAGCTGGACTTACACAGGAGTTGTGTCCCCTCAGGCTATGTCACGGATGTGTTGTCCCGTGACACAGCCTGGGCCCATGGTGTGTGTTGTATGAGCATGTGTGTGTGTGTGTGTGTCCACATCCCTTTTCATACACAGGCAGTGTTCCCTTGATATGTTCCTGTTGTTGATGCTTGCTGAGTGGTACTGTGTTCATCCCACAACTTTGCCATGGGCTACCAGATGTGTGGGTGCATGACACACTACTGTTAATTGGTGTTTGATCATTGGAATTTGTCTGTTCTGAGTGGTGATGATGTGGTCAGACACAGATGGGACACAGTCAGGGGTCCCCAAGGCACTTGTTTGTTTGCAATGTCATGTAGTTGTCCCTAGGTGGTGCCTTTCAGTGATTGAGACGTGTATATGTGTGTGACTGCTCCCACTTGTCGGGTTCAGGGCTGCAATGTTTGCAGGTGTCAGCATGTGTGCCTTGTGGTTCTCCTTGGCTTCTGCATTGCCCTGGGACTGTGGCGGGTATTCGGAAGGTTACGTGAGCTTTGACGTCATGGCCATGTACCGCATACTGTGCAGTATGTCTGTCATTAACCACGGTTGTAAACTGTCCTTGTGTGATGAGTCTGTGCATCTTAGTTCCTCCCAACATTCCTGTGTTTGTCATGGGTGCATGTGCAATGTCACCTGTCCATGTGGGCTTCACAGATGCACATTGTTGCAGTTCAGGGTGTGTGGTGTTGAGGGTGGACTGATGTAAATGTTTGCATGGATGGGCCTCTAGCTCCCGTTTGTTCATGGATGACAGGCCATGCTGAGTGATTTGTGTTTGTGTAGGTGTGATGTACGTTTGTGGCACAGGACACATGTCTGGGTTTCCCAGTTTGTATGACATCTACCTTTGTCATTACAGTGGAGGTGTCATGCATGCTTATGCCACCCCAATGTCTGGTCCCTGGGGGTAGTGCTGTTGTGTGTCAGTCTCTTGCTGACTTAGTTGGTGTTCATTCCAGCTTGTGTCACATGTGTCTGTTGTGCTCCCTCTCATCTCACAATTGCCTGATTACCCACTAAGGGTGTCCCAATGATGGTTTACTTTTGTATGGCACTGTGTCCACATCTGTGTCACTGTGGTTCAGCCCCCCTCATGTGTTGTGTAGTTGCCTGGGGATACTGAGACACACACACACATGTTGTGTCAGATGTGCAGTGTGAGGTTGCCTGTTTGTGTTTGTGCATCTGCATCAGTGCATTGGTATTGCTGTTGTGGGCCATTGTCTGGATGCTGTTTCTGTGATTTTCCCTGCTGTCCCTGTGAGTCATATCACATCATTCTGCACATTCATCCTGGTTGTTAGGTGCCATTGCTGGCATGGAATGTGAGTTTGTGAGCTGACACCTACAGTCTACACAGGTTTTGATTAGTGTGTCTATTTTCGAGATGCGTGTATGCTTTGTGATGGTCACCTCTGCTCTTGTGTCATTGTACACTGTATGCATTGTCAACCCCCATGTGTGGTGCTTGTCTGCACATGGCCGAGAGTATGTTTTGTTTTCACAACACTGTTAGCCTCACCACATCTCTCTGGGTAGGGGACACACCACTAGTTTGCCCCAAAAGTGTTTCATGTGTTGGGAGCAGGAATCATAAGTGCTGTTTGCCATTTGCAGCTTTGACCATGATGACACTTATCTTTTGGTCACTGTGATGAGGGGGGGTTTAGACCCCATCACCACAATGCTCGACATTTGCTGCAGTTTGAAACCCCACACTTAACTTTTGTTTTACACAGTGAGGGGGTGTTAGTTTTACATTGATACAGTGCTATAGTGATGCTTGCCTTGTGTAGGGCACACTCATCTGTTGGTCACACATGTGCTGTTAGTTACATTGTATGTTCGAAGTCATAATCACTGTTGTGGGCATTTGTCACAGACAACACACTGTTGTCATGATGTTAGGGGGGATGTATTTTGCTGACATACCTAATGTTGGAGTATGATGGATGTGTGGCGCATCACCCATCCTATGGGAGGGGGTGGCAGGGGTGATGGGCAACAGGTCCCCTATGAGTGGGGGTGGCAGTGGTGCTGGGCAACAGGTCCCCTATGTGTGGGGATGGCAGTAGTGATGGTCAACATGAGCCCTATGGGTGGGGGTGGCAGGGGTGATGTGCAACATAAGCTCTATGTGTGGGGGTGGCAGGGGTGATGGGCAACATGAGCCCTATGGGTGGGGGTGGCAGTAGTGCAGGGCAACATGAGCCCTATGGGTAGGGGTGGCAGTAGTGCTGGGCAACATATGCCCTATGAGTGGGGGTGGCAGGGGTGATGGGCAACAGGTCCCCTATGGGTGGGGCTGGCAGTAGTGCTGGGCAACATAAGCCCTATGTGTGGGGGGCAGTAGTGATGGACAAAATGAGCCCTATGGGTGGGGGTGGCAGTAGTGCTGGGCAACAGGTCCCCTATGTGTGGGGATGGCAGGGGTGCTGGGCAACATGAGCCCTATGCGTGGGGGTGGCAGTAGTGCTGGGCAACATATGCCCTATGAGTGGGGGTGGCAGGGGTGATGGGCAACAGGTCCCCTATGGGTGGGGGTGGCAGTAGTGCTGGGCAACTTAAGCCCTATGTGTGGGGGGCAGTAGTAATGGGCAACATGAGCCCTATGGGTGGGGGTGGCAGTAGTGCTGGGCAACATGAGCCTTATGGGGGGGGTGGCAGTAGTGCTGGGCAACAGGTCCCCTAAGTGTGGGGGTGGCATGGGTGATGGGCAACAGGTCCCCTATGGGCGGGGGTGGCAGTAGTGCTGGGCAACATATGCCCTATGAGTGGGTGTGGCAGGGGTGATGGGCAACAGGTCACCTATGGGTGGGGGTGGCAGTAGTGATGGGCAACATGAGCCCTATGGGCGGGGGTGACAGTAGTGCTGGGCAACAGGTCCCCTATGAGTGGAGGTGGCAGGTGTGATGAGCAACATAAGCCCTATGTGTGGGGGTGGTAGTGGTGATGGCCATGCAACCCCTATGGTGGCCTGTTGTTAGTGGCCAGGATGTGAATCCCCTGTGTGTGTCTGCCATTTTGCGGGTACGTGTCGTTTGTTTGTGTGGTAGGTGTCTGACTTACCATCTGCGCCGTCGGCGTCGGTTCCTGATCCGGTCATAGATGTAGAGTACTGGTATGACCTGCGCGATGGGATTCATGATGTGCTTGTGTCATACACGCTGCTTGTTGCTCCGTCTCGTACCCGTTGCAAGCTGGTCCGTCTCGTAGCCGTGGATTGAGTTGTGACGCGAATCGTAGCTGATATGCTTGTTTTCCGGATGCTGTGACGTGCCGAACGTGGCGACCCGTCCTGCGCGTAGGAAGTACGCATCGTACTTGTCAGGGCGGAAACTGCTGTGGATACTGCTTCCGGGCGACTCGGTTCGGCGTTTGGAGTTATGGCTCGGACGGAGAATGAAGCTTGAATCACAGCCTACGTGTTGGTCGTATTTTTGTCAGTTATGCGCATCGTACTTCATCTACAGGACGGACCGGCTACAGGTACGTGTCGGTCGCACGGTAAGGCTATGGACAGCTCTCGGAGACCTGGATCGGAATCGACCCCTTATTAGTGATGTTAGGAAGGGTTATATGTTAAAGTTACGTATTGTTTGTTTTGTTAGTTTTTACGTCATTGAGGCCTGGAGGCAGGGCTTCCGGCCCAGAGGCGGAGCTTCTGGCCCAGAGGCGGGGCTTCCGGCCCGGAGGTGGGGCTTCCGGCCCGGAGGTGGGGATTCCGGCCAGTGGCAGAGATTTAGCTATGGCCAAAATCTCCACCTCTGGGCCAGAAGCTCCGCCTCCGGCCCAGAAGCCTCGCCTCCAGGCCGGAAGCTCCGCCTCCAGGCCGGAATTTCCGGCCCGAGTGCGGACGTAAGGTTAGTAGTCGTAAATCCGTTCTGTGAACACCAAAAGTAGTAAGTGCATTCTGTGAATACCAAAAGCAGTAAGTGCATTCTGTGAATACCAAAATGGTAGTAAGTTTAGGATTTTGTCTTAAGTTAGTTCTGTGAATCGGGCCCACGGTGTTTAATGTGTTATTTTTTTAAATGTAAAGTTAGTAGTAATGTTAAATAAGGAGTCCGACATCGGTCAGGAGCCGTAACCGACCTACCTGCTGTCGTCGGTTACGGCCCTGTAAGTACGATTCGACTGAACCCTGTTCGGTCACACTCGTTTGCTTCACAATGGGAGCATGCATCCCGAGCGGAATCCATGCTTGCTTTGTGAAAAGCAGGGGTGCTGTTCATCCCTGCTCCCTGTGGCCGGCACCCCAAGGTGCCCGCCACCGGGTGCAGGGATAAACAGATGGGAATCATAGGTGCCCCAGGACGCCATTCGGCGGCCTCGCACTCATGGGGGCCCTAAGACAGTTTCCGACTGCCTTTTTGTGCCGGAAAGACCGGCACGAAAAGGCAGTGAAAAACTGTCATCGTACTCCCCCGGTCGTGAAGAGGTGGCCGGGGGAGTACTGAAGGATTTCCGGACAGCGGACGGGCTCTCCGAGCCCGTCAGAAGCCATCGGGAAATCCAAGTCAGATTCCTTTCCGACTGAGCCATCCGGCTGGCACGTTACGATTCGGTCGGAAGCGCTCCGACCATCGTTCGGAACCCTTCTGGCTGAAATCGGAATCGGCCCCTAAGTGTTTATGCGTTGTTTTATGTGGTAGGAATGTATGTGCTTTTATTTTGTAGGTTTTTGTTTGCAGACGTTACGGGTGCCGCAAGAAGTTTTTTATCTTTAATTTTTCGGGTTTCCTGGAATGTTTCTTTTTTTAAAGACTTTTTTGGGTTTTATGGTTTTCGGATGGTTGTTTTCTCGATGGAGGATTTATTTTTTGCAACAGTTGTATTTTTCCATTTTTTGGGGGAGAAATTTTGTGGATTTTTTATCCTTATTTAATTGGGTGGTATCATAAGAAGTTTGATTTTACAGCTATGGCAAGAAACTCGGTAAGTTAATTAAATTCATTTAATCGTGGGAGGGAAATAATGTTATGTATTATTGTTGTTGTGTTTTATTTAATTACATATATAATTATTATGTGTCAATATAATCTTTATTTTGGTTAAAAATATGTAACACACAGTAATTATATTTGTGGTAAAATAAATAATTTCATTTTTATGTTATGCTTTAAAGAAGAGTATTTTGCATTTAATTTGTATGGATGTTTTAAAGTAGAGTTTTAGCTATCATTCCTAGATACTCCAGGCCTCTTGTACTAGGGTACAGTTTTACTTGCTGTTCTAGGTATTGGTACATTTGTTTAGTTTGTTTGGATGTTTTTGGTTTTAGTTGAGTTACAGATTGTTCCATTCGGAACTCCTGATAACTGATGTTATTAGTTTTTCTAAGGTTGGTCCGACTCTACCTGTTGTTTGTTATAAGGCATTATGCCATCCTTCCACAGTGTTATTAGTTTTGGCTTGTTGATTAAGTATGCTTGTGAAAACGTTTCATCAGGGAGTTTGAAATTTGGGCTGTCTTCTGTGGCCAGATCTATGTAATCTGCCAACCCGGGTGTCTTCAAAGTAGTCCAATAGTGAACTTAGCTGTTGTTCATGTTGTTGATAAAAGGGGCTTTCTATTAGTATATTATAATGTTCAGCAACATCTGTTACTGGCACATAGGCTAGTGCGATTAATTTTTTGATTTCGTATGCAAAAGATGTATTAGTTGCATACTCTACACTTAGGGGCCGATTACGTTCTCGCTGGGAGAAGGCTCTGTCCGACTCGGATCCGGAGTGTTTTACGACCGACTCGTGCTCCGGGGCTCTGCGCGCCCGAGTACGATGCGAACAAGCGCTGACGGACACGGGTCGCTCGGAGCCCCATTGAAGTCAATGGGAGTCTGTTGTACGACACATACATAGGCTCCCATTGCTGAAAAAGGTATGTTGCGCACAAGGGCACCCCCTGTAGAGGGGACACGTCTGTGCCATCCTCACCATACATGCATGTGTAGGGGGGCCATGGGGTCCCCCCGTGTTCGACCCCCGAAGTCCGCTTCCCAGAGTGTTTACGTGTCAGAGGATCTGACTCGATCTGGCTGTCCGAATCGTGCATCGTACTGGCTCGGTCAGAAATTGACTCCATTGCACGGCACGGTTTGCTTACGGATGAGTCGTATGGAGCGGTTCGGACCCAGAAACTATTCGGTCATCGATTTCACGTTTTCCACATCGTACTTGCTCGCTCGCACATCTGTACGAGTCGGTCGGAAAACACGCGTACGGCTTGTACTTTTTCCGGCCGGATTGTGTTTGGAGCCCTACTGAGCGAGATTGAAATCGACCCCTAAGTGATGATTTTTGTAGGTGCCTCCATAAGTATTGATTAAAATGGTAATAACATCCTTGAATGGAGGTATGGAGGTATGTCTGCAGTATTGCGTTGATCATTGATTGCTCAAAATCTATAATAATTTTTTGAGGGAAATATTCATTAGTTTCTTGTTTAACTTTATTTAGCATTTCTGCATAGGTTGAATTGTGTTTGTTAGGTAGTAATGCGTAAATAAAGGGAATATTACAATTTTGATGTAGCCCATGGATAGTGTAAAGTTGGAAAAATGGTTTGGGACATGTTGTGAAAGTCCCATCCATCATCCATATATCAGCTTGTTGCAGTTTAACTAAATTATTTGCTGTAAAAAACATTATTATTCTTTTTTCAATGCATTTATTATCATAGATGATAAATGGTTCTTTATTGAAAGTTATAGCTTGTTCAGGGCAAATTATTACTTCGTCAAATGTTTTAGGAGTTGGGGTGGAAGTTGTTGTAGCCCTTTTAGTACGCGCTATTGTTCTTTTCAATGAAGTTATGGATGGCATTTGGGAAGTAGCTTCTTTGGGAATTTTAGGCAGCTGGTCATTTAAAATTGCACTTGTTGATCTTTGTGAGCTTGTGCTAGCCTCTTTGATTGTTTCAAGTGCCCCTCTAACATCTATTTCTGTAATGTTTGGAGGATGATTATGTTCTCTGGTGTATATTACAGTGGTTTCCTTTGTTGTAGCACGGGCATAACATTTATTGGAATAATATTTTGAACATTTCCAATTGACTTTTAAGCCAGTTTGTTTTTCCTGCATGTAAACATATCCCATATAACAAAATATCGTTTTTCCTTTCTGGGATGTAATAAACTGTGCTCCTTCAGTCATTTTGATGTTGGAAAATCTATAATAAATGTATATATCAATTATTACATTTGTTGCTATATACATTATTGTTTAAAAATATACATTTTGTTAAAGCATACTTAAAAAGTTTGTCTTTATGTTGTTGAAATTGATGATGTTTGTTCTTTAGGTGTGGAATGTTCTTTTGTAGTTTCTTTGTCTGAAATAAAAAGCAAGTTTATTGTATTATTTGTTTATAGCCATTTTATACGGGGTGGGGAGGGTGTTTGGGATGGGTTTTGGGTTTGGGTGGTTGTTTTACAGTTTTATTTAATACATTTTGGAAAATACTTACTTTGTTAGTTGTATCTTTTTATGGTATTTTCTGTAGTTTGTTAGTTTTCTTTATAGTTGTCTGTAGTGGAAATATAAAATAGAAAAAAGATGTAAGTTAGTTTTTTACGTTTGTATATTATTGTTTAAAGAGTTTTAGGTTTAGTATTATTTCGTATATTTTAGTTTACTTACTTTTGATAGAGTTTTAGTAGTTTTGGTATGTTGATCTTTTTTTGTTAAATTTCTGCAGAGTTTCTCCTTCTTCAGCTTTCTTCATTTGAGGTGTGGAATAGGAGTTACGTTTGTCAGTTTATATAGTGTTGTGGGTATTGTTACTTTAATTTTATTGGTCAGTTATAAACTTTTGTGTTTTTCTTGGTTAATTTGTATTTTTTTGAAATTGTTTTGTAAGTTGTTTTCCGTATATGGAAAATGCTAATTAAGAGTTAGTTGTTTATTTTTTTGTATTTATATTTAAATAATTTTGTTTATCTGTTAGATTATATATCTAAAATTAAAGCAATACATTTTATTTTAGGAAATTTGATATGTATAAATGTTGTTAATAGTGTTTTATTGTTTTAAATATTTTGTTATGTAATTTTGGTTATACATTTTTTTTATTTAAATTATTTTGATTTCAAATGTATTTCTAGGTATTTATTTATATTTATGCAGTTTAATTTTAATTGTTTCTATAGTTTTGTATAGTCGATATATTTAAAATAACGATATTTGTGTCGTCGATATGTTTGTGGTCGATATTTTATGCGTAGTCAATGTTTTCAATCACTGTGCGATATTTTTGAAAATCGATAAATATGTCTACGATATTTTTAATGTCGATGTTTATGTAGTACGATATTATTGTTTTAATATTTTTGTGTTTTCTTAAATAAGTATATAGGGGTCCATTATGATGGCGGGCGGACAAAGTCCACCCACCACCGCAACGGAGCATGGGACTGACCGCCGAAGTCGCGGCAGTCCCGCAATGCAAATTAGGATGCGCCCGCCACACTGGCGGACGCATCCTGGGCATTTGACATTGCGGGTGGATCTGCTGGCTGCATATACATATTTCACCCCTAGGGTAGGCCCTGAACAGCCCAGAGGGCAGGGTGCAATGTATTTAAAAAGTAGGACATGTACGTTTAAGTTTTGCATGTCCTGATAGTGAAAAACTCTCAAATTCGTTTTTTACTACCGCAAGGCTATCTCTCCCATAGGATAACATTAGAGTTGCTGTATTACCTTTTATAAGTGTAATTTCCAAATGGAAATTGATAGCCAGTTTAAATTTGGTGTCTCTGTAATCACAATTTAAAAATCCTAACTTGTCGTGAAATCGGATTTTAAATTGCCATTCTGAAAATGGCACTTTTAGAAAGTTAAGAAAAAATCTAAACGAATGTTTAGAAAAACAAGTGCACTACTCCGAGCCCAGGTTGGGCTATTGGTATTTGAACATAAATGGATAACGTATTATAACAAATGTTGTCTGGAAGAATAAAACAATTAATCAGAAATGACACCAATTGAGTAACATTTAAATCATCATAGTGGTTAGTTCTCCATGCTTAGAGCACAAATGAATGTCGAAGCTGAATCCATGTGTCCATGTAGTATTTACTCAATAGCCAGAAAAAGTAAACAGAACAATGTTCATTCTCAACGAGAATTCGCAGTTTCAGAAGACAAATCCCAATGCATTTCGGGCTTAAAACATAGCCCTTCGTCAGGGGAATCTCTAGAAACAAACAATATATACATATCAATTGAGAGTATGTCAAAAATTATACTACATTCAATTTAACTGTACAAGGAAAACGCAAGGGGATAACATTATAGTCATAACACCAGGAGTAAAGTGCCACCACCGCAGAAACCAGAAAAATATGGTATAAAAGCCTCGAAAAAATGTGTGTATTAAAGACAAAAAAATAATACTCAAAACAGTTCCCTATTAATAGCTACACAGACCCAATACCAGTAAAGAAACAGTGCAACACCAACACCGTAAGAAACCAAATAGATGAGTCAAAGTCGTAAAAACAAAACAAAACATACCTGCGAAAATATAATAGGTAAACCACAAACGGTGTGCCAAAAGCACAACGCAACATATACAATTAGCAATCCGGAAGTCCCACTATAAGAAATAAATGAAAATTATGCTAGAAACCTAATCGTAACGGCTCATTTCAACAACGGTCTAAGTATCCAAGATGCAAGGCTTACCCTGAAAACTCACACGAGTGAGTTTGATCGAATGGTTAACCAGCCAGAAGTATTAAAGCGCTGCCAGCGTGAGAACTCTACAAAATATCAAAACACAATTTTTAGCAAGCTGGTAAACCTCCAAGACCGCTAAAAGGTGAAAACAACATTAGCACCTACCAAATAAAACTACGTTCCACCTCGGATCACTAACAACGCTGGCTCTTCAAAAAAGCCGCCCGCGTCGGCGTGTTCTTAAATGAATATTGAAATAGAAACAGGACTAGGGCTAACAAAACTAGCGTCTCTCCCATGCCAAACGGCCGCCATATTTAAAGAGTGAATACAGTACTATCCAAATGTAAGAATGAGAGATTCACAACAGAAATGAAACAAATCAAAAATAAAAAAGAAGAGGAAGAAGAAAAAAAGGAAGAAAGTTGCCATTTTCTTGCTTTACCCATTTGGGGCCTGCGGCCTGTCTCTAGTTACATGACTGGGTGTAGTTAGAAGTTGTTCTTTGTGTATTCTTCCTAGACAACCACACACAATGGGAGCTTAGGTGTGACTGGAGGAGCCATCACTGGCAGGATGTGAGGGAAGTGTGGGCCCAGCCTCACTTATCCCTGAATAGGCTTTGTCCTGTCTCCACACAAAGGGCTACCTACCTCCTGTGGTTAGTCTTGAGACAGAGCACTGAAAGCAGGATACCGGGGGACTTCAAAGGGAAGCCTCTATCACCCCTACTTCAGAGGCACAACTGGGTATAAATACTGGACCTCAAACACCATCCCTTCAGTACACTTGTGGACCTGTGGATAATCTACCAGGAGGAAGAACTGCTGTGCTGCTGAAGGACTGCCACTTTGCAGGACTCATGCTTTGCTGTGCTGACCTTGAGCCCTCTTGCCTTGGTGAGAAGGACTGGGTCTGCATCTCTTGAACCAAGAGTGACTCCAAGGGCTAGTTGGCTGGTCTCCTGATCTGCAGCCTCAGGGAAATAACCTTCCAAAAAAACCTTGCATCTGCACCTGGACTCAGCCATCTGTGAGTCTACCCTGCTAAGTGGTGCCACCCCAGTCCTGTGTCCTTGGAAATGAGCTTAAGGTACTTTGCCAGCTTTTGTGGATACAGTGGACATCTTCTCTGCGGTGCATTGAAACCCTGTGCAGAACTCATGCACCTCCACTGCTGCGGGGATTGGACCCATTGCAACGACTTGCTTCGTCGCCACAACCGGCATTGCCTTTGGAACTGCTGGCGCACACACATCCTCGGTGCAGGCCCTCGCATTTCTCGTTGACGGCAGTCTTGATGCCGGACTCCGCATTGCAGCTCTTTGGAAACCGATGCATTGCCCTGACTGTGTGCTGCATCCCCAATGCCGAACTTCGCTTCGCAAGCCCCGTGGACAGGGTGCTCTGTGTCGACGTGACAGGACCCTGCAATGCAGACTTGCCGCATCTCAGAACTGAGCTTCAGCTGTGTGGTGCATCTTCGACACGGATCATCACAGCAATCCACAACTAGGATTTAAAGTACTTTGCTCAGCGGGCCTAACTGGATCCCTGTAGCCGGCCCGCGCTCTATCGTGGTCGGCCTGAACTTGTGACTTTGCCCCGGTCCAGCACGACCAGATATCCACAGTTGGCTCTTTGTGCTTTTTGGAGCTATTTTCACTGAAACTTTAAAAATTGGATAGCCCCGGTTCTACCAATAGGATTTTTGTCATTTTGGTCTTGTTTTTTACAAATCTGTCTATTTTTCTTAGAGTGCTGTGGGCTCCTTTTTTGGTGTTCACTCAGTTACTGTTTGAAGTGTTGCACAAATACTTTTCACATTGCCTCAAAATTAAGCCATACTGCTCTGTGCCAAGCTACCAGAGGGTTGCGCACAGGTTACTTTGGAGTTTGCTTGTGCCTTACCCTGACAAGGATTGTGGTTGCTGCTTGACCAGGGCTTACACCCCAGTCAACCAACAACCCAATTTCTTACGCAGCTAATTTTTTGGAAATGTTGCATACTTCCCACACCCCTATTGATAAGATGCTTCTCTTGCAACTAGTTTAATATAGGGAGGCATCACAGGCAGACAGATGACACCACCCACAGCTACAGGTCTTGTTCATGCTACAGAACTGCAAGGACAGATCCCCTATTCGTACTGAAGAGCATGCAACACGGCATGGGGTAGAGTAGGGTTCTAAAGTTTATTAAGTTACTAGATGCACAGGAGCAGGGAAGGCAGCACTGAGGAGCTGGGCTACTGCTCTCGACTGACTCTACATTTGTGGGCATACATTATATATCCTATAGCAATGACGACACTGAGGAACCAATCACAACTGAGCAAGCAAGTTGTTATTAATGTGTTTGTACGTTGCTGAAATGCGTCTCTCTTCACTGCTGATTGCAGGTCAACGGTGAATCGGCATACAATAGCTTGCATTGTGTCCCAAGTAAGACCTGAATGAGCCTTCACACAGCTTCATGTACTCATGTTTCTTGAAAGCCGTAACCAGTCTCTGAGTTGAATGAACACATGTGGGCTGTCCCATCCTATTGAAATAGCACATTGCCAGTCTGATAGTAGTCCGGGAAGCAGATACCATAGGTGTAGGCTTTCGTGTTTTCAATTTCTATCTTTGGCAAATTCTGGTGTTTTTTTTCAGTGATTTCAATACCTTTAAAAAACAGTGGTTATCAGTGGTTACACATTTCCGCACCATTAAAAACAACAGAAACGGTGCTCTTCTGGTGTTTATTGAACATTTTGCTTTTATTATTGCTTGCTTTCTACACTGATAGTGCATGGTATATAGACAGTGTATGTACAGTGTATACATGGTACAAATACATTTTTACAAAACAAACTTATTATACTACACCATAGAGTACTTCTTTAGTGAGTCTTTGGTCATGTACGATTGCTCTTTCCTTCCCATGTAAACTTTTATCTGTGAAATGGCCCTCTCAACATTGCCACTTGAGACGGGCAACGCCAAAATAGCCAGTACACAATTTGCTAACTCTGGCCACTTACATTGCTTTCCATGCCAATACTGGTACACCTGAAGATTGGGATTCTCTGGGACAGGTTCTACAACATATGCATTGAACTGGGAGCATATGCCCACAGAGTTATTGAAGAGGTCAAAAATGAAGCAGTACTTTTCAAGAATGCAGTAGAGTTTCCTTTTTTTACATCACTATCAAAATGCGACCGAAGATCCTCACATTTTTTGCCTTTGGCATCATTACTAAACAAATAAGCAAATATTCTGTGAACGGTCGCCACATAGATAAAATAGCATTCACAGCCTCTAAGGCTGAGAACCCCTGGCTAAATGACACCATTGGGATGAATCTTTCTTTGATGCCACACAAAGCACAAAATGAGAAATATTTGCAGCTTAGTTCCCGTGCATAACAAAATTGTGTACCAGAATGGACTACAAGATCAATAGCATTCTTCATTAACTCTGAAGATTGTAAATATGCTTTCGGCATACCATATAGCAAGTGGCAAGGATCTCTTGCAGGGAAGCACTGCAGCTCAGGTATCGATTTTGACAGGTCATCACAAAACCTTTTCATATACATAGCTGAATTACTGCAAATACAAACAATATCACTCCACTCTTTGTTGAATTTGGTAAGAACGTTTGGCAGCAGCATTCCAAGTGACACTGTGTTCCATGTTTTCCAAAAGTCTGGTACCATGTTTTACCACTATCCCAGAAGCTTGGTGATAGCACTCTTTTCACATATACTTGTCACTGCACCCTGCATTGAAAGTTTAAAGCCTGGGGTGTTTGGCAATTCACCTACTATCAATACTGACTCACTAGAAAAGGGGGCTGATATATCAAAGGGTTTCACCTATTCTCTGTCTGTGGATAAATGTGATGGTACATATAGGGAATATCCTAATGAAACCACCCATGTTACCTATCAGTGAAAGAACCAAACATAGCCAAAATATCAAATATGATTTTGATATTTCCTGATTCTCTACTGTTTATAAAATAATCAAATATGACCTAAAACATGTTTCTAAACCCTGCAACTTTAGACCAAAGACCACAAAACGGAAAAAAGCAAACGTGACCTCCCTCAAAAGCAAAGCTCAAGCAGAATAGTGTTAGCCCAGCCTTTCTTGCTGCTACCTTGTATAACAAAGTTACATTGTATTGGCCCTTTCAGGAAGAAATAAAAATGACTCTTTCACTCTCCTTTTCCTTTCTTTGAATGGCATTTAGTTTGTAGTTCTGCAGGTGTGTTTTCAGTGTTTATATGTTTACACTGGTGAGGGCTATTTCCCTTTTGGTGGGGTTTTATCAGTTCTTATAGGTTTAAACCTAAAACAGGATAGCCTACATATGTGTGATTTCTGAGGGCTGCTGATGAGCTCAGAAAGGAATAGGTTTATATATTAGAGCTTAAAATGTAGTGCTACGGCTCGTGTATGGTGCATCAGAATGTGTTTCACCAGTAAAACAGGAACAGATAATCTTTCCTTCATTGCTTCATCACAAACCACTGTTAGCAAATGTGTTAGTCTATTGTTTCGATGGAAGAAAGTTAAGGCTACAACTCCCAGAATGCATTGTGTGGCAAATGAATGTCAGGGAGTGGAATCCTGGTGACCTTTTCACAATTCTACTGTTAGACACTTATATGTTTGCTCCTCAAGGAATTGCTCAGTATTTCGAAGGAACACACCATAGGAGTGCAACCATGTTCTTTCTTTTCAGCAGTAGTGTTTAAGTTATTTTTGTCATCTATATGCATGTCCACATGCCTGTGTAACGTCACAGCACCTGGATCCTGGATTCGGCTATATACAAGAAATACTATTAAATTATCTACAATGTTGGTAGGGCAGAATAACCTGACTAATGAAATGGCAGGCAAGGAAGCCAGTGAGCCAACTCAGTCGATTGAGTGCATGCTGTAGAGGACACACAGCATCACTTTTAGGTGCTGATGTTAGATTGTTAATATTGAGTTATGTACTAACAACCTTGAGAGCAGCAGTTTAGGCCTTTCTTTCTTTCCTGTCTGTGTTGCACCTGTCTTAAAGGGAGGCTTGTTGAAACTAGACCCCCAGATAAAGCTTGGCCTCTCTGCTGAGACTGCAAATAAGGACACTTGTTTGTAGAGCTGTAATAATCGGGCACTGGACAGACACTGTGAAGTGGGTTGGGGACCCAATGTATTTGTTACACATTGGTCACTGAACACAACACAAGGTGGTAATCAGTGCTTAATTTGTTAAAGAATAAAAGAAGCTGGTGGTAGGTGCTTTCTAATTTTGGGTGCCAAATACTTAGGCTAGTGAGTCTTGATTCCACCTCATGCCTCTTTAATTCATCACAAACATTCCCTGATACTTTATCTCACTCTAGCAGGTTCCTGCTTTGTCCCTTTGTCGCAGTTTCTCAGTCTTTCTCTTTCTTTCCCCCTTCTCTGGTTTTAACACAATTGCTCGGGGTCAAAGTCTGATACGTTAAAATAAGTGCCGGTGTCCAAAAAAGAGTGTTGGTGCGCCCCACCTGCAAACACCAGCTCAAATTAAGCACTGGTGGTAATACGCTTTGGGTAACAAAGTCCGCAGGGCTTAATGTCTGATCGCCTTAAAGCTTCTAACACCAAGATTAAGTGGCAAGTCAAAGGTATACACTTATGGTGCTGGTCCATTTACTCATTTTGATGATTCTTAAAAACCAGGAGTATTCTCTAGTAATACACTTAGAGCCAGATGTATCAAAGGGTTTTACTAATTTTGTGTATATGGGAAAATGTGTTCTTACATAAGGCCCCATTTCCCTAAATCCTAGTCCTGCAGATTGTGCGCTGATGCACAATCAGTAGGTTAACAATTAAGGAAAGCATGCATTTGCACAAATCACATTTTTTACCTGCACAGAAACATATCCCTATTTCCAATGGAGACCCCCTACTTATGCTCATGTGCCCATCCCCAAACTTTCAATTTTGGAAAATCCAGTCACATGCTAGATTTCCGCAGTACTAGATTCAATTTGCAGGTGTAAATGTTGCACCTACAATGGTGCCCAAATGTGACACTTCTTGGGCACATATATGAAACTTAACTGCACAAAAAGAGAACCGACCTCCTGGAGCAGAAATAACCCAACAGTCATACGAGATTTTTAAATTTGGGATTTTATTAGGCATAATGCTACTCCTGTGCTGTTACATTTCATTAAGTTAATTTAAAAGTGCTATTGAAAAAAAAATTAAAACACAGACAAGTGAAACACCACCCTTTACCATTGTCAGGTAAATACGTGAATTACACAAGAGCACCCAGTTACCAAACTGGTCAGCAGGACATGTTTACGGTATGTGCTAGTCATCCTGTGTCTCTTAGTGTACTGTAAATGCTATTCATCCTGTGTTTCTTAGTGTACAGTAAGTGCTATTCATCCTGTGTCTCTTAGTGTACGGTATGCCCTCTTCATTATTGTCTCTCTTGGTGTATGGTATGTGCTATGCATCCTGTGTGTCTTGGTGTATAGTATGCACTATTCATGGTGTGTCTCTTGGTGTACGGTATGTGGTCTTTATTCGGTGTCTCTTGGTTTATGCTATGCTCTCTTCACCCTGCATCTCTCTGTGCAAAGTTTGCGCTTTTCATCCTGTGTCTTACTATACAGTATGTGTTCTTCATCCTGTGTCTCTTGGTGTATGGTATGTGCGCTTCATCCTGTGTTTATTGGTGTCTGGTATGTGCTCTTCATCCTGTGTCTCTTGGTATACAATATGGGCTCTTCATCCTGCATCTCTTGGTATACGATATGGGCTCTTCATCCTGCGTCTCTTGGTATACGATATGGGCTCTTCATCCTGTGTCTACGATATGGGCTCTTCATCCTGTGTCTCTTGGTATATGATATGGGCTCTTCATCTTGTGCCTCTTGGTATGCGATATGGGCTCTTCATCTTGTGCCTTTTGGTATACGATATGGGCTCTTCATCCTGTGTCACTTGCTGTATGGTATGTTCTCTTCATCCTGTGTCTCTTGCTATATGGTATGGGCTCGTCATCCTGTGTTTCTTGGTGTATGGTATGCACTATTCATCCTGAGATCTAACACCCCCTGTGGTGGGTCTTTTTGGATCTTCCAGAGGGCACTCTCACAGCCTTCCCTAACCTTACTCTGAGCCTCTTAACAGATCTGCTGAACCCAGTAAAATCGGGATCTCCATTCATCAAGGGTCTGAATGCATTGCCCTGGTTCTGACTGATCTGTTAAATCTCTCTCACACATGTGAGCAGGTCCCCAATCAATAGTTAAACCACTCTTTAAAAAACCTTACCAGGACCCCCTCTGTCTCAGTAACTATAGACCAATCTCGCTGTTACCAGGAGCCTACTAGCTCCGGGAAAAACATGGTAAAAACATCTTTCTGCCTTCCTAGAGTCCAATGAAGTTCTCAACCCCACTCAAATGGTGTTCCGACCACAGCACTGAAAAAGCTCTGTTTCCTGTGGTCGAGGAACTTATGCAACTTCTATGTCAAGGAGGTTCTGCAGATATCATTCTCTTAGACCTCAGTGCTGCCATCGATATGGTTGACCACTCTATTCTTATTCAGAGAATCTTAAATGTAGATATTGAGGGCAGAGCTGTTAAATAGCTTTACTCCTATTTGGAGAACAGAACCATTCAGGTTGTGAACAAGTCCTGCTACTCTGTTAGTCTTTCTCTTCGCTGTGGGTCACCTCAGGGCTTGCCCTGATCCCCACCTGTTTCAATCTTTACTTGCTCCCCTTGGATGACATTCTGTGCTCGTTTGGGTTGTCATTAGTCTCTTACGCCGATGATACCCAGTTAGTCATGTCAATCTCCCCTGACCCCAGCTTAAGCCATCTATCTTCAATGCCTTGCCTCTTGAAGGTGGCCAGATGGATGGCCAGCTGCCAATTGAACTTTAACGAAGAAAAGAAAGGAGTCATGCTGCTGGGCAATAATGTCTGTAACAATGGTCCTACCTCTATGTTGGAATGCTTGAGTAAGCGTCTCTGTCCAAAAAGCTCAATAAAGAGTCTTGGGATGCGGCTGTACTCTAATCTCACAATGGACCACCAAGTTAAAAAAGCTTGCTGCCAGTTGTGTTGGCATTTTGAGTCTGTTAAGGAAGATCCTCAATCTTCTTCATTTTACAGCTAGAAGAGTGATTGTCCAGCCCCTTGCACTACCGCGCCTTGACTACAGGAATGTCTTGTGTCTTGGCTCCCCCCAATATGTGGTCAGAAGGTTGCAGGTTGTGCAGAATGCTGCTGCCTGCCTCTTGATGAATGTTCCAAAACATCGGTCTGCCAAAATGGCATTAATAGAGCTTCACGGCTTCAGGTGGAGTGCCGAGTACAATTCAAGTCCTTTTGCATGATGCACAGGGCTCTCAGCAAAAATGGTCCCTCACTGCTTAGACCCTTAGCCTCCCCCTATAAGCCCAGGAGACTTCTTAGATCCTACTCGGCACACTGGCTGTTTCCAAGATCCGCAAATCTCATGGGGGGAAGGGCACTCAATATCCTTTCTGGCTGCAAATCTTTGGAACACCTTAGCCTTTAGAGCTACATGAACTTCCCTTCCGCAAAGCCTTGAAAACCTGGCTGTTTAGGAAATGATTTCCCCTCCTACAGTGACTTGGCGATCCGTGATGTTCGTTTTTCAGCACTGGGGGGCCTCCGGGTAGCTAACTGTTTTACAAAAACAATAATTTAATCTGATCTGTGTCTCTTGGTGTATGCTATGCACCCTTCATTTTGTGTCTCTTGGTGCACAGTATTCACTATTGATCCTCTGTATCTTGGTGTACAGTATACGCTATTCATTCTGTGTCTCTTGGTGTATGGTATGCACTCCTCATCCTGTGTCTCTAAGTGTACAGTATGCACACTTCATCCTGTGTCTCTTGGTATACAATATGGGCTCTTCATCCTGCATCTCTTGGTATACGATATGGGCTCTTCATCCTGCGTCTCTTGGTATACGATATGGGCTCTTCATCCTGTGTCTACGATATGGGCTCTTCATCCTGTGTCTCTTGGTATATGATATGGGCTCTTCATCTTGTGCCTCTTGGTATGCGATATGGGCTCTTCATCTTGTGCCTTTTGGTATACGATATGGGCTCTTCATCCTGTGTCACTTGCTGTATGGTATGTTCTCTTCATCCTGTGTCTCTTGCTATATGGTATGGGCTCGTCATCCTGTGTTTCTTGGTGTATGGTATGCACTATTCATCCTGAGATCTAACACCCCCTGTGGTGGGTCTTTTTGGATCTTCCAGAGGGCACTCTCACAGCCTTCCCTAACCTTACTCTGAGCCTCTTAACAGATCTGCTGAACCCAGTAAAATCGGGATCTCCATTCATCAAGGGTCTGAATGCATTGCCCTGGTTCTGACTGATCTGTTAAATCTCTCTCACACATGTGAGCAGGTCCCCAATCAATAGTTAAACCACTCTTTAAAAAACCTTACCAGGACCCCCTCTGTCTCAGTAACTATAGACCAATCTCGCTGTTACCAGGAGCCTACTAGCTCCGGGAAAAACATGGTAAAAACATCTTTCTGCCTTCCTAGAGTCCAATGAAGTTCTCAACCCCACTCAAATGGTGTTCCGACCACAGCACTGAAAAAGCTCTGTTTCCTGTGGTCGAGGAACTTATGCAACTTCTATGTCAAGGAGGTTCTGCAGATATCATTCTCTTAGACCTCAGTGCTGCCATCGATATGGTTGACCACTCTATTCTTATTCAGAGAATCTTAAATGTAGATATTGAGGGCAGAGCTGTTAAATAGCTTTACTCCTATTTGGAGAACAGAACCATTCAGGTTGTGAACAAGTCCTGCTACTCTGTTAGTCTTTCTCTTCGCTGTGGGTCACCTCAGGGCTTGCCCTGATCCCCACCTGTTTCAATCTTTACTTGCTCCCCTTGGATGACATTCTGTGCTCGTTTGGGTTGTCATTAGTCTCTTACGCCGATGATACCCAGTTAGTCATGTCAATCTCCCCTGACCCCAGCTTAAGCCATCTATCTTCAATGCCTTGCCTCTTGAAGGTGGCCAGATGGATGGCCAGCTGCCAATTGAACTTTAACGAAGAAAAGAAAGGAGTCATGCTGCTGGGCAATAATGTCTGTAACAATGGTCCTACCTCTATGTTGGAATGCTTGAGTAAGCGTCTCTGTCCAAAAAGCTCAATAAAGAGTCTTGGGATGCGGCTGTACTCTAATCTCACAATGGACCACCAAGTTAAAAAAGCTTGCTGCCAGTTGTGTTGGCATTTTGAGTCTGTTAAGGAAGATCCTCAATCTTCTTCATTTTACAGCTAGAAGAGTGATTGTCCAGCCCCTTGCACTACCGCGCCTTGACTACAGGAATGTCTTGTGTCTTGGCTCCCCCCAATATGTGGTCAGAAGGTTGCAGGTTGTGCAGAATGCTGCTGCCTGCCTCTTGATGAATGTTCCAAAACATCGGTCTGCCAAAATGGCATTAATAGAGCTTCACGGCTTCAGGTGGAGTGCCGAGTACAATTCAAGTCCTTTTGCATGATGCACAGGGCTCTCAGCAAAAATGGTCCCTCACTGCTTAGACCCTTAGCCTCCCCCTATAAGCCCAGGAGACTTCTTAGATCCTACTCGGCACACTGGCTGTTTCCAAGATCCGCAAATCTCATGGGGGGAAGGGCACTCAATATCCTTTCTGGCCGCAAATCTTTGGAACACCTTAGCCTTTAGAGCTACATGAACTTCCCTTCCGCAAAGCCTTGAAAACCTGGCTGTTTAGGAAATGATTTCCCCTCCTACAGTGACTTGGTGATCCGTGATGTTCGTTTTTCAGCACTGGGGGGCCTCCGGGTAGCTAACTGTTTTACAAAAACAATAATTTAATCTGATCTGTGTCTCTTGGTGTATGCTATGCACCCTTCATTTTGTGTCTCTTGGTGCACAGTATTCACTATTGATCCTCTGTATCTTGGTGTACAGTATACGCTATTCATTCTGTGTCTCTTGGTGTATGGTATGCACTCCTCATCCTGTGTCTCTAAGTGTACAGTATGCACACTTCATCCTGTGTTAATTGGTGTGTGGTATGTGTTCTTCATCCTGTATCTGTAGGTGTATGGAATGTACCCTTCATTCTGTGTCTCTTGGAGCACAGTATTCACTATTGATCATCTGTCTCTTGGTGTACAGTATACGCTATTCATTCTGTGTCTCTTGGTGTATGGTATGTGCTCCTCATCCTGTGTCTCTAGGTGTATGGTATTCACTTTTCATCCTGTGTCTCTTAGTGTACAGTATGCACTCTTCATCCTGTGTCAATTGGTTTATGGTATGTGCTGTTCAGCCTGTGTCTCTAGGTATATGGAATGCACTCTTCCTCCTGTGTATGGTATGCGTAATTCATCCTGTGTCTCTTAGTGTACAGTATGCACTCTTCATACTGTTTCACTTGGTGCACAATATTCACTATTGATCCTCTGTCTCTTGGTTTACAGTATACGCTATTCAGTCTGTGTCTCTTGGTGTATGGTCTTTGCTCTTCATCTTGTGTCTCTAGGTGTATGGTATGTAATCTTCATCCTGTATCTCTTAGTGTACAGTATGATCTCTCCATCCTGTGTGCTTTATGCATGATATGCGCTATTGATCCTGTGTCTCTTGGTGTATGGTATGTGCTCTTCTCCCTGTGTCTCTAGGTGTATGGTATGTACTCCTCATCCTGTGTCTCTTAGTGTATGGTATGTGCTCTTCATCCTGTGACTCTATGTGTATGGTATGTACTCCTCATCCTGTGTCTCTTAGTGTATAGTATGTTCTCTCCATCCTGTTTGCTTCATGCATGATATGCGCTATTGAACCTGTGTCGCTTAGTGTATATTATGTGCTCTTCATCCTGTGTCTCTATGTGTATGGTATGCACTCATCAATCTGTGGCTCTTAGTGTACAGTATGCACTCTTCATCCTGTGTCAATTGGTGTATGGTATGTACTCTTCATTCTGTGTCTCTAGGTGTATGGAATGCACTCTTTATTCTGTGTCTCTTGGTGTATGGTATGTGCTCTTCATCCTGTGTCTTTTGGTGTATGGTATGCACTCCTCATCCAGTGGCTCATAGTGTACCGTATGCGCTATTCATCCTGTGTCAATTGGTGTATGGTATGTGCTGTTCATTTTGTGTCAATTGGTGTATGGAACGCACTCTTTATCCTGTGTCTCTTAGTGTACGGTATGCGCAATTCATCCTGTGTCTCTTTGTGTACAGTATGCTCTCTTCATCCTGTGTGCTTGGTTTATAGAATGCGCTATTGATCCTATGTCTCTTGGTGTAAGGTATGTGCTCCGCATCCTGTGTCTCTTAGTGTACATTATGCACTCTTCATCCTGTGTCTTTTTTGTTACACCGCAGCCTTCCAGTCTTCGACAGAATACTGATTGATGACTGCTTAATGAAAGCAAATTGTATATAGTATTCGTCCCTTGTCCCTCGTCCCTCTTCTTCTCTTTCCGTTGGGGTCCAGCAGCTTGTGAAAATTAAGGACTGCTCCAAAGTTATCTGAATGTTAATTTATTCTAATTTTACCCATTGGAAGACCCTCTTGTATTAACCCTCCCGTTCCAGTTTACAATCTTGTGGAACATTCTCTAGCATTGGTGGCTACAGCTCGATGCATCTCTATATTTCATGTGCTTCATGTGAATCACACTAAATCCACAAAGTCCAGGAGTTGTACTGTCTAAACTGCCCTGGGGCAAAGCACACATGTGCACCTACTGAGGCACTTGGGTATGATAGAGGGAAACGCAGATGCTTGCACGGCCCCTTCTGTAATACAGATCATGCTGGCGCACATGTAGTGCTAGCGCGATCCTAAGCGGACATCCTCTCATTCGCATGGGGTCATGGCCCCATGCAAAAGAGGAAACACTGCCTTTGCATCATCACCATAATACAGACACAGGCGACAAGGCAAATAGGCCATTGGGAGTCACACTGACTGTAAGTGGGATTTGGGGGTTCATGGCCCACCTTAGACATCCCCCCTGCCTTTGGGCGCACCTGCCTGCAAGGGGATCTCTGCCCCTCCTTCAAACACAGGCCGCATTGCAGATTGCACCACTTAAAGGATGACCAGCAGTTTCAAACAGCCTGTCGGCCTTTCACTAATGGGCATGAGTTCACGTTTGTGCTGAGGGCAGCACATTCTGTATGATTGGGCCAGGGGCGGCTCCTCCGCTATGGCGGAGAAGCGCCGCCCCACTGCTGAAATGCAGCAGTCTGAAGAAAAATAAAATGCCAATAAAACTATTTTAGTGTCACTTTATTTTTATTTCCAGTCCGCCAAGTCGAGCGGGGGCGGAGCCAAGTCCCCGCTTCACACAGCAGGGGGAGTGGTGGCAGGCACTAAAAGTGCGCCTGCTGGTTTGACCGTCCACGGCCGGCCGGCCTAACAGGCATGCACACTTGGATATCTCCAGCTTTTCCTTGGAGATATTCTAGTGCTCAGTGGCACAGGCTCCAAGAACCTGCTGGAGCGCCAAACGGCCCGCCCCGCCCAATCCCAGCGTTTCTCTCATCCTGGGAGAAGCGCTGAGATTGGGTGGGGTCTGAAAGCCTGTGCCCATGAGAATTGTAGTGCAGGCGGGAATGGGAGCAGAGGAGCGGCGCAAGAGCAAAAGATCGCGGTGGGTGGCAGGAAAGGTAAATTTATATTTTTATCATTATTACCATAATCTGGATTGGGCACACTGACCCAGTCGGCGCCCAGCACAGCCTGTTAAAGGTGCGGACAGAACACTGTGCCCTGTCTATAATACGGTAACGGGGCCATGTAGCCTAGATAACAATATTAAATAAATGAATAAATATCACACGACGGCCATCGCTTTGCAAACATCTGCAATAAGGGTGGGACTCTGAGTAATGAAGATTGCCAGTAAGGAACCAGACTCTCGTGCAATGAGTACTCACGTGGTCAGCTTGGCACACATCCACGTCGCCTTTGTCGATGCCCTTCAGGGTCTGCTCCAGGGCAATCCACTCCCCCCTGCTGGCCAGCTGCAGCACCCTGGCTCCGGCGCCCGAGCCGTCCGTGGAGCACCGCTCCGGCTCCGACATCTCGGCAGGTGTCCCTCCTCATCCAGGTCACAGATGTGGATATGCACTTTTAAATGTGGTATACATGCATGCCTCCTCTTCTTCAAGCAGAGCCAGGCTCCCTCAGTCCTTAATTGTCGATGCCCTCATCTCTGTCCGCAGCAGAAACTGCGCCAAGTGCGCGCGGCAATTCACTACTTGATGGACGGCCTCTCTCCAAGCCTCCCTCGCTCTGTTCTCTCACAATCTTTTGCACTCTGCTCGCTCTCCCCTTTTCCCTTCTCCCTGTCTTTCAAACTCTTAGTTCTCTCTCACTCTCATGGCTTTCTTCCCTTCCCTTCCCTTCCCTGTCTCCTTTTCTCTTTCTTCCCCTATTTCTCCTTCCCTCTATCTCTTATCTGTCTCATTTTCTCGTTCTCTGCTCCTTCTTTCTAACAATCGTTTGTCTCACGCTCTCTCACTTTTTTTTCGTCCCAGTATCCCTACTTCTCTCTCTCCACTCTCACTCTCTTGCTCTCGTTCTCTTCCCTCTCCCCCTCCCTCTACCCTCTCTCTCTCTCTCTATCCCTCTCTCTCTCGCCCTCTCCCACCCTCTGTCTCTCTTTGGCTTGCTTGGTAGGAGGTAGGCACCGTTTTTTTCATCCTTTCTATTTACTCAGACTGTGCCAAATCACAGGGGGACCTGGAGAAAGTTTTCAGACTCTTCCTTTGTGCCCCTGTTGCCTTGGAAACCGCTGCTTGGGAATGAGGGGAGGAGGGAGGAGAATGTCCCTGGCTCGCGCAGTTTGGAACATTCACTCTCATGACTGTGCACTTATATGGATCCCAAATTAGAAACCCATGCATGAAGCCATCAAATGACTGACAGCACCAGAAAACAATGTCTTCACGCAAAGCATTGGTGCTGCTGGTGCTCTCTGGTGCAGCAGGTGAAGTGGCACCGGGGCCATGGAGTTGAGAGGCCCGCTGCCACCAAAACAGGGTGCATGCTGGGAAGTGGTCATTGTTCTCATGTGGTCGCAGAAATCTGACCCCACAGGGGTTACTCCAGTCTATGGAGCAGATTCCTGATGTGTATAGATTTAAGGAAGGACCCCTGGAGTATGCCAAGAAACCCACAAGAGTTGTATATTTCTAGGAGTTCTTCTGTGCATAAAACTGAAACCTGCAGAATACCCTCCTGGTGGAAAATCATGCTTGCTGAAATGAAACATGAATTTGTCTCAGCACATGTATCGTTTTCTTTTTTTTCTCCAGAGGAAAAATATTCTTTCCTTTATAGAAACTCTACCGTGTCCTATACTCCTATTCCTATAGGAGCATCTCTTCTCATTTTCACCGTGAAAAGGCACTTTCTCCTGAGCTCTGTGTGTTTAAATATTGAATGACTGAAAATCATCTTGCCATTATATTATATTCAGAATATCAGCACCCATTACATAAGGGACAAAGTACCCCCTGCCGTACATTATAAGCATGGCCGGATTGGGAACCAAAACCGGCCCACCAAGGGGGCAGGTGTGCCGCCGAGCTCTTTCCCAGGGCAGGTTTTCGGCCGATTTTGTTACAGGGACAATTTTGCAGGGGGATTGTCCGGTGCCCGCTATGGCCAGTCCGGCCCTGATTATAAGGATATTACGAGGAGTTCCATAACTATATAGAGGAACAAATACGAAGGCTGAGTTCCTTTATAAGGTTATGGAACTCCAGGGTGACCTGCACTATCCAAATCGTGTCCGTCAGGGGCACTTTATTCCATATAGTACATGGTCACATCATCACTTTTCCCACAAACCCCTTAAAACCTTGGTCCTTAGCTCTTTCATAGGAAAGAGAGAGCATGTTGACAAATATGAAGAAAAAAAAAATCTCTAGTGCAAAATTAAACACATCAAAAGTCTGTTAGATATTTGTTGTGAACAGATATTAGAAACAGTTTAATACAAATCGGTTTTAAAACAAAAATAAACGCTGCTGCAGTAGATTGGAAGGAGCAGAGTCTAGTTTACACATTCTCTCCTTGTCATTGTAAGCTATTAAAATAGAGCAGAAGAAACAAAAGCAACTTTCTATTAGTTACTTTAAACAGCTGCTACAATTATGCGACTTTCCATTAGTTACTTTAAACAGCTGCTACAATTATGCGACTTTCCATTAGTTACTTTAAACAGCTGCTACAATTATGCTCCATGACCTGACCTGCCTTTCACCTCAGCTGCTGGGTCTGGCAACAGTCATTGGGATGTCAGAACTCAACTGTATTAAGGTATACTAGTCGATTTCTGGCGTCTTTCCTTATAATCAACGACTTGAAGCGTCACAAGTCTCCGATTACAAAGAAATGAGGGGCATATTAACAACGGCCAGCGATAATTATCGCTGGCCGTCGTGCTTAGCGATAATTATATTATCGCAGGCTATCTCTGGTATTTATCGCCCTGGTAGCGCGTTATTAACAACGCGTTACTCCAGGGCGATAAAAATTCCAGAGATAGCGAGGTTATCGCCCTTTTGCAGGGAACATCGCTGGTTTTCCAGTGATGTTCCCTGCAAAAGGGCGATAACTTTGCTGATAAGACCCACAGGGTCGTATCAGCATAATCCACCCCCTATGTTAGGGATGGCTAAGTCAGGATTTTAGCAGACGTTAGGTTTTGGCGAAAACGGCCGTGTTTGCCAAAATCGAATGTGTGTAAAATCATGTGGGCTGCCTTGTAAATATCGCAATGTAAACATCAGCGATATTTGCAAGGTAGTCCATCCTGGGTACGCCCAGTAACGCCCACTTTGCATCTCATTGGAGATGCAAAGTGAGGTGTTGGGAAAAAGGGTGCTAACATGCGATTATGCATGTTACCACACTCTTGTAAAGAGGGCACTGGTTTTATCTCCGCTTTTTTGGCTTTGTAAGCCAAAAAAGCGGAGATAAAGCCCTTGTAAATATGCCCCAAATTAGTGACTGCCATTTACACAGGGATCACAGAATCCCATGCATTGTATTGTGTATCTAGAAGTACAGATTTACTATTCTTCAATCCACATTTACGTAGCTGGAAGGCAGCTATATGTTCACTGAAAAAAACAAAGTTTATAGTTTAGTAAACTAACTAGAACTTGCACCATGTCATACATCAACTCATGGCATGTTAAATAATATCATTGATTACACCACTGATGACATCTCAAATTACAACATGCTCCATACTGCCAGGGCCTTTAACATGTGCAAGCTGGTGCCATGCCCAATGCGCCGACCTCCAGAGTGGCGCTGGTGCTTCCTGCAGCAGTCGCCCAATCAGGGTCGGAGTGAGACAGACAATAGGCCCAGGAGCCAAAATAAAAGTGGTCCCCATTAGCGAGTTAGATAGCTAAAAAGTGGCCCACATTTGCAAATAGGGCAGTTTTTAACTTGTAAAGTCAAGATGAATAGGTGTTTGCAAATGTGCGAGGTGCTGCCCCATGGGGGTGACTGGAGTAAGCTGCAGTCCTGGGAAGAGGCAGGAATCATCACATTGGGTGACCTTTACGAGGATGGCAATCTCCTCTCCTTTAATGATCTTCGGGAGCGCCATGACCGACTACGAGGGGACATTCTATTTCATGCGGCCCTGACAGCAGCTGTCAGGAGGCACTGGCAGAGGGGGCTGGCGGAGCCTGACACGTTTCTCTCCCCTGTCAGTATGTAGTGATGGCAGCAGGAACTTTTAAGGCGGTGACTTGTCTTTATTGGCGGAGTACACAGGACTTGCGTCAACCCTTAACAGCGTTGCGACTCCAATGGGAGGCGGATCTGGGGGAACCCATTGGGGAAAAACCTTGGGGGGCAGTTGTCGAGAGGGTGTGAAAAAGCTCTTGGAAAGCGTGGTTTCAGCGGATCCAATTTTATGTCTTACATAGGGCGTACCTAACACCCGGCAAAGTTAACGACTATATTGGGACGTCATCCACTTGTCCCCATTGTAATCTTAAGGGGCACGGTTTCTACACATGTTCTGGGCCTGCTCACAGCTGGGGGACTATTGGCGGGGGGTGACAACTGCTCTGGCAACTGTGATGGAGAGGGAGATAGTTCTGGCGCCACAGGTTTGCTTATTGCACTGGTTCCCGCACACTGCTAAGAACAAAATCACCAGCAAGTTCATTGATTTGGGATTAGTCCTGGCAAAAAGAGAACTTACTGCTCACTGGGGGGCCTGGCAGGGACCTTCCCCCGGTGTTCCTGGACTGCCCTGGATTGAGGCCTAAGAGGCAGGGATTCTGGTGGGTGGTACAGGAGATCTGGTCTACTCCCTGAGTATTTTAATGGTTAGCGGCATGCTTGGGTGGGTGGATCGGGTGGGGGGGCTTTGTTCGTGAGTTTTAAGGACTGGGAGAGCGGGATGAGTATTGGGAGTTTCTTATTTGAATCTACATTATTGGACTGTAACATATCCGGAGACGAATCAAGCTGTATGCTTTATGCTGTATTACCTTTGTGAAGGTGGCGGGGAATTGGCGAGGCACTTCTGGAGACCCCATGAAAAAATTCTTGGCTTGCTGCCAGCTCTGGGACGATCGCAAGAATATTAATGTATATATTTGTAATACATGTTCCCTTCCCAGCTATTTTCCTATGATGCCCATGGGCTGTTTGTATGGCTTTTTCGGAAAAACAATAAAAGTTTGTTAAAAAAAATAAAAAATGAATAGGTGTTTGCAAAGTATAGGAAACTGTATACATTTGTGCTTGTTACAGGAAATGTTTATGGTATTATCAGGGAAATCAACAGTAACAACTGATTCACTAGGCCATAAAACAGGCCCACAAACCTAAAAAAAACTGGCCCACACACTGACCTATGAGACCAGCCCTCGGGCACTGCCTGATTGCGCTATTGACCAGTTCGACCCTGCTCTCTCGGAGTTAAATGCAAAGAAAAGTGTGTTGTGTTTAAACACTTCTGTGTCCTTGTCTGCTTTGTTTGTTTTTATTTTCATGGCACTAGTGAGAATTAGGTTATTAGTTGAGTGGGGTGTTAACCATTTTCAAGCAACAACCACAATCCCTGTCACGGTGAACCACAACAAGTCAGTAAAATAACCTGTGCATAACCCTCTAGTAGATGGCACAAAAGCAGTCAGGATTAACCTAGAGGCAATGTGTGAAGTATTATGCGACACTTAAACAGTAATAAAATGAAAACAGAACACAAGCAAAATCCTACACCAATTTAACAAAATAAGAGTAAAATTAAATAAATATTTGAAACCAAAATGACAAAAATCCAATTAGTAAAACCAGAGGTATGCAATTTAAAAAATGTAGGTAAAAACAGTGCCTAGAAGCACAAAGTGCTAACAGTGGTTATCTGGTCGTGTCCGAGTTCAGGTTCAGGTTGACTGCGATTGAGCACGGGTCAGATACAGGGAACAGGTTACCCCAGCTGACAATTGCACCTTAGGTCCTGTATGTGGGGCATTGTGCAGCGCAGCCGCGGCTCCAAGGATCAATGCGCAGTCCACGTGGAGTTGCATCAGTAGCCATGAGGAGCTGTGGGGTCCGCATCATCATGCGTCACACTGAGTCAGTTCCGCAGGGGAACTGCAAGGGCTGCGTTGGCCATATATGTAGCTTGTTGAATTACAAGTCTACAAACTCTATTGGACACTGTCTCAATCATTGGATGATATCATCAGTGATGTCATTAGAGATGTATCAGTGACGTCACCAATTATCTCATTTAACATGTCATGAGCAGGGTTACTAGAAATAATGTGGCACGGTTCAGTAATTTATGCAGAAAAAAAAGGAGAATAACGCAACATAACGTGCCACATTTTGTGGTAGTGTTACTTAATTATTTTGTTATTTTTACACTTAACAGGGTCTGGGCATTGGTTGTACCTCATTAGCACTGGTGTAACACCCAAATACAGCAATAAGCAACAGAAAGGTGACCAGTCAAACTTTGGAATGGGCCTTTCACTATGCGTGAACACGTGTCGCTGTGTTTTTCGTAACTTTTGAACCATTTGAGCTAGAAACATTTTTTTTGTTAAAATCTGCAGACAGATGATGGATTGTGTGGCAAATGCGGAAAACCTATAATTATGTGAAAAATTTAGCAGCTGCACAATCGCATAATTCCAGTGGCCCTGGTCATGAGTGAAGTAATATGAGAGGTCATGAGAAGGTCATGACGGTGTCGTAAATTATAAATAATTCACTAAACTATAACAGGTGAATTGCAATGTTTTTTAATTCTCTCTACGTTAATTTTTATTTCATTTCAACACATAACTATAACGTTATTTTAACCTTTGTTTTTTTCAGTGAATTTCTATTTTTTAACATAAGCTAAGATCTTATTATCATGCCCAGCTATAACATCACTTTACCCTTTGCTTTCTTTGGTGAATTTTTTTATCATATGCAATCTTTAGCATATGCCTAACTCCTTCTGCAGCTTGTATCCAACACTCTGGCCGCACATGGCCTTTGAATGGGCTCAGCGGGGGGTTGGCCAGATCCTGCACCCAACCCTGACAAAAGCTCACTCATCCAATCATAAGGCCATATTTTTTTTTAATTGTTGGGTACCGCAGGACCACCTGCCTAGATAAACATAACTTTTTCTAAACATTCACCCATTCATGCCCAAGCCGCGTCCCTCTTTAAACAGCTGAACAGATTTACACCAACTCACAAACAACAAACAACACGTTTTCTGAGTTAAGTTGTACCTGTTTGGCAAATTTGGTGTAATTTTGTTGAGCTGTTTTTTCTGTATCTAAGAACAAAATTTCTAAATGGACTTAACATAGGGAATAAACAATATGGGACCCACCTTTTCTTGTTCCCTTCTTGATGGATCAACGCAAAGTTTTCCATGAAGGAGTCGAGACGAATAAACTTGTGGTTTGGGGCAGTTTTGCACAGATTTATTAAACTGCGCCAAAGCTTTTAGCAAAACAAAAAAAAAAACACAAAAAATGCTCTCTTATAATGGAAACTCTGATCTAACCATGACTATATATTTTTCCATCTCTTTTCGTCCATAAAACAATTGGAAGGTTGATCATTAACTGAGGTTATATGCATATGGGATTACGGAACATCGTTGAGACATCCGCCTTTTGTTTTGATCACTAACGCAAACTTTGAGTGACAAGACCTACATGTTTAAAAAATATTATGATTTTTTTTAACACTAAGTGACAGCTTTTTAAATAAAAATTTGCTTACTAATAGCCTCTCCATACTCTGTGATTGTTGGGGAAATCCCTCAAGAGACCAGATCATCTGCTCTCTGTGTGATATTTCTTATTTTTAGGTCTCGCCTAGGCAGCGCATGCGCTGTCTCGTTGAGAGATGCTGTTTACAGTATAGTGGGGGAAGCTCTGCCCACTTTCCAGCCTTTTTTTTGAGTGGTTTGAGTCATAATTTCTGCATTCTGATTGGTGCTTGGCTTGTTAATCCCGCCTCTTGACGTCCATGTCGTCATTTTTATCCTTACGAGGCTATCGGCCCCTTTCCTACAAAAACTGTTTTGTTCCCCTGCCTCTCCTCGTTCCCTCGTTCCGTAATTGTTTTGACCACAAACACCTCCCCACCCCCTCCCATTCGTGCCTTCTGTAATGCCCGCAATTCCGTTTAAAATGCAATAGGGCTCGAGTAAATACGAGTCCTATTGCATTTTCAATGTTTGTTTGTTTTGTGATTGGTGGCTGTATTTGCACTCTTTGTCTCGCAAGCGCGCGATGCCTTACATCGTATGCATGCGTGACAAAACAGTGGCATTTTTACAAATCACTGTGGGAGGCAGAGACAGCACAAGCAGTGAAGCGGCGGACGGCCTGGCCAGCGCTCCTTGTTTTTCTGCTTCTGCTGCTACTGGAGACCCAGCGAGTGCAAGGCCTCTGAAGACAAAGCGGCCCCTCTTTCCCAGCTCCGGGCTTTGGTGTCTGGCGTGCAGGAGTACAGTTCCGACAACAGCTGCAGCAGGCGACAGGGTGAGCTGAAATATGAAGCCTCACAGGTTGAGTCACAACGCTCCCGTAAGCTGCCATGCTCTCTGGAAGCAGCGGAGGTCCTTGCTGGCCCAGCCGCTCTCCGGTAATCCCGCGCAGCAGCCCCAGATGGACTCCGATACCAGGTCAGAGTCAGATATGCTTTAAGGGGCGGCCGGACGGGAAGGCTGGATGCGAGGCTGTCCTTCCAGCAGCTCCGTCCATCCATGTCTTCTCTTCTTCCGCCGAGAAGCCACATGTCTGTCAGTCACCATGCCCGTTGCACTGCGTGTGGAGCCCAGAGGGATTTGTGGGCATAAGTAAGTGTGTTGCTCTTACTTTGTCACGATTGAATCAGCAGGTGTGTTTTTTCAGTATGCGTTTGTTTGTTTCACTTTCATGATTACTTGGCCAGGGGCCGGTGATTTCTGCCCACCACGACTGTGAGGTAAAAAAAAAACGGAGCCCGGGATAAAATGTTAAAAAGCGCCCCTCCCTATTTGTAACCGATATGTAAGAAATTGAAATTCGTGCATATAGGTTATATGTAAGGTAATTCATTCTAGCAGGAATGTAGAGGAACTGCACTTGTGTATGTGTTGCACGTGGGCTCGATCCACTTAGTTCCTGCACTCACCAGCAGGAACCACACGGAGCTAAGGCAGGGACTGCATGTAGCTTATGCAGGGACTACCCAAAGGTCACGCATTGATTTAAACAGCTCACCCACAGATGTGCAGAGCTCGTGCACGCAACACACAGAGCTCATGCAGGGACTGCACGGAGCTTATGCAAAAATGACACTTCGTTCATGCAGGGACCGAACAAGCTAATGGAGGCTCCACATGGGGGTCAGAGAGGGACTACACAAGGCTCATTCAAGCACCACACAGAACTCGTGCATGAACCGCATGGAGGTGAGGCAGGGATGACACAGACTTAACGCAGGCGCCACACTGTGCTCATACCGAGACCACAAGGAGTTTGTGTAGAGACAGCTCAATCGCTCCAATAGTATCTTGTATTTGCCGAACTACGTACCTGCATCACCAGCAGAGGTTAGGCAGGGCCTCCAGTGAGATCCTGCAGACACCCAATGCAGCTCGTAAGTGAGCACAGCTCAGCGCTGCAGGTACCCACTGAGCTCCTGCAGAAAGCGGCATCGGCTACAAGTGCTGCCAAGTACACAACACCTTCATTTCTTCACCCCTACTTTCCTAGTTCTGTCCGACTCTTTCCACATACAAACCGATTCCCTTTGTTTCATGTAGTATCCCTTCTCTACTGCTTTCTCTCTTTCTTCCCTCTTGTTGTGTTCAAGCTGATTTTCCAAAACTACATATTTCTTTCTCTGCTCCAAATCTCTCAGCCTTTTCCCCTTCATGTTATATCTCTTTTAAACACCCATCGTTGCTCCTTTCAACTATGTGCCGTTCTCTTTGTTTCTCATTCTGTGCCCTTCTGTTAAGTTGGGTTATAGGCAGTGTCACTGGAATGATGTGGTAGGGTTGATTAAATTATGCAGCAAGCAAAGTGTATGGCCGCATGGATAATACTTATAAGGTCCCAAAGGCGAGACCGGTTGCATTGCAAATGCTTGTTTCTACTTATTGCTCATAGGATGCATAAAGGTATAGCAAGCAAACAAAGGGACAGAAACATGCCATTTGTATTGTAGTTATAATCTTCCACATAAACCATCTTCTTTGCTGTGCTCCTAAGGAAGCCAAAACAACACACCACAATCCACCTGCAACCATATCGATTCACAATATGTGGACAGCCGCAGCAATAACTTTGTGACTACGCTTTGTATCTTGGTCGAATTACTACCACCCAAGTACAGCATAGCGATACATCAAACTTCCCCAGTTTGATGCAATCTACCATGATATGCTCTTATCTTCCTACATGTTTTCTTTCTTTCAGTGCTGGCAAACAACAGCAAAAATGCTTTGAGAAGGACAACGCTGCTCTCGGAGCGTTAATCAGCACACCAGACAGGCTCACCCTTGCAGGCGCTTCTTTGGTGGAAGCAGCTATCAATGAACACTCCCCAGGGGTGAAAACAAACACTGTAAAGTCAGAAACCTGTCAAAACGCTGCATTGTCCCATTTTTTTTCTTTATATATGTCTTGTAAAACTACTCTATTGTGTGTATGTACAATAAAAGAAAAGCACATTTTATAATACAAGTTTTTCATATCCTCACAATGGGAAAAAACAAACACCACAAAACATTGACAGGCATATCTTCTGCATAAGGCAAGTACCAAACGAATATCAAACAGATAAGGCTGAAATGCTCGCAATCTTTCTAAAGAGTATTAAAATCAATTAATAACTCATTTACTATAAAAATAACATAAAGGGTAACACGTGTAACATGAGCCTAAATTCCCATCGAAGGGTTCAGGTGACATTTATAAACCACTGGGCCTTTGCATCACGGGTTATAAATGTTATGGTGTTTATTGATCCCGTGAATACATATGCGGGTGCCCTGGCGCTGAGAAACTGAATAAGGAATTAGCCAGAGCCGGCTATGTCCCAAAGGGTCCGCATTAGTAATGCCACACTTAAGCTCTACACAAGCAGGCCTCCAAGGCCTTTCTGAAGAGCAGAAGAACCTACAGCTTGTGCACCGGGTACAGGCAGAGAATTCCGCAGTTTGGCAACGGCCACTGAAAAAGGCCTGCCCGCAGTCTGTTAAACCTGGGGGCAGAGAGAAACAAGGCGTCCTGAGAGCAGAGCACGGCCAAGGATATAGATATGATTTTTTTCCCTTTGATATATCGGTAAGAATTGAGTGGGATCTATGCGCCAGACAGAGGGATTTAAAAACAATCCTCTTTGCTACTAGAAGCCAGTGTAGCGTGTCAAGGACCTTGGATGCTCAGGAATATCTGGGCAATCCTAGGGCTAATTTTTCTGCTGCAATTTCTATTTGTTGAACATTTTACCTCACACCAGAAGTGGCGCTCAAAAAAGGGAGTTGTGGCAGTGACGGCACCTAAGAACACAGCAGCCTGGACGACAATGCTCCGAGCCTGTGAGGGAAGAAGGGTCACACTTTTCCTTCACAAGAGGAAACACGAGGAGGGCAGATGGGTAGCTTGTTTTACCTGGGACAAATCGTCTCCAGGTGAAAACGTACGTTCTGTACAGTCTTCACAGGATTTGGAGGGTCACACCTTGTAGTCTCAAACAAGTAATACACCTCACAAGAATCCTGAAACTACGCAACCCAGGGTGTGGCAATGGACATAAAACCATTGTTAAACAAAGTGTGATCGCTTGGTGCTCCATACCCATCGCACTGAAAGGAGGCCGTTCACACAATACATCATAACCTACGCTAAACTAGCCTCTTATGCCCTACCAAAGGCAACAAACTGCATCTCATAAATAGTGCAGTGATGCTGGGTGCCCCAGAGGAGCTAGCACTGTCTGCTGCACTTCCCTTACACGAAAAAGGCAATGTTTGGCCCTTTTGCAGTCATTTCACGCTACCACTGGTTTGTGACCTTACTTCGCCTTTTGCAGTCATTTCACGCTACCACTGGTTCGTGACCTTACTTCGCCTTTTGCAGTCATTTCACGCTACCACTGGTTTGTGACCTTACTTCGCCTTTTGCAGTCATTTCACGCTACCACTGGTTCGTGACCTTACTTCGCCTTTTGCAGTCATTTCACGCTACCACTGGTTCGTGACCTTACTTCGCCTTTTGCAGTCATTTCATGCTACCACTGGTTTGTGACCTTACTTCGCCTTTTGCAGTATTTCCTTATGGGGAGTTTGAAACATACCTAACATACACATTTCTGAAGTCCCACATGAACTGCAGACAAAGAAGGCTGGAGCATCTGATACAAACACCGTCGCTCATGAATGCAGTACTCCCAAATGGCACCCAGAACCTCCGGATCAGAGAGCATCACCCTAACAATTCAAGAAACTCAGTTTAGTGGGGGATGGCAAGGGAGGGAGATCAGTGAGGAGGAAATGAAGGTAAAGAGAATGCAGTAGTTGAGACAAAGCAAAAAAATAAGACTGCATGAAAATTCAATGTAAGACCATCTCTAATGAAGAAGCATACTGGCATCCAAAACTGTGCTCCATCATTGGTACATACATATCATATAGGAAGAATGAAGTCTGGAACACCAACATCTCATTAAGGGTTAATTTACCAAGCAGTGCCCATTATCAGAGCTGACAGTCAGATTAGTGGGGGCAGGGAATGGCATGTCTGCCCACATGAGTGGGAACTGATGACTTACCCATGGTCTGAAACAAGCAGAGAAGGGACCACCATATAGCAGTGGGGGGTTCGACATGGCATACCCAAGGGTAACCCACACACAGTCGCCCAGGCTGCATCTCACTTCTCATGATAGGGAGCATAAATACAAGGATACATAAAGGTAGAGTGAGGAGGAAGCCCTCTGCAGTGAATATGACAGAGTGCGTATCCAATCAGCAAGAGTGTAAAGTGTAGGGTGCAAAGAGCAAGAAAGCTCTCAGAGTCACTATCCTCCCTGTATCTTGTAAATTGTGCAGGAGGAACTAGGAGGGAAGGGAGAGTAGAACAACTCCACCAACTTAATAAAAAGGTAAAAGTGGAATGCAATCTTGAATCTCTCTGTCTTCCAGCATCCCCAAAAATGGAGTCACAGTACAGCATTCAACTCATAGTGCCTACACAATTCAAGCGACCCCCACTCTGGTTCCAAGGAGTTCCAAGCCTGTCATGTATCTTGCAGGTGAACTTCTGACAGTGCTCAGTCCTATGCGTTTCTATCTACCATTTATTAGTAGACGGTGCTTACTTCTGACACTAGTGCTGACGAACACATATCTTGGCTGCTGCTAAGGAGGTGTCTAGCCTGTGCATAGGGACATTTAGTTTCTTGATATCCTGTAAAAGTGCCAAATGTGAGGAGGGAGGAACACTGATGGAAGCTAGTCTTTGTAGATTGGCCCAGATGTCGCCCTAATAGGGAATAAGGGACAGGTAGGCCGATAGTTTATATTACAAATCACAGTTATTAGCCATCCATGTCCCTTTGAGCTCTACCCTACAGAGGGTAGAGCCCAAATGCATGGACCTGGTGATAGCCCCATACATTCCAGAGACCTATCCTCTAAACTGACTGCATATGAGCAAATATTGCATCACTGGCGGGACAATCAATTCTATTGGCTGGGTCCCCAAGGCACTGTCTATACAGAGCACCAGCCATCGATATTCCCACCAATCAATATCACGTAAACCAAACTCTGCTCCTAAAGTGTGCAATGACTTAACCCTTCCCTCTGCGTACAACTGATCTATGTGAGATAAACCAGCCCCTATGCCAAGACACCTATTAAATCAGTTTAAAACAGTATTATGCCGTAGTGGTGCATGTTTGTGGAAACAATGGGAACTTCCACCAATTAATAGTAACCGCCGTACAATGCCTGTTGCAGCCAGGATTGGATTCCTCACTGCGGCGTGGTTGGCCGTCCCAAGTAGATAGGCAGTGCCAGACCCTCACATCCCAGTAATTAGTGCTTTAGGGACACCCAGGTCGAAGCCCCTCTCGGATCTTGCAGGTAAAACAGTAGCTGTGAGAGATGAAAAAACTGGTTATATAACAGCGTTTGGAAGGCAAACTCCTCCTGCCATAGTATCAGCCCACAGTTCAGCAGCTCCACTCTGAGGTCTACCACCACTCCAGATATAAGAAAAGATGTCAGCCTCTGTCTGAGCAATCAGTTTCCTGGGTACTCCCAGTGGTAGATAATTGAACTTTGGTGCAATAGTCATCTAAATCGTCTCCACCCTACGCCATAAAGAATGGTCCAAGTGTTTCTATTTCGCAAACTCCTCTTTGGTACAGGCTATCAAGGTCTGGAGTTTGTCTTCCACCATACATGTAAGACCTTTGTTTATAAGGATGTCAAGAACTTATATCACATCCTTGTATACTAGCGCAAGTAGTGGATGTAGACATTGGGGGGGCCTCACACTTGCTCCAGTTAATTTTATAGCCATCATAAACAATGGGGTATTCCCAAATAGTCCCTGGGCCTGGGTATTGTTTAGAATGTTTCACTTCTCTGTGGCTATAAAATTAACTGGTTATTATAAAGAAACAATGGTCCTGGACCAATTATTCACGGAAGAGTTAGATTGACAGAATTATCAACTTATTTGAGCTTACATTAATCGGCTCACAAACGTCTATAAATCGTGAGGATAATTAAAATAAACAGATGTGCAGAAAGAACCACTAAGTATTATTACAATATATTTATTTGATCATTTAAAGGAACAATCATTAGAGGGTCAAGAAGGTAGGAGAATGTTCTAGGGAACGTGTAAGAAAGAGTGCTCAAGTGTATATATAGGAGTCAAGAGACCTCAAAGTGTATAGAAAAGTAAGGGGCATATATTTACAAGACTGTACAAAACTGATATCCAATAAACAGTTAGATGCAACCTGGCCACATGCAAATTATTCATTTGAATTATATTTTCTAAAGTTGTAAGGAGAGTTTCCTTAAGGCTGTAAACAGGGGTAATGGGGAAGGGGAAATTGGTCCAGGTGTGGTAGGGGGTAGCGTCGACGTTTCGATCCGGCTTATCGGCAACCGAGGGACTTTAATACCTCATCCATGTGGATCTTCCTCAGGACAAGAGAACAGGTGAAGTGACCCTACAGAATAAAAACAAGGAACTTAGAACCGGGACCTACTAGGTTACCCAGGCGTGGTGCCTGCACATCAAATGGTGGAAGTAATGTATTAAACCCACCTCATCAATCTTGCAATGCTCAATTGGAGTCCAAAGCCTGGTACCACCAATGCCTGCAATTCAATAATAATAACAACAGTTGTTGTCAAGGGTCCATAAGGATTGTACACTAAAAGTACACAAGGATTGGCTGTAGCAACTCACCCATGAAGTGGCAAGGGCCCACTAAGGACAAATCCCGTTATTCAGTAGAAATAGACCATGACAGTGGTGCCCAGACCATCCATGGAACATAATATTCAGGCCCTTATATGTGGCAAGAGTTTGCTGAATGAATCAGGCAATCCGGGGCACAGCGTAATTTGTACGACTAGAAAAAAGGGGGGTGGAAGGGAATTCTAATTAAATTACTATCTAAGGAGTGCAAGGTGTCTTTAAGTTACCCTCATCACTCTGTATATCAGGAATGGACAGCTGTGAGTTCTTCTGGTGCAAATATGCTGCAAGGAGCCTCCCAGCTTTTTCTTCTAGGTCATATTGCCGCCAGCATAACCTTACTAAAGCTCAGGTGCGGCTGTGAAAAAAGTATTTGAATGAAGTTTGGCTCCCGCCGTCTCTTTCCTCAAGGACAGGGTACAGGGTGGGGGCATCTGTGGATCGTTTTCTAAGCTCCCTAATCTTCGCTTCCAATGACTGTTGGTCTGTGGAAAGCCAATGCTACGCTATTGTCCATTCACCTCCCACTCAAGGATGCTTTGCTAGCGACCCATAGTACCCTGTGTGATGTCACTGCGTTTTCATTATCTTCCTGGTAAGAACAGACATGTTGTCTAAATTATCTTATGCTATATTTATTTATAGGAGCGCACATAAAGCAAAGATTTCATGGCGCTAAATAAAAGTGAGTAAATGTAGAGGGAATTAGAGCCCATCAAGAGAAGAGCAACAGGTCTACTCAGTATGAGAAAGCTTTCTTGAATAACCATGTTTTTAATGATTTCCTAAAGGGATGAAGATCAGGTTCTGAGGGATGAGATGCTAGTGGAGAGTTTCACGCCACTGGAGCTAGGACCGTAAAGCTCCGACCACCGTACCTGTGTTTTCTCTATCTAGGAATTACTAGTAAATTTGCTGTAGAGGATCAGGGAACCCATGTTGTCACATGCTTACAAAGTCCTCTGGTTACGAATTGCGGGGCGATTCCATGCATGGCCTTAAAGAGCTGGAAACAGACTTTTAATAGGACTCTTTGCTTGATCTGCAACCAGTGTGGTTGTTTTGGAAGAGAGTTCCAGGTCTTCGCAGCGAGGTAGGAGAAGGATCTTCCTCCAGCCGTGGCCAGGGTCAGGATAGTGAAGCAGAGGTGTCTGGTGGGAGTGTAGAAGGAGAGACAGTGGTTGAGATATGGGTCTAATAAGTGTGGAGATAGTACAGAGTGCTGAGGTACTCCTCACTTCACATGGACTTCTTCTGCGCAATAAAGGGCAAGTTGTACTGCTTGAGATCTACCTTCTAGGCATGATTCTAACCATAAATAGGGGATACCTGTTTACCCTCAGCTTGGACAAGCGGTAGTAGGATGTTATGGTCCATCATGGTGAAAGCTGCAGTTAAGTCCAACAATACTAAAGCAGAGATTAAGCCGTTGTCCAGATCAGCTCTGGGATCATCAATAGCTGTCGGCATTTAGTCTCAGTATTGGAGCTCGGGCGGAAACCGGCTTGGAGGGGGTCTAAGTGATTTGGGTTGTGCAGGAATTTACTGATCTTTTTGTGATTAATGGCAATTTATCCATATTAGGCACATATATCAACACAACTATGAGAGTGCTTATCCGTGTTATGTAGCTTGCTGAAGACCCAGCACCCCTCCATGTCCATCCATATTTTAAGAACTTTATTAGGGAACCTTTTATTTGATTGCTACTCTCAATTTTTTGAAGCAACTGGACGAGGGTTAACCGCGGGCATCTGTCACCCTGCTGACCACTGTCGCCTCTTAAGTTTCTGTGATTCCCCTGGAAATAGGTGTGTCTCATGGTGAAGGGCTATGCCAGATTGCTTTGTGCATAAGTAGTGAAAAACCTTCCTTAGTTTCACGTAATGTGACATTCCTTTAACATTCAGAGAAATTATCAAAACTTGTGTAGACATTAGAAATCCCTCACCAGAGTCCAGGGGGAAGAAAGAGTATAGTCGTCAGAGGGGATGCAGCGGCAAGTATAAACAGGGACTATGTGGCTGGTTCTAGAATGACCAATCTGCTTAAGTAGCCTACGAAGTGACCAAACAGGGAAAAACAGGGGTCGTTCACAACAAGAGGCCACAAGTGGCAGAACTATGTAGCCCCATGCTTAATTTGCAAAGAATGAAGTGCTAGTGCCCAAGGTGTTTTTCATCGGTCCACTTCAGTTGGTTCCGCCCACATTTCACTTTAAATTTCAGATTCAAGTCCTAGTTTTACAATTTGTTAAGCTAAATTAAACAGTTAATTGCTCCACTAATAGGTGCTGGTGTTTACAAATAAATGCTGCTGCTGAGCACCGGAAAACACTGGCACAAATTAAGCACTGATAGCCTATGTTGAGTGCCTCAATGTGAACCATCTCCACAGTGGAGGCAACCTATAGCCAATATAGGCTAAACAGAGCTTCCGGAGAACCAATGCTCACAAATTTAACCCAGTGCCAACTAGGCCAATGGGTGGTAAAACCTCCCTAGAACTGCATCAGAACAGTTAAGAAACCTAAATCTAAAACTGTGTGTCTGGAAGTAACACCTGCGGGGTGCCATCTGAACCAGTCCCCCGTACATAGTTGCATCAAAACAGGAAGGGGGAAAATCACTCATCAAACAGCATCCAAGCAGGGCTTCTGTGACGTGTGGACCTTTTTATGGAAGAGAAAGGAAACAGAAGAGGGTAGAGGAACAAAATGCAGCACTCAATGGCATACTTTTGGAACCACCACTAGACAACAACACAATTTACAGTGCAACAAAGGGGCAGAACAGGATGAATAACAGTAGCAGAGAGATAAATAGAGCACAAGGTCAAATATCGCAATGGAGAACAACAACAGGAGAAATAAGGATATTGCCCAGAAATGCAGAAGCCATGCATCATGCAATGTGAAACAAGTCTAGTTCAGTTCAACACAGGGCCCTTGATCAACAATTTCAGTGAGAACAGCAGGTTTCAGCTGTGCATGAGATTTGGCCATGTTCCTGAACGCCAGCAGTCTGATTCCCGCCAAGTGGGGCACAACATCTTTGAGTGTTTAGAAGGCAGACAGTGATGACACCATGTTGTAGAATAATTTTTGTGTTTTTCAGGTGAAGTTTGTGATGCATCTGTGTCCATTGCAGTGTCATCCAGGGTATCCAAGAAGGCCTCTATGTCCCTCGGTTCCAAGAACTCCCTCATCTTGCCATCCAATGTCACACCCTTGTAGGTCAGGTCCAAATTCCAAACTTCAAATCGCATTGACACAATGTAGGTCTGAGTGCAAGGAACCTCTTACATTACTTTCTGCAGAGTAGTCAGCTGAAAACAATACGGAGTGCCACTCATACGTATATCGGCGCTTGTTATTGCTTTGCCACCAGAAGGATGGCTCGAACATGTGCTTTCTGTAATGGGGCCGCGCTTCTACCTTCTGTTCTGTGCAAATGTCCTGATCCGATGCCCTCTCTGAGACTCTAGTGGCTCTTTACCTGTTAGCTGGAGGAGCCGTGGCATCATTGTCATTAAAAAGTTCTCGCAAGATGTATGTCCGATGCAGGAGAGATATGGCGAGGAGGAGGAGGGCAGCCCAGGGAAGCCGCAGTACAGGTAAGTGTGTTTTATTTCTTTTTAAATTAATTTAAAAAAAAAAATTTATTAGAGGGGGGGTGGAGGTGGGTGGCGGAGCGGAGTTTTTTCCCAACTCCGTGGACCTCGGCGAAGTGACACTACGCCAGCTCCGCCCGGGGCTAGAGATTTCCTTCAGGAATGTATCCATCATGCGGTCTAAGGGCTTCACAGACTCCATTTTTGGGATGGGGTTTGGGCGCCAACTGCGCTGCCTCTGAGAGCAGGAGATGGAGCTCCTAAGATTTGCTAGTAGACCTACAACAAGAGCCAGATGTAGTCAGTCAAAACCAGTAGGGCTAGACCTTTAACTTGTTTCAGCCAACAGAATCCTGTCACTCACATATAGGTTGAGGGTGGTTGCAGCAGTCAGACCCTTAGGGTACAAGTATGTATTCGGAGCACAGCTGGGATTAAGTTGGATTGTTACCAGTTATGCCCCAGCACAGCTGCAGAGATATGAGCCCAATAGTGCCCTCTGATCCCATGGCAGTGTCCTATGCCAAAGGCTATGTCGTAGTGAGCTGTGATGGCATGCCAAATTTCAAGCAATATGGAAGCAAAATTCATGGTTGAGTACTCGAGGCGTCGCAATCACTGTGGCAAGATGAGACTCTACAAATGATTGATAAATGGCCACTTTTGCAGATCTCGCTGTATCCGTCGGCTATGGTCTCCAGGAGCCGATCGACTATGCTCCGCTGCAGTGGGCCAAGTGTGCAGCAGTTAGGTAGGAAGGTAAGTACCTGACTTCTGGTCCTCAGATTGTAAGGTCGGCTACGCCAGAGCGAAGTCAGACCGCAGTGGTTCCCGCACTCACTCTCCCTGCAATTGCCATCCTGATCTCAGCTCTGGTAGGCAGCATGCAGCCCTCCATTATAGAGGAGCTGCACCACCCAATGGGCACCAGAGGCTCAATCGACAACAGCGCACATCCAAGATGAGCTGTGAGGTTACCACTTGGCGCAACATGGGGAGGGGCGACCCCAGTGGCTGAATCATCAGTTATGGCCAGCGTTCGCAGTGCATTAAAATAAGTATGGGAACTGTGATGCTGCATGAAATGGGGGCAGGGTAAGTGAGCATGGGGGCAGGTCAGTGGTGTGGCTAAATAACAAAATATTCAGTACGTTTTTTGGTCTTTCACCTTCAGGTATATACATTAAAAATTAGCACGTAGCTTAAATGAGAAATACATTAAAAAAAGTTATGTTTATTAGTGAGAAATTCACTATAGTATATTAGGAAACTTCTATTAGTTAATGAACTCCAGAGATATGCGTATAACCAGAGAACCACAGAATTAAAGCTTGGTTGGTGGATTGGAGAATAGATACGTGTGTATTTTTAGTGCTACGAGGTCCCAGTCTCTGACAGAATGCACTGTGAATATCTAAGTCATTATTTTAAACATGCATTACACACAGAATAAGATAGACTGCTACAAAATGCACTAAACGTTTTAAGATAAAATGGTAATTCCAAAATATAGATTTTAGTAATACCCAGACTGTAAATAATTCTTTTTTTTTATAAAACTGTCCCTTAAGAGCACACATTTCACAGCTCAGCTGTTAACTCTCTTGGGCTACCATTCAAAAAGAATACATCTTTGTCAACGCAAAGCTTCAAGTGATTCCATCAATTAAAGAAATTACCGGCTCCCAAGAATCTTTTACATTTGTAGATTGACCAGTTTAGCACATTTGCATTTCTTTTAGGCAAGCAGGCGTCCTGGCAAGGGTTGTTTATTGTTTAGCTGTCTGCTCGCCTTTAGTTTCACAGCACAGGAGTTTACCTGAATGACACCTTAGTTGACGCATTTATACTTTCGGCATTAACTGTCCCGACACGGTTGTCTTTTCACAAAAAGTAGGGGAACGTTTTTTCATGAATTAAAAAAGTATGGGAAAGTCATGCCCTTCCGATCATGCCCACTTCAACCTCTGGTTCTTGCAAGGCCCCAGGACTCTCAAACAAGACAGGGGATCACATGCCACTGCAGAGCTTAAGCAGGGAGAGGCCATCTTGGATTGCTTCTGGCTCCACCTCCCCTTACAGAAAAGCTGACTCAAACATGTTGGAGACTACTGCACACATTTTGAAACTATTCCCTTCTTTACTCCCTCCCCTTATCCAACACTATCTCAGTTTTCTATCCACTGACACACTCAGAAGCCGCCCCACGTGGACTGTATTGTGCTATAAATCCCAATTCAAATTAGCATAACTATGGGCAGGGTTTTAAGTGGGATGAAAAAAATGGCAAGTTTGTCAAAGGGACGTGGCCAATGTAATTAAGGGCGTGGCTTAAAAACACCTAAGCTCAATATCTGTGCTTAGCAAGTGTGCTGCCCGACTGGTATTTTGCTGCTTCTGTCACTACATCCAGATATATAATACAGCAAGTAACATTACACCTACAAAAAGTCAGGACTGTTGGCTTTGCCAATGGTTGCATAAGATAAATGGGAAACATCCTTAACCACGAAGGATTTTTTAAGCGTTACGTTTACAACGGTACACTTACCACGTAAACGTCTTTACCACGCGTATACCTTCCACGACCGTCTTTACCACGCAAGCTTCACTGGAACCAGTTCATCTTCCTCAGGTTCAGTCCGTTTTTGATGTCGGCGGCGAAGACGTGTGTTCAAAGGTAAAAAAAGAAAAGGGGGGCTTGGGGGGTCTCCCCCCCAAAATAAAAAATAAATGCATGCGGGAAAAAAAAGGGGGCTTGGGGGGTCTCCCCACCTCCCCAAAAAAAAACGAACATGTAAAAACAAAGGAAAGTGGTGACAATCGGCGTCGTTTTAGAGGAAACGGAATGACGCTTCCTCTTTACGACGTAGGACGTAATTAAGGCTCCCGGTTTTCCGTTTAAACGGATTTCTACATATAAATACAGACAGAAAACTTGTTTTCCTTTGTCTGTATTTATAAGTAGAAACGGAAAAATACGGTCAAAAGAAATGGCCAGGTGAAATCTGATATCGCTGTCGTCACACTGCAGTTTTTAAGAAGGATGAACAAGTGCACCCTGGAGCGCTGTGTCTTTGCACCCCAGCAGAGGGAAGCAAAGGGAAGTATTCCAACTTCAAACCTGCAGACCGAGAGGATTATACAGGGCATTAGCTGCTCATTTCCCCCCTGCACAGAAAGTCACTACAAATCCGAGATAGCAGAATGTTCTGCAGAAATGGAGCACGCAGGGGAGAAAATGTTGTCTGTGCCATCAACCTTAATGCATCTTGAACTGGCCCACGACAGGTACTCCGACCCTGACACGTCGTTCATGTGGTCGAACTTACATATGCTCTGTGACAGAGAAGCAGAGGTTCAACTAGAGTGAAATTTCGGAGGGGTGGACTAATAAAAATTTCGGGCGGGGGGGCCTAATTCTTCCAGCAACCGGCAGAGTGAAGATGCAGGGGCTCTAAGAAGGGGTGACAGAGCGAAGCCTCGTTACCAAGTAAGTGGTCTTTTAAAGACCTGCGAAATACTCGGCTGTGTGTGTGCCCAGGAAGCTCTCTCAGCCCGGACTGACACACACGATCGGAGGAGGAGGGGAGGGGACTGAAGACTTTTGAGCCCTGCAGAGAACTGTAAGATAGAGTATGGCTTGCAGATACAGACATCCATCCTTTCATCCCACCTGTCCATCATTGAATTATCTGTTGGAGAACAGCCATGTCTTTACCACTCTCTTGAATTCTAACTGGTTACAGATGATCCATACCAAGTTCTGCAGTGTATGCAAAGAGAAGGAAGAACCATTTTCGGACGTTTTTCTAAAGAGAGGGATTATGATAAAATGTGTATGTCATCAGTCAAACCGGTTCCCCTGCTTGAGAGCACAGATCATCAGGCTTGGTGCCAAGCATGTTTGCAGGTTGAATTATGGTGCACTTTTGAATATGATGTGGCTGAAAGTTCCTTTGTGCATGCATGGTTACTTATGTTATTAGCATTCATTCATAAATAGCTTACTACTGAAAGCTACAATGGAAACAACCACTATCCAAAACGTGGAAACAGACTATGAGACAGGTAACAATAACCAGGTGAATTCAGCCCACCCAGGCCTAGCTGCTTCGTACTGAGAGTTCTCCCTTAAGAGGCTCCCACAAAAACTCGTCTATAGGCAGCAGGCGCCCTTTCACAAAGACAAACTTAAAAAAAAAAGTGTAAAAACACCCCAGGACATCGGCTGCAACCCCAGCAACCTTTGTTTTTTTGTTTTATGGGAGCGGAAAAGAGGACGAGAGAAGCACAGGGGAGGGGTAAAGACGTCTGTAGCACCATCCTAGTACCAGAGGGGTTGTAAACTTAAGTGTGGCAGAAGCAACCAATAACAAGCATTGGCAACACCAATAAGACTGGCTTTGATGAGCAAATACAGGCACAAACATACACAAATGCCATTTAGCACATTAACACTAGTCTTTGCTTAGCCAATACTGTAAAAAAAACTGAGGATGGCTTTCTTCATATAATTTAGGAGATAAAGAACTTAATATGACAGATACTAATGATTTAGTTTACTTTTTAGTAGTAATGCACTTTTAAGATTCCTCATGCATTCCGATGGAAGCACTTTCTAGAAGGTGCAATGAAGCACAAAACGGCCAATGGCATGTGGAGAGAAAAAAAACACTCTTGTAGGTGGATACAAAGCTCATTCTATGTATATTTTAAAGAAGGGGTATCAATAGGACTTTGAAGACAGCTACGCAAACAATACCTAATCAATACCACTAATTCACACATCTTTTCGAAGAGCACAGGGAAGACATTTGCTTCCAATATGTAAAAAGCACTTACCATAGGCTCCAATTTCAGAAACAGCTGTGGGGTGGCCGTGCCAAACATGCTAAAGCCATAAACATTCCAGTGAATGAACTATCCAGAACAATGCCACCAACAACCCAAGTGGGTGTGAACAAACATTGACTGCACTCATGCCTAGTCTGGACATGATCGATCCTGCAAGTGCGACTCTAAAATTACACAAGTGCCTTTTCTTTTTTAAAATTACCAATCGTATTGTGTTTATTTAATTTGCCTAATATATAAATATATCTAAACAGGTAAAAATCGAGCACAAGTGTGCCTGGTCTATTTAAATAAATGTGGAAAAATACTAGCTGCAGCGTCTTCTTTTGCTTGCAACACAAATAAATGTGGATAAATACAGATAAAATGGCCAAAAAATAAATATGGATAAATACAGACGGAAATGTTAAAAAAATAAATACCATAAAACCGGGAGCCCTAGACGTAATCAAAGAAGATCGAGAAGAAGACATGAAGAGGTAAGGAGAATAAAAGTATTAAAAATATATATACTGTTTAAGGGTACCGGGCAGGGGTAATAATAATGATTGGGTGGTCACGTAAGGGTACAGGGGAGGGGTATAACCTTTACCAAGAGTATTCCATTACCATGCAAGTATGCGTGGTAAAGCAATATTCGTGGAACAGGTTGTGCGTGGAAATGGCATTCCGTTGTAACGCATGCGTGGTAAAGGCATGCATTGCAACGGAATGCGTTGTAACGACATACAACCAAGATAAATAGGCAACAACTACAGCTTCGTTTGATATAAATATTGAAATTGCTTCAGTTCTGAAAGGACGAGACTGTGAAGGAACTAGAATGAGTCTCTTTTGACTTACATTGAAGGCAGTGAAGGGTGGTACTGCTTGCGATTTTCATCCTGAGGGTGAGGGCAAAAATAGAGAGCCCGTCTCAGCACCTGCTTTTTCGAACTGCTGGTGCTGAGCACCGGCAGGACCCGGCTGACTTAAAGCCCTGACTATGATAGATCATCTTCCACCTCTTGCGCCATTGCGTTTTTTCCCTTTTTAAGTGATACTATGTTGACTTCAGAATGGATATGACTCTATGTAATGCAGATAAAATCCGACATTCTCTCTTTTAAAAATAATCTGTGTTATTTTTATATTGCTCCTGAAATAGAAGGTGATGAGCACGGAAAGCACTGTTCCAGCAACATGATACACTCATTATTCTTTGTATTTCATTTTTTAGCCTGTTGTCCACAACTTTGACTGAGATTTGCGAAGCATGAATTACCGCTCACAGTCCATTAGATGGCGCCCTAAGCACGTTCTTGTATACAATTTTCTCCAGTATGTTTCTACAGTCCATGGACAAGTCACAGGAACCATTTAATCAAATATTCTATCACAAAGCAATATTTAATTTTAGAAAAATATCAAAACAAGACGTCAATAAATGCATCCTCACATGAAAGGATAAAAATGTTCCAAGTACTTTATTGAATATGTTTGCTAACGATAATAGAAAGCAATACCTTATACCAAGCCTCGAAAAATCATAAATTGTTACTAGACCTGCAGGTCTAGTGACTTAAATAATCTACTCGACTTAATTGTAATGCTTTTGTTTAATTCACTGAGCCACCATTTTCTTCATTATCAAAGATGAGAGCATCTTCAAATGTGCTAGTTCTAGTTCAGAATGTCTGCTGTACGAAAAAACTCATTTGTTCGATTTAATAGAATAAACTTTTGCTCCATATATAAGACATATCTAGCCGCATATAGGATACAGATGACCCCTGATTTGCCTCTTAGTTCATTAACAGTATTATCATCAGAGCGGAGTCAGGAATGTTTCTCAAATCATGTTTAAAACTATCACTTTTAATAGATACAAAACTAAAGCATGAAGTGCTACCACACTATCATTTGCAATCAGCTGATCTTACAATAAAATGGCCACAAAAGTTATCACAGACGTGATTTTACTGATGAAACTGTATAGTGTACAAACAATAATGTTAGGAAATCGAGTTTCTGAAAATATGTGTCATTTGCACATCACCAAGAAAAGTTTTCTGATTTGTTTTGCTCCTATTTAAATCTTTGTTGGCATCACACTTCTTAGTTACAAAAAAAATGTGCTTTCGTAATTCCCTGATATATTTTAGAAATATTTGTACTATTCATTTACAGGCTATTTAAATGTTAAGCTTTAGAAAAAAAACTGACATCTGCAGACAGCTCACTTGCCAAAACAAAAACTATAATAATAGAAAGAAAAATAAACTCAATTTTCCAAGCAGCAATTAGTAAAAAGGCAAACTGACATTTGAACTCTTTCCCTGAACAGACAGCACATGTGTCAAGATAAAAACAAGATTTAACGGCATCTTTATTGCTCATTCACTTTCTGAATGATCAGAATACCTGTTCCCTTTCACCATAAGTCCAGAAGGGACTAGTAGGTGCTAGAAAAAGCTTGACCTGATAAAATCAGACTTGCAATTGCAAGTGGGTGACTAACTCTTTCGAGGCCTGGATACACTCCAAAGGGTACTGTATGTTAATAGACATGTAACACAGTAATGCTTAGAAAAATCTAATGTTTCTGTTGAAGGTTTGTGTATTTTATGTTTCTGTGCATATTAACAACATAAAGAACTTGAGGGCATATCTACAAGGCGGCGATAGAAAATTATCGCCGCTTTTGCAGCCGTTTTCGGCCAAAAAGCAGCGATAATTTTATGCCTAATGAGCAAGGTCACGCTAACGCGTGAAACCTTGCTTTAGCGCACAAAATCTTAACACCCAGCTTTGCATCTCTAATGATATGCAAAGTGGGCGTTCATGACCTAACATGACTGGAGAAATGTCGCGAAGCGACATTTCTCCTATCATCAAGTCCCACGCTATGAAGCATAGCGGCAAGACAAGTAGCGATAACTCCTGTTATCGCTACTTTCCTTACGCCTGCTTCAGGACTGACTTAGCCATGATATCCTATGGAAGGTGGATATCATGGCTAGGTTTGTGGGGCCCTATCAACAAGCTAACGACACATTTCGTGAGATTATCGCTGGAAACCCAGCGACAATCTCACGTCAGGCAGTTGGCGCTAGGATTTTTATCGCTTTTGAGATAAGCGTTGCTAATAGCATGCTATCTCAGCGATAAAAATCCACGCTAGCCGGCGATAATTATCCTAGCGCTAAGTGCGCTTAGCGATAATTATCGCCGGTTGTTGCTGATATGCCCCATGGAATCACAACTGAATTTGAATGTGTGCACTGACATGGTGCTACTTCATTTATAACAATTTCACTATGATTTGTTAAAAGGCACTTTAATACATGACACTGGTCTCTTTCTCGCTTTTGCTAATTAGGCCTTAGTTAGGACTTGACACCATGTTGTTTCAAATGGATGTCTCCTTCCGCATGTTTACTGTTCATTATTTCTGCAGTACACAGTCAAGCAGAGTCATGTTTACTTATTTCCATTGGTGTTGGTCTTACTGTTCTTGAAGAAAACGTTTCAACATGAACACAGTAATGTTGCACCTTTCCAAGGTCCTTTCACTAGCTCACTGTACTGCATTCATTCACAATTGTTTGTTGTCGGTTTTGTAACTAGTTTGTCCAGCCATATCCAGGTAAGATAAGCACATAGTGGGCAGAATCAATACGCAATCGGACGTTTAATAGAACAAACTGCTCTGATTTGCTAAAAATATAATTTTTTTGTTCACACCTCGATTATTTTGCAGAAATAAATGCTTTCCTATGCAAGAAAATTGTATATCAACCTAAAATTTGTAGGTGAGCCAGAAGACTTTCCAATGCTACTAGGCTGCTGCCCGGTTTCTATTTAATTTTACTGCTCATTTAGGACATATACATTTTCTGATTTTGCAGCTTATTCTGTATTACCCTATTTACCTAGAGCCTTCAAGGCAATAACATTATGCATTTGTAATTACAATTTGTGTACCACACATTTTGAATTTTTTTCATAAATCTTTTACATTTCTACCACCTCTGACGAAGCTGTGTTCAATGCTCGTCAGGTTGGTGACTGAGAAATTGCTGAAACCTTTTAAAAATCTTTTATTATTACATTGTTTTTAATCTTAACTGATTAACATCGGATTTTAACTTGTACTGCTATTTGCACATATCTCGCTGAACAGTGCACTTTACCTATTTGCTGCTCACACTTGAAGTTGTGTTTTGCACGGGGCCGGAAGGGGATTAATTTACTGGTCACCGCCATCTTGAGTGAATGCTAGCAGTTAGCGATCCAGTGGTTGGACAGACTTGGGCATAGAACTCACGCTGGTGCGGACGCGCAGCGCTACCACCTCTGACGAAGCTGTGTTCAATGCTCATCAGGTTGGTGACTGAGAAATTGCTGAAACCTTTTAAAAATCTTTTATTATTACATCGTTTTTAATCTTAACTGATTAACATCGGATTTTAACTTGTACTGCTATTTACACATATCTCGCTGAACACTGCACTTTACCTATTTGCTGCTGACGCTTGAAGTTGTGTTTTGCACGGGCCGGAAGGGGATTAATTTACTGGTTACCGCCATCTTGAGTGAATGCTAGCGGTTAGCGCTCCAGTGGTTGGACAGACTTGGGCATAAAATCTTCCGATGCCGCGAACGCGCAGCGGACGAGCGCAGCGGGCGCGCCGCCAGCGTGCCAAAGGCGCGCTAAAGGCAAGCCCGTCTGCGCCCGTCCGCGCCCGTCCGCGCCAAGTCGGGGCCGATGGCCTCTCCCCCTGGTCCTTTTCCATTCACTGTTAGAAGATACTCCAGGGAGGAACTGCTGAATTGGGATCCTTGTGGAGGTAAAACAGGCTGCCCCCGGGTTAACCCTCACAGCATCAGAAGACTGCAAACTGAGCGATGCCATAAATGTTGTAACATATGGTCAGGGGAATACTCAGGGATTATGGAGGGTGTACCTGTCCACGGCATGACCGCTTTCCCTGAGCATAAGCCTCTGAAATGCTTGCTTCTCAATGCAAGGTCATTGATTAAGCATAGTATTGAATGTGCTTTATTTTTGGAAAATTATAACATAAAATTAGCCCTCATAACAGAATCCTGGACAAATGATTCGTCAGGCCCCGACCTTATTAATGCTACTCCCTACGGTTTTATATGTTATACACTTGACAGACCTACCAAAAAAGGAGGGGGTCTGGCAGTGATATATCACGAAACTTTAAAGGCCACCTTTTCCAAGGCCTCTAACTCGGCCTGTGAGGCACTGTCCATTAACATGCAAATTTCAGATTATGATACATTCAACGCCATTCTTTTATATCGACCCCCCGGGGCCCAAGGGCAGGTTTTTAGAATCAATTAGCACACTTTTGGAGGAAGGGCTGTGCAATAAGTCTCTTACGGTATTGGGAGACTTCAACTTTTATCTTGAAGACCTTACCGACACGGATAACATTAGACTACAGCAGATTTTTAGTGGTGGGGACCTTAAACAATTAGTGACAGACCCCACCCTCTTGGCAGGCCATACTTTGGATGGGATCTTCTCAAACAATCCCTCCCTTACCTATTCCAAAACTGTCCCTCTTACCTGGACGGACCATGCGGCGATCCTCTTTGACCTTAAAATAACCAATCATCATCTCTCCAGATCTTTTACTAAGGCGTCCACGACTGTTAGAGACTGGAAAAACATTGATATACAGGAATTGGGGAATCTGCTGGAAATTTCACGGCCTGTCCCATCCTTAAACGTTGAGTCAGATGTTAATACCTATACGGAAGGGATAGATTCTGTCTGTCAGAAATTAGCGCCAGCCAAAGTCTGTATTCTTAAACGTAGAGTGCCATCTGCTCCTTGGTACTCAGAAAATTTTAAAAAACAGAAAATTGAATGCAAAAAACTTGAACGTAAGTGGAGGGAAAGATATGATATACACGACAAAGAGATCTACAAATTAGGTCTATCCCAATATAAAAAACTGGTCTTTGAAACAAAGAAATTATATTTTGGAGATCAAATTAAGAAGGCCGGACCCTCATCGAAGGTCCTGTTTAATACAATTATTAAACTTACTACTCCTGTCAGTCTTAAAACCGAGAGTAGCCCAGAACTCTGTGTGACTCTGGCGGCTTTCTTCCTACAAAAGGTAGGAAAGATTTTCTCCTCTTTCTCCCTTACGTCCTCTCATGACACGGAGGATGTCTCAACTCAATCATTCAATAATAACAAGTGTAGTCCAATACTAGATCGTTTTACTCCACCAAACCAGTCTGATTATTTGACATTCGATCAGGATCCCCCTTGGATCCTTGTCCAGTCTCTATTCTGCAACAGGCTCCGCAAGCGATTGTGGAAGTCCTTACTCCTCTGTTTGCAGCTATCTGTGAAAATGGGCAATTCCCAAATGCATGGAAAATAGCCTCTATCCTCCCTCTCTTAAAGAAGCCCAACCTAGATCCATCTGCCCCTTGTAATTATAGGCCTATCTCTCGGCTCCCTTTCCCTGGGAAAATGATTGAGAAGGCCTTGAATGGTCAACTTAGCTCTTTCCTCCAAACCAACTCCTTGCTTGATACGACTCAGTTTGGTTTTCGGGCTGAACACAGCACCGAATTGGCACTGATCAAATCAACTGAGGAGGTCAGGAAAGCATTAGATCAGGGAGGTGCTGCCATACTTATTCTACTTGACCTTTCGGCCGCTTTTGATACGGTCCATCACACGGTTTTGATGGACCGTTTATCTGCGGCCGGCGTAACAGGTAAGGCTTGGGATCTTCTTAAGTCGTTTCTGACCAATAGAACTCAAACAGTAGATCTAGGCAGAAATAGATCAAGACCTTTTGCTCTTCCCTGCGGTGTTCCACAGGGGTCCTTTCTCAGCCCAACCATGTTTAATGTGTATGTCGTTCCGCTGGCCGCCTTGATCAGATCGTTCGGATTCCAGCTGACCTCATACGCGGATGATACACAAATTGTTTTATCCATTAGAAAGGGGGCTGAGGCTGAGATTGGATCCAGTTGCCATAATTATATGCAGGGGATTTCAGCCTGGATGGCATCTAATTGTTTGAAACTTAATGCTGAAAAAACGGAGGTGATCATTTTTGGAAACAATATCAACCTCTGGACTCCAAACTGGTGGCCGTCAGCAATGGGTAAACCCCCCATACCTGTGGCCCGAGCTAAGAATCTAGGAGTCATTATTGATTCTAAACTCTCTTTCAGTGACCAAATTAGTAGGGTTGCCTCTTCCTGCTTTTTTATCCTAAGAACTCTTAGGAAGATCAAGTTCCTCCTCCCTGAAGATAGCCTGAAGACAGTAGTCACGGCTTTCATTCTATCTAGACTGGACTACTGTAACAGTCTCTATATCAACATTCAGGAGAGACATTTGGCTAGACTCCAAATTGTGCAGAATGCGGAAGCCAGGTTGATTACAGGGACACCCAGATTTGTCTCTGTAAGGATGGGTCTCAGGACACTCCACTGGCTGCCTGTTGAACAACGAATCCAGTTTAAAGCATTGGGCATTGTCTTTAAGGCACTAAATGGAGTCGGTCCTGATTTCCTGAAACATGCCTTTCATTGGTATGTACCCGGAAGAGATTTACGTTCGGCCCAGGCTAACTTAGTCATCCTCCCCCGCTTTAATAAAGTCAACTAGGGAGGTAGGAGTTTCTGTCATTGTGCCGCCAAGGCTTGGAATGGCTTGCCTTTTAAGCTTAGGAACATCACAGAGCTCTTTTCCTTTAGGAAAGAATTAAAGACCTGGTTATTCATATAAATTTTCCTTGTCAGCAGTATTTTCAGCTTCTCTTAGGCGGTTAGCATACAGCGCCAGGACACCTCTGGGTAACAGAGCGCTATAGAAGTCTTTTTAACATAACATAACATAACATAACATAACATAACATTCCTGCCCTAGAATGCAATTATTTAGCCTTTCTGTGGTATGGTTGGTTAAATGATGATCGAAGAGACGTAGCTGATTTCAATAGTTGCTTTTAATATTCCATAAGTACAGGAACTGCAACCCACGGCAAGGAGCAGCTGCGGACAAGAAGTCAGCAGTCCAACTGCCTCACACCGGGTAAACCAGAATACATCCCATGCCAAAATTTCAAATGACATAAAGAAATTCTAAACAAATCTTAAAGCTACAACACTGAACTACCCACATACCACACACCCCTCCTTTCACAAAACAAAAACGAAAAAATGAAACAAAACAATAAAAACTAAATCAATAAAGAACATAGTCTTGCAATTTAACAGGCAACCTACAGGTATGCTGGTTTCGAGAAGATGCACCCTCTTCACTTGAAAAAGGTAAATGGGATGTATATACACTTGATCTTGAACCAACTCTAGCACGGTTAGAAGAAGAGATAGAGGCAATTACATCAGTTGTCCCAGAAGGTCTTGCATCGGGAATATCCGAGGTGACCACAACATCAAAACCTGCATCAAAAGAAAGATCAGAATCATCCTCATCACTTCTATTGGCATAAACGTTTTTGAAAATCTTCACCTGATTTTCAGTAAGTTTGACTATACTGTCTTTGTTCCACCATCCTCTCCCTTCCAACAATACAGAAGGTTTGCTGACTACATGTATAGGTAATGAAAATTGTGACTGGCCTTTGCACACCTTGTAAGGCTTCTTGATCAGACCCCAATCATTCACAACAAAATGTTCAACCTTGAGCTTTGAATTCCCTTCATAGAGTTATTTTGTAACAGTTGCTTGGTAATTACTTTGGGGCCGATTCACAGAACTAACTTAAGACAAAATCCTAAACTTACTACTTTTGGTATTCACAGAAGGTAGGATTTTGTCTTAAGTTTGTCTTAAGACAAACTTAAGACAGACTTAAGACAGACTTAAGACAAACTTAAGACAAAATCCTAACTTAAGTCCGTCTTAAGTCTGTCTTAAGTTTGTCTTAAGACAAACTTAAGACAAAATCCTAACTTCTGTGAATACCAAAAGTAGTAAGTTTAGGATTTTGTCTTAAGTTAGTTCTGTGAATCGGGCCCTTTATCTCTAACTAGTTGTTGATCTTCACAGGTATTTCTTTTCTTGGATAGAGCAGAACCCACTGCCAAATTAGTGAACCATTTGGGTATTAGTTGTGATCTGGCTTCTCTTCCCATGAGTGCTTTAAACAATGTCACACCTGTGGTGGAATGTGGAGAAGTAAAATACGCCTAAACGTTCTCTTGTAAAAAATCAGCTACATTGACATTGGCTGCAATGGCAGTATGATCTCCTTCCTTTAGAAAACGATTTGCCCTTTACAAGTCCATTGGAGGATGGACTGTACAAAGCAACTTGGCAGTGTTTTATTTCAGATTTTTCCAAGATACTTGTAACTTGCCTTGAAACAAAAGAGAAACCATTGTCTGTGACAATACAGCAGGGTGTGCCTTCAATCTTAAAAATGCTTTCAGGAAAAGAAATCACAGTGGTGGAATTAGCAGCTTGGACAAATGTATAATAAATCCACTTAGAATAGTAGTCAATTGCAACCAAAAAGTATCTTTTGTCAGAAGGCAACACACGGAATGCCCAGCAAAGTCCAAGGCGATATTTTCCCATGGCGATTCTTGTTTAACTTCCAGTGTTTGTCGGAAACTACACATGTGGGGCAATTATCAGCAAAATGGGCCACCTGTTTGTCCATGCCTGGCCACCAATAAATCTCTTTGAGTTTCTTGCAAGTGGCTGAAATCCCCAGATGACCGTCATGACCCATGTTGATAATCCTTTCCCTCAACGATTCCGGAGGCACAAACAAACCATTCCTTACGCAAACCCCATTCTCAAATGATAACTCCTCACTAATCTCAGCAAAGCTTGTCAAATCATCACTAAGAGTTTTCCCTCTTGGCCATTTGTTTTTGATAAAACATTCCACCTTTTTTAAGGACTCATCTTGATTCATAGCAGTAGACCACTCCTCTTGAGTGACACTTCTGTTGCAAGTGGAAACAGCATCTACTAGTCCCACAACACAATCTTTGTTGAAGTCATCTTCCCCCTCACTAGAATCAGGAAGAGAGATATGAGAAAGACAATCTGTTCGGATATTCTTTCCACCTTGGATGTATTTGACCACAAGATTATATTCTTGTAACTTGGATAACAATCTCACCAGGCATGCAGAAGACTTCCCTAACCCATTCCCAGCTAGCAGGAAGACTAATGGTTTGTGATCTGTAAAACTCTCACAACGAGTGCCCCAAATGTATGTTTTGAACTTTTGGACTGCCCAAACAATGGCAAGGGCTTCCCTTTCAATGGTGCTATAATTTCTCTCAGCAGTAGTTAAAGCACATGAAGCTAATGCTATAGTGTTCTCCCAACCTTCCACCCATTGCCCGAAAACAGCACCAACCCCATTTTGACTGGCATCCTCTGTAATAAATGATTTCCCATTAGGTACACAGGGATGCAATGCAGGAGTGTTGATTACCAATTGTTTCACTTTTTTGAACACTTCATGTACAGTATCATTCCATATGAATTTCGTTTCTTTTTTAAGTAGACATCTAAATGGTTGAACTAAGTGAGCATACCCAGGAACAAATCTGGCGTAATACCCAGAAAGACCAAGAATTGTTGAACGGAATTATACCAAATTTTTTGGTAAATGGTGTAAATCCGTTCAGTAGTTCCTGAGAAATTCAAACAAGCATTTACAATGCAATGGTCTCGGCATTGTTAAAGTTAGAGCTATTGGCATTGCTCATGACATTATTTTTGTTTATGTTTTTGTTTTTAAAACATTTAAAGAAACGGCATTGTTATTTACAATGTCAATAGCTTAATCACTCTCAAATGCGAGACCTATTGCATTTGCACCCACACACAGAGCCACACACATAGAGCAACCCACACACAAATAGAGCCACCCACAGACCACCTACACAGACACACACACGCAGTACCCCACTGACCTATTTACAATATGTGCACTTTGTGATCTGCATGGTACATGTTCTTTGCTGCAGGCACATTAACCCTATGTGCTACCTTACAGTTTTACAGAGATATAATCTGAAGTGAAACGCATCCACTGGTTAAAGAAGCAAATTTTTTAACATTGAAGACACCATATCATATTCCAACATGATCTACATGTCAAATATTCTAAGGCTCGGCTCCTGCACTAGCTTAAAGCAGAGCCAGGCCCCTAGCTCTGCCCCCCATGTTAATTTGTTGGCTCGCCGCCTTTAATTCCCAGGAGTGACCAGAGGTGTATTCTTAAAAGTGCTCCAGGATTTTTCACCATTTTGCGATCTATATAGAGACATCATTCCTTGTAGTGAAGGGGGAGTCATTCACATGAGTAAGAGGAGAATCACATCTCAGCGGACATGAACAGCAGAACATCCTTCACATTTCCCAGAAGTAAGTGGCGAACATTCTCAGCAGTCCTACACCCTTCCAGGAAGTGTGTAAAGGAGCAGTATTAGGACTGAGGAAAGAATTCTATGCTTTGCGCCTCGCAAATTGTATAAAAGCGCTAGAGGTGAACAAGGACATATTCACCACCAATACCAAAACTGAGCAGAGGAGCATTCCTCTCCGCATAATTCTTACACGTGGTAAAGAGCGGAGAAGCATTCTACAGAGAGGCAGAGGTGCCAGGCGTGACCACTTGGCAGCTGACGCAGATGGCTTTGAATATGGTGTGGGCTTGCAAGGAGAGCCAATGGAGTTCTGTATGTATACAATTACCATACTCATGCATGCAATCAACTAGAACGAACTGTAACACTACTCTCGCATTTTCTCGCATTATAGTGCCAAGTGAGATGACTCACCAAGAATTAAATACCAGGAAAGGCTAAAGAACCATACTGCCTGGTGAGCTAAAAAAAAACGCGCGCACCTATTAACAGCACAAAAGAGGCACAAGGTTACAGGGCTTTTAGAGGCGCCATAAAGTTTAATCTGTGCAAGATTCACTTAGATAAAATCTCTGAATTATAGAAGGTCAACGACCTGAGGTGAATATGGTTCCTTCAAAAAACAATTCAGTGTACCGAGCAGAGGCAACACAGTGACACCTTTGCATGATAAAGGGGAAATTACCAAGTAAAAATCACCCTTTGGTCCTCCACCTGAAAATATAGGGCAGCAAAGAATGTATCACAAATGATGGCTTTCAACCATATGCTGTATGTCACACATTGATGAAGGCACAGGTTCCACTGAAATCAAAAGCGCCATCAATCTTCAAATCTGCCGCTGAGAAATAAGACTCTTAAAATCACAGCCCTAACTCAGGAATAACAATGAAAGCACAATGCACCCGTCACTGACAGAACCGTTGAGATATTACACACGATGCATTCATCATCATATTCTTGGACCACAACACAGCATTCCTCTCCGCATAATTCTTACACGTGGGAAAGAGCGGAGAAGCATTCTACAGTACTCCATCCCAAGTGCTGCACTCTATTACACCCTGAACCAACGCCAAGAGACGAAGCAATTTTGAAACTAGGCGCTATACAAAAACGGCGTAAAGCAGCTCAACACGGACCGTGAGGCTGAGCGGATTCTACCCTGTTACCAGGAAATGCAACAGGAAATGCAACAGGTCTCGCCTATGGTTAAGTTAAAGCCATTTGCTTTGCTAATGGTATTGTATAGCAAAGCAAATGGCTTTAACGTAATAAAAGGCGAGACCTGCTGCATTTTTAATGCTTGTTTAAATATAGTGCCGCATGTCTTCAGTTGCACATCGCACTGCCTTCTGCGTGAGTATAGGACTGCCGTCTAAACTTGCCCATCGAATATCTTTTCAAAACATTGAGCGGGGAATGTGTAAGACATAAATAACTCTCCTGCAGGAGTGACACACGGGTGGTGAAGCTGGATTGGACTGGAATCCAGGGAAAATAAATGCATTTAATAGCGCTATCACATGGTACTGCAACTCAAAGTCTATTTGGAAAATCAAAAATACAGCAACTCTGCGGCGTTAGGCGGCTACAGATTCAATGCTGACTCTCAATCTTTGTGTGGAAATGAATGCCCAGTGCACAGTCCATGAAACCTGCAGCTGCCGGCGTGCTCTCTAAATATCACAAACAGGGGTTTAAGTGGAATGAACAAATAGGGGGGAGTCTCTCAAAGTGGCGTGGCCGATGTAATTATGGGAGTGGCTCAAAACGCCTAAGCCTAATCTGTGCATAGCATAGTGAGCGGCTGACTGTTATTTTGATGTTTCTGACATTGCACACAGATATATAATACAACAAATAACATTACACCTACAACAAGTCAGGGCTATTGGCTTTGTCTGTGGTTGTTAGTGGCGTAAGATAAATAAACAACAACTATGGCTTTGATGGGAGCTGAGGGCACAAACTGGCAGTTGAAACCTCCCTCACCCCTCTCCCTGTGACAGACAATCAGAGGCAGGCGGGGGGGGGGGAGGGGAGAGAGAGAGAGAGAGAGTGAGACTTTGCAATCCGTGGGACTTGGGCACTGCTGTAGTGTTGTGGTCACGTGATCCCACTCTAGAGCGGGGTGCAAGGGGGATTGAATTTCTGGCCCTCTGATGATCAATGTAGTTCGGATCGGTGTTAAGTTACAACACAAATAGAACGGTACTCCTATGTTAAGGAGCCACCCTTTGTGATATTTTCTGGAAATGTGACATCAAATTCCCCGACCATTCTCCTCGCCTGATTCGTTTGTGCTCCGGGTTCATAAGATGCAATAATGCTTTATTGGCGAATTTTAGTAGTTTCAGCTTTTAATCCCCCAATTCACTTTGTTGTTTTTTCCCACCACTTAAAAATCATTTTTCCTGAGACAAACTATTTGATCATAAAGGAGTTGGTTACCATCCCCAACAAGGAAATGATACATTTTTAACATACAAATATTGGTATTGGCCACACCACAAATGGATTCCTTTCGGGCGTCGTCTTTCCACTCTTCCCAGCTTTGAGACTAGAACGGGTGGTCAAATAACACAATTAGATTAAAAGACTTTCTGAAGAAACCAATTAAAGTTTAAAAAGTACCCTTTTTAGTGGCGGTCACGGACAGGGCAGCCTAAGTGTTAATACACAACAGTGAACACTAACTCGAAATGTTTAAATTTGAACACAATGCTATGTAGAGAAAGCGAGGAAAAGGCAACAACACTACCTGCTGGTCTGGGTCTCTTCAGTTTGGAAACAAACCCCTTTGCCCACCAAAGGTGGAGATGAACTGGCAATAAAATCGTCGACTTCAGTTGTCCACTGCGTTTCTGAAATAAAAATAGTTTTCACGTTTTTTGTTTAACGAGTCCCTCGATGGGCTCTTGTTACGTCTCTTCACGCAGCAGTGCACTTTCTGCAGAGTTTCACTGCAGGAACAACAGGTGCTTTGTATAAAATCGTCCTTCAAAAGAAAAGCACCAAAGAAGGAATCCAATAAGACCGCTTCTGCTCGCTAAATAAATTCATATCGTAAAATCGTGCACTGCGCCATGTGTGCAAGACATCAACCACGTGCCCGCCCTGGGGCGTCCTCGGGCAGAACAGCGGGATCCAGTGTGTTTACCCCACAAACTCAAACGACGCAGCATTCCCAAAATGCACCGAAACCTACGGCTAAGAGTAGAGGTCGACTGTTGATAACGACCCCCTAAACCAGGCTGAACATTGATTTAAATGAGGCACATTAGTGGAACCGCGTGATGGTTAAAAGGAGAAACGCAATTCAGAGTTTAAAAACAAGCACACCACTGCCTTTCTCCGAGGTGAAGCAGAAATGCCTCGGAGAAAGGCAGCGGCATTTTCAGATTCGGGGGCGTGTTTTCGGATTCAGGGGCATGTTTTTCTTTTTATCTCCTCTTGCCATTGGCTGGAGGAGAGAAAAACACGCCCAGCGAAAAGTAACAAAAAAACACGCCACCGAATCCGAAAAGGACGGGGGTTGTTTTGCGAGACAAGCCTCTTCTCCAATGGCTGGCCAGCATTTAAGATGCTAGCCAATGGAGAAGAGGAGAGAAGAGGGGCGGGTTCAAGCCCCTCTTCTCCAAGTCATTAAATCTCGCAAGCGAGACTGCGCAAGCGCAGCCTTCGCTAGCCGAGACCTAAAAATAGAGGTCAGAAAATCAATTTCCCATAGGAAACTTTAGACACAGCTACAGCTCAAACTGCCCAACGGAATTACACCAAATTTGCCAAAAAGGTAGTGCTTGGTTCAGAAAGTGTCCTTTTTTTTTTTTTTTATATGGTGGAAATCCGTTCAGTAGTTTTTGAGATATTAAAGGAAAGAAATCTTTATATATCTGGGCGGGACCTAACTACAAAAGCACAAACTTGGTTCTAATTGGCTGCCAACACTTCAATCCAGGAAGCGTTGGCAGCCATCTTGGTGCAATGCTTTTTAGGTCTCGCCTAGCGATGCAGCGCATGCGCTGTCCACTATATAAACACCACTGCACTACCCTAAACCCTAAAGCACTAATCCCTGCACAACCCCCTACACTGCCCGAACACCACTGCACTGCCCTAAACCCTAAAACACCACCCCCAACATGACCCCCTACACTGCCCGAACATCACTCCACTGCCCTAAAACACCAACCCCCTGCATGACCCCCTACACTGCCCGAACACCACTGCACTGCCCTAAAACCTAAAACACCACCCCCCTGCACGACCCCCTACACTACCCGAACACCACTGCACTGCCCTGAACCCTAAAACACCACCCCCTGCATGACCCCCTACACTGCCCAAAAACCCCTGCACTGCCCTAAACCCTAAACCACAACCCCCCTGCACGATCCCCTACACTGCCCAAACACCCCTGCACTACCCTAAACCCTAAAACACCATCCCCCTGCACGACCCCCTACACTGCCCGAACACCCCTGCACTGCCCTAAACCCTAAAACACCATCCCCCTGCACGACCCCTTACACTGCCCGAACACAACAGCACTGCCCTAAACCATAAATCACCACCCCCTGCACGACTCCCTACACTGCCCGAACACCACTGCACTGCCCTAAACCCTAAAACACCATCCCCTGCACGACCCCCTACAATGCCCGAACACCACTGCCCTGCCCTAAACCCTAAAACACCACCCCCTGCACGACCCCGTACACTGCCCGAACACCCCTGCACTGCCCTAAACCATAAAACACCACCCCCTACACTACCCAAAGACCACTGCACTGCCCTAAACCCTAAAACACCACCCCCAGCACAACCTCCTACACTATTCAAAGACCACTGCACTACCCTAAACCCTAAGCCACAACCCCCAGCACAACCCCTACACTACAAAAACGTCACTGCACTACCCTAATCCCTAAAACACGACCCCCTACAGTACACAAACACCACTGAACTACCCTAAACCTTAAAACACTGCTCCTAGCACGACCCCCTACACAACACAAACACCACTGCACTACCCTAAACCCTAAAACACTTCCCCCTACACTACACAAACACCACTGCACTACCCTAAACCCTAAAACACTTCCCCCAGCATGACCCCCTACACTACCCTAACACCACTGCACTACCCTAAACCCTAAAACACCAACCCCAGCAGTACCCCCTACACTACTCAAACACCACTGCACTACCCTAAACCCTAAAACACTACCCCCAGCAGTACCCCCTACATTACCCAAACACCACTGCACTACCGTAAACCCTAAAACACTCCCCCCAGCACCACTCTCTACACTGCCCAAACACCACTGCACTATCCTAAACCCTAAAACACTACCCTCAGCACGACCCCCTACACTACCTAAACACCACTGCGCTACCCTAAACCCTAAATCTACCCCCAGCATGACCCCCTACACTACCCAAACACCAGTGCACTACCCTAAACCCTAAAACACTACCCCCAGCATGACCCCTACACTACTTGAACACCACTGCACTAACCTAAACCCTAAAACACTACCCCAGCACAACCCCCTACGCTACCCTAACACCACTGCACTACCCTAAACCCTAAAACACTACCCACAGCACGATCCCATACACTACCAAAGCACCACTACACTACCCTAAACCCTAAAACAGTACCCCCAGCACAACCCCCTAGACTACCCAAACACCACTGCACTACCCTAAACCCTAAAACACTACCCCCAGCATGACCCCCCTACACTACCCAAAGACTACTGCACTACCCTAAACCCTAAAACATGACCCCTACACTACACAAACACCGCTGCACTACCCTAAACCCTAAAACACTACCCCAGCACAACCCCCTACACTATACAATCACCACTGCACTACCCTAAACCCTAAAACACTACCCCCTACACTACACAAACACCACTGCACTACCCTAAACCCTAAAACACTAACCCCAGCAGGACCCCCTACACTACACAAACACCACTGCACTACCCTAAACCCTAAACCACTACCCCCAGCAGTACCCCCTACACTACCCAAACACCACTGCACTACCCTAAACCCTACAACACTACCCTCAGCAGTCCCCCCTACACTACACAAACCACTGCACTACCCTAAACCCTAAAACACTGCCCCCAGCAGTACCCCTACACTACCCAAACATCACTGCACTACCCAAAACCCTAAACCACTACCCCAGCACGACCCCCTACACTACCCAAACACCACTGCACTACCCTAAACCCTAAAACACTACTCCCAGCACGACCCCCTACACTACCTAAACACCACTACACTACCCTAAACCCTAAATCTACCCCAGCACAACCCCCTTCACTACCCAAACACCACTGCATGACCCTAAACCCTTAATCTACCCTCTGCACGACCCCTACACTACCCAAACATCACTGCACTACCCTAAAACACTACCCCCAGCATGACCCCCTACACTACCCAAACACCCCTGCACTGCCCTAAACCCTAAAACACAACCCCACAGCACGCCCCCCTACACTGCACGAACACCCCTGCACTGCCCTAAACCCTAAATTACCACCCCTGCACGACCCCCTACACTGCCCGAACACCCTTGCACTGCCCTAAACCATAAAACACCACCCACTGCACAACCCCCTACACTACCCAAAGACCACTGCACTGCCCTAAACCCTAAAACACCACCCCCAGCACGACCCCCTACACTACACAAACATCATTGCACTACCCTAAACCCTAAAACACGACCCCCTACACTACACAAACACCACTGCACTACCCTAAACCCTAAAACACTACCCGCAGCATGACCCCCTACACTACCCAAACACCACTGCACTACCCTAAACCACTACCCCAGCACGACCCCCTACACTACCCAAATACCACTGCACTACCCTAAACCCTAAAACATTATCTCCCACACGACCCCCTACACTACCCAAACACCACTGCACTACCCTAAACCCTAAAACACTACCCCAGCACGACCCCCTACACTACCCAAACACCACTGCACTACCATAAACCCTAAAACACTACTCCCAGCACGACCCCTACACTACCCAAAGACCACAGCACTACCCTATACCCTAAAACACTACCCCCCATACGACCCCCTACACTACCCAAAGACTACTGCACTACCCTAAACCCTAAAACATGACCCCTACACTACACAAACACCGCTGCACTACCCTAAACCCTAAAACACTACCCCAGCACAACCCCCTACACTATACAATCACCACTGCACTACCCTAAACCCTAAAACACTACCCCCTACACTACACAAATACCACTGCACTACCCTAAACCCTAAAACACTACCCCCAGCACGACCCCCTACACTACACAAACACCACTGCACTACCCTAAACCCTAAACCACTACCCCCAGCAGTACCCCCTACACTACCCAAACACCACTGCACTACCCTAAACCCTAAAACACTACCCTCAGCAGTCCCCCCTACACTACACAAACCACTGCACTACCCTAAACCCTAAAACACTGCCCCCAGCAGTACCTCTACACTACCCAAACATCACTGCACTACCCAAAACCCTAAACCACTACCCCTAGCACGACCCCCTACACTACCCAAACACCACTGCACTACCCTAAACCCTAAAACACTACCCCCAGCATGACCCCCTACACTACCTAAACACCACTACACTACCCTAAACCCTAAATCTACCCCAGCACAACCCCCTTCACTACCCAAACACCACTGCATGACCCTAAACCCTCCATCTACCCTCTGCACGACCCCTACACTACCCAAACATCACTGCACTACCCTAAACCCTAAAACACTACCCCCAGCATGACCCCCTACACTACCCAAACACCCCTGCACTGCCCTAAACCCTAAAACACAACCCCACAGCACGCCCCCCTACACTGCACGAACACCCCTGCACTGCCCTAAACCCTAAATTACCACCCCCTGCACGACCCCCTACACTGCCCAAACACCCTTGCACTGCCCTAAACCATAAAACACCACCCACTGCACAACCCCCTACACTACCCAAAGACCACTGCACTGCCCTAAACCCTAAAACACAACCCCCAGCACGACCCATACACTACACAAACATCATTGCACTACCCTAAACCCTAAAACACGACCCCCTACACTACACAAACACCACTGAACTACCCTAAACCCTAAAACACTGCCCTAGCACGACCCCCTACACTACACAAACACCACTGCACTACCCTAAACCCAAAAACACTTCCCATTACACAAACACCACTGCACTACCCTAAACCCTAAAAAACTACCCCCAGCATGACCCCCTACACTACCCTAACACCACTGCACCACCCGAAACCCTAAAACACTACCCCCCGCAGTACCCCCTATACTACCCAAACACCACTGCACTACCCTAAACCCTAAAACACTCCCCCCAGCACCACTCCCTACACTACCCAAACACCACTGAACTACCCTAAACCCTAAAACCCTACCCCCAGCACGACCCTCTATACTACCCAAACACCACTGCACTACCCTAAACCCTAAAACACTACCCCCAGCATGACCCCTACACTACTCGAACACCACTGCACTACCCTAAACCCTAAAACACTACCCCCAGCACCACCCGCTACACTACCCTAACACCACTGCACTACTCTAAACCCATTAAACACTACCCACAGCATGACCCAATACACTACCAAAACAACACTGCACTACCCTAAACCCTAAAACACTACCCCCAGCACAACCCCCTACACTACCCAAACATCACTGCTCTACCCTAAACCCTAAAACACTACCCCCAGCATGACCCCCCTACACTACACAACCACCACTGCACTGCCCTAAACCCTAAAACACTACCCCCAGCACGACCACCTACACTAGATAAACACCACTGCACTCCCCTAAACCCTAAAACACTACCCCCAGCACAACCCCCTACGCTACCCAAACACCACTGCACTACCCTAAACCCTAAAACACTACCCCCAGCACGACCCGCTACACTACACAAACACCACTGCACTACCCTAAACCCTAAAACACTAACCCCAGCACGCCCCTCTACACTACCCAAACACCACTGCACTACCCTAAACCCTAAAACACTACCCCAGCATGACCCCTACACTACACAAACACCACTGCACTACCCTAAACCCTAAAACACTACCCGCAGCATGACCCCCTACTCTACCCTAACACCACTGCACTACCCTAAACCCTAAAACACTACCCCCAGCATGACCCCTACACTACCCAAACACCACTGCACTACCCTAAACCCTAAAACAAACCCCCCACACGACCCCCTACACTACCCAAACACCACTGCACTACCCTAAACCCTAAAATACTACCACAGCCCGACCCCCTACACTACCCAAACACCACTGCACTACCATAAACCCTAAAACACTACCACCAGCACGACCCCCTACACTACCCAAAGACCACTGCTCTGCTCTAAACCCTAAAACACTACCCCCCACACGACCCCCTACACTAACCAAAGACTACTGCACTACCCTAAACCCTAAAACACTACCCCAGCACAACCCCCTACACTACACAATCACCACTGCACTACCCTAAACCCTAAAACATTACCCCCTACACTACACAAACACCACTGCACTACCCTAAAACCTAAAACACTACCCCCAGCACGACCCCCTACACTACCCAAACACCACTGCACTACCCTAAACCCTAAACCCTAAACCACTACCCCCAGCAGTCCCCCCTACACTACCCAAACACCACTGCACTACCCTAAACCCTAAAACACTCCCCCCAGCATGACTCCCTACACAACCCAAACACCACTTCACTACCCTAAACCCTAAATCTACCCCAGCATGACCCCCTACACTACCCAAACACTACTGCATGACCCTAAACCCTAAATCTACCCTCTGCACGACCCCTACACTACCCAAACACCACTGCACTACCCTAAATCCTTAAACACTACCCCAGCATGACCCCCTACACTACCCACACACCACTGCACTACCCTAAACCCTAAAAAACTACCCCAGCACAACCCCCTACACTACCCGAACACCACTTCACTACCCTAAACCCTAAAACACTATCCCCAGCACGACCCCCTACACTACACAAACACCACTGCACTGCCCTAAACCCTAAATCACTACCCCCAGCACGACCCCCTACACTACGCAAACACCACTGCACTACCCTAAACCCTAAATCTACCCCAAGCATGACCCCATACACTACACAAACACCACTGCACCACCCTAAACCCTAAAACACTACCACCAGCACCCCCCTACACTAAACAATCACCACTGCCCTACCCTAAATCCCAAAACACTACCGCCAGCATGACCCCCTACACTACCCAAACACCACTGCACTACCCTAAACCCTAGAAAAGTAACCACCACCCCATGCCCAATCCCCCTTACCTCTCACTCCTCGTGGTTCCTCTCTCCTCGTGGTTCCTGCTTCATGCCGTCTCTGAGGGGCGGTGTACGTCGTTGTGAGGAAATGGAACAGCCTCTGTTTCCTTATAACGACGTGGATCGTCTACATTTTTTTAGAACTCAGGGTCATTTACCATACATACCTTTACAACAAAATTCGTTGTAAAGGCATGTGTAGTAAATGACCATGCGTTAAAAAAAAAGGCGTAGTAATGACTTTGCGATGTACAACGCATGCGTGGTAATGGTATCACGAAGTAAAAAAGTCGTTGTAACGGCTGTTTACCGATCGAAGCTGGCCCCTGTTCTTCAGTGAGTTGTTTATTTGATAAATTAGGAGGAAAGAATGTGCATTCCCGGCTGTTGTATTGTGAAAGTGTCCGCGTGACTTGGTTTCACTTCTGGTGAGAGAGTGGAAGAGTCTGTTTGGATCTAAAGGGGTTCTGCTGTTGGACGGGGCCGGCACGACACGTCATCAGAAAACACAGCTAATGGAAAGCGTTGTCCCCGAAGTGTGGAGCAGTGCCATGAGAGGTCAACAAGTGTGCATCCCACAGCAGTATGACCGTACCGTACCCATGTGCCGCCTCCAGTGAATGGAAGGCAGAAGCGGCATCCATCGCAGGTCCTCTTGAAGACCGTTGTAGCAATAATTCTACATTTTGGAACTAGGGGATTTTAACCTTGTTGTTCCTGCCAGATACAAAGAGAAGACCCTGTGATATTCAGTGCCCTTGTTACCTTTTTTATGGGTAGTGGTGCTTGTCACTTCGCTGCCCTGCCGGTGCACACGACTGGGCTCCCCACCTCGTGTGTCATCTGCAGGGCCTCTGCCCTCGGATCACTGGTTTCGGTTTCTGGAGTGGCAACATAAACAGTTGCTCCCAAAGGACTAGCCTGAACACTTAGGTGAATATCCCCTGTACCAGCATTCCACGGAAATTCTTTCCTAGCTCTCCCACGTCGACGACGATGTCATAATAGCACTGCTCGCTCGCGACAACGTATGACGTCATAGGAGCCATAAGAGGACCTCGTCGGCGTGCTGACGTCAGTTCCACCCATTTTTTCCGTGCCACCGAGGTAAACAAGTGGACCGACACATTTTCACATGTATACATACTATACTAAAAATATATATATATATATATATATATATATATATATATATATATATATATATATATATATATATATATTTATGAATGACACTCCATACGCCGCTTCGTCTTCTAGCGTTAAACACCAATGGAGGACGGACCACAGATAAGTGCAAAGTTTTTTATTGCTCCACTCCCTTTCAACCTCTCACTCGCCTGACGCGTTTCGATCCTCTAGGGATCTTGATCACATGACGTACTACTCAGTGCGACAACGTATGACGTCATAGGAGCCATAAGAGGACCTCGTCGGCGTGCTGACGTCAGTTCCACCCATTTTTTCCGTGCCACCGAGGTAAACAGGCGGACCGACACATTTTCACATGTATACATAGTATACTAAAAATATATATATATATATATATATTTATGAATGACACTCCATATGCCGCTTCGTCTTCTAGCGTTAAACACCAATGGAGGACGGACCACAGATAAGTGCAAAGTTTTTTATTGCTCCACTCCCTTTCAACCTCTCACTCGCCTGACGCGTTTCGATCCTCTAGGGATCTTGATCACATGACGCACTACTCAGTGCTTAATTGGCTTAAATACTTTTGTTACATTTTTTTGTTTTTAAAGTGACATGTGCAATTTAAACCTCTCATGTAGCAAACCATGGAAATAGACTACATATTCGTCACAATGTAAAACAAGGAACCTCAGGTTAAAAACAATATATGTTTAAAATAGTTTCCATTAATTTTCAAAATGCAATACATAGGACTTGTGGTAATGATGTTATACCTAAAAATTATTGTATAGCTGCCATTGCTTTGAGCAAATATGCAATAGTGGATAGTGCACACTATTATTACGTCCAGGTTTAAATACCTTGGCCTGTGTCCTTGTTGGACTAGTTAACTAATGTCAACTAAGACTCTTATAATCTTTAGTATGTAACAATTTGGTACAATCTATCCACTGTTTAAGTAAAGTGCAAACTGCTTGTTTAGTGCAAAGTGCAATGTGCTAGTGTTAAAAACAAAACCAACTTATAAATTATGAATAAAACTGTACTGAAACACCGTGCAAAATTACATCTGGGATTGCTGAGAGTGCAGCATCCTAATCTAATGACTTTTATATATCAGGATAGTTTTTTTCTTCCTTAATGTTGTCCACTAAGTATTTCTATTGAACATAATAGTTGTTAATTGAAATTGGCGTCAATGCTTCATCTAAATCTCATCACATCAAATGCTATAGATACGTATAAAAATCTTCAGTTTGGTTGAGGCCTCCTGGGTACCTGGTGTCAAGATTTAAAATATATCTAGTCTCCAATTGGCGCAAAGCTCTTACCCGATCACCACCTCTCTTTTTATTCTGCACACAGTCGATCAAAAAGTATCTCAAAAGAGTTGAGTCTGCCATGTGGTGTTCGGCAAAATGTCACGCCACCGGATAAGACTGGTCCTGATTCTTAATTGCTCTGATGTGCTGGAACACCCGTTTGTGTCCTTGTAGTATAGTACTACCAACATATTGAAGACTACATGGGCACTCCAGCACATATATATATATATATTCACTTAAAAAACCATAGGTTTCACACATGTTATAGTTAGCTAGACATTTCACTCGTAAAAAACCAATGAAATTCCCCCGTTATAGTTACTGCAGGCAACTATAACTCACGCGACCGCAATCCTCTGCTGATGACGTCAGATATTACATCACTGTATTTAGACACTTATTTACCCATGTCTTCTTCCATTAATCTTTAGCTATACATATATTACAAATATTTATTTTTCAGAAAGACACATATGTCATCAGTGATGTAATATCTGACGTCATCAACAGAGGATTGCGGTCGCGTGAGTTATAGTTGCCTGCAGTAACTATAACGGGGGAATTTCATTGGTTTTTTACGAGTGAAATGTCCAGCTAACTATAACATGTGTGAAACCTATGGTTTTTTAAGTGAATTTGCAAGGTTTTTTAAATGCTAATTCGTAACTATAACGTGTGTGAAACCTATGGTTTTTTCAGTGAATTTGTACGGTTTTTTAAATGCAAAGTTATGTATTTGTTTTTTTTTCAGGTTTTACACCGTGCGCGCTCTATGGGCACTAGGTGCGCTTCGTGCACCGAGCGCCCACGGTTCGCAGTGCGCGCAGGGTGCGCGCACCTCGTGATTTTTACAAAAACAAAAAAATTGGTTTTTTCTCCCTTGGGGGTCCTTCTGTGACCCCCCTGACCAAGGCTAGGGGGTCAGGAACTGTCCACTCTGCCCCCTTTTCACGTTCTCCACCTTTGTTTTTCACCCCCTCAGACTGCGAGAGACAAAATGGCGGCCGACACTTCCTGGTTTCGACCGATTCGAATGTTTACCGACATCTAACAACCAATCAGAATTGCGCTCGCGCACGGCAGGGTGCGCGCACAGTGCACGCACGGTGCGCGCGTATAGATATTGATATGCTTTTAAATGCTATTTTCTTAGGAAATACTGAACAGATTTACACCAGACCTGCAAAAGGCACTTCCTTGACCTTATGGCTACCTCTCTGCCAGATTTCAAGTAATTCTGTTCAGCCGTTCGTGCTGTAGCTGTGTCTAAAGGTCCTATGGAAAAATGCATGGGGAAAATGCGTTTTGGGACCCCCCTTTTTTCTCGGCCCCCACTTGACGAATCACCCCGAGACGTTCAGGGTAGGAGCTGAGCGGAGCGCCCCATTAGTTTTGAAAATTTCGCGAGGATTCGTCAACCGGCGCCAAAGTTATTCAAAATAGAATTTTGAGATTTCCTATGGAAACTAGGTTGTAACTATAACTATCTACTGGCGACCGCCAGTAGATAATATATATATATATATTCACTGAAAAAACCATAGGTTTCAGGGGTGTTATAGTTAGCTGGACTTTTCACTTGTACAAAACCATTGAAATTCCCCCGTTATAGTTAGTTCAGCTAACTATAACTCGCGCGCCCGCAATGCACTGCTGATGACGTCACATATTACATCACTCATGACATGGTCAGTGACATCACTCATGACATCACTGATGACATCTCAAATGACATCACTGATGACATCACTGATGACATCATCCAGTGAATGTGTGTTTTTCTGAAAATTAAATATGTTTTATATATGTATATCTCAAGGTCGATGGAAGGATAAATGGGTATATAAGTGTCTAAATGGATGATTTGTTTTTGAAAAATTGATTGTGTAACTGACTGATTAAGTGTATCATAGTGAATACATGGCTTAGTGAGTAATGTTTAAATATGTAAATATCTGTATCAGTCTCTCACTTTGTGTATAAGTGGCTGCATGGGTTGGTGAGTAGCTACATGGGTGTCTATATAGGTTATTAGTTGGTTTTTTGAGTATCAGTCTGAGTGTCTGCATGGTTCGGTGGGGGGTATTACGTAGTGCATAGGTGCATGAATGAGTGACTCACTGTTTGTATGTGTTGAACACAGCATGTGTGCAGGACTGTATGGGTGGATGAGTGTGTGTATGGGTGTGTTAGTGAGTGAATGACTGTCTCAATAGTGTCTTTATGAGTAACTACATATGTTTTAAACTAGTATATGTGACTATTGGTGTATATATGTGAGTATATGTGAGAGTGAGAGATTGAAAGAGTTCCTGTATGAATAAGTATGTGTTTCTATAAGTGATTGTTTAAAAGACTAAGTATGTGTAAGTTTCCGTAGAAGTAAGTGTGGTGGTGTGTGTATATAACTGTATATGCAAGTAAATGTATGTTTGATTCTTTATTAGCATGAGTGACTATGTGTGTGAGTAACTCTATGGATGAGTGGCATTGTGTAACAGGATGTATAGGTGCATGAGTACATATGATGAGTGAGTACATGTATGAGTGACTGTATAGGACTGTTGGTGAATGAGTGGATGTGTATGTGGATCTTAGAATTACTGAAGAGGTTGTTGTAACTGGTATTGGTATGTCCATTGTTTTGAAAATGTTAGTCTCTATTTTTGAATATGTGTATCAAAGGTTATATTAGGGTGAGAGGAGGTCTGCCACTCTATCACAAGGATGATGTCATCAGTGATGTCATCAGTGATGTCATTTGAGATGTCATCAGTGATGTCATGAGTGATGTCACTGACCATGTCATGAGTGATGTAATATGTGACGTCATCAGCAGTGCATTGCGGGCGCGCGAGTTATAGTTAGCTGAACTAACTATAACGGGGGAATTTCAATGGTTTTGTACAAGTGAAAAGTCCAGCTAACTATAACACCCCTGAAACCTATGGTTTTTTCAGTGAATTTCTGAGGTTTTTTAAATGCTAATTCCTAACTATAACGTGCCTGAAACCTATGGTTTTTTCTGTGAATTTCAAAGGTTTTTTAAATGCTAATTTCTAACTATGCCTACAGAGATAGGACATGTGAAGAAAGAAGAAAAAATGCACAGAAAGAAACAAAAGAAGTGCAGAAAGAAGCAACAGAAGTCCTCAAATACGAAGATAAGTGCAGGAAGAAGGATAACGTGCAGAAAGAACAAAAAGAAGAGCAGAAAGAAGCCTTGTTGCAAAATCATCCTGTACCCTCAACTTTTTCAGACGGATACTGGTGGTAACTGAGTCTGACTAGCCAGTCCTAGAGCCAGTGCTATGTTAAAAGACACTTAGAATACAGTGAAAACACCTACATACACAAGGGAACATTATGCGTTGGGGTCCCCCTGTGATTAGCATGACCTCCTCTGTAAGCCCCTAGTACATAATAGGGCATGGGGATTAAAACTACCTCTTAAAACAGGCCACAGGGCGTTTTTGCACACGTTAACTCAGGCCCCGTCCCCTCCCTTCACCACTGTGTAAACACGCCCTGTGTCCATTTTTAGTTGGGAGATTAAGTTCATTTGAATCCTGAGGGTCCCTAGGGTCCAACTAGCCCACTAGGTACCTCCAGTAAATGCCACAGAGCTGTGTTGCAGAGAGGTGTAAAAAGTGGCACGGCCTGGACCACCTCCTTGCAATGCAGCTCAGTGGCGCTTACTGGAAGCACTTGGTGGGCTAGTTAGCCCCCAGGGGCCCTCAGTATTGAAGGGAAATTATATCCCCAATTTAAAATGTGCCATAGTGCGTGTTTGCACACGTCACCTCAGGCCCCGTCCCCTCCCTTCACCACTGTGTAAACGCGCCCTGTGGCTGTTCTAAGTTGAGAGATTAAGTCCCCTTGAATCCTAAGGGTCCCTAGGGTCAAACTAGACCACTAGGTACCTCCAGTAAGCGCCACAGAGCTGCGTTGCAGAGAGGTGTAAAAAGGGGCTTGGCCTCAGAACACCTGTCTGCAGCGCAGCTCCCTGGCGCATACTGGAGATGCCTGTTGGGGGCGCGTTTGCAGAGTGCTGCACGGAGGGGGCATGGCCTCCGGCACGATGCCAGTCTTTTATTTATTTTAATTTTTTAAGAAGGGGGGCTGTGTGGTTCCCCTTCTTATTCTAATTTATTGGCCCTGATGACCCCATCCCCCAGGGCCTGTCTCCTAATTATATTTTTTTGACCCCAATCCCTAGGGCCGGCCACTGTTTTTTATTATTTTAAAAAAATATTTATTTATAGACACACCTAGGACATGCTGGACAAACCGTACGTACCTATCACCATGACGATTTGCGGGATATTCATTAAAAGGCGACTGCATGCAATGAATCCACGTGGAATGTATTTACACTACTAGTGAAGCTCTGACATGTCTGATGCCCTACCGTGCCTAATCCCGGTAGACACCCTTGTCGTTTATTTATACAAACATGGGTAGCTATTGACGGGCACATTTAATACACATGCACACCAAGCCATTCAAAGGGGATTCGACAAAAATTCGACCAAAACTATGCAAGAAACCCCCCTCACGGTTAATAAAACACACATCCACTGCCGGATGTGTAATACTTTTTATTTTACTCTCTGGAAAGGGGACGAACATCACTTGAGAGTCACAGCGCGCTCCTGACAGAGCCCAATGCTGTGTTACACCCACCATTGCCTGCCGAGTGCCACACACCTCTGTGTTGTATTCCACTAGCTAGTGCATATGCTATGACACTCTCTAGCCCATGTGCACTGTAACACCACCCCGTGAATATGTCATGCCACACTTGTCTTCGCACGGGTTATATTGCCCCATCTAACGTGCCTTCCTCGATGCCTATGTTATAACGCACAGTGCTATGCCATACATATTACAATCTGCGATCCATATCTGTGTCACAGTGCATATGCAACGTTACACTCCCCAGCACATATTTTATATTACAACTTTAGAGACTAGTTAGGTTACACAACACTGCCCTGTGCATATTACACTCCAAGGCGCATATCGCATAGCACGCGCTAGTGCCTGTGCTATCTCGCGCTCTCCAATGAATCTGTCATTGCGCACAATGTATTGCATATTATATTTCACGCCCGGTTCATCTTATATCACACTTTTTGGTGCATAGTTTATACCATACACTATATCTAGTTTTCATTTTCAATCGTGCTCTCAGGACTATGTTCTATATAACACTGTGTTCACCTACCCTTTTCACGGGCATTACATTTTGCGATAGGGGGTGGAGGGTCAGGGGGTGTTTCTGCCAAGTGAGCCCGGAGTCACAGTCACAAACGTCCTCTTCTTCCTGAATAAAAGTGAGATTATGCTGCATACTTGTTCATATTTTAAGTAGTTCGCACAGACTCAATGTTTTAAAAACAATAAAGTTCCTAATACCCGCCTTCTCTGAACAGTTAGCTTGCTGCCCCATCCCCCTCCTCCCTATCCTCTGTTGTGTGAATCCATGGAATAGCCTCCTCCCTCCTGCCATGCATGGTCTGATGTGCTGCCACTGCCCTCAATTTAGTATGATGTACCAGTCCACTCCTCCTGCCCTCCATTGCCCAATTCTATGCCCCATCATTGACCTCCTGCTTAAACTCTGTGCTTAGCTTGCTGCCCCTATTCTCCTTCCCCCTGCCCTCCGATGTCTTTGTGCATGCCCCTGCTCCATCCTTTTTGCCCACCATGTCCCATGGACCTGCCACTCCTATCTACTCTGAGTGTTCTGTTGAGCTGCCACTCCCCTCCCACCTGCCTAGCATTGTCAGATGACTGTAACCTGTCCCTGCCACCTCCACCCTGCCTGTCCACATGCCATGCCCCTATCCTCTTCCTCCTGTCCTACATGGTCCATTGTACTGCCACACCCTTCTGCCCTCCCTGGTCTGTTGTGCTGCAACTGCTCCTCCTGCCTGCCCCGTGTGGTCTGTTGTGAGGTCCCTTCCCCTGAACTTTCTTGTCTGTGCACAGGTCCTGACCCTCCCTTCTATCCTCCATCGTCCTTTGTGCATGCCCCTGCACCCTCCTTCTTGCCCATCATAGCCATTGGTCTTCTGTGCTGCCATGGCCCCTCCCACCTTCCCTGTGTGGTCAGTTAGCTGCCCCTGACCCCCTCCCACCTTCCCTCCATGGTCTGTGTGTATGCCATCACAGTCTCACTGTTGCTCTTCATGGTGTGTCTTGCTTCTAGTGCCCATCCTGCCTGACCTCCATGGCTATCTTGCTGCTCCTGCCCTGCCCCCTTGCCCCCAGCCCTCTGTTTACATGTGAAGACCCCTACTCCCTCCCTCCTGGCTTGTCTGTTCCATTGTAATGCCCCTGATCCGTCCCTACTGCCCTTTATGGTCTGTAATGCTGCAGCTTTCTCTCCTGTCTGTCCATTATGGTCAGCTAGCTACCATTGCCTCTTGCCCCTCTGTTCTCTGTTGTCCATGTGCATGGTCCTGTCCCCTCCCTCTTGCTTTCTATGGATTGTTGTGCTGCACTCCCGTCCTGCATGCCCTGTGTGGTGTATTGTGCTGCTGCAAACCCTGATGCCTGCCCTGCAGGGTCAGTTTGGTGCACCTCTCCATGTCCCTCTTGTCCTCTGTTATCCAAGTCCATGTCCCTATCCCATTTCCTTCCATGATCCAATGTACCATACTTGCGAACATTTTGAACTTGGTAAGAGGGAGATTTTGAAAAAAAACTGGGGTATTGATTTTCCCCTTTGAGTTACATTGAAAAAGAGGATATTGTAGACAGGAGACAGATCAAATAAAGCCCATTTGAGCTTAAAAACATTGGACGTTTCCTGGCTGAATCGGGTCTGTTGGCATGTATGGTTGTACTACCATTGCCTCTTCCTTCTGCCCACAATGGTCTATTACATTGCCACAGCCTTGAAGGAGGGTAGATTTTGTATCACAGGGGGCCCCTGGCCCGTTCTGTCCACACCTGAAGTATGAGACCCTTGTCCTTGCCCTGCCAGCCGCATTTGTAGGCCGTATTAAATTGACCAGCGGGTCCTGTGTTGCTATATAATTATCCTGAGACATCCTTACCACTCAGCCAGCATAAAACCCCTGTGTAGGCCCTTCTGTTCAATATGTAGGCCTCTTTGTTAAATTGACCATAGCTCTGCAATTTTAGTGTATAGCAGTCTGAAGGCAGGTCTGCGAGGCCTTCTGCTCCAAACTAGTAGCCCCCACCCTACCCGAGTGCTCCGTGCTCGGTATCAAAGTTCAACATCCCACTGAAGCTGTCGACATACAGTAGGCTGCATCCTGGACTGGTACTTGCTTCCTGGGCAGGTTTCCCGCTTTTAAGGAAGTGGCAACCGCAGAGCGTCAAGTTAGGAGAACTGAGGAGATTTTGTACATGAATATATTGAATTCCCGTACAATACCCATTATTTTCTGCTTGCTCTATGGAACTTACGATAAGCGATTGGCCTGAGAGACTGACCTTTTCACCCAGTCCATTGTCAGCATTAAGTGGGTAAATGACGAAATGTCTGGTAAAATCTGCAGACGAAGCTTTTGGGTAGCATACGTAGGTAGATGTAGCGTGCAAAGGAGCCCACAAAATGATATAAAAAGGGAGCACCCACAGATATCGACGGACTACCTCGCCGTCTGTATGTAGGTTAACAGGCTGTGCAGGTTTTCCCCAAGAGCTGGGAGCTCTTGTCTTCCTTTGCTTAAAATGTCTTGCTCTGCTTTGCTTGAAGTATCTTATTCTATTTTACCTATATGAAATGTCATGTTATGTTTAACCATTGTTCTCTTTACTTTTGCATTTAAAAGATTTTGTATTGTAATTGCAGGAATGCTTGCTCTAAGAGTAAACGTGAGTGTTCCTAGGTAACATTTTCCTTGGTGTAACTTGTTTCTCATGATGCATTTATAGATGTGTTTTCTCTCTCTCTCTGTCAGTACATTAATTGAGATACAGAGAATATCATGACAGCTGTATGATTATCTGGATTCTGTATTTTGTACTTTATGTCTCTATTCTGCGGTTTCTTTGAAGTTGTATCTTCTCATTAAACTGCCATTGTATTCTGCCACCAATTCCATGTCTCATATGTCTGTTTTCTTCATTTTTGGAGCAAGCGTTCCTAGGCACCCCGGCTCAAATTAAGGTGCCCCTTTTGTCCCTGACTCACTCTCCTGCTCAGTTCTGTGGTGGCTCCCGGGGCTCTGGGGACCGCCTCTAGCTTCCTTGACCCATAATAGATCTTCCCTCCAACAGCCTCTCTTGCAAGTCCTGTATTGTTGGTTTGTTGCCCCTGCCCCCCTTTCCACTGCCCTCCATAGTCTGTTGTGCTTCCACGGCCCTTCCTGCCTGCTCAGTGTGGTTAAATTGTTGCCTTTGCACTCTCCTACCTGCCTTCAATTTTCAGAGTCCGTGCCCCTGGCCTTTGCCTCTCAACAGTATCCCAATGAACAACTAGATTGCTAACATTCTATATTTATTACAAAAGTGTGGAACGCCTGACATCATCTTGATGTAATCAAAACTGTAATACCTAGAGCATTTCCTTTAGAAATTACATATATGAGAGGGTCTTATTGGCATCAAAATTATGGTTAGTGCTCTAAAAGACTAAAATAAGGACATTTTGTCTGAGTTTTCAAATAGCGACAAAGCACTTTTAAATTATTTGTTATCTTTATGTTTTTTTATCCAGTTGACCACTTGATTAAATGTTGCACTTAGGGGAGAGGATGTGGTGTTACTTCCAGAACTGCAGACTTTGCAACTGGGGAACCAGGTTGAAGTTTCTGCTTCAGCTCGACATTCTGTGATTCTGGTCAAATCACTTAGTCTCCCCATGTCTACAACCAAAATGAATATGTGCTTGTGTGATGTAACCAATGCTCATGTAAAGCACTCCAATACCTGACAAGTCTGCACTATATAACACTGCAAAAACACTAAATAATAAGTGTTTTGCACACTTCTGTCATTGGGCTATATTTGGGCTACATCTGGGTGATTTTGGGCTACATTTGGGCTCTTTTGTCTCCGGTGGCCATCTTGGGAGATTTATTTGTTATGAAGTTTCCTAATTTCCTCATGTACTGCAGTCTCCTCAGTAGGAAATGCTTTCAGTTTTTTACGTTGATTCCATCATGAAGGTATTCAGATATGTCACACATTTGCCATAAATTCTGAATGTTAGCACTCTAGTTGCTCATTAGATCACTGTAGTAAAACTACTGTTCACCATGGAAGTCTGCTCCTGGTATTAAAAGTGCATGTTTCAGTCTGCATGTCAGAATTTTTTAATGAAATGGAAGAGGATTTGAGAAGTCACTCAAAATGTGCCCTCATTTTCTTTCTTCAGCATTAATGATAATTTCTATGGCAAAATGAACCCCCTCATTGTGTTCCTTTTTAAATTAAATGTTTTAAGTGTTACCAGTTTATTCCAATCTAGATGGCTTCAGGTGTGCCATACTTTTGTCATAATGAAGACAGTAAGCGCTCTAGTTGTTTTTAAGAACATTCTGGGACATTCTGTCATTGGGCTATACTTGGGCTACATCTGGGTGATATTTGGGCTACATTTGGGCTCTTTTGTCTCTGGTGGCCATCTTGGGAGACTTATTTGTTATGAAGTTTCCTAATTTCCTCATTTACTGCAGTCTCCTCAGTAGGAAATACTTTCAGTTTTTTACTTTGATTCCATCAAGAAAGCATTCAGATGTGTCACACATTTGCCATAAATTCAGAATGTTAGCACTCTTTTTGCTCATTAGATCACTGTAGTAAAGCTACTGCTCACCAGGGAAAACTGCTGCTGGTATTGAAAGTGCATGTTTCAGTCTGCATGTCAGAATTTTTTAATGAAATAGAAGAGGATTTGAGAAGTCACTCAAAATGTGCCCTAATTTTTCTTTCTGCAGCACTAATCATACTTTTTATGGAAAAATGAACCCCCTCATTTTGTTCCTTTTGAAATTAAATGTTTTAAGAGTTACCACTTTATTCCAAGCAAGATGGCTTCAGGTGTGCCATACGTTTATCATAGGTTGGACTGTTAGCGCTCTAGTAGTTCTTTGGAACACTCTGGGAAGCTGCAGTAGAACACAAAGGAATCAACTAACAGTCTCTGCCCTTGTTGGATGTACATGTTTTACTAAGAATGTCAGACTTCATTCTCACATGACTGAGAAAGATAATGTGAATTTACAGAAAATAAGCTCTCAGTTTAGCTTATAGATCACCTTCCAAACCTCTGTGGTAAAAGCATGAGAAAATATTTTTCTCTCAATCATGATATCCCAGCAGAAGGCTTTTTCACATGGTGAAATCACCTTAGAACATACCACAATTCCTAAAATGAGTATGGTACCATCAACAAATGATTTATAATGTAACTAAAGTCTTAAAACCTTCTATTAACTGCAATGCTTTTTAATGAGGTGCTATCATGTATATTGGTCCCAAGATGGCTGCCAACACTTCTTGGATGAAGTGCTGACAGCCAATCAGATCTCAGGATGAGATGTGTGGTTAGGCTCCGCCCACATATATATATGCTTTTAAATGCTATTTTCTCAGGAAATACTGAACAGATTTACACCAAACCTACAAAAGGCACTTCCTTGACCTGAGGACTACCTCTCTGCCAAATTTCAAGTAAATCTGTTCAGCCGTTCGGGCTGTAGCCCTGTCTAAAGGTCCTATGGAAAAATGCATGGGAAAAACGCGTTTTGGGACCCCCCTTTTATCTCAGCCCCCGCTTGACGAATCCCCCCGAGACTTTCAGGGTAGGAGCGGAGCGTAGCGCCCCACCTATTTTGAAAAATTTGCGAGGATTCGTCGACCGGCGCCAAAGTTATTCAAAATAGAATGTTGCGGATTTCCTATGGAAAAGGGGTCCTAACTATAACTACCTACTGGCGACCGCCAGTAGGTAATATAGATATAGATATAGATATAGATATATAAAATAAAAAAACATAGGATTGAGGTACATAAGACTTCCAAAATTTCATTTAAAAAACCTTTGAAATTCACTGGAAAAACCATAGCTTTCAGGCACATTATAGTTAGAAATTAGCATTTAAAAAAACAGAAATTCACTGAAAAAAACATTGGTTTCAGTCACGTTAAAACATAGGTTTCAGTAACGTTATAGTTAGTTGGATATTTCACTAGTACAAACCCGTAGAAATTCCGGCGTTATAGTTAGTTCAGCTAACTATAACTCGCGCCCCTGCAATGCACTGCTGATGACGTCATATATTACATCATTCATGACATGGTCAGTGACTTCACTGATGACATGTGTACCGCGGCACTGTAATCAGGGATGTGGTCTTTTTAAACCATACTTCTTACATTTTGTAAGGATATAAGCAATGGACATTGAAACGGGTCCCTTCCGGGCCCTGTTGTCATGTCCTTAACTTTTCAGGCAAAAACACTCATTGATTTCTGAATAGTGAGTGTACAAGCATCAAGGTAACCATGTTGTTTCTGCTTACATTTCACATGCTTTACTTAATCTTGCATTCCCTATGAGTGTTTGCTTTTTCCAGGATGTTATTACTTTTTTTTCCAGGCAGCATATTACTCTTGTCTAGTGCATAATTTGAATTGAGTCGCATCCAGTTGTTTATAGCGGGACGCTATTGGGTTGTAGCTGAAGACAATGTGAGTTTCTCTCAGTGGGGCAGTATGGTGTCCAGTAAGGAGGAGGATGTGGCACTATGGCCAGAGCTGTCAAATTTGGAACTGGGTAACCAATTTCAGCCTGCATAACCAGTCAGACCTTAGATGGCCCGCTAAACCATAGAAGCCCTGGTGTCTTAGCACCAACATGTGGCAGTGGCAAATATGAGTTAACCTTGAAGACCTGTCCACCACAATCCATACTGAAGTTCACCTCCAGTCTTGAAGGCAGGCCTACAAAGCAGCACGCCCTACAGCGACAGTGACCCTGTCACTGAGGTCACAGGACCCTTAAGGCCACTCGCCCTCACCCATTGGTAACACCATTGGCCTTGTTTCAGGAGTACTAGTGCACCTCACCAGGGATCGACAATGCAGGATTTGCACTCACACCAAACTAAGTTTGCATACTTCACGGTCTCTCTGCTTCATGCACAAGCACTTTTAACATGGGCTGCCTGCTTTGGGGCCACAGGAAATATGCAGCATAGGAGGACAAAATTATGTTGCAGTGTTGACTTAATTATGCAGCACAAAAAAGGCCGCAGCGCAATGCTGTACATTTTCTGATACTTTATTATTTTTATATTTTTACACATACTAACAGTCTCTGCAAAGATTATGCCTCATTAGTAACAGTGTAGTATGCAACAGTGAGAAAGGTGACCAGTCAAACTTTGCAAAGGACCCACCAGCAACACAACTCAAATTTTTAGTCACTTTTGATTAAAATTGTCTGATTATGCAGCAGATGATCTATTGTGTGGCATATATGGCAGAGCCATAATTATGTGAAAAACCTTAGCAAACTAGGACATTTTGCCATTCATGTTTGGACAGCTCTTGTGGAAAAAGGGAGGAGAAGCGTTGATGACAGAAACTGCATGGCTCGGAGACAAATGGCTCATGATTCTACTTTTAAGCGTATTTGGGACATTCTGTGATTGGAAACATATCACACTTTATGACAGATTTTAATGGCAATAACTCATATTAAACCTTTAAAAACATGTATATCCATTGATTGAATTAAATAACATATTAAGCTGTAACTGGTCAGTGAAATGCCTAACAAATACTAACATTTGGGATGTTTTGCTCTTTCTGGCCACACCTCTGCCTCCTCCCACTTAACGAATCCTCAGGTTATTCCGGCCCTCTGATTCTCTGCCCACAGTTCCTCTACATTTCTTTTTCCCCACTTTGACCACTGATCTCACCCTATGTTTACATGCACAGATTCGTTGATGCGTTAAACATGTTGGGAATTGGTAATAAAACATAGGTAAGGGCCTAGTAACTTTGAATAATGCATGTAAATCGCCATGCCAGAAGTCCCAACGTGAAGTGCACAGTGTAGGGGCAATAATATGGGCAAGAAACAGTAGTATTGGCTCTGGTATACCCATTTCCCCCTGTACCCTGCATCCAAGGATCCAGGCCTTAATGTAAGATTTCCTGGTCTTTGGGTGGATGAAAGCTGGAAGGTTAACCACTACCTGACGTACCTCACAGCACTGTGACCAAAATTAAAAAATGCAGATTTTTGTATATTTTTATGTTTGTGAATTAAAGAAAATATTTTATTACATGTGTATTTGCTTGATGTATGCTTGTTTGTCTACTGTTACGTGTTTTGGAAGTTCAAATCATAGAAACTGTTTAGAATAGGGTTCCCGTAGATGTCCACAGAAGTCAAAATGTTCAGGACCACTGACCCAGAGCTTGTAAGCATGGGTCAGTGTATGTTGTATTAGGGAGATAGGTAGAGGCCTGCCTTTCTTTGTCAGCAGAGAACCCACTTTTTATAGGGCTGTCCTTCAGAGAATCACATAAGGAAACAATGTTCCGCAAAGTGAACTTTCCTAGCAGCCAGGATATGTCTTCCAGGAAAACTGCCCAAGAACATGGCCTGCAAAGTCATAAAGTACAGCAAGATCCCCCAGCTGACTGTAGCGTGCTCAGAGGAGCTTTAATTTGTAACCAGAGACATTTTCTCCCAGAGGGAGTGGAAATCAGAGCAGAGCGAGGACTCTCGCCTTGATCCACACACGTACATTGTTGTACCTGAAGAAAACGCCTGAGATCAGGCTTAACACTCAACAGCAGTAACCTAATCTCTCATCAGAGCTGGGTCCTGCTGTCTAATGTAAGCAGTTATTTCAAGGAAGGTGAGCCGTGAGGGAAAAGCAGAAAGTCTGATAACATGATATTGTTTTCAATGCTTGTTGCAAAGTCATCTTGTGCCCTGGGCACCCCCCAACATTTTGCTGACTTGCACTGGTGGTAACTGACTCTGACTGATCTTGGCTCTGCCTAACCAGGCCCTCGGCCAGTGCTATGCTGAAAGACACTTAGAATACAGTGAAAACACCTACATACACTACTGTACACTATGGTTTACGGTACCCCTGTGATTGGCATGACCTCCCCTATAAAGCCCTAGTACATAATAGGGAAGGGGGATTGAAACTACCTTTAAGCACCTGGTATGGAATAGGGCAGGGCAATTTAGAGGACTGCAGCCTTTTCTGCAGATGCATGTGTGCACTACTGGAGCCTGAGGTCAGGTTAAAAGCAGCTCTGTGTTGCAGGACTGCTTTTAAAATGCAAATTGTGCCCAAACTCGACTTTGATGTTTGGGGCACTTAAATGTTTTGGCATGGTAGGTATCCCCAGGGTCTCCCCTAGGTGTCCCAGGGGTGGGGTTCAGGTACGTATAAGGAGAATCCTTATAAAAAGGTTTTTATATGTCCTGGGGTTAGTGAAATTGCACATTTCACTAACGTTGTAGTAAAATGCTTCCCGAAATCGACTTTTGTGCAATGAGCACTGTGAAATGAGGATCTGCAATATTTTTATAAATTCAGAACCCCTAACGTCTTTCTTAGCTGTTCCAGGGGTGGGGATTCCTGTAGGTATAAGCAGGGCCCTCATACAACCTGATTTATAGGCCCTGGTACTGGAGAAATTCCCCTGTTCATTTTTCAATTCAGATCCCCATCCCCTGGGTTAACACTGGAAAGGTTATTAGTTATTAACTGGAGAAAGAAAAGCCATAAATCTAGGATAACAAGACTCAGTAGAATGATAATGACAAATCCAACAATATGGTATTTTTGAATTTATTCTTAAATGTACAGATAAGTAGTTATAAGACTTTCTTGTCTGTAAGACAAAATGCAGGCCTCCATTGCTTTGCCTTGATTGGTCAGAGATAAGTGGATTGGCCTGGCTGCTTTAAAGGTAGTGATACAAGCATTTCAGGGAAGAGATGTTGCTAGGCAAAGGAATGCCAGAGCCAGGCGGAGAGGTAGTAAATAATGATCTTCATGGGAAGGAGGAGACAAGCTATAGAAACCAGATTTGATTTAGACCTCTCCCCTCTGCCTCACAGCCAGGTTGCAGATGAAGCCATCCTATGGGCTGATTTAGTTAGTTCTGCTCCCTCTGCTGAAAGTTCTGACATATTGAATTGTGGAAGAAGAGTGATTTCTGGGTTAGCATTGTGCCACACTTTGGAGGAAGTGGTCATGTTCTGGGGGTTGCTCTGCACCTAATTGGACAGGAGTGCCTTCCTGCTTGACCCCAGAGAACACTGAATAAGTATCTGAGAGGGGCAGTGCCTCTCAGATCTGCTTTTTGAAATCTAAGAGAAACCGAAGGGCCAACGCTGAAGAGTTTGATGTGCATTCTGAAGATTGAATTTTTGCACCATCTGAAACTAAAGCCTTGGGATTCAAACCTGCTTCAAAAGGACTGAAGAGTGGACTCCCTGCAAGCTACAGGTTAACAGAACTCACCTAGACCATCACCACAAAGAATCCTCAGCCTCGAGTACTACCAGTGAATTTGTAAGGGTTTTGTCCAAGTGGTTTGTGGGAACTGAAGTCCCAAACTTTCAAGGACCCTCTTGGAGATTCCAGACCTTTGGATTGTGTTTTGGACACTTTGCACCACTCAAGAGTTCCTAAAAGGATCAAACCTGCTGGAGGAGGCTGCACAAGTCTGGTGAGAAATCCTTTAAACAATTGATGAATGTGAATGTGTCCCTGTCAGAGGTAACCAAATGTCCAAAAATGGCACTGTTGGTTTCTAAGCACTAGAAAGTGACTAATATTTAAAAAATCAAATCTCTGGTTCCCTACAATGGATTTTTTTTTGTTTTGGTGTCAGTTTAAAGATAAAAATATTTTCTATTTTTATAACTTGGTGTTGCATTTTTATTGTGTGTTGTGTCTAAATCATTTACTGAATTGGTTACATACCTGTCTTTGAAGTTAAGCCTGCCTGCTTGCAGCCACGTTACCAAGGGTTGAGCATGGGAATCGGTTTCTAAGACCTATTCTGAGCCCTATATTGTGTCATTGGTATTATTGCCAGTGGTAAATGCATATCTGCCACTACCAATAATCCGCTTTCCAACAGTGCTTAATTTGTAAAAAAAAACACGTAAGTGCAAGGGCTCTCGTCAGGAGGACACTGTAGCTTGTACCACACATTGCACCTCCCATGCTGCCAATGATAGTAACAACACAACTACTCACCATCACACTCCTACAAAGGTGACAATTCAGACTATTTCAGGCCCCCAGAGCTATAAGAATGGCTTCGGCGGCAGGTAATAGTCATTTTTAATGTTTATTGGATGTTGTTGTAGTCATCTCCAAATTAGCCAGACAGCACCACCTTGTGGCAGCTCTCACAAGCTCTGGTGTTGAGAATTAAGTGCTGGAGCCGAGCACTGGAAACCACCGGCTCAAATTAAGCCTGTGAAATGATTTCAGAGTGGATGGAAGGCGCAAACAGTCGCATTCTCAAAGCTCTTTGCTTACACATAGTTAACATATGTGTGTAATTAGTCTTTTTTTTTTACTAATGTAAATCCATGTTTTCCATCCACAAAAGATTGTTTATGATCTCAAAAAGATTGAATCACACAAAGATTCTCCTGTGACCAAATCTACTCCCAGGTGGTGATGGGGAGTGTTGTTCCAGGGCAGGAATGCCATGAAAGTTTGTATATAACAGCAAGTGTACTTGCTTGTGAATGTTCTCAATAGTTTATGCCGACTCATTCCCACCCTGAACATGTGTGGAGATTTTCTTCTGTCAAAGGCAGGTGTAAATCCCTATCCAGGGAGGGAGTGGGAATGGAAATTGGTGTGGTAGCAAGCTTAGGGCTTTCTCTATGGGGATAAATATTTTCCTACGGAGGGAAACCAGGAAGAGGAAAAAAACATGAAGTTCCTTACATAGGAAGGCATTTCTGAATTGGAAATTGTACACTATCTACCACTATGAATGTGGAAAAACCAGATCATGGTCCTATGTCACAAGTTCCCACGCATACTTAAAAAAAACAGGCTTGGTGAAATCCCAAAATCTGGAAATCTGCAATCATGCAAGGTCAAATGCCTGTGAGGGCGGATATAGGGGCATATTATCAAGCCAGGCGATAAAATTATCGCCGCTTTAGCGGCAGAAAACTGCCGCTAAAACGGCGATAATGGGCTTGATAATATGCTCTATGGAATTCCAATTGAAGCTCAGGTTAGATGTCCTTCATATGTAACATGGGCTTCAACTGGAATTCCACAGAGCATATTATCAAGCCCATTATCGCCGTTTAAGCGGCAGTTTTCTGCCGCTAAAGCGCGATCATTTTATCGCCTGACTTGATAATATGCCCCATAGATTTTTTTTAATCTGATGCAAGCAAATGTATCACAGGGATCAAATTTTCACTCCTAGGAAAGGATGAATGGTGCTTGTTTCAGTAGTTAGGTTTCTTTACAGTGCCATGGATTGGGGCGCAACACAATCTTATAGAAATGGGTGAGAAGCAGTAAAGCTGCATACCCACAATCATCAGCACAATTTTACTATTTTTGTACTAATTGTCTTTTATAACTAACCATGGGCACTGGAACTATGCGAATCTCCAGCTGATGTATTTTCAATGTATTTATTATTATTCCGCCGTCTGCTGCATAATATACATATTCCAATAAAAAACTTTTATTTCCACCTGAAATGGATCAAACGTATAACAGTAGTGGAGCCTACGGTGCAGTGCAATCGTTACCTGGTCCCTCCTCAGTTGTTGATGGGTGTAGGGTACTGCCCTGACACTGAGGTAATACAAGTCTACAGGCAGTATTAATACCCCCAATTGATGTAGTGGGCAAGGACAGTTGTGTGCAGCATGAAAAGATTCTCACATATTTAAATTTTAAAACACCCCAACCCACCCCCCCCCCCCCCTCCGTTATATTGCATATATATATATATATACAATTTCTGACACAGGTAGAGTATGTGATTTGGGCAGTATCCTCTAACTTTTTTTTTTTTAAGTTTGAGTTTATTGAAGAAATAAAGAAGGGAAGGAGAAGGGAGGGAAAGGGGTAAAGTCATCATGATAAGCATATACAAAGAATAAGCAGTTCAATGGAAACTCTCAATAAAAGCAAATATAACAAGCATGAAGTTTACATAAACAGAACCTTCGTATAGAAATAAAAAAGAAAAATACCATATAATATAGTAGTACGCAATATCATAGCAAAAAGGCATTAAAGAAACAAGAAAATCATGGTGGCTTACGCACCTCAACTGTGCCAGGGTCTGGAGAGTCGTGCGCTGAAGCAAAGGAGGAGAGATAGGATACCAAAGGGAGCCAAATCAGGTCGCGTTTAATTGCTAGGGAAACGGGAGATACGTAATTAGTATCTAGGCGATGATGGAAGCAAACTGCATTCCACCAAGAGTGGTAAGAGACATTTGCAGCCTGCTTCCAATTAGAAGTAATGGTATGGAAAGCCACAGCAATTAGAAGGTCAAGTAATAGATAATGGGAAGGAGATTGTGGGAGACTCGGTGATAGGGAACCTAGAAAAACTTGTGAAGGGGAAAAGGGAATTTGAAGTTGGAATATCTTTTGTATTTGCGTACATACTAGGTGCCAGAACTTGGAGATAGGAGGGCATTCAAACAACATGTGTTTGAGATCTGCAACAGGACAGGAACAGGACCAACAAATAGGGGATGTGTCAGGTGAAAAACGGGATCAAGCGTGTGGAGTACATAAAGTTCTGTTATAAATGAAATATAAGGTTTGGGTAGTATTAGCAGCTCTAGAGGCTTTATGAAGCTTAGCCCATATTTTGTCCCAAAAAGGTATTGGCCAATCCTGAGAAAGTTCCAATTCCCATGCATTCTCGATTTTAGATTTTAGTCTGTCAGTGGAGTAACGGAAAGAATTATAAATAGCTGAGGCTGAGGGAGACGTCTCCAATAATAAAAAAGAGGACGTAGCTTTGCGGTCCAAAGGAATATCGGTAAATGGCGCCAAGGAGCGAAGATATGAGATCAGGACTGGGAGAAGGGCATGGTATTGCGATCGAGCAGAAGAGGGCAGTGAGAAAGAGGATTGAAGTTCCTGGAAAGAGAGAGGAGTATCCTGGGAAATTAATTGAGAAATCCAACACAATCCTCGAGAATGCCATGTCTTCCAAAATATGGTGCGATTACGAATTTTGAAAAGAGAGTTGTGCCATATCGGTTGTTCGTGAATGGAAAGGAGGGAGGGATAAGATGATGTTATGTAAGGGAGAAGGATAGTACGGGAATGAGAAATAACAGGCGTACGAAAGCGAACTAAAGAAGACAAGAAGGATAAGACCTCGCGAAAGGTAAAGGGGACAGAAAGGAAGATTCCATACTTAACCAGACGGGCGGATAGTGCGGGAGATCAGAAGAGAACCAACGGGTCGATTGTTTCAAAGAGAAAGCTCGATGATATTCTCTGAAATCCGGAAAGCGCACACCAGACTGGGCCTTATCCCTGCGCAATGAAGCCAAAGCTATCCGAGACCGCTTGCCATTCCATAAAAATTTCAGCAACAAAGAATCAATCCGTTTAAAGAAGGAAACTGGAATGTGTACTGGAAGCATGGAAATGGTATAAAGAAGAAGAGGGGATAACATCATTTTTATAGAATTGAGCCGACCCCACCAGGACAGAAAGAGCGGGTTCCAACGTTGAATAGCCGTGTCCATTTTCTTGAAGACATAATCAAAATTAAATTTGAGCGTATTAGACAAGAGAGGAGCGAACCAATCACCCAGATACTTGATCTTAGATGGTTGCCATGAGAAACCCGTTTGGGAAAAAAGGTGCTTTTGACAAATAGGGTTTAAAGGTAGAATCTCGCACTTATCAGCATTTAGGCGATAACCAGAGACCGCAGAAAAGGAAGACACCTGCTGGAGAAAAGAGGGAATAGAGGAAACAGGATCAGAGCAGTAAAAAAGAATATCGTCAGCATAAACCGAGAGTTTAACCTGACGCGAACCAAATTTAAAACCAGAAATACTGTTGCCCAGACGAATTTTGGTAAGAAAGGGTTCCAAGGCTAAAACAAAAAGTAGGGGGATAGAGGACAGCCTTGTCGCACTCCTCTGTGTAACGAAAAATAATCCGAGGTCATCCCGTTGACAAAAATGGAAGCCTGGGGCTTAGAATAGAGTAAAGAAATAATAGAGATGAATTTGGAAGAAAAGCCGATCCAGCGTAAGGCTTGAAACATAAAATCCCACCCAATCCTGTCAAAGGCTTTCTCCGCGTCTAAAGAAATAGCCGCGATGGGAAGCGACATAGAGGAAGCCTTGCTAAGTATATTAAGAAAAACACGGGAATTGTCAGATGAGAGACGGCCCTTGACAAAGCCTGATTGTTCAGGGCTAATGAGATCGGGTAAAAGGGGATCCATGCGCAATGCCAGAATTTTAGCCAAAATTTTATAATCTGTATTGACCAGGGAAATTGGCCTGTAGTTTTTGCATAACGAGTGATCCTTTTCTTCTTTGGGAATTAAACAGATTAGAGCCTGTTGGAAGGAGCCACTTGAAGAACCCGCTGCAAGGAAGGATTGGAACAGTAGTAACAGTTTAGGGAGAAGTAGAGAGGCGAAGTGGCTGTAAAATTCAATAGTGAAACCATCAGGACCTGGAGATTTACCGTGCCGCAATTTAGAAACAGCATGGGAGATTTCAGAAAGCGAAATGTCCCGTTCTAGGGCAATAAAATCAACGTGAGAAGCCGGGGGGGAGGGAAGCGAATGAAAATATGAAAGAAGATCCGTAGTCTCTGGGATGTGTTTGGGGGTATAAAGATTGTCATAGAATTTAACAAACTCAGAAAGAATGTCTTTATCTTTAAAGCAGGAGGTCCCAGTGGAAGTCTTAATGGACTCAATCTTTGTACGCTCCTTTCTTATCTTTAAGTAATTGGCCAAAAGTTTCCCCATTATGTTCTTACCTCCATAATACCTGGAATTACATTTTAGCAAAAGGTTAGAGGCTGCATCAGTTGTAAATTTATTGAAGGAAACTTTCGCATCAATAAGCTTTTTAAGAGAAAACTCAGATTTAGAAGCATGATAATCAAGCTCTAGAGTCTTAATAGTAGCTAAAATGCGTTCGGACTTGGCTTCTCGAAGTTTCTTCCGTCGGGCTACAAAATTAATAATAAAACCCCTAGAGGCTGCTTTAAAAGAATCCCAAACAGTAACAAAAGAGGAATCAGGGATATGATTAAGAAGGAAAAATTCAGTGGCAAAGGCAGTAAATTCAGAACAAAAAGTAGGTTCCAAAAGCAGAGCATTGTTGAAACGCCATCTGCCAGAGTGAGGGGAAAAAGGAAGTAGGTCAAGGTCTACATGAATCGGAGCATGGTCCGAGATTAGGATGGAACCAATGTCAGAGCGTATAGCGTGCTGGGATAAGGATTTACTAAGGAAGATATGATCAATGCGGGATTGGGATTGATGTGGGGGGGAGAAAAAACTGTATTCTCTAAGATCAGGATTACACAATCTCCAGATATCTACCAAGGCATTATTTTGAAAGGCGTTAACAAATTGAGAGTGCATCTTAGAGGGGACAAATTTAACATTGGAGTGACGGTCAAGGAAGGGATCAACAACTTGGTTACAATCTCCCCCGAGAAGTATGTAATCTCCAGAAAGGGAGGACAGCTTAGTTGAAATAGAGGGCCAAAATAATCTGTCAATCCCAGTTGGGGCATACACATTAAAAAGAGTAATGGGAATATTATCTATAAGCAGTGTAACAATAACCCATCGACCATCAACATCACATTCGTGAGAAATTGAGGAAACATTTAACTTTTTATGTAATAAAATCACAACACCATTTTTCTTGGAAACTGTGGGGGAGCAGAAAACATGACCCACCCAACAACGCTTGAGTTTCAGAGCCTCTGTTTCAGAGAGATGAGTCTCCTGAAGGAGGGCAACATCAGACTTGAGTCTCGCTAAATGTGATAAAACCCTTTGCCTTTTAATGGGATTGGTTAAACCCTTAACATTCCACGATGTAACACGGAATGGAACAGCAAAGAAAAACAGCTAACAACAACATGCTTATTATGACAGAAAAAATAAGTTGAGAAAACTGAGGGAATTGTAACAAATTGATGAAGGAGAGAGGGCAGAAGGAGAGAGAGCAAAGAGGAAGAAAAGGAAAGGAAAAGAAGGAAGGAACCACTATGAATATAATACTGAATCCAAGGGAAGGAAGGAACAAGAAAGGGAAATGGGAGGTGAAAGAAAGTAAAAAAAAAAGTGAAAAAAGAGAGGAAAGAGCAAATGGTAAGGGATCAAGTGTAGAAAAAAGGACAGAAACAAAAACCAACAAAAAGACAGTACACGTTCGAAACGAACGACTGAAAAACATACTTACGGAACGAAAAACTCAAGAACGAGAATGGGGTGATGGCGCCGGGAGACAGCGGCGACAACATCCAGAGCAGACATCAAACCTCAAATACCATGGATCCAAAAACGCAGCATATAGAAAGTAGCATGGCACATCAGGGTAGTAGGGAGGAAGGAGATGTCTGTAGAAACAAGAGAGATATACAATTGAAGGGAAAGATGTGTCACAGGGAAACAGGAAAAAACAAACTACAATTGAACTACAGAGGGGACACATGAGAGTGAAAACGGCTGTCGGAAGAAGAGACAGTAGGAGATTCACAGCATCAGCGATAATGGAGAGACAACAGAATCATAACACAACGACATCCAAGAAGAAATAGCAGGTCTTGTCAGCCAGGTCTGGATACATCCATAACATCTGGGCCTTGCCGTTGGAGAAACGCCTCCAAGGCTGCAGGGTCTTCATATGTGGTTGTTCTGTCTCTATATGTGACCTTGAAGAGACAAGGATGTAGTAGTCCATATCTAGCATTCAGGGCCCGTACTTGAGGCCGCATGTCCAAGAACTTCTTCCTTCGATCCGCAGTGGCCTTGGAGACATCTTGTGAAAGAAAGAGGCGATGACCTTCCCACATAATTTGCTTCTTGAGCTTGGCAGCTGAAAGGACCTGTAGGAGGTCAGTGAATTGTAGGAACAACATAATGACACCTCTAGGCTTACTGGCGACCTTCGGGCCAAGGCGATGGGCTCTTTGGATGTTAACGGAAGATAAGGCTGGAGCATCTAAGATCTTGGCAAGGAAGGATTGGAAGAAGACGGTGGGGTTTGACCCCTCTGTAAGTTCCGGGAGACCATATAGGCGAAGATTGTTCCTACGATTCCTATTTTTCAAATCCTCCGTCTGACGTTTAAGTAGAAGTATCTCCGCCTCCATTGACGGAAAATGGGAACAAGAGGATTGCAAAGAGTCTGTGGAAGTTTCCAAAGTTTGAACACGTGACTCCAGAGACGACCATTTTTCCTGCATAGCCTGCATGTTCTTTGTGGTAGCTTCCATAAAGGGTTTGAACGCACGAAGTTCTTGCAAAATGAGATCTATGGAAGCGGATTAGGAGTTACTCCCTGGGGAAGGCGGATCCTTCTTCAGGCGCTTAGAGGAAGCTAGAGAGGACGGAAGCTTTCCTTTGTTGCGCGCTTTTGGGATGGCTCCTCGTATTAAATCTGATTTTGGTGCCGTGGCGTCTACCATGGCCTGAGGAGAAGAATCCGAATCCGAGTCCACAGGTAATTGAGAAGAAGCAGCCAGCCCTAAATTCCGGAGTTTTCCCATGAGGAGTCAAGAGACAGTTGAACGAAAGCAATAGGTCAATGATGAAAATACAGGAGACCTGAGATCAAGGAAAACAGGCAAACGCAAAAGACAGGCTGAAGTCACCTCAAGGCGAAGCAATGCTGAGTCGAAGCAAACGCAAGCATAGTCATGTAGAAGTAGAATGAAATAACAAAGGTGTGAGAGGAAACACAGTTGTGGCCTTGTAAGTGAATTCCCTTCACAAGGTGCCTGAGTGTAAAAACTCTCTTCAAAATGGTGTTTACACCTTGCAAAATCGATGCTTTACTGTCCCGGGGAGCGGCAAACGAAGATTCTTGAAGATGCGCGATATTTCAACGGAGCATTCCTCTGATTAGCTACATATCAAAACAGCCTGTAAGCGCAAATTCGTCGCGCCGGCTCCGGGAACTTCACTCCGACGCCGCCACACTCATCGGGCGCTAGCCACGCCCCCCCAGCATCACTATAATAATGTATTAAGAGTTACAGGTACACATGTCATCCTCTGCGAGGTCCAGCCATATTTCACAACAACATTTCCTCACGTATTGTTGAGAATCAGGAAGTGTTCACCATACAACAAGGAAAATGAAGCTCAGTGCAAAGTCATATTTAAAACATCTGGAAAAGTCTAGTCGTATTTGTAATAAAAGCTCCTCAGACTCTTTCATTAATCAGGAGGCACACATCATAGATCAAGAGAGAACAGAGACTGTTACAGGCTTGCATTTCCGACTATGGATAGACAATTGTAGCATGAAATGGAGTGAAAAAAGTAATGATTCTTATGTGCGTCTTGTGTTATCTCGATGCCCAAAATTGACGTCTCAGCATATTATAAATGAAGAAATTTGAGAAACAAAACAACTGCTTCAAATGCGCTGAGAAAGGCTGAAGAGAGTTCACGGCATGACAGGCAAGAACCAAGCACAGTTATTCACAAGAAGAGCAGCTGATTAATAAATGGTGTTCACATTGCATTAACTCGAGTAGAAACCAAGCGTCTGCATGAAATTGCTCTGTTTAGAGAGTGTAGGCGACCATTAAACCTTGAAAGTCAAACAGTTCCTTATGGAAAGAAAAATGGTGACAGGAGACAAATGGTAACAAGAAAATTGCCGCCTCCGAGTATAGGCATTCAGAGAATGAGCAGCTGCTTAATAAATAGCGTTTATTACAGTCATTCACGCATAAACCAAGTGACTGCCGGTTATGATTATGGAATTTACCAGTAAAACTTTGTTGCGCGCCAGAGTACGTCAGGCGCGATGCAAAATGGCGGGCGCTTCGTCACAGAAGCGCATTACAGCGCGGTTGAAGGAAAAAAGCCGTTACGGGGCACCACGAGTGATGGAAATTAGCTCCCGTGATGCTGCGATGTCTCCAGTTTCAGAACCGCTACTCTGGGGAATTCATATGCAGGTAATAGCTAGGTCATGTTCGTCCTCCTTTCCGCCGTCCCGGGAGAGTCACGGTCGAGCCGCCATCTTCTCGGGCGCTAGCCACGCCCCCCCCTCTGGGGAATTCGTATGCAGGTAATAGCTAGGTCATGTTCGTCCTCCTCTCCGCCGTCCCGGGAGAGTCACGGCTGCTATCTTCTAACTTTTGATCAAACGCTGGTGTTGGAACTGTGTTGAAATGATGAAAGCTGTTGTGAAAAAGAAATGTTTTTCGGGTAAGGGTTTAAAAATAAAATTCATACTACACAATCGTGGAGTTGAAAATAAAACCATGCCATTGGTTGAACACATGTTCGAACTTTAGTATGAATGGCACACTCACCTGATGGAAGTTGCTTGAAAAAAGTCTATCCGTGGGGTGAAATTAGCTTCCAGTTTATGTCATTTATTTTTATATCTGTGGTGAATTGCAAAGGGCCTCCTAGTAAGACAGTCACTGTAAGAAATTGTGCTTTTGATTGAGTGCTGTGAAAACCCTACTCAAGCAAAAACCACAATCCTTGCCAGGGTGCACCACAAAAGGCAATTAATTAACCGGTGCTTAACCCTCTGGTAGCTTAGCACACAGCAGTCAGGTTTAGAGGCACTGTGTAAAGTATTTAAGTAGCACTCAATCAGTAATAAAGTGAAAACAGAGCACAGAAAAATCCCACACCAATTCAGACAAATAGAGAAAATGTTAATAAATAAAATGACACACAAACCAATTAAATCCAGTCAGTAGAACCAACATTATGAATTTTTAAAGGTTTTTGGTGAAAAATAGCACCTAAAAGACCTAAGCACCAACCGCGTGCATATGGTCACTCAGGATCAGAGTATAGTCAAAAATTAAAAGGCTGACTGTGATGCAGTGTGGTTGGGATACACGAGGTAAATTGGGCCCGGTCTCGGCTTACCTACGGACTTGAAAGAAATTTCCAGGAAAAGTCAAGGAGAAGGTAGAGTTCAGTTTGAGAAGGCAATAGGCTGTTTCCAAGGAGTTGTCTTCGTAGCCGGGTAGTGTTGCTTGAGGTCTTGGAAAAGCCATCAACGAAGGTGGGAAAAGTGTGGGAGAAGCAGTATTTCTGGGCCGAGGAGGTCGTCGTCGTCGATTGGGAGCCTGTCACCGTCGAGCCCAGTGAAGATTTTTACCTTTGGACTTAGACAGCATTTTGGAAGTTGAAAACCTCCAGCAGTACAGAGCTGCAAGCTGTAGTAGAATAGGACTCCACAAGCCTGGATACAGTCACTCGGAGGTCCTGCCGAACAGAATATACTGCTACGGAGAAGAATGTAGCACGAACTACAGCAAAGTGAGGCCATCTAACGATTCACCTTGTGCAGATCGGCTGGCAGGCAGGTCCCATTCTCTGTTGGTTCTTCTGCCACTTTTTGGTGAATATTTTTGTAAGGCCCAACATTTAGGGTTAGGCAGGGGCAGCACCTGTAAGGCAACACCACTTCCAATGGTCCTGGACATGGAGGGAGCACCACTTGAGGGGTGAAGACTCACTCCAGCAGAAACCAAGTGCAGGGCTCAAGGCCTATGGAGCTTGTAATGTCCCTGTAACCCACACAAGAGGCCACCCAACTAGCCATTGTAGTCAATCTGCTTGCAGCTCTAGTCTTCAAAGGATTGCCTTGCTACTTGAAGCCTGCCTTGCTGCTTGAAAGAGAGAGGACCATCTCCTTGAACCCAGGAGATGGTCCTCTCTCCTTCAAGCAGCAACGCAGGCCTCAAGTAGCAAGGCAATCCTCTGAATAACAGGGCCACAAGCAGCATGCCATTCCTCTGGATTACAGGGTAGTCCTTCTGAAGTCTTACACATGTCCAGGAGTGTACTGAAGAGTGGTTCAGGAGGTCCAATATTTATACCTGATGCCAGCCTTTTAAATTGAGGTGACATCTGACTATCCCCACATCTGGTTCTGGGAAGTCAGTAGTCTGGGGTGACAAAAGTCTTTTTCCTTTGTGTATGTGCTGGATGAAGACTTTTGAAATGTAAATGGGGCAGGGAACAGCTCCGTCTCACCCATCCTGGTAGGATGCCCATCCTGCCAACACATAATCCCCCTTTGTCTCACTGTCTGGGAGGAATACAGAAAGGCCAACAGCTAAGCTATTTACAGTCAAGTGACACAGGCAGCAGGCACCAAATGATTAAGACAAGAAAAGGACAACTTTCTTGTCGCCACCGCCCGCCATCACAACCACATTTACCGCCCCCCCCCCCATATTACCATGGCGGGGGGTACCGCGGCGGACGGAAAGTCCATCCGCCGCTTTTCCGCCAGTCAGCAATTGTCACGATTGCCGGCCGGGTGGAACTCGGGCATAATATGGTGGCAGTGCCTGGAAGGCACCGCCATCCATATTATGATGTCTGGCAGTTCAGGCCTTTCCTGCGGGGCTGCACATGGGGGGTACCTATAGTACCCCCCTACATTGCCATGCTCAAGGTGGCAGGCACCGCGCCTGTCACGTTGTGCATGGCAATGCACGACATGCCTCTATGACATTGCGGCGGGTGCTGCTTACAGCAGCACCCGCTACAATGTTAAAGATGCGGGATGCGACCGCCAGGGTGGCGGTCTCATCCTAATTGGCGGTGCAAACTGCCGCACCCCTGGCGGTTGGTCCTAGCAAAGCTAGGGCGGCGGGCGGACTGAAGTCAGCCCGCCATCCTAATGGGGCCCTTAAAGTTTTCCACTCCACCCACCAACCAAGAATTGCAGCACCTCCAGGAATGGTGCTCTTCTCCATCGGGGAAAACAATGCTGTTCAAAGAATTACTAGAAAACAGAAGTAGCACTTCACTGGCAAACTCTGTAAAGTGGGGCTAAGGTGTTTAGGTGTGAATAAACCCAATATGGCCACTTTATGACCCCTCTATCGTGTTTTATTTAGTTATTTTTCATACTTTGAACCTTTCTTTCTCTCCTTCATGAGAATGCACTTTGGAATAGAAAAATGTAAGAAAAAGACGACATTTCCTGCAAAACTGTTTCTTTCTCTTTTGGATACATTTCACAGGAGAACGAATGAAAGAAAGGATAGGAAAGAGAGGGTAAGAGCCGTTTCTTGAACTCACGCTTTTAATTCAGCAAGTGAAGAGGAGCGAAACAGAGACAGAAAGAGGGGGAATAAGAAGAAGAAAGAGAGGGGGAGGCAGCTGACAGCATCAGAGCAGGAGAAGTGAACACTGTCCTTGTCTTCTCTGGGCAAGAAGGAAGAGACAGAGTCCTTTTCCTTCTCTGCCCACCCCGCCTGTCCCCAAAAGACCAAGCCTTATCTATAGCCTTGGCTATTTCTGCCATCCTGGGACACATCTTTGAAATAGAAAGTAGGGGAACCGATTCTATTAAATTGAAGAAGTAGTGAAGAAAGTCAAAACTCCTTCTCAGGGTTAAACTAACAAAAAAAAGAAGTTGGCACAGAAACTGAAATATAAAAGAACATCTTTATTAAACTCAAAATGAGTGTGACTACGTCACCCAGAAGCCTCAGCAACTGAATGAGGCAGTCCAAAGAGAGCAGAACACTGGGGCCTTATATATGTGAGGGTTACATACTCAGCATAAAAGAAAGGGGCAGTCCTCGCTCATGCAAGCATGCAAAATGCCAATATGGACATACAAGATCTGCCAAATATTAGCCAATAGGAAAACATTCAAAACAAGGCATCATGTAACCAGACGTCCCCCTTGAGTCGTGTTTTTGCCCAACCCCATAAGTCAATCAATGACAGCACCTATAGGTCAATCAGTAATAGCAGGACATGTTTCTGTGCTTCAAAGGACAACTTGCAAAATAGGATTATGCGGAGAAAGAATACTGAAGGCCAACAAATAGTTGGGACAAGGATTAGTCAGTATAGGCAGGGATTTAGTCAGTCTGGCTAATTCCTGGAATTGGCTTCACAACAAGGAAGGGAAGGTTATTTGACACGTGGCAGTACAAAGGGCAAAAACACTCGGTTTACCAAGCTGCCTGAGTGAAGGCAACAAAATGGCGACAGACTACAGAATGGAGTTAAAACTGAATTACCTCAGACCCCCCTTTTGCCATTACTCAGGCAAATCCTAATTCATTGCTAGGTGAGCATTTTCCATTCTACACATTTCATTTAAGCAGGTATATGTAAGCTATCAACAGGGATACAAAGAGAACAAAGCATCGAGTCATAATTAACATTCAGATAGCAGAAGAAAGTAATGACCATTATTACAAACAGGATTATCATTTTTTCACAACCCTAGGCAAAAGCAAATCCTATAATTATTTAACGAACCTTTTCAGGGCTCCTATGCATTTCAGTGACTATTGTATACTCAGGTGAAACAGTGGCGATCCTTATCAATGCTCTCAGGTGAAATGGGGATACTCTTCAACAGAGGATAGACCTCATTCTGCTTTTACTAAACAGAATACTACTCTAAAACAATGCCAGCAAAACAATAAGAATCAGTCTCCTAACACCCATTCTATGCAATTGCACGGGAACCGCTTGTGCAACCGTAACTATGCCAAAGTCCGTTCTAAGCCTCTCTGGTAGGCTTCTATCGTCCATCCAATCTGCTTCTGTTGTTTTCTTCCGCATTGGGCCTCTTCATTCAGGCCTTCCATGAAAATAGTGCTTCTCAGTATCTGTTGGAGTGCCCTCCTGGCAAACACTCACAGCTTACTCGAAAGTCTCAATGTCTAAAGGCAGTGCACCAATATATTTCCTCTGCGGCAGGCACTACAGATATTGTGCTCTTCGTGGGTCATGGGTACAGATCATCTTGTGCAGACCCAAGTACTATTAATCGGAAAGAGCAACAGACTTTCACGCTCAGCAACACTTTCAGGCTCCAACACTCGCTATTCAGGGTCAGAGGATGTTTGGGCTGCTCTTTCATTTAATTTTCCTTTCATCATGTAGTGCCTTAGATCCTCCGGGGCACTGCCCTTCCGTTGGAGCAAAGAAAAGAGAGTGGGGGTTGGCCAAAACTCAGGCCAAGGGGCTCAAGGGACTGCACACTGTCAGAGGTTACCAGCACATGACAGGTAGAAAACTGAAGCCTCAAACCAGCTCTGCCATTAACAACAGGGATCCTTCTCTTTCGCTCTTTTACACTGAAACTCTGGTTTTGTGATGTCCAATGCCGTCTGATGGAGCAAGTACGATGCTTTGGAGATACCATTGATGGCGCGCTGGTGATCGCTGTCCAGCCTTGCTACTTTCTAGGTGCTGGGACTGTAGGGCCAAGACGTCCGTCTTTCATCTGTAGCTGTCACTGATGGGAATTAGGCTTAAATCAGTGTTCTGCAGGTTATTATGACTTAATTCCCACAGAATCTAGTGACGTAGGAAATGTGACACAGTTGTTAGTTTCCCTCAGTTTAGTATAAAGTTCATTGTATTTAACAATGGGACTGCAAGCAGGTGGCCTACAATCTGCAAGGGAGTGACCATACGCCATAGGACAACTCTGGTCTAGAATACACTGTCATTCTCAAAGGCAGTACTTCTAGTCTCTTCAATTTGGGTACCCTTCATTATCCTCTGCCATCTGAGGGTAGATAATTACATGGGAATTCTATCACATGGTGGCATTGCCTGTCTAATGTAAGCAGTTATTTCAAGGAAGGTGAGCTGTGAGGGAAAAACAGAAGGTCAGATAACAGGATGTTTTTTTCAATGCTTGTTGCAAAGTCATCTTGTGCCCTGGGCACCCCCAACATTTTGCTGACTTGCACTGGTGGTAACTGACTCTTACTGATCTTGGCTCTGCCTAACCAGGCCCTCGGCCAGTGCTATGCTGAAAGACACTTAGAATACAGTGAAAACACCTACATACACTACTGTACACTATGGTTTACGGTACCCCTGTGATTGGCATGACCTCCCCTATAAGGCCCTAGTACATAATAGGGAAGGGGGATTGAAACTACCTTTAAGCACCTGGTATGGAATATGGCAGGGCAATTTAGAGGCCTGCAGCCTTTTCTGCAGATGCATGTGTGCACTACTGGAGCCTGAGGTCAGGTTAAAAGCAGCTCTGTGTTGCAGGACTGCTTTTAAAATGCAAATTGTGCCCAAACTCGACTTTGATGTTTGGGGCACTTAAATGTTTGGGCATGGTAGGTATCCCCAGGGTCTCCCCTAGGTGTCCCAGGGGTGGGGTTCAGGTACGTATAAGGAGAATCCTTATAAAAAGGTTTTTATATGTCCTGGGGTTAGTGAAATTGCACATTTCACTAACGTTGTAGTAAAATGCTTCCCAAAATCGACTTTTGTGCTATGAGCACTGTGAAATGAGGATCTGCAATATTTTTATAAATTCAGAACCCCTAACGTCTTTCTTAGCTGTTCCAGGGGTGGGGATTCCTGTAGGTATAAGCAGGGCCCTCATACAACCTGATTTATAGGCCCTGGTACAGGAGAAATTCCCCTGTAAATTTTTCAATTCAGATCCCCATCCCCTGGGTTAACACTGGAAAGGTTATTAGTTATTAACTGGAGAAAGAAAAGCCATAAATCTAGGATAACAAGACTCAGTAGAATGATAATGACAAATCCAACAATATGGTATTTTTGAATTTATTCTTAAATGTACAGATAAGTAGTTATAAGACTTTCTTGTCTGTAAGACAAAATGCAGGCCTCCATTGCTTTACCTTGATTGGTCAGAGATAAGTGGATTGGCCTGGCTGCTTCGAAAGTAGTGATACAAGCATTTCAGGGAAGAGATGTTGCTAGGCAAAGGAATGCCAGAGCCAGGCGGAGAGGTAGTAAATAATGATCTTCATGGGAAGGAGGAGACAAGCTATAGAAATCAGATTTGATTTAGACCTCTCCCCTCTGCCTCACAGCCAGGTTGGGGGATTAAGAAAGAATTCTCAGATGCAAGGGGAGTGGACCTATGCAGATGAAGCCATCCTATGGGCTGATTTAGTTAGTTCTGCTCCCTCTGCTGAACGTTCTGACATATTGAATTGTGGAAGAAGAGTGATTTCTGGGTTAGCATTGTGCCACACATTGGAGGAAGTGGTCATGTTCTGGGGGTTGCTCTGCACCTAATTGGACAGGAGTGCCTTCCTGCTTGACCCCAGAGAACACTGAATAAGTATCTGAGAGGGGCAGTGCCTCTCAGATCTGCTTTTTGAAATCTAAGAGAAACCGAAGGGCCAACGCTGAAGAGTTTGATGTGCATTCACCAGGCCCTGCACTCTGAAGATTGCATTTTTGCAACATCTGAAACTAAAGCCTTGGGAATCAAACCTGCTTCAAAAGGACTGAAGAGTGGACTCCCTGCAAGCTACAGGTTAACAGAACTCACCTAGACCATCACCACAAAGAATCCTCAGCCTCGAGTACTACCAGTGAACTTGAAAGGGTTTTGTCCAAGTGGTTTGTGGGAACTGAAGTCCCAAACTTTCAAGCACCCTCTTGGAGATTCCAGACCTTTGGATTGTGTTTTGGATACTTTGCACCACTCAAGAGTTCCTAACAGGATCAAACCTGCTGGAGGAGGCTGCACAAGTCTGGTGAGAAATCCTTTAAACAATTGATGAATGTGAATGTGTCCCTGTCGGAGGCAACCAAATGTCCAAAAATGGCACTGTTGGTTTCTAAGCACTAGAAAGTGACTAATATTTAAAAAATCAAATCTCTGGTTCCCTACAGTGGATTATTTTTTTGTTTTGGTGTCAGTTTAAAGATACAAATATTTCCTATTTTTATAACTTGGTGTTGGATTTTTATTGTGTGTTGTGTCTAAATCATTTACTGAATTGGTTACATACCTGTCTTTGAAGTTAAGCCTGCCTGCTTGCAGCCACGTTACCAAGGGTTGAGCATGGGAATCGTTTTCTAAGACCTATTCTGAGCCCTATATTGTGTCAGTGGTATTATTGCCAGTGCTAAATCCATATCTGCCACTACTAATAATCCACTTTCCAACAGTGCTTAATTTGTAAAAAAAAACACGTAAGTGCCAGGGCTCTCGTCAGGAGGACACTGCAGCTTGTACCACACATTGCCCCTCCCTTGCTGCCAATGATAGTAACAACACAACTACTCACCATCACACTCCTACAAAGGTGACAATTCAGACTATTTCAGGCCCCCAGAGCTATAAGAATGGCTTCGGCGGCAGGTAATAGTCATTTTTAATGTTTATTGGATGTTGTTGTAGTCTTCTCCAAATTAGCCAGACAGCACCACCTTGTGGCAGCTCTCACAAGCTCTGGTGTTGAGAATTAAGTGCTGGAGCCGAGCCCTGGAAACCACCGGCTCAAATTAAGCCTGTGAAATGCTATCAGAGTGGATGGAAGGCGCAAACAGTCGCAATCTCAAAGCTCTTTGCTTACACATAGTTAACATATGTGTGTAATTAGTCTTTTTTTTTTACTAATGTAAATCCATGTTTTCCATCCACAAAAGATTGTTTATGATCTCAAAAAGATTGAATCACACAAAGATTCTCCTGTGACCAAATCTACTCCCAGGTGGTGATGGGGAGTGTTGTTCCAGGGCAGGAATGCCATGAACGTTTGTATATAACAGCAAGTGTACTTGCTTGTGAATGTTCTCAATAGTTTATGCCGACTCATTCCCACCCTGAACATGTGTGGAGATTTTCTTCTGTCAAAGGCAGGTGTAAATCCCTATCCAGGGAGTGACTGGGAATGGAAATTGGTGTGGTAGCAAGCTTAGGGCTTTCTCTATGGGGATAAATATTTTCCTACGGAGGGAAACCAGGAAGAGGAAAAAAACATGAAGGTCCTTACATAGGAAGGCATTTCTGAATTGGAAATTGTACACTATCTACCACTATGAATGTGGAAAAACCAGATCATGGTCCTATGTCACAAGTTCCCAGGCATACTTAAAAAAAACAGGCTTGGTGAAATCCCAAAATCTGGAAATCTGCAATCATGCAAGGTCAAATGCCTGTGAGGGCGGATATAGGGGCATATTATCAAGCCAGGCGATAAAATTATCGCCGCTTTAGCGGCAGAAAACTGCCGCTAAAACAGCGATAATGGGCTTGATAATATGCTCTATGGAATTCCAATTGAAGCTCAGGTTAGATGTCCTTCATATGTAACATGGGCTTCAATTGAAATTCCATAGAGCATATTATCAAGCCCATTATCGCCGTTTAAGCGGCAGTTTTCTGCCGCTAAAGCGGCGATCAGTTTATCGCCTGACTTGATAATATGCCCCATAGATTTTTTTTAATCTGATGCAAGCAAATGTATCACAGGGGTCAAATTTTCACTCCTAGGAAAGGATGAATGGTGCTTGTTTCAGTAGTTAGGTTTCTTTACAGTGCCATGGATTGGGGCGCAACACAATCTTATAGAAATGGGTGAGAAGCAGTAAAGCTACATACCCACAATCATCAGCACAATTTTACTATTTTTGTACTAATTGACTTTTATAACTAACCATGGGCACTGGAACTATGCGAATCTCCAGCTGATGTATTTTCAATGTATTTATTATTATTCCGCCGTCTGCTGCATAATATACATATTCCAATAAAAAAGTTTTATTTCCACCTGAAATGGATCAAACGTATAACAGTAGTGGAGCCTATGGTGCAGTGCAATCGTTACCTGGTCCCTCCTCAGTTGTTGATGGGTGTAGGGTACTGCCCTGACACTGAGGTAATACAAGTCTACAGGCAGTATTAATACCCCCAATTGATGTAGTGGGCAAGGACAGTTGTGTGCAGCATGAAAAGATTCTCACATTATACATTGCATATATATATATACAACTTCTGACACAGGTAGAGTATGTGATTTGGGCAGTATCTTCTAACTTTTGATCAAACGCTGGTGTTGGAACTGTGTCGAAATGATGAAAGCTGTCGTGAAAAAGAAATGTCTTTCGGGTAAGGGTTTAAAAATAAAATTCATACTACACAATTGTGGAGTTGAAAATAAAACCATGCCATTGGTTGAACACCTGTTCGAACTTTAGTATAAATGGCACTCTCACCTGATGGAAGTTGCTTGAAAAAAGTCTATCCGTGGGGTGAAATTAGCTTCCAGTTTATGTCATTTATTTTTATATCTGTGGTGAATTGCAAAGGGCCTCCTAGTAAGACAGTCACTGTAAGAAATTGTGTTTTTGATTGAGTGCTGTGAAAACCCTACTCAAGCAAAAACCACAATCCTTGCCAGGGTGAACCACAAAAGGCAATTAATTAACCCGTGCTTAACCCTCTGGTAGCTTAGCACACAGCAGTCAGGTTTAGAGGCACTGTGTAAAGTATTTAAGTAGCACTCAATCAGTAATAAAGTGAAAACAGAGCATAGAAAAATCCCACACCAATTCAGACAAAGAGAGAAAATGTTAATAAATAAAATGACACAAAAACCAATTAAATCCAGTCAGTAGAACCAACATTATGAATTTTTAAAGGTTTTTGGTGAAAAATAGCACCTAAAAGACCTAAGCACCAAACGCGTGCATATGGTCACTCGAGATCAGAGTATAGTCAAAAGTTAAAAGGCTGACTGTGATGCAGTGTGGTTGGGATACACGAGGTAAATTGAGCCCGGTCTCGGCTTACCTACGGACTTGAAAGAAATTTCCAGGAAAAGTCAAGGAGAAGGTAGAGTTCAGTGTGAGAAGGCAATAGGCTGTTTCCAAGGAGTTGTCTTCGTAGCCGGGTAGTGTTGCTTGAGGTCTTGGAAAAGCCATCAACGAAAGTGGGAAAAGTGTGGGAGAAGCAGTATTTCTGGGCCGAGGAGGTCGTCGTCGTCGATTGGGAGCCTGTCACCGTCGAGCCCAGTGAAGATTTTTACCTTCGGACTTAGACAGCATTTTGGAAGTTGAAAACCTCCAGCAGTACAGAGCTGCAAGCTGTAGTAGAATAGGACTCCACAAGCCTGGATACTGTCACTCGGAGGTCCTGCCGAACAGAATATACTGCTACGGAGAAGAATGTAGCACGAACTTCAGAAAAGTGAGGCCATCTAACGATTCACCTTGTGCAGATCGGCTGGCAGGTAGATCCCATTCTCTGTTTGTTCTTCTGCCACTTTTTGGTGAATATTTTTGTAAGGCCCAACTTTTAGGGTTAGGCAGGGGCAGCACCTGTAAGGCAACACCATTTCCAATGGTCCTGGACATGGAGGGAGCACCACTTGAGGGGTGAAGACTCACTCCAGCAGAAACCAGGTGCAGGGCTCAAGACCAATGGAGCTTGTAATGTCCCTATAACCCACACAAGAGGCCACCCAACTAGCCATTGAAGTCACTCTGCTTGCAGCTCTAGTCTTCAGAGGATTGCCTTGCTACTTGAGGCCTGCCTTGCTGCTTGAAAGAGAGAGGACCATCTCCTTGAAACCAGGAGATAGTCCTCTCTCCTTCTAGCAGCAACGCAGGCCTCAAGTAGCAAGGCAATCCTCTGAATAACAGGGCCACAAGCAGCATGGCATTCCTCTGGATTACAGGGTAGTCCTTCTGAAGTCTTACACATGTCCAGAAGTGTACTGAAGAGTAGTTCAGGAGGTCCAATATTTATACCTGATGCCAGCCTTTTAAATTGGGGTGACATCTGACTATCCCCACATCTGGTTCTGGGAAGTCAGTAGCCCGGGGTGACAAAAGTCTTGTTCCTTTGTGTATGTGCTGGATGAAGACTTTTGAAATGTAAATGGGGCAGGGAACAGCTCCGTCTCACCCATCCTGGTAGGGTGCCCATCCTGCCAACACATAATCCCCCTTTGTCTCACTGTCTGGGAGGAATACAGAAAGGCCAACAGCTAAGCTATTTACAGTCAAGTGACACAGGCAGCAGGCACCAAATGATTAAGACAAGAAAAGGACAACTTTCTTGTCGCCACCTCCCGCCATCACAACCACATTTACCGCCCCCCCATATTACCATGGCGGGGGGTACCGCGGCGGACGGAAAGTCCGTCCTCCGCTTTTCCGCCGGTCAGCAATTGTCACGATTGCCGGCCGGGTGGAACTCGGGCATAATATGGTGGCAGTGCCTGGAAGGCACCGCCATCCATATTATGATGTCTGGCGGTTCAGGCCTTTCCTGCGGGGCTGCACATGGGGGGTACCTATGGTACCCCCCTACATTGCCATGCTCAAGGTGGCAGGCACCGCGCCTGTCACGTTGTGCATGGCAATGCACGACATGTCTCTATGGCATTGCGGTGGGTGCTGTTTACAGCAGCACCCGCTACAATGTTAAAGATGCGGGATGCGACCGCCAGGGTGGCGGTCGCATCCTAATTGGCGGTGCAGACCGCCGCACCCCTGGCGGCTGGTCCCAGCACCGCTAGGGCGGCGGGCGGACTGAAGTCAGCCCGCCATCCTAATGGGGCCCTTAAAGTTTTCCACTCCACCCACCAACCAAGAATTGCAGCACCTCCAGGAATGGTGCTCTTCTCCATCGGGGAAAGCAATGCTGTTCAAAGAATTACTAGAAAACAGAAGTAGCACTTCACTGGCAAACTCTGTAAAGTGGGGATAAGGTGTTTATGTGTGAATAAACCCAATATGGCCACTTTATGACCCCTCTATCGTGTTTTATTTAGGTTTTTTTCATACTTTGAACCTTTCTTTCTCTCCTTCATGAGAATGCACTTTGGAATAGAAAAATGTAAGAAAAAGACGACATTTCCTGCAAAATTGTTTCTTTCTCTTTTGGATACATTTCACAGGAGAACGAATGAAAGAAAGGATAGGAAAGAGAGGGTAAGAGCCGTTTCTTGAACTCACGCTTTTAATTCAGCAAGTGAAGAGGAGCGAAACAGAGACAGAAAGAGGGGGAATAAGAAGAAGAAAGAGAGGGGGAGGCAGCTGACAGCATCGGAGCAGGAGAAGTGAACACTGTCCTTGTCTTCTCTGGGCAAGAAGGAAGAGACAGTCCTTTTCCTTCTCTGCCCACCCTGCCTGTCCCCAAAAGGCCAAGCCTTATCTATAGCCTTGGCTATTTCTGCCATCCTGGGACACATCTTTGAAATAGAAAGTAGGGGAACGGATTCTATTAAATTGAAGAAGTAGTGAAGAAATTCAAAACTCCTTCTCAGGGTTAAACTAACAAAAAAAGAAGTTGGCACAGAAACTGAAATATAAAAGAACATCTTTATTAAACTCAAAATGAGTGTGACTACGTTACCCAGAAGCCGCAGCAACTGAATGAGGCAGTCCAAAGAGAGCAGAACACTGGGGCCTTATATATGTGAGGGTTACATACTCAGCATAAAAGAAAGGGGCAGTCCTGGCTCATGCAAGCATGCAAAATGCCAATATGGACATACAATATCTGCCAAATATTAGCCAATAGGAAAACATTCAAAACAAGGCATCATGTAACCAGAACGTCCCCCTTGAGTCGTGTTTTTGCCCAACCCCATAAGTCAATCAATGACAGCACCTATAGGTCAATCAGTAACGGCAGGACATGTTTGTGTGCTTCAAAGGACAACTTGCAAAATAGGATATTGCGGCGAAAGAATACTGAAGGCCAACAAATAGTTGGGACAAGGATTAGTCAGTATAGGCAGGGATTTAGTCAGTCTGGCTAGTTCCTGGAATTGGCTTCACAACAAGGAAGGGAAGGTTATTTGACACGTGGCAGTACAAAGGGCAAAAACACTTGGTTTACCAAGCTGCCTGAGTGAAGGCAACAAAATGGCGACAGACTACAGAATGGAGTTAAAACTGAATTACCTCAGACCCTCCTTTTGCCATTACTCAGGCAAATCCTAATTCATTGCTAGGTGAGCATTTTCCATTCTACACATTTCATTTAAGCAGGTATATGTAAGCTATCAACAGGGATACAAAGAGAACAAAGCATCGAGTCATAATTAACATTCAGATAGCAGAAGAAAGTAATGACCATTATTACAAACAGGATTATCATTTTTTCACAACCCTAGGCAAAAGCAAATCCTAAAATTATTTAGCGAACCTTTTCAGGGCTCTTATGCATTTCAGTGACTATTGTATACTCAGGTGAAACAGTGGCGATCCTTATCAATGCTCTCAGGTGAAATGGGGATACTCTTCAACAGAGGATAGACCTCATTCTGCTTTAACTAAACAGAATACTACTCTAAAACAATGCCAGCAAAACAATAAGAATCAGTCTCCTAACACCCATTCTATGCAATTGCACGGGAACCGCTTGTGCAACCGTAACTATGCCAAAGTCCGTTCTAAGCCTCTCTGGTAGGCTTCTATCGTCCATCAAATCTGCTTCTGTTGTTTTCTTCCGCATTGGGCCCCTTCATTCAGGCCTTCCATGAAAATAGTGCTTCTCAGTATCCGTTGGAGTGCCCTCCTGGCAAACACTCACAGCTTACTCGAAAGTCTCAATGTCTCAAGGCAGTGCACCAATATATTTCCTCTGCGGCAGGCACTACAGATATTGTGCTCTTCGTGGGTCATGGGCACAGATCATCTCGTGCAGACCCAAGTACTATTAATCGGAAAGAGCAACAGACTTTCACGCTCAGCAACACTTTCAGGCTCCAACACTCGCTATTCAGTGTCAGAGGATGTTTGGGCTGCTCTTTCATTTAATTTTCCTTTCATCATGTAGTTCCTTAGATCCTCCGGTGTACTGCCCTTCCGTTGGAGCAAAGAAAAGAGAGGGGGGGGTGGCCAAAACTCAGGCCAAGGGGCTCAAGGGACTGCACACTGTCAGAGGTTACCAGCACATGACAGGTAGAAAACTGAAGCCTCAAACCAGCTCTGCCATTAACAACAGGGATCCTTTTTTTTCGCTCTTTTACACTGAAACTCTGGTTTTGTGATGTCCAACGCCGTCTGATGGAGCAAGTACGATGCTTTGGTGATACCATTGATGGCGCGCTGGTGATCGCTGTCCAGCCTTGCTACTTTCTGGGTGCTGGGACTGTAGGGCCAAGACGTCCGTCTTTCATCTGTAGCTGTCACTGATGGGAATTAGGCTTAAATCAGTGTTCTGCAGGTTATTATGACTTAATTCCCGCAGAATCTAGTGACGTAGGAAATGTGACACAGTTGTTAGTTTCCCTCAGTTTAGTATAAAGTTCATTGTATTTAACAATGGGACTGCAAGCAGGTGGCCTACAATCTGCAAGGGAGTGACCATACGCCATAGGACAACTCTGGTCTAGAATACACTGTCATTCTCAAAGGCAGTACTTCTAGTCTCTTCAATTTGGGTACCCTTCATTATCCTCTGCCATCTGAGGGTAGATAATTACATGGGAATTCTATCACATGGTGGCATTGCCTAATGGGGTAAACATTTTTTATTTTTTTTTATTCTTTTTTTCATTGATTAAGTCTAGGTGTTCCTAAATTCCTTATCTAGAACACCTCAAAAGAGAAATCACATGATACAGATTATCAGGGACATGTAGATACCTGTAACACTGGACAACCTGGGTCTAGTGCTGAGTCAACAAAGATAAACAAAAGGCATATCTACTACGGTCTTTACTCATAGACCGCCCTGGGGTACCGACGGAGAGAGCGGGGCCCCCTTCCCTGAGTAGAAACCAGGTTGAGGTGAGGGTATCACCCAGAATTGTAGGGTACCCGGTTTTGATATCCACGGAGTTCAACCGGTGGTAGGAATGTCTGTAATACAATAAATATTTTTACACTTTCACTTTTTCATAGTAGCAGCAAAATTGAGGTCCTGATGAATGCCCTTGATACTATTTAGATCCCAGTGGGCAGAAACATGTCGACCAGATACTATGGACAATGAGCATAATGACGATGTATTTATGCTAAATTGCCATTTTGCTTTTTAATTTTGGCAGAGGTACTCTATTGATTAAAGTACTTTTGAGTTTCTCTAGCCATTTTTTTTTATTTTTTTATTTACACTTTTTTGATTTAGTGCTGCACTTTTTTGAACCCCTCTCACGCGAAGGAGAATTCACCTTTTCGTCATATCTGGTGGAGATCTGATTACAACCCTTGTATGCCACCTCTCTTTACTCGCGATCAGGTCGTTCCATCTAGACCTGGTGCGGTGTATCAAGAGAAACAGACCCAGATGATGACAACACACTGACTCCTCGGTGATTGATGGGTTCTGTTCCCTAAAGGGTTCTTCTCTAACTAGAGATGTCGGAACTAGTAGATATGCCTTTTGTTTATCTTTGTTGACTCAGCACTAGACCCAGGTTGTCCAGTGTTACAGTGATTCGGTTAAGGGGATTCACAACCTGCTGGTCTTTAAAATCTCTCCCTTGGACCTTCTCCCACGTTTTCTTGTTGTTACTACATGTAGATACCTCCCTTTAATAACTGTGCATCAGGTGCACTATGCAATACACAGGCTAATAATCAAATGTGGAAACAAAAGACAAGAACTGGAGAGTCCTGGTATTTCCATGATTTAGAACACATCTGATCCCACCGAAAATTAAAGAAGCAGGAACAAAAGGGTAAAAAACCAAATTAAAATAGTCATTGAAATTTTGTCATGTTCAAAAAAATAAATGTAAGGTATTTCCTATTGAGGTGGAAAACTTGTCTTACTATAGTATTGAGTCAGTTAACCAGTCCATCACTACCCTGACAGTCAGACTGGAAAACATTGAAGTAGGCCTAAAGAAAATTCTTAAAAACCAGTCTGGTCATACAAAAAGGTAATTATACATAATATGGGGGTCCCTGGTACATTACTACAGCCTGGAAATGTGAACCTGAACAATACACCAATAATAATAAAAGGGCTGACTGGTGAAAGGAATTCGAAAAAGAGAAATCAGACTAGGACATAGCTAAAATCCCCAATAACTAGGCACAATGCAACATCAATCAGGGGAGAAGCGGCAAAAGAAAAATCTATAGGAAGAATGAAAAATTACTCGGGTGATAGTCAAGTTTGTGACACAATACCAAGAGTATGGGTGATACACAAAAGTCGAAATAGCACACAAATTTTAACTCTACCGCTGGCCCCTACACCATATACGGTAATCTCAGCTAATGTTCCAGTTCCTCATAACACCATGTCATGTACTTTATGCACTATGAACCTGCAGCCCATAACCCAATATTCGGGCCTGCTTAATTTGTCAGGCTTAAAATGAAAATTACACTTTTTTACTTTCCTAACCCTCCGTTTGACAGCTGGTCACCAGTTAGTGGTGACCGGCTGTCAAATATAACTTACTGTGTCGCTTCTGACACACAGGACCAGTAGGAACAATTCATAGAAGGACAAAATGCAAAGACATGGAAAACACACAAATATTTTGTTTTGTTTTTAAAGAAGTCATACAAAAAAAAATCATCTTGTTTCAACCTACTGCTGATACTTTACATAACACACAAAATATCAATTGTAACCAACCATCTTAAATTAAGGCAACTACATGGACAGTATTTTCAAAAGCAAAAATATGAATGTATCACCCCCTTTGAGGCCCTGATTTGAGCGAGGCCATGCAGGAATGCACTTCTCGACCTTGCACAGTCCTCCAAGAGCTAAGAATAACACCTCAGCAGAACTTTCTGGGCTGCTATCCAGCCTCTGCCAGCATTCCTGGTCCCCGCCACTTTTCAAGGTTCCTATAGTGTGCAAGCATTAATGTCTTCTTGTCAGAGAAGCATTTCCAAGCAATGGTTTCTCCATCTGTTTACACTCACTCCTAACTCCCACCTTACTGACCTCAAGGTCAAAATCTGCCTCGCGTTCTGTGCTCCTCAGCCCTGTCTCTCTCCTCACCCTGAAGCTTGTCACAGACAAAAAAAAAATTCCTAACTCTTCCTAACCTGCAATAACTGACCCTTTTTAAAAACACATGTTATATATATTACTTCTTTTAGGGGCTTCAATTTATTTCTATTCTTAAATTATTAAAACATTTACTGTGAACAACTCACAAAACATAATAACATAACATACTAGCTTTAGAACAATTGTTTGTTACTACCCTATGCAACGGTACTTAGTTCATCAACCTTAAAAGGATGAACGTCTCAGTAGGTATAGCTAGAGTTAGAACCTTCAATCTTGATATTAAACCCAAACCTCTGCACTGGGCACATTGGCTCACTGAGACATTAAAGGCAACCTCAAATGGGAACAACCTGCAAATTTGTATTATACCTAAATATATGCATTTACTGAAGCCTAAGGCACTTTAAAGCTATTGTAAAGGGCAAGAATGCTGTTAAATAGTCTATTTTACCCAATTTCGACTTTGATATTTGGGGCACTTGAAAATAAATATCCTATAATTGTGCTACATATTAATCATCCTCAGAATGTTCTTTACAATCTTAATGCCAGAGAACGGCCAATAGATTCTCCATATTCGTAAATATGTCTTCTATTTACAAGATATTTCCGAGCAATCTCTTCAGCCCACAACCCTGTTATAGTCGCCTTACAATGTGCAATTTTTGCTTCCATTACAGATATCTGCATTGAGTTATCCTTTTTTGTTAATGCTTTAGCGAGCCCTACTTCCGCTACCTTTAATTGCTCATAAAGCTCCCCCATTTGAGACCGTAATTTATTTTGATGGTATAAACCGAATTTTATCGCTTCTCCTCTAAAGCAGGCCTTAAATGTGTCCCAAACTATTACAATATTGGCCGTACCTAAATTAATATTAAAGAACTCTGTCAGCCACTCCGTCATGTGAATTCTATATTGTTCATCAAGACAGAGCTTCCTATCAAATGAAAAACTTCTTGAAGTACTTATCGCCTTTAAAATTGAGCATTCAATTAAAATAGGAGAATGATCCGATGTGACTCTAGGGAAAGTCTGTATCCTTATCTGGCTGTGAATGGTTAAAGACGTAAAAAAATAGTCTAGCCGGACAAGTTTCTTATGTGGTGCAGAGTAGTAGGTATATCCTGGAAGGGTAGGGTAATTTTAACTCCAAATATCAACCAGGCCATGATCATTAACTAGATTATATAGGGCCTTAAAGACTCATGGTTTCCGTCCCTAATAATGTTCTAAACCTGCCATTAGTTCCATAGTATTCAAGTTAATATTCAAGTCTCCACATAAGATTAACGGAACTCTCCAATTAGCAAGCTCTATATTTAATGATTCCAGGACTTCAGCCTCATCCGCGTTGGATCCATATATTGAGCAGATTGTGAGAACCCTACCTCGTACTATGAACTCTGATATAGCCCATCTACCCCATTTATCAGCTAATTTACGGCCCGCTATACAATATCCGGGTCTGGAAAGAATCATAACCCCTCTGGTGTTATTAGTTTGTTGGGAAGCGACATTCAACGTATAACCCAAGTCTGCTACAAGTGACCTATTATCCCAAGACAAATGTGTTTCTTGCAGACATAAAATATCTGGTTGGATAAAACGAATTTCCGCAGCTATTCTCCGTCTTTTATTGCCGCAATTAAGCCCAGATACATTGAAAGAACAAATGTTAATGCTGCGAGACATAGAAAATTAATCTCAAAATCAAGATCTTCAGATCAATATTAGCACTTCCTAAATGGTAATTCAACAAAATTGAATTCTTAATAACATAAGTACACCAGACAAAAATATCCTTTTCATTTCTGTCACTTGGAACACCATGGAGTTTCTTCCTTTACTCCCAGCCCTACCCCTAACCCACCACCTTCCCCAGCACCTCTTACACCTCCCCAACCTCGTATCCCCACCCCCACCCCCCAAAAACCCCTTCCCCCCTCCCTTAATCAAGGCTTTAGGACACAGTCCTATAGATGGAGATGAGCATCGACCCCCTCTGTCGGCTCCCACAGCTCTATCTAAAAAAAAAGATTAAAAAATATAGAAGAAACCCCTCCCTGCCATGCAGAACCTGAGTCTATCTTAATCATTGACCTTCAGTCCTCAAGCCTGAACAAAGGATGAACAGAAAAGATAAATAATAATATAATAGAGGTAAGCTAGCACATATCAATAATCCTGTAGCTAAGCTCAGCATCCGCTGACTAATATACAGATGTTTTATGTGGACATTGAGAAAAAAAAACTCCATTTAAGAATCCTTCAGAAGTTGTAAGTACTCCTTAGCAGACGCAACGCTAGTGAAAAATCTCGATTTTTCTTTATATATCACTTTAAGTTTTGCAGGATTCATAATATACGCCTGAGCGCCCTTTTTTTTAAATTGATCCACCAGTTGTCGCAACTGCCAGCGAATATCCATTGTATGTTTAGAATAATCAGGTACGGTAAAAAAAGGGAATCCTTCAGCCACAGATTGACTATTTGGGCGTGTTTGCAAATAGACATCTTCTCTGGCACGAAAACTGTTGAAAGCTATAAGAATTGGTCTAGGTCTAGATCCAGTTAAATTCTGTCCAAAACGAGATTGAGTATTAAACGGGAATCTATGAGCCCTTTCAATTTCCCGGTCCCAATCCCATTTACTCAAACTTGGAAACGCTTTCTGAAAAAGGTCCACTACAAATTTCCGTGGATCTTGTCCTTCGTTGCCTTCAGGAATCTGCATTATTCTTAAATTGTTGCGTCGAGAGCGATTTTCCATATCGGCCAGTCGCCAAAGTACATCCTCTTTATTGCTACTCAAAGTCTCGGTGGCCGTTTTTTGTTTAATCAGTTCATCCTCAATATTGGAAATTCTGGTTTCAGCTTCTGTAAATCGTTCTCCAAAATCCGACTGTGCTTTAACCAACCTTCTGATCGATCCCTGTAGCTTCCGACAAGAGTTTTAAATTTTTTGGCTCTCTAATGCCGTCTTGTCCATGTGACTCAAGATAGTCTGATATATTGTAGCAAGAGTAATATCCCCCACTTGATCATCTTGAGAGCCAATCTCTACCTTAGATGTATCTCCTCGACCTCTTACAGTGGCCGGGGTATCCTCCTCCCCAAGCTCACCGCTGACATTCACCTCATCTTCATATGAATCGCACTCACCCTCAATGAGCATTTGTTTCCAATATTGCGCAGCCAACTCTTCACATGAAGGGGCAGAATTCTCTGAGACTGAATAAATATCCCCAGACTCGAACTCCGAAAATATAGCCATAGCGGACTTTTCAGGGATCAAGCTTTCATTCACCATTTCTGCCTCAAAAGATATTAACCGGCTGCCTTCCTTTTCCTTTAGTTCGATATGAGACAGCGTTTTTGATACATTGTCATCTCCTGTTCCCTTCTCATTTAATAAGTTAACTGCAGCCAAAGCATCAGACCGTGGTGTTATAAAAGCGTTATCTGGTTGGAGCTCATTGGTCATCATACCTTGACGTTTTTGCTCTGCAGTAGAGAACAAAGTCACTATGGTTTGTTTAGCTTTCCCGGCAGAAGCCCCAGCTTTAGGGTTTGCAACAGTATCCCTCTCACCTTCTTTAGTTGCAGCGATAGAATGCCCGGTCTTTACTTCTTGACCACGAGTTTTCCGTAAATGCTTCGGGGCCATTGCTGCTCTCTTCGGCCGGTCAGAATCAGTACTGGCAAAGTGCTCGCCGCGTAGCCGAGTCGCAGCACCTGTGAAGGTTACCGCCCACCAAGCTCTCCGCAGTTTCAGCAGCGCGGCCACTACATCCAGCATCAGCGTCAACGTCGGTGTCGTCAACGTCGGTGTCAGCGTTTCGGCGTGTCGGGATCAAAAGGTAAGGCGAGGGGGCTAATTTTCTCCAAAATCCATTCAAAAACGTCCGTTCTCAAAGTCAGGTAGCACAGAGCAGCATATCATAGAGCTGTGGGTCAGAGGAGGATCAGCTCAAGCAGCCGACACAAACGCTCGCGCAGGCGCCATCTTGCGACTTCTCGATTGAATCCGAAATTACAGGATCAATCTGGGGTGGTCCGGGAAGCTCCGTCAACAATTTTAGAAATATTTCATCAATTTTACTCGGAACTTTACACTCAGCAATCAAATTCTATCACAGTTCAGATACCGGACGCCGCTATATTAAATCAATTAACTGATATCGAGGCAGATGTTTTGGATAGTCCTTTTACTATGGATGAACTAAAGAGTGCTGTCAGAAATATACCGAATGGAAAAGCAGCTGGTCCTGATTTTATTCCTGGGGAAGTTTACAAATGTTTCTTTGAACCATTGAAGAATGTGATGTTAGAAACGTTCAGGATGGCACAAACTGGAACAGCTCCAAATACATGGAATGACGCCTCTATTGTTGTATTCAGTAAAAAAGGGAAGCCCCCGGAGTTACCTGGATCCTACCGGCCAATATCCTTGCTTAATTGCGATAGTAAGCTATACTCCAAAATGATTGCGAATCGTTTATCTAAGGTTATATCTTCATTAGTAACAACAAATCAGCATGGTTTCATACCAAAAAGAGGTACGGTCTCTCATATTAACAAAGTTATTACTTTATTTGATTTCGCAGACGCGGAAAAGAGGGACTTAGCATTGATACTGCTTGATGCAGAAAAAGCTTTTGACCGCGTAGAGTGGGTCTATCTATGGGAAGTGATGAGAAGGATGGGTTTTGGAAAAGCTTTATTAACGGCAATCCAGGTTTTATATCATGCTCCAAATGCCAGGATTGCTGCTATGGGTCTAAAATCTGAAAAGATTAATATAACCAGAGGCACACGACAAGGGTGTCCCTGTTCTCCTCTGCTTTTTGCATTATATATTCATCCTTTTATTATTAGTTTACAGAACTCTCCTCATGTTAAACCTTTTTTTGTTACAGGTATTTCATATACAGTATTTGCATATGCGGACGACATAGCCATAGTGACAATTGATCCTAGGGAGGCAATAGGGGAGATTGAATTATTAGCTAAAGATTTTGGAGCTATGTCTGGGTATAAATTAAATTCTGCAAAAACCCAAGTTTTGTGCACAAAGAATATACAATTTAATGATTTTCGGGTTACAGAGGAGGTTATTTATTTAGGTATTAAAATTAAAACCCAAATGCAAGAGATCATTGATAGTAATTGGAAGGAGATTATATTTCAAATTAAGCACTCATTAGATAGATGGAGCAGACTTCAACTATCAATAATAGGAAGGGGAAGGGGGAATATCATTAAGATGATTATCCTTGCCAAGATTCTATATTTATTTCGAAGTATCCCATTGGAATTTTCATTCAAACATATACAGCAATTACAAGATATCTGTGGGAAATTTTTTTGGGCTCCGGGTAAAGTTCGAAGAGCTATGAAATGGTTGACGCTACCGGAAGAAAGAGGAGGTCGTGGCCTGCCTGACTTTTTAAGTTATTATTATATATGTTTTTTACAAAAAATGAGCTATATATTGACAGGGGAGCCTCCAAAAAATGAAGCGGATGCCCCATCTAATTTTTTTTCTACTATTGGGAGAACAGGCAAAAGGATGTTTATTAAAGGAACTTGAGGGCAATTATTACAAGCATACCCGATTTAAGGTATTGGCCTCAGCATTCAAAGTATGGAGAAACGTCAAGAAAATGATTAAATTGGGTAAAATTACATATTATACCCCTTTTGAAGCTGATAAAATACTCCCTTCCGTTTTTTGGGACAATAATGCAAAGTTATGGATTAGAAAAGGGATCTCCAAAATTGGTGATCTATATGATAATAAAGCAAAGTTGGTAACATATGCAGAATTGGTAGACAAATATCAGCTGCCACAGGCGTCGTTTTTTAAATATCTTCAAGTTCGTGATTTTTGCCTGAAAAATCAGATAGAGACTCTCCCTAATAATTTAATAGAGGGGATCCGTCTTCAAAAAAGGATTGGCCCACTCTATTCAATTTTGATGGAATATAGATATGATGATATTCAAAAATATAATCAGTATTGGATAAATCAGCTAGGAGATCCCCAAATCGATATTTTGGAATCTTTATCTTTTGCTAAAAAGATTTGCTTGGCCGCTAATTTAAAAGCACAAGTTTATAAGACGGTCTTCAGGCTATACTATACTCCTAAACGTATGGCAACCTGGGGAGATAAACATAATGGGAAATGTTTTCGATGTGGGGATCCGGAAGCTGATATGTTGCATATTTTTTTCAATTGTACAAAATTGTCGCATTTTTTGAATAATGTTGAAATATTTATGTCACTGGTATTGTTATGCCCTTTTAAGATCTCCTCTACACTTATGTTATTGGGAATTTGTCAAAAAACATATAGTCATTCTGTTTTAAAAGAACATAGGTACTTCTTATTCCTTGCAATGACTGTTGCTCATTTATGTATCGCTACGGGATGGCTATCACCTGAGCCCCCGACTTTTGAATTCTGGAGAGCCAAGCTGTATCGTATTTACGAAATTGAATCGAATTTGTATGCGCTTAAGGGCGCTCGGAAGAAACGTATTGGATTGTAAATCTGGGGAGCGCTTACAAATGTTTTGGAGGCGGATGTACACCGCAGTATTTGAGATTAGGTTCTTTTTCTTCTTTTCTTTTTAATTGATTTATGTATTCTGATTTTTAATTTGACTTTTCATGGCTAAGATATGTACGTGTATATCATTGGAACTGTCATGGAAATAAAAAAATATATAAAAAAAAAAGAATGTTCTTTACAGATTGCAGATATTGGACATTAGAGATATCTCTTGCAAATCCTTTAGAAAAATGAGTTTTTTTAAGCCTGCGCCAAGTGAAATTCCATATACAAATGTCCTCATTATGCAGTACAACACAACTTAAATTAAATTATAATGCTAGGAGGTCACAGTATGAGTATTAAGGTTTATAAATAGTATAAAAATGAATTTAGAAGCACTTATTTTTAATAATTATTTTTCATAATTAATAATTATTTTTGATAAACCCAATCATTTTTGATAATTTCACATATAAAAGCAAGCTGCATCCCTTGCCTATCATTATAGATGCATTCATTTATAAGCCTTATCACAGAAGCTTAACTTAAAACATGACAACAAAATTTTTCTTCGCCACTTTTTTTTTTTTTTAACAGAACAATTAGAACCAAAAATATTCTTATAAAAATGCTTAAAGAGAGGAAACCCTTAATTGAAATGTCTTCCTGTAATACAAAATAATGAACCTTAGTTTTGGAACCTTTTTAAAACAACATTTTGAAATGCAAAGATTCGCCCGTGTTCAATTGAGGGCGAAGTCCTGGCTGAGTAAACATTCCGGTCTATTAGAGCTGCTTGCTTAGCGACAATAAAAGCTTGTCTCTCAGTGTTGTAACATGAGCACGGTGGCAGTCTTTTTCAAACTAAGACATATCAATGCGTGTTGCGTTTGAGTTCAGCAAAAATTTACTTCAGCTGAAGTATTTGCTTTGTAAATATCTAATACAATGTATGTAAGTAAAAAATACTATAAGTTTATTTTTCTACAAAACACACAGTTTCGTTTTTGAGGCCATTGTATTCCTAGTGAATGGACATTTTAATTTTATTTTTTTAAGTATTTAACAGTTTGTACATGTGCATAGTTGCTTAGATTTTTAATTAATTTCTACTTAATATTAATTAACTGACATTTTGCTTAACAGACTGAAAATATCAAGAAAAACCACAAACACACATTGAGCTCATTTCAGACATAAACAGAAAGGGGTCAAACACTCAGGACACATATATTTAACCCACAGAAACACACATTTAACCAACAGATCAACACTTAGGACAGAACCAAAGGACAGCCCACAGACTGTACTTAAACCAAACCATTTGTAAATACTAGTTGCAAGTCATATTTACAAGAAACGCTTCTTAATAGTGTTCCAAAAGACTGCAAAAAAACCAGCCCAACAGACTGCTATATGTCCAAAAAGCCAAAATACACTCCATTCATAAGATTGCACAGAACAAAGGATCCTTGTATGTATTATGTCCATATTTTAATTCCCTGGGGATACAGAATCACCAAGGAAGAAATATGTTTTTATACCTAAACCTATTTAGGTATTCCCTCATGGGAGCCGGCTAATTTAATTCACATCTCACTATGGTACCTTCAAAAACAAAAAAGCAACACATTCTTCGATGTGAGCTTGAAACAGGCATGCCAAAAAAATACTGCAGAATATGCAAGTATTTATAATCAAAGTAGTGCTTAAGGTACTCTCCGTACGTTTCACCGTTCAAATTTTATACAAAATAGAGAAAAATCTCCTCATGACCTGCCTACACAAATTGCAATTTGCATATCAATCCAATACAAATCCAAAGTTGGCCAACACAAATTCATAACGACTCTTACCAATAAAAAAGGTTGTCCAAATTCTAACTGCCAAGTTCTGAATGAACTAACGGTCTTTTTTAGAATACTCACGCCAAAAAAAAAGTTCTCAGTCAGGAGTGATATCATGTGGAGGATCAAAATCAGGAAGATCAGAAATATACTGGGCTGCAGAGACAAAGAATCCCTAGAATCTCAGTGCACAGAGTACCTCCTTAGTAGAGTCCTGTCCTGTCCTCCTCAGTAGATTTCAGTCTCCTGACAAGATTGCTCCCTCAGATAGCCACTCCTGATGAGCCTCACAGAGGGCACCAATTTGAAGAAATTCAAAACTCCTTCTCAGGGTTAAACTAACAAAAAAAAGAAGTTGGTACAGAAACTGAAATATAAAAGAACATCTTTATTAAACTCAAAATGAGTGTGACTGCGTCACCCAGAAGCCGCAGCAACTGAATGAGGCAGTCCAAAGAGAGCAGAACACTGGGGCCTTATGTATGTGAGGGTTACATACTCAGCATAAAAGAAAGGGGCAGTCCTGGCTCATGCAAGCATGCAAAATGCCAATATGGACATACAAGATCTGCCAAATATTAGCCAATAGGAAAACATTCAAAACAAGGCATCATGTAACCAGACGTCCCCCTTGAGTCGTGTTTTTGCCCAACCCCATAAGTCATCAATGACAGCACCTATAGGTCAATCAGTAACGGCAGGACATGTTTGTGTGCTTCAAAGGACAACTTGCGAAATAGGATAATGCGGAGAAAGAATACTGAAGGCCAACAAATAGTTGGGACAAGGATTAGTCAGAATAGGCAGGGATTTAGTCAGTCTGGCTAGTTCCTGGAATTGGCTTCACAACAAGGATGGGAAGGTTATTTGACACTTGGCAGTACAAAGGGCAAAAACACTCAGTTTACCAAGCTGCCTGAGTGAGGGCAACAAAATGGCGACAAAATATAGAATGGAGTTAAAACTGAATTACCTCAGTAGGGGCACGCCCACTGGGTGAGTACTTTGTGGAAGTCCACACTCAGTGAACTCAGAATTGAGCAGGGACATCTTCTCATAGAGAAAACACTTTGCTTGACTCGGAATCGGGCCCTAAGCATTTTCCTAGTCAACTGTATGATGACTTTTCCAACCAATCTAGAGTTACCACACTTTCTTACCACTAACAGATTTTTTTTCTTTTTTACCTGCTAGGGAGTCACAATATCAGGTTTTTAATATTATCCTTCACAAATATTGACTCCACAATATTATCTTGCACTGTATTGTTGTGTATGTATATTTCACCTATAGGTGTAGTGATCCTACTATAGGTTTGAAGGTCCACTGCAGGCCCTTCATAGAGCAAGGTCAATGAGGGATGATCTTGTGGTCAGCAGTCCGGAAATGCAACAGGGATGCACATGGCTTATGGGCACCAGGGGCTAAAAGAAATGCCACAAATGCAGGGCTTGTAAACACGGGGTGAACACTCTCAGAGGGGTATTGGAAGATCAGGCAAATACTGCATTTCAAAAGTGAATGTGTTGAGATGTACCTGTCCAAAACTATATATAGGAAGTACAATTCTAAAGGTTTATCTGCGAATATCCCGGCATGTCCGGGCAATCATAAACAAAGACCAGGCATATCCTGTAGCAAGGCACTTTGAAGAAGTACATGGAAGTAGGATAGAGGACCTCACCTACTTTGCATTAGATCAAGTGCCAAACAGAATAATAGGAGGCAATACGGAACGCTGCTTGAGGCAATTGGAATCTAAACATATTCTTAGATTCTATACTAAAGTTCCAGCATGATTGAATATAGAAGAGGATCTTTATATTCATTTATGAGAAAAATGTAATATGATAAAAAAAATAACTCTTAAAATTGGAGACAGTCTGAAGAACCATATGGAATGAGATTAAAATGAGTTTTGGATTAGTAATACTATTATTGGTGTTAGTTTTAGGATACTGAGCACTTTATATAATTATTAATTTGTAAGTCCTTATAGCAGCTAATTTTAAATAACAATGAAAGACTATAGGTAGGATTCTTTATTTTGATTTTGCACGTTGCAGTGTACACTGCATGCCAAATTGCACTTTAGATAAATGGGCACTTGCCCCTAATTATCCTAGTGTATATGCATCATACAAAGGTCATGTTATGTTCAAATGAACTTTGAGTAATTTTGCACATTGCTATTTGAACATATGCACTTTAGGCAGTTTTGCACAATAACATTTAGCAGATTACACATTGTGTAACCATGTGCAGTAAAATACTGGCCAGCACAGTGGGCTGTTAAAGACAGAATTGGATGCAAACATGCCAAATTGAACTTTGCATTTTGCCTTTTAGAGAAATGGGCACTTGCCCCTAATTATCTTAGTGTATATGAATTGTACATAGGTTAAGTTATGTTCAAATGAACTTTGCGTAATTTTGCACTTTGCTATATGAATATATGCACTTTAGGCAAGATCACACAATGTGTAACTCAGTGCGATAAAATACTGGCCGGCACAGGGGCTGTTACAGATTAAGTTGGATGCAGTAATGCGTTGTGTACAAAAGTTCAGAATGGGACAATATGCTGCTAAGTGTGAAAATAGTCATCAATTATAATGTACTTCACTTGAATTGATTGTTTTATTTAAACTTTTTAATTTTGCAATTCATTCCACTTTATTTCATTTGGTTTAATCTGATTGCCAGACAATATTGCATGTAAGAGTGGGCAGGTTGATCTTACCAAATGATTGAAGGAGGAATGTTACATTGTACCACATGTTTGTCCAAAATTAGTTGCACTGTCACTTTTATCTCGGTGATATAAAAAGACCAAAATTGCAGCATGCATTCATTGGGAAACAGGCCACGGAGAGCGTCGAAACGCGTCACCTCTAGCCACAATAAAAGCCATTGTAAAAGCGAGCCCGAGCTTGTTGGAGCTTGTTTCAGAACAGTGAACGGGTTTATTGAAATATGTATTCCACCTATTGGATTGTTTGTAAGCAG